>NC_090440.1:873082654-874580987 GCF_031143425.1 Pleurodeles waltl
CGCCCGCCGGCCCAGTGGGAAAGCCAAAATGACCGCTGCGGTCTTTTGACCGCGGAGCGGTCTTTCGGCGGGAACCGCTTGGCGGGCGGCGACCGCCGTCCGCCGTGGTCAGAATCACCCCCTATATGTTTTGTGGAAAGCCACATTTTGTCAACTGGTTGATATTGCGTTCCCTCACAATGTTTCTTGTCATACTGCCTTTTGTAATTTTGTTTGGCTTTTTCTAAATGCTGCTGAATCAGTTTCTGGGTTTGATGCAAATGCTGAATGGTTTCTGACACAGCTGGAGTAAGAGAACTTTCTTGAGGAATTGTGATGGGCAGGGTGTCAGGATGATAGCCAAATAAACCAAAAAAGGGTGTGTTAGAAATGGGGTTTTTGGTTGGCAGTCAGGTTGCCCTCTGTCCAAGCAAGAACCCTCACTCTAGTCAGGGTAAGTCACACACAATCCAAAATCAGCCTGTGCTCACCCTCCGGTAGCTTGGCACGAGCAGTCAGGCTTAACTTAGAAGGCAATGTGTAAAGCATTTGTGCAATAAATCATACAACACCATAGCATAACACCCCAAAAATACACCACACAGTGTTTAGAAAAATATAGAATATTTATCTGGGTAATTGCAGGTCAAAACGATCAAAGTTGCAATAAGAATTTGTAAGGATATCACTGAAAAGTGATATTAAGGGGGTCATTTTGACCTTGGCGGACCGCGGAGGCCGTCCGCCAAGGTACCGCCGCTGAATGACCGCACCGCGGTCAAAAGACCGCGGCGGCCATTCAGACATTTCCTCTGGGCCGGCGGGCGCTCTCCAAAAGAGTGCCCGCCAGCCCAGAGGAAATGCCCCTGCAACGAGGACGCCAGCTCAGAATTGAGCCGGCGTAGTTGCAGGGGTGCGACGGGTGCAGTTGCACCCGTCGCGTATTTCAGTGTCTGCTTAGCAGACACTGAAATACTTTGCGGGGCCCTCTTTCGGGGGCCCCTGCAGTGCCCATGCCATGGGCATGGGCACTGCAGGGGCCCCCAGGGGCCCCGTGGCACCCCCTACCGCCATCTGAACAGGATGGCGGTAGGGGGTGTCAGAATCCCCATGGCTGTGGAGCGCGCTTCGCAGCCATGGAGGATTCACAAGGGCAGTGGTAAACCGGCGGGAGACCGCCGGTTTACCCTTTCTGGCCGCGGCTGAACCGCCGCGGTCAGAATGCCCTCGGGAGCACCGCCAGCCTGTTGGCGGTGCTCCCGTGGTCGGTGACCCTGGCGGTCACCGGCCGCCAGGGTCAGAATGACCCCCTAAGTGTCTTAAGTCTTTAAAAAGCAATAAAGTGTCTTTCAAGCACAATGTACCTGGTTTCTGGTGGAAAATCTCCTCAGAGGACCACAGGAGAAGAGATGCGTGGAAAAAGGGTGTGTGCGTCGATTTCTCCTCAGCACACAAAGACTTGCGTCGTTCTTTTCCACGCGGGGAAGTCGGGCGTCGTTTTCCGGCGCGCAGACAGTCTCTTTTCGTGGATCGCGGGGGTTACCAGATGTCCCGGGTCTGTGCGTGGATTCTCCTGCTTGTTTTCCGGCTGCGCGTCGTTCTGCGGGGCTGCGCGTCGAAGTTTCGATCTCACGGTAGGCGTCGCGTCGATTTCTCCTTGGAAGTCGGGCGGCGTTGCCCTTGCGAGGCCGTGCGTCAAAATTTTTGTCTCACGGCAGGCGTCGCGTCGATTTCTCCTCGGAAGTCGGGCGGCGTTGTCCTTGCGAGGCCGTGCGTCAAAGTTTCTCGCTCACGGTAGGCGTTGCGTCGATTTTCTCCTGGAAAGTCGGGCGGCTTTGTCCTTGCGAGGTTGTGCGTCGAAGTCTCGATCGTCCCGAGGGCGTCGTGACGATCAGCGTCGGTGTGCGGCGTTTTTCTCGCCGCAAAACAAGCTGTGCGTCGAAATTTTCGCCGCACGGAGCGTCCAAGTGAAAGGAAGAAGTCTTTTTGGTCCTGAGACTTCAAGGAACAGGAGGCAAGCTCTATCCAAGCCCTTGGAGAGCACTTCCACAGCCAGACAAGAGTTCAGCAAGGCAGCAGGGCAACAGCAAGGCAGCAGTCCTTTGTAGAAAGCAGACAGGTGAGTCCTTTGAGCAGCCAGGCAGTTCTTCTTGGCAGGATGTAGTTTCTGGTTCAGGTTTCTTCTCCAGCAAGTGTCTGATGAGGTAGGGCAGAGGCCCTGTTTTATACTAAGTTGTGCCTTTGAAGTGGGGGTGACTTCAAAGAGTGTCTAAGAAATGCACCAAGCCCCCTGTCAGTTCAATCCTGTCTGCCAGAGTCCCAGTAGGGGGTGTGGCAGTCCTTTGTGTGAGGGCAGGCCCTCCACCCTCCCAGCCCAGGAAGACCCATTCAAAATGCAGATGTATGCAAGTGAGGCTGAGTACCCTGTGTTTGGGGTGTGTCTGAGTGAATGCACAAGGAGCTGTCAACTAAACCTAGCCAGACGTGGATTGAAGGGCACAACAAGATTTTAGTGCAAAGAAATGCTCACTTTCTAAAAGTGGCATTTCTAGAATAGTAATATTAAATCCGACTTCACCAGTCAGCAGGATTTTATATTACCATTCTGGCCATACTAAATATGACCTCCCGGCTCCTTTCAGATCAGCAGCTGCCACTTCAACAGTGTATGAGGGCAGCCCCAATGTTAGCCTATGAAGGGAGCAGGCCTCACAGTAGTGTGAAAACGAATTTAGGAGTTTTACACTACCAGGACATATAACTACACAGGTACATGTCCTGCCTTTTACCTACACAGCACCCTGCTCTAGGGGTTAACTAGGGCACACATTAGGGATGACTTATATGTAGAAAAAGGGGAGTTCTAGGTTTGGCAAGTACTTTTAAATGCCAAGTCGAAGTGGCAGTGAAACTGCACACACAGGCCTTGCAATGGCAGGCCTGAGACAAGGTTAAGGGGCTACTGAGGTGGGTGGCACAACCAGTGCTGCAGGCCCACTAGTAGCATTTAATCTACATGCCCTAGGCACATGTAGTGCACTCTACTAGGGACTTACAGGTAAATTAAATAGTCAATCATGGATAAACCAATCAATAGTACAATTTACACAGAGAGCATATGCACTTTAGCACTGGTTAGCAGTGGTAAAGTGCCCAGAGGTCAAAAGCCAATAACAACAGGTCAGAAAAAATAGGAGGAAGGAGGCAAAAAGTTTGGGGATGTCCCTGTCAAAAAGCCAGGTCCAACAGGGTGTAACACCAATAGAAGTGTGGAATGAGTTATTGTAAGCTAACTCAGCAAACCAGAGCATAGATGTCCAAGAATGAAGTGCCTTTTCAGCGTAGGCACGTATGTATTGTTTCAAAGTCTGATTTACTCTCTCCGTTTGACCATCTGTTTGAGGATGGTGACTAGTAGATAGCGTAGATGTCACTTGGAGTGTTTTACACCATGTCATCCAGAAACTGGAGGCAAATTGCGACCCCCGATCAGAGAGGACAACGTTTGGCAGTCCATGATAACGAACCACTCTGTTCAGTAAAATAGTTGCCAGTTCACTAGAAGTGGGCAATTTTTTACAGGCAATGAAATGTCCATATTTCGAGAGACTATCTACTACCCCCAGAATTACTGAATGCTGTTGAACCACTGGCAGACCGGTAATAAAGTCTAAAGAAATGTGCTCCCATGGACGACTTGGGGTTGGAAGTGGATGTAACAACCCTTTTGGTTTTGAATGACTTGTTTTAATGCGAGCACAAACTTCGCAGTTGTTTACCATTGCTTTTACATCTTTTGTTAGGGTAGGCCACCAAAAATAGCGTTGGATCAGTTCAAGAGTTTTAGGAGTACCTGGGTGACCTGCCGTCGGTATAACATGCAACCAATGAAACACTATCTTGCGAAGTTTGGTAGTGTGTACGAACAAACGAGCGTCATGAAAGGGTAGTCCTTGCTTGATTGACCTTTTGGGATCTGCTTGGGCCCATGTTTGCCATTTTTCAACAGTGAAAGAGTTGCGAATTTCTTCAAAGAAATCTTCAGTTTTTACGATACATAGAACCTTGTCAGGAGCAATGATAGCTCTGGAGGCTTGAAATCCAGGCAACGTGGTAGACTCTTGATGGGACAAGGCGTCAGCTTTGCGATTATCTTTACCAGGCCGGAAGGTTACTACAAAATCAAATTCTGCAAAAAACAGCATCCAGCGTAATTGCCGAGGGGTCAAAAGTCTGGTGGAACTCATGAATTGAAGATTACGATGATCAGTATATACTGTGACAGTGTATTTGGCACCAAACAAATGATGTCTCCATTCTTTAAAGGCGTCAGGAATCGCCAGAAGCTCTTTTTCAGCAATGACATAGTTCTGTTCGGCTTCGTTCAACTTCCGAGACATATAAGCTACAGGATGAAGTTGACCAGTGTCTTTATTTCGTTGTGATAAGACGGCTCCTATTGCTACATCTGAGGCATCAGCTTCCACTATGAAAGGTCGATTTGCATCAGGATGAGCCAAGACTGGGGCAGTGGAGAAAGCTTTCTTCAAAGTCGAGAAGGCTTGATCAGCTTCTGGGGACCAAACAAACATTTCTTTCTTTCTTAGTAGCTTAGTGATTGGAGCCACTGTCTGGGAGAAATGATTTATGAATCTCCGGTAAAAATGTGCAAACCCCAGGAAACATTGTACATCACGTACAGTCTTTGGGGTGGGCCAATCAGATACGGCTTTTACTTTCTTTTCTGCCATCACCATACCTTTAGGGGTAAGAATAACCCCTAAAAACTCAACTGTGGTAACATGAAACTCACACTTGGTTGGTTTGCAATATAAATGGTGCTTTCGAAGGGCTGCAAGAATTTTCTTGACATGTTGGACATGTTCGTTTTCATTTTCAGAGTAGATCAAAATGTCATTGATGTAGACTATGGCAAATATGTCGAGGTACTCTCTAAGAACGTCATTCATGAAAAATTGAAATGCTGCTGGAGCATTACACAGACCAAAAGGCATGACGGTGTATTCAAAAAGGCCATATCTTGTCTTGAACGCTGTTTTCCATTCGTTACCCTCTCTCATTCTGACCAAATGATAAGCACCTCGAAGGTCAAGCTTCGTGTAGATTTTTGCTCTCTTTACTTGATCCAATAATACCGGAATTAGGGGTAAAGGATATTTATTCTTGATGGTGACTTTGTTCAAACCCCTATAGTCGATGCAAGTTCGAAGTTCTCCATTAGCTTTTGGAACAAAAAACAAAGGCGAAGCTGCAGGAGACTTAGAGGGGCGAATGAAGCCATTCTCCAAAAATTGATCTAGGTATTTTCGTAAATGTTAATTTTCATGTTCTGATAGGGCATATACACGACAGTTGGGAAGTATCGCATCTGGGGCTAGATCAATTTGACAGTCATAAGATCTAAGAGGAGGTAGAGTCTCTGCTCCTTTCTCATCAAATACATCTTTGTAAGATGAATACTGTTTGGGCAGCTGAATTTCTTTCTCCGCGGCAGTAGCTATGTAAGAGTTACAAACTTTTGGCACTTGAATCTTTTGGAGACATTGTTCGTTACATAGCGCAGATGAGAACATGATTTTTCATTCTGCCCAATTGATCTCTGGATTGTGATGAGTTAACCATGGCAAGCCGAGGATAATCCCATATTGGGGAGCATGGATCACGTCAAGAATGATTTTTTCTTTATGTTTCTTTCTTTGATTCTTATCTTCACAAATCATTGACAAGGGGATAGTCTGAAGAGTTACTGGACCTCCAGTCAAGAGTTTTCCATTGACGGCCTGGATGATTTCTGGGGTCTTCTTTTCAATACATGGGATCCCCCATGAACGAACCAATTGGGCATCAACAAAGTTCCCAGTAGCCCCAGAATCGACTAGAGCTTTTTTGAAATAGATCTTTTTCTTGACCTGAACTCTTATTTCCAGTTTAAGATGTCTGGATTTTGAAGGGTCCACAGTGACACCCAAGAGCAACCCTTCTCTGCATCTTGGGTGTTTTCGTTTTCCAACTCCACTGGTGCATTGGCTGCGACCTTCTGAACTGGACCTTGCTTGTTCTTTGGTTTGATTGGACAATCTTTGGCAAAATGACCCTTCCACCCACAATAAAGACATTGTCCATTTTATCTGCGTAGGTCCTTTTCATCTTTGGTCAAAGGTCTTCTGATGGTTCCAATTTCCATCGGTTCCGGTGTTCTCTCTTTCGGAGTTCTTGAGTCTCTGTTATCATGAACAGGCCATGAATATTTTTCAATCTTGCTGCGCGTTCCTTTACGTTCTGCTAAACGATGATCAAGCCTCAAGACAAGGTTTATTAATTCTTGACAGTCTGTAGGTTGTGGGTCGATTTGCGCTAAGATATCTTTTAGTTCCTCTTTGAGTCCCTTGTAAAACAAGACCGCTTGTTTTTCTTCAGGCCAGGATGTCTCGGCAACCAGCCGGTTAAAGTTGGCTAAATACGACACTAGGTCTTGATTCCCTAGGCGTAAATCTAATAATTCACGATCTGCTGACTGTGTTACAGTTCTACGATCAAAAACTCTCTCAAACTCACAAAAAAATTTCGCCAGTTGTACAACAAGGGTCTATTTTTACGCACAAGAGGAATTGCCCAAGTAGCTGCATCCCCAGCCAAATATGATAACAAGAAAGCTACTTTGGACTGGGCATCGGGGAAAGTATGTGGTCCCACTTGAACCAGGAAAGATTGCGCTTTCAAAGGGTCACCTGAGAAACGTTCTGGGGGAGCTAAAGGAATTGCGGAAGGAACATTTACGGAAATGTTTGTCGGATTACTTCCAGAAGCCTGAGAAGAAGTACCTGGCCAGGACACCCCTGTGGGACTTTGTTCCTTCTTCTCTACCTTATCTTCCAACTGACTCACTCTCTCAGCTAAGCTAGTTGTCAATTCTTTGGATGATACCACCTCTGCCTGGAGCTGGGTGATAGCCTTGACTAACTCGTCCAGCGTGGCCATGCTGAGAACATACACAAACCAGGAGGATAATAATTTGTGGGCTCACTATTCTGTCAGAGTCACCAGATCCTGGGGGTCTGCGCACGTTCCCAACACGTCCACCACTGAACAGCTCCAAGACTCTGATAGATAAATCACAGAGGCTAAGAGAGTTCAAGAGGGGAAGAGGGGATTAGGAAGGGAAACAGCTGGGAAGGAGACCTGTAGTAAGAAAAAGGTTAGAACACACAATATGAAAATTATATCTCCTGAAATCAATACTAGACTATGATTCTAAGCATAGTCATTCTGAAAACATGAACAATCTAAGAATTCATTTTAAAATGACTGAGTTTCAAGATGGCCGGATACCTGTAAGGGAATCAAGATGGATTAAATGAAAACTTTCTTATTCAAGTACTTTCCTTTACATGAGAATCTTCTGACTAAATTTTAAACCAGTCATATAAATCCTTTTTTGAGAATGCATACTGGGACCATACAATATTGCATCTAGAAACTCTGATCTTCTGTGTACTCTTAAAATGTTTCAACACAAATTGCGCATATTGTAGATTTTTATATATATATATATATATATATATAGTAAACACCATAAAAGGATTGTGCACCATGAATAACACAATATGGATTCAGGAAAACAAATCACATAACTTGTCAACTCGAAAATTACATGATAAATATCTTAGAATAGTGGCATACAATAAACAACATGAATTAAACTTGAGGAGAGAATCGTGCGTCTTGCCGATTCGAGTGTCACCATGTAAAATGCCAAGAAATGTTAGTACGCAATGAATATCAAAGTCAAATCATCATTAAACGAATCGCGCGTCTTGCCGATTCGTAAACCACAATGTAAATGCCAAGAAATAACAGCTCACAATGAATAACAAGATCAAAGTCCAATGAAACAAATCGCGCGTCTTTTGCCGATTCTTAAACCACCATGTAAATGTCAAGAAATGGTAGCGCGCAATGAACAACAAAGTTAAAACACCATAAAACGAATTGCGTGTCTTGCCGATTCTTAAGCCACCATGCAAATGTCAAGAAATGGTAGCATGCAATGAATAACGAGATTAAATTATCATGAAACGAATCGCGCGTCTTGCCGATTCGCAAGTCACCCTGCAAATGTCACAAACACTCAAGCGCATATTTCACACGTGCAAAGTACTCTGTCAAATCATAAAAGAATTAGGCCCAAGAACACGAGAGTTCTCGATAACGGCGTCAGGATGCCAGCCCAACCACCGTCTTACCGGCCAGAACAAGGATCTCCAAATGAAGAATGAAAGTCAGATGTCTGGAAGATCAAATAGGCCACCGGGACAGGAGCTCAGGAAATAGCTGCTGCTCTGCACCAGGACCTCTGAATAGTGAGCACTTGGAGCTGGGCTGGCTCCTTTTTATAGAGTCTTGGCCCAGCCCACAACAACACCCAGGCATGTTGCAGGGAAAGTCGCTAGAAGGCCCTGGAAAGGGACCACACCCTACCACACTCTGAAAGCCTGCAGCAATACATTGCAAATGGACAGTATTTGTAAGCACATTAAAAATAAGTCTTCAGGATTGAACTCTGCAATGCAAAAGGTTAAACAACAACATATCAGCACAATGCATAAATTACATTGTTTTGAGAGTGCTGGGTTTTTGCATTCTAGTCGCCAATAGAGCGCGCACTGCCCTGGTGTTGACACCACCATCGACAAGAACATAGTCAGTTGTACCAATGACTACAAAATCTTCGTCTACGATAAAACAAGCAACTTTACAATACACTGTGATGCCCACCTGTCCAGACTCTCCTGACCTCTGCACCACAATAAAAATCACAGAAGGTTACCAGATCTAACCTGCTTCCTGATGAAACATCTACCAGCAAGGTGTCAACTTTACTATCTAGTCATCTCTTAGATTGGGAAGAATCTGATGATGAAGGGCCATTTGGGAATTCACAGCTGCATGTTAAATATCAAGATAATGACGACGACGATGAGCAGCAGCAATATAAATCTTATTATACACTCCATAGACGTTATTACGAACCATCACAATATTACCAACCGCGGAAAACGGCACAGATGCCAGCTTCCCTTATTTCTGATCTTCAGTCCATGCTTCAGGACTACAAGCAAACTTTTCTGGATTCAGCTCTGGATCGACCACAACTACCTTCCCAACCACAACCTACCTTGCCAGCTACACCAAGAAACTTGCTTCTGCCCCCAGCAACACCCAGATTCACACCAGGCTCTACAATAGCTGCAACTTCTAGAGAAGACGACACCTCCGAGGAAGGAGAAGGAGAAATTATTACTCCACAGCAACCTATTGACGAGTGGCAGGCCTACAGGCACATTTTGCATGGGCTACCATGGGTGGCACAATACATGCTGCAGCCCATGAGGAACCCCTGGTGACCCAATGCCCTGGGTACCTAAGTACAATATGCTAGGGACTGCTCCAGGCACCAGGTCCAGACAAGATACTGGGGGAATCTTTATAAATCTGAACCAGTAATATGGTCCTGGTACATAAATATAATCTCAGATATTATAGCAGCTGGGGGCCCAATACCCAGTACCTGGAAAGGGGCTGAAATAATCCCCATTTACAAAAAGGGTGATGTGAGCTCCCCTTCCAATTATAGACCTATTAGTCTTATAGACAATCTCCAGAAAACCTTTGCTAAGCAGCTTTTGGACAGGCTATTGGATTGGGCTCAAGCCCATCAGGTGTTATCCCCACTCCAGGCGGGCTTTCGCCCGAAAACTAGTACGGTGGACCAGGTTTTCAGGCTGACGCTCCTATACTGGAAATATGTAGTCCATGCTAAGCAAAATGTATATGTCGTTTTTGTGGACCTCTGGTCTGCTTTTGACATGGTCCCCAGAGAAAAGTTATGGGATGTTCTGCATAGAATGGGCACTCCTGTCAATATAATCCATTTATTACAACGGCTACATGAGAACAAATATGCCCAGGTGTGATGGAGTATTCAGGGAGAATTAACAGATCATATTGCCATTCAGCGGGGGGTTCGTCAAGGATGTGTCTTGGCACCAACTTTATTCACCTTATTCAAAAATGAGGTGGTACAAGCTGTGTCTTTCTGTCAAAATGATGCCCCCTCCCTGAATGCGCAGAAAATTCCTATATAACTTTTTGCAGATGACTTCCTCCTCATCTCTAAGACCCCAATGGGTCTTCAGATTCTTGTTGACAGGTTTAAAACATTCTGTGCAGATTATGGTCTGGAACTAAATGCTAGTAAAACCAAATTAATGGTGTTTGGTTCAGGACCAGCAAGAAGATGTACCATTATTTTAGATGGGGCCCCCTTAAGCAAGGTTAGTTCAATAGACTATTTGGGAGTGAGGATCTCACACAATTTACATTGGGAGGATCAGATTAGCAAAAATGTGTCACTTCTTCAACATAGGTCAGGCGCTATCTTACGCTTTTACAAAAGTACTGCCACAAAAGTTTTCACCGGCCATTAAGATCTATTTGGCAAAAGCGCAGGGTGCTGCTGCCTATGGTGCTGAGGTGTGGGGATTTTGCAATACTAACAAATTGTCTGTGGGCAAAAATAGTTTTGCCAGAGCACTACTTGCATGTCCATGTAGCACACCCTTGATTCTGTTTTTTTAAAATCTTGGGTTTAATCGTATTTCTGATATGATAGCTCTGAGACACTTACTCTTTTGGGTAAGGATCTGGATCACATCAGAGCTTACCACCTATAGGGACTCCCTTCTTGACATCTTAAAAAGACCTAATGCAACCTCTATCCCATGGCTTAGGCATGTGTCAAAATGGTTTCGCACCTTGGGACTTGGGAGTTACTGGGAGAATCCACAGAACTTAGGAAAGGCTCAGAAACAATTCTTGAAATCCATCTATTGGTCCTATGTAAGAAATAACCATTTCCTTTGTATATCACATGGTCGATTGACTAATCAATTTCTTGATTTTAAGTGGTATTCCCAGTTTGAACCTTAATTAGATCTTATTCCCGATTCATTGGGCAAGAGCCTGTATGCCCGTTTTCGTTTCGGGTGTTTACCGCTGTTGTCTTTAACTGGTAGCTGGAGATGATCACTAACATCTGATCTATGTCCTGGTTGTAATGATGCTCTTGAATCTTTCGAACATTTTATGTTTTTTTGCCCACGATGCCCTTCCACGGCGTAAGTGGATTTGTTCAGTTTGCCGGAATATGGGCATAAGACAATGTGGCATCGCCTTAAGGACCTTGAAGAGTGATACTTGGGCTCTTTTAATCTATGCTGTTAGCAAGTTCCTTGTCGCCGCATGGCATAAACATACTCTTCTTTTAAAAATGTAGCAATTTGTAAATGAGAGTTTTTTTTATCTTATTGTAAATGTTGACCGATGATTTTAACTCCTTTTATTTTAATCATTTATTTTATATTAAATTTTTTAATCTTTGGATTATTGTTTTTTTTTTATTGCTTTGATGGTTATTTATGACCGAATGAAGCTTGTGTTAGCAATAATAATACTAGGGACTGACATGGGGACACCAGTATGCCAATTGAGGGGTGTGTAAAGTCCTAGGTTACCAAATTTAGAGGGAGAGAGCAAAAGCACTAGGGTCCTGGTTAGCAGAATCCCAGTGAAAACAGTCAAAACAAACTGACAGCAGGCAAAAAGTGGGGGTAACCATGCCAAAAAGAGCATACTTTCTGACAGGCTATCCCCATTATAAACTATGGCCCTCATTACAACCGTGGCGGTAAATGCCACATACCGCCGTGCTGACGGCCGCCAACATTCCGTGACCGTGGTGGTAACCTGCTACGGGTATTATGACCCACATAGAGAAATCCGCCACTATACGGACACCCACACAAGTCCGCCAGCCCAAAGGTCAGTGATAAAATGGCGATAACAAAACCCACACTGTTACGCCAACAGGAATATGCCCACAGTACCACGACCCACGAATCACTGCAGCAGTCTTTCAACCACGGTAAACCATTGGCGGTACACACCGCAGCGCTCAAAATACACACACACTTACAAAACTACACCACATTGGACAATTCAAACTACACACACCTGACACACATACACACACCACACCCACAACACTACAAAACACACACCCACATCACCCACAACCTTTACAACGAGAAAAAGAAATAGGAGCACCCACTCAATCAGAGGCACAAAACATCATCACCCATACACCATCCACGCACCCCACCCCACAACACACATCCCACACATCAACCCACACATCCTCACACATACCACTCACACCACATCCATGGCACCCCAAAGACACCCCAGGTTTTCAGAGGAGGAGCTAAGGGTCATGGTGGAGGAAATCATCTGGGTAGAGCCACAACTATTCGGATCACAGGTGCAGCAGACGTCCATTGCAAGGAAGATGGAGCTATGGCTGAGGATCGTGGACAGGGTCAATGCCGTGGGACAGCACCCAAGAACAAGGGATGACATCAGGAGAGGTGGAACGACCTACTGGGGAAGTTGCGTTTCATGGTTGCAAGACACCAGGTAGCCGTACAGAGGACTGGCGGTGGACCCCCACCTCCTCCCCCACAACTAACAACATGGGAGGAGCAAGTCTTGGCGATCATGCATCCTGAGGGCCTCGCAGGAGTAGCAGGAGGACTGGACTCTGGTAAGTCAAATCTTTACTACTATATCCCCAACCCTACCTGCATACCATCACAAACTCCCACCCCTACCCTCACCCCATCACTCCACCACCTCACACATACCCCAATATCACAACCCACCCATCCCAATACCAAGCCCTGCATGTAACACCAATGCATGGACCCCCATCACAGACCTGCATGTACACCCATCACCACAGCATGCCCAGTAGAGAGACTCACCCATCCTGCAAAACCACCATGAACACAAGGTAAAGCTCACAGGGAAATCACAACCATACAGGGAAACACACCCATGCACAAGATGGTATTTGCATCCCCACAGGACCCCTACTCAACGTCACCGGATAGGAGGTGCCAGTTACATCCAGTCCCCCCCATGAAGAGGCCCACAGTGACGACAGCAGGTCTGCACGCCTGGATCAGGATGACCAACCTGGCCCATCAGGGACCGCTGGACAGTCGGTTCCCCTGCCACAGTCCCAACTCACCACAGAGCCTCCCCCCTCAGGAAACACCACCACAGCACCCACCCAACTGGCCCATGCCACTGTCCCCAGGACACGTCAATCAGCAGTGTGTCCACCACTACAGGGACCCCAAGCAACCCCACAGACCCAGGAAAATCAGGGACCTGGGGTCAGTGGCAGTGGGCACACGTTTCAGGGGACAGAGGCACAGGACAACAGGGAAGCTGGGATTACTGCTGTACGACAGGGGGAGGACAGGCCCAGGGAACCCACTCTCCAGGAGGCACTCACCAACATCCTGGGAACATACCACCATTCCCAGGAGACGATGGGCCAGATACTGGCCAAGTTGCAGGAGACCCAGCGGCTTCAGGTGGACAGTACCTGGGGATCAGGGACGACCTCAAACTCATCTACACCATCCTGGTCACCATTCCAGGGGTGTTGGGTGACATTGTCAACACCATGAGGGAGGCAGTGGGACACTAACGGGCCCCCGACACTAGCCACACCGAAGAACAGCCTTCCACCTCTGCCGGCGCTAGTGGACATGAGGCCCCGCCACAGGAACAACAGGCCACCAGCACCTCACACCCTGCAGAAGGAGAACCACCCTGCAAACGGTCCCTGCGATCCAGGCAGAAGCAACAGAACATTGCCAAGACCCCCGCCAGGAAATAAGACTCTCCTGATTGTCACCCTTCTGTCCCACTCTGTCACCCTGTCCACCTTGAACTGCCATTGCTCCCGTGCCCATGCCCCATTGGACAATGCACCTGTGATACCTAGAGACTGGACTCTACCCTGGACTTTCCTCCACCATCAGCCCAGCCCATTGCACATCCCCCTCTACTTATGAGCACGTAAATAAACACCCTTGGAACAAATACAAATCTGGAGTCTGTCAAATGATTCAAATATGTATTAGTTCAACATAATCAAAGCATTGCAAGTCAAATGTACAGTCAAATATACTTCAGAATGACCTTTGGTGGGCAACAGTACACATAGCAGGAGCCAGAGTGGGCCATAGAGATCTGAAAATAGAGATGCCAAAGGGTACAGTAAGTGGCCATAGACATAGGGAAATCAGGCTGCCATATACAATGTCCAACAGATAACTGATAAGTTAAGTTAAGTTACTGTGTCTTACCTGTGTGTCATTGGAAGTACTACTGTATTACGTTGCTTCTGTTGTCAACATCTTCTTCCTCTGCCTCCTCTTCCTCACTGTCCACAGGCTCCACCGCTGCCACACGCCCATCTCCAGACTCATCCTCCTGCAGAAAAGGCACCTGGCATCTCAAGGCCACGTTGTGCAACATGCAACATGCAACGATGATCTGGCACACCTTCCTAGGTGAGTAGTACAGGGATCCACCAGTCAGATGGAGGCACCAGAACCTGGCCTTCAGGAGGCCAAAGGTCCTTTCAATAATCCTCCTTGTACACCCATGTGCCTCATTGTAACGTTCCTCTTCCCTTGTCCTGGCATTACTCACTGGGGTCAGTAGCCATGAGAGGTTGGGGTAACCAGTCACCTGCAAATATCATAGGACAAGTGTTAGACACACCCTAACCCTTAGGGACAACCCCATACCCAGACACCAACTTATACTGTGTAGGGACCTTTGGCTCACCTATTAGCCACACCCGGTGCCTCTGGAGTTGGCTCATCACATATGGGATGCTGCTATTCCTCAAGATAAAGGCGTCATGCACAGAGCCAGGGTATTTGGCATTCACATGAGAGATGTACTGGTCTGCCAGACACACCATCTGCACATTCATAAAGTGATAGCTTTTTCTATTCCTGAACACCTGTACATTTCTCCGGGGGAGGACATGTGTACCATCAGTGGCACCAATGATGTTGGGGATATGTCCCAGGGCATTAAAGTCAGCTTTCACTGTGGCCAAATCCTCCACCTGGGGGAATACGATGTAGCTGCGCATGTGTTTCAGCAGGGCAGACAACACTCTGGTCAACACATTGGGAAACATTGGCTGAAACATCCCTGAGGCCATGGCCACTGTTATTTGGAAGGAACCACTTGCCATGAAATGGAGCACTGACAGGACCTGCACTAGAGGGGGAATACCTGTGGGCTGGCGGATAGCTGACATCAGGTCTGGCTCCAATTGGGCATACAGTTCTTGGATTGTGGCACGATCAAGTCTGTAGGTTAGGATAATGTCTGTCCTCCATTGTCGCAAGGTCCACCAGGGGTCTATACACTAGAGGATGCTGCCATCTCATATTCAGCCTCAGCGGTTGAAGCCTATGGAAAGAAATGGTGATCAGAGGGTCATATTCACACTTCTATTGCACCAATGATGAATTTCTTCCTTTACAGAACCAGTATGTGAATCCAACAATCAGTTTCTGAGCCAATGTATGCTGTGACGCAGTTAGGTGCCATGGCCTGTGCCCCCCTGAAATGGCGGCTGCCTGACCTGTGAGGAGGGACAAGTGGAAATGAGGAAATTCAGCTGGTGTTGTGCGCCGTTGCGGTAGGCGGTCGATGACCACCGCGCAACTTCGCATTGGTTATCATTGGGCCCTATGGGTTCCAGGAGCCAAAGGCGATTTACGCCGGCGGTGACGGTATGCACCGCCGCAGACGTGACCGCCATTTTCTCTCTGTTCACTCACTTGCTACCTGTCCTTCAACAGGAGAGGACCTACACTGCAAGTGCTGCTGTGACCTGTGTCTGGAAGCGACAATGGCTCATGTGTCTGGGGAAAGGACCCCTGCCTTCACTGTGGAGGAGTTGGAGAAACTGGTGGATGGGGTCCTACCCCAGTACACGTTACTTTACGGTCCTCTAGACAAACAGGTGAGTACACTGTGAGCATGCTGCGTGGGCCATGAATGTATGGAGTTCTGTGTGTGTAAGCCAACTGTTTGGGGGGTGGGGGGGGCAGAGTTCAGCATGTAAGTTGGTCAATATGTATGCGTCAGGGAATGGGAGGGATGTGTTGGGCCATGTGTCTGATGGTCCGGACGGTTGACTAATTCACTTTTCTGCTGTCTTTCCCATGCAGGTCAGCACCCATCAGAAAAAGGGTATTTAGCGTGCCATCGGCAAGGAGGTGCGGATCCTGGGGGTCTTTGACAGGCGGAACACCCACTGCCGCAAAAGGTGGGAGGACCTGTGCTGCTGGGCAAAGAAGACATCGGAGTCCCAACTGGGGCTGGCCTCCCAACGAGGAAGGGGTGCCCGTCGCACCATGACCCCCTTAATGTTCCACATCCTGGCGGTGGCCTATCCGGAGTTGGGCGCTTGAGGGCATCACAGCAGCCACAAGGGGGTGAGTACAGATTCTGAATCCAGACTTTGCGCACGTTAAGTATTACTTGGGTGGGGGATGTGGGCTATGGGTGCCCCTAGGCCAGGTCGAAGATGGCAGGGTAGGTCCCTTGTTGGGCAGGCTCTGAAGCACTCCTACCCCAATAGTGTTAGTGGGCATCTACTACTGGTCAGGGTCCTGTGGGTTTCAGGTGTGCAGCTAATGGCGTTAGGCATTGTTCCCCATGGGCTGGTGACTATCTTAGTAACTGGTAGTGCATAGCCTAGTGCATAGGGTTGCTCCCTGTGTGTTGTGTGCGCCAACAGTGGTGTTGTTGCTGGCATTGACCAAGTGTATCCTCTGTCCCTTCCCCCTTTTGTGTTGTGTCACCCTGTCCTTGTGTGCATTAGCATCATCTGGCGGAGGAGAAGAGGCACCGGGGACGAAGGGAGCTGCATCCCACATGGGCCTGGAGGCCGAATCCACCGACGGTGAGGGCACCAGTGGGAGGGAGGGCGAGGGGAGCACCACGACATGGACAGGAGGGGAGACCACAGACAGCAACTCCTCCGACGAGGGAAGCTCCTTGGCGGTGGCGGACACCTCTGTGCCCATCCCAACAACAGGTACAGCCGCCACACCCTCTACCAGCACCGCCCTCCCAGCAGCCCCTCAGCGTGTTTCCAGTGCCCGCTAACCCAGGAGGGTGGTCATCTCCTTCACCCCAGGCAACTCAGGCCCTGCCCCTGTCAGCCCTGCTGCCCTCAGTGAGGAGGCTATTGACCTACTGAGATCCCTCACTGTTGGGCAGTCAACCATTCTGAATGCCATCCAGGGTGTCGAGAGGCATTTGCAACAAACAAATGCATACCTGGAGGGCATTCACTCTGGCATGGCGGCCCAACAGAGAGAATTTCAGGCTCTGGCCTCAGCACTGATGGCAGCCATTGTCCCTGTCTCTAGCCTCCCCCTCCAACTTCCTCTACCCAGTCCCAATCCCCTCAACCCCAGCCTATCCCAAGCACACCTTCAGCCCAGCATTCACCCAAATCAACACACAAATGTGGCTCAGGCAAACACAAGCACCACACTTCACCTCACAGGCACTCACACAAGCACCATGCCCATGCAGACACACCAACATCCACTGCCTCGACTGTGTCCTTCTCCTCCTCGTCATCCACCTCCCTCCCAGTAGGGTCTACACTCACACCTTCATGCACTACATTCTCATCCACTACCTCCATCACCAGCACGCCCATTCCAACATACCCCTCACGAGCAGTCACCACCCCCACAGCCATGCACACATCCCCTGTGTCTTCTCCCAGTGTGTCTGTGACCCCTCCTCCCAATGTACACAAACGCAAGCACCCACCCACCCAACCAACAGCCATCCACCTCACAACAGCATCCAGCCTGTGCACCGTGGCAACAGCTGAATTTCTGCCTCCCTCCTGAGGTGGTTGATGTCATCTTGGCAGTCAAGTATCTATCAACAAAAACTGTATACGCCTGTTGTTGGGATAACTTGGTGTGGCACCCACTAGATAGACCCCCTCCACGCCAAGTTATCTGACATTCTTTTATTTGTTCTTTCTTTTGACAAGCTAGCTTTGGCTTCGGGCATGCTTAAGGATTATCTTTCAGGCCTTTCACCCTTCTTACGGTTGCCAGATTGACCCTCGTTGTTTAAGTCACTGTTTGTGATGCAATTTTTGAGAGAGCTGAAAGGCTTGTTCCCCTTTCTCCCTTTCTAATGCCCAGTGGGACCATAATCTAGTCCTTACTTTTCTGATGTGCACTCCTTCGAGCCACTTCCCAGCTGCTTGTTATGGTTTCTTACTATCAAGACTGTGCCCTTAATTGCCATGACTTTGGCACAGTATGTGAGCGAGCTTCAGGCTCTCTTTCTTTTAATCCCCCATACATCTCCTTCTTCCCAGACATACTGGTTCTGTAGGTTCAGGCCTACTTTCTACAAAAAGTTATGTCACTGTTCCATTTTGATCTAAACATGACCTTATCGTGTAAGAAAGAGGGAAGGCTCCATTGCTTCGACCCAGTTTTTACATTGACTGTACCACAGTAAAGGCCACCGTGGATGATAAGGTCTTTGTGGGGTTTGCTGGAGCTTAAAAAGGTAAGACGGTGCAGAAGAGAGCCATCTCCTGCTGGATCGTGGTCTGCATAAAGATTTGCTATGCACTGGCCAAAAAGCAGCCCCCAGAAGGACTGTGTGCTCATTCCACCAAGCCTAAAGCTGCTATCACTCCATTAGCATGTTGAGCCCCTGACCTGGACATCTTCCAGACAGCTACTTGGGTGTCCCTCCATATGTTCACAAAATACTACTGTCTGGACAGTCAGGTTGACTGACAGGGGCATTTTGCCTGCTTGGTCCTCCGGGGCTTTCTGGTTTAAATCCATTCACAGACCCACCTCTTTATCTATACTGGTATGGTATTTATTCAAAAGGTGAGGAATCCGCGGCTAGAAGTCTCTGTCAGGCAAAAAAGTTACTTACCTTCGATAGAGACTTTATTTGGCTGCAGATTCCTCGTCAACCCTCTGATTCTCCCGGTTCTCTCTTTGGACTCGTCATGTTAATAGGATTCCAAGTCTAGGAATCTGCGCCCTGCTTCCGATCAGTATCTCTCTTGGGGCTTTGCGCCTGGGGATGTAGACAGCCTCGAAAGCAACTGACCTCAGCACACATGGGTGGCAGCTATATAGACTCCGCTCTTCAATTCCGTGGCGGAATGGTGTCAGTACAGAGCCGCACAGGACCACCTATTGTCATGTTGAGGTATTGCTGAAAAATCTTCTGAATCCAAACTGATGCCTGGGGAATATTCAAAAGATGAGGACTCTGCAGCTAAATAAAGTATCTATCAGAAAGTGCCTTACCAAAGGTAATTAACTTGCCTTTTGAATTTTGTAAAATTGTTCATGATAATCCTGATATTTCATGGCTCTTTCCTATTATCATCTTTTGGATATCTTCCAGTGAAATAAAAAACAGTGCTGTTGCTGGTAATTTCATTACTGGTAATGCAAATGCATGCTTTCTTTAGATGCAATATGGCCACTACAACTTGACCAAGCACTTATGCATCAGAACCTGCTTCTCTCATACATCTAATTTTTCCCCAAATTATCATTGGTTTTCTTTTTATCTTTTATGTAGTTGTTTCCCTTACATCTTATTTTTTTTCTCAGGAAGCTTGTCCTATATCACTCTGCCTTTAAGCAGTGCATGCGATGTCACTGACTATTTGCAGCATCTGATCTACATAGCCTTTGCATGTATTGCTTGTGGAACAGCCCTCTGTTGTTTTCTTGGGCACTCTGTGCTACTGTCACTATTAGAATCCCTCTGTCACTGCCTCGCTTACATGCTAAGTAAAGTTGCATCAGCTTGCAGGATGATGTTGTATTTAATCAATAGGAAGAAAGAGTCAAGATGTGAATATAGGGTTTTGGCCAACAGGTGAATTACAGTGTATTGCTTCTTCTGGTGAATTATCAACACAGTGACCCTACAAAAATGTTTTGAGTAACTGTGCTGAAAGTATCTCGTCTGAAATTGTTTTTCTCTGGCACCAGAAAGCATGTATAAGATGGATTCATTTGGCACACTCTACGGAAATTGTTAAAGCACCAAAGGCCATTTGCAAAGTAACCCGCTCTTGCATTGTTGACTCCATTGTACTGTTGAAGTGGGTTAAGCTCAGGTTCTTATCTGGAAGTGGCAGTCCCAAGCTGTCTCTGTACCATAAGATGAAACCAGCATTCTTGGGTGGGGTGCTGCAAAGCTGTTACATTGAGAGGTTGACCAAGCCTCACATCCTTTGTGTAGGTAGGGGGCCAAGCCTCCTGTAATCATGGTTATTCAGGAAACTTAAATGACAAACCCAGCCCATCTCCTACTATGGGTATTTGATGCAACCACCTTGAATCTGTCTCGATGCTTGTGAGGATGTCCTTGGTGGATGATGTTTTTAGGTATAGTAGTGTTGTTATCATGGTAATGAAAGGAACCTTCTTGCCACACCAGCAGCAAACTCAAAGACTCAAGGTACAGTTTAAACAGTATTGGAGGTGGTATAGAAAATTGAGGGATACCACACGGCACATCTGATCTGGTAGAGATGTGTTGACCAATCTTCACTAACTGATATTAGTTGGAAATTAAGGAGAATCATCTCGGGACCATGCTGAATTCTGTGATCCAGGTTTGTTACCTATGATGATTCACTATGTTCAAAGCGGCTGATAAGTCAAGCAGAACAAGATATGAGATGCCCCAAAATCAGCAGTCACTCTGTGGAAGTTAAATCTAAAAGCAGTTGGTATTTAGATAGCAGATGTTTATAGATGTAAGCATTCAGTTGATTAGAGACCCTTTCTGCTCAACTGCCTTCTTGAGTTAAGGCAAATTACAGACTTGTATATAGAAGGACACTAAGCTACGTTCAAGATTGGATTTGTTTCCAGTATTTCAGTATGAGACTGTTTTTTAGTGTTCATGAAAAACTCATTGAGTTAGTGTGCATTATATAAATTATTGTCTTGTTGATTGAAAGATATACATAAGTTTTAATGATAGAATGAGATGATAGTAGCTGGTGGGTTTGAATTATTTTATCGTTTTGGAGAGGTCATTTTTGGATATTGAAGAGAAAGTGATCAACATTTGATGTGTTTGCCATATGGAGCGGTTAGAAGTCTGGTAACCTGATTAGGAGTTCACTGTTATAGATCTACAGACAGTATTTCTACTTCATCATCCCAGCAGGCCTTCCTTTAGATTAATGTGTCTGAAGGTAGTCAGAAGCAGAAAATATGGCCTGAAACGGGTTATGGAAAACAAGTTGAGAACCCCTTCATGCCTTTGTTAAGGCCCTGCTACTTATTTGAACATAGAAATTATAATGAAAGGCTTTGTCTTAATGTAAGAGTCAACCCTATCCTTAAAACCAAATACTGATCTCTTCTACATAGAAATTATATCTGTATGAAAGAAAATGCAAGCATCAAAGTTAAGGTTATCAGAAATTAAACAACCCATTTACAACCTGAAAGAAAAGGGTGCAAAAGAAGAAAGCATAACAGCAACATATGAAGAAAACCATCTTGGATCTAAGAAACATACTAACAGTTGTGAGTGATTTCTAAGATGTTGGATCGCAGATCTCCTTGAACTTTCGTTTTGCAGGGTTTTTGAGGTACAAATAGTCCACAAAATTCCAGCTCATCAAGTTAAATAAGCAAAGTACGCTTTTGTACTTGTACTCAAAACTCTGACATACCAACATATGGCACAGATTTTTAGGGCAGTAATCAAAGCCTCAAAATTGTAATGGGAGATTCACAGGATTTCAGTCATATAGTATTATGCAACAGATACCTTGAAGTCAATGAGGACATTTTGCAACTTTGGAAAAAATTAAGTGTTCAAACCATGGTCGTCTTTTGCAGTGCCTTCATGATTAAAATGTTACTACTAAGGTAGGCTCCTTTTTGGTGACAACTATGCAGAACAAAAGAGATTCATTGCCAAAAATATATGGATTTTTGACTTTATGTGGATTGTTGGTGCTTTGTTTACATCGTTGTGCCCCTATGCTTTTCAAATAATATTTTTAGAAAGGTTTTGATAAATTATATTTCTAGTGAGTTGCTTAGTTTTGGTATTGATTTGCCCTTTATGATGTATTCATACCTAAATGGGGGGCCCTGGTATCACAGGAATAGGCAATGATTTGTATAGTAGTATATACATTATTTATTCCAAGAAAAACATTGAGAAAAAGAAACAACTTTGTTGTGACAGGGTCCATTGAAACAGACTTCTTTGTTCTTAGCTAAAGGAATAATTTCATGGAGACAAATGGCTGTTATGCACACAGATTTAGGAGTTACATTTTGTGACATCATAGGAAGCATTTATTCAATGTTTTTCCTTCAAGAAATATAGAGATCAATCCAGAGCTGCTCATGACCAAGGAGTCAACCGTTCATGTTGTGCCATACATCAGTCAAAATCGAAATACATCATCTGACATGTGTTTCAACTCCTCTGTAGGTTGTGCTTGGGGCTTTTCCAGTGCTGTAATTGGAACTGTACAGTTCTCATTATTAAAATATTTAGTCCATGCGAAGCACTGTCAACATGAAACGGTTGGGGGTCTCTTAAAAGGCAATACGGGTATGATGCGGTCCATCCTTCTTTTGCCCTATGATTGCATCCAACTGCATTGCAAGCCACTGGGAAGAAAAGCAGAATGCTAATGATCTCAGCACTACTGCACTATTGACGTTCCTCTGCACAACACACAGACAACTCATCAAATCAGTCAAAGCTCAGCACTATACCAACACCATCAGAGAAGCAGCCTACATAAGGATAAAGCTGTTCAAAGCAAATCAAACATTGCATTAACCTGCACTTGACTCTTCTGTTCCACAGTTGTCAATACTATCAACATCTCCTTCAATGGAAATCAAATCAAATCCGATACTACATCAAAAACATCAGGCCAACTTCTCCACTGACAAAAAGCCTTCCACATAGAATCATTCATAAAACCTCCCTCTCTTGTAGACCTCGCTAATATACTCAGCACTCTCTAAGACATCTCCTATATAGATTTTGTTAGTCTTGCACTTCATCAGAGCCCTTTCCAGAGAAGCTCTCACCCCTATTCACCTTAGTGCACACCTTCTTCTGGTAGAAAACCACATTGGTCCCAATACTCACAACCCTGTCATCATCACAAAGGTCACATCAACCATCTTCTACACAACCATCCCAGCATGAGAACACTCTGAACCTCTCAATTGCCTTCCACATCAGTGGCCCTCCCACCCTCATCTACAATCTGGAGCCTTGAGTACAATTTATTGGCAATGTCCTTTACTGGTTCTCCTACTTATCGAGCTGTCATCATTTTGTTCCCATGGGGAAGATGTCGCTCACATGCAGAGTGCCCAGCGTTCCATCCTGTCCCACATCATCCTCAACCTCGATATGTAGTCACTTGGGGCTCTACTTACTGATAGCAGCCTCAAAATTCACCTAATATGTTGCTTCCTGAAAGTTTCCTCCACTGCTGAGATCCAAAGCCTCAAACACTAACCATTTCCTCTTCCAGGCCTGAAGCTCCACCAAAACAGAATTCTTGCTATTCATTAAGAATAACAAGCAAGGAGGGTTTGGTTTCCAACATGGCCTTCAGGGCACAATTCAATAAACCATGCAGAAAGCAAACAGACAAACCACTTCATTATGCTAAAAAATGAGAAAATGTGTCACATGTTGCTTGGATGTATGGAAAACAGTGAAGCAGCTCAGTGGACGTCTCTGGAAGAGCAAGTGCACTGTACAACAAGCACAAGAGGGCCGCACCTGGGAACAAAGGACAGGAAGGCAAGGGGACTCACATTTGGGACCTCGAACAGTGTTTGTGATGATACTGCTTGAATTCTAAGCAGTGGGAGACATCTAGTCTGTAAGGTTTCCCATGCTGTGCAGCTGAGTAAGGTGAGCCATTCTGTGCTCCCCGGAGCTGGGCCTCTGCCCGTGCCCCTATTACCATATGGCTGATCGGGGCTTCGGGATTATGCGGCTCCCAGATGGTCTGCCTACATGCCCTGGGCAGCAAGAAGGAGGAACGGAGCTATCAGAACTCCTGAAACAAAAGGGGCTGATGACACCTCCACCAGATTGTTAGGTCTAGACTCTGTTCATCTCAATATGAAACATTTGAATGTACAGGATTTCAAATTTCTAAATTTCAACATCCTTTCAACAGAATTTCAACAGCCAGAGAGAGTTGTAATTTGCTTGCTGGAAATCTCGAATGCCATATATAAATGTGGCTTTGGTACCTGTGGCAAGTGCATAAAATGTTGTTTTTTCTCTGATTGGCCAACAGCTTGGTTGCAAACCACCTGCCATAACTAGAAGAGCTGAGCCTCAATAATTTAATAGGCATTTGCTCCAGGCTGGAACAGCTGGTTTTCTCTGCAGCGTCCCTGCTTCTCTTAACCACTTCACGCTTAATCAAATGACGGGGACACTATAGCTTATCTGGCACATGCCACCCAAATGTGAAAAAACAGAACTGTGTTTCCAGCTACTTCACCTCAGCAACCTTACATCCTTGTATTACTATGCCATCGCCTGCAGGTGCCTCGCCTCTCTTCAACATGATGAACCTTATGAGAGCTGACTAGTTGTCCAGCCTAGAGCAATTCAGAAAGGTACTTCAGGAAGAGCTAAAATAGATTTTCTCAGACAGGATGTGGACTCGGTTGGCTGCAGAACCCTGGAAGCGGCTGCCAGAATAGACTCTTTGGAAAAACATATGGAAATCAAATGAGAAACTGATGCTCATCAGCAAACCCTCCTCTAGGCTATAATTCTCAAATATAATGATCTTGAAAACAGGTCTTAGAAGGACAATATTCAGATCCAGAACTTTGAGGAGCTCACTGAGAGAACCAACCTGGAGGCCTTTGTAGCTGGGCTTCTCTCCACAATACTGAGAAATGATAATCTGGAAGTCCACATTAAAAGAGCTCACAGGGTTGTTCCCCAACAGACCATAGGAATTAAATGGCCTGGGGACATCTTAGTTAAACTTCATAACTTCAAAACCAAGGAGGCAATATTTTCCCAGGCCAAAAGCAAAGATTCCTTATCCTTTCAAGATGTCACATCTTCTTTCTGCCAAGACATCTTGCTGCAACAACAATTCAGATAATTTATGGACAAGCTCAGAGTGCAATGCATCAGACACAACTGGACCTTTCCTTTCAAAATTACCTTTGATTACAAGGAGAAATCTTCCTGAGGTTCACAAAGCAGCCAACTTTTATGAACCAATATCTCCCCGATAGACAGTGACAATCCACTAGGAGAAACCACAGACTGCAGAGATGAAGAAAACATAACACCCCTCAAAAGAAAACTCAAACAGCATGAGCTTTTGAAAGGGAAAAATCTCACACCACAGTGCTAAGGACAAACACAGCTGAACCTGCTAGATTATAGATTGAAACAACTGTGCTCTAAATTTGCATCTTAGGCGGGCCAGCAGAAGTCACTATAAAGCGTATTGAACAGATGATCTGGTGAGAAACATCCTATGTGACATGTAAATACTGTTGTTCTCATCTTTATTACTGATTGTGATTAATCTTGCATCCCCTACATTTTACATTATCTTTTTATACATCAGAATGTTAAACAGGGAGGTCTCTGCTGATTTCCAGGCAGGACCAGAACCTGAGCCTTCTCAGATCAAAGACCTATGTTATTTTGATTGTTATCCTTGTTCAGAGAAT
The DNA here is from genome assembly GCF_031143425.1 of Pleurodeles waltl. NCBI lineage: Eukaryota > Metazoa > Chordata > Amphibia > Caudata > Salamandridae > Pleurodeles > Pleurodeles waltl. The sequence continues at coordinate 873,108,436 of NC_090440.1, forward strand.
TAGATCTACTAATTTTCCTATGTACTTCTCAACTACCATGCACATACTGAAGCAGAAACTGAGGAAGGTCTGACCCTCCTCCTCGCCCAGTACTCAGTAAGAATTAGGTCCTCAATAGAAAGTCATCTTTCAGGATGCCACCTCTACATATACTACTACAATTGCATGTTTGTTTTTTTTTTTGTTAGTTTTTTTTTTTTTTTACCAATCAGCGCTGTATAGTACACATTGATGCATCTTTCAAGCTAATCTGCCCTAATAGTAAAGGACTCTATTCCCAAAATAAACACTGTAAAGTCTGGTATTACATCTGGTAGGTATACGTTGAAGTCATTGCCATACAGGAAACCCACCTACACAGACAAGATGAACATCACCTTAGACACATGCTTTTCTTTTTTTCACAAACCCTTAGGATTCCTGCTGCCAGACTATGAGTCTTATAAGGAGGATCGATATGCCATTGTGCTGGGACAGCTTCAGGGTAGGCTGATCACATTTGCCATGGTATGCACTCCCAACAGAGAACAGAAACAGTCCCTGCTCCCATTTCTCTACACCCTGGCTGGTTTTTCGAGGGGGAACATCATATTAACCATGGATTTTATTATGACGTGGGATCGCCATGCAGACCACTCTCATTCCTCCTCAGTGTGCTAATGCGCAAGACAGTCAAGGACTCCTTACACACCCTAGGCCTTTAGGATCCATGGAGGAATGAGCATCCACACCAAATAGATTATATCTTCTTTTCCACTCTCATAGGAGATACTTCAAGGTCAACTACCTATTTGTCAGTAAAGCTCTCCTTTCCTTGATGACAGATTCCAGGTTATGACCTTCTCCTACCACGTCCCAGTAGAGATGTCTTTTGCAGGAGGCACATCTAGACTCTCTCAGGGTCTTCAACAGTGCTCTGCTGAGACTGAGTACTTAGGGAAGATCTCCACTTTCATATTGCGGAATATTTTGAATTGAATTAACCAGGAAGTACTAGTTGCACAATTGGGATGGTTTTAAAGCCGGTTTGCAGGCCAATTGTATTAGAATGCACTCAGTTATGAAATAATTAAAGAATAAGAAAACATAAACTCCAGAGCTTGCATTATTAGCACCAGGGAAAGAACACAAAACAGCTCCAGCTAGACTCCTCTGAAGGATGGTTATGATGATGCGCAGCAAATTAAACGCTATCATAACCAACAAATCAGAAATGGCCTTATTACACTTAAAAAACAACATATGACAAAGGGCAGAAAACAAGAACACACCTGGCCAGACAATTACGTCAAGAAGAGGAACTAAAACTACTTTAGTAAAGTATCCACCCAATTTGGTCAAGTCTTCTCCTCTGCAGAGAATTAGTTAGAGGCCTCTATACCCTGCACAACTTGTGAAATTGTACCCTATGCCTAACCCCTTATGCTAGAGAGGCTGTGGCATACTCAATGATTTAAGGCACATTTGGTAGAATTTTCCACAAATCAAACCATTCTGGAACAAAATCCTAGCACATATGAAAAAGTGATTGGGGTATCCCATTCCAACTGCTCCTGAATTTATTCTCTTGTGCCTTAGCTCCTGTACCCTCTAGCACCAAACTCTATTGGATTGTTTAATAATGTGGCATTGCTTGGCGGCTGCTAAAGCCACACTTGTGGCGTACTGGAAGAAAGATGAAACCTCACTAATAACCTTGTGTGTTTTTTAAAGTCAGGGATATGCTGACAATGGATAGACTCACGTGTGATGAATGACAATTATAAACATTTTAGCCTACTTGGCATCCATTAATAGAATATCTTTCAGAAATGTGTTCTACAACTATCATGTCCCACATGCATAAGGTCCCTGAACTTATTTACTTTTTAACACTGCAGCATTCCGCCCTGATTTGATATACTGGTGACATGCATGCAAAGTTTGTAATTTCCTTTCATAGGGTGCCATAAAATATAGGCTGTATAAATGTATGTGATGCTCTTCTAGGTAGATGGATTCGAGATAACTTGGGGGAAAAGTAGGTAATTCTTACTTTGTGATGCAATGACTGAGAACAGAAATACAACATGTATTGGTGCATTAGCTACAGGATTGACTCTTGTGACGTGATCACAATATGTTGTATCATTTTTTTAAAACTCAATGAAAAACACTTAATAAAAAAAGAATAACAAGCAATAACTAGTCCAAACCTGCCTCAACAATATTAACCTTCTCCATGGTTTATAGGCTTCAGGTACTGTCTCTGTATGTGAAAGATTTAACATATCCTGTTGAGAAAAGAAAAATCCTGATTGTATAGCAAGTATGAAATGTTATTTGGTGGTTTTGCTGAGTCAAAAATAAATGCTAAAGAAACTGGAAAGATGAGTTTTCAGTGGATGGGCCTGGTTCTCTCTTTAAAGACAATATTTAAAAGAAATTGTGGAATATTTGTAATTAACAGGGAAGCAAAATTTTAAGTGGTGTCATGTGAGGCTGATATGCATGGTAGTGGGACTTTAGCTCATTTAGAGAGAAAGAAGTTTAACTTTAATGAACTAGGCATATTGACCAACATTTTTGCAGTTCATTGAAAGCTAATCTAAGCTCAGTTCTGCAGTATGCGATTACCATAGTAGAAGGTGAAGTAGATGGTAACTTCTGGCCAGATCAGATCTTGGGTTGAAAATCATCCCAAAAATATAAATCTCCTACGACCTTGTCTTGCTTAAAATCTATGTGCAGAATCCTCAAACTATTATTTCACATGCTTTTATTATTCACAGTGACGTTTCTCAAGAACTGACTTCCTTTGGACTGATGAAGTATATTACCGATCCTACACTTAAACATATTGTTATCTCAGATCATGTGTTGCTCCTAGGACCTTTTGGTATCTGAGTTCCTATATCATTAGAAGTAAGACCCCCCCAATGGGAAGTGGCACTGAAATAATGAACTGCCAGAACATCCATTTAATGGATGCATTAGTTGCATCCAAATAATTGCAGTCCAATTTCTTTATTGAACTAGGATAGGAATATCTATGCCAACTCTCTAAAATCCTTTCTAAAGTCATTCATCCCTGTTAGACCTGGCATCCTTGGTGTGGTTTGCCCCCTAACCTTTTGTGTTCAGGCCTCCTGTTTTGCTACTTTCATTTTTGCTGAGCTTAGGACTCTACTCACTTCATCATTGCTAACAATTGCTAAAGTGCTTGTGCTCCCTCCTTCAAACATGGTAAAATTGGCTTATACCCCACTGAAATATTTAATTTACTTAAAAGTCCCTAGTAAAATGGCACTACCTGTGCCCAGAGCATGTAAACTAAATGCTACTAGTGGGCCTGCAGCACTGATTGCAACAGCCAGTTAAGTAGCTGTGAAAACTTGTCTCAGGTCTGCCATTGTTGTCTGTGTGTGCAGTTTTAAACTGCCATGTCGACCTGGCAAAATAAATCTTTTTGCCAGACATAAACCTTCCTTTTTAATACATGGACGTCACTCCTAGGGTAGGCCCTAGACAGCCCTGAGGGCAGGGTGCAATATACTTAAAAAGTGGGACATGAGCATTTTAGTTTTGTGTGTCCTGTAGTGAAACACTCTTAAACTTGTTTTCTTTACTGCAATGCCTAGCTCTCCCATAGGAAAACAATAAACTTACCTTTTTATATTTATTAAGCTACAACCCCTAATTAGGACCAGGTAACTAATTTATTTTGGTTTCTTTTGAACTGTAATGAAAAATCCTAACTTATGGCGAAGTCCGATTTTAAATTACAATTTTATAAATGCCAGAGTTGTCATTTTCTTGCCTTAGCTATTTAGTGCCTGTAGCCTGTCTTTGGATCACATGACTGGTGTGTAGTTGACAGTCGGTGTTGTGTATTCCTCCTAGACAGCTACACACAATAGGGATCTTAGGTGTTGCTGGATGAGCATCATTGGCAGGATGGGACGGAGGAGTTGTGCATAGCCCCACTGGTTGTGTCCTGTCTCCACACAAAGGGCTGCATACCCACTGTAGGTAGTCTGTAGCCAAGGCAAGGAAATCAGGGCACCTGTGCACTTCAAAGCCTACCTCTAGAAGCTCCTCTCCACTTCAGAGTCACAACTGGGTATAAATACTGGACCTCAGACACCAACTCTTAAGTACACTTCTGGCCCTGTGGATACTCTGCCAGGACGAAGGGCTGCTGTGCTGCTGAAAGACTGCTGCCCTGCCAAATGAGGACACTGCAGTCCTTGTCCCTTGTGCAAATCTTTGTGGATCCAGCAGAACCGACTAATTTTCTCAGCTGTGCAGCACAACCGCAAAATTAACTGAAAGATTGCTGCCGCTGCGTGGATTTGAGCAGGTGCAAAGACTTGCTTCGGCTCAACAGCCCTTTCAGAAGCACTGCTGCAAGAGGAATTCTTGTACAGGCCCTTGTATCCTTTGTTGACAGCAGCCTCAATGACGATGCCAGACTCCACATCATAGCCTTGCAGATTCTCTGAACCGATGCATCGCCCCCAACTGTGCAAGGCATCCTCAAAGCCAGACTTCGCATTGTAACCCAGCTTTGACAGGATCCTCGACGGCGGCGCAGGACATCACATTGTAGCATCAGCGCACCTCAGAACCAAACGCATCACTTTGGCTGCACAACACATCTTTAATGTGAATCGCTGCAACACTCCAAAAACCAGGATTTAAGGTACCTTTTTTCAGTGGGCCTGAATGGTCCCTGTAGCCTGTCCGTGCTCCATCGTAGTTGGCCTGAACTTATGACTTTGTTCTGGTCCAGTGCGACCAGATATCAACAGTTAGCTCTTTGTGCTTTTTGGTGCTAATTTTGCTAAAATCTTTCAAATTAAATGGCATATCTCTGGTTCTACTGATTGGACTTTTATTGTTTGGTCTTGTTTTATTTATTTAAAAAAACCCACTATTTTTCTAACTTGGTGTGGGTTCCTTGCTGCGTGGTGTTTTTCACTTTATTACTGTTTGAAGTGGTGCACAAATACTTTACACATTGCCTGGAAGTGAAACCGGACTGCTCTGTGCTGAGCTACAAGAGGTTTGAGCACAGGTTAGTTTAGGGTTGGTTTGTGTTCACACCCCAGTCAACCAACAACCACGGGTTCTGACAAGACAGACAGTTTTACAAAAGACAGAAGAAGAAGCTGAGAAGATTGATTCCTCTTTAGCATTGTTTATTTAGAAGTGTAGAAAACTGATAATACATTCCTGGGTATTCCTCTCTGCGGTCCCAGACATAATTTTGTACATAATATCATTAACGTTGTAATGATCCTATGCAATCAATCTGTATCCGCAATTCAAACTGTGTTTCCTTTCGGACTGTTTCGAGTGTCAGAGAGGTATAAGGCAAGACTGCTTTGTTTTACCCTATCTTTTTTTATTTAAATGTCAGAGCAATTACTTGAAAATTTTAGGCACTTATCTAATTTTCAGGTTTTCAAATTAGTTTCAATTCTTTTAAGGTGCAACACATTCCGACGACATAACATTTTTTATTACTGGAGCGGAAAATCCCCTCTAAACTGTTATGAAATCAATAAGAAACAATGTAGGGTTTCTAGCTATTCATTAGATATTGTCTGAAATAAAACTTTTAAACATATATTATACTAAGGAAATTGCACCTGAATTGGGCAACAAAATCACATAAATTATCGGTTTGTATTGTGTGTGAGTGATCTGAATGAGATCATGCAAATTAATAAGAAGGCTATTCTACAAAGAATATCCAAGTTCAGTATGAAGAAATCACTTTGGTACTGGGCTTTAAGGATAAAAGAGAAGCCATAAAGATGTCCATTACTCTAATGGTCAGCTAGATACTACAAATGTTACCAGTAGAGTTTTATGAGTTCCTTTTCAAGATTATGTTTAAGAAAGGGTCCAGAATAACACTTGGGATAGTTCAGCTATATACAAATGCTTTCACTATTACTTTTCCAAATTTCCGCAAACCCCATCTAGCCTTCATAGCTCCACAAGCATCATAGTAGTTTGTGGATCGTGTGGCACATCATCAAAGTCCACAATGGCTTGAGACTGTGATGGGGAAATGCTACTCTATCTAGACAACTGTATGTATCATATATATATATATATATATATATATATATATATACACAAATATATTGTCTGTGATTAACTGTACAGTGACAGTAATTTGGAAGATTACAAGAAAACTGGTCCAGAAAATAAGTTGTTGGTTTCAGCTGTGGTTGTTAAATATTCAAAAATATTTGTACAGTTTCAGATTGATTCATAATCTATAGAGTAGTGAATATATATATATATATATCGAGAGAGGAAGAAGTCATTAAATACCATTTGAAGTGACAAAGGTTAACTTGAAGGTAACAGTTTACTCCAGGATAACAAAAGAGTGAAATTGGCTTTGATTTGACCTCTGAGATTGAAACTGACGCAGGAGAGGGGGTGAGCGCATGAGGCTCACAAGTTGGTGTGAGTATACATCTTTAATTAATTATATTTTTTAGGATTGGCTTGGCAACAAACACTCAAACTGAGGGGTTAAAATTAAATCAGACAAAGAAGGGGAAAAAGAAGATGAAAGCGCTGTAGCCGCAGCAGGGGTTTCAAACCAGAAACATAAGGGGAAGAGAAAGTGACTAGTGTCAATACAAACACCATCATCAACATTTCCAAGGCTATGTTGAGTAAAACCAAGCAGCAGATTTATTAATTAGGTTTGTCCTTTTGCCCATAGAGTTCTTTCAATAATAGTCAAAAGCGAGTAGATACCTACAAATCCATTTACAAATTAAAATTGGTTAAATGCCACCAACAAAAAGAAAACAAACAGTACTTTTCAACAGTCAAGTACGAATTCTGACCAAGAACAGTCAAAAATTTTAGCTACTCAATTAATGCAAAAGCTTAAAGAGCTAGAAAACGAAACCTTGGGTATACTACAACCAATCACAAAGCAAGATATAATTTACATCACACAATTTGACATCTACAGGAAGGCAAGTACTCCATTTAAACCAGCACCTACTTTCCTCCCAGTAACTGTTTTTAATGAGCTGATAGTCAGTGATGTTAATGAACTGCACAAGCATACTAGTAAAATTCATAATAAATTTAATCATTCACAGAGACAGTACAGTCACCTAATCAAGAAGCTGCAAACTGATGCGCAGACAGTAATCCGAAATTCAGATAAAGGGGGTAATGTTGTTTTATGGCCCCATGAAATGTATAAAAGGAGGTTTATAAGCAATTAAATAATACTGATTGCTATGTCGAGAGCAAACGAGAAGCCATGTGTCAAGTCAAGATTCAATACCATTCTGAATTGGTTGAGTGGAATAATTAGGACTACCCCAAAACACCAGTTTTTTACTTGATACTGAAAAAACATGAAAAGCCACTCCTACCTCCTGAGAAAGTGATTATTTTGATTAGAAACTGTATTTTTTTAAACTGTTCTAAATATGATGACTTTCTTTCTTCAAGAATATGTATGTTACTTACCATTGTATATTAAAAACACTGGTGATTTTCCTAAAAAGGATAAATGATACTCCATGGAATGATTATATATTGATGACACTCAATGTAACCTCATTATATGCAAGTATAATCATGGCAATGAACTGCATGAGGTTTAACATTTTTTGAGAGAGAGACAACTTAAACTGTGCAACCATACTAAAATGTTGCTATTCATGATCAAGTGGTGTCTTGAGAATAATTTCTTTTTATTTGATCAAGAGATGTTTTATCAGATAAGAGGCATGGCAATGAAACCTGTTCGCTCCCAGCTATGCTTGTTTCCTTATGGGATAGTGGAAGGAACAGTGCTCATTAATGAGTTAATTCGGTTCCATTAGCAAAACCAAGTTAATTTTTTGGATTTGCAAGTGTATATCCAAGATAATAGAATAGAAATGAGATTGTACAGAAAGGAAACAGTAGGTAATACAAACATGCATGCGCACAATATTCATCCTAATCATTTAAAAGCCAGCATTCCCTAAAGGGAGATGCTAAAACTAAGGAGAAATTGTAGTCATATAGAGAACCTCCATGGGTGTCAAAATGAGTCAGTAGCTAGATTTATAGAACTAGGCTACTCAAGAGAATCTTTAGAGAGAACAGTCAGTATAGTGAATCAGAAAAGTAGAGATACTTTACGCTTTCCAAGTGCACACAGGAAAACAACAGGGAAATTCAGTTGTGTTATTAGATTAATAACCTAATACAGCAATCAGGATAAGAGTTTACAAGCAGTTTTACAATGAAGAGCAGAATCGGGAAAAGAATGATGGCTGGTTGACGCCGCTGCCATGAGCGCCATAGCCGCTGCAAACACTCTCTCCTAGGTGTCCTGCTATCTGCCCCACTTCACCCAGGTCCTGGACTACAGTGGACAGGGCTTCTGCTTCCCAAGTTGGTTGCCCTATTTTAAAGCCTCTGCAGTCTGACACCATCGCCAGTATGCTTCAAGAATGCTAGGGGGATGGGCAGGCCTCCGGAAGAGTATCACCGATTGCTGAACTCCTGATGGAAGTAGTCGAAGCAGGGGAGCTGGGCTCATATTCTTTGCTGACTCCTCGCTCCCGGCGGGGTCCTGCAGCAATGTGTCAGCTGCTCTCAGCTATTGCAGCTACCTCGAAACAAGGTAACTGGCCAGTTTTGCTTGACTCCCACTCTAATTTCCCTGCTTTTCATGCTGCTGACGTGGATTTGATACAGAGTGTGGTGGTTGAGCACTCTGTTGGTGAGGGGGTTACTGAGACTGAGATTGAGATAGTGGGACTTGAAGGATTTTCAACAGCAATAGCAGTTACCTCCTCTTCCGAAGCATTACCCCAACAGGTGGCGGCCCCTGGGCATTGCAGGAGCAGCTACCCCAGCTGCTTTAGTTACTTCAGGCAACAATTACTACTTTGGTACTGTGCCCACTCAAATTGATACTGATACCATTGAGGGGGCATTGGGAAACTTTGTACTGTACTTAATCAGGCCGAGGGGCTCCTTGAAAAGCAAGGAAAGCAACTGGCTCAGAATGGCTGTGGCAAAGCTGAAAAAGGCTGCAAAGCTGAAAAAGGCTTCAACATGAATGGAAGCTCTCGGAATGACAATCAAGCTGTCCCACTATCCAAAAGCAGTCTTAAAGGCAGTCCTCAGTGGAACTGGGTTACTTCCAAGGGGAAAAAAAGCTCTAACACCCCAGTGATTAGTAAAACTTCCTTGGGGGAGCACAATCAATGGTTGGACACGTCCCCTGATGAGGCATGTCACTCCAATACTCCCCTCAGTCCTGATGTTAGCCTCTCAATTCCCCTGGCGGTATGCCACCGGGCCACTCTACACCCACTTTTCCATTTACCAATCCTGTGCCAACACCCAAACCATCACTATCTACAATTATACAATGAAGGTCCAATGATCAGAAGCACTGCAACACTATGCTCAAGTTAGAGCTGATAATCAGTTGTTGCAAAGTCTTTGTCCAGTGACTGTGAAGGTTTCAGCACTTACCACACAGGTGGTCGAGATTCAGCAGCGAGTCGCGGATACTGAAGAGGTTGGAACAGCCTCAGCTAGGACAATCAGAGATCATGAAAGCCAACTAGTGGTGGTTCCGTCCAATATAGAGGATTTGGAAATTTTCCCAACACCTTAACAATCTGAGGATCTTTGACATACTGGAAGGAAGGGGATGACCTTCTGTAGTTTGTCATCAAGCTGTTCATGAGAGTTTTTCTAGACCTGGCAGATTGGGATATAGACTTCCAAAGTCAGTACGCAAATTGTCTTCCATTAATACAGCATCCGGGAAGTACAAATCAAACACGTCCTTGTCCATTCCTGATATTTATGGGCAATTTTGTGCTAAGGCAGACAATCTCTTTAAAAGCTTGGCCTACTGTACCAGTTGTTATTGACTCAATGTTGGTGTTTGCTTGGTCGAACCTTTGTAATCTTACTATGGATCAGCATTGGAAGTTACGCCAGATGATTGACTCACTAAAATCTGCCAGGCACAGGTCATTCTTCAAGAACCTGTTAGACTTAAAATCATCAAGGACAGTCTGACACAGATTTGCTATACTGAGTCAGACACTGAACGGGTTCTCAGACAATGGCAGGGATTGTTCTCTCCCACTTGATTCAAAACAGCATAGGCCTAATTGTTATTGTTCCTAGTTCTTGCGTAATGCCTGACTTTGTGTATTTAATGTCTTCCTTTTTTCTGGGCTTGTTTCTTTTGTTTTGTAGTGGAGGGGTGTGGTGGGGGAGTGCAAGGGTAGAGACCTCACAGTCCTTGCTGTCCTGCCAACTGACAGCCTAGGGTTGGGATGATTTTTTCCCAGATATGAGGGGGAGGGGATGCCGGGGGGGAGGGGGATGTTTTGTTCTAATTTTGATTCCTGTTCAGATACTTTGCTCCAAGTGGGGAGTGGTGGGTGGGGGGATAAGCAAATGGTGGCGGGGAAAGAATGTTCACAAGTTCGATTTGAGTGGGTATCTAGTTGTGACATCTGCCAGTATTTGGGACACGTACATAAGATGGGCACAGTGGGTATTAACTGCTACAATGGATAGGTTGAAAGTAATGAGTTAGAATGTTGCTGGCCTCAATCGCCCTCTTATGCAACAACTGGTGAGGGAGGACATAGTACTATACAAGCCACAATTAACGTTCTTAGCTGAGACTCATTTGGCATACAAGGATCACTCATTATTGAAACATCTTGGCTGTAATACTATTATAAGCACTTCCCAGTTTGCATCAATTCGTGGGATTACTTTACTGTCTGCCAGGCGTACTGAGTGTAAGGTCCATAAAACTGCTGCTGATCCTAGGAGGAGGTGGGCAATCGCTCCGCTTCTTGGTTGGAAATATCCTGCATGCATGGTAAATGGCCTAAACACAGATGAGCTGGGGATGTTTGATCTGCTCTGCCTAGAACTGTTAGTTTGGTTGGGAGATCTAATACTAATGAGCAATTTCAATTGTATAATGGATTATTGGATGGACACCACTCATCACTTTGCTCACCACTACATTGTTGAAACAAGGGCATCTATTTTTTAAATTGCCCGATTGCATGGTCTGATTGGTGTATGAAGGGCTCTCTATCCTTATAGGCAGGTCTGATTGACGTATGGAGGGCTCTCTATCCTTTTAGGCCAAGGCATACTTTTTACTCTTCCCCTCACAGGCGCTACCCCAGAATCGATATGATTTTTGGTGGGTCACGGCTAGTTCGAGGCGCTCAAATGGAAGTCTGCCCCAAGATCACTTCAGACCATAATCAAGTAGTACTTACACTCCCATTAAACGATAGGAGAAGGGAAAGACACCATTTCACTTTTCCTCTGTACATCCTCTCCAACCCTGTTGATTGAAACTATCGGAGGCTACTCAGGAAGTTTTTAATGTCAAATTCTGGAAAGGCTTCTCCACATGTTGTGTGGGGTACCATGAAGGCATATGCATGTGGACATGTGTACGTGGGATCACTTTACAGTTTAATCTGAATAATAATAAGTCAGAGGAGGAGGGGCTAATCAAGTTGCATCAAGAAATAAGGAAGTTAGAGCTCTGGCATGCCTAAGCTATTTTAGCTAGTAACTCGGGGGAGTCAGCTATCTATCTTGAGTTAGTAGCCAATCAGTGTCTTTTAGATCAGGGATTTAGGGAAAGGGTTGCTGCCAATCATCATAAAAATAAAACACTCAAGTATGAGTATGGCAAGAATTTTGGCCTATTACTAACCCATCAGATTTCTGAAAGAGGATCTAGATGCTAAACCAAAGTATTAAAGGCAGTGATGAAGATCTTCATACTAGTCCTCAGGCTATCATTGAGCGGTTTACTGCTTTTTATCAGGATATTTATTGTCAGCCTCAACCAATTAGTCAATCTGGTCTCTTGGAATACTGACATGGATAATGTTTACCCTGTTTAGAAGACAGCAGGCGTCTGCTTTAGAGGAAGACATTTCTATGTCTGAGGTTGAGGCCGTAATAAGGGCTCTGCCATCTTGAAAGGCAGTTGGGAAGGATACCATCCCGCTTTAATTTTATAAAATATTAATTGATATTTTTCTCCTGGAATTTATGCATCTGATAGATCATATTGATAGAGTGGGATAGAGTCAGGGTTCATGGAATCTTACTAATAGCATTGTCTTTTTGAAGACAGACAAACCACCAGAGGATAGAGATTCTTGTCGGCCTATCTCCCAGGTTAATTCTGATGCTAAGATTTTTGCAAAAATTAGCTACTCAGCTTGCCCCTTTAATTCATAATTTGGTTTAACCCCTACTCAATAAGGATAGTACAAGTCACATAAATACGGCTATTGCCGTATTTGATATTGCGAAAAGATTGGGTGAAAGGGTCAGCATGATCCTATTGCCGAGAAGGCTTTTGACCGGGTCATATGAGAATTTCTTTGGGTAACTATGAGAGTTCTCAGTATTGGTGGAAGATTCATTAAGTGAGTACAATCTCTCATTATAAGAATTCTATGGCTAAACTAGTTTATGGTGGGAATAGCTCTTCAGCGTTCAGGATTTTTGTGGGGCACCCTACAAGGATGCCTGATTTCCCCTCTCTTGTTTGCGATATATATTGAGCCTTATTTAAAGTCCTATTAATCAATGCCAGTGATAACTTATGGCTTTGAGCTTAAAATTACAGCCTATGCTGATGACATGGCCATTTTTACATCAGACCCACTTGCAACTACTGATTTAGTTTCAAATGAAGCATACTTCTCTAGGTATAAATGAAATCTAAGTAATAGACACATATTGCTTACTTTTCAGCCAGTGAATCAAATTCCGGGGACAGTGTTGATGGCTGGGTAGTAGAGTTGATGGTATTTTTTAACTGAGCTATGAACCTTTCCTGCAATCAGTCACTGTTACTTTGCGCTTATGGAATCTACTCCCAATCAATATATTATGCGATTGCAATATCATAAAAATGAATGTTTTACCTAACTTTTTATATCTATTTCGAGCAATAATCAGGCCCCAGATTATTTTTTTAAGGGCTTTGGGGGTGCTATTGCTAGCTTTATATGGGGCTAAAGAAGGGCCGGGCATTCTATTGCTTGTTTGAAACTTTAATATAAACAGGGGTAGGGGTGTCAGCTACCTTACTTTAAGCTTTACATTCGAGCTCTTTTGCAGGCTGCATGCAGAATTTGCAGAATCTGTATATTCTGAACTATGAAAATGATCTGGCATGAGGTTCTTTTTTCATATACTTCCAGATCCCAATTACTACATGTGGATCCGGTTTAAAATTATTAATGATGATACTTGTATTTAGAGGGAAATCTGCTTTTACTACTTACCTACCTTGTACATACCTACACCACTTTGGGGGAACGTGGCACTTCCCTCAGTTTTTCATGATTCAGTGGGCAAGGCTTGGGCAGTGTCAGGGGTGAAGACTGCTGGGCAGCTGTATGATAGTAATTGGTCTTTTCATTTGCTTCTCTTCAGACCTCCTTTAATTTTCCCCATCAATTTATTTTAAATACTTACAGCTGTGAGATTTCTTTCTGCTTGGATGTAAGGATCAGATAACTCTTGAAGACTCTGACATCCTGTCTATACAGGGCACCAGGAAAGGAGTTGATCAGGGCATTACACCAGATTCTTGGTGCTTATAGCACCGTTTACAGCTTACTGTTGGCCTTCAAATGGAATAGGGTGCTCTACTTGGATTTTTCCTGAATGAGATTGTGAGTACTTTAGAGATTATTGACCATCCTGCCCATTCTGTTAATTTAAAACTTCAGCAGTTCAAGACTATCTGCATGCTTTATTATACCCCTGAAAGAATTTCTAAATGGACTACAAGCCACGGTTCAGACAAGACTTGCTGTCAAAAGTGCGGATTTCCTGCAGCAGTTATCGTACATACGTTTGCCTGCTGTCCTGCGCTTCAGGAATTTTAGTCAGGGGTGGTTAAATTATCAATATCCCATTTGGGATATGATCTTCAGTTTTCTATCAGAGAGATTATGTTGGCCTACAAAATCGAGCACAATTCCAGTCGCAGTTTGCTGATGTCAATCATAATTATTACTGCTTAGCTATGTATCACTTGGTCGTGGATATGCGTTGGGGCCCATCCATTTTTTTAAAGAAATCAGTCACAGTTGAAACGTTCCAGCATTATTGGCATTGTAGTTGTCTAACTCCAATAGAAGTTGGTTATAGTAGTCATTGACAGAAAGACCAAAGGTTCTAAAGAGAGCAGCTAACAAGGCCATGTACACGTTCAAAAGTGTAGCGCTTGGGAATGAGGCCTAAAGCACTCCACATGATAGTGACTATGAAATATGAGCGATAATGTGGAAGAGAGCAGTGAAATGTCAGCAGTGTCTGAAGCTGCTTACAGATTCAAAACAATCAAAGTAGTGTCACATTCTCTGTCCAGCGCTAATTTGATGCCATTTAAGGCCACAGTGAGAGATTTCTCTGTCCCATGGGCTGATCCAAAGCCAGCTTGAGAAAGATTGAAGATGTTGACCCTCTCTAGGAAGGATCACAGTTCAGTAGATGTTAGTAAAATATTAGAGATTAGGGGCAAACAAAAGATGCCCTTGTGGTTCTTCACTTCTCAATGACACGCTTGCAACTTTTTAAGAGGAGCACATTAGCCTGTTTAAAAGAAGACATGTGAAGGGAAATTCGCAAGTTGCATTTGTTCCTTTTGTCAAACTGATTGACTTCCAACCTACAAAGTGTTTTCCACATATTTTGCTTCATGGAGTAAGAAAGAAGTCTCAACCCCCACTGGAACACTGACACGCTTGCAACTTTTTAAGAGGAGCACATTAGCCTGTTTAAAAGAAGACATGTGAAGAGAAATTCGCAAGTTGCATTTGTTCCTTTTGTCAAACTGATTGACTTCCAAGCTACAAAGTGTTTTCCACATATTTTGCTTCATGGAGTAAGAAAGAAGTCTCAACCCCCACTGGAACAAAGAGATTGAGCAACCTAGATCTCCTCTGTTTCCTTGGTCTAAATATCGGTGGCAGTGAGATGAAGGTTTTCAGTGATTGATCTTAGGTTCTAGAATTATTTTACATTAAATATTGGGCAGTAGAGATACTTTTTTAGGAGCTGTAAAGATCTTCCTTTTTAAACAGTAGTAGGCCATTCTGATTTGAATAATTTCAAGCTGATTGCCATTGGCTCTATTGGATGTCTTGGCACCTAGGAGCAATTTAGATGATTACACTGTCTGCATATAGATAGCTTGAAAATATAAATATACTATTTCGCTTGTTGCGTTGAGTTAATTGGGTTATCACCTGTCTCTGTATAGAAAATGGGTTTCCGACTGGCCTTTTAAAGACCACATACTTCATATCACTCTCCTCAACTTCAATCACACAGATTCATGTTGAGGAATGAACAATTAAGAAAACTTCATGAAGTTCTTCTATTAAAAGAATTGGCAGAAGTTGATTTTTAGTTTTATCAGTGTGTAAAATGCCCTAAATTTCACAACATCCCACTTTTGAAAAAGATTACTATTTTGTGACACTTTCATTTACTATCTTATCAAGGCATGGTGGATGAGGCCAAGAGACACTTGTAACAAAAGAACAAAATGGAAAAGGCAAATTAACATAAGTCAGTGATATTTAAATGCTGAAAGAGTAAAACAGGTTTTTGTTAGTACTCTTGTCTCCTTGCCGTTTTGTTCAACGAAACCTAAAGAATATGAGTTCAAAAGACACAGTGAAGACCTTAAGCAGTGAATATAATTGAAAAATACATTATGTGGTAGATAACTTGAAATATCCTTAAAACCAAATAAATTGATTGTTTATGGGCAATGTTAAAAGCTGTTCTTAAAAAGGAGTTTGTTTTTCCCCAGTTTCTGCCACTGCCTTCTATAAAGCACAACCTGTTATCCAGTTCATGTGTGAAGTGCTCGATATTCATAACATTGATGAACAACCTAGACCTCTGACTGATTCTCATCGGGTTAAGTTCACCAAAGAGATAAAGGGTGAGTCAAACAGATGCTTGTTATTGTTTGCATATTGTCCTGTTGTTTTCATCACCTATACAGATTAAGCTTATTAGGTAGTTATTAAATTTGGTTTATGGTGTAGCTTCTTACTTTGAGATGTATAGGTCTCTTAAAAAAATTAATCACATGCACACATATACATACATGCTTTCTCTCACTCACTTCTACTGTCATCCTTACGGACTGGATCTTTAGAGATTTCAAACTGATTAGTGCCTCCTAAAATCATTGATCATGGTAGAAAGAAATTTCTTTAAACTGCACACTTGTGGACTAGAGCATCTTCAACATAGCTCCAAGCTTATCAGTGCCCAATTCAATTACACACCTCAAGCATACCTAATGCCTATATTTTCTGAACTTAAAAGGACCATTGTCTTCTACACAGTACCAGCCTAGACGCAACCTTGTAGACTAGCAACTTGAAGTAATACACCTCTTGCCTTACATCAGATCACACATCAGTATCTTCTTGCCTGTTGTGCCTGCAGTAAGGGCATATCTTGAGTCTTCAGAATTAGTTTCTTCAACTTGCTTCATGGCCTAATGTTCTTACATACATCAAGCATATCTACTACCTGTATTTTCTGAACTTACCAGGATCACTGTCTTCTACACATCACCAGCCTATATGCTGCCTGGAAGACTAGCAACTTGAACTAATACACCTCTTGCCTTACAGCTGGATAGTACGTCAATGTAAATATACCTGTTGTGCCTGCACTAAGGGCATATCTAAAGTCTTCAAAATTAGCCTTTATAAAGTCCTTTGCAGAAGAAACAGGTGTTGGGTGTTGTGGTATTACCAGGCTGCTTCATGTACTATCCATTTCATTTGGTACATATTGGTTCTCTAGAGATAAATAACAACTTCAACTCATTTCAACCACGGACTACAGTAGACTTTTGCTCAATCACTGCCCTATGACTCACTCTTTTTGCATGCTCTAACCTCTTTGATTTAAATGTTAGAAAGGTGCATACTAGCTTCCTGCAAAGCAATGCATTTGCAACATTGTCAAGGAGCAGACAAGAGAACAACCAATAAAAGTAATTAGCTATGGTTCTACACTTGAAGGTAGTAATGAACCCTCATGATTTACCTCATACATGACTTATCAAAGCACACATTGTTGTTAATTTGGCTTATAAATTGGACGAAATTGGGAAAATGTACTTCTGTGTCTATGCAGACGTTCTTTAACTATTGCTTGGGGATTGATCTTTTACAGTTCCACATCTTATTTTATCTGGACTCATATTTTCATTGGCCATCATGTAGACACCTTCAGAATTGTTGTTGGCTTTTAAATGGTTTGATATCTTAACCTTATCTTAGCACTGTTCAGTGATATATTATCATATTATTTAATATTATAAATCTTTTTTCGTTATTTCAAATGTTGTCATCAGTTTCTTGTAGGAAAAATGTTTACAGGCTTAGACAGTTTTATGCATTGCTTACAAAGAATTGAATTGTTACAACCTGTTTGAGACTTCTAGCTGCAGATTCCTTACCTTTGAATTCTCCCCAGGCATCAGACTGGATCTGAAAGATTTTTTGTGAGCAGTAGCCCTGGGCACCAGTAGGTGGCATCAGTTGCCTCCCCGTTTGTCATCAGCGTCGTCCACACCGGAAATGACAATTCAGTTCTTATACAGGGGTGCCAATGTAAGTTCTTTTCTTACTGCGCCATCCACCACAGATCCCAGAGAGAGCTACCCCTCAGTAATTTTTTGACTCGCCTTTTTTTACTTTTTGTCGCTCTTTTTTGAGGTTTCCTACTCCTGGTGTGTCAAGATGTCACGTAAGATGAATTTTAAGCACTGTGGATCCTGTCCTCCGACGATGTTGGTGACGGATCCGCACCTCATCTACTTGTGGTGTCTGGAGAGCGACCACTACCAGAAGTCATGCTCAGGGTGCCGGGCCATGCATCCGAAGGCTTTGAGAGAGCAGTCCTTAAAGCTGATGACAGCCCAGCACACAACTCTGCGTATGTCGAGGTCCTGGCGCTGGCTGCAGAGTCCCAAATCATCGTCGTCCCACTCCAAGTCCTCGGGGCAGTCGGATAAGTCGAGGCACAAGAGCAAGAAGTCGAAGCGGTCTTTGAATCCTCCTCATCCGACAGTTGATGCAACAAGGGAGAGTCGGCATTCGAGGCCTCGTTCTTCGGAGCCTGTGGCGGGGATGACTCCACACCTCCCTGGTATTCAGGAGCCAGATTGACTCCTGCCCAGTATAAAGAATTGTATGAAGCCATGCATCTCATTTTGGGCAGACCTGCCCAGCTGGCATGCCTTCAGGCCCATAGGGTCACAAAAGGGCCCCATCGGGTTCTGCACCAGCGGCTTCCGCCATGGTGCCATTAGGCTTCCAGGGATCCAGTCCTGGCTCCAGACCAGTGCCGATTGTACCACCTCGACCTTCCCCAGTGCTGGTCCTGATGCCACGCTCCTGGCGCATCCCTATTGTCTTCCACGACTCAAATATGGAGCTGGATGGGCGTCGCCCGATGCCGACTCTGACGCCAGCAGAAGCTTTGCCTCCTAGATCAGATCCTGAGCCCCTATTCTGCTAGGCTAGTCCTCAGGGAAGATTGAGAGGGGTTGTTGGACTCTTTAGAATACCAGTCCTACGAATAGAAAATGGACTGGCATGAGGATTTGGATGAAGCCAGTGGACTGGACACATCTCCAGATACTGGCATGCTTTCTGCCCCTCCCGAAGCTATGGAGGAGGGAGCTTGTTATGCAATGATGGTGAGAAGGGTGGCTGAGGTTCCGGACCTTTAGCTACCCTTGGTGGCAGTCAAGACTAAACTCTTGACAGAGGTGCTTCAAACGGGAGCTTTCACTTCCGAACCCCTGCTCCCGTTCAAAGATGCCCTCAGGGATGCCCCTGTGGGTACCTGGTCAAAACCCAGCACAGGGGCTTCTGTAAATAGGACAAGTACTTCTCATGGCGCCTTCCCTACCTCTCCCCCCGGATAGGGAATCCAAGAGGCTGGATTTATTTGTGAAGATGTTTTCCTCTGCCATCATGGCATTGCGGTCTGTGAACATCACATGCCTTTTGGGCCGTTATTCCCACACTTTGTGGAACACGGTTGCGCAAGTGCTACCACAGATCCTTGAGAAGGCCTGGACTGTATTGTCTCAGGCAGTTGTCAACAGGAGAGATGCAGCAAAGTTCACGATCCATTGCAGACTGGACTCGACTGACTTGCTTGGCAGAGCGGTTTCAATGACAGTGGCTTTGAGGCTCCACGCCTAGGGGAGAATGTATGGCTTTTCAAGGAATGTCCAAGCTTCCGTAATGGACATGCCCTTCAATGGCACCCGTCTCTTCGAAGACCAGGCAGATTTGGTGCTCGAGCGCTTCAAGGATTCTCCGGCTACAACCAGGTCCTTGGGCCTCATGTCGGCCCCTTTCCTCCCAATCTGCCTTTCACTCCTTTTGTGGCTATGGAAGGGGCTTCCAACTGCGCCAGTTCCCGTCAAGCCACTGTGCTACGCATTCTGCCCAGCCTCCGAATGGCCGAGGGCACAGGACCCATCAACCTTGTTGGTCAGGTGGTCAACGGTCTGGTCAGCCTGCCACCGCCCCCTCTGCAGCAGCCTTTAAAACCTCCTAGTTGGCCTCTCTACTATCAAGGGCACCCAGCTGAAGGCAGGATTTGCTGTTACCTGCCCCACTGGTGATCCTTTACTTCGGACAGGTGGGTTTTGCAGATCGCTGGCTCTCTTGACCAAGTGAGCCATAGAGAAGGTTCCGTTGCCAGAAGTAGGCTTTAGTTGCTATTCTCACTACTTTCTGGTCCCCAAAAAGGACAAGGATATTCCAGAACTTTAAGCCCTCAAACTGTTCCTCAAGGAGGAGAAGTTCAAAATGCACATGTTGGCTCAGGTCTTGTCTGCCCTGGACCCAGGAGAATGGATGGTAGCATTGGACTTGCAGGACACTTATTTTCACATCCCTGTCCTGCCTGCTCACAAATGTTACTTGTGGTTCACTGTATGCCACAAGCACTTCCAGTTTACAGTGCTTCTCTTCGACTTTACCAGCGCCCCTTGGGTGTTCACCAAAGTTATGGCGGTGGTTGCGGCTCATCTGCGGAGAACAGGGATATTATTCTTCCCCTATCTCGACGACTGGCTGTTGAAGCGGTACTCACCCCAGGCTGTCATCTCCCACCTCCAGGCTACCGCTGAACTGCAAAAGACCTGCAGTGGTGGTTAACAAACCGTGTTTGGGCCAGAGGCAGATCCCTTTCCCTTCCACTTCCCCAACCAGACCTGACAATAGTGACAGATGCGTCACTCCTGGGATGGGGCGGCCATCTGATAGAGATCAAAGGAATCTGGTCTCCAGCATAAGCGGGACTTCACATCTACATTCTGGAGTTCTGTGTCGTCCGACTGGCATTGAAAGCCTTTCTACTCTCTATTAAGGGAAAGATAGTGCAGGTGTTCATGGACAACACCACTGCCATGTTGTACTGCAACAAACATGGCAGGGTGAGGTTGTGGACTCATTGTCAGGAGGCTCTTCACCTCTGGACATAGCTGGAACAGCAGGGCTTATCTTTGGTGGTTTAACATCTGGCGGAGTGGACAAACTCAGTAAAAAATGCTTAGCGGATCACAAATGGCATCTCCATCCGAAGGTGGCGCAAGGCCTCTTTCAGCAGTAGGGAGAGCCTTGGTTAAATCTGTTAGCCTTTGCTGAGAACACGCAATGTCACCAGTCTTGCACGCTGGAGTTTCCAAGGTGGCACTCACTTGGAAATACTTTTTGTGAAATTCAGGCCTCCTGTACACTTTTCCACCCAAACCACTCCTGCCTAGAGTTCTCAAGGATATTAGGAATGACCGGGCCCAAGTAATCCTTCTGGACGGGACACGGAGAGTCCTATATCCCGAGTTGCTAAGCATGTCCATCGATGCTCCGTTCAGACTGCCCCTTCGGAAAGATCTTCTTTCACGCAGCAGGGGAGGGTTTTTCACCTAAACCTGTCCGCGCTCTGCTTTCTTGTGTGGAGATTGAGAAGGGGTAGTTGACACTTTTGACCTTCCTCCCGAAGTCTGTAACGTCATCTTGGCATCCATGCGTCCCTCCACCAAAACAATTTACGCCTGCCATTGGAAGAAATTTGTGGCATGGTCTGTTAATCCCCTTTCAGCCCCTCTTTCTGAGGTTCTAGTGTTCATTCTTTCCCTTGTCCAGCAGGGCTCTGCTGTGGGCACTCGTAAGGGCTATTTATCTATTTCAGTTTTTTTGCGGTTGCCTGATCAACCGTCCTTGTTGAAGTCTCCAATTGTACATAGGTTTCTCAACTGTCTAACTCATTTCTTCCCTCCATCTCCATTAATTATTCCCCAGTGGGATCTTATTTTGGTTCTGACTTTTTTGACATGTGCTCCTCTTGAGCCTCTTCACAACTGCGCACTCAGGCGTCTAACATTGAAAACAGCCTTACCTGTGGCAATTACATCTACCTGCAGAGTGAGTGAGCTGCAGTCCTTATAATCTAAACCAGGGGTTCCCAACCTGTGGTCCGCGACTGCATAGAAAATTAAATATTATTAACTGATTATGTCCCCAGCTTCCACTAATGCCTCTTTTTGGGGGGGGGGTGGGGAGGGGGGGGGGGGGGTCCTGGATTCCAATAATGATACAGTGGGGGTTTGGGGGTTCCTGGGTTCCAGTAATGATAAAGTGGGGGTCCACAAAAGTCAAAAGATTGGAAACCACTGATCTAAGCCACCCTACCCCTCTATTTAGCCTAAGTGGTGCTTTGTACCAGGACCTCTTTTTTGCCAAAAGTGGTCCTGCCTTTTCATGTAGGCCAATCTATCACCATGCCTACTTTTTACGCACCCCCACATCCATCTAAGGAATAGGAGGGACTCCACCGCCTGGACCCAAAAAGAGCATTGGCGTTCTTCCTTGATCGTACCAAAGTGTTCTTGCTGGTCAACCAATTCTTCATGGGGAATGTGGGTGCACAGAAAGTTTGGGCTATGCAGAAGTGCAACTGAATTAAGATCTGCTATGCACTGGCCAAAAAGCAACCTGAGGGCATGCAAGCTCATTCCACCAGAGCTTAAACTGTGACCACTGCGTTAGCATGCGGCGGTCTGGTCCTGGACAGCTGTCAGACAGTGACATGGGCATCTCTGCACATGTTTACCAAACGCTACTTCCTGGACAGTCAGGTCTGTATGGACAGGCACTTGCCCGTTTTTTCCTGCAGGATTTTCTCATTTGAAATTGGTTTGCAGACCCTCCTCCAGGGATGGTATTGCTTGGGTATATATTCAAAGGTAAGGAATCTGCAGCTAGAAGCTTTTATCAGATGGACAAGTATTTACCTTTGGTAGCACCTTATCTGGTAGGGCCTATATCCAGTTGCAGGTTCCTTACTGACCCACCCATCCTCCCCGCTCTGTGAATGGATTTCTAGTGCTCTAGTTTTGACACACCAGTGTTCTTCATGGCTCCGCGCTTCTGGCTTGGAAAGCCATGAAAATAAACTCATGTTGGCGCATCTGTGTGGCGTCGATATAGGAACTATGACATCATTTTCTATGTGGATGATGCCGATGACTAATGTGGAGCTGCTCGACACCCCCTACTGGTACACAGGGGTACTGCTCACGAAAAATCTTCCGGATCCAGATTGACACCTGGGGAGAATTCAAAGGTAAGGGATCTGCAGCTAGAAATAGTCTCTACCAGATAAGGCATTACTGAAGGTAAGTAACTTGTCCTCTAACAATACAACAAGAGAAAGCAGATCTTGTTTTTCAGATTATATTTGCTGTTCAGGGACTTAAGAACTAAAGTTCTTCAAGGTAGTTTTACAGCATACTAGATCTATATCAAATCATATTAAATATTGATAATGCCAACGCCTTGCCTTCTACTCACACGAGGTACCTACAGGTAAAGAGGCATCATTTTCCTTTGCATTCTAACGGTGAGCTTTTAGGGCACTGTGATTATAGGCCTGTGAGTGGGATGTTTGTAGAACACAGCTATGGCAGGAGAGTTTTAACCTATATCAAAAAGGCAGACTTGCATAGCTGAACAGAACACCCCTAATGGGCTAATTCCTCAGCAGCAGGCTTAATGAGAAAAGGTAAAGTGGAATGTTTTAACAACCAGTTTAAGGGTGAAAACTCTATATCATGGATAGCTAAAGGGGATGTTAAAGATAATCATTGCTTATGTGAACAAAGTCCCTTGCGTCCCAAACTGTTAATTGCCATATTACTATTGCTAGCATCTGTAACGTATTTCTTCCAGTCTGTGCTTTATTGACATAAGTAGTGGTTGTGATATTGATTTGTTGAGCCACGAATACAGGCATATCCCATTGCAGAAACAAAAGACCGCAGGTAGACTTCACAATCTTATTTGAGTCATTCTAGAATTCATTGCTGGCACCCATCGCAAAATACATCCTCTCATAACATTGTATATCTCTGCTCATGAACAACGTTGCACTGAATTTTACATACAATTTAAGTGCTTATCTGCAACAAATATTAACCAGGTGTATTTATTGTTTCCTTTTAAAATTATGCCAGACCTACTGAATAAAGTGAAGGGGAATACAAGGTTATTTTAAGTCCTTAAGACTTCCTTTTTTTAAAATAAAAAATCCAAAGAATGCAAGAGAAGTTTTCTTCAGGATATCAGGGAAACAACAATGCCACTGCCATACAACATATATTAACATTTAAATCTTCAGTTTAATAGTCCTGTCTCTCATGAGCAGGATCTCTGAAAACTAATGGCCTTTTCATCTCTTCTTCCTTAGAAAATGTAACGCTTCTGGAGAGTTTGTGCTTTTGTTCAGGATCTGAGTGTCTGCTTCTTCATCAGTGATTTTCTTAAGAAGACCTTTTTTTCAGTGTTTCCTTGCTATATTTGCTCTCCACCGCATGTATGTCTTCACTTTTGCCTAGTGTCTGTCCTGTGGTAGGAATACTATTGAAACGGCCTCCAAACACTATTATGTATTACGCCTAACGTGTTCTAAAGATGTGACTGAGTGACATTTTTCTCAGTAAACATCCTGGAAGACCAAGAAATGCCATGGCCATATGAAACATCTTCGAACATTGGAGGCCATCAAGTTGTATCCCTGCTCTAATGCTGACTGTGTTTCAACCTCCTAATATACCTAATATTTGGAATCCCACCATTTCAGATCTTGCTGTCCAGTCGCTGACCTCTATTCCCTCAAAAGACACATAGGAAAAACAGAATTGTCTTTATAGCATTTACACAATTTTCCAGTGAGAAAAACATCTCTAGCCACTTGCTGTACATCTAACCATATCACATTGAAAACATATTTGATGTCAAGGCTCCCTTTGCTGCCAAGGTATAGGCTGTTGAAGAACGCAATGTCACAAATATAATCAAAGTTGAGATATTCTTCTCAATCTACAAAGTTCATTTGTGCCACGGGATCCCATTACTAAGAGAAGTTCATTTTTTCTGCAGAGGAAGAACATATTGCTGCCCGTGTGACACAATAACGTCTGAAGCTTCCTTGTAATGCCCCGTAAAGGTGAGGATGGAAGCAACATTGCATCCAAAACCAAGAAAACCACTTAGTGAAAATGACCATTTTTTAGAAAGAGAATACCTTAATTTGTAACAGACTGTCCCAGAAAAAAGAGGACATCCTTTAATCTGGAGCCAAATCAAAACCAAAAGTTTTTGGCAGAGGCAGAGCAATACCACTGACCTGGTCAGTGCACTGCTCTGCCTCCCGTGGTCCCACCTTGCAAGTAGAGCTCTTTCCCTGGCTCCTCTGAACTCCTGACCCCTGTCAGGAGTTCGAGGCCCTCCTCCACCTGCAGGCTTCTGCCTGTGCCTCATCCCTGGTGTCTAGTGGAAGAGCTCTGCTTTCTTACTAGGCTACCTTCTGCCTCTCTCATCCTTTCTCTGCTTTGCGCTCTGCTCTGCTTCACTTATGTCCCTTTGTGCTCCTTTTGCTTTGGGCTACTCCCTTCTTCGTTTCTCTCTCACTCCGCTCTCTCTTTCTCACTTTCGCTCTCCCCCCTTCTCTCCCCTGCTGCCCCTTTTTTGCAGCCCCCCTTTTTTTGTGCCGTTTTTCGCCCCGACTCCCAGCTGTCCTCTCCTCCCCCCCACCTCCCTGCCTAATGGCGGCTGCTGTGCTGGCGTGCCGAAGGCAAGCCCGTCTGTGCCTCTGGCTCCTGTCCCCCCCACCGCCGCCACACATGTCTTTACTACAACGACACCACCCTCCGTGCTCTAAGCACCGGCTGCACTCCCACCTGCCTTCAAGCCTCCCTCAGACCATCCGCAGACCCTTCTCCTGCCGGAACTGCACCTTCACCAGCCTCCACGCCAATGACCCACCCACAAAGGCAGGACGCAACCATCTCA
This sequence comes from Pleurodeles waltl, assembly GCF_031143425.1. Lineage (NCBI taxonomy): Eukaryota > Metazoa > Chordata > Amphibia > Caudata > Salamandridae > Pleurodeles > Pleurodeles waltl. Next base: position 873,133,935 of record NC_090440.1, read on the forward strand.
GATGTATCCTCCTCAATACCCGCTCCGTCTACAAGCACGCAGTAGAGCTATCAAATCTACTCGACTCAGCCTCCCCAGACGTCGCCTTCCTGACCGAGACCAGGATGAACCCCTCCTTAGCGCCTGACATCGCCATAGCCATCCCGGATGGCTACAAGATCACCTGCAGGGACCGCTCCAACAAACCAGGAGTAGGCATCGCCATCATCCACAAGAACACCCTCAGGATCACGACCAGCACCGAAGACACCTTCAGCACCACCTAACAGCTGCACTTCCAGATCCACACTGACCCAAACACCACCCTCCGAGGGGCCATCATCTACAGGCCCCCCAGCCCCCGACAGCAGTTCAGCGACTCCATCACCGAAGTCATCAGCATGCACGCTCTAGCATCCACTGACTACATACTCCTCGGGGACTTAAACTTTCACCTCGAGAACACCATTGACAACAACACTGCCACCCTGCTCGACAACCTCTCCGACCTCGGCCTCAAACATCTCGTCACAACACCGACTCACTCCGCAGGACACACACTCAACCCTATTTTTTCCACCAGCAATCAGGTCTCCTTCAGCCACACCACCGAACTCCACTGCACTGCTGCATCCACTTCTCCTTCAAGAAACCCACAACACACCACCCACAACACACCACCACCCACAACGGATCCCCCACCGAAGTTGGAACAAGGTCACCGAAGACCAACTTATGGCAACCCCCTCCTGGAACCCACCCATCGACGCCACCGACACTGATGCAGCTGCCCGCAACTTCAGGCAAAGGGTCGACACCTGCGCCAATACTCTTGCCCCAATCAAGAATCCTTCCAACAGACGCACCAACAGAAAGGCCTTCTGGTTTACCGCCGACCTCCACGAATCTAAGCAAACCTGCCGAAGACTCGAAAGAAAGTGGCTCCAAGATCAGACTCTGTACAACCACACAGCCTTCAAAAACGCCATCCGCAGACACCACCAACTCATCCGAGCCGCCAAGAGAACCGCCTTCAAAGACCGAATCAACAACAACACACACAGCCACAAGGAGCTCTTCAATGTCACAAAGGAACTCTACAACCCCAGCTTCAACGGCAACGATATCCCACCATCCCAAGACCTCTGCGACTCCTTAGCCTCCTAATTCCACCGCAAGATTGCAAACATCCACGACAGCTTCAGCACCCAGACCCCCCAGGCAACCACCAACACCATAGATTGACCTCCGACCAACCTCCAGTTCTCCTGGACCCCCGTCAATGACAAGGACACCATCAAAATCATGAATACCATCCACTCTGGCTCTCCATCTGACCCTTCCCTCACCACATCCTCAACAAAGCAAGCTCCGTCATCACACCCCAACTACGGAAGATCTTCAACAGCTCCTTTGAGTCCGCCACCTTCCCGGAGAGCTGGAAACATGCCAAGATCAACACCCTCCTCAAAAAACCTAAGGTGGACCCAAAGGTCCTCAAGCGGCCTATCTCCCTGCTCCCCTTCCCGGCAAAAGCCATTGAGAAGGCTGTCAGACAACTAACCCACTTCCTCAAGGAGAACTGCACCCTGGACCCTTCCCAATCCAGATTCTGGAGCAACCACAGTACCGAAACCGCCCTCATCTCCGCCACCAATGACATCAGAACCATACTGGACAGCGGCAAAACCGCGGCCCTCATCCTCCTGGACCTTTCGGCCGCGCTTGACACAGTCTGCCACTACACCATACGCTCACGCCTCAGCAAAGCAGGAATCCACAACAGAACCCTGGACTGGTTCACCTCCTATCTCACTGACAGAACCCATAGAGTCCGCCTCCCCCCATTTCACTCGGAAGCCACCAAAATCATCTGCAGCGCGCCCCAGGGTTTGTCCCTCAGCCCGCCCTCTTCAGCGTCTACATGGCCCTGCTCGCTAACATCGCCTGATACCACGACCTCAACATCATCTCATATGCCGACGACACCCAGCTGATCCTCTCCCTCACCAACACCAACCTCCACGAAGGAATAAAGGCCATCGCCGAATGGATGAAGAGCAGCTGCCTCAAAACTCAATACCGACAAGATGGAAGTCCTCATCTTCGGCTTCACCCCCTCCGAATGGGATGACTCCTGGTTGCCTGCCACTCTCAGAACCGATCCGACTCCCACCGACCACGCACGCAACCTAGGATTCATCTTGGGCTCCTCATTATCCATGACCCAGCAAGTCAACGCCATCTCCTGCTTCAACACCCTCCGCATCCTCCGAAAGATCTACGAATGGATACCCACCGTAACCAGAAGAACAGTCGCCCAAGCCCTCGTAAGCAGCAAACTGGACTACGGCAATGCCCTCTACGCAGGAACCACGGCCAAACTCCAGAAGAGGCTGCAATGCATCCAGAACGCCTCCACACGCCTCATCCTGGTCATCCACTGCCACATCACAGACCACCTGAGAAACCTGCACTGGCTCCCAGTCAACAAGAGAATAACCTTCAAGCTCCTCACCCACGCTCATAAAGCACTGCACAACACCGGACCAGAATACCTCAACAGACGGCTCTCCTTCTACACCCCGACCCGGCATCTCCGCTCCGCCGACCTAGCCTTCCCAACCGTCCCACGTGTCCACAGAACTACAACCGATGGTACCTCGCCGCCAAAACGTGGAACACTCTTCCCACCCACCTGCGCCAGACCAAAGACCTCCTTACCTTCAGGAAACTTTTCAAGACCTGGCTGTTCGAACAGTAGCAGCACCTACCCCTTTTTCCCCCCCTCCCCTCCTCAGCACCTTGAGACCCTCACGGGTGAGTAGTGCGCTTTACAAATTCCTGATTGATTGATTAATCGAAAAGTTCCTCATCCTGTTCTTTTTTAACAATTCAATTGTAGGTAAAACTTACAGTTCATCAACAATACATTACCTCAACAATATACTACCTCAGCAAAAGTGGGATGTAAAGTGAAGAAAAATGTCAGTCGAAGCGCACACCATTTGCCAATTACTGGTAGTGCAAATGTTCATAATAGCAGTTGAACCCTTACAGGTGTGAAGAATGTGTCAACCAGCATCTTGATCAGTATCTTCAAATGGCGCCACAAATGTGTGCTACAGGAGTTTATGAGCAGTAGTTTGGGAACCACTGTGCTAATACATACTTCAGAAGAGGAGACAATCTCCCCCCCAGTGTTCTACTTACTGTGGAACACCCAGATCTCCTATAAATAGGAGTATACATTTCAATTTTTTGTATGAATGGCAAAATAGTATCATCCAGGTAGTTTAACTGGATCAAGCTAAACCAGTCTTGCCTATCCCGGAATGCAAGGCTAAAGGCGGGGAACACAGTCATCAGATAAATTGTCATAAGCCAGCACCAAACCTGCAAAATGGAAAAAAAGTCACAAGTTAGAGGTTGAGGTCCACCTGTAAAACCACCATGTCAGCCGTGGAAAAGAAACATAAAAACTTGCTCAGGAAAATAATGAGCTCAATTTCTCTCCTGAATTCTTCTCAGGCACCCCAACATAAACTAGCAGAAAATCCATCTAACCATATTTTAATTCAAACTTCTCACTCATGCATACAAAGCCCTCCACAATGCCAGACCAGAATACCTCAACCAAAGACTCCACTTCTACACGCCCATCAGGCACCTCCGCTCTGCCGACCTTGCCCTCGCCGACGTCCCACACATCCGGAAGGCCACAGCCAGTGAAAGGTCTTTCTACCACCATGTCGCCAAGACCTGGAACTCCCTCCCTATCCACCTCAGAAGATCTCCCACGCTTTCACAATTCAGAAGGGACCTCAAAATGTGGCTCTTCATTTGATCCCCTCTGACCTTCGCTTAGTGCTCCCCCCACCCCCCAGCGCCTTGAGACCCTAGTGGGTGAATAGCCACGCTTTACAAGTACTTGATTGATTGATTGTCCCTACATTGAAAGTTAGCTAGTTGTGTAACTGGATTTCAGAAATCCGAAAACGGTCAAACTGTACACAAAACTTCACAGGTATCCAGCTGAGGTAGACTGGACAACCCATTTTACGAATGGCCTTGAAGACCAAGTGACCATCTATACAGTGAGTTCCCGGATTTGGCATCTCCTAGTCTTGTGTAACAACCAGAAGAAATGCAGCACTGCAAAGTTGGCTGGAGCGAAGAAGAATTTACCGTAAGTTTGCTCTGTCTTGGCCCATCCTCCATCCGAGGGTTGCAACATTACGCCGCACTGGGAGCCTGAAGACTTCCAGAAGTTAGAGTATTGTTATGTTGTAGGAGTTAGAGTCTGATTGATGCAGAATATTGGCGATGAGTTTGTTGGGCTTTTGAGAGGGGGAGGGAATACACACCAGAGGTCCCTGTTACAGTGCTGGGTTCATAAGCCTTTTGATTACATTTTTCAGCCTAAATATGAAAGGTTTGAATTCGCCAGCTAAGCGTTTAGTTGACATAAACCAATTACAATCCCTGAAAGGTACATTTGTTTGATGCAGGCAACGCATCGGTTGATTAAAGTTTGGCAAAGATTGAAATCCTAACGGTTCTCAAAACCAAACTTTGCTTCAGGCCTGAACAAGATGGGAGGGGGGACATCCTTCTCAGCAAGAACATTCGGGAAGGCATTATCAAACAGTGGAGTAGCGACGACGGCCGTCTCTAAGTCCAAAAGGATCAGTATTTATATTCCTTCACAATGATAGTGTAATACCAAGATTATCCTGAATGTCTTGGACAACGTCCACAGAACAAAAAAAGCGCCTTTCTAAATACTTAAGGTACATTAATAAGCTTCGGATTGAGGCCTGTGGCCTTTATCTACGTGCCGCTCATGGTATTTGTTCTAGGAGCAATATGTAGGAGCTGGATGTAGAGCTATTATCAGAATCCCACAGTAATGATTTGTGCCAAACACTGATGTCCTTCGGCTTCAATATTGGCAAAGGAACAAGGTTGGGGTACTTCTTCCCTAATATTTAACCTGTCATTGCTGCCTTTAGCCACAAAATATCAGAAGCTGAAGAGATATAAAGGCAATCTGTATTAAGCCGTGTAAGCAGAGATGACATCATGGTGACAGCCACACAGGAAGATAGCACGTGGCCGGCTTTCATGACTGGATAAGCGTCCTATGGCTAAGTCTGTTAATTCCCGGTGAACCTGGACCAGTCACTGGCCCTGAGCAGCATACTACCCAGTGAACAAGTGAGTGATCGTAAGAGACAGAGGACCAATCGTTCGTCAAATACAGACGATCCTTATCAACACCGTTTAGCCTCTCGGACCTTGCAGAAACCAACCAGAGAAGGGGAGGAGTTGGCATTGGAAGTAATAAGAGATGTTATCGAGCCACCTTAAATGAGAAAAATGTATTTAGTGGATTAAAACGGAATGAAACAAAACATTGATGCTTTATGGACCAAACGGGTAGAAGTGTATATTGATCATGTCCTGTGGATGCCCAGGAAGAATAGGGCGTGGTAGACTGTAATAACTGGGGGGACAGTAGAAGTATAGGACAGATTAGCAGAGAGAGGGCCAGTTACCATGTTCCCTTCTCCTCTGACCCTGCTACTATGCCAAAAACAATAGTTTTGAAATATGGAGACATACTGATGCAAGAGACGTGGAGAAATATTTACGGGACCAGCGGGCAAGACCTTTATGGACATAAGATCTTAATATGGCGAACCTGAATCTGAACACTTACAGTACACCCAAGTAAAACACTAGGCCCTGAAGCCCACGTTCAGGGCCCTAGCCTGTAGTCCTTTCACTACATTTAATCCTTTTTCTACATGTAATCCTTTCTCTAAATGTAAACATTGGATGCTATCCAAGGAGAATAAGAAAAATCGGTCTCTGGCATTTATAAGATGCTAATCGCTGAAGCTCCACGTCTAACATCCCAGACCAGAAGAAGTGGGAAAGGGAATTAAACAAAGAGTTATCCAGGATGGTCACTATGGCTCATAATAGCACAAACCTTTAAAACACAAGAAGCACTGAATAAAATAGCCTTGTATTGGTATATTACACTGCAAAAAAGTGGGAGTGGGATAAATGTAACTCCTAGACATGTTGGATGAGGTAAGATGTCAATAGAACCTTAGTCCACCTTTTTTGGATATGCCCTAAAGTGCAGCAGTACTGGAGGACTGTCCTGAATGATGTAGACAGTGTCTTTCAGATCTAGCTCCCCGCTCTCGACGTGTGCAATCCTGGGTGCAGACAACGACCAAACTTACTCACTGCACTCCAAGAACGGCAAATTAATGTAATTGTGTAGCGAAAAAGACAATAACTATCATCTGAAGCACAGTATAATACAGTGCTATTCATCAGAAACGAGAGAACTCGCCTGCCCCAAGTAACTGATAGCGCTGAGGGTAGTATATGAAAACTGACCCACCGCTATCACTTATGGAAGGCTTAATATGCAGTGGTAGTTATTATAATGGCATGAAAGGGAATGATTACTCTAGTGTTGGTTAGGGGAGGGTGGAAGTGACCAATCGTCATGCTACCACCATGCCTGTCGGTACTATGTAAGTAAGCGTGCGTCTATGTTGCAACCGTTATAATAACATATTTGAACCTACCAGTCTAGTTATTTTTACCTTTTTCTTAAGTCCTTCCTTTCATAAAATGATATTATTCCAAAGTGTGATATTAATAGCCTTTTATAATTATTCCACTAAAACTAAGGACATCTGCACCCCATCTAAAACATTCAGTCTTTGGCCTCCCCAATCCAGCAGGCCAGTGGTTCCAGAAGGGGTGGGGACAGGCAGCACTTCTGTCTGATCCCTCTACTCAGCCATTGGATTGGAAATGTCATCCTATTAATTCTCACTTTTGCCACAGGATCTGAATTGAGCAGCCAAGCACATGCACTGTCATGTCTACCAATTCCAAGCTTTTTCAGTACCCCATCTAATATGATGCAATGCCTTTTAAACATCTAGAAACATAGGGCCTGTTTTATATCTCGTGTTACAACAGCGATGAAGAATTCTTAACACCAAGACTCTGTTCTGCATATCTTTGGTTCAATCACAGCAGAGACTACTCCATCTCCATCATAATTAAACCCCTCCAACAGCCCGACGGAGTAAGAGCTGGTGAAGGTTGACCTTTAATTCTGTCCACCTTATTTAGCTGGGTGGAATTAGAGGTCAGTTTTCAGTGCCCGTCACCGCCTGGAAAACCCTGGCGGCAAGGGGCAGTGAAAACTACAAAGTACTCCCCTCCCATGCAAAGGGAGCATTATATTTTTTGTTTTTAAAAAGAAAATACCACTTTGGAATTTTCGTTTTGAAAATAAAACCAAAAACTGTTTGCTGTATGGCTCCATCATACTTGACGGAGCTGTACATCAAATTGGAAACAGCATTGACAGGAACCGCTGTGATGATATTTCTTGCCAGTGCTTCATAAATGACTACCAGCTAGGTAGTTGTTAGCTCTGGGATCCTTGGCGTGGTTTCCTCTGACTTTTGGTCTTCTGATCTCCTGTTTTGCCTACTTCATTTTTGCTGGCTTTACAACTCTGGGTACTTTACCACTGCTGGCCAGTACTAACGTGCATGTGGTCTTTCCCGAAAACATAACATTGGCTGATCCTCAATTGGCATATTTAATTTACTTATAAGTCCCTAGTAAAGTGCACTACCTATGCCCAGGGCATGTAAATTAAATGCCACTAGTGGGCTTGCAGCACTGATTGTGCCACCTAGTGCAGTAGCCCTTAAAACATGTCTCACGCTTGCCATTGCAGAGTTTGTGTGCACATGTTTAAACTGCCATGTCAAACTGGCAAGGCAACCCTTTTGCCAGGCCCAAACCTTATGTTTCAATACATATATGTCACCTTTAAGGTAGGCTCTGGACGGCCCCAAGGGCATGGTGCAGTGTAAATTTTAAGTTTTGCACGTCCAGATAGTGAAAAAGCTCTTAAATTTGTTTTTCAGTAGTGCAAGGTCCTTTTATTCAATAGGTTAACATTGGGATTGCCTTATTACATTTTATAAGTGTAATTTCCACTTGGGAAGAGATTAGACCTCCAGGTTTGTTGTCTTTGGAATCACAATTTAAAATCACAACTTATGGTGAAGTAGAAATGTAAAGTGGAATTCTGAAATTGCCACTGTTAGAAAGTTGTCATTTTTTTACTTTAACTCATCTAGTGTGTTCAACCTGCCTCTGAATACACGTCTGGGTGGGTGACAGCTGGGCTGTTGTGTATTCCCTCCAGACAGCCACATACAGTGGCAGCTTATGTGTGACTGAGAGGCCATCTGTATGTTGATAGGCCATATTGGGCAGGATGGGAGGGAAAAGCTGATACTCACACATGAATGGGCTATGTCCTGAGTACACACAAAGGGCTGCATTAACCCCCCCCTGTAGTGTGTCTGGAATGAGAGCAGGAAGAGCAGGGACTCAATGCACTTCAAAGACCTCTCTTTGAAGTCTCCCCCACTTCAGAGACACCACTGGGAATAACAATTGGCCTTCTTAACCCACCAAATCATTACCCTTCTGGACCTGAGGACATTCTGCCAGGAAGAAGGACTGCTGTGCTACTGAAGTGACTGTCACTCTACTGGACTTTGCTGGACTCCTACTCCACTGTACCTGCCCTGCTGCCTGCTGCCCTCCTTGCCTGGGAGTGAGAAAGGCTGGACCTGCATCTGTACATCCCCAGAACCAAAGCTATTCTAAAGGCTTGCTGGCTTGCCTCCTGTTCTGAAGTCTCAGGGACATCAAAGATTTCACTCAACCCTGCTACAGCCTCAGAACTCTGCCATCTGTGAATCCTATGTCTGCCAAGCAGTGCCAATCCAGTCCTGGGCCCTTAGAAGTGGGTTCTTCAGCCGGTCCTGGAAAGAATCCATGTATTGCTGTGATTGCGCTGGTTGAAACCAAAGCATCCCGTTCAATGCAGAACCATCACAGTTTCAGAAGCCATTGCATTGCCGGGTGCGTGGCTTGACGATGGCGCATCGCGTACATCTGGGGGGTTCAGCAGCAACGCATCCTTGATTGTGCAGTTCAGAACAGACGCATCGCCTGCATCGACTCGACTACTCCTCACATCGCTCCTCGCATTCTCCCTTCATGGTGTCGCAACCCCGAATCAAGGGACTGTTTTCAGTGGGCCAAAGCTGATCCCCATTTCTGACCTGTGCTCCATTGCCGTCGGCCTGACTTTTTAGACCTGACCCGGTCTAGCGTGACCAGATCACCCCAGTTGACGCTTTATGCTACTAAGCACTACAGCTAAGCTCATACTTTAAAAAATCATATCTTGACTTCTACTTATTGGATTTATGTTGTTTTGTTCTTTAAATAAAGCTCTATTTTTCTCACCTTGTTGATTATTTTTGTGTGGTGTTTTCAGTGATTTACTGTTTCACAAATACTTTACACATTGCTCCTACGCTAAGCATACCTGCTTTGTGCCAAGCTACCAGAGGGTGAGTACAGGTTAATTTATGGTGTGTATCTGACTTCCCCTGACCATGTTTGTGATTTCTATTTGGATAGGGTGCATACCTCTGCCAACCAGAAACCCAGTTTCTAACAGTGGCCATTTCATAATTTGGCGGGTGTAGGTATACTCAACACGACATAAATTACAAAGTAAATTATTTAGTTGTCCTGACTGCAAAACCTCCGTCTATCAAATTATAAATTGGCCCCATAATCACTAAAGAAGCCCTCCATGCCTCTGTTTGCCCATCCATTTATGCAGTCGCCTACTGTCCCATTGTTTGTGGTTGTGGTGGAGTTCCTATTTCCCTTTAAAGCCTTACATCCTCCTCTAATTCCCTCATTTGCTCCCATTTTTTCCCCAGCTATGTTTGTATTTGTACTATCTCCTTCCCCCGATAACTGATTGATATCCCTCCCGTAGAGTTTTCACTCAACTGATTACTGACTGATCCAGCATTTTCTTCAGAATACCAATCTCTGGCTTCTACAAGTTTTTCAGTTATTTGTTATCCAAGGTATTGGGTCTCCAACCCTTCTGCTTTTTCCTGGTCTCCCTGCCCTCTGTAATAACCAGTGGTGAATGACATGAGAACTCTATTGCTATGTATCCTGTTCCCACTATTTTGGTGAGTAACATCACAGTGATATATAGGTAAACCACCCCAGAGAATTTGTGGTGCACACCTGATAAGTGCAAATGTTGCCATACATCTATCAGCCCAAAGTTTTGGGCAAACCTTTCCAGCACAGTTTTGTTGTCTTCCCTCTAACGTTCCCCCTTGACTAATCCATCCCTGTACCCATCATGTCTGTTGTTTGTTTCGAGTCAAGGGTGCATAGTAGCAGTGGGACCGCCATACACTGGACACTCCACTGCAGTTTTGGAAGTCTGAAACACTGACTATTGTATATCTCTAACACGTGCATGTGCCTAAGATTGCTGCTTTGCAGTGGCTTGGTTTGGACCGCACTTTGTGTCTTTGTCACCATCACCCCTACTCCACGTGACTGTCAACTAATAGCCACCATATGCTAGAAGCTGGTATAGACTGTTGTCTGGGAATCAACCCTCTTCCGTGTCCTGTGTGTCAGTGGTACATCAGGCTTGTTTCTTCTTAGGTATGGGCCTTTCTGTCCGGCTCCATTACAAGCCGGTGTCAATGTTAAGGCCCTGTTCACTGCAGGGCCGGCGGGTGGAAAAGCTGTTTCCACTCGCCGACCCTGCGGTGAACTCTTCATAGGGCGGGCGGTGTTCAGGCCGCTCAGGCAGTATGAGTTTGGCTGGCAGCCTCCACCACCCGCCAAACTCATTATGGGGACATTATTTTAGCAAATTAGGCCTGCCGTCGTGGACATTAACCCAGTTACATTTTATCCAGCATCGCTTTATTTTTCTAAGCAATAGCCACATTTGTGGTGTTGTTTTATTTTTCTCTATCTACTTGTTCTTCCGCCTAGGAAAGCAATATGTTCTTATTAGGAAATTTTTCACTTTGTGCTTTCTTCAAGGCTACAGTCAGATAAGTTGCCGGCAAAAGTGGTACACTCTGTCTCCAACATTCGCAGAAACATACACGCTCATATGTGGGGACCATTTCTTAGAAGGTCAACAGTTTTATTATAAAAACACTCCTTTGTCCTATACACGTTAGAAGGAGATTCCAGCCAGATGACCACAACTGTATGCTGATTGCCTCGCTACAGCTGCTTGCTTAGACAACCGAAACCCTGACCCACATGGGGACAGTGTCTTTTTAGACTACAGGCTTCCTCACTCAGGTATGAGGGATGATGCCTACCAAGGGGGAAACATGAAGGGCAGATTAGGCTTATTATGCTGTGCTCGAACATAGCGTAGGTAGGAAAACTATATCTCACTTCTAGTGACAGGATAGTTTTTCACTCTCCTTGTTACCTTCTTGCTTTTATTGTGTTTTATCATCCTAGTTATTGCAATACATGCCATTCTATCTAAGATGCAGTTACTTCAATAAACCATTATTGAACTATATCCTGCCTCTGTTGTCTTTGCCTGTGTGAGACCAATGTAAGTGAGAGAAAGAAATGAGATCTGACCGACCACGATTCCCCAGCAGAGTCTTCTTTGTCATGCGACCGGTTGCTACAATCATCCCTGCCCTTGGGTGGAGATGAGGCGCGGCTAGTTAGCCGGAAAACCCGGATTAGGCCGACAGGCGTCACATGCTGTGGAATTGTGCTTAGTACCGCAATGCAATTCTGCTGCCTGAATCCAGTAGCCTCATTAGCATAATGAGAACCTACGCAACAATATGTCATCTGCTTTTCAATATAAAAGACCTGTATCCTAGACCTTAGGTCACATGTCTGTCACCCCCATCTTTTTGCCTAACACCTCAGCCTTGCCCACCACTTTTCCTGACAACTTATTTCCTATTAGGACTCAAACTTCCACCAACTACACCCTTCTCACACTTCTATACTGTGGGCCTAAAGCCATCCCCGTCCCCATTGCAGGAAACACCTGCCGCTCATCTCCCTGTAAATGTAACTAGGCCCAGAGCTTCTAGCTTGCTCTCCTAGTCGCTTAACAGCACTCATTCTTTGAGGCTTAAAATTACTCTTGTCACAAGAGCTCTGTATTTCATTTGTGTGCTTCATGTTCCCAAGTGTCTGGGTGTTGGTTGTCCTTATTGAAGTCATTGAAGTCTAGCCACATCTGTGTCTGTTTCAGCTTCTGCCTCTTTTGTAAGCCTCTTTGCTTTTCGGTGTCTGTGTCTTACTCTGTTTCCTCTCTTTCGGTGTGGCTTCTTGCTCTTTTCAGGGTCCTTCCCCTACCATTCCTCCAGATCTTTGATAAGCCTTTTTTTATTGATTGATGATTAATTGATAAATCTTTTCGATTATAGAATTATAATCATAAAAGAGCATAAAAACACAATAAAAAAACAAACACATCATAAACACCTTTAAAAAAACACATAAAACAGATAAAATCATGCAAAATCCTACGCATTAAAAATTCATGACCTTGTGCCAAGCCCGGGCACCCTTCAGAAATGAACGAATTGTCAAAGCCACCCTTTCAGAATTTAGCAATTGTGAAAACAAAACAGCTGGCTTAAACTGCTGGAAGCCCCAGGCCTTCAGGATTGGCAACAGAAACCTGCGTTGTTGCAATTCATAATAGCTACAAAGAAAGAAAAACGTGCTTCAAGGTCTGGGGGTGAACAACCATCACAAAGACATATCTGAATCATTTTGGGTCGTAGCGAGCCAGTGGGAAACATATCAGAGTACGGATAGAGCCCAGCTGAAAAATTGTTAGGAGAGATCTATCACAGGGGCGCCTGACAAAACTAAGGTAGGGCTCTGGGCCAGCCACCATTTTCAAAAGCAAGAAGCTGGTTTTACAAGAACATCATTTTCCCTCACTTTACTTGCATGAGTCAGAAAAGCTTCCTTGATGGATATTCTGTCCCTCCTAATGACACACCGGGGCTTGTTCAACATCTCTGGACAGACTAAAGACTAGGTAACAGAATGGATATACCTCAGCCAGAGAATCTTTAGACCGTACTGACACCCCAAACAATCCTCTATAATGTCCTTGTTCAGGCCCGTAGCATCCCCACTTCACACAGATATCCATAGTAACAGTGGGGATAACTTCACCTGGTACTGTATAAAAATCCAAGCCCAGATCTTCATGAACAAAGAACATCGGGCTGGAAGGGCCCACTCCCAGGAGTATTCTGCAAAACCAATTTTTTTGGCTCTGCTGTTACTAATCCTCCAGATGGCGGCTCTATACATCAGCACAGGGAGACACTTCATTCTGTATACCTGCAGTAACGGTAAGACTGGTTTACTTGCAATGGTGAGCGCAAATTTAAACAAAGTGCCACATGGCTGACTAAAGCGGGTACATCGATTTTGAAGACAGGGCCGCCAATTGCCACACTGGTCAAATGTGACACCCAAATAGGAGAAAGATGCCGCCCTTCTAATGGCCTTACCCTTAATTTTTGAATTCTCTTACCCACACACCATGTAGTGAGTATGAAATGTTCGTATCTAACCCCAACTCACCTATGAAATTAATGGGTCAGCTAACCCCTTAAGGCCATTTGCGGTACGGGCCAGTAAAACTGCATCATCCGCGTCAACAGAGAGGGGACAAAGCTGGATGTAACTCTTGCCAGGTCTTTCCCATTCATAATCAAATGATGATTTAATCCATTGACATAAAAAAGGAAAAGAATAGGGACAAGAACACAACCCTGCCTTACCCCGCGTGGGATATTAAATGGTTCCATACATTCCCCCCCCCCACTCCATACCCGACAGAGGCATTAGCCTCTGTGTGTAATGCTCTTAGGAGGTCAACCAGAGAAATAGGCATCCCAAGGGCTACAAGATTGTGCCAAAGCTTGGACCTAACTACATGGTCAAAGGCTCAGCTGAGGTCCATACAAGCTATTAAAAAAAACAATAATAATTAATTGACCCCTGTTTAGCCACCACATATTTACCAATCAATAAGTTCAAGTTCAGGCACTGCTCCATGGTGCCCTTCCCCATCCCTGAAACCAAACTGAACCAGGCACAAAATGTTTTTGGCACTGACCAATTCCTCTAGTCCCCGCAGAGTAACGTGCCCCAATATCCTTACAACAGAGTTTAACAGAGAAATGGGGCAATAGCACCTAGGGTCTTGAAAATCCTCCTTTTTAAAAACAGGAACAATTGTCGCAGTTTTACATGAAGGGGGGATTTCCACCTGTACAGCTGCATTTAAAACATTAGTTAAAGAGTGACCTCCCCTCTATAAATGTCCATGGGTATCCCATCGGGACCAGGCACTTTATTTGAAGGGCTAGCTAAAATGGCAGCCCGTACTTTGGAAACATCAAAACTGATGTCCAAAGGGAATTAAAGGTCTGCCACTTCATTGTTTCCCGACCCTACCTCACTTAGTGCATTGACCCCCAGAAAATGGGACACCCACCTCTTGGGAGAAATAGAGGAACCAATGTCTTTGGGTGCAGCCGCACCAAGCTGCTTCCCATTGACAATGCGCCAAACAACCCTAGAATCCCCCAGTTTGCAGGTTGATATTAATTGCTCCCAGGAAACCTCTTTTAATTCTAATTAAATTTTCCGGATAGCCTCCTTGTATGCCCTCCTTGTTATTACGATGTCTTAATTGCCTGGGTTAGAATTTAGAGCCTGCTGACACTGCCTGTGAGCCACCCTACAGGCCCTGTTAAACCATCCCATATACATAGGTCTCCTCCCACAAGACATTTCCCTCATGATGTTGTTTACTGAAGTCTTAAGGTCACAAAAAGCTTGCAACACTAATGAGGGTAATGGATCAATTTAGAGTAAGGGTTTAGAGATGATGGCTATGTTGGACTTAACCACTGATTCTGTCAATCTTAGAATCTGGAGACTATGCCACCTTACCATCAATTCCTAATCCTGTAAGGACAGATCTCTCGGGCCTGGTACCCCTTTTGGACTATTTCTAATAGGGAGGGCCAGCCTTACAGCAGTGGGGTTATGGTTGCTCTTGCATGACTGAAAAACTTGCCCCTGACTGGCAATACCTATTACAGACCTAGAAGTAAATAGGTCGTCAGTAATAGAGCCTCCTCTCCCTGCCCAC
This sequence comes from Pleurodeles waltl, assembly GCF_031143425.1. Classification (NCBI taxonomy): domain Eukaryota; kingdom Metazoa; phylum Chordata; class Amphibia; order Caudata; family Salamandridae; genus Pleurodeles; species Pleurodeles waltl. The sequence continues at coordinate 873,149,083 of NC_090440.1, forward strand.
AAAGGTAGAAAGATGGGTCAAAGAATCAGGCCCATTGGAGACCAAGTTATACAGGCCCACATCACCCAGAGCCTTCAATAGCTTTCTCCCCCTATAGTCAGAGGATACGGAGCATAAAGGCAACTCTTTCCCCCAAAAAAGAGTTACTGAACATTTGATTGAGGCTCAACTTTGCATTAAAATCTTCACCTAAAGTGACATGAAAACACTTCAGTAGGCTAAGCGATCTGGCCCCTAGAGTCGTTAGAACTTGAAAACCAACCTCAATCTGACACCCGTTGTCCCTGACTGAGTTATAGAAATGTAATATGAAAGAATGAAACTCCCTAGTAACTACCACCCAGAGAATCGGGATCCCACTGTGATTAAAAGGGACGGGAATCATTTGAAGGTTAGTGGCAAAATGAACCATTACAGCCATGCCCCACATGCTCTACCCCCAATAACAGGTGTTGTTGCAATATGGTAACTATCATAGCTCTTTCATGTACACCTTTCTTGGCTACAGGTCTCTTGCAACATAACCATATCAAATATTGTGACCATGTTGAGCTATTCTGGGTCCTGACACTATGACCTTACCCCTGCTATATTGCAAAGAGAATCTTCAGAGACGAGTCCAAAGTTTGCCCTGGCCCAGCCTTGTCGTAGTTTGACTCTTGCTCTAGGCAAGACTGCTGGTTCAAGGATGACAGTACTTATGTTTGTAGGCGACTATGCCGGTCCTACAGGTCGCAACTGTCGCCCCAAACCTCGCAGCTCACAAGCAGCACCTCACCAAAAACCCAAACAGTAAAAGGTGATTTGTGGCAGCCTTTAAGCATGGACTCAAGAGTATGACATCTCAGGGAATGTCATAGTTAAACTGAGATTACTCCTTTCCCACAGAACAACGTCTCAATCACACACACAGGCAATGAAGAAGATGCAGTAAAGTTTCAATAGGTTTTATTTAACAAAACTGCAATCTACGCTAAGTTGCATGGGCTGCAATGATTAGGATAATGAATAATGCAAGAAACAGTATGGTAATGACAAGAGTCATTAATACAAAGAACCTCACCATCTTGCAATGACACTAGATGTGAAATATGTCCTAATACCCTATTATGACATACCTAATCTCTAACCTAAGAGAGAGCTAGGTGTGTTAAACCTAATCTTCCAATGCCATGTCCAAGAGAAGAGCCCCCCAACCCCTTTTACCTTGGAATGAGGTCTCTAGCTCAGACTCCGTAGGGACACGAAGATTGGGTCAGCGTCAAGGTGGCATGTGGCATCGATAGCAACAATGGCATCTGGTCGGAGTCCCTCTGACTGTCTGTCTAAGTGAGGTGCATTTATACAGATGTGCTCGCCCCCTGACGTAAGTCTGTTCCCAAACAATAGATAACAAGACATGCTAGGGACGGCAATTTATGTAAACAATTCCCTTGAAGGCGTGAAGAGGGAAAGTACCTAATTTGAACACCTACAGTTTGTTTATCTTTGTCACTTGATATTGACGCCTTAGCACGTGGGCACTGATAATGTGAAACTAAAACATTAGCCTAACTAGAAACAAGGCAGCCATCTTGGAAACATATAATTAAATAAATGCGCTAAAACATACAAGTTAAGTAGGGTAAAAGTCACTGGGTGATGGGAGTACGAGTCTGCAAGCCAAAGGCTAAGCTAACTCCTGTTTCCCATTAAAACAAGATAGGATTCACAACAGCCTCCTTCGTCAACTGTGGGGAAATAGGTAATAAGGACCCACTCCCCATTCAGGGGACTCAACCTCAAGGACTTGTAGTCAATCAGTCATATCCAGAGTTGTCAAAGGGAGGAATCTATTGGATAGGGCTACCTGGGAGCATTCTAAATGCTACACACTCACAGAATCTCTAACTACGGGCCTGGGACACAAATGCCTATAAATAATAGTCAAGCGGGTGGATTCTAACTCCCAAGCCTCTACCTCGAGACACTTTACAGCTGCAAACAAGGCATCTAGCAAATGAGGGTGTGTTACAATTTATAATTATACAGTCCCCGGCTATAGTCTTCTTCTCTGTGCCCACCCACCACACCCTCCCTGCAAACAAAATATCTGGTGTCTTTTTCTTGGCCTGGGGTTGGCAGATGAGGTGAATTGCAATCAGGCATCCGATTTTGAACCAAAGGAGTTGAACTGGTGAAGTAGTACTTCTAACTGGATTCAAGTGGACTTGGGTGGCATTCTCCCGTGATAAAGCCACTTGTGGGTCCAGCAGGATTCCGGGGCCATCTTCTATTTCCAAAGAAAGGATACGCTCCACCAAACCGATCTCTTTTGCGATCACACCGACCGCGTGGGCTAGAAAAGATTATAAGAGTAGTAGCAGTCGAGGCCCTAGGAGCAGAGTCTTTAACGCCCCCCAGCTTTTTTTTCCCCATCGTGCTTTGGGGTGTTCCTTTGACTGCACACTCCTGTGGGAGACACACAAATAATATCCTGCCACCCTGGCTCCCAATCAATCAATTCAAACAAGACAGCAGATAAAAGAAATCAAAATTAAGCAGTAGGCTTACCCTGAACTGGTCCCAAGTAAGCTCCCAGGGCGACGAAAGGGGGTGGGCCTAGCCCAGCCGCTACCAGGCGATCATGAGCGAAGACGGGCCATTTTTTCGGATGCCCAGTCTCTAGCTTCATCTGGCATGCCGAAAAAGAAGGCCTTTTAATGTTTTAGCTGCAAATCGAAGCATATAAATCATCCACCTGGCTTATTTCCTTGAAGGACTTTTTGTGTTTTAGCACATGCCTAAGAGAATCTGTAAAGACCCTAATATGGGCTAATTAAAACATGACTTTGCTGATGTTCATAGCTGCCTTCAGGGCTGTGAACATTTTGGCTATCATTGCTTTGAAAGGGTGGGTATGAGGGATGGGACTCTGTGTTCTTGTTCCTCCACAAAGCATTGAGAGACCTCTTCTTTTGTAATATTGTCCAATGCCATTTTTTCATGAAGGCTGTGGCTGCATGCTTTCTGCCGCCTCTGGGACTACCACTACCAGGAGATTGCTTTCTGAGCCTTCAGCTTTGCATCTCCTCTAATTTTTCCAGGATTTTGGTGATTACTACTAGTTGCACTGCTTTCATGTTTAGGTCCCCTATCATATCTTCTTAGACTCATAATCTCTCTTCCTCGTTCTGACACAATCCACTACAAGGCGTAGATCCATACAGTGTTAGTCCCAACTTCTGATTTTGTTTTCAAGGGTCGCTTGAGCATCTTCTCTGTTCCTAGTGAACTAGCTGCTGCGTGTTTCAAGGGGTTTGTTATATTTATGTTTCCTATGACATATTTGTCCAACTCTCCCATTTTTGGAGGGTAATTTCATTTGTCTTTTGTCATGGCTGATTCTTTCTGCATAGGCTAATGCTTGGGCGGGTATTTCTGATGTATCAGATGCAGCTATCTATCTTCTGACCTGCAACAGCGTTCCTTCTCAGTTTGTGTTGGGGAGTGCAACTCCAGAAGGAGAATGGAGGCGGCCTCTCTGAACTTTTTTTTGTTTCATTTTGTACTGGAGGTGATTTCCTCCTCTTCTCCCTCACCATTCTCCCACTGATTTTACTTACTTTTCTCTCATTTGTCAAACTTTCAATACTCCGTGGCATGCGATGGCAAGCGTTATCTTTTTCCTTGCAGTGTTTTATCAGGCGTATTGTCCCTCTTCCTTGTGCCTAGCTTCATGCCACCACCTATGCCCCTGGCTAAATCCATCCCCATGGCCACTCTTGTTTTTATTGAGGATTCCGATAGATCGCTTGTCACCAGTTACACCTTTACACAACTCCCTCTCGTGGGCTGCCCGCCCTGCACCTCTCCAATACCCAGCACCTCCACTAGGTTACTATCTTATTTAGGCCTCCCCTGAAGGCCTTTGATGTCTGGGGTTACATTCTCGAACAGGACCCCTTTTTTCACTTAGGCCCTCCCCTCATTCAGCATCCACTCTCCCCTCGTACTTCCTATGGCCTCCCCCTGTCTCCGTTTAAGTTTGTCTGCTTCGTTCTCTCTGTATTCCTAACTCCTGGCGACTATTCGGATGATCAGACCTTGATTTCAGCAGCATCTTCACCTTTACCTAATTTCCCAGCGGCTAGCAGTTCTGTCAAAGAAGCCTCTACCCTGAGAAAGCCTCTTCACTGAGGAGGGGAAGGGCCCTGTCGCCCTCCGGCTGGTTTCTCACCCTGTCCCTGTTTGCTGTGACTCCGGACCCTAGTCGCCTCGGTGTAGGGAGCTTAAGCAAAAGGAGCACCAAGACAGCAAGGAAGTAACACAGCCGTTTGATCTGGGCCCGCTGCCTGCCCTACTCCATCTTGATTTACAATCCTCATAGCTATTTCTTGTCCTCGACTGGGGAGACTCCGGTCTTTCTGAACATCAGGCCCCCAGGCATTTCCGTTATCATTTGCTCACCTGGATTCATGTAGCTCGCTAATCTCAGGCCTTTCTTATCTGTACTCCTCAAGGCCTCTTCGTTAACATGGACCCCGCCCTTCCCCTAAATTCCATTTACCAGTCTATCTCGGGGCACCACACCTCCGTCAGACAGCGGGCCAGCCACACTGTCCTTCAGGTGCTGTCACCCGTCAGTATTGGATCAAAATCTTGCTCCCCCATCTCAACTCACAGCAGTGTTTATCGCTTTTTCCCCACACAATCGTCTTCAGTGCTGCCAGCAGTCCTTGGCAGCTGCAGCTGTTCTCTTGGTCTATTAATGACGTATTTGCCGCGTTGGTCTTTGGTGTTAGGCCGATCCCCACTAGCTCACACTCCACTTATTGCTACCTGGACTCCTGCTTATGGTGATCACTTGGCATTGAGGCAAATTCTGGACAGGACTGTAAAAAAATTCAGGACAAAGGGTCAAAGTTCAGGACAAAAATTCAGGACGGAGGGTCAAAATTCAGGAGAAAAAGTCAAGAACAAACGTCAGTTTTACAGACACACCCAAGAGAGGCCATACCCATTTCGCTATCAATGCATTTATTTACTCTTTTTTAACATAGCACTATTTATTCATTGTGATCTTTTTGTGATTGCCTCCTGGTATGCTACATTCAGGTGTCACATTATGTCCTTGTTCAGTAGTAAATTAATGCTCTTCAGCACTGTGTAAAGGCCATCACCCTTACCCAAATCTACCCAATCTTTCTTAAAGAGAAAGTAACAACATTTTGATTATGTTTCTCAACATTTAAAAACCTCTGGCAAACAGTTTGGGGAACATTAAGGTAATGAACCTTATGCTAATTTAAACAAATTGAACAAAAACATCTGGCTCACCCCAACCGCCCATGGACTTTCAACCTAAAAAAAATAATTAATGAGGCAGGGCAGATGGTGTGGGTGACAGTCTCACACCTAATGTCACGATGTGAGGTACCTAGAACTTGTCTGTAGTTTCACAGCACTAGAGTGTATGTCTGGGACTCTACATTTATCTCAGAACTGGGAGCCTGTGCTACCAATCAAAGATAATAAAAGAGAATGATGAAATTGAGATCAAATGGGAGGTTGTTGGTAAGAACCGGATAAATAAGGAAGAGAAGAACAAGGTTGGACAATTCCGAAAATCAGAAAGATGACTCCACAAAGACTACCAGAAGGTATTGGGTACCTGGGGGGTTGTCTCTGCAGACAGAAGAGAAACAGAAGAGGCATTGTCAAGTGGTTCAACAAGCAGCACCCACCCACCTTGGCAAACGCTCCTGATGCAATGGTTCGCTGTTCGTGCTTTTGAAGGGTGAGCAGGGGCCAGACCCCTTGCAGGGTTGTGCAAAGCAATTGCCTGCTTTGTCCATGTCTTGAAATGGTTTTGAAATTGAGCAAAAGCCAAACTAGTGATCTGGGTTATCCCTAAGTGTCAAATACACATAGAATCTTCAAGATATTTGAGATGTAAATTGCACAAACAAAATGTAAAAAAAAAAAAAATGTAGTTAGTGTTTGTTTAACATATGGCACTGTTTTCCCCTTCATATACCATTAGACCTCAGATTGAACTTGGGAGCCAGTTACCTTTTGATACCTAGTGGCCCTCATTACAACCCTGGCGGTTGGTGATAAAGTGGCGGTAATACCGCCAACAGGCTGGCGGTAAAAAAAAATGGAATTCTGACCACGGCGGAAACCGCCAGCGCCACAGCGGTAGCAACAAACACCGCAGTGGTAACCGCCAACAGCTAGGCAGAAGACAATATACCGCCCACAGCATTACACTGGGCCTATCTGCCAGCTTTTCCGGGGCAGTACCAACGCCATCAAAAGCACGGCAGAAACAGTACCCTGAAGTGAAATGACTCACCTCTCGACACTCAAGGAAGAACTACGATGCCATGGAGCCAGAGGTGCACATTTTTCCAATGCTGATGTACCTCCTCATACACCAGGAACACGAACACTGGCGAAGACGACCACTGGGAGTACTGCACCTAGCACACAAGGGAGAGGGGGAGGAAAAAGAGAGTGACACACACACACACGCAACACCCCCACCCTCAACCCCGACACCATAAACACAAACAGATGCAACAACATTCCATATACTCCACGTAACCCTCAGGAATAACGCAAGGACAAAAGGAATGGATTAAAATGAGTGTAATAGTACAATTTTAGATCAATACGTACTTAAATCAATAAACAGTATGTACAATATATACAAAAGGAGGGACAATGCCCACTCCAAAATGTCCTTGGCCCACGTGGCCATAACACATAGGCCAAGGCCACATTTGACTCCTGCCTCAATACGGAGAGAGCACTGCAGGGGCATCAGGTCGAAAAAACACAAGCACCTCAGGGAGACAGGTGATGGGGGTACCTCAGCCGGAAGATGGTAGAACGCCACTGGCCTGGAGGGGGCTCCATGCCCACTGCTTGGTCCTGGGGAGTGCAAGGCCACAGTCTCTCAAGTGGGTGGTTTTCCCCACTGCTTGGTCCTGGGGAGTGCAAGGCCACAGTCTCTCAAGTGGGTGGTTTGCCCACTGCTTGGTCCTGGGGAGTGCAAGGCCACAGTCTCTCTAGTGGGTGGTCTGCCCACTGCTTGGTCCTGGGGAGTGCAATGCCACAGTCTCTCTAGTGGGTGGTCTGCCCACTGCTTGGTCCTCGGGAGTGCAAAGCCACAGTCTCTCTAGTGGGTGGTTTGCCCACTGCTTGGTCCCGGGGAGTGCAAAGCCACAGTCTCTCTAGTGGGTGGTTTGCCCACTGCTTGGTCCTGGGGAGTGCAAAGCCACAGTCTCTTGAGTGGATGGCTTCTCCACTGGTTCTGGAGGGGGCTTTGTGCCCAGTGTGCTTCATCCTGCCAAGGAGGGGGTGAGTGGATGCCCTTTTCCACTGGTTCTGGAGGGGGCTTTGTGCCCAGTGTGCTTCATCCTGCCAAGGAGGGGGTGAGTGGATGCCTTCTTCCACTGATTCTGGAAGGGGCTTTGTGCCCAGTGTGCTTCATCCTGGATGGTGCAAGGCCACAGTATCTTACCTGGGTGTCACACCTACAGGTGTTGCAGGGGCCAGGACGCACTGCAGCCCATGTAGTCACGACTTCACACTGCTCGCCGGCAGTGGCGGCTTCTCAGTGGATGGCAGTTGTGCTGCAGGTGACGGTGCTGTCAGTGGTGGTGGGAGGCTCCAGCCCTTCCCCTGCAGCCTCGGACCGCTGCCCACTGGGGCTGCTGCTGCTGGCAGTGGTGCTGCTGGCGGCGGGGCAGGTGGCTGTGCTGCCCGCGGTGCAGGTGGCGGTGCTGTCAGTGGTGGGGGCGGCCCCAGCCCTTTCCCTGCAGCATCGGACGGCTGCCCACTGGGGCTGCTGGCAGTGGTGCTGCTGGCGGTGGGCAGGTGGCTTTGCTGGCAGCGGGGCAGGTGGCAGTAATGTCAGTAGTGGGGGAGGCTCCAGCCATTCAACTGCAGCCTCGGACGGCTGCCCACTGGGGCTGCTGCTGCTGGTGGCGGGGCAGGTAGCGGTGCTGGCCGCGGTGCAGGTGGCGGTGCTGTCAGTGGTGGGGGGAGGCTCCAGCCCCTCCCCTGCAGCCTCGGACGGTTGCAGTGCCATGGCTGGTGTTGTGTGCCCCTTCCTGCCGTTGGCAGATGGTGGTGCCTCCTTGCTTCTGCCAGCTGGTGTTCCTTTCCTGCCCATGCTGGCTGGTGGTGCCTCCTTCCCCTTGCTGGCTGGTGGTGCCTCCTTCCCCTTGCTAGCTGGTGTCCCCTTTTGCCCTTGCTAGGTGGCGGCCCCTTCTTGGCCTTGGCAGGTGGTGCTGGCACACTGGCTGTGCTGATGGGTGCCTCCTTGGAGCCTCTCACACCTGCAGTAGCTGCAGAAACCACAGTGGCCGTGGACTTTGTGGCTGAGGTTCTGGGCTGGGTTCTGGCCACCCTGGCCCGAAGTGAAGGATGGTGGGGAGGAAAAACTTCTTTGGGACACTGGGGCGGGAAGAGGGTGAAGGTTTGGGAGTGGAGGAAGAGGGAGTAGTTATAGGAGTTGTTTGTCTGCTGTGTTTGGGTGCAGGTGCATGGGCTGGATGCTGTTGTGAGGTGGATGGCTGTTGGGTGTCTGAGTGCTTGCGTTTTTGTACTTTGGGAGGAGGGGGCACAGACACAGTGGGAGAGGACACAGGGGACGTGTGCATGGATGTGGGGGTGTTGACTGCTAGTGAGGGGCGTGTAGTGATAGGCGTGCTGGTGATGGAGGTAGTGGATGAGGATGTAGTGCATGCAGGCGTGAGTGGAGACGCTACTGGGAGGGAGGTGGACGACGAGTTGGTGTGTCTGCATCTGGATGGTGTTTGTGTGAGTGCCTGTGGGATGAAGTGTGGTGCTTGTGTTTGCCTGGGCCACTTCTGTGTGTTGATTTGGGTGTATGCAGGTCTGAAGATGTGCTTGGGATAGGCTGGGGTTGAGGGGATTGGGACTGGATAGAGGAAGTTGGAGGGGGAGACAGGGACAATGGCTGCCATCAGTGAGTTGGCCAGAGCCTGGAATTCTCTCTGTTGGGCCGCCACGCCAGAGTGAATGACCTGCTAGACCCTGGATGTCATAGAGCATGGTTGACTGCCCAACAGAGAGGGATCTCAGGAGGTCAATAGCCTCCTCACTGAGGGCAGCAGGGCTAACTGGGGCAGGGCCTGAGGTGCCTGGGGCGAAGGAGATGCCCACCCTCCTGAGGGAGCGGGCACGGGAAACACTCTGAGGGGCTGCAGAGAAGGTAGTGCTGGTACGGGGGTGGCGGCTGTATCTGTAGTTGGGGTGGCCACAGAGGTGTCCGCCACCGCCAGGGAGCTTCCATCGGAGGAGGAGTCGCTGTTGGTACTGTCCCCTCCGTCGTGGTGCTCCCCTCGCCCTCCGTCCCACTGGTGCCCTCCCCATAGGTGGATTCGGCCTCCAGGCCCATGTGGGATGCAGCTCCCTCCGTCGCTGGTGCCTCTGCTCCTCCGCCAGATGATGCTGATGCACACAAGGACAGTGTGACAAAACAAAAAGGGGGGGAGAGACAGAGGATACACTTGGTCAATGCCAGCAACAACACTAATGTTGGCGTACACAACTCACAGGGAACAGCCCTATGCACTAGGCCATGCACTACCAGTTACAATGCTAGTCACCAGGCCATGGGGTACAATGCCTAATGCAATTAGCTGCACACCTGAAACCCACAGGACCCTCCCCAGTAGTAGATGCCCACTAACATAATTGGGGTTGGAGTGCATCTGAGCTTGCCCATCATGGAACCTACCCTGCCATATTCGCCCTGGCCTAGGGGCACCCACAGCCCACATACCTTAATGTAATACCTTAAGACGTGCAAAGTCATGATTCTGAATCTGTACTAACCCCCTTGTGGCTGCTGTGATGCCTTCAAGCGCCCATCCAACTCCGGATAGGCCACCGCCAGGATGCAGATCATCAGGGGGGTCAGGGTACGACGGGCACCCCTTCCTCATTGGGAGGCAAGCCCTAGCTGGGCCTCCGCCATCTTCCTTGCCCAGCGGCGCAGGTCCTCCCACCGTTTGCGGCAGTGGGTGCTCCGCCTGTCAAAGACGCCCAGGGTCCGCACCTCCATGGCGATGGCACGCCAAATACCCTTTTTTTGATGGGCGCTGACCTGCAGAAAAAGATACATAGAAAAAGGTATTAGTCCTACTGTCCGGACTGTTATACTCATGGCCCACCATATCCCTCCCATCCCCTTACGCACATACATTGACCACCATACATGCAGCTTTCTGCCCAGGGCCCCCCTCCCTACACAAGGCTTACACACACACAGCACTCCATATATTCATGCCCCACGCATCATGCTCACAGTGTACTCACCTGTTTGTCTGGAGGACCATAAAGTAAAGGGTACTGGGGTAGGACCCCATCCACCAGTCTCTCCAACTCCTCCGAAGTGAAGGCAGGGGCCCTTTCCCCAGACACTCGAGCCATTGTCGCTTCCAGGCACAGGTCACAGAAGCACTTGCAGTGGAGGTCCTCTCCTGATGAAGGTCAGGTAGCAAATGAGTGAACAGATAGAAAATGGCGGTCAAATCCACGGCGGTGCGTACCATCACTGCCTGCGTATATCACCATTGGCTCCTGGAACCCATAGGCCCAAATGATAACCAATGTGGTGTTGCACGGCGGTCATCGACCGCCGACCGCAACGGTGCACAACACCAGCAGAATTACCTCATTTCCACTTGTCTCTCCTCACAGGCAAGGCAGCCGCCATTTCAGGGGGCACAGGCCATGGCACCTATCTGCGTCACAGCAGACATAGGCACATCAACTGACTTACAAGTTCACATACTGTTTCTGTAAAACAAAAATTGCATATTAATCTGAGTATATGTTTGAATATGACCTTCTGCTCACCGTTTTTCACCCTAGAATTCAACCACTGAGGATGACTAGGAGATGGAGACCCCCCCCCCCGTGTACAGACCCCTGGTGGACCTGGCAACAATGGAGGACAGGCACATTATCCTACCCTACAGACTTGATAGGGCCACAATCCAAGAACTGTGTGCCCAATTGGAGCCAGACCTGATTTCAGCTATCCGCCACCCGACAGGTATCCCCCCTCTAGTGCAGGTCTTGTCAGTGCTCCATTTCCTGGCAAGTGGTTTCTTCCAAGCGACAGTGGCCATGGTATCAGGGATGTCACAGCCTATGTTCTCAAACGTGCTTACCAGAGTGTTGTCTGCCCTGATGAAACACATGCGCAGCTACATCGTTTTCTCCCAGGTGGAGGATTTGGCCACAGTGAAGGCTGACGTCTATGCAATGGGACATATCCCCAACATCATTGGTGCCATTGATGGTACACATATTGCCTTTGTCCCCCTCTCGGAAAAATGAATAGGTGTTCAGAAATCGAAAAAGCTTTCACTCTCTGAATCTGCAGATGGTGTGTTTGGCGGACCAGTACATCTCCCATGTCAATGCAAAGTATCCTGGCTCTGTGCATGATGCCTTTATCTTGAGGAATAGCAGCATCCCATATGTGATATCTCAACTCCAGAGGCACCGGGTGTAGCTAATAGGTGAGCCCATGGTCCCCACCCAGTTGATGTAGGTATATGGGTGTGGTGTTGGCCCTAGGGGTGAGTGTGTGGCTAACGGGTATCCCTTGATATTTACAGGTGACTCTGGTTACCCCTACCTCTCATGGCTACTGATCCCAGTGAGGAATACTAGGACAAGGGCAGAGGAACATTACAATGAGGCACATGGGAGAACAAGGAGGATCATCGAGCGCACCTTTGGCCTCCTGAAGGTCAGATTCTGGTGCCTTCATCTGACAGGTGGATTCCTGTACTACTCACCCAAGAAGGTGTGCCAGATCATTGTTGCATGTTGCACAACCTGGCCTTGAGACGCCAGGTGTCTTTTCTGCAGGAGGATGAGCCTGGGGATGGTCGTGTGGCAGCGGTGGAGCCTGAGGACAGTGACGAAGAGGAGGCAGAGGAAGTGGATGTGGACAACAGAACTACAATAATTCAACAGTACTTCCAGTTACACACAGGTAAGACACTGTAACTTCACCTTCCATTGCAGTTTTGTGTTGGACATTGAACTTGGCAGGCTGATTTCCCTATTTCTATGGCCACTTACTGTACCCTTTGGCATCTCTATTTTCAGATATCTGTGCCCCACTCTGGCTCCTGGTGTGTTTACTGCTGCCCACTACAGGTCATACCTATGTAAATATAACAGTACATTTGAATTGCAATGTTTACAGCTTGTTAAACTAATACATATTTCAATCACTTGACAGACTCCATACTTGTATTAGTTCCAAGGGTGTTTATTTCAGTGCTGAGAAGTAAATGGGGATGTGCAGTGGGCTGGGTTGATGGTGGGGAACTGTCCAGGATATAGTCCAATCTTTTGGTATCTCAGATGCGTTGTCCAAGGGGGCATAGGAAGTGGAGCAATGTCAGTTAAAGGTGGACAGGGTGGGACACAAGAGTGACAATCAAGGGAGTCTTTTTTCCTGGCGGGGGTCTTGGCAATGTTCTCTGGCTTCTGCCTGGATCGCAGGGACCTTTTGCGTGGTGGTTCTCCTTCGGCAGTGGGTGGGGTGCTGGTGGCCTGTTGTTCCTGTGGCGGGGCCTCCTGTCCCCTAGCGTCGGCGGAGGTGGAGAGCTGTTCTTCGGTGTGGCAAGTTTCAGGGGCCCGTTGGTGTCCCACTGCCCCCCTCATGGTGTTGGTAATGTCTGTCAGCACCCCTGCAATGGTGACCAGGGTGGTGTGGATGTCCCTCAGGTCCTCCCTGATCCCCAGGTACTGTCTCTCCTGCAGCCGCTGGGTCTCCTGCAGCTTGGCCAGTATCTGGCCCATGGTCTCCTGGGAATGGTGGTATGCTCCCAGGATGCTGGTGAGTGCCTCGTGGAGAGTCGGTTCCCTAGGCCTGTCCTCCCCCTGTCGCACAGCAGTCCTCCCAGCTTCCCTGTTGTCCTGTGCCTCTGTCCCCTAAACCATGTGCCCACTGCCACTGACCCCAGGTCCCTGATCGTCCTGTGTTTGTGGGGTTGCCTGGGGTCCCTGTAGTGGTGGACACATTACTGATTGACGTGTCCTGGGGACAGAGGGATGTGTCCGCTGGGTGGGTGCTGTGCTGGTGTTTCCTGAGGGGGGAGGCTCTGTGGTGGTTTGGGAATGTGGCTGGGTCACCGACTGTCCAGAGGTCCCTGATGGGCCAGGTTGGTCATCCTGATCCAGGCGTGCAGAGCTGCTGTCATCACTGTGGGCCTCTTCTGGGGGGGACTGGATGTTCCTGGCACCTCCTCTCCGGTGACGTTGTGTGGGGGTCCTGTGGGGATGTAAATCCAGTGTTATTGTTCCTGCGTGTGTCAGCTTGTGCATGGGTATGTTTTCCTCTATGGTTGTTATTAGCAAGGCAGCTTTGGCTTGTGTGAGTTGTGATTTGGTTGGCTAAGTGATTGTCACTAGTGTGCATGCTGTGGTGATGGGGTCCATGCATTGATGTTGCATGCAGGGCTTGGTATTGGGATGGGTGGGTTGTGATGGTGTGGTATATGTGAGGTGGTGGAGTGATGGGGGTGAGGGTAGGCATTTGTGATGGCATGCAGGTATGGGGGGTGATAGTAATAGAGATTTGACTTACCAGAGTCCAGTCCTCCGGCTACTCCTGCCAGGCCCTCAGGATGCATGATCGCCAAGACTTGCTCCTCCCATGTTGTTAGTTGTGGGGGAGGAGGTGGGGATCCATCGCCAGTCCTCTGTACAGCTATCTGGTGTCTTGCTACCATGGAACACACCTTCCCCTGTAGGTCGTTTCACCTCTTCCTGATGTCATCCCTTGTTCTGGGGTGCTGTCCCACGACGTTGACCCTGTCCACGACTCTCCGCCATAGCTCCATCTTCCTAGCAATGGACATCAGCTGCACCTGTGATCCGAATAGCTGTGGCTCTACCCGGATGATTTCCTCCACAATGACCCTCAGCTCCTCCTCAGAGAATCTGGGGTGTCTTTGTGGTGCCATGGGTGTAGTGTGAGTGGTGTGTGTGACGGTGTATGGGGTGATGTGTTGGGGTGTGTGCTGTGAGGTCCATGGATGGTGTATGGGTGATGGTGTTCTGTGGCTCTGGTTCTGTGGGTGCTCTTGGTGTCTCGCTGTCTCTGTTGTAGTTTCTTTGGAGTCGTAAAGGGTTGTGGATAGTGTGTGTGTGTTTTATAGTGTTGTGTGTGGGTGTGGTGTGTGTATGTGTGTCAGGTGTGTGTAGTTTGAATTGTCCAATGTGGTGGTGTTTTGTTAGTGTGTGTGTATTTTGAGCGCGGCGGTGTGTACCACCAATGGTTTACCATGGTTGAATGACCGCTGCGGTGATTCGTGGATCATTATGCTGTGGGCGTATTTCTAACGTAACGGTGTGGGTTTGGGTACCGCCAGTTTATCACTGACCTTTGGGCTGGCGGACTTGTGTGTGTGTCTTTATAGTGGTGGATTTCTATGTGTGGGTCATAATACCCGTAGCGGTATACCGCAGCGGTCGCGGTATGTTGGCTGCAGTCAGCATGGCGGGAAGCGGCACTTACCGCCAATGTCATAATGAGGGCCCTAGTGATTACTATCCACCATTCTCCCACTGATCTGCAGGATGGAAATCTCGGCAGAGCGTCCCGGTCCCTCCAAGCCCAGTTTGCTTTTTGGTCTTCTCTTCTGCTTTCTGTAGTGGGCCACATGGCACTAGTGAAGATAGTGTGCTACACCGATGATAGTATTATTTTGCAAACTTTCCCCTGCTCTTGCTTCTTTCCTTCTTCAGACTTGCCACACATCTGATTTGGTCGCTGGGGCGCCATCGGGTACCTCTTTCTACTCTAAAGCTACCTGTGAATGTTGGTGGATTAGGCCTTCTGGACTTAGAACGCTAGTATTCAGCTGCACAGGTCCAATGGATGGCTCACTGGCTTTTTGTCTGCCCCCCCTGCATGAGAATGGGTTTATCTGTTAGGACTTTTAAGGAGGGCTTATGCACTGCTCATTGTTTCCTACGGACCATTCTACAGATCAACATCCGTGGTTATCATGCACAGCTTTCTCGCTAGAACCTGTAAACTCACTGACACAAAGAAACCCTGTGCTCCTGCACTACCTCTGCTAAGCTTTCCCACTTGCACAAGGACGGCTGTGCTCAGAGCAACTTCATCAGTGGCATGCTGCAGGTGTCTTAAAATTGGGGGATTTGTTTCCGGACGGCGAGCTACTAAATTTCCAAACCCTTGTGGCAGACTATCATCTTCACCCCGGTCAACTCTTAACTTACAACTACCTTAAACAATCATTAAATGCCCTATTTCATGTCTGTTACCTAGCACTAATCCTACATGAGGTGTGCCAGAAGTTCTACACCATAGGGACTGGTGGCAAATTGATAGAATTGGTGTACAGACCTTTCCTGCAGCATTGAGACCACTCCAGGTCTTCTCGTCATACTACCTGAGTGTTTGATGTAACCAAACCTCTGCAAGATACGGACTGGACTAAAATAGTCGAGTTTCCCCACAATGTATTCCACAGCTGTCACTTTAAGTACATTCATAGAGCTTTCTTGGGAATGAATTCCGCCCGTTGCTTTCCACTGACTTTGTGGTTTGAAACTCACATTTTGTTGCTTTCAATTTGCTGGCGTTATTTATTTTAGTGATATAAGAATAAAAACTCCTTGAAAGGAAATATCATATTCTAATACCACAGTGTTGTCTTATCAAACACACACACACACACACACACCCCAATGAGTGGCCATAATAAAGGAATGTAAAAATATATATATATTTTTTTTAATGATAATCAATAAGAAATATAATAATAAATGCCCCCCACATAAATGCTATTAAAAAAAAGAAGTGAGGTAAAATTAATTCTGATATTAAAATTCCCACTAACTCACATACACATTAGTACCCACCATAAAATTAACACATACAAATTTATATTAAGAATATTTCATACCCAAACCCCGTGGTATCCCACACCCTAATAGCATCACTAGAAGCTCTGCACCCTGAACACTGGCATCAGAGGAAGATAACTCACAAGACACCCTCCTTTGTCTATCTCATACAGCTGTCCCACTTAGGTATCAACAAACCAATAGATTAGAGCACCCCGTTTGTCATCTGATATTGGCAAAGTCCAATGAGTCCAGCTATTACACTAGCGTCGACATGTTTCAATGGTCTTTACAATTTTTCTCCACCTTCCTCAGGACAAACATATGTTCTCCCAGTCCATTAGTTCATGTCTATTTCCAAAATACATCTGTCATGAATCAATCACATTTGGATCCAGAGAGTATGTCCAACTTTTTGGTTTCAGTACCAGACTCTCATTTCAATTCCTCTGGTGCATTGAATTCAGATCCTTTGTTAGGGCTGAGAAATGTGCCCCCAATTTGGTTCACAGTACCAAGTCTTTTTCCGGGGTCCTTCTTTTTGTCCCACCTTCTACCGTTTTAGGGTGCAGAGCTTTTAGTGATGCTATTAGGGTGTGGGATACCACAGAGTTTGGGTATGAAATATTCTTAATATAATTTTTAATGTGTTTATTTTATGGTGGGTACTAATGTGTATGTGAGTTAGTGGGTATTTTTAATAACAGAATTAATTTTACCTCACTTCTTTTACACTAGCATTTATGCGGGGGCCATTTATTATCATATTTTCCATTGATTATCATTAAAACTGTATACATGTATTTTTTTTACATTCCTTTATTATGACCGCTTATTGGGGGGGTGTGAGTGTGTTTGATAAGAGACTAGTGTAGTGTTAGAATATATTTCCCTCCAAGGGTTTTTTATTCTTATATCATTGCAATTTGGTGCCCTGTCCCCTTGGCGGATAGGTGGATTGTGGGTCTTTCTCTCTTCTTTTATTTGTTTTAGGCTATGCAGCTTTAGTTTGTCTCTTACCTTGCCAAAACCTTATTTACAGTATCCTTCCGAGTGCTCCCTTTTTGTAAACAGGCCTGTAAATCTTTTTCTTATCTCATCACATTTGCTGTGCATTCAAAGAACAAGGTCAAATGTCAGGCTCTGTCTTGGGTGGGAACTTAGTGTTTACTTTGCTGTCTCTGACTTCAAAGTGAGAGGACTTATGCAACAATCTTGCTGGATACTGGGGTTAGGAAAGAGCTTTTTTCTATCACATGACAACATTTAAATAAACCAGAATATATCAGAATTAGGAGAACAAATGAAGGACATTTTTGTTAATTCTGAACTGTGCTGGAAACAAATACCTTTATATGATTAAAACAAATCATTGCATTAAGTAATGCAATTTCCACACATCGTCTGTCCACTGTATAGTTTTATTTGAAAAACTGTGAGTCTGTGCAGTGTAATGGTCATTTAAATCAAAAACATGTTGTCTGTAATGGCACTGTGTTACCACACCATGCATAGTCCACTCCACTCCATTCTGCTCAGCACCACTCCACACCACTGCACCCTACTCTGCATCACTCCACTTTACACCCCTCCATGCCACTGCACTATGGGACACTGCACTTTTCTCCACTCCATGCCACTGCACTCTATGCTACTTCACACTACGCCTCTCTACTCTACTCTGTACCACTCTACTCTATGCCAATGCACTTTACGCTTCTCTACACCACTGCGCCTCTGCGCGCTATACCACTCCAGTCTAAGCAACACCGATCTGGTCCGCACAACTCCACTCTGCAACACTGCACTGTACGCCACTGCACTCTATGTTAATATACTCTATGCTAGTGCACTTTACTCTATAACACTCAACTGTATGCACCTGTACTCTACATCATTACACTGTAGTCAGTCTAGTCTACTCTATGCCATGGCACTCTACACCACTTTACTCTATGCCATCACACTCTATGGAGCTCTATGCAACTCCACTCTACCCTCCACCTTTCCACTGTACTCTACTGTGAAATAGTATACTTTATGCCACTGCACTCTACCCTACCCCTCTCCACTCTATGCCACTGCACTCTACTCTGAAACAATCTATTCTATTCTATGCCACTGCACTCTAAACTACTGCACTGTACTTCAATGCACTCTACACCACTGCACTGTAAACAACTGCACTGTAACAACTGCACTCTGACACTCACTCTGCAACACTGTACTGCATTCTGCACCAATACACTCTATTCCACTGCACTCTATACTACTCTACTCTGCATAACTCCATTCCACATCACTGCACTTTGCAGCACTATACTCTGCTCTGCACCATGCTCCACTGCTCCACTCAGCACCACTCTACGCGACTGCACTCTGTGCCACTCGAGCCTACTCTGCGCCACTGCACCACTATATACTACGGCACTCTCTGCCACTCTGTTGTATGCCACTCTACTCCACTGCACTCTGCCACTCTACTCTGCCCCATGCCACTCTATGCCACTGCACTCTACAGCAATGCACTCTAAACAACTGCTCTGTATACCACTGCCCTTTACTGTGCACCACTGTACTCTACGCCACTGCTCTCTGTACCACTCTACACCACTGCACTGACACACTACTCTGAAACACTGCACTCTCCGCCACTCTACTCTACACCATTCTACTCTGTACTACTGCATTCTACGCCACTGTACTCTGTGCCCCTGCACTCTGCCACTGTACTCTAGAGCACTGTACTAAACTCTGCACGGCACCACTCTACACTACTCCACTCTGCACCACTCTATGCCACTGCACTCCAAGCCACGTGAGTCTACTCTGCACTCTATGCCACTGCACCACTCTGCACTACTGCACTCTCTGCCACTCTTTTGTATGCCACTCTACTCCACTGCACTCAATGCCACTCTACTCTGTCCTACGCCACATCATGCCAGTGCACTCTACGCCAATGCACTCTAAACTGCACTGGCCTTCACTATGCACCACTGTACTCTACGCCGCTGCTCCTATGCCCCTCTACTCCACGCTACACCACTATGCCACTAACTTTTAGCCATGCTGAACATCAGCCACTCTAGTGTATAACATGGCTAAAACACATTGGCAAAGCCAATAACTCTTGCGTAGACGAGACCTGTTGGCTTTGCCAATGTTTGTTAGTACTATGAGGTACCAAGGTACCTGAAAGAACTGTGAATGTGTAAGTCCTTATTTTAAACATGCATTACACACATCATAATATAGGCTGCTACAAAATTTGTGAATACATCTCCGTTAAATAAATAAAAAGTCCTTCTAAAATACAGATTTGAATATTATACAGTTTATACCTAGTACTAACTTTTTTTATAACACTCCAATAAACCCACACACTTCACAGCTCACCTTGGAACACCCTTACAGTACCTCTCTAAAAGAAAATATCTTTGTCATCATAAAGCTTCAAATGACTCCTTTGATTAACCCCTACAGTGCAGGCGCACACTACCTCTGTGGTGCGGGTCACGACCAGTGACCGACATCAGGGAGGGGGTTAAAAAAATACCCCGGGAGACACAGAAGATCTCCCGTGTCTCCCCCAAGCCCCCTACCCGCCCCTTTGTGACGTCAGCGAGGTGCGCTGACATCACTGTTTGTTTTCTCCACCGGAGCAGGAAGCGGCCTTGCGGGCGCTTCCTGTACAGTGGGGAAAACTGCCCCAAACGGCCTTCCCGACGTTCGGGAAGGTCTTGTTTGAAAGGGGAGACTCTCCCCTTTCAAACTAGGCCTTCCCGAACTCGAGGGCCAGGAAAACCCCATTAGACCCCACCCCCTCACTCCTTCCCGGGGCATATATATTTTTTTTTAAAGGTAGGTTTACCCATGGGGGAAGAGGAGGGCGTGATCGTGCCCCGCCACCCCCAGGGGTGTATACGTTTAAAAAAAAAAAAAAATGAAATCTACAGGGAGTCGTCCGTGAGCAGGGCGACCCCCTGTGAGGGCAATCTTTTTTTTTAACAGCTGTATGGTTTATACAAAATATATATATATATATATATAGATATATATATATATATTGATCTATATATTTATATATATATTGATCTATATATATATATAGATATATGTATGTAGATATATATATATATATATATACATAGCGATCACTTTGGCTGGGACCGGCCGCCAGGAAAACCACACCCAAATATAAAAGTGATCTCTTTACATATATATATATTCAACACCAGTTCTCTTGCAGTTGCAGCTTGCGTCTTCAAAGCAATGCACATACTTAACTGACGCGTTTCAACTGTAGCCTTTAGGCAGCAATAAAAAAAAGTCAAGTAACTCTTGTGAATATGTTTCTGCTAGAAAAGGATCTGACTTTTGTCTAGTAGCAGTTTTGATGCCATAAAGTAGCGCAGAAGATTTATATGCCTACTAAAAGGATCAAAACTTTATTATATGTGAATAGCTGGATGGATTAGTAAAGCCAGCCATTACCTGCGCTATAATACAAATGAAATGTATGTGTGAGGGGGGCCATGGAGAGATTGAATGCACAATTTTTGCTGGGTGGTAGTGAGGGAATCGGAGGGGGAGGAAATGGGAGTGGGAGAACCAATAATGATTGTTAGACTGGGCGCTAGAGGCGCTAAAGACTGTGACGATTGGTATGTGACAAGGTGATGTGTAATAGTGTGTCTTTTTGTTTTTTTGAGTGTCTTGAGAGAACATACTGATTGAGGGAAAAAGTGAAGGTAAGGTGACCTCTACTGTTGCAGGTATCACACACACACCCACCAGCAATTTTGTGACTGTCTACATTGGCCTGTGTTTTAGAGCAACAGTTTAGCCAGTAGCAGAGATGGCATCTCGCTGGATGACTGCTGCTCAAGCCCTAACTCGGGTTATAAAGGACAGCTCTGACGTAGGATCAGAGACAGTAGATACTGAGACAGCATCTGAGGGATAGGGCAAATGCGCAGATTCTGGGAGTAATTTTTCAGTCGGAAGAGTCCCATTCGATAACTCCTTTTCCAGTGATTATGGTGGAGGTGATGAGGACAGTCCTGCTGTCCCTTTGCAAGCACAGTCTGTACAGCGAGACTATAGAGGGTTAGCTCAACCCAGAGAGCAGGTGTATGCGGCGGCAGGCAGAGAGAGAGTGCTCTCTTGGGAGCTCCCCAATTTAGTTCAGCCCCAAATTCCACCGCCCAAATCGTATTGTGGAGACATCAAAATTATCTATCATAAAACAAACTGGTTTTGTAAGGCAGGCACCTACGTTTTTGGTACTGGGCTCGGTGACCATATAGGGAAACATACCAAACCCAGACATTTTGGGAAACTACGCATCCGGGGGAGTCCACAGAGGTGTGACTTGTGTGGACTCCCCAAAGTTGTCTTACCCATAATACCCTGCAAAGCTGAAATGTTGCATAAAAACACTATTTTGTTCTTGCATTTCTGTCACACAAACTGCAGAAATATGTTGGGATCCACACAATTCCTCCCACCCAGTGTTTCCCCACCTGTCCTGATAAAAACACTACCCCACTTGAGTGCCTGTACCAGGAATGAATCACCCCACAGTTGCCCTCATGTAAGGACCAACATTAACCATTGTGTGATCTATTGCTATCGCGGGCCCTAGGCCTACCCACACAAGTGAGGTACCATTTTTATCAGTAGACTTGGGGGAATGCTGTGTGGAAGGAAATCTGTGGCTTCTCTCAGAATCCAGAACTTTGTATCACCGAAATGTGAGGAAAAAGTGTTTTTTTAAAACAATATTGAGGTTTGCAAAGGATTCTGGGTAACAGAACCTGATGAGAGCCCCACAAGTCACCCCATCTTGGATTCCCCTAGGTGTCTAGTTTTAAAAAACTGCGCAGGTTTGGTAGGTTTCCTTAGGTGCCGGCTGAGCTAGAGGCCAAAACCCACAACTAGACACTTTGCAAAAAAACAGCTCCGTTTTCTTTGGGGAGAAATGTGATGTGTCCACGTTGTGTTTTGGGGCACTTCCTGTCGTGGGCACTAGGCCTACCCACACAAGTGAGGTATCATTTTTATTGGGAGACTTGGGGGAACGCTGGGTGGAAGGAAATTTGTGGCTCCTCTCAGATTCCATAACTTTCTGTCACCGAAATATGAGAAAAAAAGTGTTATTTTGGCCACATTTTGAGATTTGCTAAGGATTCTGGGTAACAGAACCCACAAGTCACCCCATCTTGGATTCCCCTAGGTGTCTAGTTTTCAAAACTGCACAGTTTTCATAGGTTTCCTTAGGTGTCGGCTGAGCTAGAGGCTAAAATCCACAGGTAGGCACTTTACAAAAAACACGTCAGTTTTCAATGTAAAAATGTGATGTGTCCATGTTGCGTTTTCTCTCGCAGGCATTAGGCCTACCCGCGTAAGTGAGATATCATTTTTATCCGGAGATTTGGGGGACCACAGAATAGCAGAACACGTGTTATTGCCTCTTGTCTTGCTCTACATTTTTTCCTTCCACATGTAAGACAGTGTGTAAAAAAGACGTCTATTTGAGAAATGCCCTGTAATTCACATGCTAGTATTGGCACCCCAGAATTCAGAGATGTGCAAATAACCAATGCTTCTCAACACCTTATCTTGTGCCCATTTTGGAAATACAGAGGTTTTCTTGATACCTATTTTTCACTCTCTATATTTCAGTAAATTAGTTGCTGTATACCCGATATAGAATGAAAACCCATTGCAAGGTGCAGCTCATTTATTGGCTCTCGGTATCTAGGGTTCTTGATGAACCTACAAGCCTTATATATCCCCGTACCCAGAAGAGTCCAGCAGACGTAACGGTATATTGCTTTAAAAAATCTGACATCGCAGGAAAAAGTTACAGAGTAAAACATGGTGAAAAAATGCTGTTTTGTTCACCTCAATTTCAATTTTATTTTTATTTCAACTGTTATTTTCTGTAGGAAAACCTTGTAGGATCTACACAAATGACCCCTTGCTGAATTCAGAATTTTGCCTATTCTGGCCTTCTTCTGCAGCCCTTTTTTCCCAGTTTTTTTGAAAAAACGAAATATTTGCTATGTTTTGGCTACTTTTTGGGTCTCCAGGGGAACCCACATACTCTGGGTACCTTTAGAATCCCTAGGATGTTGGAATAAAAGGACACAAATGTGGCATGGATAGCTTATGAAGGCTTAAGTGCAAACTACCCCAAACAGCCAAGAAAGGGCGCCACACTGGGGGGGAAGGCCTAGCAGCTAAGGGGTTAAAGTCAATGCAGATTCCGAAGCCCCTTCACATTTGCAGATTTACCAGTTGCGGACATCTGCATTTCTTTAGGGAAGGAGACACCCTGGCAAGAAGACCTTTCCTTATTTGTCTGCCCCTCCTTCTCTCAGAGCACAGGAGACTCCCTGCCTTTCAGTCCAGCTGGGGGAACTGATCTGCCCTAATTACATTTTGTCCTTTAGGTTAAAGGCTAAAATTATGGACAAATGCTGTCCGTTAAGCCTTTCACCACGGACAACGGACTGCAGGGCGAAATTACGGGCAGTCAGTGAAAATTACGGACGGGTGGTCACCCTACTCCTGCTCTGTCTTTTCTTTGAGACATTCCGCTCAGCACCCCAGCGGATATTTAATCCTTTTTCTCTAGGTGGAAGATGTTGTACTAAAATGTCTGATATTACCTGTTAACGAGGTCATCGTGGAGCCTTGGCAAGGCACAACCACCTTTTGCCCAGCCAGGTCACACCTCGAGCTTGCTATTTTATACGATTATTAGGACTATCAGTCAAGATTTCATGATGGAAAAAGAGAGGTTATTTACTTGTAGACCTTTGTTCTCCATCATGGACATTTTTATTGAATCGATAAACAGCCCATCCTCCTCACTTATGGCTTTTATGGTATGCTAACAGTAAAAGGATGAGGATGCTCTTACCTGTCAAACTAACTAAGGATTCAACTAGTAGTGTTGTGAATTGTGGCATAGTGGATCACGCTCCTTCCCTACAAGAGCAATGTTCTTTGAATAGATGAATGAATGACGAACTTAAAGGCGCAACCTTCACCTACTAGATATGTCGGTGCGACAAATGAAAGTACTTATGTGTGGTATACAAGAAAACAAAACAGATAATAGGGAACTGTAACATAAAATCATTCAAAATGATAGGTTTTAATTTTATTTTCCAGAAGACACTGTGCTCCGTTATGGATCGCATACCAACAAGTGATTGATGCCAGGCCTTAGATACTGAAAACAGATAAGACTTCTCTCAAAGGCTATATTGTCTGAAACAAGTGACAGCAGTCAGAACGCAATGTTTACTCTGGGTGATACATGGTGATCTGTGATTTAACTAGAGGATCCTTTGTTGCACTGGTATCCATAACCACTGCCTTCTGGCTTCCCTAGTGTGGTCAAACTTAACGTAGTCTAGTTATGAGTTTAACTCCTGAGTTTTGAATCATTAACTACTTTGCCAGAAGGGTGGTTGAAACGTAAAGGTAACAAGCTTTGACACAGCCCAGCTTAGAAAGCATGGAGGCTGCTACTTCATTTGCTTTACACTGAGGGATAACCTGCCCGCAGATACGCTATTTACAAACTAAATATGTATAGGTCATTCAAAAGATAATTTCTCTTTGCTAAAACGCTTAAGGAAGTGTTACACGAACGGAGCTGTTCAGTGTTTAACTTCATTAAGTGTTACCATTTTGGAAAGCTGAGATTCCAAGCAACTGTTTTTTACAAGAATTTGAACATTTAAGTAACGCTGGTGGGTGTGTTGAAATTAAACTGAACGCCAACGTCTTTCCTATTTCCACTTCTTTATTCTTGCATGTGTTACCCGTACCCTTTAAATCAAAAGAAGCTGAACAAAACAGCGAGTAGGAACGAGGTCAGATCATCTTGTACCATTCAGCAGAAAGTCATATGTGTGAAATTTCTTAACAATGCTAGTGTGATATAATTGTTCATTTTTGAATTTTTTGCATTGCTGTAGGTCTGAAGGTGGAGGTGACTCATTGTGGAACGATGAGAAGGAAATACCGTGTTTGCAATGTAACAAGAAGACCTGCTAGTCATCAAACGTAAGCTAATTATTTTGATAATCACACAAGCACATCTCTGCCACTCAGATACGTAACTGGTAACAACCTACAGTGTTTTCTTATATTGCCATTGAGGAATTATGGTAAGATCATTAGCCTCAAGACAGAAAGCTGAGCATCTACATTTATGATCCGAGTCATAAACAGCTGGCCCCAATACCTAGTTGCCTCAGTGGTGCGGAAATTGATTGAGGATTAGGGTTCTCCTGCTTTTTAGGTCAAAGCCTACCAGATAGCGCAGCTGCGTGGTTTCCTAAAGACAACTTGGGGACATTCAGAAAGCTTCCCTGGAAAAGCATTCCACCCATTGCTTATCATCAGCTTTGTGGCTTGTAACTCACATTTGCTTGCTTTCCGTGTGCTAACTGTGTTTTTAGGCTGTCCAGCTTGAGTTCATTCCTCCTGTGGAGCTTACTCTGTTTTGCTTGTTTTCTGTAAACAGGTCTTTAAGTCTTGTTCTTATCCTGTCACATTTGCTGTGCATTCAAAGACAGAGGTCAGATGTCAGGCTCTGTCTTCCGTCGGACCTTGGTGTTTAATTTTTTTTCTCTGACTTCAAAGTGAGAGGATTTGTGTGACTATCTTGCTGTGAAAGGAATGGCTTTTTTCTAGCACACAACAAAATGTAAATGTTTGTGGTTTTCTAATTCTCTAATTCTGATATACTGTGAAATATTTGCACAGTTCATTTACAAGTTAAGCATATTGTTTGTAATTGAGAAGTGTGGTGGTAAAAGATATTTTAATACAATCAGTACACTAGTAGAAAAGGTGATGACATTTTCACACATTACCATTTGTGTGCTGAATATGTTTTTATCACTAAAACTGTGTGTCTATGCAAATGTAATGGACATTTCAATTGAAAATGTATTGTCTGTAACAGCAGTGCGCTATGGCACCATACATACTCCACTTTACACCATGCCACTCTATTCCACTACAGTTAGGCCACTCCAATCCATGCCTCTCAACTCATCGTCACTGCACTCTAATGCTACTCCACTTCACTCTACGCCTCTATCTTTTTTTTTTCTTTTCTTTTTCCTAAGGAATTATAAGATCAGAGTGTAGACTCTAACATGTCGAGAACTAACAAACATATCCAAACGACATGATGAAAAAGTATTCAGGGACCTGCTTTTACATTTTATCTTCACGTTGGATTATTGTTGAAAGAAAAACATAAATACATTTAACTCACTTTGCTCACAGAAATGCAATCTGCGACATTTTGTATTTACCGAGTTGGCCGCATAAAATCCTTGTTTATGTGCTAGTCCCCCACACTCGTGTTTTTGGGAAGTGGTGCTGAGTGATGTGCAGTCGATGCATGAAATCTGTCATGACTGATCCTTTTTTTCCTAGTTTCCCATTACAGTTGGAAAACGGACAGACTGTGGAGCGGACGGTAGCACAGTACTTCAGGGAAAAGTACAACCTTCAACTGAAATATCCGCACCTTCCCTGTCTGCAAGTGGGACAGGAGCAGAAGCACACCTACCTGCCTCTAGAAGTAAGTGTTTAGCTGTTGGTCTGATTCTATGTTTTATCGTGGGCAGTTAATGGCCGACACAATAAGGAGTCTTTCCTCAATGCTTACCACAATAGCCTGGCACAGTACTAATTTGTTTTTATTGAACACTTCAACATTTCTTTTTTATGTGTTAATTTATGACACAAAAAACATAGAAAACACGAGTGCTAGAACACACGTAGGCGCATAATATATATTTTTTTTATACCTAATACCATACAGTACAATTTGATTTACCATACATTTTCATACAGATAGTAAGACACTGATGTTAAAACTGTTATAAAAGGTACATTGTCTTATTTCTTAGTTTTATTAAATCTACAATCTAGTAACTCGACAATTATGTATACTTTGTGTTTTACGTAATCCTTTTAATTCATATCCTGCTGCAGCCACTTGTTGGTAGGTATATTATCAGATGTCTGTTGGTCTATACTTTGGGAGCAGCAGCTTAGAATACTCGTCCCTATTTATACTGCACCATCAGTTTCAGACTTGGATAAAAGATAGGCCCAGGCACCAAAATAAAAGTGGCCCCCATTAGCTAACCACATAGCTAAAAAAGTGGCCCATATTTGCAAATCAAGCCAGTTTTGACTTTGTAAGGATACGCTGTATGGATATTTTACAAGGAATGAGAGATTGCATACATTTATGTTTACTGCTAGCAATGCTTGTGGTAATATCAGGGAAATCAACACTTAAAAACTGCCCACCTTGCAATACACCAGGCCTACAAACTGAGCTATAAGACCAGGCCATCGGGCACTGCCTGGTTCCTCTATATGTCAGTCCGACGCTGTGCACCATGCCATATTTTGTACCCATTATTTTAACTTAGGAACATGGCCTCTCATCCATCTCATCGAACCTGCCGTTTAGCAGGCAGTAGTAGGGTCACCGTATGTTTTCTTAAGGATTCAGCAATATTTGCTGTGCAGCCCAACAAGGGACTCGCATGGGAATTCATGCTCCACTATTTGGGATATTTCTCATATTATCAGTCACAAAAGTGGTATCTCTCTGGGCTTTTCCATGCTGAATGTAGAAAGTCAGCTTGTAGGGTTCTCTATCTTGTGCATTCATGATCTTTATTAGTTTCTAACTTGTGCAGTCGTAATTGGGTAACATACATCTTATGTAGGAATTTGTGGTGTTATATTTTGTTTTTAATTTGACAATATGTGTGCTCTTTGGGAGAAGCTATAGTCTACTTTTCCACTGACTATTGGTCACCTAGGTCTATCTCCCAAGATTTCACCGCTTGTATATCTCCCTCTCTTACATTACCATTGCACCAGTGATATATTTCAGATATATAGCCTTTCGTCCCTAACAATCTAATTATTTTCGTCAGTGGCGTTAATTGTGTTGGGTCTTTGGAAAGGATGTGTATCAGGCTTTGATTGCATGTTGCAGCCGGAAGTAGAAGAATAGGTCTAACTGGCTGTCTGCTTTCAGTTCTTTGAACCTCTCGATGGTTATTAATTCTTTTTCATCATATAGTTTGCCTGTTTGTTAGTTCTTGACATATTAGAGTCTACAGTCTGGCCTAATGTTGGGGGTAGCGTGTGATTGTATAGTAGTGGAGTTGCAGGTGACTGTAGATCATGGCAGCCTGATTTCCTGCCTGTGATTCAGCAGGGTTTCTTGGGCGAGGCAACAGTGCTGTTGTTATCTATTGGGTAAGGTATGTCCACAAAGGTGGTGATAGTCAGGGAACAGCAACGCATTTCTTTGGTTTCAGCTTCTGTATGCGGTATGAGAAGGATGGGGTATTACCTGTGTATAGCGTAATGGGTTTGACCTGCCTGGTTATATCGAACAGAATCAGGCACATCAAACCCAGCTTTACCATAGGGTAATGTTGGTTTATCCCATTTATATCTGACTTGCTTACTTGGCCAGATTAGTCAGGTAAGTAGCATATGAAATAGTGTAATAGCAGTATTGGAATGCTAGCAAACATATAAAAAGCATTAGGTAAGATTACAATGTTGATTAATGCAACCCTGTTTGCTTGTGATAAGTGGATATGGTCAGTTTTTCGAATGCGGGCCCATAGTTATCTATAGTAATTGCTTTATAACTTTGGATTTGAATTCCTAGGTAGAGCATACATTCATTTTTTCATTTTAAAGAAAACTTTGTTTCAAATGGTTTGGTGCTGGGGTTTGCTTCAGTTTATTTTTACACCCAATAGAGCTTCGTTCATTAGCTCGCTAATCACTGGGTGCAAGTTAGTATTCGGATGCTTAATAAATAAATTCCAAAATTAACCACTCTATATCATTGCTGGTTTTCTTCAATAATCCCTTCAATTTTGGGATGTAAAGTGAGTATTAAAATGTTACTTTTACAGAGTTAAAACAAATTACAACTATGGAATAATCTGAACTTGTTTGGCTCCATCTAAACCAGTAGTTTCCAATCCTATGGTCCAGGGACCTCTGGTGGGTCTGCAAAGCCTCCTCAGGGGAGCCGTGACTGCTTAGAAAAATAAATTATATTAACAAATTAATAAAGTGTAAATAAATAAAGTGGCCAAATGTACAATTGAAATTTTTAAAACGTACTGTAAATGTCAAGAAATTTGAAATTGGACGCTAAAAATTAAATTAGTGTCCACAGATTGATTCTTGGGAACAGTGCAGGTGCATCAAACAGAATACAGTAGGATGATCTGTGGCTTCAGGTGAATTTAGAAAAGCTCCAACCTTCCTATTAAAATTATTTTTTAAATATTTTATTTATATTTGTTTGCAATTTAAACAAAATGTGTTATCATTTGTGTATGTGTTTGATGAATGCTTGTTTCTTTATTTTTTATGGACTTTTTTACAGTTCAAATCATCAACAGTGTTTAGGACGGGGTCCCAGGCTTCCAGTAATGACTCAGTCAGTCCCTGTATTCCAATGATGATTCAGTGGGGGTCCCCAGGTTACAGTGGTGATAAAGTGGGATGTCCACAAACGTCAAAAGGTTGGGAACCACTGATCTAAACAATCCATTTCTAGATGAATAGTTTAATGTGTTTCCTTATGCTGTCAACTTGCCAACAAGCCTGTACACAGTAATCTTTAGGCTCATTCCTCATAAGGGAAAGCAGTTACCACTACTGGGTTGACAAATTGTCAAAATGTTAACCATATGTAGAGCAGCTACACGGAAGTCAGTACATATTTTCAACAAGCATTAGGTTGAAGATTGTGGGAGGACTCCTTAGTTGGCCAGGCTGCTATAAAACATCTTTTTGGATAAGGTACTTCTTATTAGTTAGACTTTTTTCCATCTTGTACTTTCTTCCATCTAGGGGTTTGGGACCTTTTTGTTTGTTGCAGCACACGTGAATTTTCATGCTGCAGTGTTTGTTTAGTCTAATAATGTTTGAATTAAATATTTCCACACAAAACTGACCTGTTTAGGCTATGGGGTTATTCTTGCATTTTAGAAATGACATGTTTTCACATCTTACAAATAACTGTTTACTATTATTTTAGGGGTATGAAGTGTTCTCTAGTTCTTGCAGGCAGGCTGAATATTCTATGGTTATGACCTCTGTAAAGATGTAGAACTAGGATTACAGGTTACATTTTCTTACCATAGCAACTAATGTAATCATAGTCTTTCTACATTTTCTGTCATACAATACAGGCCCGACCCCCACTTTGTCATAATATACTTCTATTTTCAAGTGGTAAAATGAAAACTGGGTTGAAAGGAGCTAGGTGGAAAGAAGGGGAGAAGAGGTAGTGTGTCAAGACACTGCCTATCTTCTATTCACTCACAGAGCTAAGGCATGTGCTTTCATGATGCCCCAGGTTAGTACATCCATACGTAACCATGCAGGAGCTGAAAGATTAAAGTTACGCTTGTTAATATGCAGATTGACATTTCTGTTTTTATTCACATGCTGGCTATTGTTTGACATGTTACTAGACCTCTGGTGTTCAGAGCAGTTTTCATTGTGCTTTGTCAGGCTGTACGATTTATCGCTTTCCGAGCAGCTCTCAGATCCGTAAAGAGCATTAGAATAACATTTTAATATTTAAGACGCATTAAAGACATTCTTTGTTGTCTACTTGCAGGTGTGTAACATTGTCGCAGGTCAAAGATGTATCAAAAAGCTGACAGACAATCAAACATCCACGATGATCAAAGCAACAGCAAGATCAGCCCCAGACAGGCAAGAGGAGATCAGTCGATTAGTGAGTTTGTGACGTATACAGTTTTCTTACCTGTAAATAGCTGCAGCTCTTGAGACCCCAGTAAAAAAAGCTGCATCTTATTTAATGGAATTGTGTTGGAGAGGTTGACCATGAAAACAGCATTGCAAGAGCAAATGTGAAGAGCATAGCTGTTGTCTGTACACTGCAAGACAGGGCAAGTGGAAACATTGTTTAGACAGTCTGGTACATACCTCCTAGCTCTCTTGAAACATGCTTGGCACCACGACGAAAACCCGTACAGTGTGTTGACATTATGCAGGTACCTACCGACACAAGATCTGAGAATCCTACAAGGTACTAAATACAGCTGAAGCCAAAGGAGTCCAGCATATCTACTACAGCTGGGCGCTTTCCAGCACCAACAAAAGGCAAGATTTTCCAATTTGTTTTTGTTTTTTTGGCTGCTTAAAAACAAACCCCATCCCAAAACTAAATTACAGCACATATAAGCGCATACTGCTTTAACCTTAAAAGAACTTAAAAAAAAAAAACACATTCTATACCTTTAAAGACTCCTGTGGCTTCCATATCCCATGATGCCGACACTAGCAGTTGCCTCACCGAATAAGTTCTTTTTCCTGGATTGTGAAAGTGAGATCTTGGAATACTCCTAGGTGTTTTCTGCCCCTTTTCTGGCAATTTCTCTCAGAATCATGATGCTTTCAAATTCACTTAGCATCTTTTGCCTTAATTTGATATTACAGTTCCTTCACTTTTCATGACATGTCCCTCATGTGCAAGAAAGAAAGATGCTACAAACACTCGAAATGTGTGAGTGGTCTGTGTCCTAGTTTCTCAAGTCTATCAAAGATTAAATATTATATATTTTGTGCCAAAAGTACACTTGAGGACAGAGAGCACATCGGGAAGGAAGATAAACTGGAAACCTCAGGAGAAATGTGACAAAGAAGAAAAGTAACAAGGCCACCAGGGAATAAACAGCTTTCACTGCCATCACACCCTCTATACCTAGGAACTCCAACAGACTTAGATCCAAGGGAAAAAAAATAAGAAAAGAGGGAAAAAGGGAACCTTATCATCAACATATTGTTGTAGTCACTCCTGTTCAACAGTGATAATCATCAACATGTTTTCCAGAGGCATCAACATGTTTACCATTGAGGGCGATTTCCATTTCAGCACTGAAGCATTACTTATTGCTCGGCATCATAGAATTCTTTGATGTTGAAGTACTCCATACCTCATAGCTTGACATTGCGTGCATACACACACACACACACTATGCCAGTCTGATGAACATCCTTCATCTGTCGATGCTGATATTAAACATAAGATAATCATTCAACTTCTCTTAGACCGACTCAGAGAAACTCAACATTCATCTACTCATTGGTGTATACAAATATGCCAAAAAAAGGCTGATAATGTCTCCCTTGCCTGCCGATTTTCTAGAGCATCTCCAAACTCCTCTCTTCACTATCTCTGTGGCTGAACCAGTGCAAGTCCTAAATCAGCCATATGCAACTTTTTCCTTCTGTAATGCTGAAGTCTGTGTTGGTGTCTAGGCAGATATGGAGGTTACCAATAAGGATGCAGTCTCCTTCTCTTAGACTGTCATGGTTCAAATCCTTCTATTGGTGATGCATCTACCTTCTCCAGCACTTGACACCAACCTGGATGGGCCTCCTCGAAAGTTTCCCTAACTTTGCAGTTCGTATCCAAAAGGAGCAATGCTGACATCCGCACCTCTCTCGGGCTATTAGTGACCATGGAAAGGATTAGTATGGCAGTCAGCAATATATGGGGAAGAAAGGCGAATAAGACAAATATGATAGAGAAACAGAGACACTGGGTATCTTCACCTAGCATGTTTTTCCTGTGGCTCTCAACCTGCACTTCGGAGAAGTAGATATTTACAATATGAAAATCTTTTTTTATTTCATACTTTTGAAGGTCATAATTTACTAATTCTACTATGTCACACTTTATACTTTGTAATACTCTTTGCATTACTTCCAGTCTGGGGTTGCTGAAAGCTCTGAATTTTGAGAGCTGGAAAAAAGGAATACACTTTAGAAACACTAGGTTAAATAACCTGGACTAAAATACTTGTTCTAGTCTCTATACCTACCTACCTACTTTCCTCATCTTGGGAGTCTGATCTGTGGTTTGAATAATCCTGAGTTCACATGGACCATTATCTTCAAATTAATAATTATACATTAGTATTTTGTGTTTTGCTCATGATCAAATGCAATCATTTCCCCACCTTTAGTTTATACCTCACTACTCCATATGAGACAAGCAAACTAACTAAGCAATCTCTGTTGGCCTGAAGAAGGACTTGATGTCCACCAGGCCAAGGCTACGTGTTCACTCCAAATTTAGAGATGACTGCCAGATTGGGAATCTCATTATGTAAGAGCTCTGATAATAGTGTCCCGGATTATGCCAGGGCTAAAACCATAGTACAGCTTGAATAATTTGCAATTTCAATCCCTACTATAGCAATTTCCTTATTTTGCCATCTTTCCGCAGATCTATATAATGGGCCTGGAGGAAGCGGTAAGCAATAGTTCCAGGGCTGGAATACCTTTGAGACTGCAAACCTACTAATTTGCATGTTTTAAGGATTTTCCCCAGCTCTTCTCTAATCTTTTCTCATACTGAGAAAGGTTGGAAATTTACTCTTGACAAGGGCAGAAGTAGCAGTTCTTCCAGGGTTGAGGAAACAAGTGGTTGGAGGGAAAGTGAACTTGTGAGCGCTCAATAGATTTTCGCATGAGCAAATCTACACATGCATATTTTCTCATGGTAAAATACAGTTCACAAATATTTTCTAGGAGGAAGATTTCCTGGTCTACTTCTGTAAGTTCTTGTGAATTCATGAAAGCCACTATTTAAAAGACATATATACCATAGGTGCACTTTGTGACTTTCTTTAAGATCTGTGTCCCTAATTAGGTCTGGAATTAACCAAGACTTTTTGTTTTTATTAAACTTCTATTTTTCTATTGTCTGGCTTTACTGTGAGTAATTGCATTTTGCTCTTCCACAAGGAACATATTGGCACACAAGGTAGTTTTGTTCAGTTCCAGGAACAACTGTGTCAATCAATGGTGTAACGAAACTGGAGGGGGAACCCTGCAAAGAAAATAGATCCCCGGAGGGGTCCCCCACACTGCAGGGGCCGCAAGGGCCTTTGTTCACACCACTGATAGCAATGTCTGCTTTTTGATACCCAAAAACATTTTTTTTTTCCAGTGGTGGTTACTATGGTTAGGGCCTCCCAGCTCCCACAGCAGTAAAGTGTTACAAAAGCCATGTCAAAACAAGACATGCTTTGAGGAAACCAAAGTAATCAGAGCAAATGTTGGATCGGTTGGCTTTGCCAGTGCTTGTTTATTTTCATGCTTCCCATAATCTTGTTGGAAATGGTTACACTCAGTTTCCATTAGGAATATTTTTTGGAAATACTAGAATGCATCAACACATTTTACTAAAATGATGCTTCAAAGAAATAGCACCTAAAATGTAATAGTGAAATGTTTTTTTCCTACTTGCATTCTTTTTCTGAGCATTTGATTTTGAAAGCAAATAATCATCACTTTTGCTTACAGCATCTGCAAACATTTGCATCTAATCAGAGAGCATTCTGGGAGCATTATTCTTAGCCTCATATTGTTAAACTTTTCAAACGTGTGTACACTTTTTTTTACTGGAACCACTGTCGGTAGCGCAGTGTGACCTTAAAGAGTTTAGAGTGCTCACCCTAATAATAAAGGCTTTTCATTAATGAACCATAAATACAAGTTCGAACAGCATTAACGTATGGACACACATATTACCTCAACTGCAGACAGTTCCCCTCTCTGCAAACTGGCAGCCAAAGGGTTTGTGCTGCAGGGGGTTGGGCCTACTTGTCTAAAGGACAAAATAAACATGAAAACTTGTTGCCCTTGACCCCAAACAATATGCTCTGGGCGTTGGGCTATAGGAATTCCACACCATTGCTAAAAGCAATACAGAGGTCACAAACAGGTTTTACGAAGAAAATCACAAATGAGCTATAGGATATAGACCTGTTCA
This sequence comes from Pleurodeles waltl, assembly GCF_031143425.1. Lineage (NCBI taxonomy): Eukaryota > Metazoa > Chordata > Amphibia > Caudata > Salamandridae > Pleurodeles > Pleurodeles waltl. Next base: position 873,183,953 of record NC_090440.1, read on the forward strand.
CTACACATCTGAACACCAAATGGCCAAACTTTCCATCCAGATGATAGGAACCTTGTTCTCTAGGAATTGCCCTTTTGATGAACTGATCTCATACCTTGCTTTACAATTTTGTGGCAATTATTCTAATACTGTTGGTTCAATTGAAACTTCAGGGCTCCCAAGCAACAATGATCATAGTTGTTTGTGAATAGTGGTTACAGGGCCTTGTTCAAATGTTGTTAAAATCACACAGGAGTTTCTGTGGAAACGAAACCTACTGACCAGCTTTTAGGGCTAGATGTTCCATCAGAACCAGATGTCATTGTTTTTTCGGCATTACGGCTCCTGAGATCAGATTGCATGGACATATAAATCTGCCCCAATCATACCTAGAGACACAGTAAAGGAAGTAAAACAAATGTAAATTAGAGCCTTTTATGAGTGTCCATATGGTGTCGGCTCTGTTCTCTCCTACCAAGAGGAGGTCGTTTGGCCATACTAGTACCTCTATGAATGTGGTGCTCTCTGATGTGATGCCTTCTCCATTTGATCCCATTCTCAAGGCATCACAGTAGCAACTCATAAGAGATGATCATATTAGTGACTATCACATCACCATGTAGGGTTCGTGAGCGTGAGGTCTTTTAGCTCTTGAACACACTTCAGGTTTCAGTCTAATGAGGTAGACATGAGAAATCTGCATTCTTTTTTTAATCTAAGGTAGTTCTGAAATTCAATGTAAACAAATCTAATAGTCTGCCAGTTTTCTTCAGTAAGGTTCTCTATCCTCTATCCTCAGGGCAGTTTTGCGATTTTAACCTAGCCAACAGAAAAAATATCTTGGCTTATTAGACGCTCCTATTTTATAGCAGCCACCTGAACATCTCATACTTTTGTAATTTTACAGGCCATTGTCTTGATTCTGATAGCAGAGCTGGCTGTATTGTGAGTCAAGGTCCTTTAAGAAATCTATTCAGCTTGATTTTTGTTTTACCTTTGAACAGCTAGAGTGAATATTTTATAACTTATATTATTTTTCCATAAGGCAGGATGCCACAGGTATTGAGTAATGTACTTGATACTATATTTTAACATTTATGACTATTAATGAATGATTCTATGATGTAGAAGAATGGTTTGGCGTCCCAGTTCTGCTTTGTAGGAATCTTCATTGAAAGTATAACTGACTCTCCCTGGTTTTTTTCTTCTGTATCTCATGTAATAAAACACAGGTGTCGTTTTCTCATTGTCCTCCAAAAAGAACTAACTCAGTGAGGCATTTGGTGGGGCCTGGAGTCTTAAAGGGAGAGATGCCTTTTTAGCTCTTCTAATGTTAAAGCCATCCAGGCTGCAGTTTTACTCACTACTTGGAGATGTTAGGTGACAGATTAAGGTAGAGGTGCGGCAACGTAGTTTTATGAAGGGTTTTATTTTTCTAAACCGTCATAAGAAAACATTTGGAAAATCTTTCCTTTGATTGGCTATGGAGCACATTCTTTTGCATTGGACATGGTGGGCTTTTCATTCCCCATTGTATATATTTGGATGTAAAGTGTTCCGGGGTTCCTGCATGCACTAGGGAATTATTCTAACATGTATAACTTCAATGAAGTTTTGTCCAGTGCAGGACTAGAGTTAAAAGTAAGTAACCATTTTTTGTTATCCGAGTCTAATTTTCATATCACAAGAACTTTCATGATCATGACTCCTGCCTACAACATAGGTTTTTACCAAAAAGATTGAAATAATCTTAATCCAAAGGTGACATACAGTGTGGGCCAGAAAATAATTTTTCTGATGTCCCAAACTGTAGTTTCAAATGACATTTTTTTTGTATATCACAATCTAGTGCATCATTCAGCAGGCTGAGGTATTATAAATGTTAACATGCGAATCTAGCTCTTAAGTCATTTTCACCAGAATGCTTGCATTTTATAACCTCCATATATATATATATATATATATAGTTTCAGAGTGAGTTGTCAAGCAGGGATCAAGAAAAAGGGGGGGAATCCCATAAACATGCTTTCCCCATGCAGTTTTCCATAGGAACTTTAGACAACGCTACAGGCAAAATGGCTGAACAAAATCACACTTAATTTGGCAGAACGCTAGATCTTTGCCCGGAATATGTGCTTTTGTGTTTTGGTGTAAATCTGTTAAGTAGTTTTTGAGAAATTTAAGTTCAAAATGTATGGATATTACAGGCTGCAGTATCCTTGCAGTACAACCGCAGAATACTGTGGAGCTGTGCGTTCAAAACATGCATGTGAAGAGAAATGTTGCAGCTGTCATTTTAGGGCTCAGGGACTCAGGCCCTCATTCCGACTTTGGCGGAAACTGAACCGTCACGCCGGCGGCGGTCTTTTGACCGCTGCCAGGTTGGCGGCGCAGACCGCCGAATAACGAGTGTGGCGGTTTGGCCTGTGCCAAACCACCATATTCCAGTTGCTACCGCCAGGGCAGCTGGGCCCGCCGGGCTGGAGATAAGCATCTCCAACCCGGCGGGCCACCCAATACCGCCGGAGGTGTTCTAAGTCCCTGTTCCGCAAGGGATTCCATTACAGGAGCACCACCGCAAAATCCCTAGCAGAAAGGCTACCGGCAACAGGAATTTGCATTCCTGTTGCAGGTAAATGCCCCCCCATTCCCAGTAGTGACCCCCCCACCCTTCCCAGTAGTGACCCCCCCACCCTTCCCAGTAGAGACCCCCTACCCCCAATCCCCATACTGAACCCCGCCTCCCAAATACACACACGCACACAATTACACACAGACACACACACACACACTCCCCTCCCACCCCCATGCATTATATGCATACACACACTCACACACACCCATTCACACACGGAGGACACTTACCTCGTCCGATGAGGTGATCTTCCTTGAGGGGATGGGACCTGGTTCTCCCACTGCCAGCCCCACACCGCAGTCAGGACACCGCCAGGCCGTATTAAAGGTCGTAATACGTCTGGTGGAGTCCTTTTGGCGGGGTGGAGCCGGCGGTGGGCCCGCCTCTGCACAGCCGACTGCCTGCACGAATACTGGAGGATTTCTGCCCAAATTGAGGCGGAAGTCCTTCAGTACTCGGAATATGGTGGTCCTCTGGGGGCCGCGACTTCTGCGGTCTCACCAGAAGACCACCGGAGTTGGAATGAGGGCCTCAGTTTCTGTGTCCTAAAAAATTTATAAAAATAAAGCATAAGGGGGCAGGATAGGGTTACCCTGACCACCTGGGTGTTTGGGGAAGGGTGTTGCAGTGGGACCTCTTCCCCCAGGCTTCAGTGCAATTTTTCTTTTTTTTGTGGCACTGTGGCACCTCCGCGCACTTGACACGGTCCTGTGTATTTTTACTGACATAATGGGGTACCATGGCACCACAAAAAAACAACGTTGTGGGGTGGGTGCCTGTGGGGCTGTCTGTTGACAACACACCTTACACCCAGACCCACATAACCACACCCACAAATTCAATACCCCCACTCTCAGGTCCTGCTTTCAACCTCACAGTCCACACAGCCAAAGGCTGTGCACGATGCAATGTCAGCTGCCTACACATTCACTGAGAAAAAACAATGGTTAAAGTGTGGATCACAAAGGATGATACATTTCCTGTTGTGGAACTTCATTTCTCTTTGGCATTGATTTATTTATATATGCTTCTGATTAACTGATTGCTGTGTTTTTATTCTTCACTTTTCGGTTGGTGACTAGCACAGAGTGACCATGTGACATTTTAAATAAAAGAAAAACTACTGAAATCGACCAGTTATAACTACCTATAGCAACTATAACGCATGTCCTAGAGTAACTACAACTCACATCCCCGCCATGCTGTCTTATCATCAGTGACGTAATTTCAGGTATTGCAGTGAGGTCATCAGTGGTGTCATAGAACATGTCATGAGTGATGAAATGTGTGAGGTAACTAGAATTGGATGTCAAGGGTGTGAGTTATAATTTTAGTTTAGGGCACCAGTTATAGTTATTAAAGATAACTATAACTGGTAATTTTCAGTGTTATTTTTTAGTTTAAAACATTATGTTGTGGCTGAAATTTTCACCTGACTATAACGTTACTTTAACCTTTGTTTTTTTTCCCTATGAATTTGTAAGTTTTGTTTAATATAAAACTAAGATAAAATTACAATTCCTAACTATAACTACACTTTAACCTTTGTATTATTACCATATGCAAGCCGACCCCCTGTGCACACAGCCTTTCCACGACATACAGTGGGCTGCATGGCATGGACTGCAACCACGCCCTGTGTCTAACCGTTGTCATACAAGCAACCCTATGCCGCACACAGACTTTAGCCAATCCACTCCACGTCCAAACCTCCAGGAACAGGCTGTGCGCGGCGTGGGTTTCTGCACAGGGCCTGGTCTGTGGCCAGGTACTTCATCCAAACTCTTGTTAGCAGCAAGCGCCACTCACAGCCTTTTGTTATGCACAGCGTACAGTTGGTCTCAAAGGTCCTGGCTGCAATCAGGCAGATTTAATGACTTAATGGGCCAAATTTAGATGTTGCTGGTGTTACTGCCAAGCCATGTCAGCGGTAACCCGAAAAGACCGGTGTTCGACCCATTGTATTTATATGTCTTGCAGCTGCGCCTCAGACCGCCACGACGGAGTGTACTCTGTCGTGCCATCTGCATCCCCCAGCTGACATGGGAGACTTGCAACGCTGACGAATCGTCCACCGTCGCCGTCTTTACAGCATGATCCTGCAGAGCCTATTTAAATAACACTGTCGTACTGGTGGTGTATCAGCGGTGGTCCCACGACAGCCGGAGTCCATCACGAGATCCGTTCAGTATAGTACCATGGCTGTGACCATTGGTTGGATGCTAGCAGCCCACGCCATTTGCATATTGGACAGTTGTGAACGCCTGCAAACCACACTATAAATCACACTCCATTTCAGACCATGATCCTTTGCCATCACGCTGTAGCAGACCATTTTCCAGCAGAAATTGCCACACATTTTTTCTGTGTTTCTCTTCCTCTTTGTGTTTTGTTAATAGTGCATGTTTTTGATTATTCGTCATCTTTTGGGCCACTAGTTTTTTTTTTCACAATTAATCACAATCGCAGGGAGGAGAAATCCATGTTTCACAGATGGAAAGTTGTCTGTCACTGTGGATGAAATCATTAGGGTAGAGCGATAATTGTTTGGAGCACAAGTACAAAATACAACCTTATCTCAGAAAAGGCAAATGTGGGCCAGAATAGTTGACTGAGTGAATGTTGTATCTAACAACCTGTGCACACAGGAGGAGATTAGGAAAAGGTGGAACAACCTGCAGGGGAGAGTCCATTCCCTGGCCTCCATGGTCACCTGGAGGCCCAGAGGGCTGGGGGTGTTTCTCCCAGCCCCCCTCACAACTCTTTCCCTGATAGGAGGAGTAAATCTTGCACATCCTACACCCTGAAGGCTTGACATGAATCCCTGTTACAGTGGAGAGTGGTATGTTGCACTTAGCAATGTCTCAACAGTCCCAAATTGAGTTCTGCCCTTAATTTAGACATTTAGAATGGTCCAAGACCCTTTTCAAACAGATATACCTAAACTTGACTCCACAAAATATGTGGTTTCATACTAGTCACTAGCATCATGGTTGTATCTCTTTTTAACAATTTGCAATATGTTTAGTCAGATTGTGTGTTTTTCCCCATGGATCATCCTTTGCCTTTGCTTATTCCCTTGCTTTCTATCAATGTATGTTGTTGTTCTCCCAAAACCAGGTCCAAAATCCATCCATTTATACATGAAGCTATACTGCTTGTAAGTGGTAGTTTCACTTATTCACATTTGTGTGTGCATGTTGTAAATGTGCGTTCATCTCCACTACAGTTAGTGAAATAGGTATGTGTAACTTACTTTTCAACAACTATTGTCTACAACTACCATGATGCCCTGTTTTTTATCTGTAAAACAATTGTGCAATATAATTAATGTTGCTCTACCTTCCTTTACTTCCATATGTGCAAACAATTCAAACACTTGTGCATTTGACAGTCACCATGTCATGCTGTGGATGAAAATGTCAGTTGTGTACCTCAAGAATGCTGACACCTTATCATAGCTACATTGGAGTGATGTAAATGCTCACATAATTCATAGTCTGTTGAATCCAAGATGTCTTACCATATGATGTGGCATGCTGAATAGAAGTAGTATCCACACACACTTTGCTTTGCACTGTCCATATGATGACCAATGTCAGTTTTACTATTAAGTTGAACCAGAGTTTGTCTAATGTTTTGTAGCTTGGTTGCCTTTGGAATGGTCCAGTACTCTAATCTACTCATCACTGTGTTGGGTTGAATATCTGGTACATATAGGGCCTGATTCTGACCCTGGCGGCCGGTGACCGCCAGGGTCACCGGCCACGGGAGCACCGCCGACAGACCGGCGGTGCTCCGAAGGGCATTCTGACCGCGGCGGTTCAGCCGCGGTCAGAAAGGGTAAACCGGCGGTCACCCACCGGTTTACCGCTGCCCTTCTGAATCCTCCATGGCGGCGGAGCGCGCTCCGCCGCCATGGGGATTCAGACACCCCCTACCGCCATCCTGTTCATGGCGGGAAACCTGCCATGAACAGGATGGCGGTAGGGGGTGCCGCGGGGCCCCCGTAAGAGGGCCCCGCAAAGTATTTCAGTGTCTGCTACGCAGACACTGAAATACGCGATGGGTGCCACTGCACCCGTCGCACCTTCCCACTACGCCGGCTCAATTCTGAGCCGGCGTCCTCGTGGGAAGGTTGATTTGCCCTGGGCTGGCGGGCGGCCTTTTGGCGGCCGCCAGCCAGCCCAGGGCAAATCTCAGAATCACCGCAGCGGTCTTTCGACCGCGGTGCAGTGTTCTGACGGGGTTACTTTGGCGGGCGGCCTCCGCCGCCCGCCAAAGTAAGAATGACCCCCATAATGTACAATTCTGAAATAAAATGTTGCATTTCAGGACACCCCTACAACATCATCACTGGAGTTTCCATCTGTGTAAATCAGCCTGTATGTGCAAAACTATGAAAATAACACAAAGGCCTAATCATTCTATCAGTCTGATTGTACTTTTTTTTTTTAGTTTGCCCCATTTGTAGCTAAAGACAGGTATGATGTACAAACCAGATATTATTTTCATATTGTTTGTTTTCGTCTCAGGTCCAACCCCCCGGGCCAGTGTTCCACCGTCTGCCACTCAAGAAATCTTCACTCCAGACCAGGATCGAACCTTCAGTGATGACTCCACAACTGCATGTCCGGATGATCGGGAGCAGCCTGGCCCATCTGGTCTGTTTGGTCAGACAGCTCCAGTGAGTCACTCGGCCTACACCCACACCTTCTATCCCAGTTGCAACCACATCTCAGCATCAGAAATACCTCCACTTCCCGTGTACCAAGGAACTACACACCAATCTCGGGACCCTAGTCCTGGCTGCTGTTGAACCAACACCAGTTGTGCCTGGACCCAGTGGGATGGGGCACGCTGCCTCCAGGGCACAGGATAATGGGGGTAGGCACCGTGGGAGGAAGTGAGGCCACTGATGTCTTTATCAGCCAGACCACCATTGATCAAGTCTTGGGAGTAGTACAAGAGTCCCAAGATGTGATGGGCCAGGTCATAACTGAGCTCTAGGAGATCAAGGAGGTGCAGAGGGAGCTCATGTTGGAAAAACACAACCACAATGACTAAATTAGCTCCCTAAATGTGTTGCTTTTCCATATTTATCCCACATGTGCAGGGCTTTTCCCAAACTATCTGCCCCTGTCTATGGTCCTTCTACATCTGGACCAAGTACACCACTGTCAGCCACAGACAGGGAGGCTCTGCCCCATGAGGAGCCTGACCCCAGTCCCTGCACCTGTCTCCCCTCCCTCTCCCCCCACCCCCCCACTCCTCCTTGGAGGGGACAGTCATCCGGACCACCAGGAGAGGATGGCAAGACCTCCATCACCACCTCCAAGAGATGCAGATCCTAATTGCTTCCAGTGTTTACCATTCACTCTGTGGACCATTTCATGGACACATTTACCTTTTGTGGGGACAGCTACATTTTGTACATTGGACTCCAGACTGTTTTTGCCTCTACTACTATACTTTCATCTGCTGTGATAGACTTTTTTTTTTAGTTTATTTTCTCATTGTTTGAAACATCTTTCTGTTCCCTTGTATTATGCAAATAAATAATTTGGACACAAACTAAAAGACTGTTATTGCATTTATTGCGGTATTTCATTTTTCATGTCTGTCTTCCATCATCATGTTGTCAAATCTTTTGAACAATTATTTGCAAAGGAAAATTAGAAATGTGTTACCCATTTCAGACCTGAGTTTCAGAAACCATGCATAACCCCAGTAGTCTGTGCCATTTAGAGGTGTGCACCTCACAACCTTGACACCATTGAAAAAAGGGAACATTGTATGGGATCACAATAAATAGGTAACCTATCATTGATGCATGACCTCGGCTGGAGCCATACACCCTGCCTTCACCATAGGAATCCTGCATCAATAACACCAATAGTCTACATCATGGCAGTAAAACAATTAGAGGCCACATGACCATTGCAGGTCATTGTGGCAGTATCTGGTGCAATGACAACCACCATTCAGTGGTGTGCTAAAAGAATTTCTATCAACTATGAAGAGAACAATCAACAGCTACCTTCACTACAAATTGAAGATTTAGCCAATGTGAAGGAAGAACATTATGCTATGGTTTGACACACACACATATGGTTTGAGCATGTTTAGTGGCACATACTGCCTTGATGGAAACATCACAACGAAAACAGGTCTGATACAATCTTCTGAACTTCCATTCAATCAGAGTGCAAGTTGTTTCTGTACAAGATCTGTCCATCCCAAGTGTATGTCTGTCCCAGGATCAACATATGTTCACTTTGTACTTTCCAACAGCAACATGTCACTGCAAATGTCACAACTTTGAAATGTCCAAATGAAGATGACATGGCGAAGGACCCTGAAACAGAACAACAAGGGAATGATTTCATTTATTAAATCTGACTCAAATGACAAGTTAGGAGGAAACATATATTTAGCACAAGCAAAGTTAATCTATGTCAATAAACACAGTAGGCAATGTAGGGAAACTCTGATCCACTAACATCTTTGCCTTGAACTTTCCTGAAATGACCATTCCTACCAAAATTCCATTGCAGACAGATATATTCCCTATGTCACAAGTTGTTCTGACATTGGAGGTTACAGTATGTAAAGGTAAACTCACAGCCAAGTGAAGAAGTGGTCAATAACATCTTGATGTTGGTCAATACCTTCTTCACCACTGTCATCTTTCTTGGGCATTTCAACATCCTCACGCGGTGGCTCTTCATGGTCCCCATCTGCTGCGATTAATGGGATGTTCTGTCACAGTGCAATGTTTTGGTGCGTGCAGCAGGCAACCGTGATTTGTCACACCATATTGGGTGAATAGAGGAAGGCTCCACTGGTCTTGTCAAGGCACCTAAACCTGGCCTTGAGGAGCCCAGAAGCCAACTCCACTGGCCTCCATGTTCTTCCATGGGCCTCACTGAAGCAAACTTCACCTGGTGTTATATTCCTCAGAGGTGCTAACAGCCATGGTCTGTTAAGGTAAGATGAGTCTCCTACACAGAAACAACATATCAATTGATTAATATCATATCAAGCCATTGTACCTTCCTAAACTAGGATTCAAGCAAACGATCCTCAAGTCGTATTGTACTAACCAACAAGACAGGCCCTCTCAGGTCCAGTTTGTGACGTGTAGTGGGTATGGTGCTGTTCTGTAGTACAAATAAATCATGTGTTGATCCAGTAAAGTGGGCACACACACTTGAGATATATAAATCCAGCAAGCATACAACTTGCACATTGATTGACGGGAAGTTCTTTCCATTGCAGTAGACCTGTTCCCTTGCATGTGGTGTCACCAAAGCAATATGTGTGCCATCTATTGCTGAAACCACATGTGGTAGTCCACCCAAATCATAAAGTTTTCACTTCAGGGTGGCCAAATTCTGTTTTCGTGGGAACTGAATGTAGCTGTTGATGTGTCTCAGCATTGAAGAAAGGACGTCTTGTAGAAAGCCACTGAAAGTTGGTTAGTACATAACCGCAGATACTGGCAGTGTGTTGGAAAGAGCCATTGGCCACAAATTGAAGTACTGCCATGGGTTCTACTATTGGAGTTGTATCTGATGTATTCCTACATTGAGGCAGGAGATCAGGCTCCAGCTGGTGACACAAATCCAGGTTAGTTCGCCTATTTAACCGGATCATTTTAATTACACCCCTTTCCTCCATGGTGGCAAGGTCTGGCGATGACTGGAAGACCTGAGGCCATCATCTCCTACCCATGCCTGGGTTCAAAGGTCTGCATGCATGGACAAGAAAATAGCTTAACTGGTCACACCATACTTTGATGATCAACACACAGCTTAAGCCTTGGTAACGTTAGGAATGGCACGGTGTCATATATGTGCACACATTGTTATCAATTATTTTATTTAATTTACACCTCATTTTTACACATCTATTTCTATTAACTATTTGAAAATAATACATTTGCAATGTAATTCCCCCCCCCCCCAAATAGTCAATGGAGATATTACTCTCCCCGCAGCACTACAGATGTCAAACACTGTCGCCATTCATTTTTTAATGTGTCATATCGTGCCAAAAACAGTGTTGTTGGTATCTGACATTTGTATAGACACTAGCTTCCATTTCGAGTGCTGGTGACACTGTCAAAATAAAAATACACAGCTTCACACCCTAAAATGGTGCCTGCATGACTTTGCCGTCAGGACATTGGCTACCCGACGGCTGTCGGTGGAAGTTGACAGCATAGTAGGTGGAACAGTCCGCAACGGACCCTGCCATAGGCTAACGTGTGTGACAGCTACGCATGAAAGCCAATGGCTGTGTCCATCACATATCGTGTCCACCGTGTACTTGTACTTGCTGCTGTTACTAACCTCTGGGAGCCAGGATGCTGGGCAAAGCAGGTGACAGGGCCCTTGCCTTCTCTCTGAGGAGCCGGAGCTCCTTACCAGGGAGGCCCAGTCCCTCTACAGCCAGCTGTATGGGACTCCAGAGGAACAGGTACATGTTTGAGTGGGAAATGTTTGCCAAAGTAACTTGTTTTCTCTTTGTCCACAGGCTATTTGGTCCCTTTTTGTTCATGACTGAGGTGTGGTGATTTGAGGGTATTAAACTTAGTGATTTCGCTAGGTACAGGGAGTTGTTTGAGGATGTTAGAAATGTCTGTGCACTGAAATGAGAAGTCACCTGTGAGAAATAGCTGAGTTTTAAGTGCATGTTGCTCACAATTCCAGGTTTAATGAGACAAAATGCAGGCCCCCTTACTTCCAGTAGATAGTAGGCACTGTACCACTAATTTAAGTGGAAACATACGGCCCTGGTCAAAATAGTAAAAATCTAAAATCCAAGAAGATTTCTCTGAGTTCTAAAGTTGTCTGATGCTGTTCTGTCAAGTGAACGTGCAGGCCATAATTGGGAACTGGAATAACATTTTGTTTTAAACATGTCATGGTGCCACATATGGGGAAAGGTTTTTTTCTGTGCTGCCAGTCTAAATAGCACAGGTACACAATCAGCCATGCAAGTATGTCCCATTACTACACACACCTGTTCAGACATCCCCCAAAACCATGCTCTCACTGACACATTGCAGGTGTTCCATATTGCCCTTAGTCCCTGAATGTGGTACAAACCATAGTACCGGACCTTAGAAGGTTAGGTATGAAGCCAATGTACCTGTGCATGTAGTAACGTGCACATGATATACAGGTTGCTTAGCCTATATTAGCTCACAATGAGTTGAAGTAATCCGGAGTGGGTTTCACTACATGACAAGCTTCCTATCCATGTTTTAGATGGTGTTTGTGTCCTGTATTGGTAACACGAGGTAAAAAATGGTGAGGCTACTCTACAGACAACCAAAATCATTCAAAACCTCTTATTATTATTTGTTCTCATCCATAGAAGTCAACACCCATGGAGTTCTTCAAGCAGTACAGCCTGCATTGCAGGAAGAGGTGAGAGGACCTCCAACTCTGGGCCAGGAAGTCAGCACAAGTCCAGCTTGTCCAGACCTTCCAACGAGGCAAGCGTGTGCACTGCAGCCTGACCCCCCTAATGGCCCATATCCTTGCAGTGGCCAACTGGCCTCTTGATAGGCAGTTGAGGGCCTAACAGCAGCATCAAGGGGTGAGTTATTGTATGTAACTATTCTTGTTGTTTAACCTTTTTTATTTACAGCAATGTAGTTTGGCATCAACATGATGGCTGACACATCCAATGCAGATGAGGATTTTTGGATGTGTAAGTTTATCTGATGGCGTCTGATGCTGTGTTTGGAGTGTACCTTTGTGCCAGAGTTTGTCACATGATTCCTCATTGCAAGCCAAGTACCATCTAGAGCAGACACAAGACAGCATGTGAAAAAAGGCGTACCTGCATTTTCACCATGTTATGAGGGATATTTGTACCAAATATGCCACATTTGAGGATTGTTTAAGGTGTGATGCTCCATCACAGATGGGAGTAGGTAATGTAGATCCTGTTACTGGTGACATGGCATAGTAAGCACTTGTGAGACAGTTGAAGTTTCAGACTTTTCATTGGTAAGTTGGTACAATGGAAATATGATCATGAGCAATTGCACCAAGAGGACTGGAAACATGTACAATGGCATCATCCTGTGTCTGAAAACTGATAAATGTTTAATAGCTAAAATCAGTTAATTTCATTTGTAGACAGTAGCAGGTAGTCATGAAGCCTCACTCCTCCCCAAATGTGCATATAAGCCAGTCTGTGTCAACCAACCTAATTATTCATGCCAGAATGCATTGATTGAAACAGACAGTAATGTGTACACATTGGTGACAGTTACTCATAGCCCAAATGACATGAAAGTGTCCTTTGTTATGTCCAAATTGTAAAGCAATGATGGTGAGCAAAGTGATGCTTAAAATGACAATTGCAGATGGGAGGTTCCATCACATAGATGTTGGTGTATCCCATCTTGATGAGTCAAAATCTGGCCCATCAAATGTCTCTTTTTGATATGCCGAAAAGTTTTGCTCTGTACTGCAGTGGTTTAGGAATGTATCCAGGCCTATTTATTTACTAATGCTGTCTAAGCCTTTTGTCATGGAGCAAAATAAAAGTGGATAAGGGAGATAAGGGAGAAAAGGCAGATATGGTATGGGATCTTGCATGGCGAATTTCTAGACTGTGAGTAGATGGTTTGTGGAATTCTTAACACATGCATGAGATACTGATGATAAACAAGTCAAGTTTGAGTACCCTGACGCTGGTGTAATATGTGGACTTGGCAAATGTTTTATGAACAAAGTTAAACTCAATTTACACAGATACCCTCAAACTGTTGTATCTGTTTTAACAGCATCATCCAGGCAAGGCGAAGATGTCCGCGACCACAGCGCCAGAGAAAGAGCTGTGCACTGTGACCCTGATGCAGACACCACCAATACCGAGAGACACAGTGCCATTGAGGGTGAGGTGACTGGCGCAGAGGCCACGAGTGACTCATCATCTTCTTTGGAGGCATCCACAGATGACCAGTCACTAGTGGTGGCGGACCGTAGTGCAACAACACCATCTGCATTGTAGTCCGCCTCCCACATTCCAGTCTCCACCCTCTCTCTTGCTCCCCAAACCTCCAAGTGGGCTGTAGCCGCTCCCCTAAAATGGGTGCAGTGACTTTCCCTGCGGTCACCTCCCTCCCTACCCCAGTCTCCTAGGCTGTGCTCAATCAGATGGCTGTTGATCGTTTGAGGACTATCGCTGTAGGCCAGACTGCACTATTGAATGCCATCCAGGGGCTTGCTGGTCAGAATACGCAGATGCCGACTTACCTGGATGGTATTCACACGGTGCCCAGTCTGGCCTACAGCAGCCATTCCAAGGTTCGGCCTCCTCACTGACCGCAGCCTCCCACCCACCTCAACCTAGTGCCCCAAATCCCACCCTTCCACATTCCAAATCCCAATTCGCAGCCCTATCTAGCTCATAAGCACACCTTTACATATACCCATCCTAAAACCCACAAGCAGCACACCCTCACATCGACATCCCACAAGGAGCACAGACACACATGCAGACACCGCACACCCCACCACACCTACATGCATACCCACAGAAACCACTCTCACCATGACACAAACATGCACACCTACCAGCAGCACACCTGCAGACACCACATCCACCACAAGAGACATCCACACTCACCTCCAGAACACCTGGGGACACCACACAAACACCAACACACCATCAGCACACCCATAGTCACCACACCCACCACTACACAAACACACACCACCAGCACACCCGCAGTTACCACACCCACCACGACACACATATGTACCAACACGTCCACAGCCTCCACAACCACACATACCACCTCCACAACACACACATCCACACACCCATGTACTGAACAACAAACACCCACACCGACTGACAAAACAAACACCCAGTAAAAAACACAGAGCAAAACATACACCAAATACACCAGACCCTCAGGCACGCCCACCATCAGCAGACACATACACAACAGCCACTGACACTCCCTCTGCCTCCCAACCCCAACACCCTACCTGTTTCTCTAAAGAGGACCTTTTGTTTGCCCGGTCCTTGATCCCTTCCTTATCCTGGACCACCCCACCCAAACATCTTTGTACCCCTTCCAAATCCCATCCCATCCTATCCAAATCCCAACTCAATCCTCCCAAACTCATAACCACCCTTCCCAAACCCAAGGACCCCCCTTCCAGTAAGATCATTGAGGTGCGTGCTCTCTGCCCCATAGATGCCCCTTCCATAGGAGGTTTATTTTGGCAGTAACATTAAGAAGCAAGTTGTGGGCATGCACCCATACTATGGACTAATGGCCTAGCATTTTTGTTTTTTTCCGTGCAATTGTATGTAATTTACTTATGAAAGAGTTATTTCATTTATATAAAACATTTTTGTTTTGAGAATACCTTTGTCCTGGCCTTATTTTATGATTGTTACTAATTGTTTGCTGATTATGGTATTTCTGCTAATGTGTGTGCTATGCACATACTCTCATTTGTGACAGTGACAAGCACAGGTTGTATACTTTGGAGAATTATATAATGTATACATTAGTCTTCTACATTTGTGATGGAGAGATTAATTTGTCTGGAAGCATTCATCTTGTCACTAGACACTTACACTAAAATTATATGTGTTACTGTGACTGGAGGACATGTGTGTTTATTTTGACACAATGTGCCAGTAATATGCACATATGCATTACACAAGGAACCTGGCACTTTCCAGTTAAATGACATATAATGCTTGTCATATATTGCACACACCAAGGGGACATGTGTCCTGTATATATCTTTGCCGAGTTTGGAGTTAAGTTTGGTGGTACATTCTGTGTACACCCACTTGTAGCAGGTTGTAGTGACATTGCTACATTATCATGGGAATGAGTAGTTCATATAGGGTGTACCGTTTATGTTTATGATTTCAAATTCATTGGGACTGTATTGCACACACCTGTATGGACACATTTCTGTTTGTGATTGCTGTGACTTTTTGTGTAGATGTCCATTGCCATAAAGGCAGTTAGTACCAGATTGGTGGGTGCTGTTAATATCTCGAGGTGTGTTATGATACAATTTTCTAAATATGACATTATGGACATATGCATTGTCCATCATTATGGTGTTGTTTGCCAGACTTTTTTAAACATGCATGAGTCCAGTGCTACTGTACAGAAACAATTCTGAGGATGACAGGTATAAAAGTGACTTACCTTCTGTTCTGGCAACAATGGGGTGAAAATGCCCAATTTTCCTTAGCTGAATGACTGTTCCATCAAGGAAAGATTATGCAGATAGTGTTGGCCACTTGCAAGCAAATCATTTATTGTTCGATCTGGGCTTTTGAACAATTTGTTCAAGTGTCACTTGGAGCCCTCTCATCGTGGCCTTTTCATGGGGTTGTTTCTGGTTATTACGTCACTTTGAGCCTTCACCTCTCTCCAGAGGATTTGACACATTCAAATGATGATTTCAATGATTCCAGAGAGGTTTCAAATTCCAAACCTGATGGCCTTACATCTGCTAGATCTGCTGGCTTTTTGCATCTCTTCCTGGTTACATATGCACTCGGGCATATCAGGGCTCTCCAGGTGCGCCCTTGCAGGCAGGGACTTCACGGGGGCACAGCTTTGAATTTGGCTTGGTGGGCAGTGAAGGAGAACTGATCAAAAGGGATGTCTTTCCACCGCACTTCAGTAGTGGCCATGGCCTCTCTCCACTGTCTTCTCAGGGCAGACCCCTTTTTCCCAGTAGGTAGGACAGCTCCTGTACCACAACTTCTAGAGTTTCTATGTCATGCATAGAGATTTAGTGGGGACACCTAAGCTCATTTCATCTGCCAGCTGAAGTAGTAGATGCCATTTTGTCTGCTTTCTGTGTATTTTGGGAGATGGAATAGATTTGTCATTTGGTGTGCCCATAACAGTGTGGATCTCTTGAAGGCTCACCTGTTGAACATCTTCAGGTTCAAACTCTTCTTAGCCTGGCAATGGTGTGCTGTACATACCACCAAGGAATGCTTGTCAGCTTTGTTGGCTTTTCTCTGTTTTCCAGATAAACCATCTCTATTTAAGTCACACATTGTCATTAGATTTCTGAAGGACTGACCAATACAGTCCCACCATGTCTCTTTGTGATACCCCAAATGGGACCTCAATTTACTTGTTTAACATTAATAATGCAGATATTATAGGGAAGAGATTCAGCCAGGCATAAGGTTTGACAAGAGGGGCTAAGCTCGAGTGCCAAGCTCGAGTTTCTTGCCTTAACATGGACATTAATTACTCATTCTACTCATGGGATTAATGTGACTGACAGTTAAAAATAATTCTCTCTGTCTTCAGTAGATGCCTTTGTACTTTTCAGATATTAAAAATTATATTTCATAAAATGAGAGCTATTCAAAGTAAGACCAGCAGAACTTTGATAAAGCGCAAGTTGACCTGCGAGACGTGGTAGCAATGGTTCTGCTCAGTGATGGAATACAAGATAATTAAATTCTAGTCTGAAAGTTTCCTCTATCACTTCCATTGTATATGCTACCATTTGAATGGATAGATTGGTAATGTATATGAAGAGTATATATTACCTGTGTGGCACACAAGTCTTTTTGATATAATAAATAATTTATTGTATATATGTTCAACTTTTCAAGTGTGATATTTTGTTATAATCACTGTTTAATTACTCAGATATGTTTATATGGGTGCTTCTTAGATGTTGCAGAATTACTTTTAAAGTTTTCAGTGGTATCTTCTCTTGAACCTGTCCGTAGTTGCCAGTTGAGGCTCTTACCATTAAGAACTGTTTTCTTGAGTGCGATCACCATTGTGAGGCTGGTCAGTGAGTTGCAAAGCACTGAAGGTCTGATTTCCTCTTACTTGTTTCTGGACCAGTCAGTCACTCTACCTTATTTTTATGTACTATCACATCCTACGAAGGCAGAGGAAAGGCTTGATCTCACAAGGGCTGTCAGTTTTTACATTGACCGCACCAAGGACTTTCAGACTAATGACCAGCATTTCATAGGGGTTGAAGGCAACAAGAAGTGCTAAGCGGTCCAGAAAAGGACACTGTTCAGATTGATCATCTTGAATATAAAAATGTGCTGTGCCTTTGCACAGGAAC
The DNA here is from genome assembly GCF_031143425.1 of Pleurodeles waltl. Lineage (NCBI taxonomy): Eukaryota > Metazoa > Chordata > Amphibia > Caudata > Salamandridae > Pleurodeles > Pleurodeles waltl. The sequence goes on from NC_090440.1 coordinate 873,201,701, forward strand.
CACCAGAGGGTATCTGAGCCCATTCCACCATTCTGAAATGTACTTCAACATTAGAAAGGGGTGTTCTTTTGGTTGCAATATGTAAGAGAGCATGTGCATCCCTTCATACCTTTTCAAAGCATTACTGCTTGGATTAAGAGGTGAGAAGAGATGACCATTTGGCCTGCCTGTCCTGCAAAATTTAATTGTCTGACTATCATTCAAAACCTTCCATCTTATGGGGTATCTCTTAGGGCATCTATTCAGAAGTTGAGGAGTCTGTAGCACGAATTATCCATAAGAAGAGAAGGTAACTATCTTTCAGTGGGTATGCTATATGCCTGCCGAGTATTTGCTGATCCCACCTGACTCCCCTATTTGAAGGATGGTCCTATATGTATCTATAAATAGCACTAATAAGGTTGCAAGTAACTTTGTTGGACCATGGCTTGTAAAAAAAATGTATGTCATTCTCATTGCCTCATTGGTGCATAAAAATTGGATGGTAAGCTGATGTTAGGACGCCACGTTGTGTGGTTTATGGTTCCAGTGATGTCATATTGTCGTTTCCAGCACCTATATAGAGCTGGCTGCGGTACCAGCAATAAAAAGCTATTGAAAATGTTTTCAGGTCCAGTCTAGCACCTGGAATATTCAGAAGTTGAGGAATCTTCAGGTAGATAAAGTATCCACCAAAACGTTTTTTCATAAATATTTCTCTCTCTCTCTATACATATATATATATATATATATATATATATATATATATATATATGTATGTATTTTTATATATAGTCACCAAAAAGATATTTTTTTTCATAAATGTCTTTCTCTCTCGAAATATATACATATATATATGTGAAAAAGTGAAGATCGCAGAGTCTTTAGCCTACACGCGGCAGACGGAGACAGGGTCGCGACCCTCAATACTTTAAAGAACGAACATCCAAAACACTCAGGGACCCAAGATACTTCGCCCCGAGTGTAGAAAGACGAGTCTCCGTCAGTCTAGAGAGCTGAAATAGAATTTTACTTGGCGAGGTAACCCAGCGCGTTTCAGAAAATGAAATTTCCTTGATCACAGGTAACAGACCCGGTCACCTAATCATTTTAAATACACCTACTGCACAATACAAGAAACAAACAACATCAAAAACAGACTAAGGCTCAACATCTCCTGAATTCATCCTGGAATATGTCGGCCATTTTGAAGTGGCTGAGGTAATAAATAAATACCTAAAGATCAAATATTCTTCTATACAAAAAGCGCAACTAATGGACATCATATCTTTATAACTTACATCCTCATAATAAATGTTATATTTATATAACTTCACATCAAAATTATTTTATCACAATTTTAGATATTTTAAAAATATTTTAAATGTCATCTGATCAATACGATCTATAGGGGAATTAAATATAAATACATACGTATACAGTCACATAAAAAGAAGCTGAAACAATGTCAAGTACATGATAAAAATAATAAAGTATGACACATTCATGTCGTATACTATACAAAATCTTCAATCCATTTCTTATGTATTTCTTGTAGAAGTAATACGTACAATAAACCGAGTTGATGACAATATCATGTTTACAATTTTTTATCTCCCCAAATGAAGACATATACTATTACAGAGAAGTTAAATATAACAGGATATAAATAAATATATGTAAAAAGGATATAATAGCTCCTTTGCTTTATCGAAAATGGAGTAGAACGCTCATGATCTTCCATATTTAATACATTCCTATAAAAGACACCTACAAAAAGAATGTGAAAATGTAATTAAAATAAGATTAAACAAATACTAAACACTACAAAAATTTAAAAGAAGAGATGCAGCATTAAACAATATATATATATATATATATATATATATATATATCAACACTTTCTTGTTGCTTCAAAGAAGATCGGCACTCCAAGGCAAATTGTAGCTAATATTTATTTAACAGTTCACAGGAACGCGTTTCGGCATCTTTGCCTTTATCAACTTGTCACACGCCATGTTTGTTTACAATTTATAGTATCACATGATCAGACAGTCTATACTCATGGTTAAACTACATTCTTATTCAAATTGAAAATGGCATAATTTCATTATATATCTAATTCTAAATGTGTACCATGTATTATATACAATTTTGCTCATGTTCTAATATTCTCATTTGTGAAAGCGTCCAAAGCAAACATAATGACAAGAATAGTTACATAATTTAACCATCAAATAATCTATACTAAATGTAAACATTATCAATATCGAAAAGCAATTACTTTGCTAATCATTATAAATTAATTCCTCAACTACATTTACTATCGATTGCTCCCCAGTGGGCTCACTCAACTGTGCTTTTGTTACGCCCATGAGTCTAGTTGGAATACAGATTAAATGTACACAGTATCATAGTATTATATAAAAGAAACGATGATGTAATTGCTTTTCACAACAGGCTTAACATTTAAAATTTGGTATGAAAATCATGTATTTGGACGTTTTGGTCGGTATTGGTGCTCCGAGTGCCCGGCCACGCACCCGAAGGCCTAGAGGGAACGGTCCCTCAAGCTCATGGCGGCCCGGCATGCAACTCCGTGTAGGTCCCGGTCTCGCTCGAGGGGAATGTCTCGAGACCACTCACAGCGCCACCAGCATTCTTGTTCCTCCAAGTCTTCAGGCACAGGTAAGAAGAAGAAGGAGGAGAAGAAGTCGAAGCGGTCCGTCACCCTTCGACTTCACCCCATCGCTCGGCTAATGCGACGTGGGAGGTGCGTCGACGCTCGAGGCCTCCGTCTTCGTAGCCTGCTTCTGGGTCCGCTCCGCACTTCCCCGAATTTCCAGGAGCCGGCGCGACCTCAGCCCAATCAAAGGAGTTTTATGAGGCCATGCGCCTCATTTATGGGCAGGCTGACCCCGATATGGCGCCTTCAGGCCCAAGGGGTTCCGGGGGGGGAGGGGGGTTCAGCCTTCGGGTTCCACGCCAGCAGCTTCGACTCCTGCCCCTGAGGTCCCCTCCATGTCCATCCACACAGACGCCGGTCGTACCACTGAGCCCTTCCCCGGCGCCGGTTCGATTATCAACACTCCCAGCATCGGTGGTGCCCACCATCGACCCAATCCTCGGCGAGTCGGAACGGCATCAGCCGCCACCACCTCTGTCCTCAATGGGGCCTACTCACCCCAGGTAGGATTTGGATCCTTTTCCTTATGGTTACGAATTCGAAGAAGGATTGGAGGGGTCCCTGGACCCTTATGAATACCAGGATGACCCTACTTTGGACTGGGCACAGGAGTTGGGCGAGGCCAGTGGCCTGGACACTTCTCCAGATGCTGGCATGCTGTCTCCTCCTACCGTGGTTATGGCAGAGGGAGCAACTTATTCTATGGTGGTCAGTAGTGCAGCTGAGGTCCTTGGCCTTGAGCTGCCTACTGTACAGGTCAGGTCACATCTCCTGCCTGAGGTGCTTCAGCCGGGGGCTTCCACATCTGAGCCCCTTCTGCCATTCAATGAGTCCCTCACTGATCTCCCCTTGGGTACTTGATCCAGACCCAACACAGTGAACAGGACTATCACACGCCGCTATCGGCCTGCCCCGAACGACCCTAAATTCCTGTCCCAACACCCACGCCTGAGAATCTTCCAGGGTTCCTCTTCTTCAGGTGCATTCCCTTCCGCACCCCCGGATAGGGAATCAAAAAGGCTGGAACAATTTGGGAAGAAGATGTTTTCTTAGTCTCGCACTGCGGTCCGTGAATACTGCATGCCTTTTGGGCCGCTATACCCACGCTCTATGGGATACAGTTGCACAAGTTCTGCTGCAGATACCGAAGGAGGCACGTGCTGTCGTCTCCCAAGCTGTCACTAATCGGAGGGATGCGGCAAAATTCACGATCCGATGTGGGCTGGACATGACTGACACTCTGGGCAGATCGGCTGCTACAACGGTGGCCTTGATACGCCACGCCGGATTGTGTACTTCTGGTTTTTCGGGAGGATGTCTAACAGACTCTTATGGACATGCCCTTAGATGGCTCCTGTCTCTTTGGAGACAAGGCAGACTCGGCCTTGGAGAGGTTCAAGGACTCCTGGGCTACGGCTCGGTCTCTTGGCCTTTCTGCTGCCCCTCACCCCCAACAGCCCGCCTTTCGCCTTTTTCGTGGCCATGGAAGGGGCTCCCTGTCGCATCCCCAACCCAGCCACCGTGCCACCCATGTTGTTCAGCCACTGCATGGCCAGGGGCGTGGAAATCCACACGGGCGTGGGACAGGGAACTAGAGGTCTGCTCACTCCACCCCTGCCCCGCTGCAGCCTCTAAATCCTCCTAGTCCATCCCCTCACTCTGATCCAGTTGGCGACAGGATTTGCTATCACCTGCCCCACTGGGAATCCATCACTACGGACAGGTGGGTTTTGTAGATAGTTCTAAAGGCCTTCGAATCTGCCCCACCAGCCATGCCTCCATCAATCGGCCATCTTCCGGAGGATCATTTGACACTTCTCCACCAGGAAGTCGCAGCTCTCTTGGCCAAGGGAGCCATAGAGAAGGTCCCTGTGCCAGAAGTAGGTTGTCGTTGTTATTCCGTGTCAGCTGTTTTGCGTGTTGTAGTTTCCAAGGCGGCACTCGCTCGGAGACGCTTTTCGCGTTGAGTGGAATTCCGCCCGCCTTTCGACCTATACTACTTCTGCCCAGAGTTCTCAAGAAGATCAGGAACGATTGGGCCCAAGTTATCTTCGTAGCTCAGGACTGGGCACGGAAAGTATGGTATCCAGAGCTATTGAGCATGGCCACTGATCTGCCACTCAGACTGCCTCTTTGGGCGGATCTTATGTCGCTGCAACAGGGGACGGTTCTCCATCTGAACCTGTCCAATCGCTGCCTTAATGCAGAGGCAGTTGATGACTTTTGATCTTCCACCTGAAGTCTGCAATGTTATCTTGGCATCCGGGCATCCCTCCACCTGTCGCTGGCATAAATTTGTGGCATGGTGTATCAACAAATCTGTTGAACCCCTCTCTGCTACTCTATCTGAGGTTCTTTTGTTCATTCTTTCTTTGGCCCAGTAGGGCTCTGCTTTGGGCACCCTTAAAGGGGATTCATCTGCCATTTGGTCCTTTCTTAGGCTACCTGACCAGCCCTCACTCTTTAAATCTCCTATTGTCAATCGATTCCTTAAAGGTCTCACCCATTTATTTCCTCCCACTCCATTTATCATGCCTCAGTGGGACCTCAATCTTGTAATTACTTACTTAATGTGTACTCCCTTTGAGCCGATGCACAATTGCTCTTTACGGCTCCTCACTTTCAAAACTATCTTTCTTGTTGACATCGCTTCTGTTTGCAGAGTGAGTGAGCTTTATGCTCTTTCTTCAAAGCCTCCATTCTTGTCTGTGCACCCTGACAAAGTGGTGTTGCGCACTAAGACTTTCTTCCTTCCCAAGCTTGTTACTTCTTTTCATGTAGGCCAGTCCATCACCTTGCCTACTTTTTACGCACCCCCACATCCTTCTCATGAGGAGGAGAGACTCCACTGTCTGGACCCAAAAAGAGCATTGGCATTCTATCTAAATCGTACTAAAGATTTCCGGGTGGATGATCAACTCTTTGTCAAGTATGTGGGTGCGAAGAAATGGGTACTTCTTTGCATCAAGATGTGCTACGCTTTGGCCAAGAAGCAACCCTCTGAGGGCTTGCGCGCTCATTCCAGAGCAACTGCTGCTTCCACTGCGTTAGCACATGGAGTTCCTGTCCTGGATATCTGCCAGGCGTCTACGTGGGCATCCCTGCACACGTTTGCTAAACATTACTGCCTGGACAGTCAGGTCTGTCGGGACGGCTACTTTCATCATTTGGTCCTGCAGGAGCTTCTTGTATAATCTTGGTTTGCAGACCACCTCCGAGGATGGCATTGCTTGGGTATATATTCTAAGGTAAGGAATCTGCAACTAAAAGTCTGTATCAGATGTACAAGTTACTTACCTTCGATAACAAAATGTCTGGTAGACATATATTCTAGTTGTAGATTCCTTACCGACCCACCCATCCTCCCCGCTTGCGAACTGATTCCCCCTTCAGGTCCTTAGCTCTGGCGCACCAATCTCAGTGTTCTTAGCAGCTTTGCGCTTTGGCGTGGAAAGTCGTTAAAAGAAACTGATGTCACTGTGCTGAGGCAGCGTCTAAGTACTACTCCCGACATCATCACGGCGACTACGATGCCAACGACACCCACGGAGTTGACCGACGCCACCTACCGACGCACAAGGGTATTGCTCAAAGAAAAAATCTCCAGATCCAATCTGACGCCTGGGGGAAAATTCTAAGGTAAGGAATCTGCAACTAGAATATGTTTCTACCAGATATTTTGTTAACGAAGTTAAGTAACATGTACGATAACCCCTCATGCGTCTTGAAGAAGGCATGAGACTCTTGGGAAAGTCTTTTTCACTACTGTTTATTAACAACAAAAAGCAAATGACTCGTTATATAACTTTGCTGCCGTTTGAGGTATCTTCACAAAGTTTTCCCAAAAAAGTGTCTGACTGTGTCTTATTGTGCACGGTAAGTATTGTGCCCTAAGGTAACTATAACTAATGCCCTCGCCATGCACTGCTACTTACCCTTGATATTACTTTACTCATAACATCTTCTATGATATCTTTGATAATATCACTAACATTTGCAGTAAAATTATTGATGAGAACACTGTGCAGGGTAAGGGCACGAGTTATAGTTATCTTAGGGCACGGAATTTTAGTTACGTGAAATAACTCTTAACAGCTGAATTTCTATAGTTTTGTATGTGTAGAATCTGAACCTAACTATGACGTCCCTGTAACCTTTGTTCTTTTTTTATTTTATTTTTTTATTAAACAAAACAAAGGTTTACAGGGGCATTAAGGTTAGGGTCAGATTTCACACACACAAAACAATAGAAATTCAGCCGTTATAGTTATCTCGAGTAACCATAACTCATGCCCCAACGTACTTATACATCATAGCCCAAGGTAACTATAACTCTTGCCCACGCCATTCACATTTTACTCATCAATAATTCCACTGCAATTGCTGCAGTGATATTATCAGTGACTTCGTAAAAGAATTCATGATTGATGTAATATGTGGGGTAATTAGCAGTGCATGGGGAGGGCTTGAGTTATAGTAACCTTAGTGCACTGGCTATAGGTCTAGGGCATCATGGTATTCCTACCCTGTCCCCTTCTGAGTTTTTTTGTGTTTTTTAGGACTTGGGCTGAGACCCGAGTCCCAAGATGGCTGCCTGCACTTCCTGGTTGAAGTGCTGGCACTTAATCAGATCTCAAGCAAAGTCTAACAAAACTTTATTCAGCTTAGGCCATAAAAGCATGGCATGCATCATATAATACATTAACATTTCTTCATTAAAAAACATCTGCCAATTAAAAATGATGTAATCATTATGCAAATAATTTGCAAAAATTCCACAAATAAAAAGTAAGTACAACCTACACTAATGATAGCTATATACTTTATATTTATATTGTCTTATAAGATTCATATCTTTTCCTGATACATAAGGCTAATAATTTATAATTTAAAAGGGCATAACAAATTTCAGGAGTTTCTAAAGAAAATAAAAATTATTATCATTATAATAACTAAAGCTCGTATTACACAAAAGCAGCGTCCAATGTCTTGTTTCTGAGTACAGGGTGCAAAACAAAATAACATGGCTTGTGCATTGCATAGCAGTATTGTCACACACACAAGGCGGGAAAACTTGGTGCCATGACCCTGACAAGGGAAAAGCAAATTTACAGTGCAGCGTACCCAGTCTAAAAAGAGTTAGCCAAAAATGATTGATCCGTATCTAGGGTGGATCCTGAACCTCACCAATGTCACATGTTGTTGAAACTGCTGCATATTTGGCAACTGATTCCTTAAACTGGGCCTCTCCTATGCAGGTGTTACTACAGTATGCCAAATAGCGTTCTTTGACGTGTAACTTGTGTTCTGACCCAATAATACGGACTTTTTATATATCTCAGTTAAACCTACTTTTTGGAATGATTTTTTCAGATATGAAAGCCACATAATGCAGTCTGACCTATCTAATGACAAGCAGTTAGTAATGCATGTTCTGGTTCAACCGGCCTCAGGTGTTCCCCAGAGCAGGAAGGGTGCCAGGCCAATCAGGTCTTCCAGAAAGTTTGCCCCAGTGCCTTGTGGTATAGTAGGGTGGCTGTGTCTCCTGGTACTTACACTAGTCTGTGAGGAAAGCGATTTTCTGCTTGATTTGAAGGATATCGGTATTACTATAACCCCAAAACTAGTGCCGTAGGTTCCCACCGAGATGCACATACTCCTATAAAGCCTCAGCATCTCTGCAGTTGGTTTATTTTTTTATTTCTGGGGGCAAATCTAAAAATAGCCTTACTATTCCTGTTAAGAGACTGGAGTCTTGATGTTAAACGTAGTGACCAACTACGGGTTTGAGTAAAAAGAATCCCTAAATAGTTAAAACTCTTCACCTTTGGGAAGTTACACTTCCCATATAAAAACGCTGGGACCTTGTACTAGGGTAACCACAGATCAAAATGTATGATTTTGCATAGTTTACTTTGAGATCTGGATCATTCATATGAATTGAAAACAGGTCCAAAAGAGTCTAGATACCATTTGGTGTGCAGGCAATTAGCACTGCATCATCCGCATGTAGTAGGATGGGAATAAGCTTATCCTCTATACGGGGACATCCTTCCCCTTTTTCGGTCAGATAATTATTAATCCCATTAATGTGAAGCAGGAAGAGAAACGGTGCCAAAACACATCCCTGCCTAACACCCCACATAGAACAAATGTAGGGCAAGCATTCTCCCGAAGGACCATACCGTACCCTAACTGTGAGATCTTGATTTAGGTCCCTAACAAGTGTTAGAAGTTCAGTCTCCACCCTCATCCTCTCCATTTGATCGTGTAGCTTAAAGCAGTTAACCAGGTCAAAACCACTTGATAAATCAATAAAAGCCAAGTGCACAGAGTTATTTTCCACCTTGACATATTTGCCCACAATTAGAGGTTTAGGCATTGTTCAATTGTCCCTGTACTGGGCCTAAACCTGAATTGGACATCTGCCAAAACATTATTGGCCAGGGCCCAATCTTCAAGGTGGGACCATAAAACATGTTCAAGAGTTTTGACGCTAGAATCAATAAGATAAATAGGCCGGTAACAGGTTGGCTGCTACCGGTCCCCTTTCTTTAATATCGAGACTAATCTCATTTTGAGATCTGTCGGCTCCTAGGACCCTCCACGTCTCTAGATATACATAATTATTGTTTCTTTAATAACTCCAAAATTACTGAATGAATTTACACCAGATCACAAAAATAAATCTTTCTGGACCAAGATCCATCTAGCTGCCAAATTTGGTGTAATGCCATTCAGCGGTTTGGGCTGCAATCATGTCTAAAATCCCTAAGGGCCCCTTTTTCCCAGCCCCTGCTTGACGAATCACCCCAAAACTTTCAAAACAGCCATTGAAGGGAGTGCCAAACTAGTTTTGAAAATTGTGAAGATTCATCAAATAGCCCAAAGTGGTGAATTTCTATGATTTGGTACGTTTAAAATGTGAGCCTAACTATAATGTCCCTGTAACCTTTGTTTTTTTATGTGAATTTCTATGGTTTTTTTTTTTTAACATATAATAATTTTAATTACTATACGTTAATCCAACCACTGCTGCACAGGCCTTTGGCCATGCACTATGGCAGTTGCCAACAGGCCGGGCCACAGTCAACCCCCAATAAAAAGAGGTTGCCCGCAAGACCTGGCCTGCAGCCAGACCCTGCGGCCAACCCCCCACACCACCCAACCCTATGCTGTGCACGGCCCTTTGGCCTTGCGTGGCCGGAGTTGGCTGCAGCCTCTATGGGTGCAAGAATAGGTATGAGAGGGTGTATCTGGTGGCGAGAGTGGCTATCTGTCTGGGTGTGAGAGTGCATACATCAGTGACGAGGGTTTGAGTGCATACATCAGAGACGAGGGTCTGAGTTGGGTTTCTGAGTGGGTATGTGAGTGTGTGCACAAGTGTCTGAGTGGGTGTCTGAGTACAAAAAAGAGATTGAAAGAGAGAGAGAAAGAAAGTGAGAGGGAGAGAGATAGAGATTTTTTTAGTCTTTGATGCACGATATAGTTAGAATGAGGTATTTCTGCACAATTTAAAAAGAAAAATTTATTTGTCATTTTTTAAAGTAAAATCCCCTTTCATGTGACTGTTAAACATTTTAAGTCTTTAAAAAAAAAAAAAATTAAAGAGGGAAACAAGTCCGGCTGGACTCAAACCCTCAGTACTCTGTGTGAAGGTCTGTGACCTTCAAATTGAGCTATTCTTTTTTTTAAATTATTAATTTCGTTTTTTAGCCCTTTATGGGCTATCTGGGACCACCCCCACAGTCCCTTCATGTTTCTTTATTTTTTAACATTTTTAACAAAATTCCCTTTACGCTCTATCTGGGACCACGAGAGAAGCTTCAAAGCCTCTCCTGCAATCCCATTGCTTCAGCAACAAAGGAGCTGCTTTTAACAGCAGCTCTGTGGATGCTGAAGCAAACCTTTCATCCCTTTCCCTGCCGCTTTCAGACAGAGGGACCTGCTTGACAGGTCCCGCTGTTTGAAACTGGAGTATTTGCAATGTCCTGGCTGCAACTTCAGAGCAGCAGTCAAGCCACAGCAAACAGCTATGCCTGGGTAAGGAACCCTGGGACATAGCATGAGGGGGGCAGTTTCAGGGCCATCAGTGGGTCCTTAAGGGAGGCCACCATGCCCCCCCTTCAACAATCATAGCTCCCAGGAGGTGGTAGTCCCCAGGGCTTGGGGTGGTCTGAAACAGACCACCTATCTTTTTTAAAATAGCCGCTGGGAGGTGGTGATCCCCGGGGCTGCAGGGGGCCATGCGGCACCCCGCATCAAATTTAGCAATTGCCCCGGGGAGGTGGTGGCCCCCGTGGCTAGGCGGACCGGCCTACCCACACACTTAAAGCAATGTGCCTCATGGAGGTGGTGGCCCCGCCCGCATACAACATGAAAATCGCCCAGGAAGGTAGTGGTTCCCCTGCACTCATAAAGAATGCTCACAGGACTTGGCCCACCCGGAGGAGCCAGCACTTCAGGTTTTATTTACAATTTTCACTGAATCCTTGGATCAGCCACAAATCATCGCAAAAATTTACAAAAATGCTTTTTAGGCCTGTGGCGGTCCCTCTGGGACCCCACTACCAGCGTTAAGGGGTTAGGGCAGTGGTTCCCAATCTGTGCGCCGCGGCTCGCTGGTGCGCCATCAAAACTAGCCAGGGGCGCCGCACACAGTTTGGGAACCACTGAGCTATTTATAGCCCTTGGGCCAGTTCGTACAAAATAAAACTACTCAGTTGTAGCAGCTCTTTTTTAATTTTGTCCTTGAGCGCCCTCTGGTGGTTAAACACAACTAAAGGGATTCTACATTTCACAATATTTAAACAGTTATGTTATAACTACATAAAAATGAGACCTGCCCATTTTACTAGGGTTACCGTCAACCAATATTTTCCCCTTACTAAAAAACCCTATGCATGCTGTAATTAAACAACTGTTACATTTTTATTTTTTACAGTTATATATAGAATTACAATACCTTCATTGGCGTCATCCCAATTCTTTTCAGGGAGAAAAATGGATGTACTCCCTAGGCCAGGCTTACATCCCCCACCCGCCAACAAAAAGTAACATAATGGGGAGCCGCAGCCAGTGGCCAATAGATCAAGGGAGCCGTGGGTCGAAAATGTTTGGGAACCACTGGGTTAGGGTGACTTTACCCTGGCCCCTTTTCTTTTTTCACATTTTTTTTGTGTGACTCGGCTGCGAGTCCCAACACTTCCTGGTTGAAGTGTTGACAGCCAATCATATCTCAGCACAAGATTGGGAGGGGTCACAAATCCTTTGCATCCCAAGATATAAAAAATTTTCCCCTTAATTCCTCAAAAACTACTGAACGGATTTACACCGAAACAAAAAAAAGGTCGCTTTCTGGACCAGGACCTACATTTTTGCCAAATTTGGTGTAATTCCATCCAGTAGTTTCTGTGCTATTGCTGTTCAAAATCCCTATGGGAAAATTAATGGGGGAAAAGTGTTTTGCCCCCCCCCCCCTCTTTTTCTTGGCCCCCCGCCAGGCAGATCACCCAGAAACTTTCCAGACAGCAGCTGACACGTCTGGCAAATTTGTTTGAAAAGTTTCGTGAAAATTCGTCAAGCGGCGCCAAAGATATTAGCAAGTAAAAAAACACTTTTTATAGAGAAACTAGGTCATAACTATACCTACCTAGTGGCGAACAACTCTAGGTAATATATATATATATATATATATATATATATATACTTTAAAAACAAAGGTTACAGGGACATTATAGTGGGGTTCTGAATTTATTCACACAAAACCATAGAAATTCAGCAGTTATAGTTAGTTACTTCAAGTACCTATAACTCGCACCCTATACCTCGCACCCCTGCCATAAACATTTTTTTCTTCAATATTTTGACTGCTAATGTTTCATTGATATTTAAATTGACGTTATAAAAACTGTCAAGAGTGGTGTATATCTGAGGTAATTAGCAATGCATAGCGAGGGCAAAAGTTATAACTACTGTATGGCGCTATAGTTACTATAACTGTAACTGCTGAATTTCTATGGTTTTGTACAAGTAAATTCAGAACCTAACTATAACGTCCCAATAACCTTTGTTTTTTTAGCTGAATTTCGGTGTTTTTTAATTCTATTTCCTCGCTATAATGATTTTATTTCAGTGAATTCCTATGTTTTTTTTTTTACAAAGTAATTTTAATTACTATATATAAATCCAAGCACCGCTGCTCATGGCCTTCGACTGTGCATGATGATGGTTAGCCGCAGGGCATAGCACTGCCCCCCTATAACCATCCAACCCCACAATGCGCATGGCCAAAGTCTGTGCGCGGTGGGTGTTTTTCTGTCCACAGGATATTGAACGAAAGCTAGATCTTGGCCAGGCCCGCAGCCTACCCTATGCTGTGCCTGGTCTAAAGCTGTGCGTAACGTGGGGTTGGCGTTATGTATTCCAATAAAATATTACTTTACATTTAAAACAATCCTCGAAATTCATTGAAAAAAAAACAAAGGTTTAAGTGATGTTATAGTTAGGTATTGTAATTATATCTTACCTCTTTTAGGAATTCATTAAACGAATGAACAGTTAAAGGAATGGTATAGTTAGGTAAAAATGTCATTTGAAACATGCCATTTTAAACTAACAAAACCACTGAAATTCACTAGTTATAGTTATGTCAATTAACTATAACTCATACTCTAAAGTAACTATAACTCACACCCCCACCATGCAGTGTTGTCATCAGTGATCTCATTTCAGATGTTGCTGTGGTGTTATCAATGATGCCATTGAACATGTAATGAGTGATGTAATATGGGAGGTAATTAGCAGGGCATGGTAGGGGGTGCAAGTTAAATAATTACTTGATTTATATATGCCGGTGTAATTATAGTTAGGGATGACTTTCCTTAGGAACACCGTTTTTTATTTTGTATTCTGTAATAACATTGGTGCTGTTCAATGAATCTGCATGAAAATCTCAAACAAAAATGTTAATTCACTTCAGCTCCTTTATTTAATGTTTTTTGCTGATCCATCATGCGGGGAGCCAAGAAAAAGTTGGTCCCAAAACATTGATTTACCATGTCAGTTCCCATTGGGAACTTTGCAATCCGATGCTGAAAAAACAGCTGGTTAGAATTGCACCAAATTTGTCAGAAAGGTAGAACTTCTTCTAGTACCGTATAGAAGATTACCCGGACGACAACTGGAAGTCCAAAAATACTTTAATCACCAATGCTTCCTCCCAGTACAACGCGTTTCAGCCGTAGCCTTGCTCACGTACTGATATATATACGCACACATACAGTCACCACTCTGTAGTTATTGTTAGGATTATGGTCCTGATCACGAACTTGCCGGATGGGATTACTCTTTCACAAATGTGGCAGATATCCTGTCCACCATATTACAAGTTCCATAGGATATAATGGAATTTGTAATACTACAGGCAAGATATCCGTCACGTTTGTGATGGAGTAATCTACTCCACCAAGATCGTAATCAGGCCTTAAGTTTCCATAGTAAAAGGCTTTGGCACAGTTTGACTACTGTTCGTAAAATCTTCCACAGAACTGCTCCTTTTTCCTTAGGTCCTTCCTGGAAATTTTTGAGGTGATCCATCAAGCAAGGGCTCAGAAAAGGGGAGGGGGTCCTAAACTGCAATTTCCCCATCCAATAGCCATAGGGATTTTTGGAAAGGGCTACAGCTGAGTGGAATTACACTGTTGGCTGTTGCTTATGCACCCTTCTGCTGTGCGTGGAGAGGAGGTGGCTATCTGCCGGCAACTCAACCCCATGGTCGGCCGAAGACCCTGTATGGTGGGAAGTTGGCTGCCCGTGGGGGTTGGATGTAGAGTCTGGCTGCAGACCAGGCCTGTGGCCAACCCCACAATGCGCATGGCCAAAGTCTGTGCGCGGTGGGTGTTTTTCTGTCCACAGGATATTGAACGAAAGCTAGATCTTGGCCAGGCCCGCAGCCTACCCTATGCTGTGCCTGGTCTAAAGCTGTGCGTAACGTGGGGTTGGCGTTATGTATTCCAATAAAATATTACTTTACATTTAAAACAATCCTCGAAATTCATTGAAAAAAAAACAAAGGTTTAAGTGATGTTATAGTTAGGTATTGTAATTATATCTTACCTCTTTTAGGAATTCATTAAACGAATGAACAGTTAAAGGAATGGTATAGTTAGGTAAAAATGTCATTTGAAACATGCCATTTTAAACTAACAAAACCACTGAAATTCACTAGTTATAGTTATGTCAATTAACTATAACTCATACTCTAAAGTAACTATAACTCACACCCCCACCATGCAGTGTTGTCATCAGTGATCTCATTTCAGATGTTGCTGTGGTGTTATCAATGATGCCATTGAACATGTAATGAGTGATGTAATATGGGAGGTAATTAGCAGGGCATGGTAGGGGGTGCAAGTTAAATAATTACTTGATTTATATATGCCGGTGTAATTATAGTTAGGGATGACTTTCCTTAGGAACACCGTTTTTTATTTTGTATTCTGTAATAACATTGGTGCTGTTCAATGAATCTGCATGAAAATCTCAAACAAAAATGTTAATTCACTTCAGCTCCTTTATTTAATGTTTTTTGCTGATCCATCATGCGGGGAGCCAAGAAAAAGTTGGTCCCAAAACATTGATTTACCATGTCAGTTCCCATTGGGAACTTTGCAATCCGATGCTGAAAAAACAGCTGGTTAGAATTGCACCAAATTTGTCAGAAAGGTAGAACTTTACTCTGAAAGCAAGTTTTTTTGTTAATTTATGTAAATCTGTTCTGTAGCCTTCAAGACATTTGCTTTTAAAGAGGTGCTTAGGTTGGTCATGAAGGAATTAATCTCCAGAAAACATTGATGATGGCTGGACCTCTACTGTAGCCTTGCGAGACTTATGTGATACTGAAAAAAACCTCAAATCTCATTGGCTAAGGAAGCATTTTCTCTTTATCTGCCAAAGTGGGACCTGGAACATTATGGTAGTACTTTGTGTTTTACTCAACAAGGGGCAGAAGCTAAAAAAAATGCTGTCTGTGGTTGGCGTACAAGTCTCAGGGACTCATTTACTGTCTTCCAAAAGAGTTTTGAAAAAAAGCCATAAGGGGGTACGGTATGGACACCTTCACCCCAATTAAATTGTGGGAGGTGGCCAAGAGGAGGGACCGCACCCTCCCCCAAAAGATTAAAGTTCTTAAAATTATGTCACACATACCACAGTACTCTCAGAGGACCCGGTGCAGCCCTCCTGTAAGGTACCACAGTACTCCAGCTGGAGCAGCCGCTGAAACTTAATTCCCACAGTATTGCTGTACTGTGCAAGCTTCACCAAGGAAGCTTTCACACTACCACGGTACCATGGGGTGAAGCTTGCAAGATGGGAACCACAGGAGTACCCCAAAAAGACTTTAAAAAATAAAAGGGAGATTAGGGAAGTTAGCAGCCATACCGCCCCCTTCAAGCTGTTCATGTCATACTAGTCCATTTAACAGATCCCCCATTTAGGTTACATAAACTAGGCATCCAGGAAAAAGTCCTCCGGACAGAGGAGAATACAACAGGACTTATAGCATTATCAGTAACTCCATGTTGGCCCCAGCTACCTAATCTTCACCACCCTCCTCTCGCACTCTGTGGGTGGCAGAATTTCTGTGTTCTGTGAAAGACATAACTGATAGATGGGTTTTGAACTTGGTGAAGTATGGATACACCCTCAAATGAGTACAAAAACCTTTGCAAATGTGTTGCAGGCAGGAATGGTGTCAATGATTCATGAAGGTACCCTGGAACCCATTCCCAATCCCAGGGAAGGAAAAGGTTCTATTCCATGTTTTTCTCTGTCAGGAAACATTTGTGAGAGTGGCATACTACTTTGGACTACTCACAACTCAACTACCTAAGGAAGCAGTCATTCAGAATGATATGGCTTTAGGAAATGTTAGAATTGTTGCATGAAGGTGACTTTATGGATTGTCTAGGCCTATAGAACTCCCATTTTAACACACCAATCCATCCCAGACATCTCAACTTTCTGAGATAGCTGAGTGCCATTATCAGTTCAAGGCTCTTTTCTTTGTTCTCGAGTCAGCACCACATTATCCACATAGTGCATGGCACAATTGGCAGTAGTCTTAACTTCGTCAAAGGAATCAAATCTTTCCATATTTATACGACTGAGAAGCAGACACATTGACAAAGGAATGTATGAAAATATTTTGCAGTCTGGGGCTGGCCATCAACCTGACCAAATCTCAACCTCAGCCACAACATGAGTCCATGTTTTAGTGGCTGTCCTCAACAGGGCTGGCAAAGCTTTCCCATTGAGGGAAGGAATTGCGCAACTTAAGCCCCTTGTGCAATAGTTTGAAAAGTTGGAAACATCTTCTTTATTACTGTTCAAGCCATTGCTGGGCATGATCTAATCGTGCATTTCACTGGAACCCTTCTGCAAGCTATGGATGCTACCTCTGCAAGAGAAGTTGAGTGCTAAGTGGCTCCAAGTGACTGGGTGCTTCAGTAATCCAACTGAAGTCACAATCAAGATCAAAGATGCCTCAGCTTGGTGGTTGCAGCGATGAAATCTCACCAAATGTTTACTCTTTCAACTGCAAATAGCTCACTTCCTCATGACATCAGACACCTAGCTGGAATGGTGGGCTGTCTACCGCCAGAAACTGAAAATAAGGGGCCATTGAATGATCCTGGAGCTCAGAACACTTAAAAAATAATTATACATGCAAACAATCTTTGGATCAGCTCTTAATATCCTTCTGCAGTAAGGGCCCCGCTCTAAAAACAAGGGATAGCAAGCTCGATTGGTTATTGGTTTCTGTAATCTGAAAGCTGGTTGTCCCTTGCATTCTAGAGTATCCGCTTACTCAACCAGAAGTATGCAGCTACAGCAGTGCTTTTTTTCAGCAGTCCAGTTATCACACGTATGCTGGGCAGCTGCATGTAGAAGTTGCTATGCCATCACAAGGCATTACTGTGTGGCTACTGGTTCACCGCAGGCCTCAGCTGTTAGCCAAGAGGTGAGACAGCATTTATTTCAATATGGTGAGCCACCCTCCTTAACTTAGGTTTCAAAAACTGTTCTTAGTATGATGTGCATTACATATATTTGATCTATGAAAGAGCTAGTGCTGGAGAAGTACAAAAAAAGAAATACTTTCTTATAACTAGGTTTATCCAGCCCTGGGATTTTTCATAGTTTCACATATGTTGTTACCCCCTTCCCATTTAAAGGTTCTGCTTATCATTATTCTTTTACTAGTGTATTAGAAGTCTGAAATCTTCTGGTTTGAGTGGAATTCAGTGCCCTTTTACCTCATTGGCTGGAGTTTGGGTTTCTTCTAATAAGGTGGTTGTGCCAGTGTAGCGACTTTGTATTGTTTTCAAAGAATTACTTTGATACGGCTAATGAAAGATCACTATAGTAATCATCGATAAAGGGGAATGATTCAATCATGTGAGTCTCAGAAAGATACCAACACTGTAGCGCTGCAGTTATACTTAAGTAATGGTATTATTTTGGTGTTTTTCATATAATGAAAAGAGCAATAAATGCTGGTTCAGTTTCTCAGCCTAGTGATTGCAGTTGTGCTCTTGTTTTTCACACAAATTTGTATTAAATTGTAGTAGATTGAAAATTAAGTCTATAAGTGAAATGTTGGCAAGATGGTCTATTAGAATGTGTGTTAATCCTACTCAACCACAAAAATTGTGTTCCTCTCTCATTCAGAAAGGGGCACGCCAGTACTTGTTTGAGGGTAATAACAAACAGGGTTTCGAAATTCAAGCTCAAATTGTGGATTTTACATTATAAATATGTTTAGTTGCTTATTTTCTTTGCATTAGGTAAGAAGTGCAAATTATGATGATGACCCATTTGTGCAAGAGTTCCAGTTTAAAATTCGAGACGAGATGGCTCACGTGACTGGGCGGGTTCTTCCAGCACCCATGTTGCAGTACGGTGGAAGGGTGTGTTTCCTCTTTCTAAGTATAAAGCAATTGTTTTTGTTGTATATTAGTTTCATTATTTGCTGTACTGTAGTAACTTAGCACAGTTCAAAAACATGCAGTCTGAAAGTTAGCCAGCAGATAAACCGGTGCCATATCCCAAACAGTAACCTCTTTTCTATTCCTTCAGAATCGGACAGTTGCGACCCCCAGCCATGGAGTGTGGGATATGCGAGGGAAGCAATTCCACACTGGAGTGGAGATCAAAATGTGGGCCATTGCTTGCTTTGCAACACAGAGGCAATGCAGAGAAGAAATCTTAAAGTAAGTGTCACCACTGCTGAAAATTTAAGCAGATCCCATTGTTTCTGGGTTCACAAGAATCATCATGCCACATTTGCCATCTTGCCGACTTTGGCATTCTTATTAAGTGAAAATAGGCACAGATAAAAAAGCTTGGAATATTTCCATTGCATGAGTTAATGGATATGTTTACATGCAAAGAAAATCCATGCTTTTCTCAATACGAGTCTTTTACAGAAATGATAGGATGTTTAATATACTTTTCTTATGAGGCTTTGGGAGGATAAGACCACAGGATCTCCCCAAGTAGATGTGTTGTGCATTGTTGGTCCAACATGGAAAAACTGTTAGAACATTTTTTTATTGAAAGAAATATAGCAGCAAAACATTTGTATCCTGGCTTATGTAGCTTACACTGAGAACTCTGAGTCACTGGCCTTTATTTTTAGATCTGTCTTTCCTCTATATCCGTATACTGGAAGGATTACTTTCCAGCTTCCTTGTTCTGAACTTGGAAAGGTATGTATTTATCTTGTCAGACAAAGCCATGAGCAGTAGTGAAATAAAAAATGAGATGTTTTGGATAATATGAAGCATAGATTTGTACTTTTACTGAACACAATGGATGAAAAGACATTGTGATACACTTTTTAAAGAGAAAGGCAAGTGTTAGGGCCACAAAGCACTAGGATCAAAATGTAATTGCCTAGTGGATTTAGAAGTACTAGTATGGTATCTAATATCTAGTACATGGATTGGGCCCACTATCCCATACGGATAATGTATTTTTTCAGGAGAGGAGTGTCTGAAGTACCAAAATCTCAAGATTAAAAAAGATTTTTAGAACATACGTGAGTAGTAGTGATACATTTACATTTACAGAAAAATTCCAATGAACATTATGAAGCACAAATATATTTATTAGTTTCAGTTACAACCTTAACAGAATCATGTATATTTGACCCCAGTTTAATTTTGTGTAGTTTCTTGAAAGTATATTGTTCAGCTTATTAATCATTTGCTCGGCCAACGTGTTCTAAATGGCGAATCAGCAAGGATGTGGTGTGGGCCCGTTGCAGGAAAGTTTTGAAAGCACAGATGATTCACAACAATCATCAATTACTAAGGCCTTTACTTGCATGTCCTTTAATGGGAGTGACTTAAATGCACCCATCAAAGGGTGGTGGTTCTTCAGACTATGAAAAGAGTCAGATATGATGCAAGAGACCCATTTGCAAGAGACTCATTTAATGTCTTGAGATACATGGAGACTTAGATCACACATGTTCTCTGCACAACCTTGCCTCAGCCAGAATAAAATCAGAGAGTAGTCATTGTATGCATGTTTTTGCTGTGTACTTCTTTCTCTTACAGAGTAGGTCAGTTGATCTTGTTTAACAGGTTATGAAGGAGCAAAGCCATATGTATACCAGCTACATAAACACAATCATGACTGGAGGGCTTTCTTGAACAGACTATGCAACAGACTGCCTAAACGATTGATCACTGTAACAAAATGGCTGCTTATTATGGGAGGAGTCTGGAACTTGACATTAAATGATCAAAGGGATAAAACAGGAAATGGGAAAGAAGGGTATAGTAGTCTTACAAGAGTCTGGACTTGTATTAATTTGGAACTTTCTACATCCACATGAGATAGACTACTCACACTATTCAGCAGTTCACGAATCCTATACCAGGATTTGCTTGATTCTAGTGAATCACACCTTACTTAGCGCTCTACAGGGATAAAATCATACGACCATCAAATTGTCAGATCATGCACTAGTTATTTTGCAAACTTCTTTATAGGGCTTTGGGTGAAGCTGGGCAACGCATAGCATCTAAATGACTACCATCAAAGATCTGGTCACCAAACAAATAATCCTTACCCAAATCAAAGAATCCCTGCTTTTTAATAATCGAGGAGAGTGTGATCTTGCAGTAATTTGGTGCTACTTAAAATCAGTACTGTGAGGAAATTGTGCAGAAGCAACTAGATAGTACAGATTAAGAGAGGAGGCTCACACTGCCATTGGAACTAGAAATGAATGCAACATAAGGCAACTTTATCGCAGAAAATGGGCCCAAGGTCTAGGCGATTAGAGGGGAGTTAAGATTGATGGAAATGAGTAGAACAAAATATGTAGTAGCAAAAATGACTCAAAAATATGAGCGAGGAAACAAAGAAGGGAGTTTACTGGCACCAAAACATAGGAGAAAGCAGACCCAAACTTTTATCACAGCTATAAAGCAAATTAATGACACCAAGTCAACTCAGGAAAAGGACTTCCAAAGTTACTATAAACATTTAAATGCCAGTGAAGATGTGATATCTGAAAAAGTGACCGACAAGTCAGGAGAGCAGTGTTAGAGAAATCCTATGTCCCCATCACTGTTAGAAAATGGTTGAAGCTAATAAAGCCTTCAACACTGGTGAAGCTTTGTACCCAGGCAACATTATTTTCTCCTTCTGTAGAACATGTTAGCCTGGGCTAGTGGGGACACAAACCTTGATATTCCACCGTTTCACCAAAGTGGCTTTGTAACGCCCTCAGTAGTTCAGGCTAGTGTATCTGTCTTGTTCTGAAATTTGGGACGGACCCACAAGAGTGTGGCTGTTACAAATCCGATATCGCTCTTGAACATAGACATCAACATATTTGCCAAGATTGGCTCTGTGTGTGGAGATGATAATTCCATCACCTGATCCTCCCTAACCAAATATTATTTATAACAAAACGACAGGTGAGGGAACAATAAGAAATAGATACTTCTCTTGATAGGAACAGTGTTCCCGGTTTCCTCGTGTTCGCAGTGTCTGTTGCTAGATGCTGAGAAAGCATTTGACCCGGTAAACTGAAGCTTTCTCAACAAATCAACAGTAAAAAATCCCCATATGTTCATAAAGAAAGGGACTAGGCAAGGCCCTAAGTCCCCACTGCTGTTTTGTGCTATCCCTTAAGCCCTTTGCCTAAAACATTTGCTAAGCAGCGGACATAGAGGAAGTGAAACTGGGGACAAATACATTTAAGATAGGGTGATTTGCAGGTTACATTTTTGTCTTCCTAAATAACCTAGTAAGATATTTTCATGCTCAGATGAGGGAGCTCCAGAAAGTAAGTACTGTTTTTGGCTTTTGAATCAATATTCACAAATTAAGGTTCTGAATGTGCACATGCCAAAGTAGGACATGTACTAGCTAATGGCTCATTCATAATTCTCCTCCTTAATGTGAGGCTTGGGGATGTTGACTTCCGACAGCAGTCCCAGAGCAACACACAGCTTCACCCACTAAAAACGAAATACTGGGTGATCTTAGAAAGTGGCGCAATCAAACGTTCACATAGTTTGGGATCATAGCTACCATCAAAATGGTAGTCTACCTAAGTTGTTCCTCTTTTGGTTATTGAGACGAGCTTTTGTAGTTAAAATTCAGCAGATGTGTGGAAGCTTTATTGAATGACAGTAAGGAAAATAGAGAACTCAAGCCAAAATTGTTTGTTTTTTTTGTCCTAGAAGGGGAGGGCTGGGCATCCCAATAGTTTTATATTACAAGGGACTCAGCTAAGGTATATGCTAGAATGGGCAAGAGCTGAGACAGAATGTCAATGATGCTTTATGGACCACACATTAGACAACTGTGGGAGGCCCCCTTGCTTTCTCCTAACAATATGCCTATAGATATGTTATGATTTCCAAAGAAATGCCCTACGGCGTGGGTTTAGGACCAAGTGGCAACCAAGTTACGGTTAACAAGCTTTTCTTTGTGGTACCCACAATCCTGGGAACCAAGCATTTATTCCAGGGTCTGACAGAAGGACCTTCAGCAGATGGCAACAGGTGAGATGCACAAAAATTGGTGATATGTTTGTGAAGGGCTGTGGAAAGAAGAGAGGTACTGTTATGTACTGGTGAGATATTGGGTTGTGGTTCCAGTAGTTGAAGCAGCAGCTTTCACTTCCTTCGAAAAACCATTGCATAGTGAGTGTCTGATCTAGTTCTTATTCACACCCATCTTTAAATCGCCCTGTAAACGTCTTTTGCCTCTCTTACAGCAGTGTGTATATTTTATGAGATTAGGTGGGAATGTCAAAAATATAAAAACTCCTGCAAGAGGAGCAAAATACTTACACAGGTTGACTTCAAGCTGGTAAAAAATAGAACTAGATTTTAGAAGATAAGTAGGGAGTGATTATGAAGTTGCAGAGAAGCATCACTAATGCCCAGGTGAGGGAAGCAATAAGTAAGATCCAACTTAGATTGCTCTTGTTTTCTACATACCATCAATACAAATAAGTAAGGGAAATGCTGGGCAAGATGTGTCAAGTGGGAAATAGTCACTCACATTTTATGGAGTTTTAGGAATGTATGTTTGCAAAACTTTGGGCAACGATTTTGGACTTTTTTGGCTACAAACTATAGGGTCTTATGTGTCAGAGGCATTAAGAGCAGTATAAAATTGTGCAGTTCCAAGCAGACCCTTATTTCACAATTTCCTACATAATCCTTGCCTTGGGAGAAGAACTTGGTGACCTATGCACTCATTTTCTTCCCTATTCGGATTTGGTGGGGTATTATCAAGGGGATGAGATGGAGAAGGTTATGCACCATTGAATGTTGATGTTCGATAAAATCCATAACTTTTTAAAAACCGTATAAAACACATTCAACTGTATTTGATCTTTCATTAATTCATTAGCTTGCAATATTTCCCGTTGTTGCTCTGGGAATCATCAGCAGTCAATGTTTATATAGTAGTATGTATATACATTAAATTACGATTCAAAAAGCCCTTATGCTAATTGTGGTCAGTTAATCTCCTTTTGTGACCTGGACTCATGGCGAATGAGGAGAGACTCCGAGTACAACTTCCCTCATATGCTCCATCTTCTTAGCTTAGCTCATATTTAATCTTTGCCTTTTTTCTGCATATTCTTTCTTGCACTTCAGCTTCACTATCACAGAAGGATGGTGGTTTTGACCCTTCTTTGTCTGTCAAAGCCCGAATCAGGAGGACTTTTCCCCAGAACTTAGCACAAACGTCTACCAAGAAAGCTCTGTTCAAATCCTGCAAGAAAAAGATTTATATACATGACCCGCTGTCGGGGGGGATTCTGGGGACGAGGACAGTCAGGAAGAAAATAGCGAAGATATTCCATGGATAGAAGAAGACCGTTCGTCCAAAACGCCACATGAACCTGTTTCTGGTTTACAGGCTGACGATCAGTATCCATGAGGACGAGGTCAGGCACATCTGGTTGGGACATCTGGAAGTGCTTCAGCCTCTGCTTCCCCTGACTGTATACGGGAGGGACCCACCACCAAAGTAGCAGGATGGGATCCCTTTAGGAGGGAGACTGAGGCAGCAGCAAGTGTGGCATCTACAAGGAAGATGCATGGAGATCGCGAAGTCGAGTGGAGAGAAGTAGAGCTGTGCAGACAACATCGCAGACAAGATCCATCCATAAGGGAAGGAACTGACGAGCGGTGGTTAAGAGACTTCAGAGACCGATGTGAGGGCTGAAGTCAATGAGGATGGAGGCGTCAGGTCGGAGAAGGAACCTCCCGCTGGGATTCCAAAGCCAGGAGGCGACCAGCAGGATACTCCGCCCCTCCACGCTCCAGGATGAGTGTGGCTTAGCCAGGTACAGGCTCATTTATGTTCACAGGCTGGGAGGAGGGAGGAATCCGGGTCACGCTCAGGCTGGGGACTACGCTAGGGATTCTGATAGTCCCGAAGAGCATGCCATAGTGGTAGCTGTAGTGGGAGCTGTTGAATTATCTCACCGAATTCTTTACTTTGTCACTTGGTGTTTCTGCTACAAATACTTATGGTAGAGCGGGGCATAGATAACGCCCTGTGAATAAACCACATTCTGAGTCCCTCTGTTTTGTTCCCACCCTTTACACTCCCAATTCCCGGTGATGGTGGCACAGACATAATAGGTGAAAAGAGCACCTTTGAACTATGCCCATAAATAAACTAAAAAAAACACTATCTCATATGAAAGTACATAGGGCATAAAACACTTACGTCTGGGTCTTTTCATTGTAATGAGGGGCCACCAGTTAAGCCGGACCTCTGAATGCCTAAAGAAAATGGAAGAGACAATTAAGAAGGAGACTTGAGCAACCTTATCAAGACCTCATTGTCAATATACATTAAAGCCTTATGAACTTAAAGCCTCGTTGCCACTTATTATCCTGCGTACACTGACATATGGTGGAGACTGTAGGCATATGTCCATTGATAGATAATAGATGTAGCTATTCAACAGCTTATACATGGACAAAAGAAACTAGAAGGGTCTCTCGAACAACAAATGTCCTCAGCCAAGGCAGATCGTGAAGTATTTCGAGAAGCATGCAGGGCACAACATGAAAGCCTTCATAAAGTGTCAGAAGATTAATATCAATTTACCTCTAGTTTGGCAGGAGGTAGAACATCTATGAATGTTTCTAATGTGTCACTAAAGAAGTTTGTTACGGGGGAGGACCCTAATGCATTCCTCCTGAATTTTGAGGGAGTAGCCAAGGCTTGTTGGTGGCGTAAGGAAAAGTGGCCTTTCTTTCTTGCACCCGTCTTGACCAGAGAGGCCCAGGCAGCCTGTCAGATCGCAAATGGCAAGGGGAATACGCCCTATGATGAAATTAAAGTTATTATACTGGACCATCTAGGGATTGATGAGGAAACAGAGTATGACTCGGAAAGGAGATGGGGAGACAAGCTAAAAACCCACTTTTTTTTTTAACTGAAGGTGGCTGCAGACAAGTGATTGAGACCACAGGAAAGTAGTAAAGAGGAAATAATGAACCGCATATATATGAAACAATAACTGGAAGCCCTACCCCTATCCACCCAGCAGTAGTTTAGGCAACTCTCTAATATCACGATGGAACAAGCAGTTGAAATGGCTGCAATTTTCACCCGAGCACACCAAAGGGGGGCTAATGGTGGGGGATAGGGAAGAGGAAGAAAGTATTCCCCTAGGCAAAGCTTATCCACACTCTCACTCAGTCACATACTCAACACAAATCTTACACTACAAAAGAAACCTTTTATACAGTACCACAACAATATAAGGCTCACAACTCTGTTACAAAAATATATGCAAAACCATTCATTTAGTAGTTAATAATCAGAATTAGTATCACTAAACATAGTACATCATAAACCTTATTTTCAACCCAACCTATTTAAAAAAAGAAAACAAATATCCACAACAGAGTTAGCAACTCCCCCACCCCCTTTTTTGTTTAATAAAACCAACCTAGCCAGGAGACAAACACAACAAAATATATGTTTTTGTCACTGATGGGTCTAATTGTTAAGCACGTTATTAGAAGAAACCTTTTTCTATCTACAACAACATGCTACAAAACAGATTCAGTGCCATTTTTATGTCGACCTTTTTCGGTGGTATACGATGAGACGCCACCTTCTCCAGTACACAACAGAATAATTCTCCCAGTCACAGTCAAAGTTTTTCCAGGACTTGTTCAATCCTGTTCCAACCCTGGGGTATTCTACTTTAAGTCAGTTTATTCAATCATTAATCATACCCCCCATTCATATGTGAACTTTCTCGCATATCCTTTTGTTCCCGCAAGCATTCAGTTTGAATCAACAGCCTTCAAAGAAGCACTTTTTCTTCTCTATTGATAACTACTTACAGGTTCAATTTAGCTGGTGGTTGTTGCGTGTGACGCTTATCCAATAACTCCTACGAACATCCACGTCTATTAAAAAACCTTGCTTTCTGTGAACAGCGTTGATATAATGAAAACAGCTGACTCTGTGGTGCACCTTGTATACCAATACTGCTGGTGCTGATCGGTCAGGCAAAGAGAAGAGACACTGTGCCGCTTCCAGTAGAGGGGTCTTGAAGAATGAGAGAAAACCCAACAAAGCCCCATACGAGAACACTTAAGGACCGTATACTGAAGCCGGAGGTTCAAACTATCCCAGTCACCAGTCCCCAGTGCTTACAGTGTGGGAAACGGGGACAAATATCCCGCTTTTGTGTAAAAAAAAAAAATCACGGGAAAAACATCTCGGGGTGAACTACCTGCCTCGCTCCATCCTGTATACTCAGGAAATGGGCACCTGTTTCTACGCAAGTGGATGGGTCAACAATAAAAGGGTCGCAGCATTACTTGATTCAGTGTGCAGACAGTTGGTAACACAGCAGGATTTAGTCAGACCCTCTCAAGTACTCCCCAAAAGGGTTGTTGAGATTAGATGTGTACACAGGGATGTTAAGCCCTATCCCATGGCCTGTCTTCAAGTAAAAATAAAGCTAGGACAGGTCTTAGATGCCACTTTAGGGGTGTTACACAGTCTCCCAGAGAAAATCATACTTGTATGGACAATCTGGAGTTTCTAGACATGTCTATGGCCTTCCTGACAAACAGCGATGTCCTTAAGAGTCCCCCCACCAAAAACCAAGCACACAAGGTGCACTAGTAACTCCTGTATCCTAAGAGATGCACAGGAAGGTCTTCACCTCTCTTATCCAAGTTTCATAATTAATAAAGGGCTGTTGTTTAGGGTAAGTAAGGAGGGAGACAACCCCCAGTTGTTGATCCCTTCTGAATTTCGGGACCAAATCCTATTTTTTGCTCATTCCCATTTATTGGGGGGGAACAAACAGGTGCTTTAAAAAACAGTCCGCCCAACCTATGCCACTTTTATTGGCCTGGCAATATGGCAGCCATAAAATATACTGCCAAAGAGAAAGGTTTACCAGAAAAACAATCCCTATCTGCCACCTGCTGTATCCTTGTAACCTTTCACCATCATTGAGAAACCATTCAAACGCATAGGCATGGATCTCATTGGCCCATTACCCAGAGCCAATATGTATTAGTCATAGTGGACCTTATGACCTGTTATCCTGTCGCCATCCCATTGAGGTCCCCTACTACCAAGAATACAGCTCCAATTCTAATTGAGATATTTTCGAGAGTTGGGTTTCCCAGTGAGATCCTTACAGATCAGGGGACCCCATTTGTGTCCCAACTGATGAACGAAGTCTCTGAACAGCTAAATATTAGTCACATTCGGAACTTGGTTTACCATCCCAAATGGACGGTCTTGTATATTCTAGTAGTCCCGAAGAGCATGCCGTAGTGGGAGCTGTGGCGGGAACTGAATTCTTTACTTTGTCACTTGGTGTTTCTGTTATGAATACTTACGGGAGATCAGGGCATAGGTAGCACCCTGTGAACACACCACATTCGGAGCCCCTCTATTTTGTTCCCAGCCTTTACACTCCCAATTCCTGGTGATGGTGGCACAAAGACGTCATTGTTGAAAAGAGCACCTTTGGGCTACCCCCATAAATAAACCAAAGAAAACACTATCTCGTATGAAAGTATACGGAGTACGTGCCCCTCGGTCATTTTAAGTCAGTTAAGCCGGACCTCCGATTATCTACAGGAAAAGGAAGAGACAATTAAGAGGAAAACTGAAGCAACCTTAACAAGACCTTATTGTCATTATATATTAAAGCCTTATGAACTTAATCAATGCCTAGTTGCCATTTATTATCCCGCATATACTGACACACGCACATAAAGTATATCTAATGCTTAGACTGGAATCATCACTCCAGTAAATTTGACATTCACCTCACATTTTCTGCCAAAACTTTAAAATACAGGAACAGGAGACTAGCCCTAGCTTTGTTATATGAGAAATAGATATCTTTGGGGGATTGTTGTTATTAGCCATAAGTACTCAATTCTCCAAACCATGCAGAGGGACTGAAGATCCCCCTTTAAAAAACAAAACGCTAATAAAATGAGTAGTTACATGCTTTCATTTAAAAAAAAGCCAGGGTTTCTAATAAAAAGAAATTATATACAATAACATATGAAAGCCTATATTGTCCAAATTTATAAACAGAAGTAAAGTTGCTAGAATAACGTAGTAATTAGGAAACTCTTACACAAACCTTTCCCAAAGGGAGGGTTAAAGAAAATGAGTCTGAATCCTGAAAGGCTTGGAACTGTATTGCTCCTTTATGGAATAACATACCACCAGTATTCCATCATGCCCTGTAGGTTTCTACTGAGCAGATGAGCTCTTGCAGACGACGACATGCAACATATGAAGTCCAAGCTAGGGATCACTAAAGCTTATGGAACCTGCAAAAGCATAAGTAGAGACCTTCAGCTGACACTACCAACAACAGAAGGTTCAAACCTTTCTTGGTGGCCATAGCAGTACAACAGCAATCTTACCATCAGATATCCTTTCAACCCCATTATTCAACTAAAGGAAATGTGAATAATAAACCTAGCTGCAGCATTGATGCCAAGTAGTGAATCCATGTTTTTCACTCTTCTGTTTACCTCTTCTGTAGAGGGAAGCATCTGCAACTAGCAAGACGAGTGGAGAAAAATAACATCAGACACTTTGGTACTAAATATTGTGCGGAATGGCTATTCTCTGACGTTTGATCAGCACCTCCATCCATGTGTCCCCAAGTAGACACCTCAATACCTTCTTAATTTGCTTTTTGTAGATGTCTGCACTCTCTTAATCAAAGAAGCAGTGGAACTGGTCCCTCTCCCCCAGAAAGGAAACAGTGTTTACTTATTTTACTTTCTAGTTTGAAAAAAGGACTGAAAATGGAAAACTGCCCTTGACAGGGCAGCACACAAATTCATAAATGGGAGAAGTTTCAAATGTTTGCACTTCACTAGATTTATTTCCAGGCCCATCAAGGTACTGGATGTGTGCCATAGATATACAAGATGCTTATTTTCACATCCTTATCATTCAAAAGCAACATGGGAAAAGTACCCTGAACTTTTTGAGATTCGTGGTAGGTAAAGTCCTACCTTTCAGCCTGAAGTCAGCACCGCAACCTTTTTTCAAAGTGCAAGGTGGTGGTCGTAGCCCATCTCAGAAAAATGTAAATCTCTTGTCCCATAAATTGAGCAATTCTTCAAGAAGTCCAGAGTGACTACAATTTAGCATTTTCAGAAGTTAAATGCCTGGTGCTCAGAGTCAGTTACTCCAAGACTATGGCTACTCCAGTGCAATTCATCCATTACATGGAAGCAGTTATAGACACTCTATCATCAGTATCCTTTGAAGGAGAGATTTTGGTCAGTCATCTGATACGTCTAAAAATGAAACATCTGATGGCCCATCAGATTTCATAATTTCTGTGCTGAATGGTGTCCTGCACCTTTCGTGTTCCACTTGCTCATCCGCAAACGTGACCATTGCAACAGTGCCTGGAAGATCAGTGGAGTTGGCTCTCAGGCAATCAGGAGGGTAAGTGGACAATCATATGGGCTGCAATCAACTTCCTTCCTTAGTTGTGCCAGTTTGCAAACCTCCTGAATGGTGTGCCCCTGCAACCAGAGGATCCATCTCAAACTTTTGTGATAAATGCCTCACAGCTGAGTTGGGGAGACCACTCAGATTGCCTTCTAGTCCAAGGACTGCGACTGAAGAAGAATACTTACTGTATCAGTCTTCTGAAACTAAAGGCAGTTCACCTGCCGAGTCCTTTCTACCAAGTTTCAGAGCTTCTTCTCTGTTTGTTCAAACAAACAGAAGAACAGCAATGTATTATATCATCAAGCAGGAATGCACAAAATCCAGAGCTCTGACTCTAGAAGCCCAAACACTCTGGAAGTGACTGATTGTAAGAAAAACCTGCACATCACAGCAGTTCAGCTGCTGTGCATTCAATGTGCGGAAGCAGATTCTCTCAGCAGATCAGTCTGAGAGAATCATATTTGGGTCCTAAACAACGAGGTTCTGCACAACATCTAAGGTTTTTCAGATATTGATTTATTTGCAAATGAAGCTAACAAAAATGCCCAAAAGTTACTTCCAGCCGAGAATACTCTTTTGATCAATCTTTCAAAGAAGTTTATCTTCATGTTTCCTCTAATCTTACTGTTTCCAGTGGTGCTCTTCAAGCTGTAGAAGGATAAAGTGTGGATTTTACACATTGCCACGACAGTGCTAGCATACCAACCTTCCACACCTATTGGAATGATAATACAAGATATTCAGGTTCGAGGTCCAGAATCTGGAAAGGTTTGTCATCCCTTAAGGTGACCTAGTCCACCGCAGGAATCTACTGTGGTTTTATCTAAATCAGCGTCTCCTTAATTTGAGCCTATTTGAAAGGCTTCTCTTGGTCGTAACTTCTGCTCATAGGTGCAGTGAGATCCAGCCACTCTTTTTTGTAATCATACATGGTTTTCTGTAAAAACAAAGTAATGAGGTGAATTCATCAGAGTTTGCAGCAGAGTGGTATTCAAATTCCATCCGAATTAAATAATTTCCCTTTCCACTGGAATTATTCTTATCCAGCCACAAGGGTTTTACATTGAACTGCTTGTATAAAGAGTTTTGAAATTCTGTTTAGATAAGACCAAAGATATTATGTAAATTGACCATTCATTCGTTAATGTTGGCCCAATAATAATACGGTTAGCCATATCAGAACAGTTCATCGCTTGATGAATTGCTTCCTGCAATTTTCTTTCCTACAGCTGTGCTGACAAATCCTTGTCGGGCAGAACCTGAGGCCATTCCACGAGAAGCAGTGCTGCTACTGAGGCACTGTTGAAAAAACAATCCGTTGCTAACATCTGTAACACAGCCACATACAACTTAGAAGTCTGTACAAACTTTCACAAGACATCATTGTCTTGACACAGATTCTAGAGCGGATTTCCATGTGGGCTAAAATTCTGTGTGACATCTGTCTTTGTTTAAGTTCTGTAGTAGATTTCCCCTTTTGCCTATTTGTTTCTGCTTTGGAAGAGATAGGCTTATTGTTTCATAAATTACTTTTTGCTAACAAGGATGATCCCCTGGAGGAGAAGGAATAATTACTTGTAATTCTAGTTTCTAGATTCCAAGGTAATCTTATTTATATTTATAAGCAACCCTCCTGCCTCGCCAGAGAAAGAGCAAGTAGAATTATCATCAGTTCCACAATGATCCTTCCTCTCTGTAAAAAAAAAAAAAAAAAAAAAAAAAAAAGAGGACTGACTGAGCTGTCACCTACAGAGAATCATGGGATACTGGTAGTAAGTTATTCAGCCCATTAGGCTACATTGTTCCTAACTTCTCCCAGCTTTCTTTTATAAAAAGATTTTTAAGCAAGTTTTCTAGTCACTATCCTATTGTAACGAGGTTGTCTCTATTTAGAATTATTTGTTAGAATTATATAGCAGAACATTGGCCAATATAACCTTTCACAGGCTGTTCTATTATCTTTCTTTGCCTTATAAAAGTTGGCTTTATTCAAAATAAATTCATATGTAATTTATTTAAATGTGCTTTGTAAAATTTCAGTGCTTAGAACTAATAATGAAGAATTCCTTGGAGGAGAACTACAGCTAAGCAATGTTCCTTCATCAGCATCCACTTCCACTAAGCAGGAGGAAAAAACACCTACTCTTGTTGAACTTGTAAATTAAGTCCTCATCTCAGGATGCAAATGTGGCTATTGTACTCTCTGTGGTTAAGACTCAAATCTCAGGTCTGTCAAATACTTTGGGGTCATAAGTTCTTTATTATGTAGTACCCTCCAACTCTGCTTCTACCACAAAGCCATCCCACTAGCGCAAAGACATGACAGCATCCAATAGGTCACTTTTTATGGGCTTTGACATTTCTGTCAAGTATTCCAGTGCCAACAAGGTCTAGGCTGGTAGTTTCAATGCCATCAGCTGTTGTCTAATCTTCTTCCACCTCATTCCATTCATCCATGAGCCTCCTACAACCCTACAACCCTGCAATCTGTCCCAGCATCGTCTGCTTCCGCTGTGTTGTTGTTTGTTTGACAGCCGAATGCCCATTAGGCAGCTTAGACATGTACCTCGTTGGCTATTCCCTCCTCAGGTGTGCAACTTTTTATAGCTCCTCGCTTGTTTCTGCATCCTTAATTGCTGAGCTTTTCTCTTGGTTACTGTACCTCCTGTTCTGCCATCGACTGGGAACCTGCTGATTGTTCCATATTAGTCGCTCAACTTACTGTGTTCAATTTTCAACTGTTCTCTCCTTGGTTGTGAAACAGTCAATTGCCTATACCAGTTGTTACCTTGTTGTCTGCATTGATTTCATCATCTGCCCAATCTCCAATTCTGTCTGATCTCACTATGCAATCTTACATATAGCTCTACTAATAAAATTACACTGCAGCATTCAGACATGTTATTACAGGAGTCTGTCTTGCTTCAAACCACCTGACACTGAAGGTGATGACCCGAAGGAAGGTGAAGCGGGAGATGTGGAAATGAGAGAAGGGTTTTTCAGGAGGGCCAAAATGATCTAGGAGCCACTACTCAATACCTATTAAAAATGACATGTATGACAACAAACATCAGCCTCATTATGTTGACTACAGGCCTTCACATTATTTCCATTCACCATGGGCATGACAGGAGGTGTAATATACCTTCTTCCATCCTGTGATTCATTTACCTAAGAAACTTTTAACATCGCTGTAGGGTATGATTGAGACACTCGCCTAACCTTTCCAGGTAATATTGCCTGATTTCTCTGGCACAGCCTACAAAACAATGTTTAAATTTAAGCCTCAACCAACCGTACCAGCAGCTTTTAAGCCACAATAATACAACTATTACTGCATCAAGGCCATGCCCATGTCTTTATTATGACGATGATGATAATGATGATGAAAGGTACAATGCTGATTAAAGAAAGTGCCATAATGACGAAGATCAAACCAGAGGAACCTTCACACTTCAGAGTACTAAAATGGGATGCATGTGTTGTACAAGATGGTGCTAGCCTAGAGACTGCCCCAAAGGATTCTCCTCCCGATTACACTGGGTGCATTCTTGCCCTACTCAAAGGATTATCTTGGAAATTTTGCTTGCCCGCCTTTTGTACTGAGAACCCCATCTTCTTTTTTATTTTATGGAAAAGTACAGAAAGAGTATTCAAACTGTTACTATTATTCCTTTATGGAAGGAGAAGCTCTCACAGAAAGAATCAAATGTCTGCTTACATAAATAGGTCCCATCTACACCTTTTACTGAAGTAGGCTGTAAGTAACACATGATGTGATAAAGCAACAATTTTCTCTTAGTGACTAGTGTTAAGTTATTAAGCTCTTCAATGATCATTGCTTGATACAATCGGCAGCTTTGCACTTGGACCCAATGTTGGTGACATTTTCAGAGGAAGACACATTGAAAGCTCAAGCTTTCCTAAAGGAGGGTGGGCAGATTCCCTAAGTCTTAATCATTCTCTCCTTTTATGATGCTTCTGACTGATTTTAGAGAACAATTCTGCCTACGGAGGACAGGCTGGGTAAAACCACTTCTTTAATGCTGAAAGTGGCAGCTAAAGTGTTGGATATGTTTTGTGACACAAACAATGCATTTGGGAGGTGTATTGATGAGGTACTCTGAGAAGTAAAGCCAGACACTGACACAGCTAGCTCATTGAGCTCCTTATAACACCACCTACGTCTTTCTGGATACAGATAACAAATGCAGTATACAGACACACGTGTAGCAGAAGTACGTTTTGCATATAGGGAATATTTTGCTCCTGTTGATACTATGGTCGGCATGGGCTTTTGTTGAAGTAATCCCTAAATACAACCAAGACTTTAAGGTGAACCTGGATAAAGGAGTGGAGGTCAATCTTCCCACCCACAAACCAGTATAAATGAGCCTGGCTCAAGCTTGTCTTCTACCCCATCATAATTTGGCACTTCTGGTTTGGTGCAAGCTTCAGTTTTCCATCACAACTGGCAGGTCTAACAATGAATGGGTGGGTTTGAACATAATACAAACAAGACATGCCTTGGATTTCCTACAAACTTGTTCAAATCCACCAAGACGAGAGGTTCACAAGCAATGTTAGGAGCTTAAGCACAGAATCCTCTAGTTACTTCTGAAAAACACCCTAGAAACTTTGCCCTTATTGCAATGGGTTCAGGGATTTTATTCCAGATTATCATTTGTGCTGAAGAAAAATGGGGAATGGTGAGCCACTCTATATTCTCACAGACTAAATATTTACCTGCCGATGGGTTACTGTATGGTCCCTCTTCAGGAAACTCTCTTCACTGAACAAGAACTATTTCTTATCATTGATCCTTACTGTTGGACCTGGCCCTTTTTACAGGGTCATCCCCAAATTTTGTGTCTTCTTCCTCCTATTAGTTCTGACCTGTTTTAGTTGGTTTTAGAATTATGGGCACTTTGCAACTGCTGACCAGTGCTAAATTGCTATTGCTCTCTGTTTAAATTGTATTGGAGATTGGTTCCTCCATGATTGACACATTTGATTTACTAGTAAGTCCCTAGTTAAGTGCACTATGTGTGCCCAGGGTCTGAAAATCAAATGCTACTAGTGGGCCTGCAGCACTGATTGTGCCACCCACATGAATAGCCCTATAAACATCTTAGTCCTGCCACTGCAGTGTCTGTGTGTGCAGTTTGGAACTGCCAGCTCGACCTGGCAAGTGGACATGCTTGCCAGGCCCAAACCTTCTCTTTTACTACATGTAAGTCATTCCGGCTCACCTCCCAACTCTGTGCAATGTCTTTGTTTCCTTGTATCTAAGGTACTGTGCCTGGGGTATTTGCAAATCCATGACCTGCACCACACTCCCTCATGAGGGGCGTCTGACTGTTAGGAACGACTCAGTCAACGACGTTGTGATAGCCCCAGTTGGAGCTATTGTGTTTCTAAGCGCTTTATTGGGATTAATTTTTAAAAAATGCATATCTTTGCTTATGTATGTTGGATTTTTGTCGTTTTGGTCTTTCTTGTTTTACTTAGATAAATATTGACTATTTTTCTCTGTGGTGTCCATTTATAGTGTTTTCACTGTGTTTCTGTGCCTGGGTAAAACTACTTGACACCTTGCCTCTGAGATAAGCCTGACTGCTTGTGCCAGGCTACCAAACGAATGAGCAGAGGTTATCTTAGGAGTGTGACTCCCTTACCCTGACTAGAGTGAGGGTGTCTACTTGGACAGAGAGTAAACTGCCTGGCAACTAGAGAACCCCATTTCTAGCCCTTACTTTCATAATTCCGAAAATATCTGCACTTCAGCATTTTATAGCAGATGGGCATCACTGCCAATTTTTGGCCATACCTCTTAGGACACATGAACAGACACTCACACTCTCACTCTTCCTGCTACAGCCCCCACATCCTGTAATTCTTTGACCACACTGAGAGCATCCTTTAGAGCTGTACACAGAAATTTACATGTTTCACAATGCGGGGACACTCCAGGACCCAGGATCTGCTTTTGATGACCCAGTTCCAGCTTCCACCTAAGCTCTTCCATTTAGTCAGATCATGGCTGAAATGAACTTAGACAGTGAGCAAAGGGACAGTGAAATCAGATTGTACCCTGTGGGAAGCGTTCAACACAATTATACCTGGGCAGGCAAAGACCCTGATGGGGGATAAGGAAAAAGAGGAAGAACTCCAATACAACACCATTGATCAAGACATAAGCCCTCATTTCAACCTTGGCGGGCGGCAGAGGCGGCCCGCCAAGGTTGAACCGCCAAACGGCCGCCTATGCGGCCGCAAACCCGCCAGCCACATTTCAACATCCCAGCTGGGCCGTAACATTGCAGCCGGCTCCTAATGGAGCCGGTGGCAATGAGGCGGTGTGGCGGGTGCAGCAGCACCCGTCGCGCTTTCCACAATCGCGATGGGGCTGTGCCTGGGGGCCCCTGCACTGCCCATGCCAGGTGCATGGGCAGTGGACAGGCAGGCGGTAAGGGGAGTCAAAATCCCCAGGGCAGCGCTGCACGGTACCACCGCGGTCAAAATGTGGCGTTTCGTACCACCAGCCTATTGGCGGTACGAACGCCACTTGAACCCTCGCGGTCGGTGACTGCCAGGGTTGAAATGAGGCCCATAGTGTCCCTTGAACTTAAGGCTCTCACAGATAGAAGGTCAGACCTTTGTCACCAAATCCGACTTAAACAACAGGAACTCCGGAACCTGGCAGAGGACAAAACCCATAACTTTGCTTTGGTGACTGAACGCCTGCTGTATGGTGTAGGAAACAAAGCCAAGAAACTACTAGCATGGCTGGTCAGAAGGGACCAAGGGTGCAACTGGGTACTGGAGGTGCTCGAGAGAGACAGAATGCCTAGGTGAAACAGTGCTACAATCGCAGACACTTTTGCTACATACTATGAAGAGATTTACACCTCCAAAACTAAAATGTCAGCGGCGGACCACTGAAGACATAGACCAGCTGATGCTCATGCACAAGGATAGGGAGGGTCTTAAAGAGGACTTGAAGGCATCTGAAATAGCAGAAGCGGTCCAAAGCTTCCAATCGAGGAAGGCAGTAGGGCCTAATACTAATACAGTTATACAAAGGCATGGCAGACAAAATTGCAGACCACATGCTGACCATGTTCCGGGCAGCGAGTAAGGAGGGCCAAAGATTGGCCACCATCGTAGTCATCCCAAAAAAAGACAAACCACCAACAGACTATGGATCTTACAGGTCCATATTTCTCCTAAACATGAAGCCAAAGTCCTAGCAAAAGCCCTACCCAATAGACTGTGTAAGGTCATAGCATTGATGATCCATCCGGATCAAAGAATGTTTATTCCGCCCAGAAGCACTTGGTTCAACCTGAGACACCTCTATGGAGTATTGCACAAGATAGGACCCATGCACCCATGATTGAGTGCTCTGGATGCCACAATGTCATTCTATAGCATTGAGTGGAACTACATCTTTGCAACATTAGAGAGGCTCGGATTTGGCCCTAAGTATTGTGGGTGGGTAAGGCTCCCATACCAAAACCTGTTGGCAAGGGTGAAGGCCAACGGGGCAGTGTCCAGAGCGTTTGCCCTGAAGAGGGGTCTGAGACAGGGATGCCCACTCTCCAACATTATATTTTCGCTAGTTCTTCAACTGCTTGCGGCTTGGGTCCTGGAGGACTCCCTCATACAAGATATACATAGTGCAGAGGGCTGGGAGGAATGCATATCCCTATATGCGGGTGACATTCTGCTATACATCAAGCAGCCCACTCTCTCAAGAGACCGAAACCTTCAGATATTTGATACCTTTGGGGACTACTCGGGCTACCAAATAAATTGGAAGAAATCTTTGGTCTTACCCATGAGTGGGGGCACCCCGAACCTTCCCTTCTGTTGCACGACGCCCATGGTGCTGTATTGCTTCTTGTACCTTTGGGTATATATCAGTCAATACTCAACCAATTTCTTAAATAGAAATCTGTTTCCCCAGCTGGACAGACTGCAAAGGGATGTGTACCATTGGAGGCACCTGCCACTAACCCCCCGTGGGTAGAGCCACTTTATTTAAAATGATAACTCCCCCATGCCTTTTATACATACTTCAAAACACACCGTTCATAACCCCTCCCTGAATTCTTCTGTAAAGTTGACCACAAACTCAGAGTACTATTATGGAACGGTACCAGCTCCCGTATAGTATTATGCAAACTCCAGAGAGGAGTATATGATGGGGGACTTAGTCCCAGATATACTTAAATACTACTGGGCATCCCAACTGGTGGTGGTTAACGACTTGAAGTTTGCTGACCATACTGAGCCGGCATGCAGGATAGACAGAGAGGCTATGGATCGCAGAAACCCGGACATTGTCCTCTATCGGAGAGCAAACAAACTTGCATTACCGATACACACCCAAGTAGTAGTCAGTGCGTGGAAAGATGCCAGTAAGATCGTAGGCTCGGAAGGCAAGCTTACTAACTGCATCCCACTATGGGATAGAGACCTCATAAGGGAAGAGGGCAATCTCTCAGGCATAGAAACTTTGAGAGTTGTTTACAGAGAGCAAGCCTTCACCATTTTTGAGGACTTGCAGGAATACGACAAGTACCTTCAGTTGGTACATGCACCGAGGTGGCACATAATAGAGGGTAAACAGCTACCAGAAGCTCTCACCGAGAGATTGTGATTTGGACCCGTTTTAGGCTGGTCCATCTTAGAGTCCTTCATAGGTCCTATTACTTCAGGGTGCACCTTCAGAAAATTCTATGGGGCTGCCCAGTGATACTGTGCTACTGTTAACAGATGGTACAAAAAATGACTCAAGTAATGGTAGCAGAGGTCATCCTAGATGCGAAATGGCTCCTGTTAATGGTAACAGGGGAGACTTCTTGGACACAATATCAGAAGCTATGGTTAATGATTGCAGCGGGAGAAGCTAAGCGGGATCTTGCATGAGCTGGGGCAAGGCACATCCACCATAGGTGGAAGACTGGAAATCAGATCTGGATTGGTGCCTTTTGGCAGAACAAGTTGTCTATCAAAGTCAGAGATGCACCTATGTGGGAAAAGGCGTGGGGTGGCTGGTGCTGTTTCCGATGACAGTGAGTCAGGGAGAAACACGGAGAAGGGTGGGGGTCATAGCATTTCTCTGACCTGTTGCGGGTTACTGAGTTCAGTTGTTAAATTCGAGATGAATACATTTCAAGTATGAAGATTTGTCATAAATGTACTGTGCCTTATTCCAAACAAATGTATTGCAGCATAATGGTGTAAAGCCATCTCTACATCCACTGTATATTGATAATTGTTTACTAAATAGATTAGTAAAAAAAAAAAAAAATGGACTAGAATTAACTTCCTTCGGTTTGTATCTACTGCCATTTCCAAATCCTTGAGAACACCAAATGAACCGTCCTTACACTCAAGCATAATATATGTGTTGATAAGGACTGTTTTAAACTTTTCCATGAGTTACGAAACCCACTCCATCTTGGGCGCTTAACAGTGTCCTGTCAGCTTTGACAGTAGCCCCTTTTGAGCTCATTCATAATGCTTATATTCAACATCTTTTAGAAAATGGCCTTCTTGCATGCCATCATCTCAGCAACAGGTATAGGAAAGATGCTAGCTTTTTCCATAAGAGAAACGGATCTTCATTTCTACACGGCAAAAAATAATTCTCAAAGCCAACACAAGATTTATCCTAGATCAGTTTCATAGGCAAATATTACAGCAGAAAGAATTCAACAATGTCTTGATGTGGAAAGATTTTTAAAGGTCTAAATATATGAAATGCAGGGACTTTCAGGCACCAGACTATCCTTTTGTAGTATTTGATAAAACTAATATAAGCAAAGCATTGGTGAAGCACCTGCATCACTGCAGCTCACTCGCTGGTGGGGTTAGAGCCTGCTCTGCCACATGCAAGGCAGCAGTTCTCCTCACCAAAATATCCTAGAAAGGCAGTTGTGGAGCAGCAACGTGGAAAACGTCTTACACTTTTTCCAAGAACTACTGTAATAAAGTGCAGTACAGAGCTGAGTCAACAAGGGACAGACAGAACATTGAAATGTATTCATTGAAGATGTGACATAAAGACTGTAAGGCCTGACTCCATTTTAATTAGGCTGAATCTCCATTTTTGTGTATTTCTGTGGAATCAAAATGTATGCCTTGGACGCAGATGTCTGTCTTTAACTTTCCAAGAAATGTGAAAGTGTCAAGTCACTCAGATATAGACATCAACAAGACACCAAATACGACGTCAGTCTAGAAAAAGTGCCTTATCTCAATTTCAAGGTCTAACAAGAACAATAGCCAAAACAGTGTAGTCTGAACTGTCGTATTTTTACCTTATTTGTTTAAAAGAATGCATCTTAGTCTGGCATCTTGATGCACATTGGTTATACCAGAAATTCCTAATGTGATGTTGGAAATTCCATGTTAGATAATATATAGTTTAAAAGCCTCTGCTTAACCACTTGTCAGGAGAAGTCCTTTGACCCAGATTATCAGGCAAGATACAGCCAGAGACGATCTTGACTGCTAGAGATGGTTCCCTATCGCTCTTTCAACTGAAAGCTTATATCAAGCTGCCGAATCTGGGAGGAGACGATGCTGATGTGACAACCATTTGCCTTTCAGAGGAAACACGGCTTCCCTGACTATTAATAATTAGAGTTTGGTTGTAAACAGTTATGCAATGCATTAATTCCTCCTACAAAAATAGAGATGCAAGTTATGCTACTACATGCTCTCCTAGTGTGGTGTATGGTGTATAGAAGTAGGTTATAGAGTGCTAGGTTTTTAGATGGCACTTTAACCATGGTAAACATGTTCATTTTGTTTGTGTTGTTCACAGCATGCATTTGTGCTGTTTTATTTGCATTCTGTGTGATTGTTTTAAATGTGCTAAGCCACAGGGTGCACTTGTTGAAATAAATACGCTTTATAGCTTTGGTGTCTTTTTCTTAGTGTAGTTTGTTTGTGTAGTATGTGGGTATGAAAACAATCCTTGAGCCAGAGACTCAAAGTACACAACAGATGACCCTCATTTCCCCTCTAATGATGCTTCCATGTCACTTACGTTTTTTATATGAATATTTGTATTGATTTTTACGTATTTAAAACAGAGTCACAGAACAACTAGCAGATAGCGCAATGTCATGTAGGTACAAACAGCAAATTGTGCATTTTTAACATAAACTGTCTTGTATAATGCTCTCTACTTACTTTTGGTGAGATCAATAAATCTGGGAAGTTAGAAATTTAGAGGGCAGTTGAGATTGTCTCTCTCTGGATTATTAATAGGAGTTTGGCTCACAAAATGAGGTAGATAGACTACATGTTTTATTGTTATTTTAATGTATATGTACACTGCTTTCTAAATCTTGACAATCAAGAATCCTCAGTCTGGGAAGGGGGAATAAATAAATCAAGCAGGTGAGTCTGTAAAAGGTCCGAATACTGGAGAACTGTAGTTACAGGTCAATAAGTGTTTCTTACATTTTATTATGCAAACAGCAAGCTTTTTTCTGTCATTTGCACAAGTTAAATTTTTTTTTTAACATTTGTATTGCGTAAAAGGTATTCAGCTAAATTGTATTTGTCATATGTTTTTAACTTATTCACCTAGATCCAAAGAAGTAAAGTAATAATTTCCTTCCAACTCTCACGAATGCTTGTGCTTTTGTCAATAAATTACTTTGATTGTGGCAATCATGTCACGCCAAAGTGACCTAAAGTGCACACTTGTAGCAGGGAAGCCTTGGATTGTAAAGATTCAAAGAGAAAAAAAATTGATTTTTGCTTGAGCTTTTAATAACATAAGAATTCTTGAGTCACAGGAATGTGTGAATTCCTCAAGAAATGACTTAATTATTTGGTGGAAATGTTCTACCTAATTTTCCCCTTCTTTTAATTCTACCACTGTGCTGCAGACATTCAGATCCATTTAGTCACCAGTGCAAAATGCGATCCAATTAAAAGGTTTCTTCAGCCCTTCAAGCACCAGTTCAGTCACACAAATCAGGTCTGTTGATTGGAGAAGAACTAAAATTGATGACTCAATACAAAGTGTCTGTAGGGCCAGGAGCGTCAAATTATAAACAAGCATGGAAAAATATTTTTACAGGCCCTTGGGCATTGTCATTTGCTTCTCATGAAGATTGAGAAATAAAAGTACAGAATCTTCATATGTTCAATGTAATAGAAATGTTTCCATTCAAGTAGAAGTAGGGAGGATATAGGTTTATTTAAGTATTCTGCAGTAAGGAAATACACTAGAGGAGTATCTCTACACCATTCTAAGCATCTTCATCTTGATCCCAGCCGTGTGTGGAGGTCCCTTTAAACTATTGCAGATCTTCAGTTGATTGTGAATAAACCTGAAGAAGTAGTGGTCTTTGGAAGAAAATACTGTGAAATTCCTAGTTAGAATCTTAGACACATGTATTTTAGCAATTGGTTTATCAGGGTGAAAAAGAGGGTGACTTTAGGTTTATTAACCAGGTGTGATTTCTATCCCCCTTAGTATATTTTGAAGTGTAAAATATTCCTGCTATCAAGGTGATTTTTCTTGCATGAGATCCATTTTAGCACCAGGTAAAAGGCTGCAAACTACTCAGTTACCATCTTATTATATTTTCTGTATATAAATTAAGTTATTTTGATTGTACATGGTTTTAAGTTACTTGTACAATAAAGAATGTACTATCTTACTCAATTACTCAGACGATACAACAGCCTTACTTTAAACTGACAAGGAACAGGTAACCATTTCAAAGAACTTTTATCAGCGGGGAATGGATCTCCTTTTTTGAGCTATTTAGAGAACCATTTAGTCATCAGAGACTCTTGTTTATTTCACATTTTTATAATGCTGAGCCAGATAGATATCTCTGTGCTGTATATCAGAACAACGCTGGAATGCATGGCAGGCCCACAGAGAGAAATCACATCGAAACTATTGTAAGGAAATGGTCATAAAACATCCATAATTAAATAATGTCTGCAGAAAGCTTGGATAAATGGAGTTCAAAAACTAATCGAATCGGAGCAGGTTTGGAGACACATTGGGAGGAAAAAATGACTACACGGAGAGAGGCAAAAAATGTCACTGACAACTGAGAGGGGCAGATGGAAGAAATACAGATTTGAAGCTTGTAGAACGAGATGTGGGAAGCAGGCCGAGTATGTGGTAACATGAGAAGTAGGGGAATACAAGAAAGAGGGTATGAGGTTCAGTGAGCAGAGATTAGGGGAGGAGAAGAGCGGTAACCAAGGAACAGAGAAGAGACTTGG
Source organism: Pleurodeles waltl (assembly GCF_031143425.1). Classification (NCBI taxonomy): domain Eukaryota; kingdom Metazoa; phylum Chordata; class Amphibia; order Caudata; family Salamandridae; genus Pleurodeles; species Pleurodeles waltl. Next base: position 873,245,211 of record NC_090440.1, read on the forward strand.
GATAAAATCATCAGACTATTCCCAAAAGTAAACATCTATGTGTTTAGTCCTTTGCAAAACATATTTTGAGCATCTCGGATCAACTTGCAGGGAATTGCAGATGGAAAGTGTCAGAGAAGTATTGTTTGGCCCCTTTGCAAGGTTTGTTTTGTGGGTTCAAGTCTCAGCTTACCAGTGCTTCTCGAGTTCTCAAGCATTGGATCTTTCATAGATCCACATACTTCAGTCATTCCCCTATTGTCATAGTGGGAGTTCCTCAGTGCCCACTTTGTTAGCACATCTACCAGGGGCAGCTCCTCCATAACCCCTCTGATTTCTACCACACATTGCGCAGAAGGGTGTTCAAGAGCTTTCGCTGTTCTTTAAATATAGCTAAGTGAACCGTTGGCTTTTTTTCTTGAACTTTAGGTGTATGCCTTACCCTACTGCCCCAAAGAAATGTCAACTAGGGAGAATGAGAAATCTAAGCGCAGTCTCTTTAAGGCTTGCGACTCCTGGGGAAAAATGAGTTTTTTTACTATGACCCCCACAGGAGATGCATCTGCCTCTACCCATACCACAATGCCAAAGACTGCAAAATCTGCAGACCTTTTCTGCCAAGAACCTCAGTGACCATGAGGGAATACTACTCAGGTGAATCCTAAAGAATAGAGCACCTGAACACTTATCTTCAGAGGATGAATCTGAAGCTAGTTCCTCTAAATCTGGGGAAAAGAAAGATGAAAGAAGAAAGCCTTATGATTCAGAATCCTCAAAGGCCAAATCTAGGCCTAAGGAATTTTCCTAAAGAAAATGTGAGGAAAATGGCACAAATAGGCTCTTAAGAAATCTATAGGTATGTAACTCTCTGGAGAAAGAACAGAGAAAGAGGCACTCTTTAACATGAGTGTCTCCACCGTTGAGTGGACAGAGAATACTATGACTGCCACAATGAACCTTATGGGTCTGTGTATGAAAACTATGAACAAAGGTTTATGATGAGTGTACCAGTGGACCTTGTTAAAGTTCTCTTGCATATGATGGTAGACTATTATGCATGTTTTCTGACTGGTCCACAACAGGGATCTATATCTGTTCCCCCTTAGCAAACACTGGGCTCTCTAGCAGTTGCACCACGAACATCACAAAAAAGCAAACACTATCTGCCTTAGATGCTATGTCAACCCGTGCAACAATTTTTAGCCGTACCTCAACCGCCCAGCAAGGTAGACACGTCTGATGACGATCAATATGCAGATGGACAAGAGGGTGAAATAGACCCCACAGACCTGTGAGCGGAAGACAAGTGAAAAGATTACATGCTACCTGTTGCAAACCCTCCAACTCCTCTTCTGGTGGATTTACCACCAAATGATATTGATAAGTTTCACTCTTTTGTTGATAGGGCTGTCAAGAGGCTTGAATTACTCACAACAGTGAAAAACAGACTATTTCCGTACAACTTCATTCCCCTGGCGGATCATATTTGGTAAGAGGCATGAAACTGATGCTAACACTGACTACCGTGGCAGCTGTTCTACTGCGAGTTGACAACAAAATACTAAATCTCTGAGAATTCACCTATATCCCTCCTGGGACACTCTAAGGCAGATTCCATCATTACGCAAGCCAGCCACAGAGTGAAGCTCAAGAAACCTGATGTCATCTTGTACAGCACCACTTAATCGAGAAGGCCAAAGAATGGACATGGCGGGTAAAAAAGTTTCCTCCAAGGGTGCTGTGTTAATAAAGGCTTCTAATGGCATGGCAGTTGAAGACAGATATGACAGGCACAAGTGTACCAACATAGCCTAATATCTGGAGTTGCTGAAAGATGTTAAAAAGTAGGACTTAAAAGCTGTCCTTCATGAGGGAGAAAAATCATTGTCTGCAATGATGGACTCAGCAATGGACGTCTCAAATATTGGATTCGAACAACTAGCCAGTGCAGCCTATTACACAAACAAGGATGAGTAAGAGCCACCTATTTCAGCCCAGGGGTTCAAAATAAAATCATAGGCATGCCATATCTTGGAGAATGGTTATTTGTTAAGGTTGTGGATGACACAGTTGAAGGCATTAAATATGAGGTGCAGACAGCCAGATCTCTGGGAGCTCTCCAACAACTAAAGCCTCAATCCTTTTGATGAAGATGCAGAATGTAGTTGTAACAAGTTGTATACCTCAAATATAGGTACACACCATGCCATCCAGCTTACACAGTGCCACCAGAATTACATGTTCCATCAGCAACAACTATATTGCTAGAGGCAAGGACATCAGCCATATTGAAGGCAACCTCCTAAAATGTAAAGTTGACAGAAAGGTCAGGATGCCAGGTATCACTGACAATGCATCCAATATCAAGAAACACAGCTACAGATGAAATAGAGGGTAAAATACACCCAACGAACCTGCCAGTGGGAAACGAATGAGAAGATCACATGCTACCTATTGCAAACTGAAAAAGCAAAATATCAGAGGGCGGAATCTCTATTTTCTAAAACAACTGTGAGGCAATTACTACAGATAAATGGGTACTGGATGTCATCCAATATGGTCATAAGCGGGAGTTTATTCAACATCATCACTGACTCCACCGTCTCAGATAAAGCGCAAACACCTGCATTTGTTGAAGGCAGTTTTTCAAACTATGACCTTTGCTACAGAAAAGAGCAATAGAACTGGTCCCAAAACATCATCAAAATGTAGCGTTTTTTCCAGGTAGATCCTTGTAAAAAAGAAAACTGTCAAAGAGTGGAGGCCCATTCTACACCTATGCCAGCTCATTCTGTCTGAGAAAACAATCATTCAAAATGGTCACACTAAAAGAGGTTTTACCCCTACTAATGAGGAATGAGTACAAGGCATCACTAGTTCTCAAAGACACATAATTCCACATTGCCATTTACAGGAAGCATTGCAAATCCCTTAAATTCGAGGTAGCCGGTTGCCACTACCAGTTTTAAGTGCTTCCTTTTCTCCTTCGATCCATACCCAGAATCTTTACCAAATGTCAGACTCCAGTAGCAGCCCTCCTTTGACATCTACGTCATTAAGTCTACTCCTACCACAAGTCTTTTCCCACATAGGTAACATGATGCTCAAAGGCTTGTCTATAACGTCTACCAGCAAACTCGATCAAAGACTGTATCGAGCTCTTCAAGTCTTTATGATTCCAAATAACCAAAGACAAATCTTCGTTAATCTCCTCCAAAAAGATTAACTTTTTAGGATCAATACTAGACATGGCAAAGACAAAAGCATTCCCATTGAAAGAGAGGCAAACAGCTTTATCAACATTGGCAAAACATAAGGATGGGAATAAAGGTGCACCTCCTAAAAAGAAAAGTAGGCATGAGGTCCTCCTGCATAGTGCAAATACTATTCTATAGAGAACACATGCAGCCTCTATAAGAAAAGTGCGACAAACAATGGACCCAGATATGTAGTTACTTCAAATACTAAGTGATGGTAAATGCAAGGATGAAACAAACACTTCCCTGGTGGACATTACAGGGCAATATAAAGTCAGGCCTTACATTCCTTCAACCACAATGCCAGCTCACGGTCACCACGGACACCTCTGCGGATTGATGGAGGGCATGCCTTCAGAGGACTGAGAGGTGTGAGGTAAAAGGCACTCTTGCCTCATTGGCTGAACTGTGGACTCCTTAAAATGAGATGGATATGCCAAAAAAGTGGGCACCGTCTATAGCCTTTACAGTTGCCAATATATTTTACTGCTGTTGTGAATCTATGAAGGGACCCCCACTTTAACGACTGGGTAATTATTCAAGCAAGCAAATAAACATGCACATCTATGAAAGATGCCAACGCTGAAGAACCACAGTTACAGGTAAGTAACTTGTGTTTTTTAAGAGAAGCTCCAAGGTATTACTGGTATTTGTGTGTTGAATTGTAAGTGATATAGAACCAACTTGAATTTTATTCTGACATCTAGAGTAAGCTACTGGAGGTCTTTTAGTCTCGGGGATATGTGATCATACTTTGTATTTCTGGAGAACTAGAAAGTTCTGGGAAACAAGACCAGATCCTGGTCACTAATCATAGACTTTATTTGCCGGTATGGAGTTGGAATCCTTGAGAAAATCGAATTGCCATAGTGCAGCCATGCAGGGGCATTGGGCTCCACAGTGATGTGTACATTCTTAGGATGCAGGAGGGATGGAGTTTTTTTAACGAGCGAAGGGAGGCTTTTGTTTCATGTGAAGCAGTACAAGCCAGATAGTGAGTTCATTGATAGGTGGGTAAACGTCCACAAACTGAGTAATATACCTCCATCTGCCATGAAAGGAGGGATGTAGAATTTAGATAGTCATTTTTGGGTCCGGCTTGACAGTACAGCTGTGAGAAAATAACATTACGTGATCAACAGGAAAAAAATAATTCAGAAGCACTACTGAAGATGGCTTTGACTCTGCCCACATGTGAGTCCATTAAGTGTACCATTTATTGGGCAGATGCTGCATGCTTCTGCTCAAAGAGTGCCTGCATTGCACTTTTTGCCTATTGAGAAAGTGTTTGCTCAATACAGCAGAACTTCATGGTTATGGCCCCAATCCATGTTATAGTTGTGATCTATTTAATATTTAAAGTTACAACAAAGGCAGACGCCTGGTGCATTTATTCTGAAAAGCATATGTTAAAACAAGTAGGCATCTAACAGTAGATTGGCATTCAACTGTGTTAAATAAAACATGTAGAGAGGTAATTTCTTACATGGAATGTTACAGAGTGCTGTAGTAGGTAAGGGGTTTGGTGTACCTTACCCGCTCTGCCAAATCCTGGGGTAGAAGATTTGCAATTTGATAATCCTTGAGGCCCTCTTAGAGAAACTTATTTTGCTGACTGTAATTTAGTTTCTATTTATATTTTATGACTGTAAGCCTGGTGGTTGCCTTGTGGGAAAGTTAATGTTCAATACAGTAAGTCAGAGTTGGTTATGGTAAACCAACAGATGAGGCAGTGCGTCTCATTGGTTCAGTGGGGAAAGTCTGGTACCATAGGTCTGATCTATTGATCATAGGAAGTTATTACAAAGGCAATAGGCTTGACGTATTTATTGTGTAAAGCATAGTTAAAGTCAATAGGACACTAAGGACAGATTAATATTAGACTGTGTTTAAGCCTGTTAAGAGCCATTTAGAGCAGCTGTTGTCTCATCCAGTTGAAAAGCTATATTGAAGTTTGCATTTCCAATCCAGTGACATCACTTTCACTTGCAGGAGGACAATAAAGCATTTTAGAGTGAGCTATCCACTGGTTGGGTCCTGTGTTGGGAGCCCAAGTTCTTCTTTGGAACTTTGTATGATTAACTTGATATAACTGTTTTCAAAAACATCTGCCTACTAAGGTCCTTAGGTTTACAAACCAGCTTCTCACATGTTTCTATTTGTAAGTCATTCTTCCTTTTGCAATGCCTGTTTATTGTCCTTTTTGCATTTCGCTCTTTTGTCCTTGTTCCTTGACGATCATTTCAAACCTTTATTTAACCTGGTAGATTCAAATTAGCTTTAAGAACAGGACTCTCATGTTATTGCCCAGCTCTACAAAAGCCACAGTGATGTCAGATGGACTAGCATTTGATGAAAGCTTCGGTACATAAGATCCTGTTGTCTTTGTGGAGGGTTTAGTGCTTCTCACAGCCAAAACATTTGTTTTAACTTTTGGGGTTGGTAAAATAACACCAAGAGGATTATGATCACTGTATACACCAGCTTATGTAGCACCCTTCAAAATATGGTCACTTTCATTACCTGATTTATAAGTATAGTCATGAATGTTACTTCAACAACTACTACAAGAGGAAACAATGCCAAAGAATGCAGCACTCTTAGTCTTAGTAATGAATTTATTAAGGCACTTCCCAGATATCAAATGAAAGCACACAAAAATAGGAAAATTAGCATTTAACTTGAAAGCATAAAAACACATGTAAATGCCAAAATACTCACAGCAGTTAAATGACAGACAGAAAATGACAGACCAGAGAGTCCCTCCGGATCTGCGCTGGTCTCACAACTGACACCTTCCCTGACACCGGCAAAGTTGTCTGTGCACCCGATGTCTGTTGGGCCCATAGTCGACGTCGACCCGATCCTGATTCTCGACGAACCAGAGCTGGAGCAGCGCCAGCCGACGCCGCTTCCGACTGCAAAGGGGGCCTAGCCGCCCCAGGTTGGATCCAGACCCTTTTTTCTATGGGTATGAATGCAAGGAAGGATTTGAGGGGTTGCTGGGCCATTATGAATACCAGCAAGTAGACTCAAACATGGAGTGGGCTCAGGAGTTGGGCGAGGCCAGTGGTCTTGATACCTCCCCAGACACTGGCATGCTGTCTCCTCCTACCATGGCTTCAGCCGAGGGAGCTTCTTACTTCATGGTGGTCCGTAGGGCAGCCGAGGTCCTTGGCATTGAACTGCCTACTGTTGCAGTCAGGACTAATCTCCTGACGGAGGTGCTTCAGCCCGGAGCGTCTTCTTCAGAGCCGCTCCTTCCATTCAATGAAGCCCTCACTGTTGTCCTTCTGGGTACCTAGTCAAAACCCAGCACAGTAGCTCCTGTGAATAGGGCAATCGCTCACCATCAGCTCGCTTCGAATGACCCTAAATTCCTGACCGAACACCCCACGCCTGAAAGCTTGGTCATTAAGGAATCTTCGTCATCTGGCGCATTCCCTTACGCTCCCCCGGATAGGGAATCAAAAAGACTGGACCATCTTGGGAAGATGATGTTTTCTTCCTCCAGTCTGGCATTGCGGTCGGTGAACACAGCATGCCTCTTGGGCTGTTATACCCACTATTTGTGGGACACGGTTGCGCAAGTTGTGCCGCAGATCCCGGAGGAGGCATGTACGATCGTCTCCCAGGCTGTTGCCGATGGGAGAGACGCGACCAAGTTCACCATTCGATGTGGGCTGGACATGACCGACGCTCTAAGTAGATCAGTTGTGTCAGTGGCATTACGACGCCACGCCTGGTTGAGAACTTCTGGGGTTTTTTTGGAGGATGTCCAGCAGACCCTGATGGACATGGCCTTTGATGGTTCTCATCTCTTCGGAGATAAGGCGGACTCTGCACTGGACAGGTGTAAGGACTCACGGGCTGCGGCTCGGTCCCTTGGACTTTCCACTGCCCCTCGCCCTCAACAGTCCCCCTTTCGCTCTTTTCATGGCTGTGGGAGGGACTCCCTGTCGGGTCCCTTCCCCAGCCTCCGTGCCCCCCATGCCATTCAGCCTCTGCGTGGCCAGGGACGTGAAATCCCATGGTCTTGTGGGACAGGGAACTAGAGTTCCCAGTCCACTCCTACTGCAGCCTTCAAACCTTCCTAGTCTGTCTCCCAACCTCCAGCAAGTTTGCGGCAGGATATGCCATTGCCTGCCCCACTGGGAATCCATCATGACGTGCAGGTGAGTTTTGCAGATCGTCTGAAGGGGCTACTCCCTCCCCTAAGAGAGTTCCCTGCCGGCCATGCCTCCATGTTTTGGTCACCTGACGGAGGATTATTTGGCACTTGTCTGCGAGGAAGTTGCGGCTCTCTTGGCCAAGGGGGCCATAGAGAGGGTTCCTGCGCCAGAAGTAAGCTGTGGTTGTTATTCCCGCTACTTTATGGTGCCAAAAAAGGTCAAGGGCTTACATCCTATCCTCGACCTCATGATTCTCAGTCGCTTGCTTACAAAGGAGAAGTTCAAAAAGCTCACCTTGGCTGAGGTCTTTTCTGCCTTGGGCTCAGGAGACTGGATGGTGGCTTCGGACTTGCAAGACTCTTATTTTCATATCCCCGTCTTGCCTGCCCACTGGCGTTATCCCATTTGTGGTAGGCCAAAAGCACTTTCAGTTTACCGTGCTTCCCTTCGGCCTTACGAGCGCCCCTCAGGTGTTCACGAAAGTGATGCCGGTGGTTGCAGCTCATCTGCGCAGGTCGGGGATATCAGTCTTCCCCTACCTCGACCACTGGCAGGTGGACAGGCCCCAGAAAGTCATCTCCCACCTTCCTACTACATCGAACCTCCTGCACACTCTGGGGTTCACTATAAACATGGCAAAGTTACACCTGACCCCCTTTCAGATGCTCCCTTTTATCAGAGCTGCTCTGGACAAAGTGCAGTTTTGGTCCGATCCTCCCGATCAGTGAGTCCAGGATATTCAGGCTATGATTCTGATGTTTCAGCCTCTGTCCTGGGTTTCGCTGAGAATGAGTGAGGCTACTAGGCCTCATGGTCTTCTGCATCCTGCTAGTGACACATGCCAGATGACACATGCAGTCTCTGGAATGGGACCTGAAGTTCCAGTGGGTGCAGCATCAGGGGAATCCCTCCTACATGATCCAGATCTCGGAGGGGACTGCAAGAGATCTGCATTGGTGGCTTTCGAATCAGGATTGGGTCAAAGGCAGATCCCTCTCCCTTCCTCAACCAGAATTTACTACAGATGCGTCACTTCTGGGCTAGGGCGGACACATGGGAGAGGCGGAGATCAGAGGCCTCTGGTCTCTGGCAGAGTCCAGACTTCACATCAACCTGCTGGAGCTCCAGGCAATCAGACTTGCGTTGAAAGCATTCCTTCCCTTATTAAGGGGAAAGTGGTGCAGGTGTTCACGGACAACACCACTGCCATGTGGTACTGCAACAAACAGAGCTGTGCGGGGTCCTGGACCCTTTGTCAAGAAGCGCTGCTCATCATGGCATTTCTATGGTGGTTCAACATCTGGTGGGCTCTCTGAATGCCAGAGCAGAATAACTCAGCTGTCGATGCATAGTTGATCACGAATGGCGCCTCCATCTGGAGGTGGTGCAAGGCCTCTTTTAGCAGTGGGGAGAGCCTTGGTTATATCTTTTCCTTTAAAGTATTTCCAAGACACAGGGGCAAGTCTCCAAATCCTATAATGACAGCCACATCATTTCTGTTTATGTTACGGGATGTGTCTCTAAAAAACCCTCATGCCCAATCGTAACTCTTGAATTTTTTAATTGAAGCAAGTCAATACATCTCTATTTATTTAACTTTATTTTCTCTAAAATTATTGACCGGTTTTACACCACATCACAAAGAACACGCTTTCTTGTTTGATTTTGTCATTTTGGTGTTTACTAAATAGTTCTTTATTTTTCTAAGTAGTAGACCGCCAGATAGAGATATATATATATATATATATATATACATATATATATATATATATATGTTCGATGGCATGTGTAGCTGCAGATACACATGCTATGCATAGCTCTTCCGACATCTAGTGTTGGGCTTGGAGTGTTACCAGTTGTTTTTCTTCAAAGAAGTATTTTCGGAGTCGCGGGATCGAGTGACTCCTCCTCTCGGTTACAATGCGCATGGGCATCGACTCCATTGTTAGATTGTTTTCTTTCCGCTGTTGGGTTTGGACGTGTTTCCTCTCACTCTGAGATTTCGAATTGGAAAACCTATTTAATCGGTATTGTTTCAATCGTGTTTTCCATCTAGCATTGAACCAATAGTACCGTTGGAATCTAGATTTCGCCCTTCTGGGAGCGTGCACCCGACTCATGCCTGTTCGGGCCTACCGCATGGAAGCCTGTTGGATCGGACTCCATTTCGATTCTGCCCTCGGTGCCACGCGAAGTTCCCATACACAGACCAACATCTGGTTTGTAATTTGTGCCTTTCTCCAGACCACCGAGAAGAAGATTGCGAGGCCTGTCGATCGTTTCGATCCAAGAAGACCTTAAGAGATCGCAGTGCCCAAAGATTAGAAATGGCATTGAAAAGTACAAAACATCTCGACGTCATGGAAGAAGAACAGGCGCAGACAGCAGTCTCCATCCAAGACACCGACTCCGAGCAAGAATTGGAAGAAGATAGGCCTATCATTGCTGGCCAGCATCTGAGTACGTCTGCCCCTACGCCCATATATAAAAAACTACCGGAGGCCTTGGGTACACCACTGCCGGAAGGCCATGGTTCGGCACGAAAAAAGACTTGTCTTGACCGACCTTCAGGTTCGGAGCCGAAAAAGGCCACTCCTCCATCCACTTTGGAGTCGAGCAAGTCGGTTAAAAGTTCCACTTCGGACTCCAGTAAGCGTCCTCACTCCTCGGAGTCGAAGATTCGACGCCCAGCTTCGGAGCAGAAACAGCCGACTTCAGTTTCGGGACCAAAAAAGATTCAGACTTCGGAACCAAAAAATCATTGTACACAGAGGAACAAGGACTTTTGAGCACACTTAAACAAATCTCGAAGCCGATGCAAGAATCTTACAAGCCTTCTGATGAGGACACTGAGATTCAGCCAATATTGGAGGTTATGGATGAAAGACCATCTAGAATCCTTATACATAAAGAGACTGGCAGAATTATTACTGCACCTCCTTTAAAAACTAAAAGAAAGCTGGCTTTTCAAGAGGAATTAGACTCTGCTCAACCACCAGCAAAAGTTTAAAAACAAAAGGAGAAACCAGCACCTGTCCCTACTTCTCCTCCTCATTCTCCACAGCTTTCTTTTTTACCTCCACACAATAGTCCACCATCATTGCCTTCTCCACCACACTCCCAATACTCTCATGGAGATACAGTGGATCCTTGGGATCTATAGGACCCAGATCCTATTCCGGCTAATGATCCTGACCTATACCCCTCCAAGCCTTCTCCACCAGAGGACACTATTGCCTACACTCAAGTTGTTTCTAGGGCAGCTGCTTATCATGGGGTGCATATGCACACTGAGCCCCTAGAGGAGGATTTCTTGTACAACACTCTGTCTTCCACTCACTGTAGATACCAGTGCCTCCCCATGTTACCTGGAATGGTCAAACATGCCAACCAAATTTTTAGTGAGCCTGTCAAAGCTAGAGTAATTACTCCCAGAATTGACAAAAAATACAAACCTGCTCCTACAGGCCCAGACTACATCACACATCAGGTTCCTCCAGACTCAGTAGTGGTGAGTGTGGCTAGGAAAAGAGCCAACAGCCAATCATCAGGGGATGCTCCTCCACCTGATAAGGAGAGTAGAAAGGTTGATGCTGCTGGCAAGAGAGTAGCAACGCAAGCGGCAAACCAATAGCGAATTGCAAATTCGCAAGCACTTCTTGCCAGATATGATAGAGTCCACTGGGATGAGATCCAAGAATTCAAACAGCACCTCCCAAAAGAGCATCAAAATAGAGCACAACAGGTTGTAGAAGAGGGACAGGCCATAAGTAACAACCAGATAAGGTCTGCCCTTGATGCTGCTGATACAGCTGCAAGGAGTGTAAATACTGCCATTACAATAAGAAGGCATGCATGGTTACGCTGGTCTGGTTTTAAACCAGAAATTCAACAGACAGTACTTAACATGCCTTTTGATTAAAAAAACACTTATTTGGGCCTTAAGTAGATACCACCATTGAAAAACTAAGAAAAGACTCTGATATTGCCAAAGCAATGGGAGCATTATACACAACACCATATAGAGGCTCCTTTTGCAGGTCACTGTTTAGAGGAAGATTCAAACCACAGTCCTCTGAAGCTTCTACCTCCCTGGCAAAGCAGGGACAACAGCAGCAACAATCTCAAAGAGAGGGGTTTAGAGGGTCCTATAGAGGACAATATTTCAGAAACAGAGGCAAGTTCCAAGCCTTAAAACAAGCCACTACACCATCCAAACAGTGACTTCTTTCCCACCCATCCACCACACACATCGCCTGTGGGGGGGGGAAGACTACAGCAATTTCACTCTCATTGGCAAAATATCACCACAGACAATTGGGTGTTATCAATTATCCGCAATGGCTATTGCCTAGAATTAATCTCCACCCCTCCAAACATTCCACCACGTTACCACAAACTGTCCCCAGAACACAACGTTCTGTTGCAACAGGAGGTACAATCCCTACTAATAAAACAAGCAATACAATTGGACCCACATTCTCAGCAAGGAACAGGAGTATACTCACTATACTTCCTCATTCCCAAAAAAGATGGTACTCTAAGGCCTATCCTAGACCTCAGGCCTCTCAATCTATACATCCTGTCAGAACATTTTCACATGGTAACTCTGCAGGATGTCATTCTACTACTAGAGAAACAAGATTACATGACTGCTTTAGACCTCAAATATGCGCATGTCCATATACTCATCCATCCAGCTCACAGAAAATACCTCAGGTTCGCCATAGCAGGAAAACATTACCAGTTCACAGTTTTGCCGTTCAGCATAACAACAGCTCCAAGAGTGTTCACAAAATGTCTAGCAGTAGTAGCAGCCTACTTTAGAAGACAACACATTCACGTCTTTCCATATCTAGACGATTGGCTAATAAAATCAAGCAATTTTACACAATGCCAACAACACACTCAGTATGTAATAGAAACCCTGCATACACTAGGGTTCACTCTAAATTATCAGAAATCACACCTTCAACCAGCACAGGTGCAACCTTACCTAGGTGCTATTCTAAATACTCAAAAAGCCCTAGCATATCCAAATACACAAAGGACACAGGCTTTCCAAAATCTCATCCCACACATACAACCAAATCAACAATACACTGTAAGATTTATCATGAAACTTCTTGGGATGATGGCATCTTGCATAGCCGTAGTTCCACATGCAAGACTAAACACGAGGCCTTTACAACAATGCTTCTCACAACAATGGTCTCAGGCACACAGTCAACTTCAAGATCTAGTGTTGATGGACAACCAAACACATACGTCCTTTCAATGGTGGAATCTCAGCAATCTAAGAAGGGGCAGTTGTTTCAAAACCCTGTGCCTCAGACCATAATAACAACAGATGCATCAATAATAGGTTGGGTAGCTCATCTCAACAATCATACCATTCAAGGGAAATGGGATCCCAAACAGAAACAATTTCACATAAACCACCTAGAATTATTGGCTGTGTTTCTTGCCCTAAAAGCGTTTCAACCCCTTCTCAAACAGAAGTCTGTAAAACAGACAACATGACGACCATGTATTACCTCAAAAAACAAGGCGGGACACATTCATCTCAACTTTCTCTGCTAGCCCAGGCAATATGGAAATGGGCAATTCACAATCATATTAATCTATTAGAAGAATACATTCCAGGAATAGACAATCAGTTAACGGATCTCCTAAGCGGGAATCACCAACACACTCACGAATGGGAGATTCACTCCCAAGTACTTCAAAAGTACTTCCAAAAGTGGGGAACACCAGAAGTAGACCTATTCGCAACAAGCGAAAACGCAAAATGCCAAAACTTTGCATCCAGACACCCACATCCCCTCTCTAAGGGCAATGCCCTATGGATCAGTTGGTCAGGATATTTGCTTATGCTTTTCCCCCTCTCCCACTCCTTCCCTTTCTGGTCAGCAAACTACGACAGACATCTCTGACCATGATACTCATAGCCCCAACATGCTCACGTCATCATTGGTACACAACACTCCTAGACCTGTCTGTAGTACCTCATTCCAAACAGACCAGATTTGGTAACACAGAACAAAGGTCAAATCAGGCACCCAAACCCCAATGCTCTCAATTTAGCAATTTCGATCCTGAAGACATAGAATTTGGTTACCTAAAACTTCCATCGGAATGTATGGAAGTGATTAAGCAGGCACGTAAACCTACTACTAGACAATGTTATGCTAACAAATGGAAAAGATTTGTCTACTACTGTCAATCCAAAAACACTGATCCGCTTACAGCATCTATACAAGGTATTGTATGCTACTTAATTTGTAAAAATCTAATTTAGCTTTCTTATCCATCAAAATCCACCTTACTGCAATATCTGCGTATTCACAAACTATTCAACACATTTCTCTAATCAGAGTTCCTATTATTAAAGCCTTCATGGAAGGATTAAAACACATTATTCTACCTCGAACACCACCTGTTCCTTCTTTGAATTTAAATATCGTACTTACCAGACTCATGGGCCCACCTTTTGAACCCATACACTCTTGTCAAATTCAATTTTTAACATGGAAAGTTGCCTTCCTTGTAGCTATTACTTATTTACGAAGAGTTAGTGAAATACAAGTGTTCACTCTTGAGGAACCTTTTTTCCCAAGTACACAAACATTAAGTTGTGCTTAGGACAAATCCAACATTTCTACCAAAAGTAGTATCTCCTTTTCACATTAACCAAACAGTGGAATTGCCATTCTTCTTTCCACAGCCAGACTCAGTTGCAGAAAGAGCTCTTCATATTCTAGATCGCAAAAGGGCTCTTATGTACTATATCGACATAACTAAAGATTTTAGGAAACAAAACAACTTTTCGTTGCTTTTCAACAACCACATAAAGGCAATCCTTTATCTAAACAAGGCATAGCAAGATGGATTGTTAGATGCATACAAACATGCTACATCTAAGCAAAAATACAACTTAATCACTCCTAGAGCACATTCCACAAGGAAGAAAGGTGCGTCCATGGCATTTTTAGGAAACATAACAATGGCTGATATATGTAAAGCAGCCACATGGTCTACTCCTCATACATTTACAAAACACTATTGTGTTGATGTTTTCTCACTGCAACAGGCTACCGTAGGCCAGGCTGTCTTAAGAACACTATTTCAAACAACTTCAACTCCAACAGGCTAGCCACCACTATGTTTTGGGAGGACTAACTACTTTATAGTCTATGCAGAGCATGTGTCTCTGCAGCTACACATGCCATTGAACGGAAAATGTCACTTACCTAGTGTACATCTGTTCGTGGCATGTACTGCTGCAGATTCAGATGCACCCTCCCTCCTCCCCAGAAGCCTGTAGTCGTTTAAGTTTACCATTTGTCCATATGTAGATACATTTACATTTGCATGGACATCTCTTTATATTCTTATACTCTATCACTCCTTCCTTCACCCTTTGCAGGAAAACAATCTAACAATGGAGTCGATGCCCATGCGCACTGTAATCGAGAGGAGGAGTCACTTGATCCCATGACTCTGAAAAGACTTCTTCGAAGAAAAACAACTTGTAACACTCCGAGCCCAACACTAGATGTCGGAAGAGCTATGCATAGCATATGAATCTGCAGCACTACATGCCACGAACAGATGTACACTGGGTAAGTGACATTTTCCATATATATATATATATGTATATATATATATATATATATATATATATATATATATATATATATATATATACACACACACACACACACACACTACTAGCGGTCGCCAGTAGGTAGTTGTACTTAGGACCATGTATCCATAGAAAAATAATTTTTTGACTTGCCTATAACTTTGGCAACGTTTGACGACTTCACGAAATTTCGCAAAAAAGGTGTCCCTTGTTAATTCCCATAGGAGCTTTGAACACGACTACAGCCCGAACCACTGGGCGGAATTACACCAGATTTGGCAGAAAGCTAGCTTTCTTCACTTATTTGGAGTGAATCCATTCTGGAGTTTACAAGAAATTAAAGAAAATCCAAATTTGTATATCTGAGGTCACAAATAATTCACAAATATTTGCTAATTTTCTCGAATGGACATGCAAATAGAAGCCCTGAGCAGAAAGTTGTGGCCTCCATTTTAAGGTCCCAGGACCCAAGGGCTGGTCCCCAGGGCTGAAAAACAAAATGAAAAGTAGCTCAAGGGGTCATGGTGGAGGTACCATGACCCTAGGAGTGTGACATAGGAATGTTTGAGGGTCAAAGTATGGGTTAAAATTATTTTTTTTCACCATATGCAGTATTTGCGAATAATCAAGATTAATCAAGAATAAGCACAAAAAAAAACATTCACAGACTCATTCATACACTAATTCATTAAGTCACAGATCCAACCAGACTCATGCGCCCACTCACACCCACTCAGACACTCATACACCCACTCAGACCTCTCATAGAATCACACACACACTTTCAGACCCAATCAGACGCTAACGCACCCACTCAAAGATCCAGAGACAGGCCCTGTGGCCAAGCCCCTGTGGCCCAGGTTTGAGTGGTTACAAGGCCTTGGTTGTAGGACCTGACCGAAGGCCTTGTGCAGCTGTGGTTGGATTAATGTATAGTAATTATTAAAATTACTTTACGTTAAAAAAAAACCATAGAAATTCACTAGAAAAAAACAAGTGTTACAGGACCCTTATAGTTAGGTTCTGAAACCCCACAGAAATTCATTAGTTATAGCTAGAGTTATTTCAAGTGACTATAACTCGGGCCGTAAGGTAACTATAACTTGCGCCTTCGCCATGCACAGCTAATTACTCCACACAGTATTCCACTAATAACACCTTCTATGGCATCTTTGATATTATCACTTCAACATTTGCAAAAACATTATTCATGAGAAAACTGTGTATGGTGAGGGTGCGAGTTATAGTTAGCTTAGGGCACGGGTTATAGCTGCATTGCAGTGCATGACCAACAAAGGGTGGGAGCCCCCCGGCATCCACCCCACTATATTTGAGGCCGCTGGGCAAGCTCCAAGGTCCCTTGGCCCAGCAAACTCCCACCTCCAACGGAAGCGGGCCTTGCTCCCGGCCAGAGGGAGCATCTAAAAATGCTGCTCCCTGCGGGCGGGAGCAATCTTCATATGTTTCCCTGTCTACTTCAGTGGGGGCAGGGAAACAGATGAAGTCAGCTCCCAGTGAGCAGGAGTATTTCATGCTCCTGCCTACTAGGAGCGGACTTAGGCTGTGATTAAGACCCTGGTGGTCATGAGACTGGTAGGGCGCTGTGGACAACCCCCGCTGTTTGGAAGTGGACTTTACTTTTGCTTGGTGGGGGCTGTGTCCCTGGGGCTGGTCACACCAGTACATGGCAGATGCCAGCCCTGGAGGAGGCAGTCCCCAGGGCCATCTTTGGCTCCTCAAAGGGGGTTCTGCGGCCCCCCCATCCAAAGTTACACAGCCCAAGCGGTGGTGGTCCCTAGGGCTTGAGGGTCCAAAATGGCCCCCATTCATTATTTTTATTACAACCCGGGGAGGTGGCGGTCCCTGGGATTGCGAGGAGGGCACCCGTTTCCCCGCACCATATTTCAGTAAAGCCCCAGGGAGGTGGTGGTGGTCCCCGGAGCTGCGGGGTGGTGCGCGACCCCCCGCATTCAATATGATAAAAGCCCCGGGGAGGTGGCAGTTCCTGGGGATGCAGAGGGATGCCCCCTCCTCATTAAATTAGCAATGCCCCCAGGACTAGACCAACCTGGGGGGCTTCAGAAAAAAGAAGCTTGGGAGCACGGGCTTCGTTATTTTTTTTAAATTGTAGTCCTCTCTACGGATTACAGTGAAAATGCTATTTAGCTCTTGGTGGGGGGGTGGGGGTGGTGTTGGGTTGTCCTTCCAGAGCTAAGGGGGTCAGAGTGACTCCAGTTTTATTTATTTATTTATTTTTATGGGACTCGACTGAAGCAGAGTCCCAAGATGATTGCCAAAACATCCTGGTTTGAAGTGTTGGCAGCCAATCAGAGCTGTGCATTTCCCTGCATAAGCTTGTCTTTTTTCGCGATGTTGTCACGGCCAGAGATACACAGATGTATTTTCCCATTAATATCTCAAAAACTAATGAATGGATTCACACCAAATTGGCAAAAGCACAATCTGTGTACTGATAGCTAGCTTTCTGCCAAATTTGGTGTAATTCTCACAAGAGGTTTGGCTGTAGTCAAGTCTAAAGTCTATTTGAATTAACATAGGAAACACAGTTTTTTTGGATCCCCCCACCCCCCTTTTTCTCGGCTCCCGGTTGACAGATCATCCCGAAACTTTCCTTGCGGAACAAGAATCACTGGTACACTTTTTGGAAAATTTTGTGAAGATTCATCAAATGGTGCCGAAGATATGGGCAAGTTAAAAAAAAAAATGCTTTTTCTGTGAAAACATGGGCCTAACCATAACTACCTAGAGGCGACCACCAGTAGGTAATTCATATATTTCTCAAAGTCTACTGCCAAGAAAAGCAGAGAAATATTTAGTAAACACCAAAATGACAAAAGCTAATAAGGCCAACTGGAGATATGAGTTTTTAAAATTTTAGGTGGAAATAGTGCCAAGTGCCAATATAGTCAGTGGTTGCTATAGAACAGAACTTAGGCATAATGTGATGCTGACTGGGATGGAGTCTAGGTCAGATACACCAACCAAGTTCACCCTGGGCAAAAGATTTTATCTTCTGGCTTTTGTCCTTTAAGTCCCAATCCACCACATCTAAAGCCCCCCAGGGCCTGGAGGAAGGCACTTGGTGTCAGGTAGAGTCCATTCTATGTCTAATTGCCACTAATCAACTCGGTAGGTGTAGGAAAGGCCTCTTGTAGCGTGTTATATCACTGTAGCTTGAACAGAAGGTCAGCCTTATGACCTTTGGAGTCCACGTCTTTGTCCGTGGTATAAGACGAAGAGCAGACCCAGTCTTCAAGGACCTTCTCAGGTCTCTGACAGCAGATTAATAAAAAAAATCCAGGAGTGTTCTGAAGTGGAGGTCGCGAGATGCCACATCTATGCCTGGCACAGGTTAGTGGATGGGAATTACCCCTGGGACCATCCTAACCAACAGTGTAAAGGTTCCCGGGACAACGCCTGATCACTGTGGCCATTTTCAAGGTGGCTGAAGTCTTCAGCCACACTAAGCTTGGGCTATGAGGACTGGATGTGTGTATGGGGAGTATACTATGATAATCTTATTGTTCTCCCACAATTAACACTAAAATCCAGTTTGATGCAGGTCCTGCACCCCATACAACCTCAGAGACAGAAGTCTGGTAGAACAAAAGCTGAGTTTTCAGCAACCAGACAGTGGATACACACAAATTATTTTGTCATCTTGTTTTCTCCCTTTGACGTGCACCCTAAATGTTATATGTAAACTCAGCAAACCAGTCAAACAAGCTTTGACACTGTAACGTCAAAATTAGCACTTTAGTGATTGGTCCAGTCTGGCTGGGAGGGGGACAAAATAAGTGCCCTGCCCAAGTATCAGCTAACATTAGTCTGTGACAAGGGAAGCCTCTTTCAAGTGGCCCCAATTGTCATATGAACAAATCTAGCAGACTTGTCAAGCAGGATATGTCATTCAAGCAGGGTTTGACACTTTAATGTCAAAACAGATCCTCTCAGTCCCACCCTTGATATTCTGTCAGATTCAGATGGGTCATCTCTGCCCATACAGGTCAGCCTGTTTGCTAATGGAAGCAGGTTAACACCTTAGGAACACCAGTTCAAATGCTAATTACTGGCTGGCGTAAGTAGGAGAGCGAAGTGCAGATTTAGCTGCCAGGGTCGTCAGGCACGGCAAACATAACTTTGTGAAGTGATCTTTCCATGATATATATTACACATCTGACTCCACCAGTGAATTGTGATCGTAATAAATATGCCAGAAAGTAAAACAATGGCATTTGTAGCTGTTTCTTATCCAGAGATACCATTCATTAAATGTAATATTGTATCCCAATACTTTCCTATAGAAAAGTGAATCCTGGTACAGTGAAAATAGATTTTAGAGTGTTTTCACAGCTAGGACATGTTTTAACATTAAACTTTTAAATATTCGGCTTTTAAATATCATGCACCCTGCCTTATGGGCGGTAAAGCCTAGTTAGAGGTAACTTTTTAATGTTTAAAAGGAGCGTTGATGCCTGTCAAAAAGGGGTGATCTTGACAGGTTGATTTTACAGCCTTAAAACTGCACATCCACACTACAGTAGTATACCTGGAAACAGGCCTTACAGTGCTACAGCAGTGGGTGGCACAATGAGTACTGCAGCCCACTGTTAGCATTTAACTTACAAGCCTGGGAATACTTAGTAGCATTTACTATGGAGTTATAAGTAAATAAAATGTGCCAACAAAGGGTATACTAATCTTACATGTTGTAAGGAGGAGAACATGCACCATAAGATTGGTTAGCAGGGGTAAAGTGCGCAGAGTTCTATAGTCAGCAAAATTAGGGTCCAGCAAAAGAGGCAATAAAATCTAGGGCGACCCTGCAGAAAGAGTACATTTCCAATAACAACCTTCTCCTGTGTCTGAGGCAGTAGAGAGTTATCTGCTAATTGTAAGTTAGGCACATATACTTGTATTTGTTCCGCCTTTCTTCTTGCCTCCTACATAGCTATATGAATGTACATTTCTTATGCATTTGTTGAGTAGGCTTGGGAAGTAGAATGGATAGTATCTCATGTACCTTTCTCGACCTGATTGCTTTCCATTCCTAACTTATGTAATGTTACGTAATTGTCAAGTTTAAGCCGTATGCTGCTCAATGGGACTGTGCAGAGAGGGGTTCTCTTTCCATGTCGGGTACAGCAAAGCCCCACTTGTTCTAAAGGTTATATAAGACTATCCCATTCAATTCTGGGATGCCTCTCAGCCCATACGAATCGAGAAATCAAGGTGGAGAGTTCAGTGATGAATGATTTATCAAGTATAATAGGTAAATTAGTGCAAATATATAAAGATTTATAGAGAATTGTCATTTCTATTTTGGCAATAATTCCATTAAGAAGTGAAGACTTAGTCACTTTTTTTTTAGTTTCCAATTCGATTACGACTGTCCCATGATTGTCTTTGATCATTGTCTCCTTGTCTCGATTTACTTTCATGCCCAAGTGTTTCACCGATCAAGTGGCGGCTAGCTTGAGTGAGTATTCACTCTTGATGTGTGTTGTTACAGAGGTCGAAGAATTGTTTTTGGGGTCTGGTCCAGTTGATGGTAATGCCTGAGTGGGTCCCAAGTTTATTAATTTCTCCGATTACAGCTGGGAATTTTGTGTTAGGAAATGTAATAAAAATAAGGAGATCAACATATTCCTTGTAGAGAACATAATGCCCCTGTTGTAATGTCACCCCCATCAAGCAGCTAGCTTATGGCTCCATCATAAGAGTAGAAAGTAAACTGTCTAGTTCCCCTACATAAAGGATCGGGTCCCATTAGGTAACCATTGAGTAGTATTCTGCTGGTTTGGGTTTACGTAGAGGAGAATTAAGTATCTTTAGAGACTCACTCTATCCAGTATTGACAATAAAAAAATGCAACCTTAGTGAATTAAATGCATTTTTGGCATCCAACAATAGGGCAACACCCTGAATGTCTGAACGTATCTGGGTCATTAGTGAGAGAAGACGCCAAAGGTTATAGATCTACCAGATATGAAACCAGACTGGTCTGTCAAGACTAGCTTGCTCAACAGCCCAGCCAGCCTGCCTGCAATTATTTTAGCTAGTATCTTCATATCTAGTTTAATAAGAGAAAGGGGTTGATAAGATCGGCACAACTCTTAACCCTTTCCAGGTGTCAGCAGAACTATGACCACTGCTTCCCGTTTGTGGTCAGAAGGGAGGCTTTCTCCAGGCTCTTGTGTTACGTATCTAGCAGATGTGGGTAAAGCTAGTCTTCCTATACTTTATAAAACTTGTCTGTTAGGCAATTATAGCCTAGTATTTTATCACCAGCCAGGCTATTGATCACCAGTTAACTATTTAACTGTGATTTCCTCCACTAAGGGTATTCTCTTGCCATTGTTAACCCATGTTAGCATTCAAGATAAGCTTAAGAGGGTGCCGTGGTGTGAACCATTTATAAATGTAACATTGAAGCTAAAAGTCGCAGAGATTCTAGCATTGGTAGCATGCCTGTTCTCTAAATGTGATATTTTACATCTAGTTTTTGCACGGCAGCCCTAATAGATTTAAGTATTGTTATGCCTCTTATGTAATCTTTAAAAGATTCCCAGACTGTGTGCTAATTAGGGACTGAACTTTTATTTATCCTTAAGTGTTTTTCAATGTTGGATCACAGTACTTCTCTGAACACTGCAACCAGAAGCCGTCTAGATGGGAATTGCCATCCTGCTAAGTTGCAACATGAGTACGGACATCGAGCCATAGGATCACAAGGGAATGGTCGGAGAGAGGGCTTGAGAAATAATCAATTTTGGAAGCCCAACGTGCTGTATATTTGAGTAATATAATAGTGAGCGAGAAGGAATCGTACACTATTGAGTAGAATAAATATGATCTTTTTATCTTATTATGCTCCCTCCTCACGTCTACAAACTCCAACATATCTTTAATTAGTGTTAATGCGTAAGACGCTCTGGGAGATAGTGTGCTTAGGCCTTCAAGTCAGTTCAGTTTAATATCTAGAGCATAATTAAATGTGCCTCCCCACATCAGAAGGGTGATCTCATGTTTAACAAATAGAACATATATGTCAAAGGACTTGGGGAAGCCTATATTTGGGGCATATACATTAATCAATGTAACAAACATCGTACATCACTCCCCCTTAACAACAGGACCCTACCATTTGGGTCTACATAAGCATTGCTACACCCAAGAGTATGTACTAAAAGTAGAAATGTTCTTGAGAAGGCTCCATTTTGTAGTATACCGGGCAAAGGATCTAGGAGAAGTGTGTACCTCTTGAAGAAATGCAATATCTCTCTTATGGCTATCCAAAAGTCTGAACATTAGTCTAGCGATTTCTTATTTTTAAGCTCTCTGACATTCCATAATTCCAATTTAGGTGTGGGTTTCATAGAGACCGAAAGTGATACTCTATATAGTTTAATGCACCCTTTTATCTGTCCTGTGAATTGTCTTGTGTACATTGTTACAGTGTGTTCCTTCTGTCACTGTTCAGCAATAGTGTCAAATTTGGTTCCAATCTGTCCTCCTTACCACTCGCTGTCCCCTCCCAAAAAAACTGCCTTTCCAAACTGTCAATGTATAATATATGAAAGCCCCAACACAGCTCTAACAAACTTAGCATATCCATTAAGTGGTGTATACATATGAGGGCGGGTTGTGACCCATAACCCGGATGAAGTCTAAAGCATACCACTTGTAAGTTATGCATCTTAGAACTTAACCATGTGACTAGAATGTTGAGGAATTGGTGCTGAAAGACTTCCAAAAATGTGTGGCACAGTGCTAAAGGAGTGTATCCGCCATCAATCTGCCTATTCAAGTGTATTCTGGATCTATTAAACCACAGCAATGTTTCAAGAAATAGACCATGTATTAATCAGTATCACTTGTAGGGCCTTCATTCGGCAAGTTGTCTAGAGTTTCACAGGTGAGTTACTTTGCTATGAGCTATTTTGGTATGGGACAAACTTCTTGATGAAGCGTGTTACATCTGCTGGGTTTCTGAAGGACTTTCTGATGTAGTCCACCTTCAGCACGGCAATACAGCATGGCCTTTTTAATTTCTGTAGCTATCAGATTTTCTTTAATTCGAAGAAGACATGTATCTCTACTTGGTTCCCAATTGTGAAATCTGGAAAGGTGGACAGTGTGTTTCCTTGGTAGCTCAGTACTTCTTTCGCTTTGAGCACAAGACCGCAACTCTCTAACTTAACAGTCTTATTGTTACAATTATCAGGCGGTTGTTGGCACCATGTGCAGGTCTAGGGCCAAACAGGGATTCAATGTAAGGTTCATGTTTGCCCATTGCAGTGGCTTCAGTAATTCTTGTAATGTGCGGATTGTTGAGTCAGGATCTCGCATCAAGATCTTCATTCTTGGCCTTCAGTCAGTACTTTGCTTATCGTTTCAACAGTCACTTGTTATTCATTCAGCCTCTCATATTTCACTACATAATTCATAATTTAGTGATGGATCACAATTTTTAGATGTGATGACCTCTGTGATAGACTTCAGAATGCTTTGAGGGTGTGGATGCAGCAGTCTTCTGGTGGATGCCCTTCTTGACTGGGCAGTTTCCCCCTTTTCCTCTGAAAAGAAAAGTTATGTTGGAGGTACACTAGAGCAGCACATGCACTAGGATTGTGATGTCCCCCTTTTGGCTGATTCATATATGGTTTTATCTGAGAAAACAGATTGTGCTTCCTCACTCATCTCTGTCTATTTAAGAAGACCATTTACCTTAAGAAGTCGAGAGGACTCCTCACCACTCTCTGGCCTGCATACTCTGTTCTTGAGTCAGTTGAGGAACGTCTACAGTTCACAAAAGATGTGAGACTCAACAAGGGAACAGTAAGAAAACTAAGCTGGTATGGCTCATTTAGTGAGCTTAAGAGAAGAGTTTTCCTTGTTTGAAAATCATTATTTTCAGAGTAGATTTTTTATGGCTTTTTCAGCAGCAATGTTCGCCTCAAGAAACACTCCAACCGAACTGTTCCTTTATCAGAATGAGGTCGGGAAAAGACATTTTACAGATCTTCAGAATTGTTTCCGCTGGTCAGAAAACCTATTCCTATGTAGGGAGTTTTGTTTAAAACTTTTTATTTAGTTATTTTAATACACATCCCATTGCCTACAGCCACTGACTGGTAATGTGAGCTGTTTGAAGATACTTTTTAACCCCCGTCAAGGTTGATGTAGTTCCCTGTAATCACCTGATAAGATAGATTTGTACGACATCTCATACGATTTGTGGTGCTGCTCTACATACTGTTATTTTTCTCCTTGGCTAAAGTATTCCACAATATACTGATCAACTCAGAGAAGGTTATTGGCATTGTCTTGGCCCAGGCTGCAAGTACGGGTTGAATTTCCACAGTCAGTGCTGTTGCTGATTATTTGCTTCTCACCAATTAATGTGGTCTCCCTCCCGGGTATGGGAGGTCCCGTAGAATAACTTCAGGATCTAAGAAAATGAAGATTTCAAATACTTTTTCCAATTCATCACAGTATCTCCCCAGTTTTGGGCCATGGCACGGCAGGTAAGACAATGAGCCGGTTGGACCTCAATCTCAGCAGCAACTTTCCAACTATCTTGTCCGGGTCCGCAGTCTTTTGTGGTGTTCTATACATGTGCGCAAGAATTGTGTATTGCATCTCCCTAATTTTACAGCCAGTGCTGATATCCGAGCCCTCTTGCATAGTCTATGCCATTCTCTGTTGAAAGGTATTTCCCCAGTTCATTTTAACATCTCTTCTTTGGTGGCATCTTATGCTTGGTCTGAGCCTCTTCCAGGAACTTATACAGCCTTAGTGGCATGTTTGTCTCGAGCCCCTCCCTCCACCCCCACAAAAAGTCCTGTTTGAGATTTTAATGTGTTTTCGAAGGCTGTTGTTCATACACCTTTTGACCCTACATCAGACCTAAAACTACTCACCCAAAAACAGCTTATTGTCAGTTTCAGGAAGGGGCCTTTATGTCTTGTTATCAGGAGACCCATATAAATGCTTTAAGAGATAAAGTAAGCTTACATCTCTATTTCTCACCTACGGCTGTCTGTGAGTTGAATTTAAATACGTTCCAATCGAATCCTTCGTCCGAAGTTAAAAGTTGTTTTTCACGATATGAATGAAAAAATTAGCCCCTTGCTTGTAGGTTAACAAATAACAAAGTGATGTAAGGAATGCTTGATTTGATTTCAGGCATTGGCGATCGCTCTGGCTAGACTCCAGACCATCGTTTTTTTCACTGTGCCATTCTGAACTGGGTCGTGTGAGCACTGCCGCCATGTCTGGACATGCGCTGGTGTACTTAGCTCATGTACAGCAGTAAAATGATGAAAAGAATCATTGAATTCATCTCAGTCACTGGTGAATCCACGGGCTATATTCCAAAACAATGTTTTCGCTCACTATATTACTCTGAACAGAGATTAGCAAAATGCAAATCAATCGCGGTCATCTTCCAGTAGGAAGAGCCCAGGTCACAATACCAGGCCAGGTCCCTCCCGTCCCCCCCAAGACGGGAACCCAAGGAACCCCTGATCGGGTTTGGCCCTCAAAGGTATAACTTGAGTCCATTCGCACAGTCAGGCACAGGACCCACGTCTGAGCTTGCCTCACTGATGAGGCCTATGTAAATTGAAACAAGGGAGTAGCCAGAAAATTAAAATGCCCCCTACTTTGATCAATGCCATTGGGTGAGCGAACCGAGTATGCCCTACCCACTCATGCATCCATCTTTCTGTCCATCTTTTCGTGCTTCCATTCATCCCTCCTTTCACCATTCCATCTACACTCTCATCATTACAGTCTTCTATACATCCCTCCCCTTACACTTCCATCCATCTTCATCCAACCTTTAATTCACTTTCCTTTTATCAATCCACAAATCCATGCTTTAACCCTTCCATTTAGAGGTACATTCATCCATCCACCCATTCATCCAGCCAATCATCATTCCAGCTAATGTCTTTCTTTCATCCACCGAGCAGAGTACCCGATCCATTTTTCAGATTGTGAAGTCCTTCACTTTGCCACAATCCTGTCAAGGAGCGATTGTTCCTTCCCAACAGCGGTGTAGTGGACTGGCAACATATTTTGAAACTACATTTCTGATATTCAGAAAAAATAGCCTACCTTGGAGACTCCTCCTCCTGTTGGCCATTCTGTTCTGGACAGTCGCAGCTGTAGGCTTACTCAATTTAAGCCCATATTCTTGGAGTAGTCAAGGGCTGCCATCCTAAAATGCAAATCAGGGTCTTCCCTTAATGCCAGTCCTCCGATGTTGCTTGCGGATGCAGTGAACATTGTTTACCCAGTTATGAATTCCATTTTCAATCTTTCCCTTTGGTCAGGGGTTGTGCCTACTGCCTAGAAGCTTGCTAAGGTGATCCCTCTTCTTAAGAGGCCTGCATTGGACCCTATCATTTTCTGCAATTATAGGCCCATCTTGTTTCTTCCATGCTTTTACAAATATGCTGGAAAAGTTCGTTAACGCACAGCTCTCTGAATATCTTGAGGGAGGTAAACTGTTACGTCCTAGTCAGTCTGGCTTTCGTCCTCGTCATAGTTTGCAATCAGCAGTTTTGGCAATATCTGACCACATTAAATGGATGTTGGATGCAGAGAAAAACACAGCTTTGATTCTTCTTGATCTCTCAGCTGCCTTTGACACTATCTCACACTCTACCCTCTTGCACCGTCTTTTTGTCCTGGGTGTGTGTGTGGGGGGGAGAGTTCTGCGTGGGATTGGTGTAAATCATTTCTGACTGCCAGAGGCCATTCGGTTTGGCTAGCTCCTTCTTGCTCGGATTTTGTTGAAAGCCTTAGCTATGGTTCACAGGGCAGTGTTCCTCTCCAGCCCTAGTTACTTGGCAGAAAGATTCACTCAGTATATTCCCTCCAAAGCGCTGCGCTCTGCTTCTCTTTTGGTTATCCCACGCTTTAACCGTGTTGGAAGGTGCAGTCAGGCTGTTTCCTTCTTGGCTGCTAAAGCCTGGAATGAGCTTCCAAGTTCATTGTGTTTGATCTCTTCTGAGCTTACCTTCCGAAAAAAAACTTCAAACCTGACTTTTTTTATGGGGGAAAATTAAGGTCCTTGTTGTGGGGCTGCATACCTGGACTATATTTGTTAGCTTTGGGACACTCTTCGGAATAGTCATGGTCTTTACAATTTCGCTTATTCATTCATTCTGGTACTCCCACGATGGAGAACTAGGATTAAAAGTAAGTACCTTTTCCTTCCTTGGATGCTAGTCCATGAGTTTGGTCAAACAAGGCTATACAACACATTTGATTACTCTTACTTAACACAGATTCTCCTTTCTTCCAATGTAATTTGGCATGTTTAAAAGCCTGCCAGTTCCTAGGACTCAATTGAATAGGATGTGAGAATACGTATAGGCTACTCACCATTGTAACTATTATATTGTTAGTCCATCAGTCCCTTCAGATATGCTACCCTCTCTCCATCATTGCTGTCCTTGGCCTAAAATAGTGCCACGAAAGGTGGACAGAAAAACGTAGAGAAATGCTGGAGCCAGTTGGGGTGGCTGCAATAACAAAACCTTGTAGTTGGCAGACATGCATACTCTCAGGCTTCTTCAGCATAGCCTCCTAGGCGTACTCTCTCGGCTGCCATCCTAAAGTACAACGTGCTATTTGTAGGACTGAAGGGCCTAGGAATAAAGTAGATACTATGGTGAGAAACGTTTACTGTTCTACAACTATTGGAGTGCTTGGACACATTTTGTGAGAGATGTAACATGTTGACAATGAGAAAAGAGATGGCTACAAGGTTTTCTGTTATTTTGTAGGGGGTTTACTGACCAACTGAGAAAGATTTCAAAGGATGCTGGAATGCCCATCCAAGGCCAACCCTGCTTCTGTAAATATGCTCAGGGTGCGGACAGCGTCGAACCAATGTTCCGACACCTCAAGAACACATATTCAGGGCTCCAACTTATCATTGTCATCCTGCCAGGAAAGACACCTGTGTATGGTAAGGAAACACGCAAATAGTGTGCTGTGTAACTGGATTAGTGAAATTCACTTTCTTAGCCATTATGGCTACAGTTTTCGGGCATTCAGATGTGGTTAAAAGCATATGTTGTGGTTGTTTTGTTTCTCTGTGAATATCGTGTTCTTGCTGCTGCAGAATCCCACTTTGTGATGTACTTTCGATAGACGACAGTGATTATTGCCATTTGTTAAATAAAGGAAATCTAGGTATGACTTAATAACAATAATTTATTGTGACTATTGAGGAATCTTATTGAGGGCCAGATGTCTCCGTTCAACCACTATGTCAACAGTTGTTTTGGATACATTCCCACTTGTGCCCTTATTGCATAGTTTGCTCTGGAGCATTTGTTTTGCAAACCAATGGCACTATTATTCTATTTTGTGTAATAAAAGAATGGATTAAACTGATCTTTTTCTCTGGTCTACAGTGTAAACATTTTTTGGGTCAGGATAAAAGTGCAGCAAAGGAATTTTTAAACCTTTTTAAAAAATAAATCACTTCAATTGCCTTTAAATTATTTTACGTGCGTAACATATTTAGAAAATGAACTCCTTTGCCCCATTTTTCGTTCATTAGGCATAAGCATAACAAAGTGCTGAATTAATTTGATAGCTTTGTTTATCTTGATGTAAAACGTAACCTAATATGTCACATAGTATTTTAAATACAGATTTAAATTCCATTCATACTGATAATTTGGGAGACTAGTCTTTCACATTTTATTAATTGACCTTTCCTATCAAATATGTGCACCCTATGATTTATGAATTCGAGCTTATATGTACTCCTGAAAGAATATGTTGTCCTTTATATACTCTCTTTCACTAAAGTCTGTCTCTTGTTATTTGTGACATCTCCTGTTTCAGCCTCTTTTCGGCCCAATTACCACAAATATCTTTTTGTTAAATAGTTACGTACCTTTTTATCTAAATCAGTGCCATCCTTTTCGGTGTTGTGAGACATTGAATATATACATAATCTTGCTATATCCTTAGTCATTAGATTGAAGAATTTCGGAAAACGTGGTCTTCAAATTTATTATTTTTATTGTCTTTGAGGATAGAGGACAGATAACATTATTTTCCATATCCTTTCAACTTCACATACCCTAGTTGACCATGTTTACCTTAACTTTAAGCCATCAAACATGGGCATGACACAAGGCCACATGATTGAGGGGTCCGACCCAAGTATTTTTGTGTTAATGGATGTTACATTAGGTCATATTCTACCTGGAGGCGTTGAACACTTTAAACTTTGTTGCTGAGCAAATGCTGATTTGTTTCCTCACAGAAAATGTTTACTGTTCTTTAAAAAAATGCAATGATATGGCTACCGATCTTTTTTCAAGTTTTTACTTAACACATCAGGAAGAAGAAAGCAAGGTAAGGAGCAGTGAAAATAAATCATATTAAAACTTATTCTGGAAGTTTGAGGAGGGAGCGATGTTGAAACGTTAACCATATAAGTCACTGGGGCATCCCAACTGCATTGGATTACATTGTGTTAAAACATTTGTTTAGTGCCTTTATACTTAAGAAGGGCTTAAATTGCTTCTCAGGATAGTCAACTAAGTCGCTGCTCTGTTTGTTAAGCCTGGTTAACAGTAGTGCTGGAGGTATAGTGTAGATGTAGTATGTTTATGATAAATACATCATCCTCACTTTATAAATATCTTCAACTCACCAGACTTGACCCAGAAACCCCCCTCACCCCAGCAATAACTCTCCAGCATCGTCAGATGGTGCAATGTGGCCTCATCCGTAACTCTAACCAAATCGGATGTGAGGACATTAGAGTATATAGGGTACATTGACATCAGTTGCTGACCATCTGGGAACTGCAGAACAAGATTTTATTTTCCAGTGTCTGCAGATATGTGAAGAAGCGTTCCTCCTCACCTTGAGATAAGTCCCCTGACTGGCAATGATAAAAAGGTCTTACCAAAAAACAGCTACAGGAGGGAAGAGTATTCTTTGTGGAAACTTTCTTGCTCCTGCAGCCATTAGGAGTCTCAGTGCCGTTCTTTGGTGCTGGGCTCTTCCTTCTCATAGATTATTCTGACACTAAAAAAGATGAATCTGTAATTTCCAACTTGAATGCCTACCCTGTGCAGGTCAAAGCCTTGCAACTGGGCCATGCTACATCTTTTCAGGACTTCTGCAGTATCCTCTGGGCCGGCCATTCACCAAGGTTGGGCCTGATCTTTAATATTGCTGACTCCAGCAGTCCGAGACTTGAGGTCATATGATGTTATGTGAGTGGTAAAAGAAAAAGTAAAGGCCTTTTTTGATGAAAGACCATTAAAATAGCCTTTTCCCAAGGCCCTGCGATTTATCTGGATTGAAGAACTTTCACAATCTGATTTTGATGCTCTTGTTATACCCGACACTGGCCCTTATCTGGGTTTACTAAATGCAAGCGTTTTGAACATGTAGCTCTTAAACTTCTCGCCCTCCTTCAATGGAAGTTTCCCAGTACAATTTGATGGAGCGAAAATCAGCAGAAACATTGTTACTAGCAGTGCGTCCATGGAGACCAACTCTTTTTTTTTAAAATTCTTTGTATGAAACACAAATATGAATCTGAGGAGTCATAATCAGGGGATCTCGCAGACAAGAGTACTTCCCCCCCCCCCCCAAAAGGGAGGGGAAGGCAAGCAGCTGCCTACTGGTAACCCGGTTCCCATGGGCACCACTGAAAAGTACAAATCATCGCTATCACTCATCCTCCCTGCTGGGAGAGTTTACGTCCAACTACCCTCTGCTGTCTTTGCCACGTAAGTAACTCAGGTACAGTCCCCAGGGATCTCTAGGGCGACTCTGGAGTGGTAGTAACTCGTTGTACATGTCTGTGTGGTTTTATTTTTCCAATAAACCATATCCGCATGTCAATCCTTAAGTGGTGGCGGAGGGGGCCACAGGCCCAGCTCATTGCGAGCGACCCTGCGTCATCGACAATAGTCTCGTCGGCGGGGTTGTCGACGATGGGCTTGTGGGCAGTGTAGTCATCGATGATGGTCTCATCACTGGCCTCGTCAATGAAGGATGATTTGACATCGAGGGTATGGATGCGTTGTCACCCGTCGTTGTTATCATTCCAGTCGACGAAGGCCTGGTAGAAGATACCATGCTCAACGTTGCTGTCGTTGTCATCATTGATTCTGCTGTCAACACTGAAGCTGTAGTCTACAGTGATTTTGTAGTCATTGAAATCTGTGGTGGGCTGAGAGGAGACCTTTTCGGAGGAGTTTATTTTGTTCTCTTATTGTAGGCTGTCTTTGTGATGCTTCTTTAGGGCCTTTCCAACCCTTTCAGAAGTCCCTTGGTCAGAGGATCTTGCCCTTTTTTTGATGACCTCCTCAGAAGTGGTTACTTTTTGGATCTTGGACTTCTGCAGCCAGATTCGTAATCTCCCCTTTCTATCTTTAAGAGTCTTTGCGGAAAAGGTTCTACATCCCTTACAGTCCTTTACTTGGTGGTTAGGGTAAAGGCAGTAAAGACATTCTTTATGTGGATCATCCACATGTAGTCTTTTTTTCCCAAAGGCCTTGCAAGATCTGAAGAGTCCTTTTTTGTAGATATCAGCTATCGTTATAGGAATTCCTGATTGAAGCAAAGGTAAAACTGAGTAGAGCTCAGGGAGGTTCCCTTCACACAACATGCAGTAGAAAATATGAGAGAAACTGCCTCTCTTGTGAGTGTTATAGAGGGTGATGTCGCCTGATTGGTCATAGTTCAAGTTTGGTTCCTTTTACAAAAGCATGTGGATATGTTGTTAAATAGATGGCCCATTGCCATTAAGGCCTATGGTGATGATGCATACTGCTATTTTATGGTACTGTGGGACTCCCACATCGATGACGGGAAATGATTTGAGCATGTGAATCTATGAAAGATACCAATACTGGGTAACTGCAGTTACAGATAACTCATTTTCATCTCTGTCATACCCCAGTAATGCAAGCATTGGAGTGTTATTTACCGATATCACCATAATTGCTCCCAGCTCAGCAAAGATTGCCTGCCAGTACTTGGGTGTAGCGGGGCAGATCCATGCTGTATGTAGAAATCCTGCCTCACCCACACCACATCTCTGGTAATTAGAGTTTTCTCTCAGACTATACTGGTTTAGCCTTTCCAGGGTTAGTATACTTGGTTAACATTTAAAGTGAACCAGCCTGGGTCTGCCATTGAGGGAGACAGCTGTGATGACAGCACAGCAGTAGTGCCATTGCTCATTGACCTCCCTGCCCGTGCAACATCTCACAGCCAGAGGGCCATTTTGTCAGCATCGCCTATGCCTGGAGCAGAATGTCCAATGATGCATTAATAAAAAAGAACAGTGATTTAACACCCTTTAAGGACCGTACACATATGAGAACTTAGTTAACGAATGGTGGATCGCCTGACCTGATTAAGAAAGTTTAATTTAGTCAAATCATGTGCACTAAGCAGGTCATGTCACAAGGCCACAGAATAAAGTAATAATGATACATCTATTGGTGTAATGTGGCATATTGACCAGCCAATCATTAATGAGAGGGCCAAACTCAAAGGATTTAGGTGTCTTTTCCTTTGGCTGGCGAAGAACTGAGCGAACAACTTCTACTTCCCAAAGCTGACCTATGTTTAAAGAATTGTTGAAGCATTTTCGGGTTGTTGAAGAACAGTGCCTTGCCGTCCGCCATGACGCCTAATATAGCAGGGGACAGCATGCTATACTCTAGATTTAGCTCCTGAAGCAGTCTCAGCTGCAGTGAAAAGGCATCTGGCTTCCCAGACCTGCTGAGTAAAGTCTGGAAACAATGAGATCTCAGAGCCGTTGTGGCGCAAGGTTCTCAAGTCCTCGCCTTTTGCAGAGCAGCATCGCACTCCCTATAATTCAGTAGTCGGGCTGTTACTGGGAGGGAACTGGCACCCGGCACCGGGCGAGGGCCGAGCGACCGGGGGACCCGCTCCACTATGAACATCTCTGAAAAGGTGTCTCGCCCCAATAAATCAAAGTAGGTGCTCCACATATCTCTGCATGTTGTCAATATTCATGGATTCTGCCAGCCTACTATGCGCACATTGTTCCTGCGCGAGTGAGCCTTTAAGTCTTCCGTCTTGTCCTGCAGTGATTGAATAAGATTGCCCAGCCTTTTATGCACAGTCGAGATTGCAGTCCGCCTATCTTCGGTCGCAGTCACTCGCCTCTCCACAGCCTCGAGGCGCCCCGCATGTTTGTCCAGGCACTCGGACATCCTGTCCCTTCTAAATGAGAGGGCGTCGATCTTAGCTAGACTGTGTTGCATGGTAGTGAGAATAAGCTTCAGGTCAGACTAGCTATCTATTTCCGACTCCTCCTGCGTGCAATGAAAACTCCCCGCGCCACCATCACAGGCCTTAGAGGCCCTGCGGAGTTCGAGTTGCAATTTGGATTGGATCTTTTCTATTTTGGCCATCTTGACCTTGGTAGAGGGCAGGAGATGTAAGAGCAGCTCACCACCAGTGACAAATGGTAAATTTGGTAGCGCAATGTGCTAAATCCAAATGCCAAGGCACTACCTGTCACCCCAGATAAAGCCCAGCAAGGACACTACCACCAGATCAGGAGCACAGGCCCAGTAGCCTTATGTGGTTTGTGAGCCAGTTCACATTGCAGTGGAACAGTGCTGAGCTGGGGTGCAGCCCAGACCACAGCAGACCACTTATGGCTGCATCATGGGTTATATGGGCATCGTGGTGGTCATTCCTGTGTGCATTGCAGCAGTTTGCCTGGCGTGCAGGGCCTCAGTTTCTGCTCCTCACAATAGCGAGGAACCAGCAACAGGGAAGAAGCTATCCGCGCAGTGTACTGCCTGCCGGTGCAGTCCTTGATGGTATGCAGAATCTGACAATGGCCTCGACGGCTGCTGGGTGTATGCACTCAATGTTCTGCTGATTAGGGTTAGTAACAGGAGCTGCTCGTCAGTGGGGACGGCACCGGGGGTCCTCAGTTTCAGCTCAGGATACAGGGGGTTGGAAGCATCACTCCCTGCAGCCTTCTGCCCTGAGATCGCTCCCCTAGAACACCGTCCACTCAGGCCTTTCTGTGGGGTCCCCACATCGAACTGCTCACACAGCTCTCCGCTCACCTCATTTAGTTGAGCCGGCCGCCTCTCCACTCATCTGCTTCGGTGGTCCGACCACATAGCCCCCTGCGCGTAGCTTCAGTCCTCGGAGATGGATCGCTCTCTCTCTCCGTCAGGCCCAGGGTAGGCCACAGGGTGCCAGTGCGCAGACAGTGGTCACGGTCACTCACTCTCAGCCCCACATCGATAAGCGATATGTGTTGCAGTGTTCGTCGCTGTGTGTAACTCTACTGAGTTCAGCTTTCAGGCATAAGGATATTGTTGGATCTGTTGAGCGGCCAAATACTATTCCCATGGCACCTTCAGAACAAGAGACTAGAGCTAGACTTTGTGTGCTGTAAAGCTTTTACCTCTTGCAGTCATGTCCTCCACATGGCTAATGCTACGGGCCTCCTGGGTTTATATATATATGCTTTTGGGAATTGGCAAAACTGACTGTTATCAGACACCCTGACCACTTAAGGCAGCTCTTCTAAGATCTACTCACAATTGTTTTTAGGCGTCTAAATAAGTCGTGAAGTGTGGCCTAGATTCTGCATATTTCATGGCCAGATCTTTGAGCACTGCTGTCACTTTATGCAATCGCACTCAAGAGTGTTCCTCTGGCTTATCTGGAGATGTCCAATCCATACTCGTGGAGATGCCATTCAATGACTAGTCGCTTTTCTGTGACACTACTATCTCCTACTTGGAATGCTTCAAGTATAGCAGAGCTACAGCCCACTTGTTGGTTCTGTCGTCCTCAATGACGCAATCCCATCAACAGTACAGGAAACTTCAAGGCTACCCTGGGGCGCACCAGTCCTGGCAGCAACTTCCTTTGCAGCCAATACAAATGCTGCTTCTTTAAGAGCAGTGGTGGATCTAGCAGATTCCTTCACCAGCAGAAGAAGCAGTAGATCGTGTCCCCGGAATCTTCAGCTTGCTGTACTGCCTCAGAAACTCTCTAACTCACCCATCCCCCTTACAACACCAAGGTCTGGTGCGAAGAGGTGTTTTTCAGTTTTTCCACAATTGATAGCTAGATTATTTAACTAATCTGCAGGAGCTATGCCCTTTCCTTTCTGTTTTCTGTTCTGGGCTGGCCACCTTCTATGACACTGAGCTCTGTAACGCATTTGACCATTTCGTGCTCTGCTGAATAAAGGGGTTAATGTCCATCAATGTATTTTCACAAAAGTGCTGGCAGGTGTGGTTACAGCCACGGAAGTCGGGAGTCTTTGTATTTCTGTACTTGAATGACTGTCCTACAAAGGCTGGGTCTCTGGTCTTCAGCACACCTCGAATCTTCTGCATGACTTGGGTTTTACAATCAACACCCACAAGTCTCATTTTACACCCATTTGGATGCTGACTTTCATAAACCAGATAGTGGACATGAACCGCATAAAGGTTTTTTTTCCTCAGAGGGTTGTAGATATTTGGGATATGATTCCCACGCTTCTGACTCAAACATGGATCTCAGTCTCTGCATCCTGTTGATGCCACAAGTTAGATGGCAGATGACAGCCCTTAAGCGGTGGTTGAGAAAGCAATGACTTCATCATCCGGGAAGTCTCTTGGCTCAAGTGTAGATCTTCAATTTAATCCTTCACTGGTAGATGTCTCTTTCAAATCTGTTGCTGGATCGTCCCTTCATCCATTTGTAGGTGCAGGCTACTGTAGTCACAGATGCCTCCCTGCTGATCTGAGTTACCCATGTGTGTGACATCACGGCATGGGCCTTGTTTTGCTGTTAGAACAGGTCCAGCACTTATAGCTTTAGAACTGCAGGTGATCCACCTTGCCAAGAAAACCTTTCTTTCTCCCTTTTTTTCGGGGATTACTATTGAAGTTGAGCCTGGCAACATGACTGCTGTCTATGTGTATGGTATTGTGAAGCTTGTGTTGTTGGGCTCCACAATGGGGCATTTGCCCAGTGGTGGCATTCCTTGCAGACCGCCTCAGCATGAGAGAGAAGCAGAAGTTTATGATATGATCATCTCCACTTTCCAATGTCTATGCTTGGGTATTTTTAGCATGACCAGAAGAGGAAATGTCCTTAGTGTTGTGCCAAGCTCTTCCCTCTGAATGGCTTCCTAGGGGAATCCTTCAGGCTGCGTTGGCCACAGAGCCTGTTGTATACTTTTCCACCATTTCTTCTTCTGTCAAGAGTCCTGCGGAAGGTGCAGGAAAATAAACAACAACTGATCTTGATTGTGCCACACTCCCCAAGGAGGATTTGGTACACCAATAGGTTGGCACTCAGCATTTTTCCTCTTTCATACATAGTTGACTTGTACTTACAGCACAATGGTCAGATCCTTTACCCCTAGCCTCAAATTCTGCAGTAGCACGTGTGAAGCTTACGTAGTGCCAGCTAGAGTTCTTTTGCCTGCCACCTGAAGATGTGGGTGTGATCATGGCACAAACTCCATTTATGTGGACTCCCTTTAACAAGTTTCTTCTGAGGTATGAGTTGGAAGGGCTGATCTAATATTAGTCACACATTTCTGATGTTCTGCATTGTCTCTTGCCCAGCAGATCCTAGCTGTTGGTATAGTAAAAGGTTATTTAGCTACCCTATCTGCTTTCATTTGACTCCCTACCCAGCATGTTCTGTTTAAGCCACCATTAGTGGTGCAATGTCTGAATGGTTTACTGCATTTGTTTCCTCCCTCACCATGCAATGTTCGTCACTGAGACTTGTATCTTGTGTTGGCATTCCTCAGGGCATCCCCATTTCAACCAATGTGTGTGAGTCCAGTTTGCTTTCTCTGTTTAAACGCTGTTATATGGGGGACAAAGACTTCAGCCTGTTGCATCGGAGGACTTCAGGCCCTCTCAGTTCTACCACCATTCATGGTATTCTGTCTGAAAAAGTGGTTTCTTCGCATCTACTCACCTACTAATCTTAACACCCTGAGCGGCACCTTTATTTCACATAGGCTAGTCAATTACACCTCCATATATCTTCTCTTCTCCTTATCTCATCCAGGAGAATTTGTAGCTGCATAGATTGGACTTTTAGGTGTGCGGTATCCTCCTACATGCATGAACCTGACAGGACACAGTGAATGATCAGTTCGAGAGACTCTCCAGCTAGAAATCTTTACTACTCCACTAAGGACTTTGTGGCAACACTGACATCCTTGTATAACGTTGCTAAACATTACTACCTCACAACCTATGCCTGCAGTGGTAAGGGGTTTGTTGCATATCTGTCTTGGTTAACCTGTGATACTCAATACACCCTTCAGCAAGGTATTACTTTGGGATTAATTTATAATATGAGGAACCTGTGGAAAGATGTATCCATAAGAAAAAAATACTTCCCTTTTGTAACAATGTGTTTGTGGCATGTGTAGGTGTAGATGCACTTGCTTCGCCTTCTCCTGCCATTTAGTGTTTGGCTCATATGTTTGCAGCAGCTTCTTTGAAAATGCTTTTGAATCACTCGATCTGTTGTGACTCCTCCCTTGGTCCACAATGCACCAGAAATATGACTCCACCTCAGATTATTTTATTCTGCCATTGCGTTTGAGTCCCAGCTCCATTACATTTGTGTTTTTCACTGGGAACTTCGGGCCTGGCTTTTGGAACTTTGACTCTAGCAATGAGAAAACAATTACTTACTTTTCCAGCACGAGCTGCAAAGACCTTTTGTCATCAACTGAATATGATGCACCTGTAGACTTTTCACCAGACCGCGACTGTAGGCCCATTGCTTAGACTGGCGTAGACTGGTCATCGAAGAACTTCAGGTCATGTTACATAGATTGGCTGTCAGTGGGTATTAAGGATCACTTCCCTTTTCAATTACACACTACATGTAACACAAAGTACACTGGTCGGAGCAGCACATGGTGTGTAACCTGTGCTTGTTCCCCAAGCAAAATCGGGCCTCAAAGGGAGAGATACTGGGTGCATCACACGAAGTAGTGTCAACGGTCATCTTAAATTCACTACAGCTTTTGGCACGAAAACATCTAATGCACCCAGGGAGAGAAAGCTAGCCATTTGGACCTTCCAGCCATGCAAGAGGGAGAGAGTCCTGATGTGTTGACTTTCAGAGTAGAGCAGGAAGAACCAGTGCCTCCAGCCTTACAGTGTTCAGCACCAAAGACTAGAACCACACCCATTGCCACCGTTACACACATAGAAGAATGTCAGTCCCAGCCTGGGCAACCTCAGAAGCGTCCTCGGACCAAAGTAGAGCAACACTCTAGAAAAGATTGGGATTTGAGCCTGAGGTTCAGTTGATATGGTAACAATCAGTGGTCCATGTTTCCTGAAGGCTCAGAATCACAAGCTGCTTAACAGAGGAGAGCTAATCAGATCAGAATTCTGGATTCTGTTCTTAATGCTGGCTACATTCCAAAAGAAAAACTCATCTTACTTTCAAGATTTAAAATAGATTCAGAGGTATTTGGAGCTAACTGATTTAGACTGCTTAGACCACAAGTAACAGTGGTCTGACAGATAGCCTTCTGTGGTCCTGTAGATCTTGATATGTCCGAGTTGGGGTCTGGAAAACTCATTATTAAATACAGACCTTCTGGGTTCCTTGTCACTAGGGATGCCCTTCTGATCAAACAATGTTTTAGAACATGAAATACAAAGGTAAGAATGAGACTCCTGATTCATGAAAGCTTTAAGCATCAGCACCTGGATATACCACAGCAAAATTCTAACAGTCATATTCAACAGAGCCGTTTGCACTTGAGAGTGGTAGCATTTCGGGTCTCCCATTAAGCTTCACAGTATATTGCCCAGCCATTTCCCCCACATCCTGGCATGCTTCTGGGGGCAGCCCCTTGCTTCGTAAACTGTTTTCTCCTGATGCGCACACCAGTCCACCACCTTTCTCCAGTGCCTAATGGTCGGAGGTGTGGCCATTTTCCACCCCTTTGCAATGTCTCTTTTGGCCACTGGGAGGGCCGTACTCAGAAAGATATGCTGCCATTGTCGTGTCTCTAATACCCTCCATGACCCCCAGAAGTACCATCTTCGGGGACAGTGGGAACTCTCACCTCAAAATCTTGGTAAGTTCTTGCAGTAGCACGACCCAGTAGCGCTGTATAGGTGGGCATTCCCATCTCACGTGGTAAAAGTCTGCAGGAGTAGTGTCACATTTGGGGCAGCCCGATGTAGCCTGTTGTGGGAGAATCATACCTCATACAAGTAATATATCTGTATGAAGTCCTTGAACTCATCAGTGCATACCACCAATCTGCTCCCACTAGCATACTCAACCATTGTTCCCACCTCGCTCTAACGTGGTGCAAATCTCCCAGTGCATTATTAATCAACATTTTATATAGTTAGGACTTCTTCGAAGCATCGTAATAGATGCAAGATGCATGGGCCACTATCAGCCGGGTTGGCCAAGTAGAGGAGGAAATTGTCTGCATAGAGAGCTATGCGATCTTCATGGCCACTGCTCCATCCCTTAAACGAGGGGTCGCTCCTGATCAGTTGCACCAGTGGTTCCATTACCAGGGGAGATAAGAGGGGGAAGACGGAACAACCCTAACGTTGCCCGCACTAAATGGGAAATGCCTGGGATAGGGTGCCGTTAACCATCACTCAGGCTTCGGGGCTTACATACATTGCTTGTATCCACCTGTGAATTCTTGGGCCCAACCAGTTTCTGCAGCACCAAACATAAGTATTTCCAGTCCACCGTATCGAAAGCCTTTTCAAAATCAACAAAGAATAATGCCAGGTCACCAGGCAATCAATGACGTTGGGCCAGAGCTATGTGACACATACTATGGTTCAGAATAAACCCACATTGGTCTGGGTGTAGAGGGGGCGTGGCCTGCAGCTGATAGAGCTGCACGTTTAGTGCAACGCTCCGGGCCGTGAACTGGGCCCAGCACACGTATATCCTGTAAAAAGCGATCGGAAGGACCCGAGACTGATGGACCGGCTATTGGAAGGCGGTCTGCACAGAGGGAGACCTCTGCAACAAGAATTCACTGAGTGATATGGAAGAAATAGCCCGGCCTGCCCCGCGACCACCGGAACTCAAAATGGCGGCCGTGACTGCACAGTGACTCTGCAGCGGCGAGGGACGACCTTGAGCGCACTGCACACCCTACGCGGAGAGGAACCCTGCGTCCACCGCCAGTGCTAACCCACAGCAGACAGTGGAATCCGCTTCCGGCTTGAGGGCTGGCGGTGAGTCGCGAGAAGTGGACGGGCGCAGGGAGGTGCAGCGGTGCGAGGAGAGGACTACTGCGCCCTCTGGTTGTCGCGGCTGTGTGAGATGGTTTACCACCTGGGGAGCCAGAAGGAGCAACGGAACCAGACTGACGGGAGGGGGGGCCTCGCTGCAGTGGATGCTGAAAATAGAGCGGATAAGCAACACTGGGGTGCCAGTCCGGCACCAGCTACACAAGAGCACGCTGCCTGGGGGTATCACCCCTTGAAGTATGCCTTTTCTCCTTGGAGACGGGGGGAAGAAGGCCTAACCACTTGTTGCCTACTCCACTCGGGAAATATCCACTACTATCTCGGGCACTGCGTGACCTGATCCCTCTCCCCTGCCCTCTCTGCTGCAAAACCCCTTTGTCTGGTGTTCTCCACAGAAACTCTAATACCACTGTAAGCCTCTGAAAGGAAGGAGAATGCTAGCAACCTAGCGCTGCAGTCCCATAAAAGCAACCATTGAGAGTGGCAAGGGTAACTGGGCACCATCAGGGTGCTAATCAGGCAGCAATAACGAAAAGAGGATCATCTAGTACTATTGGGCAGACATCATTTGCGACCAGCTGGTTTGTCTAATTCAACAATGGGTAAACCCAAAAAAAGAGCCGAACACAACACAGACGATGCCTTAGTTGCCAACCAACTGCGTCAGCCCCCCGCCATTGCCCCACCTACTGGCCAGGCATAACAAGAGACAACCCTAGATACAGTGTTGCATGCTATCAAGGAATCCCGCGAGGCGCTTGAACTAAAAGTTGACAATCTAACAATAGACCTTTCCCTGCTGTGAGATGACCACCATAAATTGAAAGAGAAAGTAGGAACGAATGAAAAAACTATAGCCCTCGTGTCCACGGCACAGAAAACATAATCTTCTGAACTTATGGAACTAACATCCGGGTCAAAATACTAGAAACCAGAGTGGAAGATGCAAAAAACCGGGCCCGAAGGAGTAACCT
The DNA here is from genome assembly GCF_031143425.1 of Pleurodeles waltl. Classification (NCBI taxonomy): domain Eukaryota; kingdom Metazoa; phylum Chordata; class Amphibia; order Caudata; family Salamandridae; genus Pleurodeles; species Pleurodeles waltl. The sequence goes on from NC_090440.1 coordinate 873,286,572, forward strand.
CTGACTGGTGGGGGTACTAGAAGGGGCAGAGTCCTCCGCAGTCCCTATGGAAACATTCCTGGAACAATGGTTAAGAGACACAGTAGCTCCCGAAGGCCTCTCGGCATTTTTTGCAATAGAGAGGGCTCATAGAGTACCCAGCAGACCCCCCCCCCACCCATCTTGCAAGAAGACCGAGACCAATAGTGGCTAAGCTGTTACATTATAAGGATAGGGATCATATACTATCACAATCCCGCATGCGAGGGGAGATTACGATGAACGGCCAGAGAATCATGATATTTCCCAATTTTACCAAGGGAACACAAGCGCAAAGAGCCTCCTACGCTGAAACTAAACGTATCCTGCGCAAGAATGGCATAAAATATGCAATGCTCTTCCCGGCCAAGCTCAGAATCGAATACGAGGGTGAACTCACTTCTTTTTAACGGCACAAGCAGTGGAGAACTGGCTAGAATCCCGAAACCTCACCAGTAAAGACCACCGCAACAGTAGCTTCCGCACCCCTGCAAGGAAGCTCACTAGATCTGTGAAAAGAGTCACGGAGGCGGCCCCTCCAAGACACCAAGCTCTACGAGAGATGAGGGACGCTGTGAACGCTGCGACTGCACTGAGTGGAGGGTATCCCCTCATGTCACAAGCCTCTCGGAATATTTCGGATGATGCTTCAAGCTGCGAATATTCTTCAGTGTCGTCACGAGACACCCTAAGCAGCCTACCACCAGTAACTCCAAGAACAGCGGATGAACTTATAGGACTACCTCTTGAGTGGACGGATTGACCTGGGAGTACTAGCCTGATAATAGCTCCTCCATCATGGTGATCACCTGCAGAAGTTTTTGGAACGACTATCAAGTTGAATTCCTATGTAATCCTTCCTGAGCTGCAGAAATAACCATGCTGGGCCCGGGGAACGGCCCGGTGTCCTGGTTCCCGGTCTCTGGCACGCCTTCCACCTATAGAACTCGAATAAGATTGTTATAATGGTTTGGACGGGGAGAGTTTTAGGTACCGGTCCTGGGGAATGGGAGTTGGGAATTGCACTAGTTTATTTAGGTATAGGGGTATTACGAGCACAACTAAACTATAGCCCAGACAGTTCTAGTTTTAACATCTTCTCATGTAACTGTACGGCTGGACGTTATAATGGGAGTTCACACCTGTTCTATCTGAAATTACTAACCTGAATTATGACCACAAAATATAAGATAGTAACCTGGAATATTAGAGGCCTCAATAATATGTCAAAACAGTACAAAGTGTACAACTATCTTAAACGGAGGGGAATACACAGCTCTCTTGCAAGAAACGCACATAGTAGAACAGGAGGTTAATGCTCTGAAAAAACATTGGAGGCCAAATATTTGCTACTGCTCACTCGGCGTTCGCAAGGGGGGTATTAATATGGATCCGCCCTGGGGTGCCCTTCCAAGCACTACACAGGATAATAGACAAAGAGGGAAGATATGTAGTGGTCACTGGTAGATTGGAGGGAAGAGAAATAACTTTTGGCGGAATTTATGCTCCAAACCACGACCAAGGGAAATTCTTGGACCGGTTCTCACGTGAAACAAGTGCACTTCTCACAGGCCCAAAATTCATTGGTGGTGACTTTAATTGCATAACTAACGTCGATCTGGACAGGTCACATCCACCATTATCACAATCCATGATCCGAAAAATGGCCTCCCTGTTTACAAGGTGGCAAGGACATTGGCAACTCGTAGACTGCTGGCGGCAGCTTAACCCCCACAACAGAGATTATTCATATTATTCGATGGTTCATGACTTGCATGTTAGGCTAGACGCCTTCTTGGCATCACACGATGTGCAAAATGAGGTGGTGATGGCTGAGTACCTTGGCCGCACCATCTCTGACCATAACCCCCTGTTGCTTTCACTGGCCTGGGGTGGAGAGAGACCCCTGATTCCAATGTGGTGCCTTAGGGCGGACTCCCTCGAGGACGAAGCATTTAAAACCCTCATGCATCAACATGTCAATGAATATTTTAGGCTCAACACTGGGACAGCCTCCTCTAGATCCATTGAGTGGGAATCATTTAAAACAGTCATCAGGGGTAATTGCATTAGTGAGAATATTGGAGTCCGGAAGGTACTAGAGACTGAGCTCAGCCAACTTGAGGACTATCTTAGAGATATTGAAAGGAAACACCCTACTCAGCCAGACCGATCGCCCTTACTGGACGAAACCAGAGCTAAAATAGTCGAGGCGAATATTAGACTTTACCGCTTCGACTATAAACATTACTGAAGCAGACAACATGCAGAGGGAGATAAAACAAGTGCCCTCCTGGCATGGTTAGCCAAACCACCTAGGCAACAAACTATTGTTGTTGAAATTGAAGTAACCCCAGTTAAATGTGTATATGGACAGAAGGAGATCAATTGTAGCTTCTGTAACTCCTACACAGCTTTGTATGCACCCCCCATTGACGTGCTAAGTGATTCCCAGATACAGGAGCTGTAAACCCTCGCCCTCCCCAAACTGGGAGCCAAGGAAAGTGCGGCTCTGGTAACACCAATATCAATTACAGAAATTAAGACTGCGGTTCAGGGCATGGCTAGGGGCAAAGTCCTCCCGCTGGAGTTTTACTTCATATACCAGGATCTACTAGCCCCGCAACTTTGCACAATGTACTCAGAGGCATGGAATAATGATAGCTTACCACTATCTACCACTGAAGCTATAATGATACCATAACTGAAACCCGACAAACCCCCCAACCGATGTCCGCTCATACCGACCGCTGTCTATGCTTAACTTAGACTACAAAATACTTAGCCGGGTGTTGGCTAATAGGTTACTACCGCATATGGCCTCGCTGATACACCAAGACCAATCAGGATTTATTCCACAACGTAGCACTGCTCAAAATATCAGACACCTGGTTTCTGTGCTCCAGGCCGTGCCCTTGGCGTTGTCCCACACCGCGATTGTCTCAATGGATATCGAGAAGGCTTTCGATAGCTTGAGATGGGACTATCTAGAGCAGGTAATGCTGCAGATGGGATTGGGTGCGGGATTCGTTAGATGGACGAGACACCTCTATACAAACCCCACAGCTAGGGTATGTACGGGTTCTGCGGTGTCTGCTCCTTTTTCAATAGGCCGGGGTACCAGGCAGGGCTGCCCACTATCACCCCTACTCTTTGCAATAGCGGTAGAACCACTCGCCCAAATGGCCAGGGCCCGAAGGTACTACGAAGGTATCTTAATTAATAATTGGACACATCATATTGCTCTATACGCAGACGACATGTTACTTTTTTTAAGGAACTTGGAAGTATACCTACCGGGAGTAATCAATATGCTGGAGGCCTACGGAATAGCCTCAGGACTCCGAATTAATTGGAGTAAATCTTCCATCTTTCCAGCTTCCAGGGGCGCTGCGGAGCCTCTAGACACTAAGGGCCTGCCATGGTCTCCGAACACATTAAAATATCTAAGGGTTAATATATACCACACCACAGAAGATCTCCTACAGGGGAACATCCATGGAGCTCTCAGGGGAATCAGGGCTAGTATGCGATTTTGGCAGACACTCCCACTGACCGTTACTGGGAGAGTTGCGTTGCTCAAGATGATAGTGTTGCCCAGACTGTTATACTACTTCTCCACTATCCCTCTCATAGTGCCAAGAGTAGTATTCAAGGACATAACCTCTATGGCCACGGGTTTCATATGGGGACCAAATAGACATAGAATTGCATTGCAAACTCTTCAGAGACCCACCGTAGAGGGAGGCTTAGCTGTCCCTGATCTGGAACTTTACTACTGGGCGGGACAGCTTCAATGGTTGGTGAAATTAATTAAGGAACCCCCTGTGACAGAGGAATTGAGAGTCCCTCTGAACTGTTCACTCGATAGAATCCTGGGTATGGTACTGAACCCCAAAAAGCAGAAACAATCACTACCGGTAGAATGGGAGTCAGCGAGGTACTGCTGGGAGCAGTGCCTTAAACGTACCGGCTCCAAGTCCCCATACACACCAGAGGCCCCCATAGCCTGCTTAAAACATATGATAGTAGGAATCACCAAATTAGTGACATATAACGTTACAAAAATAGGAGATCTGTATAACAATGGGAAGCTTTGCACCTTCAGGGACTTGCAAGAACAGTTCGCCCTCCTCACTTATAATGCACTATCCAGAACTATCCAAAAGCGATGGGGAATGGGATTATTGGACCCGCCCACACACCAAAGCTGTAGTCTTATCTGCACGATTGAAGAAAGAAAGGGGATGATCTCCGGAATATATAAATCGTTACAGAATAGCACATGTCTACCCCTAATTAAACTCAAGACCAAGTGGCAAGGGGAATTAGACACCATCATAGACGAAGTGCAGTGGGCTAGGATTACATCTCACGTTTACACAGTCTCAAGAAACGCAAGATTTAAATTGATAAATTTGTATATTTATCATAGGGCCTACTTGACCCCCCAAGTGCTAACCTAAATTTATGGTGCGAAGGACTCCCGTTGTCCTCGATGCGCTGAATTGGCGGTGGGATTTTTACATATGATATAGAGCTGCCCTCAAATTAGGGGGTACTGGGTGGAGGTCTTTGGGAAGATCTCGTCCAGTACAGAAAGAACACTATCCCCATCTGCCATTGTGTTGGCACTGGGGGATTTTCCACGTCCAGTAGCGCATAAAATCTCTAACAAGTTCATTGATCTGGCTTTGATACTAGCTAGAAGAGAGATAACCTCACATTGGAAAGACCCCAGTGGCCCACAGGTTATTAGATGGCAAAACGCATTGGAGAAATGGGCGGAAGCCGAGGGAACAGTGCTTTTGAAAGAGTCTTTACACGGACAAAGGCCTAGAGACAATGTCAAACAATGGAACTTAATACTGGAAAATCTGAGAGCAATAGACGCCTCCGCGTTGGAAGCGGATGATACTGCTTCGGAACCTGAACTTGACTAGTTCTCCGTATGGTCGATATAAAATGTTACGTGGTTCAGTAGTACTGATTATATAAGAGAATTGTTGTACTTACAACACTTACAAACATCATACGTGCCATTTGGGGGGCGGAGGGTTAAGTTGATCAAAGGGACTTTTACACAGCACAGTACTGTTTTTGAATATGTTATATTATTATCATAAAAGGAATAAAAGATATTTAAAAAAAAAAAAAAACATTGGTCTGGGTGTATAAGAGTTGATAGTACTCGCTTAGTACTCGGTTGCCAGTATTGAAGCAAAGATTTTAATATCCCCATTTATAAGTGAAATAGGGTGATACTCTGTACAGGCCTGGGAAGGAGGCTGGGTTTTGGGTATTACCACTATGGTCACCATGTCCTACATTGGAGGGAGGGCTCCAGTACAGTCCACCTTTCCATAGAGGGCTAAAAGCCTAGGTGCTAGAAGTTCTCGGATCTTGGCATAGTACTTCGCTGGGAAACCATTGGGCCCCGGCGTTTTCCCTGTGGCTAAAGCAGAAATCGCCAATTGTACTTCAATGATGGAGATGGGCTTGTCTAGGACCTCTCTTTCAGAGGGAGGTAACGTGGGGAGTGAGACCTCCATTAGGAATTGGACCGAGTAGGTAGGATCCACTTCCGAGGATGCTTTATAAAGCGAACCGTAGTAGTCAGTAAAGGCTCCTGCCACCTCTGGGAGCACACATACCTTGGCCCCTTGTAGATCCTTCATCTCCAGAATAATTCTAGATAGCTGGTGTTGGAATACCCGCCAGTATAACAGCATTCCTGTTTCATCCCCCCCCAACCATATATTCTGGAGATGGAAGCGCGCCACAGTTGTTTGGTCGCCTCCATGGATTGGTTGTGTAACTCCTCCCAAAGCAATGCAAACCTCTGGGAGTCTGCCTCCCCGGGGTGCGTTGCTAAATTTGCTTCAAGCCGCAAAGCCTGAGCCTGCAGATGGGTAATTTGTAATAGACGCTTTCGCTCCTGGGTTAATCCTTTGGTTAGGCCTCTCATCACCACCTTACTAGCCACACAAGGTTCCGGTGGAGAGGACAGTTCCTTCATTAATGTCAAATTAGGCCTGCACCTCTGCTTGCATGTATTCAGTACAGGTTTTGTTTTGTAGATGCCAAGCGTTAAGGTGCCCGAGAGGGTGGCTTCCACCTACCTCCGTCTCTACTCGTATGAGGAGAGGGACGTGATCGGAGATACCTCTTGGAAGGATCTGAATGTGATTTACGGTTTTACAATCACTAGCTAGTGCCATAATGAGATCCATTCTCAAGTGTGTGTGGTGTGCTGCTGATGTGCGAGTAAACTGCTGGGCCCTCGGGTTCCTTGCTCTCCAGATGTCATTTAGTCCTAGTGATACAATCCAATCTGTTATGTCATGCTGCTGTACGTCTGGAGTTAAAAGGGGGACCTGACGTGTCTATGTTCGGATCTGGGACTGCATTAAAGTCACCACTGATCAATGTCATCTCCTGTGGTAGGTCGAGAATCCCCCTGGAGAGGTCCCACAAACAATGCAGAGCCGCCGGGGGGCATAGACACCAGTTAAACTTATAGAGCGCCCATCTTTGTCTCTAGTGACCTTATCCACCCTCATAGGGAAGGAGTGACATAGCAGGATGGCCACTCCACTAGCTCCCCAGGTGAATCTGGCTTGATAGATTCAATCATACCCTCTCCAAGTCAGGAAGGGGCAACACTCTCCCATTAAGTGTGTTTCTTGTAGCATTAGGATTTCGGACCCGTGGTGTTGGGCAGATGTCAGCACTGCAGTACGCTTTATTTTGAGCAAGAGCCCGCTAACGTTCCAGGACAGAATTACAAAGGGTCTTACCATACTTGCAGTGGGCATAGTGAAAGGTTACTTATCAGCCCTTTTGGCCTTTCTATGTTTGTCGAACAACCATCCTTGTTTAAAACACCTGTTGTGATGTGTTTGAGTAAAGTTTTGATACATATGTTTCTTCCCAAATCATTTGTAATACTCCAGTGACCTTAATCTGGCTTTGACACACCTTATGTGCACACCTTTTGAGCCTGTGCACAGCTGTTGCGTAAGGCTCTTGATGATGAACAGTCTTCCTTATTGGAATCACCTTGGCACGCTGTGTGAGTGCTCTGCAACCTCTGTTAGTAAAATTGTCCTCTTCCGCCTTTTTGTAGTCAAGTTGGTGTTGAAGACTCAGACCAGTTTTCTGCCTAGGGTCATGACATCAATACATGTTCCTCAGATTATGACCTTGTCTGCGTTCTTTGCTCCGGCTCATCCCTCTAAGGAGGAGGAGGAGAAGGAGAAGCTCCATTGTCTTGATCCAAAGCAGGTGTTGAGCTTTTACATCAGCCTGATGAAAGATCTTTGGTCAGATGATCATCTGTGCATTAGCTTCTCAGGTGCAAACAGGGGCAGGGCAATGCAGAAGATGACCCTGACAAGATGGATAGTCCCCTCACCAAGATCTTCCACGCTCTGGCCAAAAGCAGTCCCCTGAGAGCTTGATCGCTGATTCCACCAGAACAAAAGCTACGACGACTGCAGTGGCGTGAGTGGTGCCTGTTCTTGATAATTGCTAGTCTGTGACGTGGGCATGGGATCATACGTTTATTAAGCACCACTAGCTTGATAGCCAGGTCCAATGAGCGGGTCACCTTGCTCACTTTTTGGTCTGAGTCTACAACCCAGATTCTCTACCTTTGGGAAATAATGCATCTTTCTAAAGGTGGGAAATCTGCAGTTACTAATATTCATGAATTGAACAAATTACATAACTTTGTTAATTCTCTCTTGTGGATGCTCTGTGTAAACAGATATTCCTTACACTGACTTTCCTCCTCTCCTTTTTGTGGAGTGGCCTCTTTAACATCTAATAAGGTCCCAAGTTAGAGAAGAGCACACTGTCACCAATAACTCTTGTAGCACTCTGTGTCTGAGAGTGCGGAAAGGGTAAAAGTAAATTGACGAGTGCAGGGCTGACACTTATGCAGCTATGTTGCATCACATCTGGGGTGTTCGGAACCTACTTAGAGCCGAATACACTATATTCCAGCCGCTATAAGAACTGCTGATAGAATTCTCTGTATCCAGTCTGGCGCCTGAGGATATTCTGAAGGTGAGGAATCTGTCGTTAGGTAGAACATCCACCAGAAAGAGAGTTACTAGAGAAAGCTGAGAGAAAGGAATTAAAAACTGATGTCACCAGTATGGCAGCAGAAGCTGTTTTGGGAAAATCTTTTTGAACATGTTTGGGGAGCATGCACATGGGTCTTCGGTTGTACAAGTGAGATTGATAACTTTAATTAATTGATTTCTATTATGGAATGCTAGTTGGAAAAAAACATATTTTTGGTTGTCTGGTGGTAGGAGCGGGTTAGCATGATTGACAGGGGAAGCTCGTCATGGAATACTTTCAAAATACGTTATTTAGTCGGACATGTTGCATCAGTGCTCAGTTTTCTTGATGGTTGCTTTATAGATTCTGAACTGACATATCAGCCAGTCTTTCAGTTTCCAGTAGTACATTTGCCTCCAGTGTCTGTTGAGGCATCCTGTTGCCGTTTTCTGTAACACTGTATCTGAGCTGAGCCTGCCTAATTGCAGCGTTTCCGGTATTGTGATAATTTTAGTATCTAAGGCAGTGGTTCCCAACCTTTTGGTTTCTGTGGACCCCCACTTTAACATGAATGGAACCCAGGGACCCCCACGGAATCATCATGGGAATCCGGGGACCCCCGCTGGTCACCTAGCAGAAAAAAAGTTTTCAATTGCAAGTCCGACTTATGAAGTCCTTTCCTATGAATGAATTTACTGACAAAGATACACTGAAAGTATATTTGGAATGCATTTATTATTATGCACAAGAAAGAACCCTCTGTCTTCCCTATGACGAATCCAAGCTAAAGCATCATTCTTACTTTGTGGTTTTCCCCTTTCTGCTGTATCTTTACTAATTTTGTTTCCCCATTATACAGTTGTGAGATTGTGGTGCCAAATATTTATTCACCTTTCTGGGGCCATTCTGACCCATCCTCTTCGTCATTCAACATACTTCCTATCATTGAAAACAGCCATAGACTATATTTAGTCTATCCTCATCACTGTTTGACCAAACTCCGCAAACTGAGGAGTGGGTGACCCTGCTCAACTACCGCTAGCGTCACTAACTGCCAGATTTTAGACCTCTGCTAGATTCAGAGTTTTAGACTTTTTGTTGATTTGATATCCTTCCTGTATTAAGAAAGCTTCACTTTCAGAGAGGAGGTTTTTTATCTAAGTAGGATTGAAACTTCAAAAAACGCGCTTTTTACAGCTTTCTCTGTTTGCAAGAATAATATGATTTACATGGAGAACTTGCACATTAAGTGCATTTGCTGGGCACCCTTACATTGATTCCAGAAATTTAGATCTGCATTTCTTTTTTTTTGTCAAGACTTTTTAGTTTTTTTAGACAGTTAGTAGTTACGAATTGATGAAGATGGTTAACCTTCAGTGATCTTCATTGTTCATGCGATGCTAACCATCAATATTGATTGATATAAACTCCTATAAAAATTCATAGTTTAGAAAACAAATCTACATCAAAAAGGCAGAATTTCCTGTTAGCAAAAACGAATTTCCATAGTCAATGGGCTTGTCAGCTTCCAATTCTGTTTTTATACTGTCAGTTGCCATATCGTTGTCAGTGCTCCAGCTGACAACTCTCATCCCCATGTTGTCTTGCTGTCAGTTAAAACAATGCTGGCTTTAGTCTTGTCCTCTTTGCAGCAGTCAGCTTGATTGGTGTCAGTGCCCGCACTGCAGGCTTCTGTTCTCACTGTTTACTTCCTCGTTGGTTTTGTGCCGATCAGCACTATAACAGTTGCCTCTATATTACCTAGATTATCAGCTGCCTTACCAATAGTTGTCATGCTTTGGCTGTCATACCTTTGGCTTCTCATATTTAAGGGTTGTGCTGATGCTGGTTGCAGTTTCATCAGTCTTCTTCATGTCAGCTGAAAGACAGTTATCTATTCAAGAGTCTGTTGTTGCCACGTCATAGCGGTATAGTCCTCTGCCATATTAACTGATTCACCCATGACTCTTAAACATACTGGTATAACCGTCTAGTTTACTACCTCATGAGCTCTTTTTAATTTGGAGGAGGAAGACTTTCAAGGGCAAATTACTTATAGGTTAAATACTTTTTTTTTTTAGCTCTGATGAAGATCTGGGTGACCAAGGAGCAATAGCTCTTCATAAATTCAACATAAAAAACACCCTTAAAGAAAACCCTGATTAGGGTGACTATCTTTACCAGCTTTACGAACATCAAAGACATCTCAACATCCTTCAGTCCCCAACTTCCCATCAACATATTCATCAAAGGAAGTGTGACTCACCGTCAGGCCCACAAATGATTCAGGTTCTAATTGATATGCTGACCTCTTTGTAAAGCATGATTAAAAAACATGTGCACAGCACTTCACAATTGGTTTTGTACCACAAGCCTTACCTGTGGCACTGCCTCCCATGCTGCTGCCACGTCCATTAATGATTCCTGCTGCATAACTAGCGGCACAGACACTCCTAGCTCCACAGCAGCTATTTACTATGTTTAAATGTCCAGTATTTGCAGAGTAATGTGACAAAGAGGGTGATGACGATGAAACAGCAGGGGGAAATGTAATGGTAGTGATAAAGACAACCAAAACAGCAATCATCTAGGACAGTGGTTCCCAACCTTTTGACTTCAGTGGACCCCCACTGAATCATTATTGGAATCCGGGGACCCCCTACTGAGTAATTACTGAAAACTGGGGACCTAATCTGTTAATATTATTTAATTTTCCAAGCAGTCACGGACCCCCTGAGGAGGCTTCGCGGACCCCCAGGGGTCCCCGGACCACAGGTTGGGAACCACTGATCTAGGAGACCCATCTTTTCCTGGGGGTCCCTAATGGAATTTGCATTTACTGTCAGATCTTGCTAGGCCAAAACCTGCACAGAGGGAGTCTTCTCCGAATGACATAGGGCGTTTTCAAGCCTTTGTGGAATAATCTAAAAAATTCAGACTGTTGATTGCTTCAACATAGGAGTCATATTTCTTATTTGACTACAAGGGAACAAAACAAGAAATTCTATTCCGACCATTCCAGTTCTTGACCATTTGTGGAAGGAGGGCCTCTACCACATGCAGGGGTGGTTTCTCCTTTAGGGCTGAGGGGCTGCACCCCTCTGAACTTCCAACACATTTCTAGCAAAAAAATAATAAATAGATTTGTTCAGATATGTGATCGTAACTCTTAAAAAAAAAAAAAAAAAAAAAAGAAATCGATGCATTCAAGTCTGAGCTGTCTGTCCCAGGCTGCCTCGCCTCGAAGCAGGAGACGGAAGCCAGGCAGTAAATCAACGTACTACACTGGCGCACAGCTCAGGGCTGACTGTTCCAAAGCCTTTCATTTCCATTGTGGTCAATGGCAGGAACCACTTAAGGACAGTGGCGCTTTTAGTGCCATGGTTTCGGGAGTTGGAGTCTTCATCCCTGTATGAGGGCAGCCGTCTGTCATTCACAGGCATAGATCCCACCCTTTCTCCACTTGTCTCGCAGTAGGAATGGATGCAAGCATGTGTGATTTAGTGCCTTGGCTTCGGTAATGGTAAGTGTTATAATGCTAATCTTGAGTTATTGTTATTCTACTATTCTACTGATACCCCTTGTCACACTAACCTCCCGTCTGTGACATCTCAGGTCCTGCTTCAGGTTGGTGGCTTTGAGAGCACTGGCGCTGAGGCTGAAGCCAAAGTAAAGTGCCTGTCATTGCGTGTTGGCGTCTCTGCAGAGCACACAGAACAGTGGTCACGTATTCCAATTATAATTGAAATTCAGTGTAAATGTGTGTGTGAAGTGGGTGCACAGAAGTCAAAATATTTAGAAGGCAAAAATCAAAGGAAATAAAGTGCTTGAATGAAGGAGTGCAACGTATGTTTGGGGTGGTAAAATGAGGAGATGCGAGAAAGTGCATTCAGGCAAGAGTGAAAAGAGGATGCTGATCAGGAGAGAGGAGGTTGAAAATGTGCAGATGGTTGAGATGTGAAGAGAAAAAGGGCAAACATATGTAACATGAAGCACACATAACTGAAGGTCCTACTCCTTACACAAGCCTCAATAATATTTAATTCACAGTCTCACAATTTCAGAATTGAAACAATTCCAATGTTAAATATTTATAGCTAATCATTGTTGTTACTCATTTATATTAAAGAGATAACAACCACTGACATAGCCAACAGTACAGACAGGTTTTAGGTGTATGCCTGTTGTGTTATATTTCTGGATGCTGTAACATCTCAGAGAGAAACCAAAATACAGGCCAGGTGGCACATTATGGGAATCACAGAAATTTATTTTGCATGGTCCCTTTTAGAGAACCCCCACTTTTTCAATCCCACTCAAAGACCGGTTTGCACCTATTTCTGTATGACTGATTGCAGCCAGCAGCTGTGGGTGATTCCTGATGCTTGGGTAGAGCCAAAGTTGATGGTGCATGCAGTGCAAGACACTGGGTAAGCACACACTTTAAAGGGCCTGAAGTTGAAGCAAAAGGGGAACGTATTAATGCACTAAAATATGGACCAGTTTTTAATGTGTTTAGTATTTCAAGACTATACATTCCCGCTACTTTATAAACCTTCCTTTCTCACTAAATGTATTTCCTTTCAAATGCACCATTTGTCAATTTTTTTTCAGTTTTTTCTTTGGAGGAGGATCCACCCTGGACCCCACGTTAGTCCAGTGAGCTTGCTTCACTCACTACATAAAAGTCGTACCCGGACTTTTACGCCCCACCACTTTCAAATGTCACCAGCCGCCACTGATCACATGATAGATTCAACCTCTGCATCAGTGATAATGAACATGCCTTGAAAATAAGTAGTACAAGGCTCATAACGCGTGGCCCAGTGACCTTGATCAGAATCTTCAATACCTTGCCTGGTTATCTGGACAGGCAGGGATGCAAAGGGACAGGAAGGCCAGGAATCATCACCCTAGTGGCTGCTAGTGTCAGTGTTGCTACTCCTCAGCCTTTATTGCCAGATATGAAAGACCGCTTTGACATGTCCTTACTCCGTGTTCCCCAAACAAGGTATCAGATGTCGACAATTCGAAAGCTAAGGCTATCTTAAGTGAGCAAAACGTCTCAGCTTCTACTCTACAGTGTACTCAGTATCTTTTGGTTTTAGCCAGTAGGCCACAAGAAGTTATGGCTGTCAGATATAAAGCACTTCCTTTAGACCGAAAGTTAAGGCAACAATTATGGGTATGGTATTAACTTAGACACCATTTTGAAAAGCAGATTGGCAAGATATTGTGGACCATAGATGCAGATACAGCTAGATCCTTGTAATAATTAAAAAGTCACCAGTGTTTCTCCACATGCAAATGTCAGACATAGCTCAGAGGCTACGCTGATCAAGAATGGGATTTTGGCTCCTAAGAAGAAGATGGGCTTGGCTACTATTGAAATTACTCATATGAACCGCTTCAACAGCAGCACAGAAGCCAATGTGTAGTAGGGCAGAGAAAGAGAGGAAGTCGCTCATTGTGCCATCAAACCAAGCTAGGCATGCTTACCTTCATCTTTCTTCGAACCCCCTTTTAACCCTCCCAGTGGAAGCAAAATTCATTATAATGTGTAATTAGAGCCGGTAGGTCCCACTGCACTCACTTTTCGTGATTGTCACTTATTTTTCCTCATGAAATGTTGACCACAAGCTACAAAGGGAAAAACACACAAACAGGAAACAGTGGGGATGAGAAAGACAGAAACAACTGGCACAAAAGGAGAAATCAGGCTCTGGCATGAGTGAGATCAAGGAGTAGCAGTGTCTAGTGGTGGATTAAAGAGGCCTAATATGAATTTGACTACACAGCCTTGGTATTTGGCATGCTGATTATTAATAGCACAGCGGAGCAGAGCTTTGAGCACTGTCACTCATAAATTTACAAATTAAGCACAGATTCAATACATCACAACTGGCAGGAAGTAACACCGGACATTGTACAACATGTATTGGAATCCACTGAGAATGATTCACAAATGCTTATGAGAACTGTAGAACAAAATCCTCAAATTTCTCCTGAGGGGCATAGTAACAGTGCTTTTCTTGGTACAGTGGGTCTGGGATTTTATTCCAGATTCTTGGCCATGTTACAGTGAAGTACAAAATGATTTTAGAGCTTCTACTGAAAAAGAATCCCGAATGTTGCCTAGTTCTAGATATATGCACCCTGAACAAATGCAGGAAGAATTTAGTTTTCTGCATGGTGTCTAATCAGCAAATCCCCCCTTTCATCAACCAGGGCAATTTACTCGCATCAGAAGGAGGCATACTTCAATGTTCCAATTTACATGTGTCATAGGAAATTCCTGTGCTTTATGGTAGACAGCTAGCACTAACAAGTCAAGGCACTCCCGTTCAACTTCAGATCCACACCTTGCATCTTTAGGAAGTGCACTGCTCTGGTTATAGCCCATCTGCAAGCAGAGAAAGGACTGACAGAGTATATGTATCTAAACACTTAAAAGTCTTCATTTTGTTATGCAAGTTATTATTTCATTGTCTATAGTATACCTTATGTGGAGCAATTGAATTTGTATAAAATGGTTAAATATAAGACTGAAGGTCATAATTGTCTTTGTATTGGTTGAGAAAGGAGACAATAAATTAAGAGCTAATCAGTACATTAATAGATTGAAGATAGGAACATGTTTGTAGGTAATTCCAGAAGAGTATTCATCCAAGCAGTTGTTAATCACAGTTCTTATTCATTCCTAAAAACATTATTTGTGCTTCACGGATGAAAAGGTTAGCTAACACATGTTTCGCCCCCTGCGGTCTTGCAGGCCTGGGGCTTTTCAAGGCTTGTGGTCCTATGCAGAAATTGAACTTTACAGGTACTCTAGAGTCAGATTTTCGAATTGCAGTCTGAATGTAGTCTTTATCCTTTGGTTACCTAAATGACTGGCTCACCTCAGCGTACAACTTCCAACAAGTAGTTCAATCAGCCTATCGGCTTCTGTAAGCTGTGGGTCTCTTTATCAGCTCCATGAGATTAATCTTTTTCCCGGTAAGGGACAGTCTTCTTGAATAACAGTATTGTTACGAGCAAAGAAAAAGTGTAGCTGCTCACAGAAAGAGGACACAATCTCTTGGCCTTAGTTTGTCCTATTAAAACCCAAAGTGAAGGTACTGTCAGAACACTAAAACAAAACGGAAAATTCTCTCTGGTTGTATATCTTCTTGAATCAAGCTTTTGCTCTTCACCACTCAGTATGAGGCCAGTTCAGGGGCAACAGAACAATTAAGTGATCAGGTCACTTAAGCCTGGGACTACAGCCTCAGATTGACTCTGGGCGCTGAAACTGAATTTGACGATCTTTAAAGTGTAGCTCCTGATAGAGATAACTCCAAGCTCTTCAACCTGTTGGAGCACAGAGAAGTTAGACTTGCTCTCAAACCATTCTGGACACAGGTACAGAATGCTTAGTTACAACTCACTCACAGAATACAACACATGCTATGTCAGAACTCGAGGTGGAATAATTTCTCTCCATCTGGCATTGAACACTTCTCACTTATTTCACTGGGCGCTCGGGTAGAGTGTGAGCTTATCAGCCATACCTATGCCAATGGCGGACAATGTCTGTTTTTTGTTTGTTTTTTGGAATCTTTTTATTTAGATTTTCTTCAGAGAAAACAGATAACATAACAGTCCACCCAACTGATTAAGGCATGTGAGCAAGCATATATCAATCATTGTACAAAGCTTCCAATAATATGGATTGAATCTGGTCATTTTGCAGTGGCTCAGGGTTCTTCACTCCACCATATAAGCCCTTCATTTCGCATAGTAGCCCATGCTGGACCTATTCCCCGGCCAAATCTTCTCAAATTTGCATGGGCAGTCTCTCGCTTGGTACACCAATTTCTCTGTCCCTATACAGCAGGCTATGGACAATGACTTTCTTGACTCCATCATCAGACAACAAACATCCAATAATGAAATTGGCCAATGGGCAACTAACATTCCAGTACAGAGAGAACCCACAGTGTGACTTTTTTGCAACTGACCAGACCAGCAAGTATCTCCTGTTCACCAGGACGTGTACCTGCCTGGCATTTCAGGAGGGAGAAGTAGTCTTCTCATGAGCTCGTACAACATGTTTTGTAATGTATTTCGTCCATTCTTTTCAATCCTCAGGGCCCAGTGCAAAAAGAAAAGAGAATGTTGCACGATGATCTGGGAAGCACTAGCAGTTGTCCTTGGAGCTGTGGGAAGTAACTACAGAAGCGCTGATCCAATGCAAGCAAGACCCCTCTGTTGTAACGAGACATGAAGCAACTATCGAACCATAGTTCACAGTCCTTGCAGGTTGAATGTGTGAAGAGTTTGTCTCTTTAGAACTCCAGGGCCAGAGCACGCTAATTAAAAAGGCAGGCAGAGTGCGCTGAGATCGTATTTGATGAAATGGGCACATTATGTAGGCATGAGCCTTGCTTTTGGATCCACCCTCCATGTCCCAGCACCAGTACCTTTTGTACCTCCGTCATCTAGTCTAATCATGGTGGAAATACTCTTTCATCAGAGCACACCTGGTAGCCATTTTCAAGAAAATAGGAAAAACCATAGCTATCATATTTATTCCTGTCAAGAGCAGTTAAGAAGTTCATAAGGGGACTCTTGCTCCTTTCTGTTGGCTGTGACGCTATCTTGATTGTGTGAACCCAACATCGTCCTGTTGGATTTGAGAAAGGCCTCCTTCATGCTTCCCCGAAGGCCATCTGTCCTGTAAAACAGCCTTTTTGTTTGAGTTCAACTTAGTCATAAGGGTAAACAAAATGCAAACCTTCACCATAAAGGAGCCACCCTTTATATGGCCATAAAAGACTATGGGCCTCATTACGAGTATGGCGGTTCGAGGACCGCCACACTTGTGTTGCCAGTCTGACGGCCCAGTTACAACCCTGGATGGTGGACCCGCCAGGGGACAGCCATCCCCACTCTGAATATTTTTCTCAGCGCCACCTGGCTGATTACAACCTTGTTCAGCCTTTTCATGGTGGTTTCCCCACCTTGAAAAGGCTGGTGGAGAACAAGTACAAGGTGCCAGGAGGCCACAGCCCACCTTCCCCTTCCCCTTTGCACCATAAGAATGTGCACTGTGTGATTTGCGGACAGTGCGCTTCCGAGGGTGCTGTTAGGGCCCCCCGTGCTACAAGGTAGATCTCGGCTCCTTTAATGAATACAGGAGAGAATGCCGTGGTGGTGTCCTTCCTGCAAGTTTGGCGGTCACGCATTGGGATCACCCAACTCATAATGAGGCCATAAAAGTCTGATATAGATCACGACAGATGGAATACTCAGTCACAAATGTGACAGATATCCTGTCCACCATATTATGATCTCCATAGGATATAATCGGATCGTAATACTGTAGACGGGTTATCCGACACGTTTGTGACGTAGTATTCCCCTCTGCCAAAATCTACATCAGGCCCTAAGTAATTCAAATGGGTGCTGTAGTTCATCCTGAATGTAACCTAATTGGTCTACTTCAAATCAACATAACGTTTTTCAACAGCCGATTTCCACAGCTTCAAAGAACAGTTACACTTGTCTGAATTTTTCCTCTTGGGGGAAAAAAATCTAACACTTTCATCAATCAGACCAATGCTTCATAGCCTTGAGACTGACTGACAAAAGTAAGGCCTTTCTGAAATAAGGCATATCACATTAGAATTATCCCTGCATCATTACAACTCAGTCTGGTGGAGAGATCACTCTCTGGTGTGTCAAAGTCACTTGACTAGAGTCATGTCCGTTGCACTGCTGGGTATGTCGGAGTATCTCTGAAAGACATCTGCAGGGTGGAAATGTGTACAGTTCAAGGACAAGTCAACAGTGGGACAACTGCACTTCAAAATTTGTTCTTCTCAGAGAAGACTCAAGCCGCTCCTCCACTATGCGCTTTGAGAACCTTAACTCAAGTATTTTGATGTTAACTTTGTGTAAGTATGATTTCCTACCTCTGTGATCTTTTATAGATTCACATGAGATCCACCATCCTCCACTTTCCTGAGGCTCTGAAAATTACTGTTGATTAGCTCTAAAAGTCTGTCAGGAGAGGTGGAGTCTCTGAGGGGAATTGAACTTTGCCTCGATACACCTCATTGGTCACAGTTCAGGTCACATAATGTGGTGGACTGACTATGTATACTTTGGTTTAATTGTATGTTAAACGAATGTGCACACTGCTATGTAAACATTGACCTCCAAAGGTTCTTTGTCTGACTGGGAATAATTTAAGCATGTGAATCTTTGAAAGCTACCAAAACTGGAGAAATGCATTTAAAATGAAGAACATATTCTCTTATGTTTTAGTCAAGAAGACACGTACCCTCATAAGAGATATTTGGGTGAAGTAGAAATTGTTTTCAAAAATTGAACAATGTTAAATTTTGAACTACAGTATTTGTAGTTTACTCTGTTTACTGCCCAAAGACTAATCTTGTGCTGAGAGCTTTGTAAACGCCTTGTGCTTTTCTGTGTCTGGCTGATCACCCGCATCAGTGGATATGCAGCATTTTATTTGAAAAGGCTGGCACTGCCTTCTCTCCCAGTCTCTAGCAATCTTGTTTTTAAACAGTCTTTAAAAAATATGAAGATTTAGCAACCTGATAAGACTAAAGCTGAACTCAACAAAAAAATGGGAATGAGATGCAACATAGATCTACTGAATTATAGCAAAACTTCACTGGACTTAAAACAGACTAACAAATTATTATTGATGTGCAGTGCTAGGGTTTTCTGTCAGTCAGGATTCCCTACATACAGGGCAATTTTTAGAAGGGTCTACAGAGCTAATTCTTTGCATGCATGAACATCTTATTTGCAACCACAAATTGCTAAATCTGAAAAATTTACCTTTGGATTGTTTTAAATTGCTAAATATGTTAGGGTACATAGACCTTATACTCTGTGGTCAGGCATCGACATTTGACTCACCTTCACATTTCATGAATCAGTATGCTACTCTGATAACTCTTTTCTGCAGCTTTGAATCCTTCATAAATTTGCATGCTTGAATTCCTCTGTAGAACACTTGCCTTCACCTACAGGTGCCTGGACCCCCTTTACAGCCCATTTGTGACCTTGTTACTAGTACTTCATCAGCCGATAACAGCCACTTTGTTGACAATGTCTCTGTGTATGATGTTCCTAAAGTGACTTTTGTGATGTCCAAAACTACTGTCACTGATGCATTTTTTAGAAGATTCTCCACCTTGCCGTCAAAGGATCTTGTTAATGATCTCCTTGTTTGTGACAGGAAAAAAGCACCTACAGCCATTAATTCTCCAAGGCATGTTAAGTTGATGACTTCTCTCTCATTGAGTACACTGTTCTCTTCAGATTTGACACACTGTGCACAGTCTGTGATCCATTTGGTCTATAGTGCAGAAGGTGATGGAGTGTTTTCCCCACCTTCATAAACAACACAGTTTTTCTACTCCTGAAATAAATCCTCAGTCACCGTTGCCTGAAATACAAGCCTCATTCCTTCAGGGGAACCAAATTCATCATATCTCTTGTCCACTGCAGCACCTGCATAGTCAAGCAGCAGCCATTGGTTGTTTCCAATTAAATAGCAGTGGCCTGCGCCTTTACAGCATTTTAAGCATTCACCTTCACAATGAAACATGTCTAAGGTAATAAGGAAGGCTGAAGAAATGTCCCTTTTTCAGGCCAAGCAAAAGGAGGAAGAGTGAGAGTAGAAAGAGGATGAATTTGGTGACAATGAGGGCCTCAAACACATTAACTTGGTGGATAGTCACCTAATAAGAGGAAGGACTATGTCTTCCTAGAAGTGGGCTCAAAGGACAAACGTTTGTGGAGAAATTATCAAGTAAATACCCAATGAATGAAACCTTACAATTAATGGATGAAATAAAAAGTAGGAAGACAAAAATCATCAAAACAAGCATGTTGTTTAGCTGCAAAAATAAATAATTGTATATTTAATCAAATACCTCAAAACATTAATAAAGCCGGACATAATAATGGTGTAAAGAAACAGCACGGTTTTGACCTCCAATATCCCACAGCCTTTTTCCAGGAGATCTGTAGGTAAACAACTTCCCCTGACATAAAAGTATAAATCAAACAGTCCCATTAATTTCTGTTTTCACAGTATTCCAGACACTTAGAAATGGACTGATGCTATTTAATGCTAACATTTCTGTCATGGAGGGCCTGTAGTCTACAGTACAGTCTCATAAAGCAGGACTCCGTGTCGACATGGAATTAAACCTGTAAGTACTAGGAAAATATATTACAAAACCATCAACATACTGTACAAAAAAATACATGCAAGACAGACAGTATCACCTGCTCACAAACCACTAGTGAGTAAAACAAAATCTAGCATGCAAATACACTCTAGAACCAAAAGCCAAGAAATGAATTAAATCTCCCCCCCCAAATGATCAACAAAAACATCATTCCAATCCATATGAAACCAACACCTAGTTGTGTAGCAAAATACCTAGGCCCAACTACCAAGCAATCTAGGGTACCTGAATATATGACCATCACATGGTTCTTTGGGTGGTCAAGACTCACGAAGAATGGTGCTGTAACACACCAAAAACAGAGTCAGCACTCTTGTCACATAATCACCAACATTAATGTGCAGAATAAGCTCCAGAGCCAAGATCTAACCAGGAATCAAAAACATGAGAAATAGTTTTGACGGAGGATTCAGTGGATTCAGCAATTTGCATAGCCAATAACAAAATGTATACATCAAGACTACATTGAAACAAGAAAGCTTTCAGTCAGAAACACAACTGCAATGAGCTGGACAAATCCACATGCATAGAAGAACTTCCTTCAAACAAACTGGCCTCCGATCATACACTTCAATATGTCTGGAGAAAACGAGCATACATGACCAAGTTCAAAGAGCGGTAGCCTCCCAATTCCAACTCCTCCTCAGGCACCTGACCAAATCAGCATCTATAGTGCACCCAGATGCGGTCATCCAATTTACGGGTGCCACTCAGTATGAGGGATCTACTCAAGGTCACATGCAATAGCTACCGTACTGTGGCGGCCATTCTGAAAGAATCCAACGTCAACGCCAGTGTAAAGGTTCCAGAGTGAAAGACCCAACAGAAACTCGTAGAGGTGGAACAACGTATCTATCTCATATGACCAAGTACTAACCGTATGGTAAGGCAAATTTACGCGTACTAAAAAGACATCATAATGTAGTAAAGCCACATGGTATTAATAGCACAAGGCATCGGACATATTGGAAGGTCCCTCTAGCACCTAAGAAGGGGGTGAAGGAGACAAAATTACTTCAATATCACATCTCAAAGGTGGAACAGCGTGTCCAACTCTTAAGTCAGTAGTCACAGTGTAACGTGACAAATGTACTACATGGACGTCATAATGTACTTAGGTCACATCATATTAATAGTACAACGCATCGAGCATCTTAGAAAGTCCTTAGTTAACCCCTCAAAAAGGAAACAAGGGAGACAGACAAAATAACTTACATTTCACATCCCCATACATTATATACTACAGCAAATATGGATCAGAATGACAAAGATGTATTAGCAAGGCAAGCTGCATGCAATACATGACAGTATGATTGCTTTTCATAACGGAGTATCCAGATTATTAAAGGTGGGTGCACCAGATCGGTCATGTGTGAATCCACCCAAATGAAATTTCCATCCCCTAATGAGCTTGGACAAAAACTGATTTACCTATGACAACCAAAATGCATATTTCTTGTGTGACTTTATGGAACATGTCAGAAAATAGTTAAAACCTCTGAAGTACTTGAACATGTAGGATTGTCAACACAACAAAAAAAAATGAAAAGCCAAAACACTGTCTTCTATAGTATCAGATAAACAAACCAAACTTACTGTTTGCTGCTACTGACCAGCACTGCTCAAGAAACAGTGTCCTCACAGCCCATTCCAAAAGGGAAGGTTGGCAATTTAATCCCTTTAGGAAGAAAGTCAACACTGTTTGGTGGTTTTCTGCTTGTTTTGGTGGTTTTCCACGCATTTAGGAATTTCGGGAACTGATGTCCTTGGCCAGACCTTTCTGCAATTTTATTAAATAAGGGGGAAGCAAGAAATGTTTTAGGGAGTCATCCTAGTATTGCCTCCCTGCTTCATGTGTATATACAACATGGACCAGGAGGCTCAGTGAGAGGAATTTCTACTCCATCTAATGAACTTTCCTAAATATGTTATTAAAAATAAAAAAGGTACCCCTCACACTTGGTGAGATGCTTCAGCATAGGGGCCTCCTTCACCAGCACCATCATGGTGCAAGGATGGCTCACTATAAGCCCTTTTCATGAGATCCTATTTGTATTTTTGTGTTTGAGAGTTCTTACTGAATTTAAACTGTTAGGACAGGGTTATTAATAAATTTGATTTGATCTCATCCTGACCTATATAAGATTAAAAACGGAAGTAGATAGTGAGGGAATTTACAATGCTTAGGGTTTCTCCCTCGCCACCATTTTGGTCAACGTGTTTCATCTTAACCCTAGTACTTCACATATGTGTAGGCTTTCTTACGGACCCTATTGCATAATCATCATAAAATTCTTTCTCCTAACAATAAGTGTGAGGAAGCCAAAAAATGATTAGTCACCAATCACTTATTTTTTAATCCTGTATATATCTATTTAGCCTAACTGACTTCTCACAATGGAAAGTACCTCGGCCTACCCCATGCTGTACTGTATGGTTGCATACAATATGCTGTCTTTGCTATCAGTGGTCTCTCCGTCATCTGGGTCTTTGCTTCTCATACACAACAAAATACAGAACATATCTCCGTAACACCTCGGGTGCCTCGGACGTAATGGTTACGTCAGGGCAGCACCACTCGGGTGCCCAGGACGTAACCGTTACATCAAAATAGGGGCCATTGGGTGAAGCACTAGCACCCCCCCTGGGACCTCGCACCCCCTCTGCTGGGCAGGGATGAAGGTGAATCGCCTCCCCTTCCACCCCTGCCTCCCCCCCCCCCATGACTTCCCCGTGGCATCTGATGACATCAGCGCGCAATCGCACGCTGACCTCATCAGAGGTCTTCTTCCAGCGCTGATCAGAGGACAAATGCGAAAGCATTTCTCCTCCGACCACGTAGAGGGGCCGAAAAAGGCATCGAAGGAAAGGAAAGGCCTTTCCTTTGATGTCTCTCTCTGCATTTCTGCTGCCCGATCGCAATGCGATTGGGCAGCAGAAATGCCACTAGACACCAGGGATTTTTTTTATTTTTTGTTATTATTGAATAAGGGGAGCGGCCCGTTGGCCATGGGCCGCTCCCCAGGAGGGCAATTTATTTTTAGGCCATTTCTGCCCCCCCGGGGGCAGATTGGCCTATTATAATTAGGCCGATCTGCCCCAGGGGGGTTGAGGGGGCATAAACCGCTAGACACCAGGGATTAAAAAAAAAAAAAAAAAAAATATGTGAGGAGCATCCCCTTGGGCAAGGGTCGCTCCCTTGGGGGCAAAATTTCTTTTAGGCCATTTCTGCCCCCTATTTTTACTAGGCCAATCTGCTCCCAAGGGGGGCACAAACCACTAGACACCAGGGAATTTTATTTTTTATTTATATTTATACATAAGGGGTGCGGCAAAATATTTTTAGGCCTTTTCTACTCCCCTTGGGGGAAGATCGGCCTATTTCTACTAGGCCGATCTGTCCCGGGGTGGGGGGAGGGCAGAAACCACCTAGGCACCAGGGATTGGTGTGTGTATGTATTTTGTTTGGGGGGGGGGGCATTCCCTTGGGCAAGGGTCACTCCCCATGGGGGCACATTACTGTTGGCCATATCTGCCCCCCTCGGGCAGATTGGCCTATTTATGGAAGGCTCATATGCCCCCAAGTGGGGCAGAAAGCCCACCAGAGACCAGGGAAGATTTTTCTTTTTTTTAACAAAATAAAAGGGTAGGGTTATGGCTATACCCCCACCCCAAATAAATGGGGCCAAAGTTGTTCTGCCCACCTGTGGGCAGATGGGGCAATTACCCCCGATCCACACCCCAGTGGGGCAGAAAGTCTACTAGATGCCAGGGAATAAAAAAAAAAAATAGTGGGATGGTGGCTACCAACCAGTATGGGCCTGGTTATGCCCCCACCCCAACTGAAGGGGGTAACAGTCTATCAGCTCTCCCCCGCACACTAAAACATCTTATCCCACAGCAAGCAAGAGGACATTTGATTATTTTGGGTTTTGGTTTTACATTTGGGCCAGGAGCGCTTGGCTAACTCTCAAAATCTTCCCACTTGGAATGGTGAGGGCTGCACTTTTTGGACTTTGGGACACTGCCATGTAGAAAAACCCACAAGACCTAGACACATCTGAAAACTAAACATCTGGGTGATTCCAGGGTGGTGTGCTTCATATGCACCCCACACCATTTTCTTACCCACAATGCCCTGCAAACCTCCAACTTTGCTGGAAAGCACACTTTTTCAAATTTTTTGTGATGGAACCTTCCGGAATGTGCAGGACTCCGCAAAATTCCTACCACCCACCATTGTCTCATCTATACCGATAAAAATTCTGCTGCACTTGTCAGCCTAAAAATGTTTTTTTTTTCGAACAGCCCTTTTGGACCCGCTTGGGTTCTCCCTCAATTTCAGTATGTTTTTGGCTCTTCCCTGTCACAGGCACTTGGCCCACATACACAAGTGAGGTATCATTTTTACCAGGAGACTGAGGGGAACGTTGGGTGGTAGGAAATTGGTCCCTGTGTGGTACTCCCAAACAGGAATGTGGGACAAATGTGATTATTTTTAGCGAAATTTGAGGTTTGCTAAGGATTCGGATTAAGAAAACATTGGGGATCCATGCAAGTCACACCTCCCTGGATTCCCTCGGGTGTCTAGTTTTCAGAAATGTTTGGGTTTGGTAGGTTTCGCTATATGGCTGCTGAGCCCAGGACCAAAAACACAGGTTCCCCCCTCCCCCCACACACACAAAAACAGGTAGCTTAGTATTTGATAATTTTGATTTATTGGCTCTGGGTACCTAGGGTTCTTGATGAACCTACAAGCCCTATGTATCCCCACAACCAGAAGAGTCCAGCAGATGTAACGGTGTAATGCTTTAAAAGATCTTACATTGCAGTAAAGTTACAGAGCAAAACATGGAGACAAAATGGCTGTTTTGTGTCACCTCAATTTCAATATTTTCTTATTTCAGCTGTTATTTTCTGTAGGAAACCTTGTAGGGTCTACACAATGACCCCTTGCTGAATTCAGAATTTTGTCTATTTTTCGGAAATGTTTAGCTGTCCAGGATCCAGCATTGGTATCACACCCATTTCTGTCACTAAACGGAAGGAGGCTAAAAGCACAAAATAAAAAGGAAAAATGGAGTATGTCCCAGTAAAATGCCAAAATTGTGTTTGGAGGTTTGCAGGGCATTGTGGGTAAGAAAATTAAGTTTTCGGATTCAAGCCTGCCTGTTCCTATAAGCTGGGAAGCTGGTGATTTTAGCACCGCAAACCCTTTGTTGATGCCATTTTCAGAGGGAAAAAAACCACAAGACTTCTTCTGCAGCCCTTTTTTTTCCCCATTTTTTTTTTTTTTTTTAAACAACATTTTCCTGTATTTTGGCTAATTTCTTGTTCTCCTTCAGGGGAACTCACAAACTTTGGGTACCTCTAGAATCCCTAGGATGTTGGGGGGGAAAAAAGGACACAAATTTTGCTTGGGTAGCTTATGTGGACAAAAAAGTTATGAGGGCCTAAGCGTGAACTGCCCCATACAGCCAAAAAAAAATGCCTGCCACCTTATGGGGGAAAAGGCCTGGCAGCAAAAGGGTTAAAACAGCTCATTGTGAACCCACTTTACACCACGATGGTGGCGATGAATAATGCCCTTATGATAAAGCATGCCACCAGGTGCGAGTGAGAGGTACCTTCCTTTTTTTAATAATATTTTTCGTAAAGTTCATTACACGGAGTGGGAACAAAACATTTCCTTTTGGGAGTCCATGTTGTGCACATAGGTCTTTATGCTGGCATTTCATCATGTTCCCCTGTTTCAGCAACTGGAGCTGTTCGGGTGCTGCCCAAATTCCATTGTTGCTCCTGAAGTTTTCCATATCTAATCCGATATCTGGACATATCGTAGGGGAAGGCAGAATGTAATTATATTTGGACTAATTGTTAAGGGCTTCCAGACTAGATGTTGGTAAATCAGTTTGCTCTGTTTTGTTTTGTCACTGCCTTAAAACTTTTTCTGCAATATGCTGTCTGGTACATAACCGGCCACAGCATTGTTACACTAAGTATGGGGCACACTAAGCTCTGCTGTGTCACCTTTATGCTGAAATTATACACAGAGCGGGTTTAGAAGCTTTAAACTACCGTAGTTTCAGGGTAACTCGGTACTGGAATGTTGAGTTTGAAAATGTTGTCTTAAGAGTTCCCATTCAATTTTTATGCTTTAACATCGAAAGTATGTAATTCCCCGAAGACAGTATCTAACTGCTTGCTTTTCACTGTGCTCAAATTACTTCTCTTTAGGCTGGATCTTCCGTCCTATTTTAAACTAGTAAACACATTTATTAGTCTCTTGTGATTTGGTCTCTTAACCCTCTTCATTTTAATTGTTATTTTATTGTATTTTCTATCAGTTCTCTTTGAACGGGCTTGCACCCATCTGATTTATGATGCTATATTTTTTTAATGTAAAAATGTTTTAATGTGTTTTGTAGATCGCCTTGTTACATCCTTGATCTTTGGAGGTGCTATATCAGATATGAAAAGCAGAAGAGCCTTATTGATTCATTTTGTTTTAGCATTCTGAAATGTGAACAATTTCCTGAAACTTTGCAGAGCTATTTATGAATGAATGACTTTGGCAGAAGCTGCTGTTCGTTAAGTGCTGAATTGTACCACAATATTGTGGCCTAAACATAGTCTGTCAAAAATATCCTGTCCTAAATATAATTTTCAAAACTATTGGCGTTAATAACAAAGTTTAGACCCAGTGGGACAATCATTTCATTCAATATTTATTGTAGACGATATTTTGTTATGGTATTCTGATGTACCACCAACATACACATCAAGAACAACGTAAATAAACTCCTGTTCTAACCACATTTGTGTATCCCTTCATTTTATAGTGCTCATGTTGCTACCTGGTACTTTAGCTAGACAATTGCAGGTTCACAGCAAAGTCCGACAAGGATTGTGTTAAGGTAGAATGTTGCTCTAGAGTCCCTCAATGCATGACTAGTCTACTGGACTGAGTTTGTCTGTTTGGCTTTCAGAAAATGCCATAAAACTGGACTTCTACTCTGTAGTCCATATGCTCAGACAGACGTAGTATGTGAATATGTTTTTGGTTCACTCAATAGTCTATAGCTTAGCTTGTCCCGGGGGCAGGATTTATTTGTGATGACTAGATATTTTGTCATAACCGGTTTTTCTTTGTCACATTTTAAAATAGATACTAGACTATGTACTAGATCTATGATTTTAGTTTGGGTTATGTGGTCATTATAAGGAGCCACTTCAAAGTTCCTAAAAATGTGGGCATCAAAGGAGCTGTATAAATGAGAGAAACTTTCACTTGCATGGAACTTGGTCCATCCATATTAGTGCTCTGCAGAGCCACCTAAGAGTAAGGATGTTGAAACCAAAGTAGGAGGAGGGTCACAGGGGATGAGAAAATGTTTGAGCTATGTCTCCCTACTTACCTCACAAAGTGAACTTAGGCCAGCTGAATGCTTTCTAGAACAGCCTGCGCCCTTAAAGTGTCAATGTTAAATTATCATTTAGTGGCTGTGTTCTCTGCTAACCTCATTTCATTCATTTGTTTGTTTTCTTTCAAAGAAAGTACAATGACATTTTGAATCATGTTATGGACTTAACCTTCATTTTTGATTCTGTCACTTTCACACACAGCCACGTGTTTAATTTCATGAAGATACCAACATGTGATAACTAGAATTATAAGTAAGCAGCCATTTATTTTAGGACTAGAGAGACATTTTGTTTTATCTGGAAACTGTGTTGGTAGTCCTACATATGAGTGGCTTATTCTGCGCTCATGTTAGCTCCGGCAAATTGTTTCCTGTGTGACAGAAAGATACCATGAAAGCACATCACCATGAAGTGTGATTTATTTATAAAAAAAAAAAAAAAAAAAAAAAACACACACATTTAGTAATAATTTCTTTATCAATATGCTGTATTACTCCCCAAATAAGTATTTGAGCAAAAGCTTCCCTGCCAATATGGTCAGGCATTGTTTCTCCTCATTTTTCAGTCTTTAGGAGTCCCACGTTCTGGACGTAATGAAGGCTTGAAAATGACGACAAACTGATTGTCTTCTTTGGAAGGGAACCAGTTCTATCCTTTCCCCCAGGAGCTTTTTCTTCATTGAACCTTTGCAAAAACTCTTATGAAATCTAGGCCATATTGTTCTTTCTCAGCTGAGGTGAAACGCGTCGGAGATACGCTGCTGGGGATGGCTACGCAGTGTGTTCAAGTGAAGAATGTAATTAAAACATCTCCTCAGACCCTTTCAAACCTGTGCCTAAAAATCAATGTGAAACTGGGAGGCATCAACAACATTCTCGTACCTCATCAACGGTAGGTCTAATTTTGATAGCTGTGTAATGTACTGTATTCTTATTTGTGGTGATTGTCTACATATTTGAGGTTGTAGACGCTATGGAAAAGGCTAGCTATCACTTTCTTGCATGACACTCCAAATACCCTGAGATACTCGAAGGCATACATCTTTTATCCAAATTGGAGCCATTCTGTACATTATCGACCTTGTTAGCTCATACAGGGGGATTTGTGTGTAGGCTAGAGCATCCCAGGATGCTATTGCCACTGTTCATAATATACCCTGAATAGTCTGCCCAAACGCATGACCCCCCCCCCCCCCCCCCCCCCCCAGATCTGTATGAGGATAGGATTATTCAGTGTTTGATTTAAATGAAGAGCTAAGATTACAATATGTAATCTTACTAAAGATAGAAAAAAACACGGGGCCACTGAATTTCCCCACCATATATTTCTCTCTACACCTACCCCTTATTCCTGCCAAACTTTTTCAAAACATGCATTAGCTAGGAGAGATACAGTGTTATAGACCCAACAAGAATCATGCTGCCAGTTTTAAAACTTTGTTTTTCTTATTCAGGATTACAAGTCATAGTTTACATAATAACGTAACTTAACAACATCCACCTACTGCACCAAAACAAAAATGTTTAACAGTATTCTTGATGGCATCATCAGTTTTTTCTTTTTTTTTTTTTTACAAAAGAAACTGCCATTTTTGCAAGCTCAGCTTTATTTTCAAATTCCATATTTACTAATTCCATAATATTCTATTGCAAAACAATTTTTAACACTATGTTTTAACACAATATTCTTTTTGTCATCATCAGTTGCTTAACAACGAAATTGCCATTTTTGCAAGCTCAACTTCACATTCAAATTCCATAATGTTCTATCGCGAAACTATTTTAAAGACAAAGTTGGCAGTTCAAACTCCCCTAAGTACAGAACAGCACTTCAGTCAACTATGCCATACATTCTTGTCGATTCACGCACACCAGTAATGAGTCTGCAACAAAAATATAGCAACAGTGGAATGTATTGTCTAAAACAGCTTTTTTTATTAATATATTTGTGGTCATGAAATTTCAAATCTACTGTGCTTAAGCATTGTTTCAGGCTTCCACATCATTTTTGCAGGCAGTCTTTAGGACAAAATGTACGTTATAATTTCAGTTCTAGAGATATTCACATTTTCACAAGAGTTTTTTAAGAACCTGATGAGGATTCTAGAAAAACATGTCAACATTCATCATTTAAAATATCACACTGGTCAAGGGTATAGTGACTCCAGTTATCTGACTATTCATGGTAGATCATAAAATATCGACTCATGAGCGGTTCCATGTTTCACTAAATGCGTCACATAATCCTCCTCAGAACATGTCAGCTATTTGGAAGACTATTTGCACTGGGATGCCCATCTCGTGATTGTTGTGTTAATTCCTGGTGAGCTTCATAATAGGGAGACTGTACAATCGTCTACACTGCCTTTGTTTTCACAGGATGCGGGACATGCTAAGCTGAATCTTGGTGTCTAAAAGTACCTACCTGAACTGGAGACTTAATGCTTTAATCAATTTGAAATTATCAATACCAGGGTATCTCAGCTAATTAACGCATGTTTTTTTTTTTTTTTTTTTTAAAGGGTTGGAATAAAAATAAAGGACGATTATAGTGTGGAACTGGGATTAAAATTCAGTAACATTTCCCTTTTCTAATATTTTCTATTCCCTGTTATTCTAAATGCAGAGCTTTTGGGGACTGCTGTAATTTTGTTATACCGTGACATCAGGCAATCTCTTCTTTGAAAGTACTTTGGTGTTATTGATGGAACCTAACTTCCACCCCTTTCCCTCCTTTCACCTCAAGAAGATACAATCCTCTCCGTAGATGTTTGTGAGGAAAACATAAGTTTAGCAATAAAGTACATTTTTACAGAAACATTCAGGATTACGGCCTCCTTAAAAAAAATGCAATAAAGACTAGAGAAACTAAAACAGAAAAACATTAATTTAATAATATTTAAAATAATGTAATAGCTTTTCTTTTTACTTTATTTAATCTAATATGCATGGAAATATGGCTTTTTCATTCTGAGTTGTATTCTTTTGACATGCAATTTTTCCTTACCCATAGCTAAGTGTTCTGACTGGAAAAGTGACGTTTAAGGAGGCTAGACAACAAAGGTAAATCAGTGCCCGTTCCCACACCTGAATAGAAGTGTGCTGCACTTTATACAAGGTGCATGTTAGTTGTTCAGACATTGTATAAAAACAAGCAAGGGCAAAATTTAAAATCAAACAGGAACTTAAACTATCAGAATAATTTCAGCAGATTCATGGACCACAAGGGGCAAGGTGCATGACAAAAAACAAAGTTTTTGTCATATTAAACAAGCCAGAAGAAGTATTCTACAAGTATAACTTAAATGTTTTTTGCTGGAGAAAGTTTCTGTGCAGGTCTGTTTTCTCTTGTTAGCCTCAGCAAACTGTATGCAAAAATGCTTTCATAATTGCAGATTTAAAGGATTATGAAGTCTTTCGGTTACTTTAAAATGAAATACATAAAGATTAGATTTCAGTATAGCTGCCTAGAGACGCTGAAGGAAGACCCAATGCTGAGTAAATCAGGCGTAATGAAAAATGTTCTGCAATGAATTGGTAAATGCTTACTCCTGCCCTTATGGCAGACAGTTTAATGCCAGAACACTGAATTTGTTGTGTTAAGTTATTCACAAGTTACACTTTTGCGTACATTGTGAGGATATCATCTAGTGAGGCACATGGACAACATAAGTCATTGAAACTGCTGGTCATGGATTAATTGAAATATATGACAGTGGTTAATATAAAGGTGTCTTCAGTGAAGCCTTTGTACGATTGCAGGTATGAAAACCATTTACAGCCGAGTGAAACTAAACTGCTTCTTGTACCAAAAACTGAGATTGGTTTCATGGAAAACATATGGAAGGACAGTGATAATCGATGGGAAAGTCAAACATAGTCACATCTAATACATCATGTTGCACAACCCACATATTAGCTATTTAAACATAATGGCAATATCCAGTAAGGTTGCCGGGATAGAAGATAACTAGAAAGTCTGACTGACTACTAGAAGCTGTGGCGGTAAATATCCAAACTCAACTTAGTAGCACAACCCAGCATGTCATACACCATGGTCAAAATCAGAAATTTACAACTGTAGGTTTGCTCCTACATGTAAACCATATTTTTTGTATGTATGGTATGCACCAACAATCGGGCAGTATGGCTGTAAAGCTATATCGGGTGTAAAGTTCCAGGAGTACTTAGTGTAAAATAAAGTGGTGCAGAAGTTCCAACTGGTGAATTTTTTAGGCACTTTAATTTTTTTATTTATAAATGATTTCCTGTGGAGATAACATTCCAACTGCAGTCTCAGAATCAGAAGGGGTTACCTCCTTTGTCCACTTATCAAAATACATTTAAAAGGAACATACATGCATGCATTTCTAGCTAGGAAAGCTCGCAAAAAATATACCTTTCAAACTTGTCAGTTTTTGCATGTTTATATATACCCACAGAGTGCCACGCCCAGGATGCTGGCAAGCTGCCGTCCTTTGTTCTGCATTTACGAATGTGGAAAATGCACTGTACTGGTGCTATTTCCACATTTGTAAAGGCCCTTTGCAAATGTATAATTCAAACAGTCATAGATCAGTGACACCAGGGTTCATATTTTATATCGGAAAGTGAGGCTTGAAAAAAAAAAACATGGAAATTTGAGCCTTGTGAATCTTAACTGTGATGTGACTCCAGAGAAAGAGGACGTTACAAGAATCAGTATTTATTCGGTGGCCAGAATAGGGTAAAGTATTTTTAGTTTTTCAGCTCCGAATACAGTTCACATTTTTGTAAATTCTGACAGAAGCTGCAGATTAAGACATGTTATACATGCAGACATATTTAATCTGTTGTCTACACTTCTGAAATTATTCAGATATAGGACAATGATTGAATCGTAAATGGTATTGTAGCTGATTTGGTATTCATGATTAGTTCATCTGCAGAAGATGAGTGTAGCTAATGCATTTTATATCATTTTTCATAAGACCGTCTGTGTTCCAACAACCAGTGATATTCTTGGGAGCAGATGTCACTCATCCACCTGCAGGTGACGGCAAGAAGCCCTCTATTGCTGCTGTAAGTCATCTAGCTTTGTTCGGTTTGTGATTTGCTGATCCTGTGTTATATTGTCATTCTTGAATTTACTGCTGTCCACCAAAACTTGCTTTCTGTACTGCACTGTTATTTGCCACTAGTTCAGTGACGTGCCGTTGTTTTGTGATACACTGTTCTCCACTAGACTGTATTTTAGTGGCGTGCTTTAGAATGACATTTTTAAACAAAGCGTTATTTTGTGACAAGACATACATTTTGTGAACTGGTAATGTTTGCTCATATCCTGGAGTTTTGTAAAAAAAAACATTTAGTTTTTGTTAGAAAATTAACCATCATTTTTATATTATGTATGGGGGTTTAATCATTCATTTTCTTGTCTGAACTTTATTTTTAACTCTCCCGTCTATGAAATCAATTCAATTAAATGCATGCAATTTAAAATCACTGCCAGAGTACTAATTAATATGAAGGTAAACAGCTTGAGTTGCCTTCTTTCAATACTGAAGATGGGTTTTGAATAAATATCCAGTCATAATTCATTGAGAATACAAGTAATCACTATCATAAATGAGCTTGTGCTGGCATTCTGAGTTCTCACTTCCGGTGTCTGTGTCCAGGACTTAGTTTCGTGTATTTTATGCAGCCACTCCAATATCAGTAGCACATTTCAAGCGCTCTCTTCCTCCCTTAACTATTGTATTATTGTTTGCAGTTATTCATCACCTCTTTAGTTTTATTACGCATTTTTCACCCTTATAAAATACAGGCATGTGATGGGCTGTGGTGAATTACTGAACTAAAACTGTCCTAATCATCCATAGTAACGCAGTTTTAGAAAAAGAAGAAAAAAAAGTCACTGTTCTTCCAAACACCATACTATTGTAAAGGATGTCTGCGTTCTGTGACCAAGGACATCTTTTGGACATGTTGTGCACTGTAAATATAAAAAGATTGGGAGTTCTTTAGTGCTCCACCACGGAAACATCCTAATAGTTGTGTGATCCGGTGACTGACCAATCCTTCTATTCACTTGCTCCTCTCATTGTCTTAATCTTAAGAGGTCAGGGCTTTCTTTTTTTCTAGATTCGAGGGCACCGAACCTACCTTTTAAAAACAGCCACTTTTGCAGTGCAAAAAACGAATTTTGGAAAACTGATGTTGGAAGTGCAGAGCTGTCGTTCAAGTCTCAGGGTGTTGTGGCCTGCGTAAGACTTTGCTGGCATTCAGTACTATGTAGAAAAATAACTGCTACAAGTACCTAAGGTGTAATAATCGTGGGTTGGACGCATGTACATTGTACTTCAACATTGAGAACACAGTCGTTACAAAAATAAATCACTCAAAGGGCACTAGGGTTTTTTTGTTTTGTTTTTTTAAATCGGCTTCCCATCTATGTTGTGAACTGCTTGTATTAGTGGCCGCTTTACCCTCTTGTAATTTCCTAGCACTATTCAACCACCTTTCAAAAAAGTCTTAATTAAAATATTGTCTATAAATTGGTCCTTTTCATTCAAATGTGACCTGTTTTCACCAGCATTTGAGCTTTCATAGATTCAAGTGATTTTGAAGTAAAACCGTTCCTCGACTGGGAAGCCTAGCTCCAGTAATACAGTAGTGGTTTATGAGCATCCACTTTGTTGACTGGGCTGCTAATTATCAGCCCATGAAAGCATGGGCCCCTATCCTTGCCAGAGAGGAGCAAGTCATGTTCTTTCACTAACCATCAAGTGTGGAAGGCATTGGTAGAGCTCTGTATTTTATTTTAATTTAAAGTATTGGAGAAAAGGGACTTCAAAATGTTTTATTTTTAAACTATACCAAGCGTCTAGGTTTGCTCCTTGGAGAAGGATCATTCTCAGTCAAATTGTGGCTATCCCAAGAAACATGAGGAGTTGCATCATAACTTCAATTTATTGTTCCTGTCCTGGAAGAAAATGTAAGAGACTCAGTAACAAACCAATGGACACAAATATCTGTCTGTAAGCTCTTCTGGGTATGTAATGCATATAGTTTTAGGAAAGTCAGAAAAATCTTGACTAACGATAAACCTGAAACTTAACTACTGGTTCGATCAAAGCACAGAATCTGCTCAAGGTACACGCACATCTTTTAGACTGTTCCTTGTCCTCCAGAAATATTTTATGACAAAGAAAATACACCTTCTAAGAGGTGAACAGAGTGAACTAATCTACTTTGACCACCCCAGCAAAGCCCCATGTGGTTTGCGTGAAGCTATTCCAGACAGCTGTGATCCATAACATCTGTATTTGCTGCCTCGTCTGTGGCTTCAGAAACAGTTCTTGTAGTATCAGGGACTGAATTCTCCTGAATCTGACGAGTGATGAGGAACTTAATGAGGACATTGATCACAACAATTGGGTGGACCGTCCCTTAGGCAAAGGGTCAGAGAGACTAACCTCTTCTTCTACAGACAGATTTTTGAAAGCACAGAAACACAAGAAAAGGGTAGCCTAAGCATCACCACTCCTTTGAAAGGAGGAGATAAAAAGTCATGTTTGTTTTACAACATGGAGGAAGCAGAAAATATATCCTTTACAAATATGGAAGCACTTAAAACACAGGCGATGATGATGATCCTTCCGCTCAACTGGTGAAACTAGGCCAAACTTCTTCGCAGTGGCCAACCAGAGACCAAAAAGTACTTCATGGAGTCCTCTGTTGATAACCATAAGCACTCATTTGTCCCACCCATATCCAGGACCTGCAGCATTTCAAAATATGAATATAACAACAATCCTTTACAAAAGCCAATTTATAAAAATAAAACATCTTGACAGACTACATAGCAACACACGTCCAGTTTGTTAATTTCTTTAATTATAAAAAAATAAAAAGGCAATTTTCACTTAATAAAATTATATGAGAATCACTGACAAAATGTTTTTTTTTTTTTTTTTCTTTTTTTAGAGGAAAGAGGACAAACAAAGAGGAAACAAGTAAGGAAATAGAGCTAAATAGTCCGAGGCCACAGAGGCTGGAAAACATCTCTTCAGTCAGTATCATATGCTTCCAGTTCTTTTTTCCTGGCAAGAACATCCTAGAGGTGTGACCTTAGATGTTTTTTGGGGGTCTCCTCCAAATCTTATATTCTTTCAACATATTTTTAACTAGAAATATAGAAAAATGTATACTCTCTTCATAAAATGCCAGCTGTTTCTCGTGTGAAAGAATGAAGGCCTTCACAGACCCCGCAAAGCAGATTGTATGGCTTGCCATTCTGAGTGTCATTGCCCAGATAAGTGCACACTGCATTAAAATGTCAAGAAGGACATTAAAGGATAAGAGAAATCTGGCTTCTTGGCCTGCAACAGGACCAGCAGGGATGCCTGGGATCAACCTCAGACAATATGAAGAGCATGGACAGGGGGACTTCCTTTGCCACCGACTCCTCTATATTACGCCCCAATAAACGGAGAGCTGTAAAACATCTAGTGATGAAAATCAATAATGCTTCCAGTCAGAATCGAGGATTAACCATAGAGGGTGGGCTCACCATCAGTGCACTATTTGACATTAAAGACCGGATTTGATGTTGAAGCCTAAATTAATGGTGTAACTTGCGTCAGCAGCAAAAAATACAGCACTGAACAAGTCTCTTTACCTGTCAGCTGACTGGGTGTGCAATTTGAAGAGAAAAGGAGGGCATGAGGCTTCATTTGCACCAGTTGTTAGTTTCAGGGAGAACATATATTCATAAGCCTCTCATATATGCACGTCTTCAACAATTTCACATATTTTGCCTACAGCTACTCCACAACTTGTGGCTACTTTACCAACACTTCTCCTGCCTGTATCTCCAGCTATAGTTACGGTGTCAAAACCACCAATATGTGTTACATTCTCTGGAAAAGCATTGTTCACCATGGTTAAGACAGTGGTTCCAGACATTCTGGAAGGCACGTCTTTACACTGAATATATTTCACTATACAAGTTTGTCATCCTCATTGGGTTGGGGGTGGTGGGGGGGGGGGGGGGGGGTGTGTGTGTGTGTATACACACACCTACTCTTACAGTAAGACCTCCTTCCGCAGTTTCTCTGATCATTGACATTAATATATTTGATGACATTCTTGGAAGAAGCCCTACCAAGCTTAACCCCTTAGCTGCTGGGCCTTTCCCCCCCCAGTGCTGAGCCCTTTTTTGGCTATTTGGGGTAGTTCGCGCTTAGGGCTTCATAACTTTTTGTCCACATAAGCTAACCACGCCAAATTTGCGTCCTTTTTTTCCAACATCCTAGGGATTCTAATGGTACCCAGAGTTGGTGGTTTCCCCTGGAGGAGACCAAGAAAATAGCCAAAATACAGTGAAAATTTTGTTTTTTTCCAAAAAAAATGGGAAAAAAGGGCTGCCGAAGAAGGCTTGTGGTTTTTTCCCTGAAAATGCCATCAACCAAGGGTTTCTGGTGCTGAAATCACTATCTTCCCACCTTTCAGGAACGGGCAGACTTGAATCAGAAAACCGAATTTTTCAACACAAATTTGGCATTTTACTGGGACATACCCCATTTCTACTATATTTGGTGCTTTCAGCCTCCTTCCAGTTAGTGACAGGAATGGGTGTGAAACCAATGCTGGATCCCGGAATGCTAAACATTTCTGAAAACTAGACAAAATTCTGAATTCAGCAAGGGGTCATTTGTGTAGATCCTACAAGGTTTTCCTACAGAAAATAACAGCTGAAATAAAAAAATATTGAAATTGAGCTGAAAACAACAGCCATTTTTCTTTATGTTTTACTCTGTAACTTTTTCCTGCGATGTCAGATTTCTGAAAGCAATATACCGTTTTGTCTGCTGGACTCTTCTGGTTGCGGGGATATAAAGGGCTTGTAGGTTCATCAAGAACCCTAGGTACCCAGAGCCAATAAATAAGCTGCACCCTGCAGTTGGTTTTCATTCTATACTGGGTATACAGCAATTCATTTGCTGAAATATGAAGAGTGAAAAAGAGGTATCAAGAAAACCTTTGCATTTCCAAAATGGGATCAAGATAAGGTTTGGAGAAGCAGTGGTTATTTGCACATCGCTGAATTCCGAGGTGCCCATACTAGCATGTGAATTGCAGGGCATTTCTCAAATAGACGTCTTTTTTACACACTCTCTTATATTTGTAAGGAAAAAATGTAGAGAAAGATAAGGGGCAATAACACTTGTTTTGCTATTCTGTGTTCCCCCAAGTCTCCCGATAAAAATGATACCTCACTTGTGTGGGTAGGCCTAGTGCCCGCGACAGGAAATGCCCCAAAACACAACATGGACACATCCTATTTTTTTTATAGAAAACACAGCTGTTTTTTCCAAAGTGCCTACCTGTAGATTTTGGCCTGTAGCTCAGCCGGCACCTAGGGAAACCTACCAAACCTGTGCATTTCTGAAAACTAGAGACCTAGGGCAATCCAAGGAGGGGGGACTCGCGGGGCTCGGACCAGGTTCTGTTACCCAGAATCCTTTGCAAACCTCAAAAAGTGGCTAAAAAAACAAGTTTTCCTCAGATTTCGGTGACAGAAAGTTCTGGAATCTGAGAGGAGCCACAAATTTCCTTCCACCCGGCGTTCCCCCAAGTCTCCCGATAAAAATGATACCTCACTTGTGTGGGTAGGCCTAGCGCCCGCGACAGGAAACGCCCCAAAGCGCAACGTGGACACATCAAAATTTTTGGAAGAAAACAGAGGTGTTTTTTGAGAAGTGCCTACCTGTAGATTTTGGCCTCTAGCTCAGCCGGCACCTAGGGAAACCTACCAAACCTGTGCATTTCTGAAAACTAGAGACCTAGGGCAATCCAAGGAGGGGTGACTCGCGGGGCTCGGACCAGGTTCTGTTACCCAGAATCCTTTGCAAACCTCAAAAAGTGGCTAAAAAAACAAGTTTTCCTCAGATTTCGGTGACAGAAAGTTCTGGAATCTGAGAGGAGCCACAAATTTCCTTCCACCCGGCGTTCCCCCAAGTCTCCCGATAAAAATGATACCTCACTTGTGTGGGTAGGCCTAGCGCCCGCGACAGGAAACGCCCCAAAGCGCAACGTGGACACATCAGAAGTTTTGGAAGAAAAGAACGAGTTACTTACCTTCGGTAACGACTTTTCTGGTGGATACATTAGCTACCTGTGGATTCCTCACCTCATGAATACTCCCATGGCGCCAGCATTTGACGGAAATCTTCTTACTAGTCTCTGCACGTTGACGAGGACGTCACTCTAGCCCACGCGACGCCGTCTGACGTCATACAGGCAATAAGAAGTCCTCGCCGACGTGCCGATGACAGTACCAACATTTTTTACGTGCATGAGAATAATAATAATAACCCAATGCAATGAAAGAGCAAAGCAACATCTCTTAATATTGTAAATCACACAACATTGCAATAAAATAGCTGTAGATTTAATATAACTTTTTTTTTTTTTTTTTTTTTTTTTTTTTTTTAAATAAATATATTTATACATACGAATCATGTATATACCCAATATATATATAGATTTATATATACATATACACATATATACAAATATCATACATGCAAAATGTATTGCAACTTTGAAGACCAAAAGGAGCACACTCAAGGATTGCTTGGAGAGACCAAAAAGGCAACGGGGAGGCGGGTGGGACCGTGAGGAATCCACAGGTAGCTAATGTATCCACCAGAAAAGTCGTTACCGAAGGTAAGTAACTCGTTCTTCTGATGGATACAACTACCTGTGGATTCCTCACCTCATGAATAGAGTCCCAAAGCAGTACCACGCCCGGCGGTGGGTGCCTAAATGGTCAAACCAAGAAATCCTGCAGCACTGACCGTGCAAAATGACCGTCCCTCCTGACCTCAGAGTCCAAACAGTAATGTTTCACAAAAGTGTGAAGGGACGACCAAGTTGCGGCCTTGCAGATGTCAACCACAGGAACACCCCTGGCCAAGCCCGAAGAGGCCGACTTAGCTCTGGTGGAGTGAGCTCTAATGCCCTCAGGCGGATCCTTCTTTGCCAAAGAGTAACAGATTTTAATGCAAAGAACAACCCACCTGGAGAGTGTTCTCTTGTGGACTGCCTTTCCTCTCCTCTTGCCCACGTATCCGACAAACAGCTGATCCTCCAGCCTGATATCCTTCATTCTGTCGATATAGAAGCTCAACGCCCTTTTTGGGTCCAGGCGATGTAGTCTTTCTTCCTCCTTTGAAGGATGAGGCGGAGGATAAAACGTGGACAAAGTGATTGTCTGAGCCAAATGGAAGGGTGAAACAACCTTCGGAAGGAAAGCAGCCTTGGTCCTCAACACCACCTTATCCCCATAAAACGTTATATAAGGGGGTTTAACCGATAAGGCCTGCAACTCACTCACTCTCCTTGCAGATGTTATAGCTACCAGGAATACTGTTTTAATAACCAAATACCTTAAGGGGCAAGAATGCATAGGCTCAAAAGGGGACCCCATAAGGAAAGTCAGGACCAAGGACAAATCCCATTGAGGCATAACGAATGGTTTTGGAGGATATTGATTCAGAAGACCTTTCAAGAATCTGAGAACAATAGGGGATTTAAATAACGATGGTTGGTCTGGAAGACAAATGAAGGCTGACAAGGCCGACAAATAACCCTTAATGGTAGCTACTGCACAACCTTTCTGCGCTAGAGACAGTGCAAAAGACAAAACATGTGACAGACGAGCATGTAAGGGATCAATCTGTCTCTCTCCACACCACATAACAAATTTAGACCACCTATTAGCGTAGATAGATTTAGTGGAGTGTCGCCTGGCCGCTAAGATAACATCCACTACATCAGGCGGGAGAGAGAAGGAACTCAGGTTGCCCCGTTCAATCTCCAAGCATGTAGGTGCAGACTCTGGAGGTTGGGGTGTAAAACCTGCCCCTGCGACTGCGAGAGGAGGTCTGCCCTGAGAGGGAGACGGAGCGGAGGGCACAGTGAGAGTTGGAGAAGGTCGGAGTACCATACCCTCCTTGGCCAATCCGGAGCTATTAAGATGACTTGGGCCCGGTCTTGGCGAATTTTCCTCAACACTCGAGGAATCAAGGGTATGGGGGGAAACGCGTAAAGCAACTGGTCGCACCAGGTTATCTGAAACGCGTCCCCCAACGCTCCCTGCATCGGATACTGGAGGCTGCAGAATAACGGGCAATGCGCGTTCTCCCGAGTGGCAAACAGATCTATCCGAGGAAACCCCCACATCTGGAAGATTAAACAGACTTGATCTGGATGGAGACGCCACTCGTGGTCTGCCGAGAATTGGCGACTGAGACTGTCCGCACGTACATTCAAGACCCCGGCCAGATGATTTGCCACCAAGCAAATCTGATGGTCCTTTGCCCAGGACCATAGCCGAAGAGCTTCTCTGCAGAGAAGGTACGACCCTACTCCTCCCTGTTTGTTTATGTACCACATCGTGGTAGTATTGTCCGTCAGGACCTGTACCGACTGACCACGAAGCCTTCTAAATCTCCCTTGTGTTGAGACCACTGCCTTCGGAGGCACCACTGAAGAGCCCTCATGTGCCAGCGAGCATGCGTGACCAACAGAATGCAGGAGGCGAACAGACCGAGCAGACGAAGGACCTTGAGGACTGGAACTACCGCTCCATTTCGAAACATTGGAACCAATTCCTGAATATCTTGAATCCGCTGAGGCGGAGGAAAGGCTCGACTCAATGTTGTATCCAGTACTGCCCCTATGAACAGGAGGCGCTGAGAGGGCTCCAGGTGAGATTTGGGCACGTTCACCGAAAAGCCCAGGTCGAACAACAACTGGGTTGTTGACTGCAGATGATGCGACACAAGCTCCGGGGACTTGGCTTTGATCAACCAGTCGTCCAAGTAAGGGAATACTGCTATCCCCTTCCTTCTGAGCTCCGCCGCAACCACTGACATCACCTTTGTGAAGACTCGAGGTGCTGAAGTAAGACCAAACGGGAGGACCGCAAACTGATAGTGCTGCGACCCTACCACAAACCGGAGATACTTCCTGTGCGACTTGAGTATCGGGATATGAAAGTAAGCATCCTGCAAGTCGACAGACACCATCCAATCTTCCTTGTTCAACGCCAAAAGCACCTGTGCTAGGGTCAGCATCTTGAACTTTTCCTGTTTGAGGAACCAATTCAAGATCCTCAGATCCAGGATTGGTCTCAACTGACCATCCTTTTTGGGAATCAGGAAGTATCTTGAGTAACAACCTCGACCCTTTTCCTGCTCTGGGACCAACTCTACCGCGCCCTTTGAAAGGAGGACTTGAACCTCCTGTTCTAGCAACAGGAGGTGTTCTTCTGAACAATAAGATGGGCGGGGCGGGATGAGGGGCGGGAACTCCCGAAAGGGAAGGGCGTAGCCTTTTCCCACAATGCCGAGAACCCAAGTGTCCGTTGTGATAGACCTCCACTTGTGGAGAAAACGCTGTAATCTTCCCCCTACAGGAGAGGAGTGAG
Organism: Pleurodeles waltl; assembly: GCF_031143425.1. NCBI lineage: Eukaryota > Metazoa > Chordata > Amphibia > Caudata > Salamandridae > Pleurodeles > Pleurodeles waltl. The sequence continues at coordinate 873,328,847 of NC_090440.1, forward strand.
TGGGAAACGGTGGAAGCCTAAGGCTGCTTCCCCTGCTGCACCCCTCCAGAGGACGAGGAAGAGGCAGAGTGCTGTTGAGAGGCTCCTCTGGTACGGACCCCACCCCTCCCCCTCCCCCTCCCTCTAAATGACCTATAGGGGAGGGAAGAGGCGGGTTGCTGGAACCTCCCCCGAAAGGAAGAGGAATAAGAGCCACGCCCAAATCCCCGAAACCTCCTGAAAATTCTAGAAGAGGCAGAGGAAGAAGGAGCTTGCAGTCCTAACGATTTGGCTGTGGCTCTGCTCTCCTTAAATCGTTCCAAGGCCGAATCTGCCTTGGCTCCAAACAGTCTGTCCCCATCAAACGGGAGGTCCAGCAGGGTCGACTGCACATCCGCAGAGAACCCTGAGTTTCGGAGCCAGGCCTGTCTTCTTGCCACCACAGCCGTGCCCATCGCCCTGGCCACCGAGTCGGTCGTGTCCAGCCCAGACTGGATAATCTGGGTCGCGGCAGCCTGGGCGTCCGAGACCACATCCAAAAGACCCTGGGGAAGCTCCGTGAATGAAGACGAAATATCATCCATCAGCGCATGGATGTACCTCCCCAGAATGCACGTGGCGTTGGTGGCCTTCAACGCCAAACTGCATGACGAAAATATTTTCTTGGACTGCGCATCCAGTTTCTTGGAGTCTCTGTCTCCAGGCACCGTCGGGAAGGAACCAGGCGCTGACTTTGAGGAACAGGAGGCTTGCACCACCAAGCTCTCCGGCGTAGGGTGTCTAGAGAGAAAGCCAGGGTCAGATGGTGCAGCTCGATACCTCCTGGCCACAGCCCTATGAACGGCCGAGGAAGACACCGGCTTCTTCCACACCTCCAACACCGGATCCAGCAAAGCCTCATTAAATGGCAAGAGAGGCTCAGCTGCAGCAGAGGCCGGATGCAATACCTCTGTCAGCAAATTCTGCTTTGCCTCTGCCACCGGCAAAGGCAGGTCCAAAAAGCTCGCTGCCTTCCTCACCACAGCATGAAAGGAAGCAGCCTCCTCCGTATATTCCCCTGGAGATGAAAGGTCCCACTCAGGGGAAGTGTCCAGCCCACTGGCTGTATCCAGACCATGCAGTCCGTCTCCAGAGTCCTCAATCTCTCCCTCCTCTAGGACTCGCTGGTACTCTTGCTCTTCTAAAAGACGGAGAGCACGCCTCCTCGAATGAAGTCTCTCCTCGATACGCGGAGTCGACATGGCCTCCGCCGACGTCGAAGAACGGCGCCGATCTCCAGAAGCATCTGACGCCGCGTCCGGCGCCACAGGCAGCTTCGGCGCCGAGGCAGGAGCCGGAGGACGAGGTCTTGGAGCCGATGGACCAACCGGAGTCACAGGGCAAAATCCTGACTTCGACGGAGGGGCAACCTCCGGGGCCGAAACATCCGAAGCCACCGGAGCGGCCACCGACGCCGGCACCGGCGCCGAGCCCACATTCCCAAAAGGGAGAAAGGGCATAAAGGGTGCCGGCCGAAGAGGCGCAGGATCACCCAACGAAAAGGCCAAGGGCCCCGAAGGACCAGCCGGAGCAGCTCCTGGAGCCATCTGCTGAAAGATGGTATACATCGCATTAAGAAACGCGGTACTATCGGCTCCAGGAGTGGGAAAAGCCGGATACTGGGGTGCCTGGATCGAAGGCGACCCCGACGCCGGCCTCGACGTCTGCGACGCCGGAGAAAACACAAGAGGCTGCACCACCTCAATCACTGACGCCTGACCAGGTGAAGTCGGTGACCTCGAATGAGACTCCTTGCTGGAGTGACGTCGTGAGTCTCTACGGCGCCGGGAGTCTCGATGACGCCGGTGAGACCTTGGCGAAGAAGACTTCTTATGATGTTTCTCCTTCTTCTTTGACTTTGCCATGAATAACTTGGCCTCGCGCTCTTTGAGGGCCTTCGGATTCATGTGTTGACATGAATCGCAAGTCGAGACGTCGTGGTCGGAGCTCAAACACCATAGACAGTCGGAGTGAGGATCTGTAACTGACATCTTGCCCCCACACTCTCGACAGGGCTTGAAACCCGACTTCCTCTGAGACATTGTTACCGCAGAGAAGACTACGCAGCAGACAATACACTGTAACCACGAAGGTAACAGTAACTCCCTCGAAGATAACCGTTTCGAATGCACGGAAAAAAGGGAACTGTCATCGGCACGTCGGCGAGGACTTCTTATTGCCTGTATGACGTCAGACGGCGTCGCGTGGGCTAGAGTGACGTCCTCGTCAACGTGCAGAGACTAGTAAGAAGATTTCCGTCAAATGCTGGCGCCATGGGAGTATTCATGAGGTGAGGAATCCACAGGTAGTTGTATCCATCAGAACAGAGGTGTTTTTTGAGAAGTGCCTACCTGTAGATTTTGGCCTCTAGCTCAGCCGGCACCTAGGGAAACCTACCAAACCTGTGCATTTCTGAAAACTAGAGACCTAGGGCAATACAAGGAGGGGTGACTCGCGGGGCTCGGACCAGGTTCTGTTACCCACAATCCTTTGCAAACCTCAAAAAGTGGCTAAAAAAACAAGTTTTCCTCACATTTCGGTGACAGAAAGTTCTGGAATCTGAGAGGAGCCACAAATTTCCTTCCACCCGGCGTTCCCCTAAGTCTCCCGATAAAAATGATACCTCACTTATGTGGGTAGGCCTAGCGCCCGCGACAGGAAATGCCCCAAAACAGAACGTGGACACATCACATTTTTTCATAGAAAACAGTGCCTACCTGTGGATTTTGGCCTCTAGCTCAGCCGGCACCTGGGGAAACCTAGCAAACCAGCACATTTTTGTAAACTAGAAACCCAGGGGAATCCAAGATGAGGTGACTTGTGGGGCTCGGACCAGGTTCTGTTACCCAGAATCCTTTGCAAACCTCAAAATGTGGCTAAAATACCACGTTTTCCACACATTTCGGTGACAGAAAGTTCTGGAATCTGAGGGGAGCCACAAATTTCCTTCCACCCAGCGTTCCCCCAAGTCTCCCGATAAATATGATACCTCACTTGTGTGGTTAGGCCTGGTGCCTGCGACAGGAATAGATCACACAACGGTCAATGTTGGTCCTTACGTGAGGCAGCTGTTGACCCTGGGGTGATCCATTCCTGACACAGGCACTAGGTGTAGGCACTCAAGTGGGGTAGTGTTTTTATCAGGACAGGTGAGGAGTCACTGGGTGGTAGGAATGTTGTGGATCCCAGCATATTCCTGTAGTTTGTGTGACAGAAATGCGAGAAAAATAGAGTTTTTTCTCAACATTTCAGCTTTGCAGGGTATTCTGGGTAAGAAAACTTTGGGGAATCCACACAAGTCACACCTCTGTGGACTCCCCCGAATGTCTAGTTTCCAGAAATGTTTGGGTTTAGTGTGTTTCTCTATATGGCCGCCGAATCCAGGACCAAAAACACAGGTGCCTGCCTTACAAAACCAGTTTGTTTTGCCATAGACAATTTTGATGTCTCCACAATATGATTTGGGTGGTGGAATTTGGGGCTGAACTAAATTGGTGAGCTCCCAAGAGAGCACTCTCTCTCTGCTTGCCGCCGCATTCACCTGCCCTCTGGGTTGGCCTAACCCACTATTACCCAGTTGCACGAACAGCTTGCGAAGGGACAGCAGGACTGTCCTCATCACCTCCCTCATAATGTACTGGAAGAGGAGTTTTCGAATGGGACTCCTCTGACTGAAAAATCACTCCCAGAGTCTGCGCCATTGTCCTATCCCTCAGATGCTGTCTCAGTATCTGATGTCTCAGTCTCTGATCCTATGTCAGAGCGGTCCTCTATAACCCGAGTGCAGGCAGCAGTCATCCATCAAGATGCCATCTCTGCTATTGGCTAAACTGTTGCTCTAAAACACTAGCCTACGTAGACAGTCACAAAATCGATGGTGTGTGTGAGATACGTGCAACAGTAGAGGCCACCTTACCTGCGCTTCTTCCCTCAATCAGCACGTACTTTCAAGACACTCAAAAAACACCTTGTCACATACCATTCGTCACAGTCTTTAGCACCTCCTGCGCCCAGTCCAACAATCATTATTGGTGCTCCCACTCCCTCCTCCTCGGATTCCCTCATTACCACCCAGCAAAAGTGCCCTTCATCTCTCCATAGACTTTACTAATGTACTCAGCTATTTACATAAAATACAGATGTGCTCTTTGCAGTAGGCATATAAACCTTCTGCGCTTCTTTATGGCACTAAAACTGCCACTAGACAAGTCGGACCCTTTTCCCCCCCAGGGAAACCACACACATATTGACAAAAGTGATGTATATATGACAGCCAACCACCTGAAACTCAACTCAAGCAAAACCGAAATAATCCTCTTTGGCCCTCACCAAAAAAAACCTGGGACCCCCCATGGTGCCCCACCACGCTAGGCCCTGCACCCACCCCCGCCAACTACGCACGCAACCTCAGCATCATCCTAGACTCCTCCCTCTCTATGACCCAACAAATCAACGCTCTTACCTCCTCATGCTTCAACAAACTCCGTATACTGAAAAACATTAAAATGGATCCCCACAGAGACCAGAAAAACTGTCACTCACGCACTCATCAGCAGCAGGCTTGATTACAGAAACGCCCTCTACGCCGGGACCACTCTAAAACTCAAGTGCAAACTACACGCATCCAGAACTCAGCAGCACGACTCATCCTCGACCTCCACCGACACGAACACATCTCTCCACACCTCAAATCCCTCCACTGGCTCCCCATTGACAAAAGGATCACCTTCAAGATCCTCATCCTCACACACAAATCACTCCACAACACAGGCCCTGCCTACCTCAACGAGAGTCACCTTCCACACCCCCACACGAAACGTCCGTTCAGCTGACCTCTCTCTCGCCTCTGACCCCCGCATCAAACACACCACCACCGGGGGCAGATCCTTCTCCTACATTGCACCCAAAACATGGAACGCACTCACAACCCACATTCGCAAGACCCAAAACCTACTTCTTTTCAGGAAGGGCCTCAAAACCTGGCTTTTTGAACAGTGAACCTCCTAGCCCCTTTCCCTCCCCCCGTTCCCCCCCCCCAGCGCCTTGAGACCCTCACAGGTGAGTAGCGCGCTTTATAAATCTCTTTGATACAGATCTACCTATATATATAAATATATATCTACATAGATATATCTATAGATATATCCATGTACCTAGATATATCTATCTACATAGATATATATATATATATATATAGATATATACATATATTTTTTTTTAGTTGTTGTATGGTTTCCTTGGGGGCCAAAATGGCCCCCAGGGAAACCCTACAACATCTAAAAAAAAAAATTGCCCCCACAGGGGGTCACCCTGCCCACGGGCGACCCCCTGTCATTTCATTTTTTTTTAAAAAAAAATTTTGAGAAAAAAAAAAAATCCCCTGGGGGGGGGGGGGGCGCGATAGCGCCCCCCCCCCCCCTCCCCAGGGGGCACCTACCTTTTTATTTTTTTAGGAAAATTATCCGGGGGGGGGGGCGGCCCGTTTTCCGGGGGGGGCTGCCCCCCAAAAGTGAAATCCCTGGTGTCTAGTGGGGTTTCCTGGCCCCCGATCGCAGCTGTGCTGCGATCGGGGGGCCAGGAAACCGTTTCAGAAGGCCTCATAAGAAAGGGGAGACTCTCCCCTTTCTTACGAGGCCTTCTGAAACTGTTTCTGGCCCCCGATCGCAGCACAGCTGCGATCGGGGGCCAGAAACAGTTTCAGAAGGCCTCGTAAGAAAGGGGAGAGTCTCCCCTTTCTTACGAGGCCTTTTCAAAATGTTTCCTGACCCCCCCGATCGCAGCTGTGCTGCGATCGGGGTAGCCAGGAAACCTGAAAGTGTTTCCTGGCCCCCGATCGCAGCACAGCTGCGACCGGGGGCCAGGAAACACTTTCAGGAAGGCCTCGTAAGAAAGGGGAGACTCTCCCCTTTCTTACGAGGCCTTCCCGAACGTGAAAAAGGCCGTTTTCCCCATGAAAGCAGGAAGCGGCCGCAAGGCTGCTTCCTGCTTTCATGGGGAAAACACCTTTGCAACGTCAGCGCGCCTCGCGGCGCGCTGACGTCACAAAGGGGCGGGTGGGGGGCGGGGGGAGACACGGTAGCTTCCGTGTCTCCCGGGGGGGGGAAAAAAATAAAAAAAAAATCCTCGGGTGCGACGCACCCGAGGATTTATTAATGCCCTTCCTGGTGTCGGCCACTGGTCGTGACCCGCACCAGGGAGGGTGTGTGGGCGTCGGCCAGTGGCCGACGCCCGCATTTAAGAGGTTAACATACATCATCTGCACCACTGGCATCAACTTGGGAATCTTCAAGATCATAGATCACTGGTCTTCCTCAAGACCTTTACATCTCTTAGCACAAGGTTTATTGGAACTAGCAATAGAGCATTTTCACACTCTGGCTTCAACTAAATATGCTCTGGCTAGCTTATATAAAAAAAAAAAAATAGGAGTCTGACCCACCACAGCAGGATCTGATTTTTCTATGGATTGATCTGCAGACATACTCCTCTAAGGTGTCAGTCGCTATAAAACACTATGCTACAGCTCTAGCCTCCAATGTAACTCCAGGAGAGGGGGTGAATCAGACACAATGAGAAGAAAGGTTTGTGGGAGCTCTACAACAGCAATGAAGCCTGCCAGTGCTACTGCCTTCCTAGGCAGATATCACTGATCCTTTTTTGTTTCACCGACAAACCCACCCGTAAAGATGGGCAAGACTTCCAAGAAGTACTGAATGAAGGAGTTATGTTATCCAACGAGGTAATTATTGCTGCACATTAGGCAGATCTGACTTCTTAGGGCTAATGGAGGGGAATGCCATTTGATCAAATCTTCCTCCGATACCTTGATTCTGTTGGTTATCCTCAACCGACTGCAGCTCCAAAGGAAAGAAAATCCTTGTTGCGCTGCAATGGCTACACGAGTGATGGCTCACTAATCATCTTCACTAGTTGGAGCAACCACAGTTCAGGGTCTCTTGCAATACCATTTGTCCTCCACATGTTCAAGGGCCAGATCCTGCACCCCCAACTTAGCATCCTTGATCTTGATGTAATGGCTCCTTCCTAAACTCAACTTCACAAGCTTACCTACTATACTTTGTGTAGCATCTCTCTTCCTTAAAGGTACTTTTTTCTCCTGTTACAGCTTACAGATAATGCCTTTCATAAATCTCTCTCCTCTGCTCGGAGCCCTTTTATTGAAGATTTTTTCCATTGATTATCTTTTTGGCAACTCAGTGTGGTCCTTTCGAAACGCATAAGACCCCCTACTTGAAAAAGTTTGAAGCATACTTTGTGGAATACTGCTTTCTTATACCCTCATTATGAGTTAAAGGCTATAAGCTAATCCATGAGGAAACGATAATAATCACACCCTCACAGATTTCCCTGATAAATGCCTGCAGGTCAAACCTTCTGACATTTGTCAGGGAAAAAAGGCCCAGAAAAAAGGCAAAACATGCAGAATTCAGTGTTTGAAAAGCGATTCTGCACATACTTTTTTTGCCTGTTGTCACCATTAACAAATCTGATTAGGTCTTCTCATTCATCGTTCAGACTTACATTATGTTTTGTTATAGTGAAATAACTTCCCCAACTGCTCTCCACTTCCTCTGTCCAGTCAGGTAGCTGGGGGACTCACCTCCGATGCATTGCCAGCAGTGACTTCTAGATAGAAAACAAATTTCAGCAGATGCCAAAATGGTGAAGTGGGCACTCCAGGAACAGTGAGAAAAATCGCAGATTTATCGTGGAACATGGAACCCAGCTGCTACCGAAGAGTTTCAGCTGAAAACAGCCTTTAAAGGTGATTGTGCCCAATTTCCATAGCAAATCAACACAACACCTTATAATAGCCATTGACAAAATACTACCACAGCACCCATTCATCCTCATGCAAAAACAGAACTCTTGCCCATACCTTCAAATAACCCTAAATTTATGATAGTCATAACATTTATTATGCCATAATTACTAAAAAAAACAAAAAAACAAATACACATAGAAAATAAAGATTATAATACTATATATATATATATACACACACACACACACACACACCTATATATATATATACACACACATATATATATATATATAAAAAACACACATCTTTGGATCGTCTCATTTGAGTCAAACAGACTTTGAGCCTGTAGTCTAAAGGAATAGGTCACTTCACTACAGTCTCCGTTTTGTGTAACACAGGTGGCCATACTGTGAGAAAATCATCCTTGTTAATTAGCTGCCCAGATAAGCTCTCCATCACCATTCTGTGCCAGATTTGTTTTATACCAGAGACTAAGCCCAATAGAACTACTCCTGGATCAGCCAGGATTCTTTCGTCAGATATGGTTTCTTTCTAAAAGATAGACACCTTAGAGCAATGCCCCCCAAATGTAATTTGGGGCTTCCTGCAAACCGCTCTGCACAGATGTCTCATGCCCCTGTACATCTTGTTACACCGTTGAGGCTTTAAGGATCAGAAAGACATCACATTAAGAACCATGTGGGATGGATTTATGGTTGGCCATGTTATTTCTTCACAAAACTCCCATTATCTGGGTTCCATTTCCGCATCTAGCATGGTTACGTACCTTTTCAGAATTGTCCATTTATGGCATAGGGGATGATAGAATTCTGTACATTTTGGAAACACTCATCATTGTGGCTCCCCATGATTATGAACCGCTTCTCAGAAAGTTTGTCTACTGTCTTGTTGTTGGTATCTGAATCTCTCCTTTTCAGATATCACAAATATTTGTTTATAACTCTCAAATGTTCTATTCTGACTGGCTTCAAGTAGGTCCACTAGAATTTTACATTTCCCCTCCTGCCAGCTCCTATACCAGTGCCAGTGATGAGTTTTTGCTACTTTATCAGCAAATACAACCCAAACTAAAATCATCTGGCAAAGTGCAGGTACAGCCAATTTACCAACCGGAGCCAGGGAATCTGGCGGACTTTAACCCACATTGCCGGAGGATGGTTTCTAAAGGTCAACAATCAGCCCTGCAAGACTACAGGCTTATTTATATTATTGTTGACTTCTGAATTTCTTTTCCTCATAGATGGACTCAAACAAGAAATTCATGCTGTATATTTAAAGCCTTTATTAAAAAAAGAATGCCAGAAATCTAGTGCAGATTACATGAGTATATGCCCCTCAAAAAACAAAGGCAAAGAAAACGATTAAAGAACAATATATTAAAAAGAATTGCAACATTTTATGACATTCGAAAACCACAGCATTAAATGATGAAACCGGTCTTTGGTAAATAACAGCTTCCTTTTAGCCCCAGTCTAAATGTTCATAGCACCAAAATGCCAATCTGAGTGTTTAAGTGGCCTCTAACTCACCTATCTTCACTGTAGAAGAAAAAAAGTTTCCACTCAGCTGATGTGCTTTGAGAAGGTCACTGTCTCGGATATGCATTCCCAAACCAGGTATTCAGTAGGTATTGGCCTGTTCTATGGAGCTGGTCGCCTTTGACTACAGTGGTTTGCAGTACACAGGCTCCTTGGAAAGCTTATAATGTGCCTCCAAGACTTATTAAAATACAGCACGCATTTATAAACGAAAAACGCGGCCTTGAAAACATGAGATATAATGCAGAGCACATAAGCAGGAAACGCAGAGCACACCTCATCCCCGAAAAGATAGGGCTACAATTCTAATAGATTTATGTACATAAATCCGTAGGCTTTGAAGAATGAAAAAGCTAGACAAAAACCTTGTGCCTAATCCGATTATATTGCATGGTACGAAACCAAAAACATATGTATGGCATCAAAGGCTGAGTCGAAGGTGCAATTGCAGCAGTTGGGTCATTTTGAGAGGTGACACTGTGTTGATCAGAGAATGACGATATGTGCAGTCTCACACTTTCTTCACAACAGCACTATTAAAATAAGAATATCTAGTTTGAAAATGTTATAGCTGCTATCTGGTGGTGTACTACAATCCTTCAACTACATGAAATTATATACACCTCCATTTGGCTGTTTGATTAATGAATATAGTTGTTTCCATAAGGATTGCAACAAAATAGTTTCTGGTGATCATCTGCACTGAGATATGGATCACCACTAACGAATTCAGTTGCAGTCAAGGATTGCTTTAGTGTACCATTGGCTCACTAGACCACAGCATTCAATACTGGATGGTATGGGTTATTATGGTAATGATACTCCCAAAGCAGGTTTAGCTTCGGTAAATGCCTTATCTGAAAAAGCAGCACTATTGTCGGAATTGTTTTCATTTCTGCTAGGCACTGCAAGAGTTTTATGACTCCTCCAGCATTGGCAGTCTTTTGAGGCCACACCTAGGGTTCCATCATAACCAATATGTACTTATATAGATGGACTGCTGGCAATGGGCAGACATGGTTGAGGAAAACAGCACTGAAGGGTTTACCAGATATTGTAAGAGGAGTAGGCACTGGTATTACAGCGGTGTATATGGAAGAAAAATCATCAAGGTACTTTTTCCATTTTACTGTTTACATTGCCGCCATTGTGTATACATTGATCTTCCTTTGAGATCGAGCTACAGCAGCAAGGCTAAAAGTTTGCACTGCACTCTTTACAGCAAAATCAGCCTTAGTTTGCTTTAGTGTGAATTCCTTCATTTTTATGGGTCATTGTATATTGTACATGGACCAGAATATGTTTATCCTGTAAGGCAGCCACCTGGCACTTCAATGCAAGCCATGAAATATTTTTGCTTAGAGCAGATCGCAGTCTGCGCAGAGTCATCTGTATAAAACATTATTTTATATGCATCTATAGGTAATGTATATAGGTTTTATGGGATTGCTTGTTGATACTGTAGGAATTCTTGTCTCCTAAGTGTAGAATCACACACGTGTTCCTTCTCGCTCTTTGGTTTTCTATGATACTTAGTTTGTCCATTCCTTTCTGGCCATCTTCTCTCCCTAGTGTACTACGACAAACGGCTTTCAGTATACTGATATAGCTTCTTAATCTTTTCAAAAACCCTCAAATTGTATCTGCCCCTTTCAGTCTCTTGCTGTGGAGGAGATTCAGCCCGGTTTATCTTTATACTTTCCTTTGTATCCAATGCTGTCCCCTCCACTGAACCTTCAGACTCATTTTTGGCTTGTGTTATAGTTTTGAAGTATGAGTTCATAAAGTATCTCTACCCGATTTTAGGTAGTTCATATTCTGATGGATGCTTAAAACCACAGATTCCTCCCCTTTAGAATATTTCCCAGACACCAGACTATAGCCATAAGATTTCACAGCAGTGTTCTCGCGGGTTTATGTGGCTCTGTGCAGCTGGGTTAATTTTGTTCTGGCCTGGAAGTGATGAAGCAGAGCTGCATGTGAGCACTAAACAGGTACATTTACCATGTGTCCTTTAACCACTTCACTGCCAGACCTTTTCCCCCTCTCTTGCCAAGCCTTTTTTTTTGGCTGTTTTTTTTTTTATTTTTTTTATATATAAATGGGGAAAAAGGGCTGCAGAAGGCAGCTTGTGGTTTTCCCCCTGAAAATGGCTTCAACAAAGACCTTGCGGTGCTAAAATCACCATCTTCCCGGAACAGGCAGACTTGAATCATAAAACCCCATTTTTCCAACACAATTTTGGCATTTTACTGGGACATGCCCCATTTTTACTATTTTTTGTGCGTTCAGCCTCCTTCCAGTTAGTGACAGAAATGGGTGTGAAACCAATGCTAATTCCCAAAAAGCTAAACAGTTCTGAAAAGTAAACAATATTCTGAATTCAACAAGGGGTCATTTGTGTAGATCCTACAAGGGTTTCTTACAGAAAATAACAGCCGAAATAAAAACATTTTGAAATTGAGGTAAAAATAAAACAGCCATTTTTCTCCATGTTTAATTCTAACTTTTTCCTGTGATGTCAGATTTTTTAAAGCACTATACCGTTACGTCTGCTGGACTCTTTTGGTTGCGGGGATATATAGGGCTTGTAGGTTCATCAGGAACTCTAGGTACCCAGAGCCAATAAATGAGCTGCACCTTGCAATGGGTTTCATTCTATACTGTGTATACAGCAAATCATTTGCTGAAATATAAAGAGTGAAAAATAGGTATCAAGAAAACCTTTGTATTTCCAAAATGGGCACAAGATAAGGTGTTGAGAAGCAGTGGTTATTTGCAGATCTCTAAATTCTGGGATGCCAATACTAGCATGTGAATTACAGGGCATTTCTCAATTAGACTTTTTTTTAATTTTTTTACACACTGTATTACATTTGGAAGGAAAAAATTGTAGCGAAAGACAAGGGGCAATAACACTTGTTTTGCTATTCTGTGTTCCCCCAAGTCTCCCAATACAAATGGTACCTCACTTGTGTGGGTAGGCTTAATGCTCGCGACAGGAAACACAACATGGACACATCACATTTTTTTACATTGAAATCTGATGTGTTTTTTTGCAAAGTGCCTACCTGTAGATTTTGGCCTCTAGCTCAGCCAGCACCTAGGAATACCTACCAAACCTGCGCATTTTTTAAAACTAGACATCTAGGGGAATCCAAGATTGGGCGACTTGTGGGGCTCTCACCAGGTTCTGTTACCCAGAATCCTCGGCAAACCTCAAAATTTGGCCAAACACACACTTTTTCCTCACATTTTGGTGACAGAAAGTTCTGGAATCTGAGAGGAGCCACAAATTTTCTCTTCCACCCAGCGTTCCCCCTCCAAGTCTCCCAATAAAAATGGTACCTCACTTGTGTAGGTAGGCCTATCGCTTATGACAGGAAATGCCCCAAACCACTATCGGGACACACCACAATGATCATACACAAAACTACCTGTTTTTATCGTTTTCTTTTAAAGGGGCGGGGCCATGGGGTAACGTGCACGGGGGGGTGGTAAGTCCTCATCACTTCCCCCTCACGGGACCTGTGTTTGGTCAGCCGTCTTGGGCCGTCCTAACACACATGCGCTGTAGGCTCTCTCCAGCCCAGCAACAGTTGCTGGGCTGGAAAGAGCCTACACGGGCTCCCAGTCTGCCTGGGAGCACCCTGGCTGGGCGCTCCCAGCCAATCCCGATTCTGCTCTGAGCAGCATGAGGATTGGGGCAGGGCAGGCTGGGAGCCCGCACCTACAGAGGCACAGGAGCGTAGAGGGACAAGGAGTGGCAAAGGAGGAGGTAAGTGTTTTTTTTTTTTTAATTTAACATTTATTCCCTCCCTTCCACAGTCCACTACTGCTTATACCTAACAAACAGGCACATTTAACATCCTTTAAACTGGGTAGTAACTGAAAAAGTGACCAACCTGGGCTGAACAAAAATTTGTGGTTTGAAAAAGAAGAACAGTGGATTTATAAAATTGTCCACTAATGTAGTCGGTCTCAGTAATGACATTCTCTGGACCAGGCTATTCTGAATGATTATGTTCCCTACAGTAAAAATATACAATTGGTAATCATAACTTTATTCTAAAAATATAAAGTAACAGTGACTACCTGATGTGGGTATTGTGTACTATTGCAGAGTTTTTACATTTGACTTTTAGAAATAACCGTAGCCTTGCCTGGATCCATCTGAGAGACAGTGCAGACCCTTTAAACAAAACAAGCACCCGGAAAGCCAATAGGACTCAACTATTCAATGTGTTTTTGCCATATTGTATTCCAGTGTTGTAGATTCGATTTGTTGGAGTAGAGCGTCACTCGAATAGCGGGGACTAGAGTTCATGGCTCAGTGCTAGAATGTCAAAGTGCAGTGTTCTGGAGTGGCACAGAGTGGAGTGAAGTAGTGGGGTGGGTTGAAATTGGGTGCATTGGAGTGGAGCGATAAGAGTGGATTGGATTGGATTAGGGTGGTTTGGAGTGGGGTGGAATAGACCTGACTGTGTGGATGGATTGGAATGGGCTGGACTGGATTGATTTGAGTAGGGCAGAGTATTTTGGAGTGGGACACTGTGGCAGATTGTTTAGGACTGGAATGGGGCAGATTGTTTTGGATTGGTATGGGGCAGGCTGTTTTGGAGTGGGGCAGAGTGGAATGGAGCAGAGTGGGATGACTGAAGTGGGGCAAATTGTTTTGGATTTAAGTGGGGTGGATTGGGCAGATTAGAGCGGATTGGATTGCAGTAGGTGGATGGACTGTAGTAAGGTGTATTGGATTGTGTTGGGTGAACTGGACCATGATGGGGTGGATTGGATTTGTAGGATTAGGGTGGATTGGAGTGGGGCACATTGTTTTGGATTGGACCGGGGAAGATTGGAGTGGGATGGTTTGAATGGGGCAGACAGGAGTTGGATGGATTGGAGTGAGCAGAGTGGAGCAGATTAAAGTGGGGCATACTGTTTTGTAATGGGGCAGCTGTTTTGGTTTGGAGTGGGGCAGATTGCAGTGGGATGACTGAAGTCGAGCAAATTGTTTTGGATTGGACTGGGGCAGACTGGATTAGGGCAGCTTGTTTTGAATTGGAGCATATTCTTTTGGATTGGAGTAGGGCAGATTGGTGCTTGGCAGATTGTTTTGGAGTGGAGTTGATTTGATTGCGTGGGGTGGATTACATTAAGAAGGGTTGATTTGGGGTGGGATGAACTAGATCAGGGGTGGACAGGAGTGGGGCTAATTGTTTTGGATTTAGTGGGGAAGATTGTTTTGTATTGGATCAGGGCACATTGTTTTGTACTGGAGCAGGGCACATTGTAGTGGGGTAGTTTGATTTGGATTGGAGTGGGGTGGACTGGGGAAGGAGTAGGGTGAACTGTGATGGAGTGGGTTTGTTGGGGTGAGGTGAAGTGGATTGCAGTGGAGTGGGGCAGATTGTTTTGGATTGGAATTGGACAGACTGTTTTGGATTGGGATGGAGTGGGTGGAGTGGGGTTGATTGTTGTGTGGCACATTGTTTGGACTGGAGCAGAATAGATTGGAGTGGGCAGATTGTTTTGGATTGGAGTGGGGCTAGCTGTTTTGAAGTGGGACAGAGTGGAGTGGGATAACTTTAAGTGGGGTGAATTCTTTTGGATTGCAGTGGGGTCAATTGGATTAAGATTGTTGAATTGGTGTTGGTGGGATGAACTAGACTGGGTGGGTTTGAGTGGGGTAGATTGATTTGGCTGGATTGGAGTGGGTCGAGTGGAGTAGGGCTAATTGGAGCAGAGCAGATTGTTTTTTATTGAGTAGGGCAGATTGCAGTCAGTAGCTTTTGGGGGTAGAATGGGGTGCTCCGGGTAGGTAGTGGGGTGGATTTGATTGGAGTGGATTGTGGTGAATTGGAGTGGGGTGTGTGGGATTGGAGTAGAGTGGGGCAGATTGTTTTAGATTGGAGTGGGGCAGATTAGAGTGGAATAGCTTGATTTGGATTGGTGTGTGGTGGATTGGACTGGGATGTATTGGACTCGGAGGTGGGTGGTTGTGGTGCACTGTAATGGGGTGAATTGGGATGAGTGGGTGGATTGGAGCGAGGCAGATTGTTTTGGATTGGTGTAAAATTGGACTAAGGCGGATTGGTATGGGCAGGTTATCTTAGATTGGAGTGGGTTGGATTAGAGTGGGGCAGATTGTTTTGGATTGGAATGGGCAGGTTGCATCGGGGTGAAGTAGGGCTGATTAGAGCGGGGAAGATTGTTTTGGATTAAGGGCAGATTGGAGTAGGGCGAGTTGGAGTGGTGCAGTGGTTTGGACTGTAGTGGCATGGAGTGTTTTGGATTGGGACAAATTGTTTTGATTGAAGTGCAGCAGATTGGAGTATTGCAGATTGTTTTTAGAATGGAGTGGTACAGATTGTTTGGGATTGGAGTGGGGCAGACTTTTGGATTGGGGCAAATTATTTTTGGATTGAGTGAGGCAGATTGTTTGGATTGGCGTGGGGCCATTTGTTTTGGATTGGGGCAATTGTTTTGGTTACAGTGGGGAGAATTGGGGGAGGCAAATTGGAGTGGGGTGGGAGGTTTGGAGTGTGGTGGACTGGAATTAGTGTTTTGGGTTGGAGTGATGTGGATTGGATTGGGTGGATTGGTGTGAAGCAGATTTGAGTGGGGTGTAAATCATGATTATATGTTAAAGCATTTCAAAAATTACACATAAAGAAACAATGTATTTGCAATATTTAGAACAAGATAAGCCTCATCTTTTGAGAACTGCACCCACAAGCAAAAACAAAGAAAATATGAGTGCGTGGGGGGGGGGGGGGGGGTTTGGGGGGCCAAGAGACTTGACAAAATAAAAGAAAGTTAACTATAGAAAATAAATCTTTGCAATTAAGATTGTCCAGCTGGGCCGGTTTTTGCTAGATATACGCTTAGTTTGCACGACACAAAAAGTTAATTAAAAAACAAAGTGGTACCGCAATCAGTAGTCATAGTGCACGGACCGCAATTAAGTTGAATCAATCAGTGCTTGGTCCCTGCTCAACAGAAATGATGCTAGGCCTGCAGTGACCAAGTAAGAGGGTGTAAAGAAGCGTGCCAGGAAAGCCAACAAATGGTAAACAATGGCCGGGCTCCAAGCTCTTACTGTTAACAGCAGGCTTGAATCGAACAATCAAGTCTGACTATGTAGTGGCTCATTGGGTATGCACCATGTGATGGTGACGTAACCTTTTGAACGTGACGCATCACAGCACACGCTCCACACTCCCAACAACATGTTACGCAGACTGGTGAGGCTGGATCTGGATACAGATAGATGTGCTACCCACATACCGTAACATGAGGCGGAAGATAACATGCAGTGGATAGGCAACAAAAGGCATAAAACGCTGAGGGACCTTTGATGTAATACTGAATTTTTTAATTTGTATGTCCATTGTAAATAACGATGTAGAGAAACTACTTAATTATAGTTACTTTTTATTTAGAGTGTGTGACTACAAGGTTCGCCCATCTCTTATTGCCTATGGGGCAATCTAATCAGACATCAAAAAAATATATAGTCTTTTATTGATAAAACACATCGTGCATGCATGAGTAAGCATACTACAAAGGCAGACAATTACATACTCATGACATTATATGAACTGTAGTTTTTGCCCGTTTTTGACAAATCGATTTAGAGATACTCATTTTTAGGACGAATCAATCATTCTAATTTGTAAACGATGATTTATGAAGGAATACTAAACACTAACGAGGCGCATGGTTTTAAGTGAAATGAGATCATATTGCACAACATCGTTATTGCGTATGTAAAAGCACCATTGATAGGACGGAGGCAACTAGTTTTTACACACAGGTTTACATTTTCAGAAGTGGGCAATAATATTGACAAACAATAGCCACGTGTGCTGTGAAACACGATGGGATATTTTTTTTTTTTTTTAAACACACAGCAGATTACGTTTTTTGAGAACGCAATATACATGTTCTCCAAAAAAAAAAAAAAAAAAAAAAAAAAAAAACACGTGTGCCTTCAATCACAGATGACACGCGAATTCTCAAAAAGCTGATTACGGTAATTGAATAATGTTGTTCTGATTTTTCTCTGCCCACACACAAAAGCCTGAATGTGGTGGATGCACGAATCAATGTGTCTACCATAAAAAAAAAAAAAACTGAGCATACACAAGTAGTAAAACAGTCAGTCAGTCATTCTAGTAAAATTAAAGGGATCTTTTAGGTACTAAAGAAAGCTGGGTGACCCGAACAGTCAGACACAGGCCAGCTGCAATATGCAGAATTTCTAAATAGATTTAGGAGAACTAATAATGTCCATAAACATCTGCTGCTGGCGATTTTAATGTGCCAAGGACCTTTATATTTAAAATATATACATATATTACATATCGTAGAGTTCCCTTTTTTTCCAGTTTTAATGGAAGCAGTGGATACGGTTAATGGCACCTCCCAAAAAAAAATGCAACGCAGGAGAAATAACATGGAACACAGTGATCAAGTAGCTATGTAGGGGTCGTATGCAAGGGTGCTACATAGGCCCCACTCAAAACTATAAATTAGTAGTAATTATATGAATAAACAAACATCTGTAGGAGATGTAATAAAGCAAATCTACTTTTTATTAGAGTCCTCAAAAGTAATGTTTAAAATCTGACAGGCATCCAAGACCAACGTAGAGGTTTGCATAATGAAATGTATATGTAGAAAGAAATCAACAATGAAATATTTCAACCAGATGTAGTTGAAGAGTTTTTGAAAAACAGGTTTTAGTTCTGTGGTCAGATGTGTACAATGGAAGACTTTTTATAAGAATGTTAGAGACGACATGTTTCAAATCAGAGACTTATTTCAAAGCTGTAAGATATACATGAATGTTATCATTAAGAGAGTTAAAACCGCAAAGAAGCAAAGATTAGAGGGAGGCAGTCTTTGTTAATGAGTAAAATAGGAAGATATACGAAGATGAAGGAGTAAGCCTACTAAAGCTTGTTGCACCCTTCATCCTTTTATCCTGTGTTCTGTCACTGGAGGTTGAGTGCCTAAGGAGGTGGATGGAACATCAGGGAATCTCCCCGATTTTGAAACACTTGTTGGGATCATTGTACACCAGGATGGACAAGCTCAGCCAGCAGCACCTGGAGGACCATGAATGGCGGCTACACACCGAGGTGACAAGATGACATCTGAAACTGGGAGAAGCCTGGCTAGATCTTTTTGTCTAGGCTGAGAACGCACAGTGCCCCAACTTCTGCACATTGGACTTCCCACAACGGTCCTCTTTAGGAGATAATTTTCAACTGGGGATGAACACCAAGCATTGAAGCACAAGCTGGGCTGAGTGGATGCAAATAGGTGGAAAACAGTGTGCTCCCCAGGATGAATGTGTGACTACGAGTGCAAGCTCTCCGACTCCCCCTGAGAAGCACAGTGAATACACGAACTGTGAACCAGGACAGAGCTTCATTATACCAGGCAAGTTACTTGGCTCCCTCCATGTATTGCACTTTCACTGTTTGATTACACTCACTGATGTGACCTGTAGGTCAGGGACCTATGTTACTACTAAACTACACAGTCTGATGAAAGCGAAACTAACTGGCCTTTTTCAAGGGCTGAAGCATGTCAACAGTATCTAAATTAGGGTCATAGGACCATAACATCTTAGCGTACCCCCATTATAATATTTGCTTTAACTATAACCACTATCACAATCAATAAAGGGATACCTTTGTGAATAGTGAGGTATTTTTAATCTTTAGATCCCCAGCAGGTTATTTTCAAATTATCCTGAAGTCAGATTGAGTCCACTTCAGCTTTTAGTGCCTGGGGTGGACCCGATGATGAAGCATTGCACTGTTAAAGTGGGTGAGGGTCAATATAAAGAAAAGTATTTTTTTTCTTTATTGAGCTAAAATTGGGCTGGATTTCAACATGTCACTCTGGCTCATTCAGATTAGGAATACTTAATGGTTGGACACGGGACACCTGTAGGTCTTACCACTTCTGCCTCTGAAGATCACAAACAACCGTGCCCAAGTCATTCTAGTGTTCAGCATTGGGCCATGAGTGTGGGGTACCCAGAACCTCTGAACTTGCGTCTATCATCCAAAAAAGCTAATTGCTCAAGAAGATCTTGTTGCAGTAGCAAAGTATGGTTCTCCTCTCAATCTTGTGTAATCTGCACCTCCATGCATGAAGATTGAGCAGCGGCAGTTGACAGCATTTGATTTGCCAACCATAGTTATGGTTGTCATCCTGTTTGCAAGGCACCCTTACAAAAAATTTAAGCCAAGGGCCTGGACAAATGTTACGCAGTCCACAGGACAATCCTCCTGCAAGCCAAGCTTTCAGATATTTAGTTACTTGTTTTGTCTTTGGCCTTGCAAGGTTTTGCAGGGAGCATTATTATAGGTCATTTATTGTCCCTTTTGGCTTACCTGTGTTATTAGACCAACCATCCATGTTCAGATCATCTGTTGTGATGCTGTTTGTCCAACTTTTTTCTATAAAGAAACATTAGCCTCTAGGCAACAAAAGTTTAATTAAGCACTGCAATAAGTCAGAGTACAACTGACCCAGAATCGTTAAGGTCAGTTTTTTTAGACATTTCCTTAGCATCAATGAATCCATCAGTAGATTTGTAGAACACTACTTGTCACCCGTGAGGGTATCCAGGAATTGACAGGGTCCATTTGATAAGCCCAAACACCTGGGTCTTCAGGGACATTCCAAACTTTGGAAGAGATGGGGAGGTCCATAGATGAAAGCGTAGCTGATTCCAGGTCTTCGCTGCTAGGTAGGGGAAAGAACGATCTCCGCATGAGGAGGGTTAGAGAAAGGGATGCCAAGTAGAGGTGCCTTTGGGCTGATGAAGTTCAGGCAGTGGTCAAGTAGGCGGGCCCTTGGTTGTGTAGGGCCTTGTACGCATAAATTAGGAGCTTCAACTAGGATCTTTTCTGTAAAGGTTGCCAGTAGAATTCCCTTGAGGTAGAGGGTGATGTGGGTTTGTCTAGGGAGAACCAGGGCAAGTCTGGCTGCAATGTTCTGTATGGTCTGCTTGAGATGAAAAGAAAGAAAGGAAAGAGATTTTTAGGTAGGAGTATGTCAGAGTTTGGAGGGCCACCAGGCAATGTCCCAGGGGGAGCTTTTGTGTCCAAAAATCAGTACTTCTGTCTTGTCTGTTGAGCTTCAGGCAGTTTTACTTGATCCAGTTGGTGACATCTGTCATGCAGTTGTGGAAGTTGGTCTTGGTGGCGTCTTTGGATATGGAGAGGATGGCCAGGTGTCATGTAAATGTTATAGATACTTGGGCTGAGCAAAGATCCTTGGCATACTCCACATATTTCCTTGGGTTCAACGGTGAAGGGGGGGGGGTTATATCCTTCTGGTAGGGAAAGAGGTGGTTTAGCTCAAGGTGGCTCCTTCTAAGCCTTTGTTGTGCAGCCTTCTGATGAGTGTCTGGTGGAAGACTGTATCGAAGGCTACTGAGAGGTCTGGGATGATCAGAGCGGTAGTCTTTCCTTGGTCAAAGGGGCTCAAGGTCATTGGCAGCTGCGATGAGAACTAGTTTGGTTCCGTGATTGCTGCGGAATCTGGATTGGGAGGAGTCATTTAGCAGATTCCAGATCAACTGTGAGAAGAGTTGTTGGATGATGGCTTTTTCTAATACTTTGGCCTTGAATGAGAGCAGGGAGATGGGTCAGTAGTTGTTGCGTTCATTGGGGTATGCTGATGGTTTCTTTAGTAGGGCATCAACTTCTGCGTGTTTTCAGTCCTTAGGAAAGGTGGTCGTGGCAGTTGAAGTGTTGAACAAGGTGGTGTGTCTGTGGCGGATTCTGCCTTCGCCTAGCTTGAAGATGTAATGAGGGCGTTGGTTGGGGCCCCCCCCCCCCGCCCCCGAGTGGACAGAGTACATGATGGAGGCAGTTTCACGTGGGGAGAGCTGGCTCCATTTGGTTAGTCGGAGTGGTAGCAGGTGGTTGTGTTGCTCAAAGATGTCAGTGGCCTTTAGCTGGGGGAGTTGAAGTTTCTGTAGATGTTGGTGATTTGTTGTGGAAGAAGATGTTTGCAAGGTTGTTGCAGAGTTCCTTGTGAGAGGGTAATGTTTGTTGCAGAATTCTTTGATGTTGAAGATTTTTGCCGTTATTGGAGCTTGATTTGATGCATGAGGCTTTCTGGCGCACCATTTCATTGCCAGTTGTTTACAGTGTCGTTTAGCAGTTCTGAGGTCTTCAGTGTACCAGCTAAGCTGCTTGGTGGACCTTCTGTAGGTTTTGTTGCCAACAGGAGTGACTGTCAGTGCAGTTTGTGATCCAGTTGTTGGAGTTTGATGTTCTGGTTTAGGTTGTTGGAGGAGATTGGGTTAGTGGTGTTGATTCATGTGCTCTTTGAGGCTTTGCTCTAGCTGCAGTAGGGGGTGCTGGGCAGAGGTCAACGAGCTGGTGATGTTGAAGAGGACAATGGAGTGGGCAGTCCAGGTGAGTTCTGTGGTGGTGCATCGCTGGGGTGAGGTCACCATTTGTGGTGATGCATTAGATGGATCACTTGTGCATCATGGCAATCAACCACCGCAACAGCATCAACAAGCCTGTTTGAGGGATCTTGCAGCCTTTAAGTATCGCAAGGCAAGTGCAGCAGTAGGATTGAGTCATGTCTCAGTGAGGAAGAGGACGTCAGTTGTGAGGCTGGAGATGAGGTCCCAAATCTCAGTGGTGTGTTGCATAGTGAGCATGTGTTGAGAAAGGTGCATTTGGGTTGGTATTTTTGTTCAGGTGGTGTCTTGGTGTGTTCAAGGTGGGGCTAATCAGTGGGCTGGTGTGTGGTGTGGCAGGTGAAGTGGTAGAGAGTGCAGGTGAAAGGCCCTACCTTGGAGCATGGGTCGGAGCAGTGGCAGTGTTTGCTGTGGCATCCGGGTCGAGGGTGGCAGGAGTTGTGGTGCTGAGCACAGTTCAGGTGCAGACAGGCCCAGATGGGCTTGTCTTTGGCACACCAGCAGCGCCGCAAGGTCGTGCTGCAGCCTGCATTAAGTAGGTCCTGGTGTGGGCAGGGCTTCTGTTTGCAGGAAGAACAGTTGATGGGAAAACTTGGGCCACTGCAGTGTCACTGAATCAGACTGCAACAAGTAGGAACTGGAGGCCACAGGACAGTTGCAGGGGAGGTGTGCAGGTGCCTACCTAGCCTCCGACCTGCAACCCTAAACATGTTTACCAATAAGAACAGATCCAATAATGGCCATTAACATAGTCATACATACATTTCATGGATCATGTAGTAAATAAGCGCAGTTTGATAATATAAAAGTTGAACAATCTATAGGACATTTATGTATGAATATGAAATTCTTGAGTTTGGTCCAATTGAGTGATCAGGTTGGTGTACTCACAATCGGACTGTTTCCAACCTTGTCCATAATATGTGTGGCTCAGTGAAAGTTCCCAACTCTCATTTCTCCTTGTTTTGTTTGCTTGCTCAGATATGAAATATTCCTTTTCAGCCATTAGTGGAACAAGTACATTAGATTTTTGTGGGTGCAGTACATTTCTGAGCTAAAGTCAGACATCCTTCTTGCTATATGGGATATTAGCTGAGCAATGTTTCTACGGCTAAACTAACAGTGAAGAGTAAAAGCAAGGTTCTTCATCCTCTATTCTTGTCACCTCATGTCAGATTATTAATCAGTGTTTATCATCAATACTCTGTCATTATAATTTTCCCCTATTCTCTCCCCCAAACCCCCCTTTTTTTCAAATGTCAAATTTACAAACACCAGGCACCTTTGTTTCCAGTGGTCTGTAGACTCAGTACCATATTAATACCAGAAAAATACAACCATTTGTTTAAATGGGCAGAATTTAGAGTGAAGAAACTTGTTTCATAAAACATAATTCGCTTAATTGAAAGTGGAGAAAGATATTAAGACTTAATGGTTCCATAAATATTTTTCTTTAAATTTTTACTGTTTTTCAGTTATATTGCATAGTGTCTACAACTGTGAGCAATAGGCCTGTTTGTAAGTGTGGCACTTTGGGAGAAATATTAAATGAAGTGTTAACGTAATCATTAAGGTAACTTAATTTTATTTTTCTCCCATATAAAAGCATTCAGAAATTTTTCTCTTGCTCCAATAGAGTTGACAAGGACTTTTATTTAAGAGTTAAATGCTTCAGTTCTTCACCTGTGTCCCAGCCTGAGCCATAAACCTGACTGAGGACTGCTCAGTATCAGGCCTTGTTCTCTGCAGCGTGATAATATAAAATACACAGACTTCCCTTAACTTTCAAAGGCAAATGTGACCCAGTGCTTAATTTAAAAAAAAAAAAAAAAAAACACTCAAGACTGATCTACTCAGTTGGTGTCTGAGCTGGAACTAGGGACCCCATGATATCTAATGCCGTTTCCTTCGGGACTGCTCTTTTGGGCCTGTGGAATGCAGGTTTTGTATTTTGGAGACATGATACAACCGAAGTATCACCATTCCTAGGAAACCTATCCCATATCAGCCTTTCAGCAGAAAGAGCTGGGCACACTGTCTACACGTGTTGAAAAGTCCTTTGTATCACTGAAATGGTGGGTGGGGACTTATAAATAGGTGTTGGCAGTGTATCACACTGTCACACTTATTCTTACCTACCAGTATTGTACTCCTATTACGAACACACACTGGGACCTGTATCCCCGACAGGAAGGATTAAAAAATAATGGTACTTTTATATTCTCCCCACATTCCCTGGAGCAATTTTTAATATTTCCCTAGTGTCCCTCCCTTTCCATGTTGCACTGGGGGAGGGGGGGGGGGGATGAAGATACAGTCTCTATTCTTGGGAACTTCAAAACTAATGTTCATCAATAGTGCTCGATACTCTGAAGTTAAATTGTTTGCTGTTACATGATACAAGCCAGAACCCGGCACAGTATTCTGAAATATGAGTAAATAAAAAAACATTTTGACTCCTTCCTCCCGTTCTGATAAGCAAGAAACATATTGGGGGGGGGGGGGGGGGGGGGGGGGACTATTGGCTTCTTCCCAGTGTGCCCATACTCATTCATTTTGTGTTCATCTGGTTGTGCAGCGTCCATTATGCTATCATGCACCTCAGCTCCAGATATTATGGCTGTTATCACAGCCAGTGTTGGATATGTAGTCACAGTTCCTGTGTTCAGCACATAATTTACCTTGTTCATTTTCTTTGCAGACTAGCCTCTTGTCTTTATTCAACAAGAACCTTTAACCATAGAGCACCCAAAGGTTACTGTTTTGTATGTGCCCTGGATCTGGTCTATCAGACTGTTGCTTGAGTGCCAGGAGAGTTAAGGGGGTCTCAAGTTATGAGTGTCTTCTTTGTCCTCCACAGAGTAGTTAGTTGGCTTTTGAGTTGTCTATGGGGCTGGGGCTATAACAGTCTTTGTATGTGATGCGTGGATCCAGGGGTGCAGACCAGCACACTTCACAAATGTCAATGTTGTTAGTACTATCTAAAAAGGCCCTATCCAGCGCCCCTTGAAGACAATGTTGTCTGCTGCAGCTTTTAACAAACATTCAGCCGCCTCGAGTCATATGAGCCATCCATGAGGCAATGTCTGTTCCACTTTCTGATAGAAAACTAGCAGTATCTTTATTAGTTCTTAATAGTACTGTAAACCCATAACATCAATCTTTGTGATATCCGCAGCAGGAGGGACAGGAAGAAGCTGCTCTATCAATATATTGCGAGGACTTACTTTGTTATCCTGTCAGGTGTTTATGTTCATTACTGCCAGGGGTGCTGAATTTATCCTTTTTTTTTTTTTTTTTAGAAACAATTTTGGTTTCATAGCAACATAACCACCACATCCGGTGACTCCAGATTGACACTACAAAACAAAGCAGTATTACATATGTAGTAGCAATCCACTAGGACAGTTCTCCACACAGATTACAGCAGACCCAAGACACTCCCACCACTTGCCCCAGATCTTGGCAAGTTTGAGGGCATCCTCTCGTCTCGACCAGTTTTTCCTAAAGGGCACAACAACCCACTTCCATGCGCCACTGAGATAATGAAGGTGGATTCGCAGATTTCCCTTTGCTGGCCATGACACTGTGGTGGCCACCCATAGTAGTGTTTAGTCAGCCCTCATGCCCCCACCACCTCAAAGATGCCCAGAAGTAACAAACTTTGTGGCAGTTCCACTGTCCACCCCAACACTCCTGACAACTCCCCAGTAATAGCTATCCAAAACTTTGTAGTACTTGGACATGTCCAAACCATATGATAATAATCTGCAGGAGCATTCAAGCACTTGAAGCGGGTGGTAAGTAAGCATGCTTTGTGTTAGCAGGTGGGGGTTAGGTAGGCATTGTGCAAGTAATATGTCTGTACCAGCTGCAGCTTAGAAGAAATCACAATGGTGCAGGGGGCCACCAGAGCATCTCAGTGTTCTTCATCCAATTGTCCCACACATTTCTCCCATTGTGCCCTTAAGTCAGTGGTCTCCAAACTTCTTAATGCCGCGCCCCCCCCTGTTGAAAAACAAAAATCTATGGGCCCCCCTCAGAATTTTTCACAAATATTTTATACAGATGGCAATGTTTAAGTATGTCCAGATCTATTTAAACATTGCAGTCAGGTGCCGTTACCTTTTTAAAAATGCAATAGCATGCTTTTGTTTAAAACAAAGGCCTGTTATCTGTATAATGCTTCTTTTGGCCAGAGTTTGGCGCCCCCCCGGGACCACTTGAGGCCCCCCTAAGGGGGCCTGCCCCCCAGTTTGAAGACCTCTGCCTTAAGTGTAGTAGTGTATCAGGGGCGTTGTGCATCAGCAACTGATAATTTTGAGAACCACCACCTTTTTGGAGAGCACCCATCAGGAGCTTAGCCTCCATGGGACTAAATTCCAGGTGCTTGGTATCTATCAAGACGTGTGAATTCAATGCTTATCTCAGTTGGAGGTACTAATGAAACTGGGTGTGCAATAGAGTGTATGTGGTCTAGAGTTCTTGAAAATAGCATATTAGAGTGCCCGACCAGACATCTCCCAGCAGGGCAATGCCTATTGTATCCCATTGCCGAAACCCCTCTAGCCTAGCTGTCTTGTAGACCACTTCCCTGTCCACAATGGCATTTGTTGGGTGAGCTTGAATCCAGACAGATGTGGTGAAGAGCAGCCCGCCAGTTTAATAAACACACAGGTCACTTCTGGACGAACATGCAGATGTCAGGCACCATACAGCATGCCCAAGACCCTTCAAATTACAGCGAAGACAGCTCCACTATATACCAGGTCTATCCATCCACCATTAAACCACACACCCCACATTAAAAGTACTCCACAGTGCACAGTATTATAAAGGAGAAGAAGGAGTAGTCACTCCACGGCCCCAGGCAGACTCCCCTCAGGAACAGTTAGTTCACAGTATCCCCCTGGGGGTGCAGTATGTCACAAGAATGGAGAGCCCAGGTGGTCAGTTCCCAGCTCCGAAACCCAGGTCTAAAAGGAGCCCCCAGAGCAGTGCAGCACCGTGGTAAGGTCACCGTGTGTGGGCCTCCCTTCTAAGAGCCCAACCCCTTAGGCCCAGTGCGTGGTGTTTTAATGGAATAACCCAGCTCAAGGTGCCCTCATGCCAAGCACTTTACACTCACCTGGGAGTCAAGTAATTGGGCAGCAACTCGCAGAGAGCACTTACAAGCCGCAGCCACCAGTTAGCACTGCAGTTTTCAGGGTGCAGCTTTGCGCTGCAGTTTAATCACAAGGGGCAGCACAAGAGAGCGCAGCACACAGTCAGCGGATCTGAGGGTTGGGAGCCATAACCAGTTAGTGGCGCTTTGGCCTCTAAAACCCCCGGCCCTCATGGTGAGCCCGATACCAGGTCCAGTGATGGGGGCCCACTTCCTCTCTGCTGCGGGCAGTTCCTCTGGCCTAGTTAGAGGGACCCCGGCTCTCTGCCATGATGGTCAAGTCGGTGGCTCTGTATCAGGCATTTTTAAAGGGCTGAGTCTCCCTCGAAAAGCAAACCCCAGGTAACCAAAAAAACTCACTAAAGGCTCATCGTCAATGAGAACTTTGTTGTTAGGGTAATCAGTGACCATACAGTTAACAGAGGCATAGTTGCCCAAGTCATTATGGATGAAGAGGTACAAAAAGCCTTCGTGGAGTCAACAACTACTGTGGTAATGTCAATGGTCACGAAAGCAACAACCACATCTTCAACAATAGCTTCTTTTTCTACACCGTTGACTATAACCTTACTAACCACTATCCAATTTACTTTACCACGTTCAATGAAACAGTTGTACAATCTTAAATCTCTGTTGACAATTTTACTGCCGGCAACAGCATTTTGTCAAAAAATAAAAAACTGTCCTCTCCTAAGACTTAAAAGAAACCTCAAATCCTGCTAATATCAGAAAAAGGCAGTGCTACTATTCTAAATCCAGAACATGCATTTACTGTAATTCCAGAGTGTAGATCTCCCAGTAAGGTGTTGCCAAATCCTCCACAACACACTCGAGTCCCAAAAGTCTGAAGATTACTGTATGTGTTGGTCAGCTCATAGGCCAGCACAGGCCAATGTGAACTATCAGGACCTGCATGATTATTTTTTTTTTAAAACACGTTATTGAGGTTTTGTAGTTAAGATGGAGGCAGAGCATTAATGCAACAAGTTATTATATCCCTCTACAACATGTTGTCCCACTATTGCTGCAGAACACCACGGCCTGTGCTAGGTTTCGTCCTCACCCCTCCCCTTAGATCTTCGGGATGAAGGGTTCTGATACATTGGGGGGGGGACACGGTTAGAGCAATAATTTCCAGGCTAGGCACCAGCCAAGATGCCAACACATTAAGGCTGTTCCATGATCGCTGCCTAATTATCCCTACCGTCCCTCTAATTCGGAGACTCTACACACCATCCAGAAGTGGCAGAGACTTACAGATTAAGCTGCGGATGGTGTGCTAGCAGACTGGCGCTAGCCTCCAAGAAATGAGATGACAAAGATGGCAGCCTGCGGCACGGCAATCCACAGCGATTGGAGATTGTCCCCTGCGCAATCCCTCCCATCTCCTAAAATGGAAGAGATCACCCTGCCGAGCGGTGGAGCATAAACCGCAAACCACCAAGATGAATGACTGCTGATCGAGGCTTGCTGATCAAGGCTTGCTGAGTTGCATATCAGGACAGCCGTTCACCGGCTGATTGTGGCCGTACTGCTCCTTAGTGGCAGCCCAGCCTCATGGCTGCTTGCAAAGACTGCACATTGGCAGAGCCTGCCGTTCTACGGTGTGC
This sequence comes from Pleurodeles waltl, assembly GCF_031143425.1. Taxonomy (NCBI): domain Eukaryota; kingdom Metazoa; phylum Chordata; class Amphibia; order Caudata; family Salamandridae; genus Pleurodeles; species Pleurodeles waltl. The sequence goes on from NC_090440.1 coordinate 873,357,456, forward strand.
CCATACAGCAGCAAATACTAGGTGAGGGGACACCAGCCTTAAGGGAGCTCAGGTGGCTGCTCGAGAGTAAGGAGAAGAGAGAATTGGCTAACTGGGACCTTGTGGTTCTCCTGCTCCTGGGGATAGGCTTCCCCCTACATCCGCACGAGGGCACTGGGGTGGCGACTTCTGTCAGGGCCTTGAACTGATTCTGCCCAAAACAAAAAGGGGAGGGGGGAGAGGCTTTGCAACTTTTGACACATTGTTGGGCCCGCGCAGGAGGTGAGCTGCGAGACTTTTGGGCCTTACTGGGAGCAGTTCAGTTGAGCGCCAAATAACTTGGCTTATATTGACACTGTAGGTGCCTATTTTCCTCTCCCCCGGAGACTAATTTATAGGTACCTACGCGGCGCACCGGGTGCGGTGGCTCAGGCAGTGCCGGACTCCTTAAATGTAGACTGCAACACAGCAGATGACACCCCTGAGAGCTGGTGAGCCGCATAATTGACTGAAAGAGGCCTAGCGTCAAAAGATTGTAGGAAGTGCAGAGTGCCGAAACTGGATCCAGAAACTGGGGCCTGAAGCTATCACAAATCAATAGCTTAGATAAATATACAGTCTCCATGGCAAGTTCTGGCGCAGTGGGTGGTTTGCTTCAGAGGAGGGCCCTGGGGGACAGAGTGCAAAAGATCCATCTCTTCATGAAGTCCTAGAAACCAGACAATTCCTGAAGGGGGCCACAGAGCCTAAATTAGATGTAGTTACTGTGAATGTGAACCTCCTGCAGGAGGACTTTAGAAAGATCACGGAAAAGATAATGGTTGCCGAAAATCAGATAAATGGGTTACATTCGACAAACAAACTCCTTGAGAAACAAGTACAGGCTATGATGAAACAAAATGCTGCCATTGCAGCCAAGTTGGAAGACCAGGAGGGTTGTGCGAGATTAAACATCCCTGAGGGTGCTGATGGCCCCAGTACTGAACTCCTTATGGAGAATCACATTTTGAACACCCTACGCCCTAAGAGACTTACTAGTTTTCTATTGAAAGGGCTCATAGGGTGCCAGCCCTGTCACCCTGACCAGGTGCCCCATCACAACCACTTACAGTCAAGGTGTTTAACTATAGGGATCAGGCCACAATCCTTCAGGCTGTCCATGTCTGTGGAAACTTGCAATATGAGAATACGACTGTCCACTTTTTTCTTCACACTACTGGTTCAGCAGCAGCAGAGAAGCTTTGAGAAGGTGAAGGAGCTCCGAAGTAAGGAGATAAAGTACATGGTCCTTTATTCAGACAGTGGAAAAAAATCCTGGCACTTCCTGTCCGGAAGAAGCATGGAACTGGCTTGAGGGGTGGTGTTGTGAGCTGGAAAGTAGTGCAGGCCCAGACTGTTGACAATGAACATGATGCAAGAATGGAAAAAATTAGGGTTATATTATGTAGATGCCAAATCTAAGTGATTGATATAAGGGATGTATTACTGCACTAATGCGTGGTCTAATGTAACTTGGTGCTGCAACACTAGCCTACCCATTGAAGTTTAACAGTTCTGGGGCAACAGGCACTTTATTTATTTATTGGATTTATATAGCGCACAGCTACCCGGAGGTTTCCCGGCGCCGAGACAATGCAAGACAAAAGGCAGGGTCAGGAGATCAACTTGGGCGATTACTGGTTAAAAAGCCATGTCTTAAGCTCCTTACGAAATCTAATGAACACCCTTTCGTGCCGTAAGTGAAGAGGAAGAGAGTTCCAAAGAGAGGGAGCTAGGAAGGCAAAAGAACGTCCCCCCATTTTGACACGTCTGAATCTGGGCACCTGGAATTTGTGTTGATTGGAGGATCGAAGAGAACGAGAGGGCCGATAGAGTTGGACCAAAGTTTTAAGGTAATTGGGAGCTAGGCCCATAGTAATTCTATGCATATAGCATAGAGCTTTGAATTTGATGCGATTCTCAATTTTCAGCCAATGTAGTTCACAAAGTGCACCAGAAGTGGGAGCAATTCTGGGAAGTTGACAAAGAAGCCTGGCCGCAGAATTCTGAACAACTTGAAGTTTGTGTAGTACTTCTTTATTTGCACCCAGATAGAGCACGTTTCCGTAGTCCAGTCTAGAAGTAACCAGCGCTTGGACCACAGTTCTTTGAGCAGCCACAGGAAGCATCCAAAGAATTTTACGAAGCCACTTTAGGATAGCAAAGCAGGTAGAGGCTACTTTGGTCACCTGCTGTTTCATAGTCAATTGGTCATCAATAATGATGCCCAGGTTACATGCAGAAAGAGAGGGGATTGGGGGGGGGCACCCATCTCAGAGGGCCAGTGTTGGGGGGCCCCAGAGTGATTTTTTTGTCTCCAAAAATAAGGAGTTCTGTCTTTCCTCCATTAAGTTTGAGTTTATTAAAATGCATCCAGTTGGCTATCTTAGATAATCCTATTTGCAAAGAGGGAGAGTTAGAGGCTTCTTTGGAAGAAAGTGAAAAAATAAGTTGAGTATCATCAGCATAAGAATAGATAGTTAGACCAGCTTGTTTTGCTATGCTTGCCAAAGGACTGACATATATATTAAAGAGTAGTGGACTAAGAATGGAGCCCTGAGGGACTCCATAAGGGGATGCGTGAATCAGAGAGGAAGCTGTGTGAGAGAAAACCTGAAAAGTCCTATTGGATACAAAGCTGGACAGCCACAAGAGGGCTTTGCCGCCAATACCCTTGATGTTAAGAGTTTTTAAAAGAGAAGAGTGAGATACAGTATCGAAAGCTGCGCTTAAATCCAATAGGATAAGAGCTACTGTTTCTCCTTTATCAATTTGTTGACGGATATTTTCAGTCACACCCAGTAGAGTCGCCTCCGTTGAATAGCCGCCACGAAAACCAGATTGAGAAGGATGGAGGATATTACTGGTTTCTACAAACTGGGTCAATTGAAAATTAACATGTTTTTCCAGGATTTTGGAAAAAAGGGGGAGAGAAATTGGGCGAAAATTAGAGAAAATTTCCGGATCAGAGTTAGTTTTCTCTAATAAAGGAAGGACCATTGCGTGCTTCCATAAAGCAGGAACATAAGTTTCCATAAGTGACATGTTAAGGAACTGCATAATGGAAATAAGTATGGGAGGGTCTAGCTTTTTAAGTATCGTAATGGGGATAGGATCTTGCGGGGAGCCAGACTTGATGCTTGTAAGGATCTTAGAAAAAGAGGCAGTATCCATGGGGAGCCATTCATTAAGTAAATTAATATTATTAACTTGAGTCATTTCTTGAGTGATAGGAAAAGATAAAAGGTGGTTGGATTGAGGTTTAATACTAGTGCTGGGATTGTTAAAGTCGTTGTGGAATTCAGAATAAATTTTATCAATTTTATCCACAAAAACATTTGCCAGATCGTTGCATTTTTTAGAGTCAAGATCAGGGGGCTTAGATAAGCGGGAATCACCAGAAAGTTCCTTAACTACTTCAAACAGCACTTTGGGGCAGTTCTGAGATTGTAAAATAATCTCGGTGGCATGTTCGGCACGGGCGATGTTACATAGTCGGTGATAGTTAAGAAGGGCTAGTTTGTAAGTGGATTTCCGGTCAGGATCATAGTTTTTACGCCATTTCCTTTCCAAGTTCTTGCACTTAGTTTTTTCTATTTTGAGTATTTCTGAGAACCAGGGGGCGGGAGGATGCTGGTAGCCCTGTTTATTCTTTTTATTAGATAGAGGAAGACATTCATCAATTGCAGAGGTTAGCCAATCACGGATAACCCCGTCATCTCTTATACTCGTAGTCGATGGTAGGGTTTTTTTCAACACTAAATTCAGAGTCTTAATATCTAAATTTTTCCAGTTTCTGTAGGTACTGGATTTGGCAAGGGATACGGAGGGAGTAGGACCCCGTGATTGTGCAATCGTAAATTCCACCAAAAAATGATCCGACCATGGAATAGGAGTGGCTTGTTTACATGAGATGGTATCAAGATTGGAAAAGATGGGGTCTAATAAATGTCCTGCCTTATGCGTGGGGCCTGAATTATGTAAGAGAACATTTAATGCCGCTAAGTTAGGTATAAGAGTAGAGCTCGTGGTGCAAGATGTGTCATGAGATGTAAATTCAGGTCACCTAAGAACAAAAAGTTGGTGGTTTCTAATAGAAGAGGAGCAATCAGGTCAGGAAGGGTCGATGCCCAAAGACCCGCAGGGCCAGGAGGACGGTACATAAGGGCCCCGGAAAGAGTAAAATTAGGTGATAGGTGAAGTTTAAAAAACCCAGCTTCACAATTTTTAAAATCCAGGTCTACCCATTTACATACATAGTCAGTTTTGAAAATTAAAGCTATAACCCACCAGTTCGGTCAGTACGATTTCTTCCATGATAGGTATAGTTGGGAGGAAGCGCATACGCCATATCGGGTCCGGAACTCTCATTAAGCCACGTTTCAGTTAGAAAGAGGGCATCAGGTTGTAGCTCCATAAGAATATTCAGAATATCGCCCTTATGCTTAGGTAGTGAGCGGCAATTAAGACTGAAAAAGGTAAAGGGAGTAAGGGATAAGTTAGTCTTGATGGTCAAAGGAGGAGTTCGACTAGACTCATGGCGAATGGAGCTCCAGTGAAGGGGGGGGAGGGAGGGTAAAGCTACAACACAAGCAGCTGTGAGGATGGGTGGGTAGGAGTAGTTCAGGACCTATGATGCACAGTAGCAGGGAGTAGGAATATGTCAGGTAGGGGTATTGTTTGGACGTTATTTGTTTTATTGCTCACAAGCCGTGGAACGACTGGATAGTAATAGGTGATACAGACTGTTGGGGGGGGGGGGGGGGGGGGGGGGACTGTGGGACCTTGAAGGCCTAATGTCTGGGTGAGATAGACAGTTACCCAATCGTTTAGTCCACTGGTCCAGAAACAGGGTCACTTAAGTATACTGCTATGGAATGTCAATGGGCTGAGGAGCAAAAGTAAGCATACTATAGTTCTCCAGTACCTCCATTATTATAGGAAATGCATGTACGGGGGAAATCACTATAAGGCCCTAGATAAGTTTGGGTATTTCCTTGTGGCTCATACTGGATATACAATGGATGCAGGGGAACAGGTATTCTTATTAGGAAGTCACTCCCTTTTACACTGTGAAATGTGGTCGAACCCCCTTGACCGATATGTGGCTCCAACTGGACATTGTGAGTGTATTCTCACAATGTCTGTTCCTTATACATCCCACCGCATCTCCATGGTACAACTTTTCAAGAGGTGAGCACCTTTTTTTGGCGATGCAGTCTGGGATCCTGATTTTGGGGGGGGGGGGGGGGGGGGGGGCGGTATGAATGCAGTGGCAGACCCAGAAATAGAATGAGTTAAGCCACTTTCCAGTGTCGGTACTTCACAGATTTAGTAGGCCTGATAGAATTGGGGTGTGCGCTTAAGCCACACCAAAGACAATACACATACTTCCCACCTCCTCACGGGAGCTTTTCTCACGTAGGCCATATAACACGTAGGCAAGTTTGTTGATGCGTAACACCAGCCGCATGGGATTTCTGACCACCCACCTGTTGTAGTGGTGCTGAGGGGCCCAGCTCAGTACTTAAAGCTAGATCCTAACCTCGATACAGGATACCTTAGAGACAGTGACCTTAAAACGAAACTTAATGGGCAGACTGTTACTTCAGAGAAAATGCAGCGACAGTGGACTCAGTGTGCGTTTTGTGGGAAACCTTGAAAACAGCCTTTCATGGACAAGCCCAGGCCTTAATAGGGGCTACAAGGAAGGAAAATACACTACAGTAAAATTACACAATACAGAATGGTGCACCCCAGTCTTAGAGTCAATAATCTCAATGTCGTAGTATGTTCACTTCCTTTATTTCATTAATACAACACCAAAACAGACAATGCGTTTTTGACTTTGAACTTCATCAGGGCTGTAAATATGTGCAAAAATAAACTTATTAAAAACGATACATGATTCTCCCCCCCGCCCCCAACTACCCCCAACCAAATATGATTAAAATGATAAGTGACTACTATTCATTACTAAAGTAACCATGCAAAAGTATGACCATTCCTATAAATTCAACAAGTACCATCATATCCACCTTGTTAAAACATTTTTTTTTTTTTAAACACACACATTAAAGACATACTCCAAAACAGAGCTTGTTTAAATACATATCATATCCACCCCCCACTGCCCCCCCCACCCCAAATCACAATTTTCTTTAACCAACTGTGATCACCTAAACAATAATGTATATTGGCAAGGCATAGTCCACACCCAACCCCAAAAGGGCTCTATCTGAATATGGGGAAAACATTTTAATCTTACACCCTTTTTCACAAAAAAGCCTCCACACACACACTGTCACAAACAAATTCATGAGTATAATGAATGACAATTCACAACAAAGGCCTACCAAATCATGATTAACTGAGCCCTACCCTCATTATAAGCGACAGCATAGTATGGACAAACACACATTTCAACATCATAAATAACTCCCCATCGTTCCACTCATTCATTAGGAATGCATAGCGTACCTCTTGATATGACTACATGTAGTTCTTTCACAATTAAATGGATATTTCACTTTGTCACGCTGTAAGTAAAGAGGGGATTATCTCCCCCACAGCAGACACCTGTAATAGCCAAGACACCATAGTTAGTAATCCATCCATCTCAATATCAAATATTGCATCAAATGTTATATATATACACCCCCCCCCCCCCCCAAGTTCTCATGGCTTATAATCACATACACCACCATAACTTAACCGACACCACTAGTTAACGTCATCATACGTATTATGTCATCCACATATTGAGGTTTCGTTCGTGAGAGGGAAAGAAAAAAAAAAAAAAAAAAAAAAACACACGTATCTACCACGTGTCCTCCTTTGTTTGCAGGAGTCAATGTTGCACCGTTCCGCATGAAGCTCCCCGCAAGACAACCCAACCCCCACCCCGGGTCACTGTAAACACATATTACCATCATCATCCAACAGTCAAAGCTGCATCCCCATATCGTTATCCAACTAATGGATGACGCGTTACTGCGTATTGGGGGGGGGGGGGGGATCAAGAGTTACCCCACTCGTTATTTTTAATAGAACATCATTAACACGTTATTTGATAACACAACACACCATCAAACTCCATTGTCAGGTAAGCACTGTCTCACCATCATCATTTCCATCACCCACAATTCTAAGCGCTACGAGGCAGTACTCCAACTTGTCATAGTTATTAAATACAAAATATCACTACATCGCCATCTCTGAAGCCTTCCACCGGCAATTACATTGAGATTAGCCACCACCGTACTCCATGCCCTGCGTTCACAGGAGAAGGACCTTCCCCGGCCATCAATCGATCCATCCTTCTCTGGTCATACTTTAAAACTACATACCAAGCCTTGTCCGACAGCGAAAACGTCATACTCCGCGTGTTACAATCACCACGCCCAACTGTTCTAAGCACCCACGGCTACTTCACAGGGAAACACTTCCGCCTCCTGTACTTCTGTTCTCTCCGCATAATTAATGTCCGTAGCCTGTGATCCAAAGTCCAACCTCCCAGCAGGTTCAAAGAAAAAAGAGATGTTAGCCGGACGACTGCTCTCTTAAACACAGCCTCTCTAATCAAGAATGAGCAAAACACCTGTGTTTGGCCCGTAGGGACCTACCCAAAGGTGCTGCTCCCCGCGATGTGCGTAGATATTTAGTAAATTACACAACGCATCACCGCTATCAAAATATAAGGGCAAAGAATCCTTATTTAGAGTCCGCCCCAATCCAATATTCCTAAATAACCCACTGTACTGTTTGCATCCAGCATACTCAGCAAACAGAATCCAATCACAAAGTGCGTTCAATAACAAACAATGCTGTGCCGTCGCACGCCATCTCCCAGAATGCATCTCACATATAGTTTGAGTCACGCTCCACTCCCTTCGTCAAGTGTGTTCAGTAACAGAATGCTCTGCAATCGCACTCCATTTTCACAGAGTGCACCTCATACGTGGTTTGCAAATATGTCCTCCTCCCAATACAACAACTATAAACCAATTTAAACTGAGAAAATGATTCGTCAAATATGTTCAATAGCAAAAATGTTCTGCATTCGCACTCCATCCCCCAGAGTGCACTTCACCTGTAGGCTGTGAAGATATTGGAAACCTGTCATAGAGAATACTCAGGGGAACCGTGTTTATGATGTTCAGGGAACTAATTTGGAATTAATTCAGGATACACCATAAAGTGGTCCTGAGAAATTATTTTTTGGCTATCACGGGATGTATTCCCTTTTAAAGTTCATATGCGCAAGGACTATGTTATGGAATAAATGTGATTGAGACTCTCTCAGTTTAAATTAGCCTATCGTAGCTGTTCTGGGTGGATGGTATATTAACAAACCGCATAAGAGGTGCACTCTGGAAAATGGGGTGCAATTGCAAAGTGTTCTGTTATTGAACACACTTGATGATTGGAATGGAGTTTTTTCAGGGGCCCGAATCTACAAATAGACAAATCAACTCGAAGGTCACTGTATAATTATATTGAGGGAGACATAGGGCCTTATAATGACTTTGGAATTCCCGACAGGTACATTACCGCCAATGCAGCAGCCTTCCTGCCAGGCCCATTACAAATTTCCCGTTGGGTCAGCGGGGGAAACAGACTTTCCGCCCGCTAGCCCAGTGAGAAACAGCCTACAGCATTGTCTCCAGCTCATAATATAGCCGGCGACAATGCTGTAGTGCGTAGGGTGCAGCAGTACCCGTCACAATGTTCACTATCTGCAAAGTAGACAGTGAACATTGCGACAGGGCCCCCCGGGGCATCCTGCACCCCGTCTCTGCCAGCCTTTTCATGACGGAAACTGCTGGCAGAGAAGGGAGTCGTAATCCCAGGGAGGTGCTGCTTGCAGTGTTGCCCTGGCAGATTAGGACCGCCAGCACAACCAGACCGACGTTCAGTTGTAATCTGGCGGTGCTGGTGGTCCGATCGCGAACCTGGCAGTCATTGGACCGCCAAGGTCTTAATGAGGGCCTTTGAGTCCATGGAAGCACAGCTCTTGACAGATGACAGTGCTGCCCTTAGACACCAACTTCAACTGTATTCGGCAGAGCTGCGCACACTGGCAGAGGACAGGACCCGTAGCTATGCGCTAGCAACACAACGCAGACTATACAATATAGGTGACAAAGCTAATAAACTGCTGACATGGCTGGATAGGGGAGACATGAAACGTCACTGGGTATTGGAGGTGCTTGATAGTGACGGTATCCCCCTTAGAACGAGTGCTGCAATAGCGGATAAATTTGCTGCATACTATGAGCACCTATACACTTCCGCAACTATTATGGCGGCAGAAGACTGCTCTGACCTCCTCAGAGATATAGATCTAATGACACTCATGGCAGAGTATAGGGTGACTCTGGAGGAAATAGGAGCAGCTATTTGTGGCCTTCAGTCGAGGAACGCGATGGGTCCCAGTGGCCTCTCAGGTGAATTGTATAAGGGATGGTGTACAAAGTTGCAGAACCCATGCTGGCCATGTTCTGTGAGGTGCGTAAAAATGGAGGCCTTCCCGAAGATCAATAATTAGCAACTATCATAGTCATACAAAAGCAAGGGATGCCATCAGCAGACTGTGGGTCGTATCAGCCCATCTCCCTATTAAATGCAGAGGCCAAAGTGCTGGCCAAAGCCTTGGACACTAGGCTGAGGAAGGTTATCTCCTCGATCGTTCATCCAGATCAATCTGGTTTTATGCCACATTGGAGCACTAGGCTTAACTTGCGCAGCCTATATGGAGTCCTCCACATGACTAAGTCCCCACGAGCTGAGTACGTGGCGTTTATGGCCCTATATGCCAAAATAGGATTGGAAAGTATTGAGTGGAACTACATTCTTGCTACTTTAACAAGGTTGGGATTTGGCCCCCATTTCTGTGACTAGGTCATACTCCTCTACCAGGACTCACTGGCATGAGTTAGGGTCAATTGTGCAGTGTCGCACTCGTTTCCCCTTTGGAAGGGCACAAGACAAGGATGTCCTCTATCACCCATGATATTTGCAATGGCACTGGAGCCGCTTGCGGCATGGGTGCGTCATGATCTACTCATTAAGGGAATCTGGAGTGACGGGAATTGGGAGGAGCTTACCTCCCTATATGCAGACGATGTGCTACTTTTTAATATTAAGCCGACCCTCACCATTGACATAATAATACAGGTGTTTGACATCTTTGGGAACCAGTTGGAATAACATTTCAATTGGACTAGGTTCTTCATTTTTTTCTCTGATGGGTGGCACGCTGAGGCTTACCCCTCTGCAACGGCCCCTGGTACTTGATGGCTTTCAGTATCTTGGGATCTATGACACTCGAGATCCATCAGAATTTGTGCAAAGAAATGTTCTCCCACAACTTGATAGACTGCGAAGAGATGTGGAACATTGGAAACACCTTACTCTCATGCTTATGGGTAGAGCTGCCCTATTTAAAATGATGACCCTTCCCCATCTCCTCTGCATCTTTCAGAATACACCTTTTAAAATTTCCCAGACAATTTTAGGAAAGTAGAACAGGAGGTCAGACTACTGCTCTGTATAGCGTTACACAAGCTGCAAAGGGGAGTGCATGTGGGAGGGCTGGCCATCCCAGATTGTCTCAGATATTACTGGGTGACACAGCTGATGGTGGTGAATGAGTGGGTGTTTTCTGACTGTGAGGAATCACCTTGCAAGTCAATAAGGAAGTAATGGACCACAGGGAGTATGAGGGGATACTGTACAGACAAGCACAAGAACAGGCACTGCCCACACATACACAAAAAGTAGTGAGAGTGTGGAGGGAAGCCATGCAGTATTTTAGATAGAACAATAGACTGACTGCTCTAACCCCACTATGGGGCAGCAATCACCTGTGAGAGGCGGCACCTTACTGAAATTCTCAGAGTAAGCCCTTATATGCACTGAACACCTGGGGGACATTTGGAGGGGTACTGCACTAAATTACTTTTGAGATCCTGCATCAAAAATTCAATTTGGCAGACACCCAAAGATACAAATATCTGCAATTGGGCCATGCCCTTCGAAGGCACATAATTGAAGGAGAGCAGCTGCTAGGGGCAACGCGATTGGAGGACCGCTTCTCACAGATTGCATAACAGACCACGCCACCTTTGTCTGTAAAAAAATAGTCAGTAATTCCCCAGATCCCAAGTTGGCCTTGAAGGGAGTGTGGGAGGGGATCTGGGAATCCTTGATGATGATGACTGGGCTTACCGCCACGCCGGCAATGGCAGTAGTACCGTCACCAGGTTGGCGGTGAAGACTGCCAAATTATGACCATGGCGGTGATCCCTCCCATAGACAGCCAATGTACCACCCGAACCGCCAGTGCAGTCCATCCACTGACCACGGCGATAGGCATCTTCAGGCTGGCAGAAGACAATGACCCGCCCACCATATTATAACACAGCAGACCGCCAGGATTTCCAGGGCGGGACCACCACCACCAAAAGCCCGGCGGAAACACATCATATAAAAGGAGACACTCAACTCCAGGGACACAGAGGACTCCGCGGCCCCCATGGAACCCGAGCTGGAAGTCCTGCCGATGCTGTACCATGCAGCAACGATGACGGTGAGTACAGCCACCTAGCACACAAGGGAGGGAGGGGAGAGTGACACACCCACACGTACAACACACACCATACACACATACCACACATGAGAACCATCTGCAGAATTAATCAACATCAACATAACATGGGATCAAAGAAAGCCAGGACACATACCTCTGGTCCAACCACTGTATTTATGTGGACTTGGGTTTGGGATGGGACGGGTCCTTACTCTTTTGTTTAGGGGGCAGAGGAGTGGGCTTGGAGCGGGGGGCGGAGTGGTAGTCTTGTGCCCCTTGCTGATAGGTTTTGCTGTAGGGGGAGGGACATGAGAGGACTGGGGGCTGGAGGTACTGGGCTTGGGGGGAGGGATCTTTCTCTTACGGGCAGGACGGGGGGAGGAGGGAAGAGGTCAAGGGGGGGGAAGGAAAAGTTTCTTAAGTCCAATGGGGCGGGTTGTGGAGGAGATTTGGGAGTGGAGATAGAGGGAGTGGTTGTAGGAGGAGTTGGTGTGCTGGACTTGGGTGCATGTGCATGGAAAGTGTGCATGTGTGAGGTGGATGACTGTTGAGTGTCTGAGTGGGAGCGTGTATGTGTTATTGGGGGGCAGACAGGGTGGGAGAGGAGACAAACAGGACGTGTGTATGTATGTTGTGGTGTCTGCAAGTGAGGTGGGTGTGTTGCATGTGGATGTGATGGTGGTGACTGTGCATGTGGTGTATGGGGTACTAGTTGCGAGTCTGCTGTTGTGGTGACTGTGGGCAAGGCTGTACAAGTGGCAGGATCTGGGACTGATGATGCAGTGCATGCAGGTGTGAGTGTTGATGTGGCTGAGGGAAGAGGAGGAGGGGGAGACGGTGGAGGCAGTGGCTGTTGTTGTATGTGCTTCTGTGTGTTGGCTGTGTGTTTGCTTGTGGAGTGAAGGGTGGTGCTGTGGTGCCTGGATTTGTCTGTGTGAGTCCTGTCTGTTGTTTTGGGTGCATGCTTGTCAGATTGTGTGCGTGAGATGCATTGGGGGAGAGGGCTTTGGGACTGGAAACAGGTAGTTGGAGGGGGGACGGAAGAACCAGGGAAACTGGCTGCCATGAAAGAGGAGGCCAGAGCCTGAAATGATCTCTGTAGGTCAGCCAAGCCCCAGTGAATGCCCTCCAGGTAGGCATTGCATTGCTGCATCTGGGATGCCAGCCCCTGGATGGCATTCACTTTGGTTGACTGCCCTACAGAGATGGATCTCAGGAGGTCAATAGCCTCGTCACTGAGGGCAGCAGGGCTGACTGGGTCAGGCCTGAGGTGCCTGGGGCAAAGGAGATGCCTACCTGCCTGGGTGAGCGGGCACTGGGCAACTGGATGAGGGGCTGCTGGGAGGGCGGTGCTGGTACAGGGTGGCAGAAGATCTTTTAGCTTGGGTGGTCCCAGAGGGGTCTGCCACCACCAGGGAGCTTCCATCAGAGGAGGAATCAGAGTCAGTAGTATCAGCTCTTGTATCCCCCGTGGTGCTTCCCTCGCCCTCCAACCCACTGGTCCCCTTGGTATCGGTGGACTTTGCCTCCTGGGTCCCATGGGCTGCAGCTCCCCCACTCGCTGGTGCCCCTGCTCCTTCGCCAGATGATGCTAATGCTCACAAGGACAGGATGAGAAAAGGAGAGAGGGTGGGGGGAAAAGAAAGGGAATACAGGGTCAGTCACAGCAACAATAGCACATATGGCATACACATCACAATCATTCACTGGGACTAACACTGCAGTATGGACCACAATGCCAAACCATTACCTGGGTACAACAGCAGTAAATAATCCAAACACTACCATCTGCACACCTACTGGGACCCACTAAGACATGTCTGCCGTGGTATGCTAACTACTTACCAATACCAAATATACATAGCTCCCTACATTGCTAAGCAGGACCACCCAAGAATAGCTAAACCGGCATATTGGGGCATCCACTGACCAAAACCTTACACCCAAACCCGTGGCAGACAACAAAAACAAGATACCACTTATCCCCTTGTGGCAACTGTGCTGCCCTCAAGCGCACATCCATCTCAGGATTGACCACCGCCAGTATGTGGGCCATTGGGGGGTCAGGGTCCAAGGAGCACCCCTCCCTCGTTGGGAGGCCATCCCCAGCTGGGCCTCCGCGGTCTTCCGGGGCCAGCGCCTCAGGTCATCTCACCGTTTCCTGCAGTGGGTGCTCCGCCGACTATGGACCCACAGGGTCCGCAAGTCCTTGGCGATGGCACGCCACAACCCTTTATTCTGATGGGCGCTTACCTGCAGAGGAGGCACAGACAGAAGCACACCATGAACTCAACGCTCCATTCTGTAACAGAAATGGCTTATACTGCATAGAACCCTCAGTAAGCACACACATGTCCTGTACCTCTGCATACACACTGCATGCAGCCAAACAACCCCCCCCCCAAATGACACACTGCCAGCACACACATATATCTTCATGCAGCCATGTTGCATCAAACTTCGCCATGATGTACTCACCTGTTGGTCTGGAGGCCCTTACAACTGCCCATACAGGGGTAGGACCCCATTCACAAGCTTCTCCAGCTCCTCGGATGTGAAGGCTTGGGCCCTTTCCCCGTAGCACGGGCCATCGCAGGTTCCAGACACAGGACACAGCAGCACACGCAGTGGAGATGTTCAACCGCATAGAGTCAGGAATCAGGTGAAGTGGTACAGAGAAAATGGCCAGCGTTGATCATCATTGGTTCCGCCATGATGCCAAACGCCGGCGAAGAGAGGTCACTTCCACCTTTCCCTGCATACAGGACAGGTGGTTGTCATTTCCTTATGCTGGTACTTATGTTGGACAAATGTAAGTGCGTCATAGGTACCAATTGTACACACCAAGACAATTCCAGTTTTCTACGTGCATACATGGTCTGTGTACTGTGATATTGTGGGTCCATACTTTCTGTAGTCACACACATCGCATGCATGGTTTACTTAGATACCTACCACTGCGGAGGAGGAGGCAAACACCTGTGTACAGACCACTAGTGGACTTGGCTACACTGGAGGAGCGGCACATCATACTCACCTATCATCTGGACAGGGCCACAAATACTGAGTTGTGTCAGCAATTGGAGCCATATCTGATTCCTGCTATCCGTAGCACTACAGCAATACCCCCTGTAATACAGGTACTGTCTGTGCCCCACTTCCTGGCAAGTGGTTAATTCCAGGTGACAGTGGCCTTGGCAGCAGGAATGTCACACCCAATGTTTTCGATTCTGCTTGGAACGGCTTTGGCTGCCTTGCTCAAACACATGAGCAGCTACATCTCATTCCCCCAGAGTGAAGATTTGCCACTGTGAAGGCTGGATTCTATGCTTTGGAACACATACCACATGTGATTGGGGCCATTGATGAGACCCATATTGCCTTGGTCCCTCCCAGGGAAAATGAGCAGGTCTACAGGAAGAGGAAGAGTTACCACTCTCCAAATGTCCAGATGGTGTGCCTTGCTGATCAATACATCTCCCACATCACTGCCAAATTGATACCTATGTGTTGAGGAATAGCAGCGTCCCACAGGTGATGGCACTACTACAGAGGCACACAGTGTGGCTCATAGGTCAGCTTGAGTCTTCATACAGTGTATGTCAGTGTATGCCAGCTGGAGTTGTGCTCCATGCCATTGTACATGAGTAATGTGTGTCCCTCACTACTTCCAGGTGACTCCGGATACCCAAACCTATGCTGGCTGTTGAACCCAGTGAGGAATCCGAGAACAGGGACAGAAAATCGGTAGAATGAAGCACATGGTCATGCCAGGAGGGTTGTTGAACGCACCTTTGGTCTACTGAAAGCCAGGTTCCGGTCCCTCCATTTAACAGGTAGATCCCTATGTTATGCCCCTAAGAAGGTCTGCCAGATAGTGGTGTCATGCTGCATGCTGCACAATTTGGCCCTCAGATGCCATGTGCCCTACCTGCATGAGGAGGGGGGAGACAATGCACCTGCGGCAGCAGAGGACACAGGTCCAGTGTCCATGTTGCCATAGGAAAAGGAGCAATGGCAGTCCAAGGTGAACAGGATGACTCAGTGGCACACAAGTGGGACATTCTGGAGGGGCTCATTTGCTGCTCGTGGTCTTGGCAACAGTCTCTGGTGTCTGTCTGGGTCACAGGAAATGTTTGCGGGTGGTTCAGCTTCTGCAGGGGGAGGGGTGCTGTTGGCCTGTGGGTGGTGTTGTAGGTCCTCCTGTCTACTAGCTGCAGCAGATGTTGATGGCTGCTGAGTGGACTGGCTAGTGTAAGTGGGCCTCTGGTGTGCTTTGTTATCCCGCATTATGTTGGCCATGTCACCCAGCAGCTCCGACAATGGAGGCTATGTTGGCATTTAGGCCCTTGAACTGCTACATGACCTCCTGCAGCCGCTGGTTCTCATGCATGATGGTGATCATCTGGCCCATCCTGTCCTGGGATTTTTGGTATGCCCCCAGGACATGTGTGAGTGCCTCCTGGGCAGTGGGTTCCATGGGCCTGGCCTCCCCCGGCGCGCAGCTGACCTCCCATTGTCCCTGGTCCCCTGTGCCTCTGTCCCCTGAACGGTGTGCCCACTCCTACTTACACCAGGACATTTACCATCTTGCTTGTGTGGTGTCGACTCAGGTCCCTGTACAGGTGGGCACACTATTGTTCGACGTGTCTTGGGACGGGGCTTGGGGACATTGGCTAGCTGCTGTGGTGTTGGAATCGGATGGGGACCCTGTGGTGGACTGGGTGTGATGTGGAAGCCGACTGACCAGTGGTCCCAGATAGGCCAGGGAGTTCACCCAGCTCGGGACATCCAGAGTTGCTGTCATCACTGAGGGCATCTTCTGGAAAAGGACTGGGTTGGGGTGGCATCTGCTCGCCGCTGACATTGGCTGGGGTACCTGTGGAGATGTAAGTGATTTGTTAGGGTTATTGTCTGTCACATATTCCGCATTTTTGGCTTTCCCTATGGGTTTGGTCTTGTCCTCCCACCTTTGGGTAGGTATGTCGGGTTGTGGGATTGGTAGTGCTACATGCTGGCCATGCATTGCTGTTGTGTGTGCATGCAGAGCTGGGAGGGGTGTGCTTGCAGTGGGTAGGGCATGCAGGGGTACACAGTTGTGGGTGGTCATTGGGGTGGTGCACTGTATGGGATGGAGTGGGGTGTAGGGAGTTGGGTTGAGGGGGTGACATGCCATGCAGGCATCAGTGGAGGTAGGTTAGTAATGGTGACTTACCAGTGTCCAGCCCTCCAGCGACTCCTGTGAGGCCCTCAGGATGCAGGATTGCCAAGACTTGGTCCTCCCATTCTGTGAACGGTGGGGGAGGAGGTGGGCGTCCACTGCCAATCCTCATGATGGTGACCTGGTGCGTTGAAGCAATGGATTGCACCTTTCCCCGTAGGTAATTCCACCTCTTTCGAATGTCATCCCTTGTGCATGGATATTGTCCCACAGAGTTCACCTGGTCCACGAACCTCCGCCATAGCTCCATCTTCCTGGCAATGGAGATCTGCTGGACCTGTGCACCAAACAGCTGTGGCTTTACCCTGATGATTTCTTCCACCATCACCCGCAACTCCTCATCAGTGAAACAGGAGTGCTTTTGTGGGGACATGCCTATTGTGTAATGTGTGTGTTGTGCAGAGGGTGTTAGGTGTTGAGGTAGTGTGTGTGATACATGACAGGTGTATAGGTAGATGTGGTGTGTGTGAGCAGTTCTTTAAGGGTTTGGCCTGGCAAGGTGTAGCAGTCTTTTTGTGTTTGCCAAGGATTGTGGGTTATGTGGGAGTGTTTTTTATTGTGCTGCTGGTGTGTGTGTATGTGTCAGGTGTGGGTTTTTTAATCTGGCCAATGTTGGCTTCTAGTGCTGTTGGGTGCCAATGGCTGACTGCGGTTGAATGTCCGCTCTGGTGATTCTTGGGTCATAAATTGGAAGGCAGTGTATTGCTGGAATAGCTGGGAGGGTTGTCGGTCCGACAGTTTTTCACCTTTGTTGGGTCTGGCGGAATTGTGGTTGTGGCTGGTTTCTGTCGGTTTTGTGTTTGTGTGTCAGTATGTGGCAGGCGGATTCTTGCCTCTGTGGCGGCTGTCAACACAGTGGTCTTCAGAAAAGACCGCCAATGTTACAATGACCACCGTAATCTGTCTGGTCAGCTGTATACAATATGATAGCTGCAACCTGCCAACTGTATCCACTGTATGCTTAGCGTTGTTCAATAAAAAGAGTTTGAAAAAAAAGAAATCTCTAATATCTCCACAACAGAAAGATGGAAATCCTCTACCTCTAGAGTTTCTTTCCATACTTTTCAGAAACACAAACAAAAAAATGGTCCTACAATAAAAATCTTTTTGAGGATGGCACGGGTCTGTGGCCAGCATATGATTTAGGTTGCAATACATCTTGTTAAATACCTCCTTTAATTCCTAATCAATGTATACAATATTCCCTAAACCAGCCCCACTTGCTCAAAGATACCAAGTTTCTCCATTAGCTTCAGCAGCATCTGCATTGCCACCAACCAAAACCACCCCTCCTAGAACACCTAGTACCAGTCAGGCTGCCTACCGGTTCACTCACTGACAGCATCCCATGCTTTACAGTCAGGACAGCCTGACAATGACAATGGCTATATAGATGATGCACAAGAGGAAGGGGAACTTCCATCTTTTTCAATTTTTCTCAAGATTATACTGACCCTGATTGGGATGACTATCTCGCTCTGGTAGAAGGAGATACAGCACCAACTCCATCAGACAATCCCCCCCCCTTACCTCTCACTGTTTGGCAAGCAATTAAAACAGCCATGAACACAGCACAGTCTTTATGATTGTTACAGCAGTGATTAACCCAGCCCTTTCGAGGAGCAAGAGGTAAAGCAACTTAACTTTTAGAGGTGGATATAGGTACCGACCCCGTCAACCTCATCAATAGCCCTTCTGTCAGCCATACAATCCACTTTTTAGGCCACTACCACAAGTGTCTCTCCAAATACAACCTCCTGGCCAAAGACCCAGACATCAGGGTATGCTACAGAAGCTTTCAGGCATCAGTGACAGGTTTCCCATCTCCTGTAGGCAGAAAAATGTATTGTTATATCAGCTGCTGGAAACCGTTAAGATTGATGGGTTCTAGTCTCATAAATCTGGGGCAAACATTGGAATTCAGACAAAAACCTCCTCCTTCGTTAAAACACTAGAAAATGCATCAACCTCTACATCTATAACAAGCAGAAATATCCATTATGATAAAGGTGCCATAGCACCAGTGTCCCAATCACAACACAATATAGGTTTATTTTCTTTCAATTTAAACAGAACTCTGGTGTATGAAGACCAATCTTAGATCTCCATCAATTGAACACATTTAAAAAATAAGCAACCTTTTGAATTTCCAAATAAGCAAGCGTTTGCATGGCTACAGTACAGATTTTATGTCCACTCAAGACCTACTGGATGCATACTTTTATATTCCTAACCATCCGAAATACAGAAAGTATCTCAAATTCAAAGAGGGGGGGACACTAATATATTATTTTTTAAACATTCTTTATTGATTGTCCTTTCCAATCATTAATACATAGGATAAATGCAAATTAAACACAGAAAACACAGCCGTGTTGCAGCAATTTTCGAAAGCCGAAATGGAGGAAATAGAAACAATGTGGAAAGAAAAACGATACGCACCCAATGTAAAATAATCAACTGCAATCCAAAAACAGAACAAAATCCCACCTGCAACACGTAGAGCACATCCACACTTCTGCAGATCATTGTCATCTGTTACCAACAAGAGAATCTGAACCGAGTCGCGTCGGGTAGGACCGGCAGCACTACTAACTAAAATTCAATGGGGGCAGCCTAAGCTGGGGCAGAATCAAAAGTCACGGCAAGTCTGGCCGGCATCCTAGGTCAGAAACAGTCCTTAATAAAAGAGCCCCACACTGCATCAGAAGTTAGCAGTTTATCATTGATCTTATATATCAGTCTCTCAAAGGAGGCTATGCCATACAAGTCCTCTATCCAGAATTCGAAAGTCGGAGTCACTGCGTTTTTCCAGTGACCTAAGATTCCCAGTTTGGACACTGTGAGTTCATTAGAAAGCCATCTACAGGTAAGTTTAGTTAAGGTGGGCTCTGAGATGTCATGTAACAGGGCAGAACGTGCATTTAAATGAATCGTCCTGTGGAGTTCCCCTTTCATATGATCCCATATCTCACACCAATAGTTACAAAGCAATGTACATTCCCATAGAACGTGTACTATGTAACAGCCAGGTTTGGTGCACCTCCCAGCAACCTGAGTCAGCACCAAGCCAAACTTTATACAATTTCTTTGGCAACCAGTGCCATCGGTGGACGATTTTGAAAACACTATTATTCAATCACGATTTTTGGAGTCCCTTGTAGTTATCTGCTAGAAGTAAGGCAAATTCATCGTCCATAAGCCTACATGCATGGAAGGAAGTCATCCCACTACTCAAGATTCCACAAACAAATTGGCAGCTCACTACACAACCAAGGCCGACACATTGGACTCCTATTTTAAACAGAAGAAAACCATCAGCACCAACCCCTTTCCTAAAATACCCTCTAAGAATAAACCATCCCACCCTCTACAGTCCTTCAAACAAATATCCCAGGATGAATTTATGGATTTGGTCAAAGCAAGCAAACCTTCTGGTTGCCCCTCTGACCCTTGCCCACCACAAATCTTCAAGAACATCCTTCTATCTACTTCTGCTGCCACACCTGTAAGAAGAATCATCAACAACTCTTTAACTTCAGGGACTTTTCCTGCAGTCCTGAAAAAGGCATACATACAACCTTTATTAAAGAAAACAAACCTAGACCCGCAAGACCCCAACAACTACAGACCAATCACAAATGGACCTTTCCTGGGCAAATTGATAGAAAGAGCAGCATTCGCCCAGATGTCACAATTCATTGAAGACAATTCTATACTTTCAGACTTCCAAACTGGATTCCGCCCAGGAAGAAGCACTGAATCGGCACTCATGGCAATCTGGGACGATCTTAAAAACACAGTCGACCAAAATGGAGTTGCTGCACTACTTCTCTTGGACCTCTCAGATGCCTTTGATACGGTTGACAATGACACCCTAACTCAAAGACTCCACGAAGCCGGCATACAAGGGATTGCTCTCGACTGGATTACTTCCTATCTTCAAAAAAGATCGAATATCATCCACTCGCCCCCCTTCTCGTCCGAACCCTACCTCACAAAAGCAGGGGTCCCCCAAGGGTCAATCATCTCACCTTTGCTTTTCAACATCTACATGATATCTTTACCAGAACTGATCAATGATTTCCATCTCACATGCTACAACTATGCTGATGACACACAAATACTACTTAAATTAGAATGCGCCAAAAACATTGAAAACTCACAAAGTTGCCTCAGAGCCTTTGATCAGTGGATGACCTGGAGCCATCTCCTCTACCTCTACCGTCATACCTCTAAAACAGAAATACTCATATGTGGTGACTGGAAAAATTATGACCTTCTGTGCGTCTGGCCTGACGAACTCGGACCACCTCCTCAGTTATCCAAGGAAATAAAAAACCTAGGAATCACCATGGATTCCAAGTTAACTATGAATGCCCAAGTAGACAAATTAGCACGCACAAGCTTCATCAGCTTAAAGACTTTACGACGCATCTTCCCCCACCTCGGATTTCCACACAAGGTGCAAGCTACTATCTCGCTTGTACTATCCAAACTGGATTATGCCAATAGCCTCTACCATGGATCATCTCTATCTGTTATGAAAAAACTACAACGTATCCAGAATTCTGCAGCCAGGCTACTATTACATATAAAGCCGCAAGCCCACATCTCCCCTGCCTTGAGAGCACTACACTGGTTACCCGTTGCCAGAAGATGCACTTTCAAGCTGCTTTGTATCACCCACAAAGCTATACATGGAACAGGACCGCTTTTTATCAGAAAGAAAATTACCAAATACATCCAACAAAGAACCCTCCGCTCAAGATTGGCACCCCGCCTTAGAACATCACCATACAAGAAAAAGACTATAGGTGGTACATCTTTCTCCGTCCAAGCAGCCAAACTATGGAATTCATTAGCCCCAACTATAAGAGCCACAGATAACTTTCTTGTCTTCAGAAAACTACTCAAGAGTTGGCTCTTTCCTTCATAACCACCTCATTCAAACAACTATGAACTGCATATGCCTATGTTGATAAATATTTTTTCAGATTATATGTATATTTCTATTTATTTATAGTTTCTTTAGAAAATATGTATTGCTACTATGTCATAACAATAAAATACACACACACTCTTTAAACCTGTTTGACTAAGTATTTTTTACCCATGGTTTTAATTATGTATTGTATGTGCATATGTGTGTGTATTCATGTATATGTGTGTGTGTGTATATATATATATATATATATATATATATATATATATATATATGTATGTGTATATGTGTATATGTTGTTTCTGTGCTTAGCATGTTCGTAGATCATTGCATGGCTCCTGTGTGGGTTGTTATACTAGATATCTATGAATTCCTGCTCTCATCTTATCACACTTATCTACTCATCACTCTTATGTCATGTCTCTATCAACCTATCCTCCATTCTCACTCTGACTCATCCCAAATCCCTTCTACCACTTTCATCTCCTAAATATCTCTGCCTAAGCTCTTCCCTCCTCTTCCACATCTAACTCACCAACCTCACTCTACTACTGTGACCTCCCACACAACCCTACTAAATTCTCCTGCATTTATCTCACCCTGCTACTATGCTCTCTCTAACCCTTCCACATACTCTTCCCCCTCCGCCCCCCTTTACTCATCCCGAACCTTTGGGTTGAGTAAATGAAGGATATACTCCCAATTAACATTTCTGGATTTCTTTCCTCTTCCACCCCTCCATTACTCCATTCAATCTAATTAACAAACTCTCATATCCGCGGCTCAAATTAACTCATAATAATACTAAAACTGTACTCATTATTTAACGATACTAATCCATCACTAATTCTTGTTGGGTTCCAGAGTAGCGTGCTACTCATCGAAAAGCGCTTCGACGCCTCGTCAGGGGTAGTAAGCGTTATATAAATACGATTACAATACAATACAATACAATACAATTAGTTGTGTGTTCTACCAGGTATATAACATGGATGCGTTTTAGATAGAGAAATAATGATTAATCAGTGCGGTTTATATCTAATCCTATTTGTTTTCCAAAGAGACCTACTGATTTCTGCTTCCCCTGTCGTGACATCCACAGTATGTCATAACAGCACCTTGGAATGCAACCGAATGGGAACTATCATCAGATTGTTAGCCCTCTGCCAAGCCCACCTGGACAAATATATGATAGGGTTGGAACTGGATGTAACCGGAGGCTGTGCAGTGTAATAAATGACAAGGTCCCTGCCAGCACCTAAAATGTTTCTTTCGATTATCACCCAGTGGATGAATGTCCTATGAGAGGGTGTCATATTTATGGAATGTGCCAATTGTGGCGCCATCCAGTAGCTCTCCATATGTGGCAGACACAGCCCCTCTTTGTCTGTGATGGCATGCAGTTTGGAACCTCGTAGTCTAGGTTTATCTGTCCACACATGAATTGAGAAATAGTGTGTGATATCTTTGAAAATAGATTGTGAGATGGGTAAGGGTATCATGCCAAAAGCTAGGTGAATTTGGGTGCAAAGTTTATTTTGATGACTTGGGCTCTCCCCTATATTGAGAGATTTGACTATGTCCATTTATGGAAGTCCAGCTTCATCTTCTCAATGAGTGCGGTAATATTATCATTGATCATATCCTGTAACCCTCACTTAATGTTGAGCCCCAGATATGTTAGGTTTTTGTGGAGTTATTGAAAAGGGAGATGTTCGAAATAGAGCTTTGTGGTGGATGGTGCTAAGGGCAACACGTGGCATTTGGTCCAGTCTGTAGCCAAGCACCAAGCTGGATGATCAGGGAGATTACAGGTTTCAAGGGGTGAGACAAGGTCAAGAGGATGTCATCCAGGTAATAGAATGGCTTTAGTTCCCCAGTGGATGTGTGTATCTCCTTGATATCTTCATTAGCTCCTAGGGCAATCACCAGGGGTCCTTCATACGCTACTTTGAATTGACAGCCAAACATGAACTGGCCGTAAACAATGCATAGTTGGATGCCCTAAGCACAAAATGCAGACAGTGCCGTGAGTTGAAAACTACATCGGATCAAGTTGAACAACATCTTCAAACTCTGGGGAAAACTGAACTTTGACCAGTTTGTGACTGATCAGACAGATAATGCTATTACTATTCCAGCGCAACTCTACCATGATCATGGGGGAATGTGTTTTCGATGGCCGGGTAAGCGTATTTTGTTTACACTTTTCCACCACTTCCTCTAATCACAAAGTCCTATGCCAAATAAAGGATGAACCCTGATGGATAATACTAATAGCCCTTTGATGGCCAAGATGGTATTGTTCACAGAGCTTCTTCTCCTATCAAAACAACTGTGCACACAATTAACACCTCTTCTGAATCTTCTTTCTCAAAAACAATGGCAAAGTCCTCCATCTAAACTCAGTGTGTCTAGGCTTATCCGCATGGTTACTGTACACAATGTTTTACCACTTAGAAATTCCAAATGGTGGTAAAGAAACTCTGGCAAAAGCTAGAGGCATTTTCACAAATAAGACCTACACAGCCACTTTTCTGTATTCGGGTCTTCCTCATGCATCAGTGAAATTCCACTTGGCAGCTTTCTCATGGTACAGGAGGAGACAATATCAACTTTCTCTTTGGTCAATCAGGATTGTAACCAAATTCTTTAAAGGACTTTTCAGAGTTTTACAGCCAGTCAATTAACCACCAAGTCATTGAGAAGTTAATACAGTGGTTTCTTAACTTACAAAAAATCAGTTTGAACCAATAGATAAAACTGACATAAACATTTTGGGGGTCATTCTGAACACGGTGGGAATCCATGCCGTGTTCATGCTGGCGGTCTTATCACAGCCCGCTAGCCCCCTTGAGAAGTGTTTCCGCCAGCCTTCCCAGCAGAATGCTGGGCCAGGACATTGCCGACGGCTCCACATGGAGCCGTCGTCAATGCCGATGTGCGGCGGGTGCAGCAGCACCCGTCACGCAGATCACTGCCTGTAAATCGGGCAGTGACCTGCCCGATGGGGCACTGCACGGGGGCCCCGGAGCACCCCTTCTGCCAGCCTTTCCCTGGTGGGTGAACCCGACAGGGAATGGCTGGCGGAACAAGGATTCTTTATCTGCAGGCCAGCGCTGCTTGCAGCGTTGCTCTGTCGGATGAAGAATTCCGCCATCGTCAGGCTGCCTGTCGGCGGTAGCCTGGCAGTGGTGGAAGGCCACCTGTGGCGGTCCCCACTGCCTTCAATATGTGGCGGTTGAGACCCCAATGCCGGTGGCGGTAATTTCCGCTGCCACCGGCATTGCGGTCGAGACCGCCAAGTTCATAATGAGGGCCTTTATGATGGAAACTGACACTTCTACCATCTTTAACCTCTGTGAGAAGAGTAAATGAAATTGAAGCCTTTAATAGAGAGCGTGAGAGAGAAAAAGCTTTACCTACAATTCTGTGACAGTAGAGTCATTTTAAGGATTAATACAAGCTTTACACCTAAAGTACAATTGTACTTTCGTTTAAATGAGACTATAATCCTTAAAACGTTCTTCAAAGGTCACAACACTGCAGCAGAAAGGCCTCTTCATTCATACTCTAGACATTAGACAATGTCAAAAATGTTATGTAGACAAGCAAATTCAGAAGATCTGATCTACTACTAAAGCTTAAACTTCTAGAACATGGTACTTGCATACTTGCAATTTTCCCAAGGGCCAAACCATTTTGTCAGTTGTGTGACCAAGGGCCACATTGATGCCAGCAGGATGGTGGAGAAGGGTTAAGGGAAGCAAAGTATGTACGTGGAATGGCTGAATTGTCCACTGTGAAACCCGAAAACCTGGGATCAATCCCGGCTTCCCCACTTGACCAAATTGTGGGATCCTAAGCAATAGTTTTATTTCACTTTCCCTTCTTTTTCTTCATTATCACATATAAAAGGACCTTACAATACATGACTTCAGGGTGTGTACTGTACGAACCTCTCTCCTGTGTTTGATTTAATAAACTATTAATGTGTCCGTGTATTATAGCAACCCAGGCCACCTAGAGAGTGCACATGACAACCAACTTGCCTCTTAGTTCACTCTTGGCATTGTTGTCAGGGTGAGTGGAAGCATGAATGTTTCTAAATTCATGTTTGAAAAAATACTTCAATGCACTGATTTAATCTGATGTACTTGTACTAAGGTGAAACGGTTCTACATTTTAAAGAAATACACTTTTAAAATTTTGAGGTAGCTTTATCATATAGCAATACGTCTTTAAAAGTGAAAGGTACTCCTACAGTTAAGCAGTGCAGGGCCCCCATGTTACTGCCTGTGTTTAACCTATAAACCAATGCTTGCCATTATTACTCAGTCGAGGGGGTAGAGGGCCACGTGTAAAAGTCTGGAGAGCTGCATGCAGCCCCTGGCCTGTTCTTTGAGTATCACTGTCCCAGAAGATGGCAATCTCCATCAAAAGAAACTATAGTTTGCTGGGTGTGTGCGGTTGATGACGATGTTCGGGAATGCAATGCTACCAATAGAGATCAAGACGATGGCCACCAAGGGGAGCAACCATTTAATGACTGACTATGTTTTTGTATGGGTGGGAGCTGGTGTTTGTCTTAAGTTTGCTTGTGTGATACCTTTTCTATATCCACTAGTACGTATTATTACCCTGACAAGTAACTGACATCATGCATCAGTGATCTTTCTTAGCAAAGATGCTTTCTGCGTTACCAAGAAATGTTTGGATTGTGTATAATTAGAGGTGATTCTCTCTCAAGTGTCCTTCACAGACTACTGTTCAGACAAAGCCTTTGTGTAGAGTGATGCTTTTGACAGTAGGTAATCTGGAGCTATCTTAAAATAGGACCATGCAACACACTGTAAGAGAGTGAGGGTAGGAAAACCTGGTTGCGTCATCCCTGAGTTAGACACAAAACACAAATGCAATCAAGTCTCAATTGATGGTCATTCCCTTAAGTAAAATCAAAAGAGATTTTGGAGTAGACGCCTCACCCACAACTTGTCATGACATGCTTCATCATGGGCATCTATCCATACCATAGTAGGCCGATATCTTCGTGGCAGACTCAACAAAATGTGGGAGTTCTTAGATAAATCACTGCTGGAATAGGCCCACCCACAATATTGTCATAATAAAGCATTACGTTTATGTAGCTGTCTGTTGACATTCTCTCTCCAGTAGTAATCAGGGACAGACAAAAGTGCAGATCTGACGTATAAACTTACCCACCTTGCTCAACTAAAACCATAGTCCTATCTTTCACGCCATCGTCTTCCTAACTGCTCAGGAAGAGCTAATTAGCAATCCATTGCAAACAAAGTTTTCATCAAATTTATAAAGGTAGCCCTGTCTACATCCTCCTCAATTCAGTGTCCGAATCCCCCACAATCCATCCACATGAATGTAGGTGCTACACTTCCACTGTGTAGTAAGCTGTCCTCATCTTCCATTTTGTGTCAGGCTAACCCAAAGGCGTCCAAAATGGATTCCACTAGTTTTACTGCTCGGACACAATCAGAGTCCTACTACTACACGTCATAAACACTAAACATGCACATGCACTATACATGTACACAAGAGGTCAGTGCAAGGTTATGGGTTTTCACATAACAGCTGAACTTTACATATGAGGGGTCTGTAGGCCACACTCTTGGAGACACAGATAAAAGGTCCCACCGCCGCCTTCTTGTGTGCTGAGCTATTGACAGGGACAGTAATCCTTTGTCCACTCTGACGGCATGCTTGTTGTGCCCATCAAGGTCACTTGATAGTCTTGGACTTTGCGTTGTCAAGGACAGTCCTACGCCTCTGCACACACTAGATTAGATTAGTGTGACCTCACAGCCAAAAATAATCCATGATGCCAGACACACATGCAGTTGGTTGGGCACGCAGGGCAAGGGTACACATCTGTATATCAAGCAGGGCACATCCCCACCCATTCAGAAATCAATCATAGCATCAGACAGACCGTTTGCCTGATTCCGATGCCTATAAAAATTTGATATAGCAGTAGCTTGTGTGCAAATAATGCTGTTTTTATTCTACAAATTCGTTTTACAGTTTCACATCCTCTAATTTCATGCTATACCTAAAGTCTAGTCCCATAATGTTATAAAACCTTGCATGAAAATCCGAACGTAACTCAAAACTTTCAAATGTTTCCTCTTTTTGTGATTGACACCTTTTGACCTCCATCATACACCTAGCGCCTTTGTTGTATTTCTGAAATTTGCTTACACCTCATTTGTTGGACCTTAACCTCCCCTTATTTAAAACCATATCCATACAACCTAAAATAAAAGTACCCAATCTCGTGCAACCCATCCACTCATTCACCATCCATTTACAAGAACTGACATAGCCCCTACTCATTTTCACACCTAACTTCTTTTAAATAAGCTCCTACAAAGAAACTGGAGCAAATGCATTTCATAATAACTTGGAATAAAAAGCTAATTCTGACAACTAACAATAATACCTACTGGACTGGCCCCTAATGTTGGTTCCAAGGTAGGGTGTAATTAGCTGTAATGCGCTTCAGTGCCTCGCCAGGGGTAGTCAGTGCTATGTAAATTCAAGTACAATGTAAGTACAGTTATGTAGCCACAGATGATGCAAGTCCCGAGCCTGTCCTTAGGGATTCATCTACAGATAATATTTATAGGTTTCATATTTTGAATGACCATGTGCCTCAAATGTTCAGCATTCCACTGGCAAGCGTTGTGAGGACATCCTTCCTCTTTTTCTTATTCAACATTGGATATTTCGCAGATTCACATACTTGAATTACAACTACCAAAGCAGTATCACAATTAAAGTTAGACTATAAGGCAGAAAATGGATCACTTTAGTGAAACTGGTTCCACAGCACTGCATGCCCAGCTGCCATCACATTATTTCACACGAGTGATGGCGGAATGTATAAAATGTCTTTCTTGATGTCTAACAAAAGTACACTGTGGCAATGGTACACTCAAGAAGAAACATGGCAATGATGTTGCAGCTGCCTCTGAGTACACCATGCATTTGTTCAGAGGAGCCACAAACCTTTGAGAACAATTGAGCACACACCAGTCAGTCCAGAGCACAAATGTAATGGAGACAAGTGATTCAGATGAACTGTTACACTTCAAGAAAACACCACACTCCCACCTTACCAAGGAACACCTCTTGCGTAGTGTTCTAATTCAAAAGCAGGTGATTCTATAAAGCATTCAGTACTGGAGAAGAAGGGTACTTACATTAAGTAAGTTAATAACGTTTTCCAGTGGTAGCCGTTTTTCATAGATTAACTTGTGACCCACCTCCTCCTTAGTGAGGCTGGCTCATGTTCTTGAGTGTACACTTTCTCTTCCAAAGACTTCTTTAGGATGGGGATTATTGCCCATCCTCTCACTCAGTGGAACCAAGCAGCCTCGAGAGAGGTGGAATGGCCTTTACTGCGTGTAAGAAATTTAATTATTATTCCGGGTGGGTGACTACCCACCTCAAGGAATAATCACAAGCATTGTTAGGGTAAATCCTCAAAGTCAATAAATTAACTTTAGCTGTACCCCCGTTTGCTATGGCACAGAGCAGACAGATTGAACCTATGCCAGTGTGTAATTTATTTATGTGGTACCAAAAAAGTAAAAAAGTCAAACTTCAAAACAATAAAAATCCCAAACGAAATTAGAAAAATAGATTAAAATGTAGGGGGAAAATGACACCAAAATGAAAAAAAAATCAATAAGGGAAACCAGAGATATACATTTGTAAAGTTTTAAGTAGAAATAGCCCCAAAAAGCACAAAGCGTCTGTGCTAGTCAATGGTTGCAGTAGACAAGGATCTAGAAGCAATTTGAGGCTGACCAGGAGGAAGCGTGGTTCAAGTGCACCAACCAGGTTTGTCCTGGTCAAAGATTTTAACTTTGGACTTAGGGCCTGATTACAAGTCTGGTGGCCCAGTGTCCGCCAGACGCGCAGTGATGGTTGAACTGACGCACTCCAGGCAGTCCATCCACCACATTACAACTCTAGCGGGTGGACCTGCCAGGGGACCACTGTCCCCACCAGGAACATGGTTCCTGACGGGCTGACGGTGGTCTGAGTTGTACTCAGCCACGGCGGCGCTGAACTTAGAGCCACCTGGATGATTACAACTTAGCTTTCCGCCAGCCTTTACATGTTGGGGACTCCACAATGGAAAGGCTGTCTGAAAGCTAGTGCCCTGGGCCACATGGGCCCCCTGCACTGCCCATGCCATGGACAGTGCAGGGCCCACCCTGCCCAGCACCATTGGGATGCGCACTGTCTACTTTGTGCTTTGCAGACAGTGCGTGTTCCGATGGTACTGGTGTACTATGAATTTGGTCTCAGCTCCCTTAAAGGAGCTGAGACCAATATCGTAGCACTGTTCCTGCAGACAGTGCGCATTCTGATGGTGCTAGTGTACTACGATATTGCCATCAGCTCCCTTAAAGGAGCCAAGGCCAGTATCGTAGCACCGTTCCCGCTGGTCAGCCCCGCAGGGACGCATAATACAATGTGACCAGCGGGAACATTGTAATACGCTTGGGGAAGAATGCCACCAGTATGACGGTGGTGTCCTCCCCATGAGTGTGGCGGTCGACTTGTCCGACTGCCAAACTTGTAATCAGGCCCTTAGCCTTTTAAGTCCCAATCCACCATAGGAGTACACTTCTAAAGCCCCCAGGGGAAGCACTTAGAGACTTATAGGGTATCAAGCAAAGGCTAGCAGTAGGGTCAAGTTCAAGCTATCACTGGTGCTTCCAGGAAAAGGCATCTTGCAGCTTGTTTTCTCCCTGTAGTCACAAAGGACATCAGTCAGCCTGACCCCTGGGTCTACTTATTTGCCTTATGTTCAAGGGAGAAGAAGACCAGTCCTTCGGAGCTCTTATCTAGTCACAGACAACAGCAGTAGTCCGCTTCTGATCGTCTGCAGGTCCAGAAAGTGTTTAAAAGTAGATGCCTGAAAGTACCACATTTATGCTTGGTGGGTGTGACTTCTGACCCCTCCTGAACCAATGGGATAAAGGTTCCCAGGGCCAACCTTACCCACTTTTTCACTAGTTCTTGTGTGCCTTATTGCAAATAGGCCCAAAACACCATGTGCCAGGGCATTTTCAATGTAGTATATGGGGAGCATACAATGGTAATCCTAGTGTCCTTCCACATATAGCACTAAAGTCCAGTTTGCAGCAGGCACTATACCCACAACTAACCTAGAGACAGACATCTGGTAAGACACAAAGAGGCTCCTCCTGCAACAGGACAGTGGATACACAAGAATTATCTTGGTATCCTTTTCTCTCGCTTTCAAGTATACCCCAAGTGTTACGTGTGGCTCAATGGAGATGTCAAGCAGGGTTTGACACTGTAATGCCAATATGTATGCCCTCAGCCCTCACCTTGCATAATCTGTGGAGTTCAGAGGAGTCATTTCTGCCCGTTCAGGTCAGCCTATTTGCTCCTGGGAGGAATGTCACACCTTTTTCACATCTATTCACTGGCTGGAAGAATACAGAGAGCCGATGCAAATTACCCTCCAGGAAGGTCAGGCAGGAAAAAGCAACTTTCTAAAAAGTTACTCTTTCTTAATATTTATTAAAAATCCAATTTCACCCCTGAATTGCACCCATAATAACTATCACAAATAGTTATTTAATTACTTTTATAGCTGGTCCCTCTTTCCAGGTGCAGTATTAGTATTTTAATATGTACGCTCGTTTTCTACATAGGAGAGCTAGGTCTGAAACAATGAAAATAGCTTTTGGGTGCTAGTCACTGTAAGGTCAAGTTAAACTAAATTTCAACATCTTCTCCTTTTAAAAACCATGCACCCTGGCTTCTAGGCTACAAGGCCTACATAGGGGTAACATAATAATATTTAGAAGGAAGGTTTTTACCTTTCAAAAGTGGTTTATTTTGACAGGTGACAATGCATGTTTTGCACTATTACAGTCAGGCTAAAGTGCTAGGCCTAAAGCCAGGTTTCACTGCCACTATAGTGGATGGCACAATAGATGCTACAGTCCACTAGTGGCATTTAACTTCCAGGCCCTTGGGTACACTTTATACCATATACTAAGCACCTATTTTGCAAATTAAATTGACCAATGAGAAGTATGCCGATTAGACCATGGTTAATGATGAAGCACAGAAACAGTATCACTGGTTAGCATGAATAAAGTGCATAGAATTATAAAGCCAGCACAAATATGGGGCCAGCAAAAGGCGCAAAATCTGAGATGACCAAGCAGAAAGAGCAGATTTCCTATACTGTGCTTATTAACGCAATGCTCTTATGTTAATGTATTAAGCATTCTCAACATGACAATCACTAATATTTTGAATACATTTGATTTTATGATAGAAACCACCCCTGAAGCACTTTGTTTAGCTCGGTTTAGCATCTCACATACCTTTCAAAACCATTTAAAAATAGTTTTACCCACAACGTTCATTCTTGCTTTAAACATTCTTACATGACTATGGCCCTCATTATGAACACGGCAGTCGAAACCACTGTGTTCATGCTGACGGTTTTCCTAGTGACGCCAGCTCCCCCAGAACCTCGCCGGCCGTATAATGGACATTCCTCTGGGCCGGCGGGCAGAAACATTGTTTCTGCCCGCCGGGCCAGAGGAATGCCTGGCCGGGACATTGAGCCGCCGCCAATGCCTCTGTGCGGCGGGTGCAGCTGCACCCGTCGCGCAGATCACTGCCCGTAAATCAGGCAGTGACCTGCGCAATGGGGCACTGCACAGGGGCCCCTGCATTGCCCATGCCAAGTGCATGGGCAGTGCAGGGGCCACTGGGGGTGCCCAGGAGCACCCCTTTCGCCAGCCTTTCCCTGGCGGGGAAAGGCTGGTGGATTTGGGATCAAGCCTGCCCTGACGGATCATGGTGCCGTCCACCGCCAGGCTGCCTGACGGAGGCAGCCTGGCGGTGGGTGTGGGCCGCCTATGGCCGTCCCTCTCTGTCTTCATTATGTGGCAGTGTGGGCCGCCATGCCGGCTGGCGGGATTTCCTGCCACCACCGGCATGGCGGCCCACACCGCTATGTTCATAATGAGGGCCTATATCTGATAGAGACTTCTAATTGCAGATTCCTTACCTTAGAATTTCCCACAGGCATCAAACTGGATCCGGAGATTTCTCTTCAAGCAATACCCTTGCGCATCAGTAGGTGGCGTCGGTCAACTCCGCGGGCGTCATTGGCGTCGTAGTGGCCGCGATGACGTCGGGAGTAAGTACATAGACGCCGCCTCAGCGCAGTGACGCCAGTTCTTTTCTTTCCGCACCACGCACTGATCCGGAGCTCTCCTGGTCTCTTTTTGACCAAATTCAACCATTTTGTTGAGTTTTCTAGTGAGCTTTTGGCACGTCGAGGATGTCCCCGAAGACCGGTTTCAAGCCGTGCGAGGACTGTCACTGCATGATGTCAGTGACGGATCCGCATTAGGTTTGTTTGTGGTGTCTTGAGCGCGACCACGACCCGAAGTCATGCTCTGAATCCCGAGCCATGCACCCAAAGGCCTTGAGGGAGTGGTCCCTCACACGCATGGCAGCCCGCGCCGACTCCGCGTAGGTCCCGGGCTCAATCGAGAGGAAGGTCTTGAGACCATTCGCGGAGCCATCACATTCGTCATCCTCAAAATCTTCGGGTGCAGCTAAGAAGAAGAAGTCGAAGAGGTCTTTTCGCTCTCCGACTTCACCCCGTCACTCGGCTGACATGATGCGGGAGGAGCGTCCACGCTCAAGGCATCCATCCTCGGAGCCTGCGTCTGGGTCTGCTTCACGGTTCCCGAGTTTCCAGGAGCCAGAGCGACCACCCACCCAACTTAAGGAATTCTAGGAGGCCATGCACCTCATCTTT
This sequence comes from Pleurodeles waltl, assembly GCF_031143425.1. Taxonomy (NCBI): domain Eukaryota; kingdom Metazoa; phylum Chordata; class Amphibia; order Caudata; family Salamandridae; genus Pleurodeles; species Pleurodeles waltl. The sequence continues at coordinate 873,391,111 of NC_090440.1, forward strand.
GGGCAGACCGACCCCTATACGGTGCCTTCGTGCCCAAGGAGTTTGGTTGAGAGGCCTTGGGGTCCCGCTCCAGCGGCTTCGGATCCGGCCATCGATGTCCCCTCCGGATCCGCTTGCGGATCCGCATCCGCGCCGGTCGCACAATTGAGACCTTCCCTGGCACCGGGTCGAATTGTCGACACTCCCGACGTCGGTAGTGCCCACTATCGGAGTCGAAGCTGCGTCGGCCAACGCCACCTTTGTCTTCAATGGGGCCTATTCACCCCAGGTCAGATTCGGACCCTTTTTCCTATGGGTACGAATTCGGGTAAGGATTGGAGGACACTTATGAATACCAGGATGACCCATCTTTTGACTGGGCACAGGTATTGGGCGACGCCAGTGGACTGGACCCTTCTCCAGATGCTGGCATGCTGTCTCCTCCTACCGTGGCTACGGCAGAGGGAGCGACTTATGGTATGGTGGTCAGGAGGGCAGCCGAGGTCGTTACCCTTGAGCTTCCTACTGTAGAGGTCGGGTCCAACCTCCTGACAGAGGTGCTCAAGCCAGGGGTTTCAACATCTGAGCCCATTTTACCGTTCAATTAAGCCCTTACCGATGTCCTTTTGGGTACTTGGTCCAAACCCAACACAGTGGCTCCTGAGAATAGGACTATCGCAAGCCACCATCGACCCGCTCCGAACTACCCTAAATTCCTGTCCCAACACCCCACGCCTGAGAGTCTTGTCATCCAGGCTTCCTCTTCTTCAGACGCATTCCCTTCCACACCCCTGGATAGGGAATCAGAAAGGCTGGAACAATTTGGGAAGAATTTGTTTTCTTCCTCCAGTCTCGCGCTGCAGTCTGTGAACACCGCATGCCTTTTGGGTCTCTATACCCAGTCTCTGTGGGAAACGGTTGCGCAGGTCCTGCCGCAGATACCAGAGGGGGCCCGTGCATTTGTTTCCCAAGCTGTCAGCGATGGGAGAGATGCGGTGAAGTTCACAATCCGATGTGGGCTGGACATGACCGACTCTCTGGGCAGATCGGTTGCTACGACTGTGGCCTTGCGACGCCACACCTGGTTGTGTACTTCTGTTTTTTCTGGGGATGTCCAACAGTCCCTCATGGACATGCCCTTTCATGGCTCTCGTCTCTTTGGAGACAAAGCGGACTCGGCCTTGGAGAGATTCAAGTATTCCCGGGCTATAACTCGGTCCCTTGGTCTTTCCTCTGCTTCTTGCCCCCTGCAGTCCACGTTTCACCCCTTTAGTGGCCATGGAAGGGGCTTTCTGTTGCATCCCACGCCCAGCCATCGTGCCACCCATGCTGTACAGCCGCTGCATGGCTGGGGACGCGGAATCCCACATGGGCGTGGGACAGGGAACCAGAAGTCTGCCCAGTCCACCTCTGCCCCTGCTGCAGCCTCCAAGCCCTCCTAGTCCGTCCCCTCACTCCCTTCGAGTTGGCAGCAGGATTCGCCATCATCTGCCCCACTGGCAATCCATCACTAAGGACAGGTGGGTTTTGCAGATCGTTCGAAAGGGCTACTCCCTCCCTTTCGAATCTGCCCTACCAGCCATGCCTCCATCCCTCAGCCAACTCCCGGAGGATCATTTGGCACTTCTCCGCCAGGAAGTCACGGCTCTCTTGGCCAAGGGAGCTTTAGATAAGGTCTCTGTGCCCAAAGTAGGCTGTGGTTGTTATTCCCTCTACTTTCTGGTCCCAAAAAAGGACAAGGGCTTACATTCTATCCGAGACCTTCGGGACCTAAACTACTTCCTCAAGAAGGAGAAATTGAAAATGCTCACCCCCGGCTCAGGTTCTGTCTTCCTTAGACCCAGGAGACTGGATGGTAGCGTTGGACTTGCAGGATGCTTATTTTCACAGCCCCATCCTGCCTGCCCACAGACATTACCTACGATTTGTGGTGGGTCACAAGCGCTATCAGTTTACTGTGCTCCCCTTCAGCCTTACCAGCGCCCCTTGGGTGATTACGAAAGAGGTGGCGGTGGTTGCAGCTCATCTGTGCAGGTTAGGGGTATCAGTCTTCCCCTACCTCGACAACTGGCTGTTGAAGTTGGACTCTCCCCATAAAGTCGTCTTCCAACTTCAGGCTACGGCGAACCTCCTGCATACACTGGGTTCACTATAAACATGCCTTTCATTGGAGCTGTTCTGGACACAGTGCAGTTTCAGGCTCATCCTCCCGAAAAGCGAGTCCTAGATATTCAGGCTATGATTCCGATCTTTCAGCCTCTGTCCTGGGTTTCGGTGAGACTGACTCTGAGGCTGCTAGGCCTCAAGTCCTCCTGCATCCTGCTAGTGACACAAGCCAGATGGCATATGCGGGCTCTGCAGTGGGACTTGAAGTTCTAGTCGGTGCAGCATCAGGGGAATCTCTCTGACATGGTCCAGATCTTGGAGGGGACTGCGAAAGACCTGTAGTGGTGGCTTCTGAATCCGCATTGGATCCACGGCAGATCCCGCTCCCTTCCCCAACCAGATCTCTCTAAAGTGACAGATGCGTCACTTCTGGGTTGGGGCGGCCACATGGGAGAGGCAGAGATCAGAAGCCTTCGGTCTCCGGCAGAGTCTGGGCTCCATATCAATCTTCTGGAGCTTCAGGCGATTAGGCTTGCGTTGAAAGCATTTCTTCCCTCTCTCAAAGGGAAAGTAGTGCAGGTGTTCATGGACAATATTACCGCCATGTGGTACTGCAACAAACAAGGCGGAGTAGGGTCCTGGAGCATTTGTCAAGAGGCCCTACATCTCTGGACATGGTTGGATCATCAGGGCATTACCCTGGTGGTTCAACATCTGGGGGGTTCTCTCAATGTCAGAGCGGACAAACTCAGGTGTTGATGCACAGCCGATCACAAATGGCGTCTCCATTCGGAAGTGGCGCAAGGTCTCTTTCAGTAGTCGGGAGAGGCTTGGTTAGATCTGTTCGCCTCCGCAGAGAACGCGCAAGGTCAGCTGTTTAGGGCGTTGAAGTTTCCAAGACAGCACTTCGGCTTCCTTTTGCCTTTCCGCCTATACCACTTCTGCCCAGAGTTCTCAAGAAGATCAGGAACGACCGGGCCCAAGTTATCTTTATGGCACTGGACTGTGCATGGAGGGTCTTGTATCCAGAGCTATTGAGCATGGCCATCGATCCTCCACTCAGACTGCCTCTTAGGGCAGATCTTCTGTCACAGCAACAGGGGACGGTTCTCCACCCGAACCTGTCCAATCTCCGCGTTCATGCTTGGAGATTGAGCAGCGACAGTTGACGATGTTTGATCTTCCACCCTAAGTCTGTGATGTTATCTTGGCAATCAGGCGTCCCTCCATCAAAACTGTATATGCCTGTTGTTGGCATAAATTTGTGGCATGGTGCACCAACAAATCTGTTGATCCCCTCTTTGCCCTTCTATCTGAGGTTCTTTTGTTCATTGTTTAGCCCAACAGGGCTCTGCTTTGGGCACCCTTAAACAGTATTTATCTGCCATTTCTGCCTTTCTTAGGTTACCTGATCAGCCCTCACTCTTTAAATCCCCTATTGTGAGTAGGTTCCTAAAATATTCACCCATTTATTTCCTCCTACTCCATTTATCATACCTCAGTGGGACCTCAGTCTTGTCCTTACTTATTTAATGTGTACTCCCTTTGAGCTTATGAACAAGTGTCCCTTACGGCTCCTCACCTTCAAAACTGTCTTTCTTGTTGCCATCACCTCTGCTTGCAGGGTGAGTGAGCTTCAGGCCCTTTCGTCCAAGCCTCCGTACTTGTCTGTGCACCCTGACAAAGTGGTTTGGCGTACTAAAGCTTCCTTCCTTTCAAAAGTGGTTACGCCTTTTCATGTTGGCCAGTCCATCACCCTGCCTACTTTCTACACCCCCCCACATCCTTCCCATGAGGAGGAGAGACTCCACCGTCTGGACCTAAAAAGAGCATTGGCGTTCTAACTTAATCGTACTCAGGCCTGCTTCACACCATTATCTTGATTCTTTTTCTCCAAAATCGTTTTTTAAAGAAAACCATATTTGTCCTAAATGCTTTCTTGCCCCAAAAATATCCACCACTTCGGTGACACCACACACTTAAGTTCACCTAGGTGAATTTAATTGACAATGGAAGGAAATCCCTCTTTAACCTCAAAACATTTTTTCTTTGCCTAATTATTATTTCAGGTGTGGATGATGTGTTTAATTTGTCATATCATTTTACTTTAACTTCTAAATGTATGCACTCGAAATACTGTTGTAAGAATTTTATCGGAATAAGCTACCTACTTTCCTTGTAAGAATGTTGTCCCAATAAGCTAGCTACTTTCTTTGGACTGCCTAATCTTCTGCTACATTTGGTGAGAAACTAATCCACTGTACACCTAAAGATTGTTTACTTTGTTTCACACTTAGCGCAATCCAGCCTTGTTATTGTGTTCTCAGTTACTAAGAAACACGAGTTTGTGCTGTATTTCACCTGAGTACTGCGGTAATAAAACTTAAAAAAATCCACTGAACATTGAGTTGATCTTGTCTGCTTTGTTAATTGAGTGAGCATGAGCAATATTTGAAAATAATGGTTGGTTCATGATTGAGCAATGGCGAGTGTTTAAGTGTGATCCGTTCTGGGTCTAGGTTGTAGGGAGCATGGATGCCCACCCAAGCAGGTACTGTGCTACAGTCCGGGTACAGCGGCCCCGGCAGGAAGTCATCCAGGATTTGTCATCCATGGTGCGGGAGCTTCTCATCCAGTTCTACAAATCAACGCGGTTTAAACCCACCCGGATTATCTTCTACCGTGACGGTGTCTCTGAGGGCCAGTTCCGACAGGTTAGTGTGACCTGGACTTTTTATCTTCTAATGAATTACAGAGTTCTGCTGACATTTAGCCGTTGCTAATAAGTTCTTTCAGTGAGAAATTTAGTTTATCCAACTTCATTACAGAGAAGAACAAGGATGTGTAATTCTGCTTTTAAATTTTTGAACACTGTCAACAGTGAAAGTGGTATATGCCTTTTGCCATCCCAAAGGAATTTATGTTTGTTTGTTTGTTTAGATGCAGTTTACGTGCATTGGTAGTGGTTTTCCTGTGCTTTTGATTCATTCTAGCAGAACCAAGATGGACTAGAACATTTTGTAGCACAAATGTCTTAGTATGCAGCTCCAGAATGCATACACTTGCCGTGCCTCACTTGTATATTCTGCTCCCTCTTTTTATGGCACTTGAGTGCACGGTGTTACTCCATTTTTATTTGTCATGGATGCAAGCTGTGTCCATTGCACGTGCACCCCCTGTATCTTTTCATGACAATATGCCATTTTTCTCACCACTTAACACGCGTCTCATAATCTAAAGACAGCAGAGGATTCAAAGGCCAGTCCCCGGATTCTGAAGTGTTTCAAGAGTTTGCCTTCTTCTGCCTTGCACCTGGCAGCTACTATGTCTTGATTGTCACCTGAAGATAAATAAACTACTGTCATTAAAATAGCATTAGACAACTTGGGATCTCAGCAGGTTTGCCAACTATCTATAACTATGCTAGAATTGCTCCTTAGTATTATGGCAATGGCAGGCAGTACACTTAGATATACTGGGCTTCCGCAAACCGCAACACCATACCTCCCACCATCCACTAAAACCAGCTCTGTGACCTAAATTTTTAAATGGTCCATTAATTGGTTTCATCTCATTTCTGCAGTACTGGCCTATTCAACTCACCCACACTGATTTGAGGTAACTAATATTGACCTACAATAATGTTGCATCCGCTTCATCAACCTATCACTACATTGTAAGTTGTGTATATGTATAATATTTTTAGGTTCACCCATTTTTATTTAGGGAAGTTATTTTAAGTGGAATAGTAATTATATACTTCCCTTACAGTGTAACGATAGGTGGATGTCATACTATTGTCATGCAGTGTAACAAACGTGACAGAGTGATGCACCACTCATGGGAATACTTAACACTAACCACCCTGTTGAGAGACATATAAAGAGAGCAACATCCACAAAATTCCATTTAATTGTCCTTAAAATTTGATTTCACAATTTATATTAATTAGGTTCTTGCAAAAAATGTAACAAGTTCCATGCAGGTGACCCAAATATTACTTACAAGTGTATACGACCAAAATGAATCTGTATTATTTAATCATGAATTATCTCATAGTAATGCCTAAAGGAATTGCAGTAATCTGCCCTGCAAGAGATCCACTCAAGATTTATAATCTTGTAATAAATCCCACTCATTATGTTGGACCTCAGAAAAACGTTTGTCATTTTAAAATTTATTTTTTATTTAAAAACGTTTTCCCCATTACAAATGTTATCATTTTTAAACTGAAAAATAAAAAAGCTACGCTGCAGCACCAATCAAAGAGTGCCTGCCCTTTAAAAATGATTTCTACTGGAAGCGGGTCCTAGCTCGGCTTAGAGCTAAGTACCAGAACAGCCATTTTACCATGGTTCTTTCCTCCTCGCTCCAGGCTCCGTTAGAGAGTATTTTGGAACACTTGCTTGCATTTTCTAGCCTTTTTCCATTTCACTACATCTTTACTTCATGTCTCCCTTGCCATGTTGACGTTGTTTTTATTCTCTCACACAGGAAAAGACCTTGTCAGACTTAGGGCCTCATTACAACATTGGCGGTATTGACCGCCTACCGCCACGGCGACGGCTGACAACATACACCGCCGTGGCTACCAGCCGTCTACACGTATCATGACCGCCAACGTTATTCCGCCAGAATGCTGGCGGAACTCCGCCGACGGTCATGGCGGCGGACGGCAGTAAGGCGGTGGTGCTGACAGCAGCACCGCCATGCCAGCAAAACACCGGCGACCGTATCATGAGCAATGATACGGCCTGACGGTGTTTTGCTGCCGGCGCTGCTGCTCACAGCAGCGCCGCGGACTGTTTCCAGCCTAAGGACCCCCTGCAAGCAGGTAAGTTGGGTTCTCCAACCTGAGAGGGGGATGGGGGTGTTGTGTGTATGTGGGTGTGTGTAGTATGCGTGCATGCGGGTGTGAGTTGCGTTGGATGCATGCGTGAATGAGTGATTGTGAGTGTTGTGAATTCATGTGTGTGACAAGCTATGTTGGTGTGTGTTGCGGTGTGTGGGTATGTATGTGTGCATGTGTGGGTGGTGGTGGGTATGTGTGTGTGCATCTGTGTATATGGGAGCGCATGTGGGTGTGTATATGTGCAGGGGGACAGGAAAGGGAGGGCGAGTGTGGGGGAGGACTCTGGGAAGGGGGAGAGGGGCGGGGAAGACCCCTATCAGTGCCAGTGAAGGGATTCCCTGGCACTGATAGTACCTACCGCAATGGTTTTCGTGGTGGTAAGTTTGGCATGAAAACCATAGGTGTAGGCCGGGTAGTAATCCAGAGGGTGGGGTCGGTTTGTTAAAGTGGCAGTCTTGGATGGCGGTAACTGCCAGAGTCCAAATCCCATTTTCTTTACCACCAGCCTGTTGGCGGTATTACCGCCGCTTTCACACTTACCGCCAGGGTTGTAATGAGGGCCTTATTTCTTTGCAATTCCAGTCATCCAGTCAGAGATTTTTAAAAAGGCTCAACAAAGTGTTTTCCTTGAGGAGGGACCAGTTTCTCTTTGTGAATTAAATATTGTATTGTCCAAGCTCAAGGGTCCATCTCTTGAACAACAAGGCTTCATTGCAGTGTTTCTTCGATTTCCTAATTGTGATTACATTGGGCCCCTGAGTAATGGAAATACAGTGCCATAAATTGCTATCCATAGACACAGGGTGGTCTTAGCGACACATCTGCTGCAAGCTGTATGATGTAAACATAAATCAGACCACTTTACATGACTTGTGACCAATAGACACAGCGTTCTTCATATTAGATGCCAAGGGAGCACAAAGATTCTATCTTAACAAAGCTTAACAAAGCTAATGATGTCAGGCAATTTCAGCAACTGTTCATTAACTACAATCTGGGTCAAAATTAAAAAACTAAATGGTCATACAGTGATTGTTTCGTAAATAGTACACTTTTTCCAAACATCTACCAAGCCTCTCACATGAGAACCTAACGCTTACTCTCTTAGAGAAGAGGCATCAATAGCCGTATTGTAAAGCTAGTCAGTGGAGCTGTGGTATGTGATGTCTTGAACAGTGCATTTGGGAGACGTATGGTTGCCTATCCCTGTCGTTTGTAGGGCGCCATACCATTCTTTCAAACTGAAGCTTCTAGGGGGTTATTTTTATAATTTACACGTTAATTCCTGATACGAGCATATATGTTAGCTCCTAGACATAGTAAAACACACTGTGTAAGTCCTCTGCCCATGGACATAGTGCACGAAGTGCAGGGAGTGGTATTTGAACATTTTCTACCAGAACATTGCTTGGAGATGGTTGTTGAACAGTGATGACTGTCTGCCAGGATATCAGCCTCTTTATAATGGTGATGAGATGTTTTGTGGGAAATTTAAAAGATGTAAAAGACCATGATCTATTAACCTTCCAAAGGCAGACAACAGAGTTTCTGATAGGTTCTTCTAACCACAACTTCCTCACCTTTTGAATATCTGCAAGTCCCAGACTAGATCCAGAAAACTCTGCAATATGCTTCTAGAATGCTCGCAGGTGGCATCTTTGGTCTCTGTGATGGCTCTGTCCTGTCTATAAACCTGATGACACAACGCAGCATAAAGGCATGATCCCTGCATGTTGACATCAGTTCCTGTTTTTCTGCAGTATTCAATACTGATCTGGAGCTTTCAATTATTTTGGGATTTTTTACAAACTTCTTCAAAAAATTAACAGTGACAGTGTGCAAGCATCTCACATGGAAAAACACCAGGACCAAAGCATGCCACACTTGCAGGAAACAATGGTTAGTCATGGACCCCTGCGATGTCTGTCTTTAGTGTCTCAGAACCATACATGATTCAAGTCCTGTGACTAATTCTGCCTGATTCCTCTGAAGAAAAGCTACGTTTTTTATCTCCAAACACCAAAGAAGCAGATAGTCCCTGATCCAAGTTGCAGGATAATCCCAGTCCCATTTGCCGCCCTCTGATAAGTCCAGGAAATGTTGCGAGAAAAGTCCCTACTTCAACATAAGAAGTTAAATCTTGGTTTAATGCCTTCCTGTTGCTCTCAGGAGAAGTTGTGTAGTAAGCGATCCAGGTAGCTGATGGAAAGGCCTGACTCCACCTTCAACATCTAATTCTCAGCCATCCAGCACCCTGTGTTTCGTAGGCCTTCGTCAACTCTGTATCAAAATGGAGTCTGCGGAGAGGCTACCCTGAAACTCTTTAAAAAATAGTTCTGGGTCCTTATAATGCACCTCTGGGCTCCACAAATCTGCCAGGCCTCCAGTCACAATTCACCGGCATGACCTTCCTGCTGATGCTAGATTCCAGGCTTATAAAACTTTCCTCAAGAAGCACAAGGTCAAAATGTGGTAGCATGCCCAGGTCCTGTTACATTTAAATCTTGAATACTGGATGGCAATCTTGGCCTTGCCGGGCGCATACTTTGATGTGCCAATTCTGCAGTCCCACTGGCACTGCCTTTGGTTTGTGGTTTGACTGGAACATTCCACTGTCCTCTGCTTTATTTGCCCCTCCTCCCAGTGTTCATGAATGTGATGTTGGTGGTGCCAACCCATCTCTTCAGGTTGAGAATGCACATATTCAATGTACTTCGATGACTATCTGCTGAAAGCAGGCGCACCTCCGCTAGTTTTGGACCACTTGCAGGCAGCACTTTTGTTGTTGGCCACCCTAGGGTCCTCAATCAGCAAACCAAAATCACCTCTTTGGCCCATGCAGAAAAGTCTCTTTATAAGGGCCATCATGAACACATTGGCTTTGACGACATTTCTGTCCCCACAATGAGTCCAGGGCATTGAGGCTATGATCATGATGTTTTGGGTACAAGCCCTTATTCAAGCCTTGATGGTACTGAGTCTTCTTGATCACCTGGCATTGGGATACTGCTGGTGCCTATTGCCCGTTGGGACATGCATGACTTGCAGTGGAACCTTTGCACTCAATGGTTGCAACACTGTGTGTATTGTCAGAGGACATCTGCCCAGGACCTGTAGTGGTGGATACTGGGCACCAAACTGAAGGGTGGCAGACCATTTTCTTGCCTCATCCAGACAGTACTGTAGAGGTTAGTGCATCAGCTCTGGCCCTGGAGGGGGTGAGTGTTACCTGGGAGAAGTGAGGATCAGAGAACAGTAGTTCTTGATGGAGCAGCCTTAGCACATCAGTGTAAGGAAATGCCTCCTTGGCATTGTTACCCCCTGACTTTTTGCCTTTGCTGATGCCAAGTTATGATTTGAAAGTGTGCTGAGGCCTGCTAACCAGGCCCCAGCACCAGTGTTCTTTCCCTAAACTGTACCTTTGTCTCCACAATTGGCACACCCTGGCATCCAGGTAAGTCCCTTGTAACTGGTACCCCTGGTACCAAGGGCCCTGATGCCAGGGGAGGTCTCTGAGGGCTGCAGCATGTCTTATGCCACCCTGGGGAACCCTTACTCAGCACAGACACACTGTTTGCCAGCTTGTGTGTGCTGGTGGGGAGACAATAACTAAGTCGACATGGCACTCACCTCAGGGTGCCATGCCAACCTCACACTGCCCATGGCATAGATAAGTCACCCCTCTAGCAGGCCTTACAGCCCTAAGGCAGGGTGCACTTTACCATAGGTGAGGGCATAGGTGCATGAGCACTATGCCCCTACAGTGTCTAAACAAAACCTTAGACATTGTAAGCGCAGGGTAGCCCTAAGAGTATATGGTCTGGGAGTCTGTCAAACACAAACTCCATAGCACCATAATGGCTACACTGAAAACTGGGAAGTTTGGTATCAAACTTCTCAGCACAATAAATGCACACTGGTGCCAGTGTACATTTTATTGGGAAATACACCCAGAGGGAATTTTGAGATGCCCCCTGAAAACATACCCGACTTCCAGTGTGGGCTGATTAGTATTACCAGCCTGCCACACACCAGACATGTTGCTGGCCACATGGGGAGAGTGCCTTTGTCACTCTGTGGCTAGTAACAAAGCCTGTACTGGGTGGAGGTGCTTCTCACCTCCCCCTGCAGGAACTGTAACACCTGGCGGTGAGCCTCAAAGGCTCACCCCCTTTGTTACAGCGCCACAGGGCATCCCAGCTAGTGGAGATGCCCGTCCCCTCCGGCCACGGACCCACTTTTGGCGGCAAGGCCGGAGGAGATGGAGGATTCCCCCAATAGGATTAGGGATGTGCCCCCCTCCCCTCAGGGAGGAGGCACAAAGAGGGTTTAGCCACCCTCAGGGCTAGTAGTCATTGGCTACTAACCTCCCAGACCTAAACACACCCCTAAATTGAGTAATTAGGGCCCCCCCAGAACCTAGGAAGATAGATTCCTGCAACCTGAAGACGAAGAAGGACTGCTGACCTGAAGCCCTCCAGAGAAGACGGAGACACCAACTGCTTTGGCCCCAGCCCTACCGGCCTGTCTCCCCACTTCAAGAGAAACTGCTACAGCGACGCGTCCCCCAGGGTCCAGTGACCTCTAAGCCTCAGAGGACTACCCTGCATCTAAAAGGACCATGAAACTCCAGAGGACAGCGGCCCTGTTCCACAAAGACTGCAACTTTGCAACAAAGAAGCAACTTTTAAAGACCACACGTTTCCCGCCGGAAGCGTGAGACTTTCCACTCTGCACCCGACGCCCCCGGCTCGACCTGCAGAAAACCAACACTACAGGGAGGACTCCCCAGCGACTGCGAGCCCGTAAGTAGCCAGAGTTGACCCCCCTGAGCCCCCACAGCGACGCCTGCAGAGGGAATCCAGAGGCTCCCCTTGACCGCGACTGCCTGCTTCAAAGAACCCGACGCCTGGGACACTGCACCCGCAGCCCCCAGGACCTGAAGGATCCGAACTCCAGTGCAGGAGCGACCCCCAGGCGGCCCTCTTCCTAGCCCAGGTGGTGGCTACCCCGAGGAGCCCCCCCTTGCCTGTGTGCATCTCTGAAGAGACCACTGGGTCTCCCATTGAAACCTATTGCGAACCCAACGCCTGTTTGCACTCTTCACCCGGCCGCCCCTGTGCCGCTGACGGTGTACTTTCTGTGCCTGCTTGTGTCCCCCCCAGGGCCCTACAAAACCCCCCTGGTCTGCCCTCCGAAGTCGCTGGTACTTGCCTGCTGGCAGACTGGAACCGGGGCACCCCCTTCTCCATTGAAGCTATGCGTTTTGGGTACCACTTTGACCTCTGCACCTGACCGGCCCTGAGCTGCTGGTGTGGTAACTTTGGGGTTGCCCTGAACCCCCAACGGTGGGCTACCTTGGACCCAACTTTGAACCCTGTAGGTGTTTTACTTACCTGCAAAACTAACCAATACTTACTTCCCCCAGGAACTGTTGACAATTGCACTGTCTAGTTTTAAAATAGCTTATTGCCAGTTTTGCTAAAACTGTACATGATATTGTGTTGATTCAAAGTTCCTAAGATACCTGAGTGAAATACCTTTCATTTGAAATATTACTTGTAAATCTTGAACCTGTGGTTCTTAAAATAAACTAAGAAAATATATTTTTCTATATAAAAACCTGTTGGCCTGGAATTGTCTTTGAGTGTGTGTGTGCCTCATTTATTGCCTGTGTGTGTACAACAAATGCTTAACACTACCCTCTGATAAGCCTACTGCTCGACCACACTACCACAAAATAGAGCATTAGAATGATCTCTTTTTGCCACTATCTTACCTCTAAGGGGAACCCTTGTACTCTGTGCATGCTATTTCTTACTTTGAAATAGTACATACAGAGACAACTTCCTACATTGGTGGATCAGCGGTGGGGTACAAGACTTTGCATTTGCTGGACTACTCAGCCAATACCTGATCACACAACTAAATTCCAAAAATTTTCATTAGAAACTGATTTTTGAAATTTGAGCTATTTTTCAAAAATTTTAAAAGTCCTGCTAGGGCCTTGTGTTATTCCCTGTTAGCATTTCTTTTAGAGTTTAAAAGTTTTGTAAAAGTTTGAATTAAGTTCTAGAGATAGTTTTAGATTCTTAAAAAGTATTCCAACTTTTAGAAACATAATGTCTACTACAGAAGAGATTGTGATGGAACGCAACCTCACCCCTTACCTGCATCTTAGGATGTCAGAGTTAAGGTCTCTCTGTAAAATCAAAAAGATAAAGCCTGGTTCAAACCCTACCAAAGTACAGCTCCAGGAACTCTTGGCAGAGTTTGCTAAAACAACCCCTCTGATGATGCCCTCACAGAGGGGGACACTAGTGAGTTGGGGGAACTCCCACCTCCAACCCTAGATAGAGAGACCAGGGTTTCTCCAACCCTGACTCCACATGTGATAGTCAGAGATGCTGCTTCTCTCACAGGAGAGTCCAGCAACTCTGGAAGCATTGAGGACAGCCTCAATGATGATGACCTCCTGCTAGCCAGGTTGGCCAAAAGATTGGCTTTGGAAAGACAGATCCTTGCCATAGAAAGGGAAAGACAAGAGATGGGCTTAGGTCCCATCAATGGTGGCAGCAATATAAATAGGGTCAGAGATTCTCCTGACATACTAAAAATCCCTAAAGGGATTGTAACTAAATATGAAGATGGTGATGACATCACCAAATGGTTCACAGCTTTTGAGAGGGCTTGTGCAACCAGAAAAGTAAACAAGTCTCACTTGGGTGCTCTCCTTTGGGAAATGTTCACTGGAAAGTGTAGGGATAGACTCCTCACACTCTCTGGAAAAGATGCACAATCCTATGACCTCATGAAGCCTACCCTGATTGAGGGCTTTGGATTCTCAACTGAGGAGTACAGGATTAGGTTCAGGGGGGCTAAAAAATCCTCGAGCCAGACCTGGGTTGATTTTGTTGACTTCTCAGTCAAAACACTGGATGGTTGAATTAATGGCAGTGGTGTAAGTGATTATGATGGGCTGTACAATCTGTTTATGAAAGAACACCTGTTAAGTAATTGTTTCAGTGATAAACTGCTTCAACATCTGGTAGACCTAGGACCAATTTCTCCCCAAGAATTGGGAAAGAAGGCGGACCATTGGGTCAAGACTAGGGTGACCAAGACTTCCACAGGGGGTGACCAAAAGAAAGGGGTCACAAAGACTCCCCAGGGGAAGAGTGTTGAGACATCCAAGGGTAAAAGTAAAGAGTTTTCTACAGGGCCCCAAAAACCTGCTCATGAGGGAGGGGCCAAAGCCTCTTCACAATCCAATTTTGGGTACAAGGGTAAAAACTTTGATCCCAAAAAGGCCTGGTGTCGTAGCTGTAATCAGCAGGGACACCAAACTGGAGACAAGGCCTGTCCCAAGAAAGGTTCCACTTCAAACTCTACTCCAGTTTGCACTGGAATAGCCAGTCTCCAGGTGGGATCAACAGTGTGCCCAGAGCAAATCAGGGTTCACACTGAAGCTACATTAGTTTCTGAGGGTGGGGAGAACTTAGTCACACTGGCTGCCTGGCCCCCTAATATGCAAAAATACAGGCAGCAACTCTTAATTAATGGGACTAGTGTAGAAGGCCTGAGGGATACAGGTGCCAGTGTCACCATGGTGACAGAGAAACTGGTTTCCCCTGGTCAATACCTGGCTGGAAAAACGTATCCAGTCACCAACGCTGACAATCAGACGAAAGTACATCCCATGGCTATGGTAACTTTAGAGTGGGGAGGGGTCAATGGCCTGAAACAGGTAGTGGTCTCCTCAAATATCCCTGTAGACTGTTTGCTTGGAAATGACCTGGAGTCCTCAGCATGGGCTGAGGTAGAACTCAAAACCCATGCAGCCATGCTGGGTATCCCTGAACTGGTGTGTGTCAAGACAAGGGCACAGTGCAAGGCTCAGGGTGAAAAAGTGGTGTTGGAGCCTGGAATAAGGGCCCAACCCTCCAAGAGAAAAGGAAAGAAGACTGGGGAACCAGCTTCAACAAAAGGAAAAGAACCTCTCTTCCCAGGAGGAAACTCTGCCCTCTGAGGGAACTGAGCCCATGGAGTTAGGACCTTATCAGGTTGAGGTCCTAGGCCCAAGGGTACCCACAAGGGAACAGTTGTGTAAGAGGCAAGAAACATGTCCCTATCTTAAAGGCCTTAGGCAGCAAGCTGCTGAAGAGATCAAAAGAAAAATCACTTGAACACGTAGAGTCTACTGGGAAGATGGACTCCTCTACACTGAGGCAAGAGATCCCAAACCTGGTGCCACTAGGAGAGTGGTAGTGCCTCAGGAGTTTAGGAAGTTCATTCTGACCTTAACTCATGATATTCCACTTGCTGGGCATTTGGGACAAACCAAGACTTGGGAAAGGTTAGTTAACCATTTCTATGGCCCAACATGTCCCAGAAGGTAAAGGAGTTTTGTGTCTCCTGTGCCACCTGTCAAGCCAGTGGTAAGACAGGTGGACACCCAAAGCCCCCCCTCATTCCACTTCCAGTGATGGGGGTCCCCTTTGAAAGAGTGGGTGTGGACATAGTGGGTCCACTTGAACCTCCCACAGGCTCAGGGAATCAGTATATCCTAGTGGTAGTGGATCATGCCACTAGGTACCCTGAAGCAATTCCCCTTAGGTCCACTACTGCCCCTGCAGTAGCTAAAGTACTCATTGGTTTCTTTACCAGAGTGGGATTTCCTAAGGAGGTGGTGTGTGACAGGGGTACCAACTTCATGTCAGCATACCTGAAACACATGTGGAATGAGTGTGGGGTGACTTACAAACTCACCACACCATACCATCCACAAAACAATGGTTTTGTAGAAAGATTTAACAAGACATTGAAAGGCATGATCATGGGGCTCCCTAAAAAGCTCAAAAGGAGATGGGATGTCCTCTTGCCAGGTCTGCTTTTCGCCTACAGAGAGGTGCCTCAGAAGGGAGTAGGGTTTTCCCCCTTTGAACTTCTGTTTGGCCATCCTGTCAGGGGACCACTAGCTCTTGTAAAAGAAGGCTGGGAGAGACCTCTTCATGAGCCTAAACAAGATATAGTGGACTATGCACTAGGCCTACGTTCCAGGATGGCAGAGTACATGGAAAAGGCAAGCAAAAACCTTGAGGCCAGCCAACAATGCCAGAAGATGTGGTATGACCAAAAGGCTGCTATGGTTGAGTTTCAGCCAGGGAAGAAAGTCTGGGTTCTGGAGACTGTGGCTCCCAGGGCACTTCAGGACAGATAGAGTGGCCCTTACCCAGGGCTAGAGAGAAAGAGTCAGGTCACCTACCTGGTAGACCTAGGCACTAGCAGGACCCCCAAAAGGGTGATCCATGTGAACCGCCTCAAACTCTTTCATGACAGGGCAGATGTGAATCTGTTGATGGTAACAGATGAGGACCAGGAAGCTGAGAGTGAACCTCTCCCTGATCTCCTCTCCACTGACCCTAAAGATGGCTCAGTAGATGGAGTGATCTATTCAGACACCCTCTCTGGCCAACAGCAATCTGACTGTAGGAAAGTCTTACAACAGTTTGCTGAGCTCTTTTCCCTAACCCCTGGTCAGACACACCTGTGTACCCATGATGTGGACACAGGAGACAGCATGTCTGTCAAAAACACATTTTTCAGGCAGTCTGACCAAGTTAAGGAAAGCATCAAAGTGGAAGTCCACAAGATGCTGGAATTGGGAGTCATTGAGCACTCTGACAGCCCCTGGGCTAGCCCAGTGGTCTTAGTCCCCAAACCTCACACCAATGATGGTAAGAGAGAGATGAGGTTTTGTGTGGACTACAGAGGACTTAATTCTGTCACCAAGACAGATGCCCATCCGATTCCAAGGGCAGATGAATTAATTGACAAACTAGGTGCTGCCAGATACTTAAGTACCTTTGACTTGACAGCAGGGTACTGGCAAATCAAAATGGCGCCAGGAGCAAAAGAAAAGACAGCATTCTCCACACCTGATGGGCATTATTTGTTTACTGTTATGCCCTTTGGCTTAAAGAATGCCCCTGCCACCTTCCAAAGGTTGGTGAATTAAGTCCTTGCTGGCTTGGAGTCCTTTAGTGCAGCTTATCTTGACGATATTGCTGTCTTTAGCTCCAGCTGGCAGGATCACCTGGTCCACCTGAAGAAGGTTTTGAAGGCCTTGCAAGCAGCAGGCCTCTCTATCAAGGCATCCAAATGTCAGATAGGGCAGGGAACTGTGGTTTACTTGGGACGCCTTGTATGTGGTGGCCAAGTTCAGCCACTCCAACTCAAGATCCAGACTATTCTGGACTAGGTAGCTCCAAAAACCCAGACTCAAGTCAGGGCATTCCTTGGCTTGACTGGCTACTACAGGAGGTTTGTGAAGGGATATGGATCAATAGTGACACCCCTCACAGAACTTACCTTCAAGAAAATGCCTAAGAAGGTAAACTGGACTATAGAATGCCAACAGACCTTTGACACCCTGAAACAAGCTATGTGCACAGCACCAGTTCTAAAAGCTCCAGATTACTCTAAGCAGTTCATTGTGCAGACTGATGCCTCTGAACATGGGATAGGGGCAGTTTTGTGCCAAACAAATGATGATGGCTTTGACCAGCCTGTTGCTTTCATTAGCAGGAGGTTACTCCCCAGGGAGCAGCGTTGGAGTGCCATTGAGAGGGAGGCCTTTGCTGTGGTTTGGTCCCTGAAGAAGCTGAGACCATACCTGTTTGGTACTCACTTTGTAGATCAAACTGACCACAGACCTCTCAGATGGCTAATGCAAATGAAAGGTGAAAATCCAAAACTGTTGAGGTGGTCCATCTCCCTACAGGGAATGGACTTTATAGTGGAACACAGTCCTGGGACTGCCCATGCCAATGCAGATGGCCTTTCCAGGTTCTTCCACTTAGAAAATGAAGACTCTCTTGGGTAATGGTTAGTCTCATCCTCTTTCGTTTGGTGGTGGTGGTGGGGGGGGGGGTTGTGTAAGGAAATCCCTCCTTGGCATGGTTACCCCCTGACGTTTTGCCTTTGTTGATGCCAAGTTATGATTTGAAAGTTTGCTGAGGCCTGCTAACCAGGCCCCAGCACCAGTGTTCTTTCCCTAAACTGTACCTTTGTCTCCACAATTGGCACACCCTGGCATCCAGGTAAGTCCCTTGTAACTGGTACCCCTGGTACCAAGGGCCCTGATGCCAGGGAAGGTCTGTAAGGGCTGCAGCATGTCTTATGCCACCCTGGGGACCCCTCACTCAGCACAGACACACTGCTTGCCAGCTTATGTGTGCTGGTGTGGAGAAAATAACTAAGTCGACATGGCACTCCCCTCAGGGTGCCATGCCAACCTCACACTGCCCATGGCATAAATAAGTCACCCCTCTAGCAGGCCTTACAGCCCTAAGGCAGGGTGCACTATACCATAGGTGAGGGCATAGGTGCATGATCACTATGCCCCTACAGTGTCTAAACAAAACCTTAGACATTGTAAGTGCAGGGTAGCCACAAGAGTATATGGTCTGGGAGTCTGTCAAACACGAACTCCACAGCACCACAATGGCTACACTGAAAACTGGGAAGTTTGGTATCAAACTTCTCAGCACAATAAATGCACACTGATGCCAGTGTACATTTTATTGTGAAATACACCCAGAGGGCATCTTAGAGATGCCCCCCTGAAAACATACCCGACTTCCAGTGTGGGCTGACTAGTTTTACCAGCCTGCCACACACCAGACATGTTGCTGGCCACATGGGGAGAGTGCCTTTGTCACTTTGTGGCTAGTAACAAAGCCTGTACTGGGTGGAGGTGCTTCTCACCTCCCCCTGCAGGAACTGTAACACCTGGCAGTGAGCCTCAAAGGCTCACCCCCTTTGTTACAGCGCCACAGGGCATCCCAGCTAGTGGAGATGCCCGCCCCCTCCGGCCACGGCCCCACTTTTGGCGGCAAGGCCGGGGGAGATAATGAGAAAAACAAGGAGGAGTCACTGACCAGTCAGAACAACCCCTAAGGTGTCCTGAGCTGAGGTGACTCTGACTTTTAGAAATCCTCCATCTTGCAGATGGAGAATTCCCCCAATAGGATTAGGGATGTAGCCCCCTCCCCTCAGGGAGGAGGCACAAAGAGGGTGTAGCCACCCTCAGGGCTAGTAGTCATTGGCTACTAACCTCCCAGACCTAAACACACCCCTAAATTGAGTATTTAGGGGCCACCCAGAACCTAGGAAGATAGATTCCTGCAACATGAAGACGAAGAAGGACTGCTGACCTGAAGCCCTGCAGAGAAGATGGAGACACCAACTGCTTTGGCCCCAGCCCTACCGGCCTGTCTCCCCACTTCAAGAGAAACTGCAACAGCGACGCGTCCCCCAGGGTCCAGCGACCTCTGAAGCCTCAGAGGACTACCCTGCATCTAAAAGGACCAAGAAACTCCTGAGGACAGCGGCCCTGTTCCACAAAGACTGCAACTTTGCAACAAAGATGCAACTTTTAAAGACCACACGTTTCCCGCCGGAAGCGTGAGAATTTCCACTCTGCACCCGATGCCCCCGGCTCGACCTGCAGAAAACCAACACTACAGGGAGGATTCCCCGGCGACTGCGAGCCCGTAAGTAGCCAGAGTTGACCCCCCTGAACCCCTACAGCGACGCCTGGAGAGGGAATCCAGAGGCTCCCCGTGACCGCAACTGCCTGCTTCAAGGAACCCGACGCCTGGGAAACACACTGCACCCGCAGCCCCCAGGACCTGAAGGATCCGAACTCCAGTGCAGGAGCGACCCCCAGGCGGCCCTCTTCCTAGCCCAGGTGGTGGCTACCCCGAGGAGCCCCCCCTTGCCTGGGTGCATCTCTGAAGAGACCCCTGGGTCTCCCATTGAAACCTATTGTGAACCCAACACCTGTTTGCACTCTTCACCCGGCCGCACCTGTGCCGCTGAGGGTGTACTTTCTGTGCCTGCTTGTTTCCCCCCCAGTGCCCTACAAAACCCCCCTGGTCTGCCCTCCGAAGTCACGGGTACTTACCTGCTGGCAGATTGGAACCGGGGCACCCCCTTCTCCATTGAAACCTATGCGTTTTGGGCACCACTTTGACCTCTGCACCTGACCGGCCCTGAGCTGCTGGTGTGGTAACTTTGGGGTTGCCCTGAACCCCCAACGGTGGGCTACCTTGGACCCAACTTTGAACCCTGTAGGTGTTTTACTTACCTGCAAAACTAACCAATACTTACTTCCCCCAGGAACTGTTGACAATTGCACTGTCTAGTTTTAAAATAGCTTATTGCCAGTTTTGCTAAATCTGTACATGATATTGTGTTGATTCAAAGTTCCTAAGATACCTGAGTGAAATACCTTTCATTTGAAATATTACTTGTAAATCTTGAACCTGTGGTTCTTAAAATAAACTAAGAAAAGATATTTTTCTATATAGAAACCTATTGGCCTGGAATTGTCTTTGAGTGTGTGTGTGCCTCATTTATTGCCTGTGTGTGTACAACAAATGCTTAACACTACCCTCTGATAAGCCTTCTGCTCGACCACACTACCACAAAATAGAGCATTAGAATTATCTCTTTTTGCCACTATCTTACCTCTAAGGGGAACCCTTGGACTCTGTGCATGCTATTTCTTACTTTGAAATAGTACATACAGAGCCAACTTCCTACAATCAGTCTTCTGGACTGCCTGCTATCCATCTGGTTCTCCAAGTTGTTCGCATTCCATCAAGGGCAGGTCTGTCCAGATATTACAGATAATACAAATTCGATATAGTAGTGCCATAAGCAGGGGGTATGGAATCACAAACCCTTTAGCCCTCAGACTGTAGAGGTGGTGGCTTCTTCTTCAGATCTAAGTCATTTGGCCATTCCATGAATGCCAGAGCATATGAGCTCAGCAAAAGTTGTGTTTCCAATCACGAGTGACGCCTGCTCCACAGGCCATTTTCTTTGCACCCTACAGTTACGTTCTCGAGGTTCTCTAGGAGACTCGTTCTGCCTTCGGTGAGACTCCAGCTTCCTTTATGTACCCACCACCTTCTCCATGGGGTCAGACTAGAAGAGTATGGTATTCTGGCCTGCTGTGTCTGAGCATATACACTGTACTCCAACTGCCTCTTTGGAAAGACCTACTCCTATCCTAACAACAGGGCAGGGTGACACATCCAGACCTCCACACTATTCACCCCATTTGGTGCCCTATTGTTGGACAGGAAGATCGATCTTCTACTGGCTAAGCTGTCTGATATTCTTCCATTTGTTTTGGTTTTGCTTGTCATAGGTTTGCTGTGTGCACTTGTAAAGGTTGCTTTTAAAGGTTACCAATCAGTCCCTTTGGCTTTCCATTGTTTGCTTGATCATTCCTCTATTCAAGCTAGGGTAACAGAGTGGAAAGCATACGTGGATGGCAGCTACAGAGAGTGTAAAATGGAGAAAACCCAGTTGAAGAATGTTTGGTGTTATTACATACAAATTTCACTATGCTTGTTCCATCTAACCAAGAGCCTTCAAATTGTGGCAAAATGGCAACATAAGAATTGCTCTACAGACTGGTTTGCAAGCTCAGATTGATTATTCGTTTGTACATATCAGATGGTGGACAGTGCCTTCGAAATCCCCAAGAGAACTGAGAGTGCCCTCCAGAATTTGGAGGTTAACTGGGACTCCCGTCTCAGACAGTACTGACTGGGTGACCATCAGGGCGTAGTACCTTGTCCAAAAACAGAGGTGATAATCGAGAAAAAGTTGAAACACCTTTACAGGGAATAAACTGGGACATTTTGTTAGGTCAGTCTACAACTACTAAGAGAGTGTTATAACATAAAACCGATACCAAATGCACTAAGAAATCCATTTAGGCATGCTCTCAGGGCCTTTGTGGACTTGGCATAGTGATAAATAATCCCTGAGGTTTTTGATGGACTGTCAACCCTTGAGCACAAATGCTACTTTGAGCTACAAACTTCGTCAATCCAGATCTTGTCTATTTGCTTAGCTTTGCTACCCCTGGATGTCCAGCTAATGGATAATCAAGACTCCACAATGTATCTTGGTGTCGCAGTTCCTTAGTTGAATGTCAGACCAAATCACTCGCAGACGGGATGGGATGCCTTTTGAAACCTCTGAGTTTTTTTTTAGTTTTTTTACCCTGGTTTTGCATCTTTTCCTTAGATGGAATTTCCCTCAGATCTTTCAGCAATCTCTCCTTTTGAATTGGTGCTGCAAAATCATCGAATGAAAGGATCGGTTTGATCTGTCTTTAACTTTTGTTTGGTTGTCATGTCTCGAAAGGTGTAGTTAGCCTTCCGATTACTGGTCCTTGGACAAAAAGTAATTATAAAAGGACACTGTGGAAAAATCAGAGACCAGAATAGCTGCCTTGTAGGTAATGTTTTAGACAACTTAAAACACTTTAAATTATGGCGATCTGTGAACGCTGTGGTTACATTGGGCGTATGAACTATATAATGTCTCCAAGTGACAAACGCATCCTGAATTGCCAATAGTTCTTTATCTCACAGGAGATTACAAGACAAGGAGATACAAGAATGAAATGCAGTAGATGTAATTCGGAAGTTCTGGGATCTCTGTAATAAAATTGCAGCAACTGCAGAATCAGAAATGTCAGCCTTCACCTCAAATGGCAATTCATGCAGTGGGTGTAACAACACAGGTGCTGTAGTGAATGCTTCTGACTTCCACAAAAATTGTACTCCTTTTCACAATACTCTGGTTACAGGAGTGACCATAGCATAAAAAGTATTGATAACCCACCAGTGGAAGTTAGAAAACATTTACTGGTTTGGGGGTTGGCCATTTCCCTACCGCACTAACCTTCTTTGTATCCATCCAGCTGATAGAGATAAGATAAAATCGAGGAACTCTATGATAAAGTGTAAACATCTAATTATATCCTCTAGTGCAGTGGGGGTTTGTGAGGCCTCCTCAGGAGGTCAGCAACTGCTTAGAAAATTAAATAACATTAACAGATTAATAAAGTGTATGTAAATAAAGAAATAAAGTGTACAACTGAAAATTGTAACAATTCTGTACATGTCACTTTTGGAATTGGAATTGGAGGTTAAACATTAAGTAAGTATCCTTAGATTGATTTATGGGAGCTGTGTAGTGCATCAAACAAAAGGGTATGAATGATGAGTGGCCTCAATTGAATTTAGAAACTCTCCATCCCTTCTATTAAAATTAAATTTAGCTTATTTTTATATTTTTTTGTGAATTAAATTAAATATTCATAATTGGCGTATTTGTTTGTCAAATCACCTATGTGATCTGTGGCTCCGGGACTGGTCAGAGCCTGAAGTCATCGTCCTCCCATTCCAAGACCTGGAGACGATTTGGTAAATTAGGCACAAGAGAAGAGCAAGAAGTTGAAGCGGTTTTCGACTTCTCCTTATCTGTTGGCCGAGGAGCTGAGGGAGAGTTAGCAATCTAGGCCTCGTTCTTAGGAACCTGTGTCTGGGCTGGCTCCACATCTCTCCTACTTTCCAGGAGCTGAAGCAAACACTTTCCAACTTAAAGAGTTTTATGAGGCCATGGGCCTCATTTTTGGTCAATCCGACCCCATTGGTGTGTCTTCGGGCCCCACCGAGTCAGAGGCGGCCCCATCTAGATCAGTGCTGGCGGCTTCTGCCTCAGCTCCGATGGGCTCCTGAGGATCCAGACTAATGCCGGTCATACCATCTTGACCTTCCCTCAGTGCTAGTCTCGATGCCAACACTCCCGGAGCCCATCCATGGCGCCACCCCCATTGTCATTCCCGACTCTGACATGGAGCCAGATGGCCGTCGCCTGACACCAAGTCCGATGCCGGCTGGAGCCTTACATCATAGATCGGAGCCTGAGCCCTATTCACTTGGGCTGGGCCTCGGGAAGGACTGGGAGGGGTCGCTGGACCCTTTAGAATACCAGCCCTATGAGAGAGAAATGATTGGTGTGAGGATCTGGGTCATGCCAGTGGACTGGACTCCTCTCCAGGTACTGGTATGCTTTCTCCCCCTACCTTGGCTATGGAAAGGGGAGCTTCCTATGCTATGGTGGTGAGGAGGGCTGCTGAGATCCTAGACCTTCAACTGTCCTCAGTGGCAGTCAAGACTAATATCTTGACAGAGGTGCTGCAACCAGAAGCTTCCACCTCCAAACCCCTGCTCCCGTTCAATGATGCACTTACCAACGTCCTTCTGGGTATCTGGTTGAAACCCAGCACAAGGTCTTATGTGAATAGGACGATTGCCGCCGCCATCGCCCCACATCTGTGGACTCAACCTTCCTCACCCAGCACTCTACTGAGAGCTTGGTGGTCCAATCCTCCACTTCCCACAGCACTTTCCTTACCTCTGCCCCGAATAGGTAATCCAAGAGTCTGGACTAATTTGGGAAGAAGATGTTTTCTTCTGCCAGCCTGGCATTGCGGTCCTTGAACACAGCATGCCTTCTGGGCCATTATTCCTACACTCTGTAAGACACGATTGCGCAAGTGCTGCCCCAGGTTCTGGAGGAGACCTGGGCCGTACTCTCCCAGGCTGTTGCCGATGGGAGAGATTTAAGCAAACATAACAGATGATGGACGGAATGCTGAACAATGCAAACATTAACCCCCAGTCACAAAGATCTGGGTTTAATCCATCATTTTTTTGCCCACAACACCACCCCATTTTGAACCCAGCTATATGCAAATCAGTCTTGACCATGCTCTCCATAGGAACAGTCCAGCCAGAACTACCAAGCCAGGTCCTCTCTGGTCTGGAAACAAGCATCCTGGGATCGGTTTCGGAGTATCAACCTTAATTAGCCAGGCTAGCTTGAATCCAGTGGCACAGGGAGCACGGGACCCACGTCTGGGCATACCCCTACCACTTAGGGTGACAAAGCAAACAGAACAGATGATGAACGGAATGCTGAACAATGCAAACATTTATCCTCAGTCACAAACATCTGGGTTTAATCCATCATTTGTTTTCCCCACAACGCCACCCCAGTTTGGACCCAGTCATATGCATATCAGTTTTGACCATGTTCCCCATGGGAACAGTTCAGCCTGAACTGCCAGGCCAGGTCCTCTCTGGATTGGAAACAAGCATCCTGGGACTGGTTTCGCTGTATCACACCTCATCAGTCAGGCTAGCTTGAATCCAGTGGCCCAGTGATCATGGGACCCATGTCTGGGCATACCTCTATCACCAACCCAATTTCAAAATCCAAGATTATGCAAGCTATTAAAAACATTCCTTCAGGCAAGGCCCTAGGACCAGATGGCTCACCGATTGAATTTCATAACTCTTTACAGCCTCACTTATTGATACTTTAGAAACAACCCTTGCCCATTTTGTCTCTTTGGGCTTAGGATCCGGGATACTTCAGAAGCGACTATTGTAGTTATACCTAAAAAGTGGAAAGACCACTCTGACCTCAAACATTTTAGACCCATCTCCCTCATTACCTCATTATTATGGAAGCAAAAGTTTATACTAAAATCCTCACCAATAGTTTTACACCACTGATCCCAAAATTAGTTCCCTCAACACAATCTGGCTTCATCAAAGGCCGATTAGCTAGCGACAACACTCACCTTTTTTCCCCACGTTATAGAGAAGGCCACTAATTTGCTCTTCCCCCCAGTGGGGGGCATCACTCTTGATGCGGAAAAGGCTTTTGATAAAGTATTGTGGCCTTCCCTTAAAACTGTCCTCCCAAAACATAACCTGGGAGATGAATTTGTCAAGATGGCCATGGCCCGTACTCAAATCCCTCGGCTAAAATTAGGATAAATGGAGCTCTATTCCAATAATTTTTCCGTCAACAAGGAACACATCAAGGCTGCTCCCTATCCCCCCTATTGTTTCTATTTGCCATTGACCCCTTTTACTAATGGTACAAGAGTCAGTGAGCAAACAGACATCTTGTTTATTGACATCCCGTATAAAACCGCAGCTTACGCGGTTGACATCCTTATAATTACCACCTCCCCAGACCTTGCTATTAAATCCATCCTGGATATTATTATAGATTTCGCTCACTTCTCTGGCTTTACCCTCATTAGGGATAAAACAGAGATTATTCCTCTGAATATAAACTTCCACCATTCCATAATTGGTTCATCAAACTTCCAATGTAAGAACAATATTGAATACCTTGGTATCTGGTTCTCCAGGGACCATGCTGAATCTGTTTCCATTAACAAAGCTAAGTCACTAAATAAGATTAAAGACCTACTTAACACGTGGTCGCCTAAACATATTTCTTGGTGGGGCAGGCTTGAAACCATCAAGATGATGATTTCACCCCTGCTAAACTTCCTAACCAGCATGCTCCCTCTTCACTTGTCGCCCGAGTTTTTCTTAAAAATAGATAAAGGAGTCTCCATCTTTCTCTGGAAAAACAAAAAAAAACAGGCTCAGCCTAAAAAAACTGAGGTCTCCTCTCAAAGCTGGAGGCTTCAACTTCTCTGACTGCATTGTTACCAAACTGCCTATTTGGCAACCCAGGGGGCTTGTTGGCTTATTACTGACAACACAAAAAAACCTGTATGGTTGCCTATAGAGGCTTCAATCTGCGCCCCCTACTCACTACTTGCCACTGTAACAATGTCATACCGTCTCTTTATCCAGTCTTGAAAGATCATGAATGACACTATTCAGACAATATTATCCCTAGACACTGTATTGGATACCAAAATACGCTCCTCCCTTTCTCTTTCCCTTTAATAAGAAACTATAGACTCCCAATTCTTCAACAATTAGACCGATATGGGCAGCAAAGGAAATTTCAGCTACTAGCAACCTGTACGACCACACTGAACCGTTTACTTTTGCCGCCCTAAAATACAAACACGGTCTCCTGAACATTGATTTTTATGACTTCTTACAAATCAAGACCAAAATATCTAAATTTGGCCTATTCCCCGACTCTACCATCTTCCACAATCTACATTCCTTTCTCTTGCAAGGCCATATAGCGTCAACATTTTATAAATTACTCACATTCATGAAAACACCTCGAAATCCACCACTGAAAGAGAAATGGGCCTCATATTTCTCTGCTAAAAATCTCACCCTACCTAATGAGAACACCTGGTCACAAATAGGCTCAAACCTATTGAAACACAGGTTGATCCGTTCCGTAACTCAAACCAAATTCTTTACTGGACTCCTCCTATATTGGACCCCTTCAAAACTATTCTGCTTCAAACTGGTGGATTCAAACTCCTGCTGGTTATGTGACTCCTCTCCAGGTCACAAAGGACACATGTTCTTCTCATTACCTTACCACTACAGAAAATCTTTAATAGTCTCATACTAATGCCCTTTCCCCTGATCATACTGGGACCGCATTACCATTAACCCACTACTAGAGCTTTCTGTATCGGATACCCACCTATTAGATCCGCTGCTCACCATTGCTATTAAAGTGATCTTTCTTGACTGGAAATCTATTAACAGTGTCTCATACCACATTTGGTGGGCATGGGTAACCTACTTAAGAAGCACACATTTAAACCAGTCTAACAACAAAAGACTCCCCACAACTTCCTGTTATATATGGGACTCGCTCGACCAATTCTGCTCTGGGCCCCTTAGTTAGTGGGAATCCTACACTAGGACCTTACTTTGACCTCATATATCTGCTACTGAACTTCTGTGCCTCTTTAATATGTCACTCAACCTGTGACTAGGTCATGTAATAACAGTAGCTTCACATCTGCTAGCGTTTATCTCTATAATATATTTTTGTTTAAAACTCATATCTTTTTCACAGTTTCATCATTACGTGACTAAATGGCTGTAAAATGTAAAACTGAATTAATGGAATAAGCAAATATAACATGAACGTATATGTCTCATGTTACAATCTCTTCTCCCTCTTTTCTGTTGTTAGCCCACCCCCATGCCCTACTGGTCTATATTTTTCCTTCTGTATTATTTTGATAAAAAAACCAATAAAAATGTATTGAAAAAAAGTGATCCTAAAATACAAGTAGGTACATAGTAAGTAATTGTTAGCCACAGGCAGTGGTGTCATTCCATGTAAGAGCCTTGAACATTAAGCAGAGTGTTTTGATTTACATCATTTGCTTCACCGGGGACCATTGAAGCTCTTCTAAAAGGGATGTCATGTGGGATCTCCTTGGCAATTTAAAAATGAATTGTGCAACTTTATTTTGCATCCCTTTATAGTCTAAGTAAAGCATTATTTGGGTAGTCCCAAATAAATGGAGTTTGCACAATCTAGTTTAAACTCAAAAAGAACTATGAATGCCATTTCAGTGCTTCCATGGGGTGTTAGCATGATATTCAGTCTCAGCAGTAATATGCATTTTGGAACTACAACATCAAACTGACGTTTCATTAAAAACTGCTATCTGTTATCACATCCAGACTTTTGCAGAGTCCCTGGATATAAGTGTGGAGCCAGTTTCCAGTGGGCAGTATAGATGGGTCCAGAGGTTGAGTCAGTGCTACCATTGTCTTTCTGCATTTAGTTTCAAAGTGTTGTTTCTCATCCAAAACCATATGAAATGTAATGTGTTTTGACAATTATGCTGGAAAGAGGTTTTGCCATCTAAGCAGAGTGTTACCTGAGAGTCATCTGCATGGTTAAACAACATGTAGCCTCTTGTAGCTGGTTCATTTGTTCAAGTGGGGGATAAAGAAGAGCCTTGAGGGGCTCCACATTTTACAGATACCCCACCTGCCAAGAAAGGTGAGAGTTTAACTGCTTGGGCCTGGTCTTTTAAAAACGATTTCACCCAGTTCAATGGGGAAACGCCAAGTCCTGCCACCTCTAGACGGTCCATCCAAATGTTATGTTCGACTCTGTCAAAGGCGAATGATAAGTCCAGTAATACAAGTTCTGACACTAATCCTTTATCTATATCAATTGCTTCCTCACCTGTTAATAATAGTTACATAGTTTCTTTGTTATGCCCAGGGCGAAAGCCTGTCTGGAGATGATCAAGATAGTTGGAGGCTTGAAGGTGACTGCTATTCTCTTGGCCAACATGGACTTTAAAAATGTTGGCAGCATATTGTAATAGTGATATAGGGTGGTAATTCCTAAAGATTGCTGGATAATCACCCTGTTTCATAATGAAACTGCAGTAGCACTTAAGAAACATTTTGGATTTGTGCACTGTGTGAGTTACTGAGGATGCTCATTAAAGGTTCCACAATTACTGGAGCCATCTTTTTCATAATTGTAGGGGCGGCACAAGTCCAGTGGAGACTAAGGCTTAACTTCTTTATTTAAGCATTTCAGCATATACATATCTATTGACTGAAATATGGATAGGTGAGTATAAATGATTTAATTATCTACTGACTGCTTGAATTATGTTTTGATTATCTGTGATTGCTGCTACAAAAATAAAGCTCAATTTTTCACTAAATTGTGGTTTGTAGTTCGACCTTTATGAGACTCTTTCTGATATGAAAGTTCATTGATAATTTTAAAAACCTTTTTCTGAGTGTTGGAGGTTTGAGAAATCTTCTTAGAGTAATAGGCGGTTTTTACCCTTAATAATTTACATCTATAGTCAGTCAACCCTTGTTTAAATCTGTTCTTTACCTCACCATAGTTCCTAGGTCATTACATTCAAGTGTCTTTTAATAATTATTGAGAAAACCAAGGAGCTGGTGTACTCTTTTTGTTATTTGTCTTTTTACCATCGGGAAATGTAAATTTCTTGCTTAGTCTATCCACGCAGTAAATTCTCGCTCTGCTTCGTCTCGAGATGGAGAAATGTAAAGTGAAAAAATGTTGATGAAACATTTTCTGCATTTAAAATTTTTCCCATTTAAAAAGCGATGGTATTTTTCAGTTATAAATATGGTAGCATGTCTACCATCCACTATGAGCAAAATGCCTGCTGTGTGTAAATGCCGCACTTTGAAATGAGAGAAAACTCAACTGAAGAGTTAACTTTGTTTTTGTGCATTCTATATAACTCATAATTTTGATTTTCTCTCATGTCAAAGTGTTGCATTTACAAACAGCAGGCATATTGCTCCCTGTGACATGTAGAGATGTAGTTGTATTTATTAAATGGGAGGAATTTAAAGTTAAGAAACATGCTTCATAAAACATTAAGACTTAATTGGCTTAATGCAAAGTAGAGAAAAACATTAAGACTCAGGGCCTCATTACGAGTCTGGAGGTCTCTTGGGCACCAAATGCAGTGTTGCGAATGGCACATTATGACCGCAGCCGCCGTGCAATGGCCAGAACACCAGCACTGCCAGGATTAATCGTCCTGGCAGTCCTAATCTGCCAGGGCAGCAGTGCAAGCAGCACTGCCCTGGGGATTACAACTTCGTTCTCTGCCAGTGATTTCATGGTGGTAACACTGCCATCAAAAGGCTGGTGGGGAACGGGTGCAGGGGGCACCAGGGGGGGCCCTGAACTGCCGATGCACCTGGCATGGGCAGTGGAGGGCCACCCCGGCCAGCAGCGCCTCAATGTTCAATGTCTGCTTTGCAGAAAGTGAGCATTACGAGGGTGCTGGTGCACCCTGCATCCTACAGCATTACCGCCAGCTCGATTACGAGCCAGTGACAATGCTGTAGGGTGTTTCCCACTAGGCTGATGGGCGGAAACTGTGGTTTCTGCCAGCGGACCTATCGGGAAACTCTTAATGGGCTCGGCGGGGAGACAGCCATTATGGCGCAACCTCCCCGTCGGAAGTTCGGCAGACAGCCAAGACTGTCCGCCGAACTCATAATAAGGCCCTTAATGTTTCATGAAAACATTTTTCTCCACTTTAAATTTCTTCCATTTAAAAATAAAAAATGGCTATGTTTTTCAGGTAGGAATATGGCACTCAGTATACCAGCCACTGAGAGCAAGATCCTGCTGTTTGTAAATGTGACACTTTGAAATGGGAGAAAATTAAAATTAAGAGTTAACTTAATAATTAAGTTAAGTTAACTCTTCATTTTAATTTTCTCTCAGTCAAAAGCATTTGGAAACATTATTTTGTTCTCAGCTCCAATACTGAGTTGATGATCACTTTTATTTAAGAGTTAAATAAATCTTTGCTTCAATTCTGAACCTCTGTGGCCCACCAGGTTCATAAATCTGAGTGGAGCTTTTATCTAACTTTACAAGGAAAATACAACACTTATTTATTACAGTTCTTAGTTAAAAAATGAGCTGAACGCTGGGGGCTACTTTGAAGGTTTCTATGAGCAACTGGTAGCTCACGATCAACTGGTTGGAGACCACTAGATTATATTGTATGTTAACCTCCAAAACTCATAAGGGTCCTGAATTAGAGTCCCAATGCTACAATTTGACATCATCTGCCAGTTTGAATATATTGTCAGACATTTCACTGAATATATATATAATTGTGGGTCGAGAGGGATCTAATTTTGCACATTTTTAAAACATTTTTAATAATAATAATTTTTGTTTTTTCATTGAAGGTGTTGTATTACGAGCTGCTAGCAATACGAGAAGCATGCATCAGCCTGGAGAAGGATTACCAGCCAGGAATCACTTACATCGTGGTGCAAAAGCGTCACCATACAAGGCTGTTCTGTGCCGACCGGACTGAGCGGGTATTTCATATTTGCCACGTACTTTTTTGATTGGCAGCTCCTTGGCATCATGGACCCACTGTGTCTGATTGCACAGTCTGCATTCATCAGTGTTGTAGGGTAAAATATCTGCAGTGGAAAAAAAACTGGTAGTAGAGAAAGCAAGAGCAATCCAATATGCTAATAAGAACAAGTGTAAGTACATATAAGAAAGAGAGTGGTTTACCATAGACTAATTTGGTACCCTCTTGCAAGGCATTAATAAGCAGTTCAGTAGCTGTGCACAATTACAGTAAATCATGAGACTGGAGACTAGCCTTAAATAAATAATAATGTAATCCATAAGAAAATAGCGCAAAAGAAGCACAGCTAAGTATGTATTATGTATTACACAGCTCAGTCCTTCACTAAATGAAAGAGAACCTATTATGTTTGCTGCAGGGTAGACAAGGTTTTGAACTTAGAGGCTACTTTAACGGTCATCAGCAGGACAAAACAATACAGTAGACCTGCAAATGTGCTGACTTTAGAGAACCAATCAGAAAATTTGTAGTAAGGTCAAGGTGCAGTATTAATTGTAATATTATTAACTGGTAATTGCTAGGAGTAAGCACTTTGCACTGCTGACCGTGTAATTTAGCTATTCAGAGCAGCCCCCATGTCCATCATTTGATTCTTCCTTCTTAGGTGTCCTGTATTGTTTTATTCTGATGTCCCTTTCACTTAGTGAAGCACTGGGCTGTATAATTCATAATTACAGTCATACTTACATACCCAGCTGTGCTGCCATGACCCAAGTCATTTGCTTTGTATATACAAACTTATATTCACTGTTACAGTTGTTACTCAGCATGTGATTAATGTGTACATTCCAGTACTTGAGTTACTGCCTTTGCGCTATTTCCTTCTGCATTCCATTAATTATTTTTTTGCTCTTAGGCTAGTCTCTGTTCTCATGAATTACATTAATTGCATTTAGAAATTAAAAATTAAATTGTTTATTATTACGTTGTAAAAGTGTACTAAATGAGCTCACAGTGAACCACTCTCTCCCACATGTAGAAAAAATACATTAACAACTCAAACGTTCTGCTTCCAGTTTCACAACATGATCCACAATCTGAACTGGTCCTCAATGCTCTTTCACTTTCTGACTTTGCCCATCTACTGTTGTATGTCCAACATTATTTAATGCATTGCAATGCAAGGCATACTTTTTAAGCCTCTAATCTCTGTGTGTAAAGCAATAGGTTTATTAGTTGTCATATTGTGTGTTGTATTCTCACGGTTCTAGCTTCTATACAGTGCAAGAACCATTTTCATATTAAAAAAGGTGTTCCAGACCTGTTTAGATGTCCATTAGAATTGGAGAAAGCATTTGGGTGGTTAGAAATAAAATATACAATACCTCATTCACAATGAAATGGACCAACCTATGAGGCTAACATATTCTTCCCTAACCCAATTATTGTGCTTTGAGAAAATTTATGTAAGATTGGCATTTGTCTTTTATATACCTAGCTAAAAACCAAACTGTGCTTTGGAAACCCTTAGGTATATGCAAAGTTTATATTAATCCATTTCTTGAATGATGTGCTCTGAATTTCAATCTGCAAAGCAAACCACTCCATTTGTTCTGAAGGAAAGCATACACCTAGTTAATCCTCACCATTAATACTGTCAAAGAAAATATTTGTGATGCTTGTCAATCTTTCTCAAATACACAACCTAGCAGCCACATCTGTATGCTTGATACCTTTGGGCTTTTTCTTCAGGTCCTGAGTCAGTCAATGAGCTGTTACTGGAGAATTCTCTGTTGTCACTGTTGCCGCACCCTCCTCATATGCTGATCTGTAGAAATATTCCTGCAGGCCAGCTGAAATGGTGGAACACTTTTTCAAATATAAATTTAAATTCAACTTTGTTTGAAAAGCCAAATACAAACATTTGGAATTATTTGTTTGAAACTAATATTAACATAAATTGCAAGGGTAAGAAGAAAAGTCTCCTTTAAGGTTCTCAGTGTTGCAGCAGACATAATTTCCTGCTTCATGCACAATTCTTTTTCTGTTCAGTCCTCAAAGGAACCGAGAGCACATATGCTCTTTTTTGAAAGTTTAATACTTGAGAGTTGCTTTTTTCCCCTTTAATTTATTTTCCTACAATTGCTCATTTTTCTTGCTTGATTTACAAGAATGATAAAGCTTTTCATGTCTCCAAAGCTGAAAAATGTAAGCAAATGTGGGAGAATGATGACCAAAGAAGACTGCCCTTTTATTTGCATTTTATGTTTTTCCAACTACCATTATGTTGACAATTGTAAACGCTGACAAACTCTAAAGTATGAAATATTTAAAGGAAGAAGAAGACTAAACGATCATATCCTATTTTCACCAGCACCATCATGACTCACATCTTCAAAACCTTTATAGAAGAGTTCCAAACACCCTATAGAAGAATACATTAATTGATGTTGGATACTTCTAACTGCATTTTTTTCCTCTTTTGAATTACCTCAGATGCCAGACTGGGTCCCAAATGTTTCCTAGCAATTGCTCCCATGCTCTGACAAGTGATGCCAGCAGGCTCCATGGCAGCCTCTCAGCACCTTCGGAAGATACAGCATGAAGCAGTATATAGGTGCAATTCCTGTGCACGCACGTCAGTTACTTTTTTTTCTTCACCCTCAGACATGGAGCTTCAGTCCCACACATTTTGTGGTGTTTCACCAACCCCCTAATCGTTTTCCCAGACAGTGAGGTAGGGAAATGTCCTGCTCCCCTCAAAGACCACGGACTTTTAACCCGTGCTAAGACAGCCAGAAGCAGATGTTGGTTATGGGTCCGCATGAAGTCTGCCTGTGGTATCTAGGGTTTAAGCATTACTCGAAGTTGTGCAGCAAATGCCCTCTTAAGCA
Organism: Pleurodeles waltl; assembly: GCF_031143425.1. Classification (NCBI taxonomy): domain Eukaryota; kingdom Metazoa; phylum Chordata; class Amphibia; order Caudata; family Salamandridae; genus Pleurodeles; species Pleurodeles waltl. The sequence continues at coordinate 873,425,462 of NC_090440.1, forward strand.
GCCAAGGGCCACCAGGGTGCAGAAGTCAAAACTGTATTTCGTTGAGCACAAGTGGGGCATGTCATGCTTCGAACAATGAACCTGCTGCAGGTCCCAGTCATGCTCCTGTTCACTGTCCTCGGGCAAGTCCAAGATGAAGTCAAATGACAATTACAGGCAAAAGTACCAGAAGTCCAGGTAAGACCCAATTCTTCCCATCACCCAGGAAGAAGAACGTGTCTGTCCTGCTCAGAGCCTACTCCAACACTGAGCCTGCACCTTCCCAAGCTGTCTTGACACCGCAACAGGCAGAGGCCTTCAGGAACACGATTCTGCAACTTTTCTGGATGATGCCAGATTTTGCTGGAGTGCCTTTGGGCCCTGTGATTTACAAGGACCTCCAGTGGGCCTTTCCTGGTGCTGACTGGCTCTCCTGAGGCTCCACCCCACCAAATTCCCCTTTCCAGCCCTGAGCCCTGCCCCCAATTTAACAAAGCCCTGTGCAAAAGTCCTCTTTAGTCTCAGTGTCTCCAGTGCACGCCCCAACTCCACTGGTGCCTACTCTGAATTTTAAGCTGATGTCTGTTTCTGAAGAGGATCAGATGCCTGTCTGTGCCAGAGCTGTTTCCTTCTATGGGAGCTTTGATTTTCTGTCCTATCATCTTGGACATTTGGTAGAAGGCAGAATTGGTTTTTACCTTCACGGCTGGCATGCAATTATTTCATATCAGGGGATGCTGCATGTTGTTTAGCATGTTTACACCCTCCCATTGATATACGCCCCTTCTGCTGTCCTGCTTGTTTTTATTCAGAATTCAGCAGTTCATGCCTCCCTTTCTGTTCAGGAACTCATGAAGTTGTCAATGCTGACCAAAAAGATTATAGAGAGAGATCCTGAGACAGTAAAGGGCAGGGGGGAGTTGTTTTTAGTGCTATCTGGTGCCAAAAAAGACATAGGACTCGGGGCAATTCTAGATATTCCATTTCTGAACACCTTTCTTCCAGAAAGACAAGTTCAAGAGGTTGACACTGGCCTGGGTTCTTTCCAATTTAGATCCAGGAGACCACATAAAGACCTTGAACTTGCATGACTCGTACTTTAATGGCATGTGCCTATCCTGAAGTCCCACAGATGCTTCCTTAGGTTCGTGGTGGGGTTGGGATACTTTCAGCTTACCATCCTTCAGCCTTACCTTAGCTCCCAGAGTGCTTACAAAGATAATAGCATTGGTTGCAGCCCCTCTTCTTAAGTCCAGGATCTCTGTTTTTCATACCTCAACTGGTTGTTGAAGACGGACTTGAGACAGTTAGTTGCGGACCACTTGTAGATAACATTTACATCTGAGATTTTCCATCAAGGAGTCAAAAACCCAACTGCAACCTACGCACCAAATTCCCTTCCTAAGGGCAATCCTGGACACTTGGGATTCAAGTCTTTCCTCCCCTTTAACAAGTCTGAGGCATTTAGATTATGGTATTGATGTTTGTATTCACTCCTGGATTTCAGCGCAGATGAAATCTGAGCCTTTGGTCTTGTCTTTCCTGCATTTCCTCTCATGCCTATTGGGGGTGTAGGACGGAGATTGCCTATCAGGTACCAACTGTATCTCAGAAGAGGCAGCCCACAACCTTTGGTTATAGCTATCGAACACTGATCTGTGATGGGCCATACTCCCAACCATAGCTCATAGTAATGAAAGATGCATCACTGCTGGGCTGGGCTGTCACCTGGGAGAAAAAGAGATTGGGTGCTCTTCTTCCCTTGTGGAGCAGGGACACCACATCAGCCTTCTGGAGTTTCATGCCATGCAGTTAGGTCTGAGGACCCTCCTCCTATCAATGAAGGGGAAGTCACCACCATGTGGTACTGCAAGAAGCTGGGTGGTAGGGTTGTGGGTCCTGTGCCAGGAGGCACTGTGACTCTGGAAGTGGCTCAACTGCCAGGGAATCTTGTCGGTGGTCAGTCATTTGGGGGATGGGGTGTCTCTAAATCAAGGGGAGACAAAATCAGTATATGTCTTCTGGTGAATCATAAATCATGTCTGCATCTGTAATACATTTCAGGGAGCTTTGCCAACAGTAGATATTTTTGCCATCACCTAGAACTCAGGTGGGACAATATTACTGAGGGCTGGAGTTTCCACCTAGAGATTCCCTGAGAGACATATTTGGTTGTAATGAGAGTCTCCTGTTTGCCTTTCCACTTCTGCACTGCCTTTTCCTCCATAGAAGGCCGGGAGGGACCAAACTAGCCGGAGAGTGCAGTAGCCTGGTTTGCTAAGATTGAACATTACCATTCATCTATCTCTTCCTTCTGTTTCAGGAACAGGGGAGGGCCTGCAGAAGTCGTGGATGTAGCATTGTGGCTTGGCATCCATCTAAAAAAATGGATGTAATCTGCTTGTTGTTCGTAATTCATGGCCTGGTGCTGACCTTCATCTGGCTAAGCTGTTTGATGTTTGTTTTGTCACTAGCCTGGCGAGGCATTTCGGTGGGCACCATTTGTCAGCCCTTTCACCTTTTCTGCATTTGCCTGACCAACCTCTTTTATTTCAGTCAACTGTTGTGATGTGCTTCTTAAAAGGACCCTTATGTTCCTTCCTGCACACTTTTTATGTCTCAATGAGACCATGACATGGTCCTCAGGTTCTTGATGTGCATGCCCCTTGAGCCACTGCACATTTTTTTTACTAAGATTGCTGGCCAATGAGAAGGTATTTCTCAATGTAATTACTTCTGAGTGTGACAGTGAGCAACAGGCAGTCACTGTAACCTCCTTATACCAATCTCTTCCCTCACAAATTGGTACTGCAAACTTGCACTTACCATGTGCTGAGGGTGGAGCTGTCCTTCCACATGAGACAGTCTACCACTCTCCCTGCCCAGTTTGCTCTGCCACACCTCTCTAAGGAGGATAGAATTTACTGCTTAGACCTAAAAAGGATCCCTTATGTTTTATATCAAGCATATTAAGGATCACTTAGTGGCTGACCAGCTTTTTATCAGCTTTGTCTAGCTGGATCATCCTGTGCATAAAACATGCTATTCCCTTACCGAAAAAAAGAGTTTTCTGAATACTAATGAGCTCATTCCAGCAGAGCCATGGCTGCCACTGTGGTGTAGGCTAGGGATATTGCAGTGTTGATATTTGCTAAGCTGCAGCATTTGTACTCAACTTCATCAGACATTACTGTCTGGATATTCAAGTCCACAAGTAGGACATTTTCCCCACTTTGTCCTGCAGGACTTCCTGCTGTAAAACCACTCCACATACCATCCATATTTTGGGAGGTACCTGTTTTTATATCTGTTACAAATGGGGTCTCTAGTTGGCAGAGGTAAAAACCCTTGTCCAAATAGTGACCACAATCCTAGACAGGGTAAGTCACAACACAATTCAAATTAACTTGTGCCCACCCTCCGGTAGTTTGGCACTGAGCAGTCAGGCTTAACTTAGAAGGCACTGTGTAAAGTATTTGTGCAATCAATCATACAGTAACACAGTGAAAACACCACAGAAATACACCACACAGGTTTAGAAAAATAGATAATATTTATCTAAATAAAATAAGGTCAAAACGACAAAGATCCAATAAGCACAAATTTAAATATCACTTTTAAAGGTTTAAAAGAGTCTCAATCCTTAGAAATAAACAGTTGTTTCTTTGTTACATGCAGTACCTGGGATGTGTCAAAAATAATGACGCACAAAGACAGCACAGGAGGAGATGCATGAAAAAATAAGGTGTTGCAACGGATTTTCCGGCGTGGCACAGATGATGCGTTGTTTCTTTCTACGCTGCAAGGGGGTTGCGTCGTTTCTCGGCATGCAATCTTGGTTCCTCACGGACGATGTATTGAAAATCCTTGATGCGTTGAAAGAAAGAGCAGGTGCTGCATCGATCCGGTAGGCGATGCGTCAAATTTTCCATCGCAAGAAAGGCGCTACTTCCAACGTCCAGTCAGGAAGTCGTGCTGTTTCTTTCTGGTCAGGCAGGCAGCAATTTCTCAGCCTTAATGGCGTTGCTTCGATTTTCGACGCACAAGGTGAAGTCTTTGTTGGCCCTGAGATTTCAGAAATAGTAGGCAAGCTCAATCAAAGCCATTGGAGAGCACTTCAGGGGAAGGCAGAGTCCTTCCAGCAAAGTCACTGGCCAGCAGGGCAACAAAAGGGCAGCAGTCCTTCCCAGCAAAGCAGTCCAGATATGTCCTTTGGGCAGCCAGGAAGCTCCTCTGATAGGGTGCAGGTGTAGGTTCAGAAGTGTCTGATTTGGTGGGGTCAGAGACCCAGTTTATATACCCAAAATGCCTTTGAATTGGGGGATAATTCAAAGAGTGGTTTTGAAGTACTCAAGTTCCCCTTTAAGCCCAGTCCTGTTTGCCAGGATCTCTGTGGGGGTTATCAGTCCTTTAGGTGAGGGCAGGCCACTGGCCTTTGAAATGTAAGTGTCAGACCCTTCCAGCCCAGGAAGACCCTTTTTTTAGTATGCAGATAAATGAGAATGTGACTGAGTCTCCTGTTTGTGGTTGTCTAGGTGAAATGCACAAGGGAGCTGTCAACCAGCACAGACTAGATGTTGTTTGGAGACAGGCTGTAAGGCACAGATAGTTTTAAGTGCAGAGAAATGCTCACTTTCTAAAAGTGGCATTTCTAAAATAGTAATATAAAATACAGCCTCACCAATAAGCAGGATTGTCTATGACCATTCTGGCCATACTAAATATGACCTGGTTACCCCTTTTAGATCAGAATCTCCCACTCAAAATGTATATGAGGGCAGTCCCAATGCTAGTCTAAAATAAATGTTAACTACCAGGACATACAGAACGCATATGTACATGTCCTGCCTTTTACCTGCATAACACCCTGCTATATGGGTTACCTAGGGCCTACCTTAGGGTTGACATATGTCTAGAAAAATGGGAGTCTAAGGCCTGGCAAGTACATTTAAATGCCACTTCGAAGTGGCAGTGAAACTGCACACACAGACCTTTCAGTGGCAGGCCTGAGACATGGTTAAGGGGCTACTTATGTGGGTGGCACAAACAGTGCTGCAGGTCCACAAGTAGCATTTAATTTCCAGGCCCTGGGCACATGTAGTGCACTTTACTAGGGACTTATTAGTAAATCAAATCTACCTATTGGGGATGAACCAATATTACCATGTTTGAGGGAGAGAGCATATGCACTTTAGCACTGGTTAGCAGTGGTAAAGTGTGCAGAGTTCTAAAACCAGCAAAAACAGTGTAAAAAAATGGAGGTGGGCAGGCAGGCAGAATGTTGGGGGGTGACTCCCCCTCAGGATGTTAGGTCTAACAATATCCATTTAAAAAATGAGAAATCTGCTCTTAGAAGTATCCATCGGAAGAATAAGTTACTTTGGTAACTCTCATTCTGGTGGATGTTCTATCTAACTGTACATCCCTTGCCTTTCACCCTCCTCCCTGTCTGAAGTGGCTTTTACTGTTCTACAATGGTCCCAGGTTAGATTTACACACAATCACTGTTGCAGATTGTCATGGTTGATCTGTGTCTGAGGGTGTGGAAGAGTTTCACAGAAAAACTTACCTCAGCGCTTAGGGGCGGCACCTGTAGACTGCTTTGTGCTGTCACTTCCATGGTGGAGGAGGCTGATGGCGCCACCTATTAGTGCATGGAAGCAACTACTAAGAAAAATTTGGGCTCCAATCTTTGGGGTCTCAAAAGGTGAGAAATCTATGGTCAGATAGATTATGCACCAGAAAGAGCATTATTGAAGGCAATACCTTTTTTTGTCAAGTCATCTTTTGGTGCGGCCTCAGAATTTTCCCTTGACAAAGTCTTCAGCAGTGTTGTCAGTGCGTAGTGTTCTCCTGCATTAAATATTTTATAGAGTGACACACTTTAACTGTTCCCAATCAGACTGAAAATCCAAAATAGTCAATGGTAAAATACATTCTGAGAAATGTTGGAGAAAGACAACTCCCTACAGACACTCAGCTGTTTTTATGGTTTTGCAGTTCTCCACCTTAATCCACTCCACCGCACTTCGAGTTGTCAATGCCACAATCACCTCATTGTGCACCATCTCCTTAGCCAGAATCCTCTGCTCTGTCCTGAGCCCCTCTAATTGACACCCAACTGCAGAACCATAAGAACAGGACACTGACTCTGCAGCTGATGACAACACTTAGAAGCACAATGGCACTGATGGATGTCAACATGATGGCCATCAGGGAAAGTAGTCCCTAGAGTAGAATGGTTATTTGCCCATGGATGATCCACAACAGCAGTAGGGTATATGACAGTTGCAGAGCTCAGAAAAATACAGGGCCCCAGAATGAACCACATGCCTATTTCTTGAACCAGGCCAAGATCAAATTCTTTATTGTCATGCATAATGGTCCACCAGGTCGTGAGAAAAGTCACTTGGACAATATGGTGGAGAGAATCAGTGCTTGAGAGGTAACTCCATCTAGGTGACTAATGCCAGCGGCCTCTTGCCCAGATAGGACAAAAAGCTGTGGTCATCAAGTTGCCCTTCCTGGATAAATTGCTTGATGAGTACCAGGCCCAAGGTAAAGCTAATATAATGGTAGGAGAGTTTTTCTACTCTTCGCTGTCAGTGCTTCCTGTTTCTGATAGATGGGTGTAGAGGCAGTCATACAGTGGTGTGACTGACTAAAGAGTATATCCTTCTACCCAAAGTTTAGTCCAAGTTTATCAACATGCTTTCCAACAGCCAGCATCTGTTTGGCATGCATGTCGACGATGTCTTGCAAGCAGTTAAGGATAGCACCAAGATGGTGGGATTGCTCTGCACCTTCCAACAAGGGCATCATTTGTTATCCTACTGATGCCAGTTCTTGAGGTGTAGGATCTCATACCAGCCTTTTTTTGGCCATCTTTTGTTAATACCATCAGCAGGGCTTCTATAGACAGCCTTCTTCTCAGTACAGGAAGGAACCTCACTCTGGGAACTAAATCAAACGTAGGGGCAGAGACTCCTCTTCAGGGAGTATCCATCTTGACTCCTTAGAACACTTGTCCCTTATATCCATTACAGGTGTTAATGAAGATATGACTTTGTATCACCTCAGTTTGGTGGATCCTGAAAATAATGTGGTATGGTCATGCAGTAACATTTGTCCCAAGCCCCTGCTTAAACCCACCTAGGAAGGACTACCATCACCATCTCCACCTTCTCATATCCTGTAGGTGGATAATCTAAAACTGCTTCACAAGCGCTTGGGAAGGTACCACAGTGCCTGGATACAAAATAGCCACTTAATGTTTCTTGAAGCTTGTGGGGCCAGAACAGTCTATCCTACAAAATCACCCCTAGAGAACCATAAATGCCAGGATTGACACACAATGGATTTTAAAGACTGGCAGCACAGACAATCTGACTAAAGGATATCCATGAGCCTCTATACCACAGTTGGGGGAGGAGGAAGCTGCTCCCCTCCCTTGGACACAATGGCGGCCCGTCCCAGTCTATGTGGGGCCTGCCAGGTTTGACCCTGCACAAAAACAGCTGAGATGGTATATGGGTTATGATCTGGACACACTGTGTGGATGGTGGAACAGCTGTGAGGATGAGATGTGAACCCAGTAAGTTTCAAACTCAGGGAAGACAAGCAGCAGTGACAGCAGCTCAGCAGTTGGAGCATGACAGCCAGTGCAGTTAAGTGGAGAGACTCTGATACACCTGCCGAAGATCTGACACTGTGTATGGACCCTCAGAAAAGGTGGTGGATTGTATGCCCCTGATACAACTCTTGTGCCAATGTGCACAACAAGTTGGTGGGAAGTGGGTTAGTTACATTTGATCGCCAACAGGATGCCCAATGGATAGAGCCATACCCATGATAGTGCACAACAAATGAACATTCAAAAAACAGTGAGTAAGCAAACTGGGTAGCTGAGGGCGGTAAATTTAGCATCGTCCAGATGTCTCTGGAGAGAGGGGAACGCAAGTGGAAGTACAGGAGCAGTCATGCCGAAAGCTAAGGAGTAAACAGTCACATGTCATCACAACATAGCAAGTGAGAAGGCAATGGCCTGATCTATATGTAGGGGGGTCCATAGGGTGTCGGACACAGGCCACCCAGGTCCAGCAACTTTGTGTCAGACCAGAGCCATGCAGTCCACGGCAGCACCCTGTGCTTGCGTCATTGATCAGTCGCTTTGCATGCGAAGCACATAGGTATCCCGCATGGCAGTAGCTTCTCCCCCTATGAGCAGGTCATGGTCTATGACGTCAGCCTCAGCAGTCGCACATCATAGTGCCGTCCGAAGCCAGCAGTTAATCGAGGGCGGCTGTGCCACCTTCCAGGACATAGCTCTCAGGCACCTGAAAAGGGCCATAGCTAAGTCAGCTAGTTTCAGGTAGTGTTTGGTGTGCTTTATGATGCCCAGGAGATGGAGTAGGGGGTCAGGCGATAACTGAACTTCCACAATTGCCAAGATATGCGCCATAACTTGCCTCCATATCTGTGCGAACGGGGGACAGTCCCACACCATATGGAGGAAAGTGGTGTCATTGTTCCCACCTGTAGGATACACTGAAGTCACTCCCAGAAGCATCCTGTAGAGGCGGTAAGGTGTTAAATAAGTGTGGTGCATGTAGTTGAACTGGGTATACTGCAGACGGGCATTGCAAGAAACTCACCTCACCTGCTCAAGTGCAATCCCCCACTGTTTGACCGTTATGGCTGTCCCGAGACACTCCTCCCTTCTGGGTTTAGCAATTAGCGCAAGACCTGCGCCTGCAGTCTGCAAGGCTGCGTATAATACTGTGATCCTTCTGCGGCCCACGCCATGGGTCAGTCTGCACTGCACAGGATGAGCTAGACATTACAAATTTTTTACAAGTCATGAAAAAATCTGTCCACTATAGAAGGAAAATTTGACATGTTGGCACTCTACTGGGAAATAATAGAGGGACTGGATAAACATGGTGCATACACCAATAGAGCAGAACGCAGAATATCCAGCAGAGGTTGACTGAATAGTACGGAATGAAAATTAATTGTAAATAGAGAAAGCCTTTGAATTGATCAACGTTAAAAAGGAAGATTTAAGGAGGCATTCAAAGTAGCAGTACAAGGGCACTGCATTTTCTAGACCCCTGGTAAATAAACTCACTCAGAACAGAGGGGATGGAAAACGTGCTTAAAAACCTAGGGAGGTCCCACAGCAAAGGCCTCTACCCTGGGAGAATTCCACAGCAGATTAAGAGAGTTTAAGGGGAAGCAGTCATTGAAATTTAATTTATTGTCAAGCATGTTGCTGCAATGATATTTGGGGGTGAGGGGAGGGACACTCAGGTAACATTTTGTTCAGTCTAATCCGGCCACCGTGGCTGGCATATTATATTGTCCAACAAATCACAGAAGAGGTTTAGACAGTACATGAATCAGAGCAGATCATTGATGAGGTTTTCAAATACTGTGCAGAATTACATTAATTCTTCATATTCACCAGTGCACAAGATCTAAATAACTACTTGGACCCAAGATAAGTTTTGCATGTTTGGAAGATATGGAAGGAGAACACATACGTATTTTTTTGTACACAGATTTTATTGGAATTTGAGTTCAACCTTTACAAGTATACAAGGATGAAAAAAAAAAGAAACGCCAATAGTTTCATGCCACATAAGATGAGGATCAACAGTACCGTAATTCACACAGCCATATCTTATTTACTATTGTGCAATCCTAACAGTGTTGAAGACTCTCCAACAGTTACATATGTTAGACAAGTCTCTTTTCTCTCAGTGGTGGTAGGCTCCATATGTATGAGATAAGAGGGGAAAAGATAGGCATGGTTATTCATGGCTAAAGTGCTGTAGAAAATAAAGGGCCATCTAACTCAGCTCATAACTAACTTCCACCTCCCACCCTCGCCCAAACTTGCCTTAAGTAGGAGTATTATGTAGTGTCCGTGATCATGTGGTTTTAGGAGTCAAGCGTGGTGTCCGAGTCTTGTGCTTCGGGTTTCTACTCTGTTGTCCCAACAGCCCTTCCGATATGTGGGTGTCAGTTGATGGGTGCAGTGGTTGGTCCAGGTCCGCCCGCGCGAGGAGACAAATATTCTTCCTGTAACGCTATAGTGATCTGCTCCCAGACCTCCTTCATCTCGGGAGAACCTTTACCCCGCTCGAGCTCTGTGTGCAGCACTGATCTTTCACTTTCTGCCCACCTCTTGAGCTCTCTCCTCCAATCTCGAGGGTTGGGGCCATTCGGGCTTTTCCAGTTCTTCGTCAGTTCTCTTTTAGGTAAGATATATGCAAGGTCTTGAAACCTGCTAGTTGCTCTATTTTTTTGGGGGGGGGAGTGGGAACCAATGCAGCAGGCATCGAGCAGGTGTACATGTAATATCAGTCTCTATGATGTTCACCACCAAAGGAGAGCACATACTTCTTGGTATCACTAAAATAATGAAGTCCTTCAAAGGCATGATTAATGAGCAGGCACCGAGTAATGATCGCCTGATGATAGAATGTTATAAGGAGTACATTTGTTTACTTGCTACTTACCTATTACAACTATATGAAGGAGCGCTGACCCTTGGTATACTGCCCTCTTAGCTAAGAGATGCAGTTGTTATTACTCTTCTAAAACCAGACAAGCATCTCACTATAAGTGAGTTGTGTCAACCATGATCGCTTATGAATACAGACCTTAAAAAAATAGCTAATGGTTTATAGTGCATAGATTACTACCCTTTATGCCAAGGCTGGTGCCACTGGACCAGGATTGTTTTTGCAGCCTATAATTTCCACACAATGTTCTAAACAGTGCGTCAAATTAATTTAGAACTCAGTGCTTCCACTGTCTTTTTACATGCAGCCAATTATGTAATCACAATGCTGACGAGAGTGAGTGTGTCGGAATTTCTCTGGTGAATTAAGCTGTTACATTCTAATCCTACAGCCAAGGCAAGAGCTAAAGAATTAGCATCAGATCATTTTCTGTTAACCAGGTGACCTTAATAAGACACATAGGCCCTCATTACAACCCTGGCAGTAAATGACGCTTAGTGCCGTGCAGAAGACTGCCAACACACCGCTGCAGCAGCGGAATTCCGCTACAGCTATTACGACCCACAGCTCGGAATCCGCCAAAATCCAGACACCCACACAAGTCCGCCACACCAAAGGTCAGTGATAAACTGGCGATAACAAAACCGACACCATCACGCCAACAGGAATACGCCCACACTATCACGACCCACGAATCCACGCAGCGGTCTTTCAACTGCGGTATTCCATTGGCGGTACACACACATTTACAAAACACAACCACATTGTACAATTCCATATACACACACCTGATACACATACACACACCACTCCCACACACCCAATCCAATATAAAGCACACACCCACATCACCCACAAACCCTTACGACCAGAATTGCGATAGAAGGCCAGAGAGAGACACCACCAGAAACAACACTAGCATCCACAAGCACACATCATCACTCATACAACATCAACGCACCTCAGACAACACATAAAAACACATCCCCTCACACATCATAACTAACACCACCTCACACATCACCCACACCACATCATGGCACCTCTAAGATATCCCAGTTTCTCTGAGGAGGAGCTCAGGGTCATGGTGGAGGAAATCGTCCGGGTAGAGGCACAGCTATTCGGATAACAGTTGCAGCACACCTCCATTGCTAGGAAGATGGAGCTATGGTGGAGAGTCGTGGACAGGGTCAACGCAGTGGGACAGCACCCCAGAACACAGGATGACATCAGGAAGAGGTGGAACGACCTACGGGGGAAGGTGCGTTCCGTGGTCTCCAGACACCAGATTGCAGTACAGAGGACTGGCGGTGGACCCCCACCTCCTCCCCCACAACTAACAACATGGGAGGAGCAAGTCTTGGCAATACTGCATCCTGAGGGTCTCGCAGGAGTAGCAGGAGGAATGGACTCTGGTAAGGAAACTCTTAACTATAATATCCCCCACCCTACCTGCATGCCATCACATATCCCCACCCTCACCCTCACCCCCATCACTCCAACACCTCACATATGTCCCACTATCACAACCCACATATCCCAACACCAAGCCCTGCATGCAACACCAAAGCATGGACACCCATCACCAAAGCATGTCCACAACAGATACCCACACAGACCCCAAACCAAATATCACACAAGGACCTAGACAAGAATGCAAGCAAGGGGTTATAGGGTCACTCATCCATTGCACACGATGGCACACACAGATGCAATAATAATGCCTTTACACCCCTGCAGTACCCCAACCCAACGTCACCAGACAGGAGGTTCCAGACATGTCCAGTCCCCCCACAGTGATGACAGCAGCTCTGCACAACTGGATCAAGATGACCAGCCTGGCCCATCTGGGACCTCGGGACAGTCGGTTCCCCTGACACTGTCACAAGCCACCACAGAGCCTTCCCACTCAGGAAACACCAGCGCAGCACCCACCCAGCGGACCCATCCCTCTGTCCCCAGGACACGTCAAGCAGCAGTGCGTCCACCACTACACGGAACCCAGGCAAACCCACCACCCCAAGAAAATCAGGGACCTGGGGGCAGTGGCAGTGGGCACACGGTTCAGGGGACAGAGGAACAGGAAAACAGGGGAACTGGGAGGACCGCTGTGCGACAGGGGGAGGACAAGCCCAGGGAACCCACTCTCCACGAGGCCCTCTCTAACATCATGGGAGCGTACCATCATTCCCAGGAAACAATGGCAACAGTACTGGCCAAATTTCAGGAGACCCTGCGGCTGCAGGAGGAACACTATCTGGGGATCAGGGAGGAACTCAAGTCCATCAACACCACCCTGGTCACCATTGTAGGGGTGCTGCAGGACCTTGTCAACACCATGATGGACACTGTGGCACAACAAGGGGCCCCTGACACTAGGCTGGATGATGAACAGCCCACCACCTCCGCCGGCGCTAGTGGACAGGAGGCACCGCCACAGGACCACAACACCAGCACCCCACCCCCTGCAGATGGAGAGCCACCCCGCAAATGGTCCCTGAGATCCAGGAACAAGACAGAGAACATTGCCAAGACCCCCACCAGGAAATGAGACCCCCCTGAATGTCATCCTTCTCTCTCACTTTGTCACCCTGTCCATCCTTCAACTGCCCTTGCTCCACTTCCTATGCCCCTTTGGACAATGCACCTGTGAAACAAATAGACTGGACTCTGCCATGGACATTCCTCCACCATCACCCCTGACCATTTTACAACCCACTCCACTTATTTGCACAAAAATAAACACACATTGATCACAAAACAATGTGGAGTCAGTCTGTGCTTTCACAAATGTGTAATTGCAATTACTATGGAATATAGCGATGTCAATTTAAATGTCAACATACCGATGTAACACAGCTCTAGTCCATGAGGAAATATAGCAGAGGTCACAAAGTGGGACCCACATCTGTTAAATGGAAAGGCAAAGTGACAAGTCAGGGTCCATACAGTGGGTGAAAATGACAGACTTATGATAGGTCAAACAATAGTATGAGATGTGGGAGGCAGTGATATCTTCTTACCTGTGTCTCACTGGAAGTATTGCTGGATAACGTTTCTGTTGTCGATATCCTCTTCTACTGCCTCCTCTTCGTCACTGTCCACAGGCTCTGCAGCTGCCACAAGACCTCCAGCTGGACCATCCTCCTGCAGAAAAGGCACCTGTCGCCGCAAAGCCAGGTTGTGCAGCATTCAGCAGGCCACGATGATCTGGCACACCTTCTTTGGTGAGTAGTAGAGAGAACCACCTGTCATACGGAGGCACTGGAACCTGGCCTTCAGGAGGCCGAAGGTTCTTCCTATAATCCTCCTAGTTCGCCCATGTGCCTCATTGTAGCGTTCTTCTGCCCTTGTCCTGGAATTTCTCACTGGGGTCAGTAGCCATGACAGGTTGGGGTAACCAGAGTCACCTGAAAATATTGAGGGACAACTGTTGGACACACACTAACCCGTAGGGACAACCCCAGACCCAGATAACTATTCACAGGTTATAGTGTCCTTGTCCTCACCTATTAGCCACACACGGTGCCTCTGGAGTTGCCCCATCACATAAGGGATGCTGCTATTCCTCAGAATGTAAGCGTCATGCACTGAGCCAGGAAACTTGGCATTCACATGGGAGATGTACTGGTCGGCCAAACACACCATCTGCACATTCATCGAATGGTAGCTCTTCCAGTTTCTGTACACCTATTCACTCCTGCGAGGGGGGGTTACCAAGGCCACATATGATGTTGGGGATATGTCCCAGGGCATAGTAGTCACCTTTCACTGTAGGCAAATCCTCCACCTGAGTGAAAACGATGTAGCTGCGCATATGTTTCAGCAGGGCAGACAACACTCTGGACAACACGTTAGAGAACATTGGCTGGGACATCCCTGATGCAATGGCCACTGTTGTTTGAAAAGACCCACTTGCCAGGAAATGGAGTACTGACAGGACCGGCACTAGAGGGGGGGGATCCCCGTGGGATGGCGGATAGCTGACATCAGGTTTGGCTCCAACTGGGCACACAGTTCATGGATTGTTGCACGATCAAGTCTGTAGGTGACTGTTACGTGTCTCTCTTCCATTGTCGACAGGTCCACCAGCGGTCTGTACACCGGAAGATGCCGCCATCTCCTCACCTGCCCCAGCGGACGTGCCCTATGGACGTGAACAGCAAGCAGAGAGTCAGCCGACACTGAGGTATTACAAAATGTCATTTGCACACATTTAATAATCCGCAATGTGCATGTTACTATGTGTATGCAAGGCCTAGATAGGTGTGACGCAGTTATTATTAATGCCATGTGGCCCCCTGAAATGGCGGCTGCCTGACCTCTAAGGTGGGACAAGTGGATATGAGGTAACTGCGCTGGCGTTCAACACCGTTGCGGTAGGCGGTCGAGGACCGCGGCGCAATCCTGCATTGGTTAACATTGGACCCTATGGGTCCCAGGAGCTAATGACGATGTACGCCGGTGGTGGCGGTAAGCACCGCCGTGGACGTGACCACCATTTTCTGTCTGTTCACTCACTTGATACCTGACCTTCGACAGGAGAGGACCTACACCAGAAGTGCTGCTGTGACCTGGGTCTGGAAGCGACGATGGCTCATGTGTCTGGGGAAAGGGCCCCTGCCTTCACTTCAGAGGAGTTGGAGAAGTTAGTGGATGGGGTCCTCCCCCAGTACACGCTACTCTACGGTCCTCCAGTCAAACAGGTGAGTACACTGTGTGCATGCTGCATGGGCCATGCCTGTTTGAAGTGGTGTGGATGGAAGATACATGGGGGTGGGGGACTGAGGCCTGCATGAGCGGACGGTGAGTGTATGTGCGTCAGGGCAAGGGTGGGTACGTGGACCGATAAGTATGACGGTCCGGACGGGTAAACATTTTCCTTTTCCCCTGTACTATTCCTCTAGGTCAGCGCCCACCAGAAGAAGGATATTTGGCGTGCCATCGCCAAGGACGTCCGGATCCTGGGGGTCCACCACAGACAGAGCATTCACTGCCGGAAAAGATGGGAGGACATTCGCCGCTGGAGCAAGAAGATGGCGGAGGCCCAGCTGGGGATGGCCTCCCAACGTGGGAGGGGTGCCCGTCGCACCATGACCCCCCTGATGTTCCGGATCCTGGCGGTGGCGTATCCGGAGTTGGATGGGCGCTTGAGGGCATCACAGCAGCCACAAGGGGGTGAGTACAATCACAATCATCTGACTATGTGTGCATTACGGGGTGTCTGGGTAGGGGAGGTGGGCAGTGGGTTCCCCTAGGCCAGGGAGAGCTTGGTAGGCAAGGTCCCTTGTGAGGCAGGCTCAGTGGCACCCCAACCCCACTAGTGGTTAGTGCCATCTACACCTATTCAGGCTCCTGTGACTTCCATGTGTGCAGCAATCAGGCTTAGGCCTTGTACCCCATGGCCCTGTGAATAATCTAGGAACTATAAGTGCAAGGCGTAGTGCAGAGGTCTGCTCTGTCTGTAGTGTCTGCCATGGCAGTGGTGTTTCATGCACTGAACTTGTCTTTCTTCTGTCTCCCCCCCTTTTTGTGGTCTCCCTGTTCTCGTGCGCAATAGCATCATCAGGCGGAGGAGCAGTGGCACCGGAGCAGGAGGGAGCTGCATCCCACTTGGCCCTGAAGGGCGAAACAACGGAGTCTGAAACCACCAGTGGGACGGAGGGCGAAGGGAGCTCCACAGTGGAGACAGGAGGTGACAGCAGTGACAGCGACTCCTCCTCTGATGGGAGCTCCCTTGCAGTGGCGGGCCCCTCTGTGCCCACCGCATCAACAGGTACAGCCGCCACCCGCCCTCCCAGCAGCCCCTCAGCGTGTGTCCCGTGCCCGCTCACCCAGGAGGGTGGGCATCTCCTTCGCCCCAGGCACCTCAGGCCCTGCCCCAGTCAGCCCTGCTGCCCTCAGTGAGGAGGCTATTGACCTCTTGAGATCTCTCACTGTTGGGCAGTCTACCATTCTGAATGCAATCCAGGGTGTTGAGAGGCATTTGCAACAAACAAATGCATACCTGGAGGGCATTCATTCTGGCCAGGCAGCCCAACAGAGAGCATTTCATGCTCTGGCCTCAGCACTGATGGCAGCCATTGTCCCTGTGTCCAGCCTCCATCCTCCAACTGCCTCCACCCAGACCCAATCCTCTGTACCTCAGCCTATCCCAAGCACACCATCAGACCAGCATGCACACACATCAACACACAAGGGTGGCTCAGGCAAACATAAGCACCACACATCCCACAGGCACTCACACAAGCATCATACCCATGCAGACATGCCAACATCCACTTCCTCCACTGTGTCCCCCTCCTCCACGTCTTCCTCCTCCCTCCCAGTCTCGTCTCCACTCACACCTGCATGCACTACATCTTCAGCCACTACCTCCATCACCAGCACGCCCATCACCACACACCGCTCACGTGCACTCACCACCCCAACTACCATTCACACATCCCCTGTGTCCTCTACCAGTGTGTCTGTGAGCCCTCCTCCCAAACTACACAAACGCAGGCACACACCCACCCAACAGCCGTCCACCTGACAACAGCCTCCAGCCCATGCACCTTCACCCAAATTCAGCAGACGTACACCTCCTACAACCACTCCCAAACCCCCTCCATCTTCCCGTCCCAGTGTGTCTAAAAAACTTTTCCTGGCTAATATTGACTTCTTCCCTACACCTCCCCCCCCCAGGGCCAGGCTTTCAAGGTCCCAACCCAGCACCTCAGCCACCACATCCCCAGGCACAGTGGTGCCAGCAACAGCGGACTATTGGAGTGTGCCAACCATCAGGGCTGCCAGTGTGCCACTGAGCGAGGGTAAGGACATTCTGCCACCTGCAAAACTAAAAAAGTTGCCCACATCCTGGAGGGAGAAGCAGAAAACACCTGCCACCAAGGACTCAGGGAAAACGAAAGGCGATAGTGGCAAGACAGCAGCGCCACCATCCAGGGTGGGGAAGGGCCAGAAACTGAAGGGCAGGTCAGGAGAGGGCATGGTGGCACCGACTGAGGGACCAGTGTCACACCTTCTGTCCATGTCGACTCCAACCTGTACGGCTGAGAAGACCGCCACCTGCACCTGCTTTGCACTCCCCAGGATAAAGCAGTGGGCAAACCACCCACTGGAGAGACTTGAGAGACTGTGGCTTTGCACTCCCCAGGATAAAGCAGTGGGCAAACCACCCACTTGAGAGACTTGAGAGACTGTTGCTTTGCACTCCCCAGGATAAAGCAGTGGGCAAACCACCCACTGAAAAGACTTGAGAGACTGTGGCTTTGCACTCCGCAGGATAAAGCAGTGGGCAAACCATCCACTGGAGAGACTTGAGAGACTGTGGCTTTGCACTTCCCAGGATAAAGCAGTGGGCAAACCACCCACTTGAGAGACTTGAGAGACTGTGGCTTTGCACTCCCCAGGATACATCAGTGGCCATGGAGCCCCCTCGTGGAGAAGTGGCGTTGTGCGTTCATCAGGCTGAGGTGCCCCCCCCTCCCCCTGAGGTGCCTGTTTATTGTGCATCTGATGTCCCTCCAGTGTTCTCTCCGTTTGGAGTCAGGTATCTAGTGTGGGCCTCGCCCATGCATTTTTGGCCCAGTGGTCCACGGACAATGATTGGTGCACTATCTGGACTTGTGTAGTTGGTGTACATAATTGTATATACTGTATTTAGAGTTTTGACTACTGGATTTTTATTGATTACAATCGTTACAATCATTTCCTTTTGTCCTTGTGTTATTGAAGGGGAGGTGGGGGGGGTGTATATGTAATGTTGCAGCATGTATTTGTGTGTATGGTGTTGTGGGAGAGTGTGGGTGGGGGTGTTGCGTGTGTGTGTCACTCTCTTTTCCCTCCCCCACTCCACTGTGTTGTAGGTGCAGTACTCACGTTGTCGTAGCCTCAGTCTCTGGAGCTCCTGAGAGAGGAGCAGGAAGACCATCGCCGGCAGGATCTGAAGTTCTGGCTCCATGGCATCCTGGTTCCTCGTGGGGTGTGGAGAGGTGAGTGGTTTCCCCTTCTGTGTAGTGTTTCTGCTGTGTTTTTGTTCCCATTGGTTCCGCCCCGGAAAAGGTGGCGGATTGGCATCTTGTGATAGGGTGGCGGTACATTGTCTTCCGCCTGCCTGTTGGCGGTTACCTCCGCGCTGTTTGTTTGTACCGCCGTGGCGGTCGGAGTGTTAAAGTGGCTGTCTATGTTGGCGGTTTCCGCTTTTCCGCGGCCTGTTGGCGGTATTACCGCCGCTTTAATATCGACCGCCAGGGTTGTAATGAGGTCCATAATCACAAATATTGTTTGCTCAAGTGATTAAACCATGGGTCAGACTATTACGAGAATCTCACTTAAAACGGGCATTGCATTTCAGATCTTGCCGTATGCTCCTTGTTAACAATAGAATATTGCTTGTATAAAACCCAGACCCAAATCTGGAACCTCTAGTAAAAAAAAATATTGGATATGGAAGCAGAGGTGGTCTTACCAAATCGATGTACATTCCATTAACACAGACTACAAGGCAACTCGAGTTGGAATTCCATCTGAAATGGTAGATAATTCTGGTACAGTACCTCAGCCATCGAGTTCCACTGGGATATGGAAAATATTGGTATAGTCAAGGAAAATATCGGAGTCCCATTGGAGGGATGGCTATCTCATCAACTTTCAGTGGCCGGTCACATTGTACTCAGGAAAATGTTGATATTGCCAAAGTTATTTTTTTCACACTGTGCCAGTTGTCCTTACTAGAAAATTCCTTGGTCAGCTGTAATAATTCATGATTAAGTTAGTGCAGGCAGTAAAGCAACTCTGCATTGGCTGGGTGATATTAGCATTGCCATATAGAGTGGGTGGATTTTCAACTCCTAATTTTTAAATATATTATTTGATAGCACAAGCTCAATATGCTTGTCACTGGCACCGCTCTGACCCATGCGTATTGCATGTAAAGGTAGGAAAAACCAGTCCCACCTCAAGAAATATAAGGCACTCCACTGGGAACATCAAATATTGAAACAAATACAGATATGTTCACAAACTGGGCATATTATAGATTGTCAAGACTTCATAGGCTATATCAGATAAATTTCTACACAGGTATAACTATATGCTGCAAGGACTTAAAGGCATGGGCATGAGAATAGACACAACATTTGTGTGATGCAGATTCTATAGAGCAGAAATTATGTATTTATCAGGGAGGTTGCTAGATGTCAAGCAGTACTGGACAAGTGCATATGTAGCACTGGCTAAGATGTTAGAGTTTGAACTCCAACATTCCCCACTTGAAGCATTATTGTATTATACCATGTACATACTTACATCGAGGAGGATATTTACAGCCTTGGCATTGTCAATCGCCAAACGAAAGGTGTCACAGAGATGGGCTAGAGGACCATGAGCAAACATATAAGAATGGCTTGCAAGACTATGCAATGATAATACAGAAGTATATTAATCTGTGCTCCCCAAAATGTCTACATGTAGGGACAGCTGGGTTCTACTGCAAACACACGTGTGGAGACAAGAAGACTGGGATATAATGAGTGAAATACATGCAGGGGTGGTAAGCAGAGATACATAAATCATGCATAGGTTATGTCACATACCCAGAGAGTATAGGAAGTGGAAGAATGGTCACATAGATACCCCACAAGATTAAATATTGTTATGTTATTATGTAGTGTGATTTAACTTGTATACAGCCAAAATGTAATATTTTGCATCAGATGTATGTATCACGATAATGCATTACATCTTATGATTAATGTTATGTCTAGCAGTGTCTAGTTATGGTACTTACTGTGTGCTGACTCCATAAAATGAAATGTAAGATAATATTTTTTTTAAAAGCAGCTTCACAAGCTGGCTGTAGAACCAGTGCTGAACGCCCAGCAATATCTGGGATTCTCTCAAGGGTCATCCTCATTCACAAGAAGTCAGGAGACTGGTGCCCCATCTTGGACCTTTGAGTGATCAACAGATTCATCAAAAAGATCTTCAAGATAGTCTCCCTCCTCATCATCATCTTCAGCCTATCAAAACCTGATAACACCATTTGACAATCCTTTGCCAGGGGGTAGTGGTGTCTTGGGATACTGGGAAAAGCACTCTCTGTACCATGGTCGCTGATCTTTGCTTATACTTTTCTCCTGTTTCACCTCATCCTGAGGGCCCTAAAGAAGGTGAAGGGGAAGTGATGGAAGCTATTTCCTGTAAAAGAGTAGGACAGATAATTATGCTTCATGGACCTTTGGGTTCCCTCAGTGGACAAATCAACAAACTCAGTGCTACCTCCTCGCAAACAACTAAGATCAATCCAACATCTTGCAGTTGACACCTTCGGACCTAGAATATGGATCACTATACATCCGTCTGGACTGCCAAAAAATTCTGCAGTCAATAAGGGCAACCTCTAGCGCTTAGACATACTTGCCAAGATAGAAGCAATTCTGCAACTGTGCAGCTTTCCATCAAAATATGTCCTCACAAAATTCTTCTCTTCCTTGTCCACTCTGGCTGAGCCTGCCCAGATACTACTCAATAAGGGTTCACCTGGCAGCTATCGCCAGCTATCTCAGAACACACAGTACTTCATGTTTGGTCACCAAAAGTGTGGTAAAGGACTATATAAAATACCATTTTGACTTTACCTCAATATAAAATACCATTTTGACTTTACCTCAAAGAGCCAAGTGACCACCTGTTTCAGAAGTGAACACTCTTCTTGGGAGTCTCATGTAAAGCCCCTTCGAGCCTATCCACAAAGCTTCCTTCCAGATGCTGTCATGGAAGACCAACTTTCTCCTGATGATAACCTCAGCCATTAGGTGTGGACAGATCCACGCATTTTCTGTCCAGCCACCCTACATCAAATTTGTAAAGAACAAAGTGACATTCTCCAACATTGGAATCGTTCAACATTGTCCAGTTGGGAATTCCTGGTAACTAAACAGCAGCAAAACTGTTAAATTGGCCCTCGGACTCCTCAAAAGTATTTGTTTAGTAGCACATCTACCTCATTTGAAATAACCTGAACTTCAGCCAATGAGGTGTAATTGCTGAGCTCTGTTACTCCCCCTAGAGGCCACTATAGCTCTGATTTCTACGGCACATGGTCTGTAAAGGAGTCCCTTGTATTTATTTACTTTTTCCACTCATAATGCGTCTCACAGTGGCATATATAAATCTTTCTTCAAAGACTCTTGTAAGCATAGGAAGGAAGTAGATTATTTACTGGTAATGAAGACCATTTTCCATTCCATACGAGACACCCCTTTTCTTTTCAGATTATTCAGTGAAAAGTGCCCAACCACTTCCACTAGGGTGGTGCCAAAAAAGAAGCGTTTGGAGCTTCCTCAGCTGGAATTTACTTCAAACACATCTGCAGCCACCTTCTGCAAGTATTGGGCTGAGCCTTCCTCAGAAAATGGTTATAAAAAGAGGCTGAAAATCACTGGGCAAAGAATTTGTGAAAATTGAGTGATTCTGATATCTAATACCTACGGAATTAGATTATTAACTGGGTTGAGTGACAACCCACCTCAAGGAATAATCACTACCCTTGTCAGGATGAATCACTAAAGTCACTAAATAAATCTGAGCTTAACCCTTTGGTAGTAAAGGCACAGAGCAGGCAGGTTTAACATAGAAGCAATACGTAAAGTATTTATGCAGCACCAAAACAGTAATAAAGTCAAAATGCAAAACAGTAAAAATCCCAAACTGATTTAGAAACATAGAGTAACAAGTAATACAATTACACCAAAATGAAAAAAAAATGCAATAAGAGGAACTAGGGATATGAAGTTGTAAGTAGAAATAACGCAAGAAGCATAAAGTGCCAATGTTAGTCAGTGGTCATAGTAGACCTGGACCTAGAAGCAAATTGAGGCTGGCCGACATGGAGCACAGGTCGGATACACAAACCAGGCTTATCCTGGTCAAAAATGTTACCTTCTAACTTAGTCCTTTAAGCCCACATCCACCACAAGAGTACACTTCTAAAGCCCCCACGACCTTAGGGAAGGCACTTAGCAGCAGGGTCCAGTCTAGGCCCAGGTTCCATTGGTCAGCTGGGCAACCATAGGAACAGCCTCTTGTAGCTTGTTGTAGTCCTGTAGCTTGAACTAGCGGTCAGCCTTCTGACCCTTGGAGACCACTTCTTCATCATAGGTATGATAGGGAGCAGCTGTAGTCTTTTAGAGCTCCACTCAGATTACAGACAGCAAGTGCAGTCCTCATCTGTTCTTCCACAAGTTCAGGAGTGTTCTGAAGTAGGTGCAGGACATTCCACATTTATGGCTGGAACAAGCTAATAGGTGTCAATTACTCCTAGGCATGCAGTGAAAAAAAGGGTACAAGTTCCTAGGGCTAGCCCTGCCCACTCTGAGCATTTTCAAGATGGTGAATGTCTTTGACCACTCTAAATTTGCACGGTGATGGACTGGGTGTGTACATGTGGAGTTTCTTATGGTAATCCTAATGTTCTTCACATCTAGCACTAAAATCCATGTTGAAGCAGTCACAGTACCCCCAATAAACCCAGAGCCAGAAGTCTGGTAAAACAAAAGTAGGGTTCGCGGGTAACTAGACATTGGATACACAGGAACTGTTTTGGAATCTTCTTTCCATTCCTTTCAAATGCACCCATGGTTTTATGTGTAAAACCCAGAGACAGAAGTCTGGTGTGACAATACAGGTCCTTCAGCAGCCAGTCAGTGTATATACACATATTATCTTGTCATCCTGGTCCTTGCCTTCTTGTGCACCCAAAATTGTTATATGCAACCCCAGCAGACTTGTCAAGCAGACGTTGACACTCAAGCAGGATTTGACACGCAATGTCAATAAGAATACTCACAGACCCCACCCTGCATATTCTGGGAGGTTCAGATTTATCATCTCTGCCCATTCACATCAGCCTAGTGTTTGCTTCTAGGAGGCATTGACACCTTTTTAATATATATTCAAATGTGAATCAGTGGCTGGTTGCAGATTTGCCTCAAAGAACTTAAGGCAGGAAAAAGATAACTTTCTAAAAGTTACCTTCCCTTAATATTTATTAAAAATGTGACTTCATCATTGTATTAGGCTTTTAATAACTATTGAAAATATATGTTTAATTATTTTCCTAGCTAGTCCCAGTCCTGAGAAACAATATTAGTATCTTTAATATATACTCTGATTTTGTACATAGAACAGCTAGTTCTTCCACATTAAAACATAGCTTTTGGCTCCTACCTATTGTAAGGACATGTAAACATTAAATTTCTACATGTTCTACATTTACATATCAAGCACCCTCCCTATTTAGTGCCTGAGTCTACAGAGGGATGACTTATTAATATTTAAAAGGGAGGTTTTGACCTGCCAAAAGGGTGTATTTTGACAGGTCAAATTGCAGTTTTTTGCAATGTTATAACCAAGCTACACTTGTAGGCCTACGCCATATTTTAGTGGGTTGCATAATAGATGCTGCAGTCCACAGGTGGCATTTAACATCAGAACTTCCTGACCATGGGTACAGTCTTTACTATTTACGAGGGACTAATAGGTAAGTTAAATATGCCAGTTAAGTGCATAGCAATTTCATCATGTTGATGACAGAGCACAGGCACTTTTTCACTGGTTAGCTTGGATATAATTCAGAGCTCTACAGCTAGCAAAATAGTCTAGGCTTAAATCTAGGGGTTCACCACGCAAAAGATGGTCATTCCTACACACTCCTTACCGCCCAAGTCTTCGACAATCGTAACTCCATCAATGATGAGAGCAACACCATTGGCGATGACCTTTCTGTCCACATCCCACTGTCAATAAGCAAGAAGCTGTCAACAATAACAAGACCCTCATCGATGATTAGGATGTTGACGGCAATAGGAAATCTGATGCTGACAATGTGCCCACTAGCATCAGCAGTAACTACATCTTTGATGACAGGAATTAAACTGTAGCCTTTAACTTTTCTGCAGTCACTGTTGAAGATTTATGCACACCTACCAGTGTAGAAACTGGATTCAGGACTAGAGTTAGGCACCAGGAGGCAGCTTCAGACACACCTTAAAGTCAATTAGATGTATGCCCATCACCTGAATTTGAAGAAGAGCTTTATGAGGAAGAATATCAGTAGTAGCATGAGTATCAACTACAGGTCTTCCAGCAGCTATGACTAACCTTTTCCATTAAGTCCCCACATGGACCCACCAATGATTCAGTGTCAGTGGTATTTATGAGCACGTTCTGACAGATGGTGGACACATTTCAAAGGTTACTTAAATACCATCCATTAGCCTCCACTAATGTATCCTCCTTGTCCTCTGGTGCCAGCATCACCACTGCCTCCACAGGAGAGACCTAGCCCTCCACCTACACTTGTCTTACACCAAGGGTCTTGGGGGAACAGAACACCTTTGAGAAGGACCAGATGTTAGGCAGGAAAGAAGAGGGCAAACATTTCTGGGAAGGACAGGATGATGATCATGCACTTAACAAAGAGCAGGAGTACTACATTCGGACTAGAAATGGCGATAAATCTTCAGCACAGTCGGATTCATCCCCAGATCACACCCTAGTAGAAAGAGCAGCAAACAAGTTTGACCTTTCCATGACTTTTGTAAAACGGCAATGTTAGCTACATGAGTGTAAGGAGCATTCTTGCAAAACTAATGTATCCATCCAGAAAAAGCCTGGTTAGAAGGTCTTTAGCTGATGCGTAAGCTGGCCACAGTTCAGGCCGTTGTGCCCTGCCCTTTAGAAGAAACACAAAATGCCAGAGTCTGTGTCTCTATGCTTGATTAGCAATCCCAAACCTGATTACATCTTCATGGCTGTGGCTCAATGTAGATAGAATAATCTGACCTCAGTGCCTCTAGACACGGATGGCAGACACATTGACAACTTGGGTTGCAAGATCAGCTTGATGGCTGCAATGTCCGTCAAAGCAGCAAATGCCTTCGCCATTATTGAATGATATCATTGCCAGATGTGGCAAAACATGTTGCCCCTCAGCAGAGAAAATGCTAAGACCATTGTCAAGGAAGGTGTAAATGGATGGGCTGCAATTCTAGAAGCAGCAATTAATGTTTTTAGTGCTGGTTAGCATCAGCTTGTAGGAGTAGCAGTCTTATATAGGCAGGGATGGCTTTGCCATCCACCTGTAGTTCTAGGCAAACATTTTAGACATGCTTAATGATGGCTAAACTTTATTTTGGAAACATGGACAACACTCTATAAAATGTCATTATGGACACATACATGCTTCCTTTCATGGCTCAAGAAGATCCCAAGCCAATAGAGTAGGTGTCTTCCAATATGGAGACCAAGAAAGCCCATAGTGCCCTCCAAGACAAGATGGATACAATCAAGGCTGCTCTTCAGATGGAGCCCAATGCTGTGGCTTTGGCAAAACACCCTTGAAGAAAAGGAGAACATCCCACCTATGTTTCCAGAATAATCATAAGAGAGCTTGACTGTCAAAAACTGCCCCCACTTCCAACACCGGTACTTCCAGTCAGAGAAAGGATCTCTTCTTTTTGGCCACTGAGTACTTTAGATAGAACAGTCTGGAGATTGTAGAGAAACCACCCACCCATTGCCGCAATAAAGAACATCATCCACATTTACAAGAGTGACAGTACAAGATTTTTCTCCTCCTAAAAGGAGAAGGTCCCTAGGAACTAGAAGGTCCCTAGGAACTAGAAGAACCTGTATTCTCCTGGATTCTTTCTGGTCAAGATAAAAGTCAGGAATATGAAACCACTACTGACCCTCAAAAGTTGAACAGGTTCCTGATGAAATAATCCTTTCAGATGGTAGTCTCTAAGAAGCCCTTCTGATTCTTCAGAAATAGGAGTACCTCCCCACCCTGAATCTTCAGAATGTATATTTACGTGACCCAACACATCCAAAACACAGACAGTGCCTGCAGAAGGGCAGCACAACCAAATCAGGCCTCTTCCATTTGGGCTAAAATTTGTGTCCCATATTACACAATATGTCTGGTGCCAGTGGCTGCCTTCCTTCGATAACAAGGTCACAAAGTATATACGTGCTTGGAAAATTGACTTGTCGAAACGCCATCAAAGAAGGAGGCTTATATCTCTGCAGCTAACTGTATCAGCCTATTTCACAACCTGCGATTGACTCTAAATACCAAGAAATCTTCCATCCATTCTCTGACTAGATTGTAGTTCCTAGCAGCAGCTCTAAATACTCAACTGGAAAAAGCCTATCCCTCAGAGGAAAGATTGACAAAACTTTAGGTCACAGAACACACACTGTTCTCCAAGAACATAGCCTAGTCAAGGCAAACAATTCCCTCTTTTTTTAACCATCTTTATTGAGATTTTACACAATACGGTACAATAGGTGTAATCATCAATTAACTCTGTCAATAGTAGTATTGTCTGTATGTTGTAGCATGACTCTGTGCATACAAACATTCGTACATTATGTCACGGCAGTACAGATTTTAAGGAGCAAAATAACTAAACCAAACCATGAGCCCTGAAGAAAGCATAGCTGTCATATAGTGTGCAGTGATAGTACAATATTTGCCTGCTGCCCATCCAGAGCATTGGAGGAAATACAACATTATGAAGTATGTAGCACAGCAGTGCCTTGTGGCTGTGTGATAGAAGTGGGTAATGGCGAGGTGGGGGGGGATATAGGACAGGACGCCAGTCAGGAGGGAATGTAGGGCCCTTCTGGTAAGAGTATTCTTGATTGCCAGCTGTGTAATGTGTTTTTTACGAATTTGAAACAGTGTCACTATCTGGCATGCCCTAAAATGCAGATAGTAGGTCCTCCCATGCAGCCACAATAGGGTGTTTTCGTAATCCACGAGCCTCCTCGCAGTGGAGCGCTATGGCCTTGGCCCTGCCCCATTTAAAAATCGCCACCTGCCAGTTTAACGTGCTAGGGAGTACGCTTGCCTTCCAGTGCATTGCAATCATACATTGTGCCATTAACAATCCTAGATCAATAAAGCGGGTAGAGGCACCACCAGTTTTCTGATATTCATACAGACCTAACAGACTTCTAGCTGCATTGTTTAGGTCTGTACGACTTGTTACTCTGACAAGGGTGTCTGTGACCTCCCTCCAAAGGGCTTCGTGTTGGGGCAGTCCCAGAACATATGTAGCATGTCCGACTCAGTAGCGCAGTAGACAGTAAGGTGGTGTCGGAGGATACATTTTGTGTAGTTTGTCCGGGGTAAGGTTTGCCCTGTGTAGAATGTTCTGCTGTATATATTGAAAACAGGTGTTGTGTGAAACCTTTCGTGGTTACACCAATATTTTATCCCATTCTTTTTGGGCCAGTTCACGACCTGTGTCCGCCGGATCTTCGTCACAACAGATCCTTCTTAGGTTTCATGTTGTCTTTCATTGGCTTGATTCCCTTCTGCAGAGTCTGGATGAGGCCTAATGAGCAGGAGGTAGATTACCAGTGGAAGCATGTGACTGTTCATGGGACAACAATGTGCACGTTACCAGAAGGCTCAAACAAGTCTTGATTTGGTGGAGGTTCCTTCAAATCTCAGAGCAGGTCTTCCATTCCAGCCTTCTATGAACAGAATGATCCTGACGACACATGTGTCAGTGAAACTTTGGGGGGGCTCATATGCAAAAGCTTTCCACAGTGGCAGAGAAGTAGCTCAAAATAAACATCCTGGAGCTACAGACCATCAGGTCAGGCCTTTAGTAATTCCTTCAGAGATTAGCAAACAAGCTATGTTAGCAAGGGGGACAACACAACCTCAATGAAATATATGCAAATCAAGGAGGAGAAGATCGTGTTCACTCCCAGAACAGGCACAGATGCTGTGGGACAGGGCCATCTCCAACGAAGTGGACATCACAATGGAACATCTTTCGGGGTGCCAGAATGTCCCAGCCAACATGCTCAGCCGCTCCCTTTCAGATTGTCATGTCTGGGACCTCCATCTGAACCAAATAGAATACATCTTTTGAAAATGGATCCCACCCACAGTATTTCACTAGCAGATTCAGTTATCCGGAATCTGAGGGCAATGGCTTTTCGATGACCTTGTTGAATGTTTTCACTTACACCTTTCTGCCTTTCCCCCCTTCCCCCCTCATTCCCTGGGTTCTGAGGAAGGCAAATGTGGATCCACCATGATTTCTGGTCACTAAGCCTAATGGCATGGTTCCTGACCACTTAAAGTGCAGCCATCTGGACATCTCTCAGACTGCAGGGGCATCTTAGCTGAGGCAGTGAGCAATCCACAACTAAGAGCCTGATTGAGAACTTGGTGGATGGGTTACCCCGTCACAAACGTGACAGATATCCAGTTTGCCGTATTACGTTTTCCATCGAATATTATAGAATCGTAATATGGCAGACAGGATATCTGTCACGTTTGTGACGGTGTAATCCCCTCTGCCAAACTCTAAATCAGGCCCTAAGACTTATAACCATAAGTCCAAACCCTAATATCCATGCAACCCCATTAAGTGTTCTGTATTTGCTGGAGCTACCCAGGAGTGTTTGAAAATATGTATTGATCAGGGTGCACTTGGCCGCAATGTTCAGATTCTGGAAGACCCTTCCTCATCCTTATTCTCACAGAGGACTATAAAGCTATTGATAAAAGGACTATTTAGGGCCTGTGCTCCAGTCAGGTGTTGACCTGTTCAATTGGAGTTAAACACTGTGTTGAGCTAACTCATGCTCCCTCCTTTTGAACCCGTTCATCGAGCACATCTGGAGATCCTTTCATGGGAAACCACACTTCTGCTTGCTTTCACTTTAGCTAGGAGAGTTGGAGAGGTACGTGCATTCACCATAATGGAGCCATATCTTTGTTCCAGTACAGACAAGGTGTTTCTACGGACCAGTCCAGGATTTTCACCAAAATACAGTTGTTCACTTGAATGAACCTGTTATCCTGCGCTCTTTATTTTATAATCCATCAACTGCTATAGAGAAATCCTCACACTTGTTGGATAAACTCAGATGCAACACTTTCTACATGGACAAAATTAAGGAGTTATGTTCCTCGGGTGATTTATTTGTCTCACTGTGCCATCCGAGATAAAAACACCAGCTATACAATCAATTCCTCACACCATGGCAGTCTTCCTGTATTACTTTCTGCCACAATAAAGCTAAGAGTCCATTCCAGGGCAGAGCTTAGGCACACTACCAGAAGCATGGCCACGACAGCAGCACTCTATGTTGGAGTTTCTTTGCAGGACGTTTGCCATGCAGCCACATGGAAAAGCAAACATGCCTTCGCCAAACATTATTGCCCAGATGTGAATGCCGCAGGCGAGTCTGCAGTGGGACAAGCAGTTTAATACACCCTTTTTCAATAAGGTGAGCCTGCTTCCTGCTTTGTCCAGATGTTACATACTGCTTGGTATTCTGATTCAGGTATGTGACTATATGTATATGGATTATTCAAGGCAACTTCAGTTCTCCAGCATGTGTATCTTTCATATATTTACATGCTGGTCTCTCTCCTTCCCGGTCACAGACACACTTCTGCCATAGGTACTCTTCAACTCTAATTAGGGCAGTCCTGTCTTGAAACAGGTTATTACCACAATCTGGATAATAGTTTGCATTGCATACTGTCTTATCATGGGTGAATGGCTTCTGTGAATCAAAAAAGGGAACCACTCCACTAAAGGATTAGCTGCCTTTTCATTAGAGTGCACATAAAGGATGTATTTAAAACAGCCACTTAGGCCTCAGGTCCACCAAGCATTACTGCCTCAAATTCATTCAAGATATGAAATCTCAATTGACAAAGCAGTCTATGTGATCTGTTTCACTAAGGTGAGCCACATTCACACCTTTCAGTAGATTGTGCTACGGCTTTTATAATTGGACAAACATGGAAATCTGTGAAAGATACAGTGATGTAGTCTAAAGTTACTTACCTGTAACTACACTTCTGATGAATACCTCTAATCACAGATTCTTCACCTTGTTGATACCCTCCAGACTGGATCCATAGAATTTTCTTCAGCCATTCCATCCCACGTTGATAAGTGGCATTGTGCGGCTCCATGATGGATCCATACCACTCCAGATGGATATCTGCAATCCTACATACTCACAACCTCTGCACCCTGACATCAGTTCCTTTCTTTCCATACCCACTGACACAGATCTGGAGCTTGCTTTCTCGAATTCTCTCAGGCTTGACAGACAGTATTTTCAAACTTTCTTCCCGTGCCCATTGGACATGTCTCTTCCAAAAGCAAAAAGGCTGAAAATTGTAAGGATTGCTACAAACAGATGTCAGTGCCGGAACCCCACGAGGTCTGCCTCTGGTGTTTGGGCTCCTCACACGACTCTGCTGCTGTGACAAATGCGCTCAGATTAATCCAAAGGACATCTGTAATCACAAGGCCAACCTCTATGTCGTAGAGCATCACTGAAAGACACAAAGGGCCCTGTCCTGCTCAAAGTCAAGGCCTCAGACAGGTTCTTGTTCCTGAGGTTGTTCTTGTAAGCGCTCGTCCTCCATATCAAAATTGTCAAGTAAGTCTAAAAAGAAGAAGCATAAGAAGTCAAAACATGGCTCCCCTTTCGTCCCCGCAATGAGGAGGTCTGTGACCTTCCAGGGTACTCCCACACCACAAACTCTCTCTCCAATGCCTGAACTCATCTTGGCCCTGAAACCAATGCAGACAGAGTTTCTGTGTCCATTGGTGATTCTGTGACGAATACAGACCTTTAGAGAGACCATGCTGCAGCTGTTCAGTACTCCAACAGATGCCTCTGCAGCACCTTCAGGCCTTATGTATTGAAGGGGTCTCCGGTCAGTCCACCTACAGTGGATTCATCCCCAACACCTAATGTGCTCGTCAGCCCCATTCCAGGCCACAATGAAATTATTAAAATGTAACTGGTTGCCATATAGCCTGTGCCTCTTCTAGCGAGGATGTTGTGAGGCTCCATTATCTTGTTAGCTCTGATTCTGGGCAAGGCTTGCCACAACACAGTGATGAAGATGGTAGGGATGATTTACCCTTTCATTATGATGATGACAATTTTTACATGTAATTACAAGAGGCGGGGGCCTGATACTTCCTGATAACCTGGGCTAGCCTCATCTGAGCCCTTGCCCCCTTTCAATGAGGCCCTCGCTGACCTTTAATAAGCACCTAATCAAAGTCCTGTTCTTGCTCACCGGTGAATAGGCAGGTGGCCAAACATCACAGCCTGGGACTTGGCAACTTTGATTTTCTCACTAACACATCAGACTTCAGATAGTCTGGTTGTTCAGGAAGTCGTGGTGATGGAGAGAGAACCCCAAAGAAAGAGGTTGACAGAGATAGTTGGGCCGGAAGGGGTGGGTTGAAAATGAAGAGAGCGGTACACATAAGCATATGTTGTTTTTTTGGGAGAGAAAGGGAGAGGGGGGAGGTCATGTTAGAGGAAAAGGGTGTAGAGAAGTAAAGGTTGGTAGAAAGAAGTAAGATATTTAGAGAGGTGGAGTAAAGCGACCAGAGTTAAAACTAGAGAAGGAGTGGGGGAGAGGTGAGGTGGTCAACTAATGGTGAGCTAAATTAAGAAATTAGAGAGAGCGGTGTGGTATAAGGAGGTGAGGTAGTGAGGGAGATAAAGAACTTCGGATCTCTCCCGCTGAAACCATTCAGGACGGTCATGATACGGCCAAAAACTTGATCCATGTTGGCCTTGGCACCATTGTGGTACTCCGCCATCATGTGTGGACGTGCACCACAAATTTTCTGGAGACTTACAGGTCTCTCTCATGGATATACGTTTTGATGGCTCACAATTATTCAGCGAAAAAGCAGACTCTGCCTTAGAATGTTTCAAAGAAGGTAGAGCCACGACACACACAGCAATTTGCTCACTAGTTTAGGAAATTCCTCAAACCTCGCCTAAAACCGTGCATTTTCCTCATACTACTGAGACGTAAATGTCTGAAATCTGCAGGGATCCACAAAATTACAATGAACCAGTGTTCCCCCACTTTTCCTGATAAAATCACTATCCCACATGGTTGGCTTGCCCTAGTCCTGCAACAGAAACTGGTCAAAACAGGGTCAATGAGAGCCCTCAAATTTAAAAATGCCCACCTGTTGATAGAAGATAAAAAAACAACTATGTTTGCACGCACAGCAGGTGTAACTAATCACATCACACAATTGGCAACCTGGTGTCTGAACAGAAAATAAATAGATATACAGACCATAGTGTCAATTTCTTTTTACTCTAATGGCACTGGGGGCCCCACTGACTAAGCAGAAACAGCAGGGAGCAATGAAGTCAATGAAAACTGCTTTTTCTGGTACTTCAGTAGGTAAATTCTTGCCAGTATATGAGGAGGCTCTAGAGAAAGAGATACTCCCTGATACCATGAGAGAGGCCCTCATAGTCCAGATCCTGAAACCTACTAGGAACGTCATGGAGGTGGGCTCTTATCGCTCACTATCAATGTCGAATGTAGACCAGAAGATACTCAGCCATATATTGGCAGCCAGACTGCTACTGTATCGCCCGTGCTTGATCCATGCAGGTCAGTCGGGTTTTGTTCCCCAGTGGAACACCTTATGCAATATCGGATGGTTGATGCATGTGTTACATTGCCCTGATCTGGCAGATGATCCCTACGTGTTAGATTTTCTGGCTATAGAACAGGCGTTTGATTCAGTATGCTGGGACTATGTCTAGCAGGTGTTGGACGCAGTAAGACTGGGTCATACCTATATAAAGTCGGTGAAACTGCTATATAAATGTCTGATTGCAAGGGTCAGTACTAGCCTTTGTGTGTCTTCTGATATTTTCCCACAACGCAGCACACATCAGGGGTGTCAAAAGTCACCCCTGTTATTCACCCTAGCAATGAAATTCCTGACCTGCTGTCTGCAACATGCACTACGGGGTTGAGGCATACGAGTGAGGCACACGAAGCATGTGGCCTTGCTATACGCGGATGATGCTATGATTTACCTTCGTCATCCCGACCTGTCCTCCCCTATTTTGCTGAACATGATGCAAGAATTCTCAGGCCTTCAGGTTGGTAGGGCTAAGATGACTTTGTTTCTGATAGGGTCGCTGACAGAGGTACCACTTGATCAGGTGCCATCAGCAGTTATTCAATGGAAAACGGATATAGTATGGTACCTGGGCATTTACATTAGGCATGATGTGCAACCAGCCTACGAATTAAACTTACGGCATGTGATTAGTAATTTGCTCTCCTCCATTGAGTTTTGAAACACATTACACCTGTCCTTATTGGGTAAGAAAGCCTTATTAAAATGGTTGTATTGCCTAGGTGTCTCTGTGTCCTGCAAGGCTTCATGTAGGAAATCTCTCATCAGGTTTTTAAGGACTTGGACAGGCTTCTAGTGCAGCTGTTGTGGCCTGGGAAGTGCTGTAGGGAAGGGGTGGCTACCCTTGAGAGAGAATGGAGCAAGGGAGGCTTAGAAGCCCAAGACTTACAACTCTACTATCTAGCTGCCCATCTCCAACATGCAATGCACTGGCTGGACAGAGAGAACACATGGGAGAGGTCTCTCCTAGCTGGCTCCCATGATGGATACCAACTGGGTGAGCTCCTAATGAGGGGCAGGCATGTTCCAGACACATTACTCCATGTGATCCGGATGATATACCACCTGTGGAACAGGACTATGAGGAGGGTGATACAACGGGCTCCATGTGCTCTGGATCTAGATATGTAGATTGTGCGTCCTTTTGCCCGAATCGCCTAGACAATGTCGACTGATAGATGGCGGGAGGGCAGCTGCATTATATTCTATGACATAACCAGGAGACCGTTTATTACCATGCAGGATGCCTTTGACACATTTGGACTCGGACGGGAGCAATTTTTACAGTATGCAAAGTTAGCCACCACTGGCAGACATTTCTGACCATCGTTTCCTGAGGTCCCAGAACCCACACAGACGCTAGTTACTATGTTATCCCTCGCTGGGGGTTATAGTTTGCTAACTTACCTGTATCGGGTGCTCCGAGCGAACCAGCGAGTGGTGTTGATCCATGTGGAAGAAGTATGGCAGTAGGTGAATGGGGTGTCGATTACACCTAGGGAATGGGGGAAGTGAATGAATAGATAAAAGGGGTATATCTGAACTCCTGCCTTAAATTGATACAATATACTTATGTTCACATGGCCTACCCCCCGCCCAAAAAACTCCATGCTATCTATCCCAACAGGGCTCCCACATGCGCTCGCTGTGGTTCTGTGGAGGCTGACTTTCTGCATATTGCATGATGGTGCCCGGTTGTTACACTCTATTGGACTGAGGTATATTGGCCCATATCAAATCAGTGACAGGGTGGGTGGTTCCCTGTGCAATTAAGCAGTGCCTCCTGGACTTATTACTGGAATACCCCAAGAAAAAGTTGAGCAGGAAGTTCACGGAGCTGGGTCTCATAGTAACCAAACAATGTATAGCAATCCATTGGCTTAGTGCTAGACCCCAGTGATTCAGGTTTGGAGGGATGACCTGATGGAATAGATGACCTGAAGAAGCGCACCTGTGACAAACTATTTGCAGTGACATGGTGAAAGACGACCTGCTTGCATGGGGAAGGATGGCGCAGACGTCGATGGCCATAGTGGACGATACCACGCGCTCTTGGGTATAGGATCTACATGTAGAGTGAAACATAACCCGGATCAGAGCAATTCTCACAGGAAACTAGGAGCACTGTCCACGACCACTCCGCAAGCATCACAGTTTGAGTCACACAATATGGCGTGTGTGAAGCCTCATTAAGTCCCTCATTAAAACCCTGGCGGTCTTTGACCTCCAGGACAAAAGTGGCGGTAGTACCGCCAACAGGCTGGTGGTACTACAGCCTGCATTATGACCGTGGCGGTCTTGCCACGGTCATACCGCCGGGACTGCCATGGCGGTCCCAGCGGTTGTAATCCACCAGGGCAGCGCAGCAAGCAGCGTTGCCCTGGGGATTACAAGTCCCCATCCGCCAGCCGTTCCATGGCAGTTAGTATCGTCATGGAACAGCTGGCGGAATGGGTGACTCGTGGGGCCCCTACACTGGCCATGCACTTGGCATGGGCAGTGCAGGGGCCACCATGGACAGACCCATCGCGCAATCCACTGCCCGAATTACGGGCAGTGGATTGTGCGACAGGTGCTGCTGCACCCGCCGCACCCCCACATTGCCGCCGGCTCCATTAGGAGCTGGCTGCAATGTTATGGCCATACTCCCCACTGGGCCGGCGGGTGGAAACTCTGTTTCCGCCCGCCGGCCCAGCAGGGATGTCAAATTACTGCTGGCGGATTTCATGCCGCATTGGAGGCCTGCTGACCGTACAATATTGGCGGGCGGCGGAGGGCCTAAGTCTCTTCTTGCTGCTTAATAATCCAACCCTTTTGGAAACTGGTAGGATTGAAAAGGTTGGGGGCAGCTGTTTTGGGTATACAAAACCTGCACAATTATTATTATCTTTGGTGAAAATTTGTTGAATTAAACAGGATGGCAGAAATTATACCTGCAATTGAGATATGATGGGTGATGACAATATGATACACTGTTGTTGGTAAATCTGTGCCCTTATCATCCATGGGGGATGATGACTAATTGTTGAAATTTCATAAAATAAATGAAACCAAAAAACTTTATGTTCAAGAACAGGCCAAATCTTGAAGAGACGTTCACAGTCAATATGATCTTGTCTCAAGACTGTAGTTATATCTACAGTATACAGCATCTGCTGCAGAAGCATATAATGATCTTGACGCATAGTTGGTGGAAAAAAAGCAGTAGCCATCAAGGAACTAGCAGAAGAATATTAGGACAATGATGCTTCCTTAGCAATCACATAAAACAACGTAAACTCCAGAACTGCTTTATCTCATGGAGATCTGTGTAGTCTACTGAGCAGCTATAGAGTGGCCCTTAATTGTGGCACTGTTGTCCCTCGAAAACTGTTCTGCATATTAATTGGTCTGTTCAAAAGTATCCTCCAAAAACACATGATCAATAACGAGAGGGAAGAAATTGATAGGCAGAGTCCTCTGTATTAACTAACTCTACACCCTGGAACACCACTAAAGGCAGGCAAAACCGGCTGCACCATGTATGGGAAAATCCTGGATCAGTATTTCCTCTGGAAAACCTTCCAGTCTCTGGCTCCAATCAAGCTTGCCCATGCTGTACCACAGGCACATCAACGGCCTCTAAATAAGGGGCTTCATCAGCACTAATGGTGGATTCATCATCAGATGATTCTTCTCATGCAGAAAATCACTGCCAGAATCTTGAACTTGGTACTCTGCCTCAAATGCACGAGTCAGTCTCAGAGCCATGTTTGAGGCAAACTTAAAAGCAAACCAACATCCTGCTGGGTGGTCAGACTCCTAGCTGCAATAATGCTTACTGTTAAAAATTTCACAAAAAACACAACAACACTGCATCAAATTAGAGCTCAGCAAACTGTGGCTGTATCAAACAGTAAATACAACAATTGAAATATACTGACCTAAAAAGAAACTATCGCTACTAATCACAAAATTAACTTTCAAGTACATAAAGATACCTAGATACCTCTTACTTATCACAGACAGCTAGAATGAGGATGAACTGCACCTCCTCTGCACTGACACAACAAGCCCAAAGATATCCCACTAGAAAGGAAAACAAAAATAAACACACAAGACAACATATTATAGATCTTGCACAAATCCAAATATGAATTTGAAAGACAATAAAACATAAGGTAAAGGTGTTAAAATTATCACAGCAGTAAAAAGAAATTCAAGCAGTACAGTGATACCCATTTGAAGTAAAGATTACAAAATCTTTCCGTACCAGACACAAACTACAGATCTACCAGTGCAGAAACTGCGAGCAGGATGTTCCACCAAGAAATTCGAAGGCTTCTCAGTACAATAAAAATAAATACATGAAGATCACAAATTCACATGATAAAAAATAAAACAACACAGCAAAGTCTGCCTGAGGGGCAGACAGGAAACAAAAAAGACTGATCTACCCCAAGGGGCAACACAAAGCCAAGTACCCTAAAGGGGAGAACCTCTTATTACGGAGCCAACCTCAAACCACATACATAAACGTATTCCCTGGTGTCTAGGGGGTTGCTGCCTCCGGGCGCAGATTGACATAAAGAATAGCCAAGGGCCCCAGGGGAGGGCGGAAGCAGAAGGTAAATTCCCCCATAAGGTAAACAACCCTTGCCCATGGGTCTCCTCTTCATAAACATAATTATTATATTTATCCTTGATGTCTAGTGTGTTTCAACCAACTGGGAGGGGAGCAGATCAGTCTAAAAAACAGCTGATCTCCCGCTGAGGGGAGCAACAAAGGAAAATTGGCACTTTAAGTGGAGCAATCCTTATCCCCCAATATACATAATTAATAAATTCCTCCCTTGTTTCTAGTGAGTTTCCACCCCTCCCAAGGGGCAGATTGGCTTATAAACCAGTAATTTGCCCCTGTAAAAACATATGTGGCCCAAAATGGGAAGCAACCCTTGACCAGGGGGCTGCTCCCTCCAGGACAAAATATCTCTGGTGGCCTAGTGGGTGCATTCCTGCTGCGTGACAGGAGTCCCACCGATGATTCCGCAGCAGGAGTGTACTCAAGAGACACCAGAGAAAATGAAAATCTCTTCCCTCCAGAGTCTCTGTTCCTGCCAGATTCTACCACCAGGGTGAGAGGACTTACCATACATGTCCCCCTCGTCCAACACACTGGAAGCAGATGGCTTCCAGAGCATCCCTGGTGAGTTGATGATGATGTCTGTGTGCCGTGGCCATGCTGAAGTCATCATCACGGTTGGGGAGGGGTCAGGCATGGCAGCGAAAAGTGCTTACTGTCATCCCTTGTGAAGGCTTTTGGCTGGGGTCCACTAAGGAAGCTCCAGTGCTTCCCCCACGGGTGTGTGCTAAGACGTGCTGGATGCTTCCTTGGCACCTGTGAAGCGGTTCTTAGGCTGTGACCAGCACATCCTTAGCACCCAAGGGTTTAAGAGTTAGCAGAGGCCTACAGAACTTTGTGAATGTTTCAACTTGATTTTCATGAAGGGAAGAGAAACATTCTTTCAATATGTTTTAGTACTGATGTTTAAAGGAAACAATACATGTGTTTAGATAGGTTGGGCACACTATTATCTACAAAGGCAAAAGGGGTGTTGCACAGGTTGCTTGTCTGTTTCTCTAATGTGAGTAGCAGCTTCTTTCTTTGAGTATGATGCTTTCTGCATGTTCAAAACAAATAACAGGTTTCGTCTCTTCCTGGCAGGAACTAGACATAAAAGTTAAGCTGTTAAATTGATATCTTCACGTATCATTTGCGTGTGCTTTTTAACAGAATTGCAACCAGATCCCATTTCCAGTCTTGAAACTTTGTATAATTATCTTCAGGAGCTAACCAGATATGCAAGTCTGCAGCGATAGCAAAACACAATTTGTTTGCTGAATAGTTTCACTGAGGCAAATAATTTCTAATGGATATAAGCACACAGTAAATAATGCAGACCCTTTTAGTTGCCATGATTGTGTTCCCCACACACTAGACACTAGAGTAGTAGCATACCACTATTTAAATACTTGTTCTGTGAAGGATTCAAGGAACTGAAGAGAATATACAGCTTTATGAAATGTAATTAGAACTGTTAGCAACAGCTCAAGATCTGGCAAATAAAAAGAAGCAAATGAAGAAGATCATCTATGATTAATATCAAAGTTGCTAAACTTTTCCTGGAAAGCCTTTGAACCATCAGCAAGGAGGGTTCAACAGTACGTTTTGAAATTGTGATGTTCCCTTTGGCTATTTATTTGTTGAATGCATTGGTGACCATAATGGCAGAAGTGTGAAGCTCATTCATCGTTTCTGGAAGATGCAGAAACTGTGAGGGCTCCTGGTTATCAACCTTTTTAAAACTAACAATCCAGGGCGGCACAGCCAAGATGTCTCTCTCCTGACTATGTAAAAATTAACATTGATCCCCTGCCCAGCTGGCATCTGGACGTGGAGGGACTCCTGGTGTGGCGGGCGCCTCTCCCTGGGCACGGAGCCGGTCTCCGGGCCTGCTGTTCAGGCATACCGGTGAGGCCTAGGCAAAGAGCGACCCCTGCTACAAATGGCGGCCATCATCTCATGCTGACTGCAGCGGGACAGTGGGATTTCCTTCCTGGCAGGAATTGGGGCCTAGGCAGGCACCACGATTTGTCGTAGCAGACTTGACTACGGCAACGTACTCTACACAGGCATCCCAGCAAAAGACATCCAACAACTCCAACGCATCCAGAACGCATCCGCCCGCCTGATCCTCGACATACCCCGCCGATGCCACATCTCCCACCACCTGAAGGACCTCCACTGGCTCCCCGTGGACAAGAGGATCACCTTTAAACTTCTCACCCACGCGCACAAAGCACTACACGACGCCGGACCCGCCTACCTGAACAACAGACTCAACTTATACGTCCCCTCCCTCCAACTCTGCTCTGCGAACCTCTCCCTCGCCATCGTTCCCCGAATTCAACGCAAGCCCTCCTGCGGCAGATCCTTCTCCTACCTCGCCGCCAAGACCTGGAACTCACTCCCGACCTCCCTGCGCCAGACCCAGGACCTCCTCACCTTCAGGAGACTCCTCAAAACATGGCTCTTCGACCAATAGCAGCTGCTTTCACACCCCCCCCCCTCAGCGCCTTGAAACCCTAGCGGGTACGTAGCGCGCTTTATAAATTTATTTATTGATTGATTGATTGGCGGTGACCTCCAGCGGCAACGGTCCTCCGCCCCAGCCTTCATGCCACGAGCCTTACCCCCTTCTGGCTGGAGCGGATGTTTGGCCTGCCGTGAGGTAACAGGGCCGCTGGGGGAGACCGCTTTGCGTAGGGTCTGCGGAGCTGGGCTGGCCCTGGGGGTGCAAGAGAGGCAAGTGAGAAGCTCCTGGGGAGCACCGGAAGAGGCTTGCGGGAGAGGAGAGGTTGCACGGCCTGCCAACACGCACCACTCCAGCGCCTGGAGAGACTAACTTGAGGAGGCTCACGGCTGTGCTCTCTGCTGGGCCCCTGCCGATCGACCCTTACCTGGGGACGAGGTGGGTGAGACCTCGCGACCCCACGACGGCCCTCTAACGTGGCAGCCCCACAGTGTATGCCTTTAACCTGCATCCAGTGACAGCACCCGGAGCCGACCACCTCGCGGTAAGTCAGGGGAAGCTGACCAGTGTTTAGTATGCGTTGAAGACTGTGCCAAGCGCCCGTCGAGACCGAGACTGACTGGGCCTGATGGGGCGGCAGAGAATATCGGGAGCCTGCATATGGGCCCGAGTGCTGGATGGAGTCGTGGCTTTTGTCTAGAGGCAGTGGACGAGCCCAGTGATCCCTGGAGGGGTGCCTGCTCTCCCACCCTCGCTACTTGATTGCTGGGCCAGATTACCTAGCGGCTCGGGCCCTGGATGCTCCCGCTAAACTTTGATAGTTCAGGCCACACATACACTATATATACTTGAGCCCAACAAGGACTGGTCACTTTGAACATTTGCGCCCATTGTGTACTCCCACTCGCATTCCTCCACAGCTGAGGCCTGGCCTGTTGGGACCCGGAGCAGTGACCAGAGACTAAAGACTACCCTCCCTCGATAGTATTTATGTGCCGAAGCACATTCCTCCTTGGTCCCCCAGGGTGCTGGAGTCCACCCAGCCTGCACAGGACGACAGTGACAGCTCTAACTTCAGCCCTGGGGGACAAGTAGGAATAGAGCTGCTGGAGGTGGGCGCCTGACCTGGTGGATGGTCCTGCCGCTGGGGCTGCCCTGACGGACTCAAATCCCTAGACCTCAGGGGCCACAATACAAGCTTCTCTCCTTTGCGGTCACACCATACTTCACGATCCATCCAAACTACACAGTCCACATCCAACAAGGCCGCAAACATGGCAGGAGCAAGAAAGATCGCACACTTAAAGACATGCTCACGCAGCCCATAGGAGAGCATAGGGAGTGCCCGCCTATCCCCATCTCTGGGGACTTCCTGGTTGGAGATGACGGACCTGAAGGCCCGATAACCTGCTCCTTTATGGAGTCACTCTTCAAGTCTCTAATAAAGAGGCGCTTCACTCGCTCAAGAATGAGCTATCCCAAGACTGAAGACGATCCGGTGTGAACGTGGCGGAACTAGGAGACAGGGTTGCTGCATGGAACACCAAGAAAAACCTAGAGATTAAGAGATCGAACAACTAAAAGAGGTCCTCCACCTTACGGAACAACACACAAATCTTCAGGCCCATGCAGAAGACCTTGAGAACAGGTCTAGACTTAGCAATATCAGAATCAGGGAGCCCCGCAGGAAGCAGAGAATGAGGATGTCGATTCCTATGTACAAGCCCCATTTGCCCAGGTCCTGGATACTCAGGAACCACGATCAATCCAGATAAACAGAGTCCACAGGGTGGGACACCCTCAGGCTGGAGCGCCACACACCACTGACATACTAGTATGGCTAATATAACTTCCCACTGAAGGACCAGATATCACGCAAGGCACAAGACCAACACCCACTGAAGTTCAGAGGCCATACGGTTACCCTATATCAGGATCTCTCTGCACTCAGATTTAAGAAGCGCAGAGACTTCTGCCCAGTGACTGCCTTCCTTCAGGAGCACGGCATCTCTTATTCGTGGGGCCACTCGTTTAGACTTACATTCAGATGGGAAAACTCGCTTACCAGATACGATATCTGAAAATGGCATGTGTGGGAATCGATCTGGGTACCGCAGGAGACACTCCCTCTAACTTTGACAAGTCAGACGGCAGGAGAAGAACTGGCAATCGAAGGTTGCCACCTTCACCAGGAGGTCTGCGTCCAGATCCCAATACCATGGCCCAGTAGTAAAGAGCAGTGCTGGAGTCACTGCAGAGAGATTCTGACAGCAGATGACAGAGGGCTCCAGAGTGAACCCTGTGTCGCACTAAGGTACCGGGTGGGGGGAAGGGGGACAAAAGCAGGAGACGAGACCAAATGTGAGCCAGCACCACAAGGAGAGACTGGAGGCGACAAAGGTTCAGACCTGGAAATTAACCACTGGGAGGCCTAGTGCATCACCCAGGGCATTGGTCTACCTAGGGACAATTACCTGTTTTGTTACTAGTTAGTTTGAGGGAATTTCTTTCTTGGTTTATTTGGGTATGTGTCCAGAGTGGTGTAGATGGACTAACTTAAACAACATAAGCCATATCTATAGTTAATACTCTAGCCATACTAAACTGATTGACTGGCAATGCTTAGCAACATATGTAAAAGGTTGACACAATGGTTAGACTGTGCATACTCACACTGAATGTTAAGGGTTTAAATAACCCTGTTAGGAGGAAGGCTGTACTTTCATATTTAGAGAAGTTAGGGGCAGACATTTGTCTTTTACAACACACCTAATCTCCAGTGACTGGCACCACCTTCAGTCCAAAGCGGTCCCACACCAGCTCGTCTCCTTCGCAGCCTCTAAGATAGCAGGGGTGGCTATCGTAGTGGCCTGTACGTTTTGGGGGGGGGGTCATTGGAGCTAGGGTGGTGGAGGTAAGGGGACATTTGCTAGCCCATAGAGTTCATATACAAGATCACACTTTGGGCTCCATGTACTCTCCCAACGAGGGCCAGGAGCCTGTCCTACGCCGTGCGATAACGGAAGTCCTGACAGCCTGAGACAGGCTAATATTGATAGGAGGAGAACTGAGTATAGTTTTTGACAATTCTCTTGACCGCTCCACCCTGAGACAGTGAGGGGTGGGAGAGTTGACAGGAGACTGCAAAGGCTGGCTTCATGAGTTGGGTCTTAGAGACCTTTGGAGAGGTAGCCACCGACCACACGGGATTACACTTACTACTCACACACTCACAAAACCTATGCTAGACTAGACCACTTCCTGGGTACAGTAGGGGTACAGTGCATGTCCCCGGACTGTGACATAGATGCCCTGTAACTGTCAGACCATGCTGTGTTGCTGCTGGGTGTAAACCTCCCCCCGACTCAGCGCACATACCAACCCTGGTGCCTAAGGGAGACCCTCATTTACAAACTAGAAGTGCTGCAGCATATCACAACAGCTTTGCAGAACTTCTTCACTACTAACGACGGTCCTGACGCCCCTATCTCCCTTCTTTAGGACACCAAGAAAACTGATGAGGAGGGAATTTATTGCCATATCCGATGTAGGCAACAAAGCAAGGAAAGAGCAGTACGCATCCCTTCAGGCCCAGGCGCGAGAGTTAGAGCACAAGCAACATCGCACTGAAGCCACTAGGGTATGACAGAAGTTGGAAACGGTACGAAAACAACTAGTGGGGTTAGACATAGGTGTGGCAGAATTCTCTCTATGACGCCTCAAGCATACCTTTTACGTGAGGGGAGACAAGAGCGGATGCCTCCTGGCCAATAGTTACGTGCCCAAGGCTAAAAGGCGAAGATGAAGCCCTAACTGGGAAAGAAGGGTAGCACATCACAGACGATCACCACATTGCAGACACCTCCTGGGAATTCTACGCTCAACTATACACTGCCCAGA
This sequence comes from Pleurodeles waltl, assembly GCF_031143425.1. Taxonomy (NCBI): domain Eukaryota; kingdom Metazoa; phylum Chordata; class Amphibia; order Caudata; family Salamandridae; genus Pleurodeles; species Pleurodeles waltl. The sequence continues at coordinate 873,469,499 of NC_090440.1, forward strand.
CGCTTCCACCAGAGAACCGGCGCAATATATCCGCAGCGCTCACATCACCTGCCTCACTCCAGACCAAGCTCTCGCTTTAGATGATCCCACACACATTGAAGAAGCCATTGCAGCAATATCCCAACAAAAGCTACATACATCGCCCGACCCAGACGGCTTCCTGACTCTTTTTATAAAGACTTCTGCATTGTCCTAGTGCCTATTCTTACTAAACATTTCAACTCCTACATCTCCCAGGCGATGCTAGAAGCTTCAAACAGTGTCATCCCCAAACCAGGGAAAGATCTAAAACAATGCAGATTGTATTGACCGCGTATCTCTTTTGAACAACAACTTTAAGGTCTTTACAAGCATACTGGTAGCCTGCATGAACTCTTTAATGCCAGGTCTTATAGGCCATGCACAGTCAGGATTCATTTCCCAACAGCAATCTAGTGATAATACAAAACGGCTGTTATACATCCTAGATAAAGCACCCTGGTCCCGGAGGCAAGTAGGGCTATTCTCGGTAGACACCGAGAAGGCGCTTGATTAGGTGCACTGGCCATACCTAGAGTCAGCAGTGCCAGATTTTGCTTTGGGGAGTGATTCTGTTATTGGATCTTGAGCAACTATAGCCTCCCTAGGGCCACTATTCGGGGCAACTGCATACCTTCAGCCCCCTTTATAATCGGTAGAGGGACGCAGCAGGGCTTCCCTCTTTCTCCATTGCTCTTTGCCCTTTACATAGAGCCATTCGCACAGAGAGTATGGGACAAACTGGATATAACCGTGATCTGCTTCGGTGGGAAGAGCATGACATTTGCCTATATGCTGATGATGTGATTGTTGCCCTCTATAACCCCTTAGCAGCGCTCCTGGCCTTTCTAAAAGAGGTTGAATGGTTCGGCCAAGCCTCAGAGATTTCAGTAAATGTCCACAAATACCAAGCCCTTAATATTACGGTCATGACAACCGCAGTGGAAACCCCTGCTGAACGTTTCCCTATGCAATGGCAGGCAGATTCCTTTTCATACCTTGGTATTCAATTGTCCACCTCCACAGCTGCCATAGCAGCTCTCAATTATAACACGATTCTTAAACAAGCCAACAAAGATCTGAATATGTGGAGGTCGTACCACCTGTCGTGGCTGGGTAGAATTGCAGCAGTAAAGATGATGGTTCTTCCAAGAATCCTGTTTCTCTTTCAGACCTTTCCAGTTGACCCCCTGGCTGGGATGATTTCTTCACTTCAAAACGCCATGCTTTGCTTCGTATGGGCCGGCCAGCGTCCACACATGTCTGTGGAAAGGAGCTATCACCCCAGGGGGAAAGGAAGACTAGGGATTCCGCACCTTCACAGATACTATCAGGTGGCCCAACTTAGCTACCTAGTGGAATGGTAACAGTCGGAGAAACATTGGCTGTTTATGGACCAGGCCATTGCAGGCATTCATCTGTGGAATGTCCTGTTCCTCCCATGCCACCAGCGAAGTAGGGGGTTCAACACCGCTCCAGTCACGAGGGTAACCTTATGGGTATGGGACTTAGTCGCCATGCATAAAGGACTGACGACATTTCGCCTTTGACCCTTCTTTTCGGAAACACTGACTTTACCGCAGGCCTTGATGAGGCGGCATTTCATTGCTGGCTAAAGGCCAGATGTCATTCTATAGGTCATTTTTATGATGAGGAGAGTCTCATGACATTTGACCAACTGAAATTCCATTAAGACCTGACGTAAATAGAGAGATTGCGTATTTCCAGCTGACTGGATTTCCCATATTACAATTAAAAAGGGGGCTTGTCGCCCGTTGACGAAGTTCGAAAAATGTCCTCTCCTAAAGAAGACAGACCATAAGCTGGTATCAGAACTATACGCCCTACTCCACCCACCACTCACGCCAGATAAAGCCCCCTCTCAGAGATGTTGGGAGCAAGAACTGGGCAGGTCGTTTACGTTGGAGAAATGGGAGGACATTTATTTCTGTGTTAAACACACATCTACCATCACCGCAGGTATTGAAGCGGCCACAAAAATAGTGACATACTGGTAGCTTATCCCCCTCAGATTACACAGAGGCAATCCGAGTCAGAGCCGCGACTGTTGGCATCACTGTGGACAGAGAACTACCCTGTTCCACATCCTCTGGGAGTGCCCTAAGTTAGCCCCATTTTGGGAAGCTGTTTTGCAGGATATTGACACATTCCCAACACATCCTTTCCTAGATTCCCAGCCTACAGCATACTAGGCCTGCCTACCCCTCCATAACTGCCAAATCACAGAGGGGCTGCCAGATAGGTCTTGCCTTAGGTGCAGCACACCAGACTATTCTGGCGATGTGGGGTACCAACAGAACTCCTGTACACAGGCTGTGGCTACACAAGCTATGGAATGCCCTGGTGATGGAAAAGCCTACCCTTACTGTCACAGAGCGCACTGATGACTTTAGGGAGACATGGGGGCCTCTTTATTGCTCTGCTACCCGCAGAGTTTCATGAACTAACTTGCTCTAAGTATTTGAGACTCTTGCGCCTTGCTGACCCTCTCACATAACGTTAACTAGCTGCACGATTCTCATGCACCGTCACTCACTCACCAATAGAATCCATAAAACATGCCAACCTTGGGCAATCTCACTCAGGTTGTGTTAGGGAGGCGGATGCTGTTAAGGGGAAATGTTTATTACAACAGTATATGTTTGAACTTCTATTTGGCTTCTATTTGCTTCTGCCGGCCAGCGGATGTAGGCAGTTGTTAGTGTATGTTTACTTTCAATAAACAGAATTGAACTATAAAACTAACAACCCAGCAAAGATCATTTGCTGGTTATGATGAATGAGATTCACACTTTTGATGACTGAATACCGTAAAACTTATTATATATAAATGTGAAATACGTGCAATTGTGTCAGCTGTCTCCTACTGTACAAAGCTTACATGGAGTCTAAAGTGGTACATAGCCTTGTTAATTGTCCCTGGTCTGGAGATATTTTGTTTGTAAAACACGAAAAGAGAGTACTGGGAGTATTGCTATCCCACACCACCTCCCAAGAAAAATCTATATAACCACTAAGGGTGTGGGGTAGTAGGGGTTGAGGGTGGAGCTGGATCAGTGTTCCCTCAGTAGGCGGTATTAATTTGGTCGTTTTGAAATACAAGACGGAGAAAGCATGAATGAAGAGTGTCTCAGGAAAGAAAGACTGTATTGTCCTGGGGGGGGGAAGAGGGGAGAGTTCCCTTACGGACTAGGTGGTCTCACACACATAATAGTGTCTTGCTTCATCATTTGACCACCTAGCCCCACCCAAGTAAGATGGTACTACTTGGGCGGACTCAACCTCTTGGTTAAAAGAACCAGAGGGAGTGCTGAAATTAAACTGGCTGGATACATTACAGGGATCCAGATGAGGTGGAGATAAAATTACCATACATGTCACTGATCGCTGCTAGTTAAGTTTTAATGGGGGTGCATGTTGGTAAGATTAAGAACAGGGGAGAAGACTCACTGGAGAATTATGAGGGTCATTCTGACCCTGGCGGCCGGTGGCCGCCAGGGCCACCGACCACGGGAGCACCGCCAACAGGCTGGCGGTGCTCCCACGAGCATTCTGACCACGGCGGTTCAGCCGCGGTCAGAAGCGGAAAGTCGGCGGTCTCCCGCCGACTTCCCGCTGCTCGGGGGAATCCTCCATGGCTGCGGAGCGCGCTCCGCAGCCATGGGGATTCTGACACCCCCTACCGCCATCCTGTTCCTGGCGGGTCTCCCGCCAGGAACAGGATGGCGGTAGGGGGTGCCGCGGGGCCCCTGGGGGCCCCTGCAGTGCCCATGCCAATGGCATGGGCACTGCAGGGGCCCCCGTAAGAGGGCCCCACTGTGTATTTCAGTGTCTGCAATGCAGACACTGAAATACGCGACGGGTGCAAACTGCACCCGTCGCACCCCTGCAACTACGCCGGCTCAATTCTGAGCCGGCGTCCTAATTGCAGGGGCATTTCCTCTGGGCCGGCGGGCGCTCTTTTGGAGAGCGCCCGCCGGCCCAGAGGAAATGTCTGAATGGCCGCCGCGGTCTTTTGACCGCGGTGCGGTCATTTGGCGGCTCCCTCCAGGCGGGCGGCTCCCGCTGCCCGCCGGGCTCAGAATGAGCCCCTATGTCTCTTAGAGTCTAAAAAGGAATACGTATGACCAACATGTTTCTGCCCTCTCAAAGTGCTGGTAGGTCAGGGGCATTTGTCAGGGTCTAGGATCCCGGAGCACTAACAATAAGTGAGGTGCTCAAATTGAATCATAAAGAGCCTACCTGAACAGGTGGTTCATGGTGTGGTAGGACTATAATGGCCCGGGGTAGGGGGCGACTACCCTCTGGTCTGGGTAGCGCCGGTGGAGGGGTATTCCCTTGTAGTCACACTCACTCCAAAGGGATTACCGTGGAGAGTACCTATATGCCGGTGCCAGACCGCTCTGGTGATATTTTGTTTGTAACATGTATGCCTGTAACCCACATAGAATGTCTGTAACCCACACAGAATGGCTCTGTGAGCATCAGACCAATTTTTCTCTGAAAGAGTGGCTGTTATCAGTTCACATAATATTTGATACTACCTTCATAGTCCAGCAGGTATGCCTTCTAAACGTCAGAAAGCTCATCATGTTTCGAAGCTGTAGGGTGGTGACACATTTCTGTAGAAATTATGGAGTAAATCCATTGTCATCACTGGATAGTTCCTGTCCTAAAGTTATGCCATTAAGGAGGTCAACATTTCATCTATTAAAATTAATTTTGTGTCCATTCTTAGCTAGAATAGTCCATATTCTGCCCATTCTTTTTAAGTTTTCATGTAAATCATCATCTGAAATATAAATATCAATCATTTATGATAGTACATCAGATCATCTTGCCACAGCACAATTATTCTTGCAGCCTAAACGAGGACTATTTTATACTATTTTATAACCTTGAGGTAATCTCCCTAAAGCATAAGGAGCACCCACAAATTTGAACATTGTAAAATATTGTGATTTCGATTAAGGATGTAATCCATCTAGAATAGGCCCATTCATGAAAAGTAGTCCCTGCACCCACAATAGCATAAGAGACAAAAGTTGTTTACTTTCACTCATATCATTTGTTTTGTCTGTGTACTACCTCAGTGCTGTTGGTTATACAGAGTGCCAAATTTCTCAGGAATATGGAATTTGAATTTGAATGTCCATGGGATCAGCCTATCTCAGAATCTCTTTTTAAGATGGTCCAGATAACCTATTTTCCACCTTTCCAGAATCAAACACCTACAGAAATTTAGGTTCAGTGATCATTCCTTTTTGCTCAAAGACTTCTTTATCAGCAATCACTTTTTGGCCCAATATGCAGCCTCAATACCATGGATCCTAAGAAAGAAATCTCTTTGTCTAGTTGTTGGTCTCTTTGAGGCAGGAGAAATACAACAAATATGGAAGTGCACACAACTTTTCATCTGACAGATTCTGCAATTATTATAGCTAAAACTTGCCACATGTAGTCTGCTGCAGCCCTAAATTTTCTTAGGGACTGAGAATTTTACTAATGACAATTTTCAAACAAAGAAAAATACTAAAATGCTATGAGGCAGTGCTATATTGTTTAACAGTACCAAATGATTATCATTCACTCATTTTGTTAAGTATATGCACAGGATCCTAGATAAACTAGAAAAAATTGCCACAAGCTGCTTTTTAATTCCTTGGACTTTATCAGACAAACTGTAATTGTCTTCTACTACAATTCAGTTAGATTTATGATAGATTTATGAGCTGGTTCCAAGATGAATTTGTAGGCTTTTCAACAAGCTGCAGTTTAAAACTTTGCACTTTATTAGATAAGCTATCATTTTACGTGATTTTTCTATGCTACAATTTTTAGTATAAGAACAATTGAGATCAGATATAGAAGCTGTGCTAAACTGATTTAACAAAGATTTTCAAGGAATATTTTTGGTAGAGTTACACATAGTATTAAGGGTGAGACTGGAGATTTACTATAAGCTCCTATTTAGCACATTGTACTTCACTGGTCAATTTGAATTCTCTCTGTATGTGCTGCAATCTATTAGTGGGCAAAGTCATGAAAAAGGTTTATGTTGATCAAGCCAAGCTACTGATATGGCACCAGCGAAAACCCATACTATTTTAGGCTGCTTTTTCAGTCTTCCATCAGTAAATAACCATTATTTTTAATTCACTTATTTGATTGTTTTTTTAGTATTGTGTGTGTCTTTTTTTGCTTCACATTTTAAGATGGTCTGTTTCATACATTATAATAATTTTATTACCTGTATACAGTATGTTTTTTAAATTATATATTCCTCAATGCTGGGGTAACATACAAGTTAGATTAAGATTGTTTTGTGTTGTGGGTTTAGAAAAAAATAATAAATATACTGCCAGATTTAGATGTAAGTCAAAAAGTAGCTCTGAAAAATATTTACTTTAGTATTAGTTCAGGCCTTTTTTTATAATGCCTAAACTAGTCTTTTCAGGGAATTGTATAAAGTCTGAATGCCTCTTATCTTGTGTAAAAGTGGCTAGGATTCAGCCATCAAGGAAATAGTTTCAGGTGACATAGTTTAGATGTAATCTCAGGAGTGATTTGAGAGCATTCCAGAGCTATGGAACATAGTGGTGTTTTATGCATATATTCCTGTAATAGAGACAGAGGGCCTTATTACGACCTTGACAGGGGGGTGGTTCCTCAGTCACAAATGTGACGGATATCCCGTCTGTCGTATTGCGATCTCTATTGATTATAATGGGATCATAATATGGCAGACAAGATATCCGTCACATTTGTGATGGAGGACACCCCTCAGTCAAGGTCGTAATAAGGCCCGGTGTCTTTATCCTATTAGGCCTAGTGCATTTTAGGAAGGATTTACAACTTAACCCTGTGCTAACCAGGAGCCAGTGAATACATTTTAGATCATGTGTTAGGTGGTCTTGGCTCTTTAAATAGTGGGTCAGTGTTGCAGTTGGATTTTGAAGTCACAGTAGTTTATATTTGAGATTACATGAGAGCCCAGTGTACACTGAGTTACAATTGTCTAGTCTGGCAACGTCTACAGTCTTGGTAAGCACCATTCTATACCCCATTTTGAGGATAGGGGTTGTGTTATCTGGAATTTGATTCTAATGACTACTGTACTGGAGGAGGTAGAAGGATAAATCAGATTCAAGTAGAAAACCCAAGTTTCTGAAGTTTTGGGAAGGATCAGAAGATAGACACAGGAAGGCTGACCAGTTGAAAGGGACAGATCTATCTACAAGACCATTTAAGGTGAGGACCTGCGTTTCTTCCTCTTTGAGGCATAAATATATGTTTCTTGTTTAGTAGAAGATGTGATCTAGCTCACTGGCAAGGTTACTTCGATTAGCTGGATATTTTTCTAAACAGAGGAGAATTGGGATATCATCTGCAGGCTTCTAAAACTCGAGCAGGTAACTGCTGATTAGGAAATCATCTGTATATTTCTTGAACTCCAGCTGCCGCTGGCTGATTCACTATAAAGGGCCTGCAAGAAGATGTTAACTAGCAGAGGGGACAATGATGGGCACAAGGGGCTGGTCGAGTGCAGTATTTAAACAATCCTTTCAAAATGTTCTGAGTGTGGTTGTTTGGTAATGAACAAATCTAGTTCAGAGTACAATCTGTAATTCTTGTCTACAACTTAAACTACATACTAAGAAGTCTGGTGTAAAACACTATAATATAACATTCCCACTGCTGGAAAAATGGAGATCTGTCACATGGCAATCACGTCACATTTGTACCACACATTAATGCACTTATTCTGATGCAAACACGGATTCACTGATGTGGCAAGCTGCCCTTAAAGTTGTTTCCAGTTAGCAGATATCTGTCCTCCTCCAGGTACTCCTTCCTTTTACTGGTACGGATTGCTATTGCATTTCAACAGTCATCACATGATAAGGATTATATTGAAGAAGTTAACTTTTTTTTACCTGTAATTGTGGTTCACCATCATGGGGATACCCCTCATTACTGACTTTGCTGCCCAGACTTTCTTCTATGTTGGAGACATCAAAGATTGTCTCAGAGAGCTTCACATAGATTTAAGGTTTGTGTCTAAAGTAGGGAATTGTGGGTGCTACAGATCTAGAGGCTTAAAGGGACATCTTATTCCGTATGCAGTCTGTTCAAGATTATTAAAAAGATTGAGGAATGCCGACTTTGCAGAGACCACAGTGATGAAAATGCGAAACAAGATATAGAACAATGGGGCAACCTGATAGAACACTGGACCCTGACAGCAATGGTGCGACTGAGACAATAGACCCTGACTCCCTGTCAAATACAGACATATTGACTCATGGGATGGACCTCGCAGACTTGTGACTGTTGTCTAGACCCTCCGCTCCTGCAAGGGACTCAGGAAGACTAAATGCCCACCTTGGGTAATATGGGGCTGCAGATATGTAGGAGAGTGGTATTTCCTTATTCCTCACCGGCTAACATTCCCCTCTTGCCCTCATGCCCAGCAGCTGGGCGAACCTGGCTACTTCTGCCACCCCCCATTCAATGTCCGTCATTCTGATGACATACCCACCGCAGACTTCGACAGGACAGGGACATGAGTGGCCAAAGAGTTTTTGCCTCCTAACCACCCTTTATCTTGCTTTAGTGGATAGGAGACACCACTGAGTCACGTACTGCTATTGTTTAAACTTTATTGTCCTCATCAGGATGTTACTATGCCAGTTCTGTTCTTACCTTTTTTTAAATAAATAGACATAGGTAAAATCCGAATAAATACTTTTAAAAAAAAAGTTATTACAAATATTGTTTATTCTTATATTAAAAATAGTTTGAGTACAGTTTATTTTTTAACATGATGCTTTAAATGTGCTCTCAAATCCTTCTGGGCCAGCATGATTTATTTCTTTCATCTTTTATTAACACTGAAATTTCGTGTAATGGAGAAGAAAAAGTTAGTTACCTGTGATACTCCACTGTGTAGATACTCTATCTATCCTCATATTACTCACTGTAAAATAATCCCAGTTGTCAGTCTGGATCCAGAAACTTTGAAGCTCTCATGTCATCAGTAAAAGGCGCTGGCTTTGTACCAATACTGGAAGTGCCATTGGATGACGTCAGAGAAGCCATATAGCACCAAGCGCAGTCTCAGTTTCCATCCACTTTTTCCAAGCCTTTGAATTGAGCCAATGAATGGCATCGACATAGAGTAGAGTATTGCCGAAATATTTGTGGATCTCATTAACTTTCCCTAAATGCATCCATCAAACAGGGGCGTGGATGGGTCAGTGAGAAAAGTGCAGGTAGATAGAGTGTCCACTAAAAAGATCATTACCGCAGGTAAGTAACTTTATCTATCTGATAGAGACTTCTAGTTGCAGATTACTTACCTTTGAATTTCCCTAGGCGTCAGTCTAGATCTGGAGATTTTTCTTCGAGCACTACCTCTGTGTGCCGTCAGGTGGCATTGGTCGACTCTACGGGCATCGTTGGCGTTGTGTTCGCCGTGATGACATTGTGGTTGTATATAGGTGCCACCCTGGCACGCTGACGTCAGTTCTTTTCTTTCCATGCCAGCCTACGCGCAGATCCGGAGAGAGCTACCTCAGTCACTTTTTGACTATGATTACACTTTTGTTGAATTCTTTTTGACGAGGTCGTGGATGCGTTGAGGGATGTCCTGCAAAACCGGTTTTAAGCCCTGCGACTCATGTCACTGAATGATGTCAGTGACGGATCTGCACCTCGTGTGTCTTTGGTGCCTGGAGTGCGATCACGACCCAAAGTCGTGCTCCGAGTGTTGGGCCATGAACCCGAAAGCTTAGAAGGAGCGGTCCCTAAAGCTCATGGTGGCCGACACTCGACTCTGCAGTGCTCACTGTCTCGTTCAAGAGGAAGGTCTCGGAATTGGCCGCGGAGTCACCACCACTCTTCGTCCTTGAAGTCATCGGGACATTCAGGTCATAAGAAAAATAAGTCGAAGAAGGAAAAGCGTGCTTCGACTTCACCCCTTCGCTCGGATGATGTGGCGGGGGAAGAGCGTTGACGCTCTAGGCCTCCATCCTCAGAGCCTTCATCTGGACCCAAGCTTCCCCGACTTCCCAGGAGCCGGAGCCACCCCTGCCCAGCTCAAAGAGTTTATGAGGCAATGCGCCTCATTTTTGGGGAGACCGACCCATCTGCGGCGCCCTCGGGCACAGGTGAGTTGATGGGGCCCCCCTCGGGTTCGAAGTTGTTGGCTTCGGCCACGACCCCGTAGGGCTCCTCCGGATCCAATCGCGGATGCATCCGGACACCCGTTGTGCCACAGCGACTTTCCCCGCTTCCGACGTTGGTTGGGCCCACAATCAACAGCGATCCCATTCTCATACCTGACGAGCCGGAGCCGGAACGACGTCACTCTATGCCGATTCTGTCCTCTATGGGCTCTCCTGTCCCCGTGGTTGATCCAGACCCTTATGCTTATGGGTATGGATACGGGGAGAGTTTGGAGGGGATGCTGGACCCTTTAGAATACCAGCTTGACCCCCAAATGGACTGGGTGCAGGATTTGGGTGATTCCAGTGGTCTAGACACCTCCCCTGACACTAGTATGCTCTCTCCTCCTACCGTGGCTACGGAGGAGGGTGCCTCATACACCATGGTGGTGAGAAGGGCGGCTGAGGTCTTGGACCTCAAGCTACCTTCTGTGGAGGTTAGGCTTAATATCCTAACCGACGTGCTTCAGCCGGGATCTTCCACATCAGAACCCCTTCTTCCCTTTAATGAGACACTGACAGACATTCTTTTGGGGACTTGGTCCAGAACCAGCACAGGGTCTCTTGTGAATAGGACGATTGCCCGCCGCCATCGGTCTGCGCCAACAGACCCAAAATTCCTCACACAACACCCCACGTCTGAGAGCCTTGTCATCCAGGCTTCCTCTTTATCTGGTGCATTCCCTGCCGCACCCCCGGATAGGGAATCAAAAAGACTGGACAACTTGGAGAAAAAGCTGTTTTCTTAAAACAGTCTAGCACTGCGGTCCATGAACACCGCATGCCTTTTAGGAGGCTATTCCCGTACTCTCTGGGATACGGTTGCAAAAGTATCTGGGCAGATTGGTCTCTCTGGGCAGATTGGTTGCATTGACGGTGGCGTTGAGATGCCATGCCTGGCTGAGAACATCTGGCATCTCAGGGGATGCCCAGCAATCCTTCATGGACATGCCCTTTGATGGCACACGTCTCTTTGGAGACAAGGCGGACTCAGAGCTTGAGCTCTACAAGTATTCCCAAGCCGCGGCCCGGTCCCTTGGCCTCGTGCCTGCTCATAGACCCCAGCAGTCCGCCTTTCGCCCCTTTCGTGGCTACGGAAGGAGCACCCAACCGCATCCTTTCCCCCCGACCATCGACCCGCTCATGCTGTACAGCCCCTGTGCGGACGCGGGATCTCACGCCCCCGGGAATCAGGGAGCCAGTGGGTCGCCCAGTCCACCCCAGCCCCCGCTTTAGCCTACAAACCTTCCTAGTCCACTGGTACACCATGAACCAATTGGCGACAGAATTCGCCATCACCTGCCCCAATGGCAATCCATTACCACGGACAGGTGGGTTCTCCAGATTGTCCGAAGGGGCTACTCCCTTCCCTTTGAGACACCTCCTCCAGCCATGCCACCTTCATACAGTCACATATCAGAGGATCATATAGCACTTCTCCATGAGGAAGTCCTAGCCCTTTTGGCCAAAGGAGCTATAGAGAGGGTTCAGTTGCTAGAAGTAGGTCGTGGTTGCTATTCCCACTACTTTCTTGTGCCGAAAAAGGACAAAGGTCTTCGTCCTATATTAGATCTTCTGTCCCTCAACCTCTTCCTCAAGAAGTTCACAATTTTTACATTGGCTCAGGTCCTATCTGCCCTGGATCCCGGAGACTGGATGGTACTGTTGGACTTGCAGGACGCATACTTCCACATTCCCGTCTTGCCGGCCCACAGCCGTTACCTACGATTCGTGGTAGGTCACAAGCACTTTCAGTTTACCGTGCTCCCTTTTGGCCTTACCAGTGCCTCTCAGGTGTTCACAAAAGTGATGGTAGTGGTGGCAGCTCATCTGCGCAGGTTAGGGGTCCCAGTCTTCCCCTACCTCGACGATTGTCTGTTGAAAGCGAACTCGCCCCAGACAGTCATCTCCCGCCTCCAGACTATGGCAAGCCTTTTGTATTCGCAGGAGTTCACTATCAATGTGCCAAAGTCACACCTGACTCCTTCTCAGACGCTCCCTTTCCACTGAGGTGTTCTGGATACAGTGCACTTTCGGGCATATGCTCCCGAAAAGGGAGTCCAGGATATTCTGGCTATGATACCGATGTTTCTGCCTCTATATTGGATTTTGGTGAGAATGACTTTGAGGCTGCTGGGCCTGATGACCTCCTGCATGCTGCTAGTTCAAAAGACCAGATGGCATATGCGGGCTCTGCAGTGGGACTTGAAGTCCCAGTGGGCGCAGCATCAGGAAAATCTCTCAGACAAGGTCCCAATCTCGGAAGGAACTGCGAGAGACCTGCAGTGGTGGTTAACGAATCAGGATTGGGTCAAAGGCAGATTCCTCTCCTTTCCCCAACCAGATCTTACAGTCGTGACAGATGCGTCACTCCTGGGATAGGGCGGCCAAATGGGAGAGGTGGAGATCAGAGGCCTCTGGTCTCCTGTGGAAACTGGGCTCATATCAATCATCTTGAGCTCCGAGCGTTACGACTAGCATTAAAAGCATTCCTTCCCTCTCTCAAAGAGAAAGCAGTGCAGGTGTTCACAGACAACACCACCGTCATGTAGTACTGCAACAAACAAGGCGGAGTAGGGTCGTGGACCCTTTGTCAAGAGGCTCTTCACCTCTGGACTTGGCTGGAACATCAGAGCATTTCCCTGGTGGTTCAACACCTGGCGGGCTCCTTGAATGCCAGAGCAAACCAACTCAGCCGACGATGCTTGCTCGACCACGAATGGCGTCCCCATCCGGAGATGGCACAAGGTCTTTTCCTTCAGTGGGGAGAACCTTGGTTAGACTTGTTCGCCTCCATAGAGAACACGCAATGTCAGCTGTTTTGTTCATTGGAGTTTCCAAGGTGGCACTCGCTCTGTGGCGCTTTTCGTCACGAATGGAATTCAGGCCTCCTGTACGCCTTTCCACCCATACCACTTCTGCCCAGAGTTCTGAAGAAGATCAGGCAAGACTGGGCCCAAGTCATACTGGTGGCTCTCGACTGGGCAAGAAGAGTCTGGTATCCCGAGCTGTTGAGCATGGCCATAGCTCCGCCGATCCAAATGGCTCTTCGGAAGTATCTTCTGTCGCAGCAGCAGGGGAGTGTCCTCCATCCGAACCTATCTACCCTCCGCCTCCTTGCGTGGAGATTGAGCAGTGACAGTTGACATCTTTTGACCTGCCACCTGAAGTCTGTAATGTTATCTTGGCAGCCAGGCATCCCTGAACCAAAACTGTATACGCCTGTCGTTGGAAGAAATTTGTGGCATGGTGCATCGACAAATCTGTTGATCCTCTATCTGCTCCTCTTTCTCAAGTCCTCCTCTTTATTCTTTCCCTTGCCCAGCAAGGCTCCACCCTGGGCTTTCTTAAAGGATATATTTCTACTATCTCTGCTTTCTTGAGGTTACCAGATCAGCCTTCTTTATTTAAATCTCCTATTGTTCGGAGGTTTCTTAAAGGCCTCACACATCTCTTTATCCCTGTCCCATTCATCATGCCCCAATGGGATCTAAACCTGGTATTAACATACATTATGTGTGCCCAGTTTGAGCCGCTTCACAACTGCCCTTTACGACTCTTAACCATCAAGACTGTCTTTTTAATTGCCATTACTTCTGCCCGCAGAGTAAGTGAGCTTCAGGCTCTTTCATCTAAGCTACCTTTCCTGGCAATACATCCTGACAAAGTGGAACTTAGCACAAGGGCTTCTTTCCTATCTAAAGTACTGACACCCTTCCATGTCAGACAGTCCATCACCTTGCCTACCTTTTATGCACCTCCACATCCCTCTCATGAAGAGAAGAGACTCCACCGTCTGGACCCAAAAAGAGAGTTGGCATTCTACCTTGATCGTACCAAAGACTTCTGGGTGGATGATGAACTCTTTGTTGTATATGTTGGTGCGAAGAAGGGGAAGGCGGTGCAGAAGAGGACCATTTATCGTTGGGTGCTCTTATGCATCAAAATGTGCTACGCTGTGACTAAGAAGCAACCTCCTGAAGGTTTGCATGCTCATTCCACCAGAGTTACAGTTGCTACCACAGCGTTAGCACGGGGCGTTCCAGTCCTGGACATCTGCCAGGCAGCAACGTGGGCATCTCTGCACACTTTTACCAAACACTACTGCCTGGACAGTCAGGTCCGAAGGGACGGCTACTTTGGCCGTTCAGTCGTGCAGGACTTCTTGGTGTGAATTTGGTTCACAGCCCACCACCGGGGATGGTATTGCTTGGGTATCTATTCAAAGATAAGGAATCTGCAACTAGAAGTCTCTAGCAGATGTACAAGTTACTTACCTTCGGTAACAATATATCTGGTTGAGACATATTCTAGATGCAGATTCCTTACCGACCCGCCCATCCTCCCCGCACTGCGGACTGATTTCTAGGGACAGGAACTTCCCCTTAAGTGCCCTAGTTTTGGTGCACCACTCTCAGTGTTCTTCATAGCGCCGCGCTACTTTTGTGGAAAGTCGTGAAAAGAAACGAACATCAGCGTGCCAGGGTGGCGCCTTTATACGACCATGACGTCATCGCAGCGAACACAACGCCAACGATGCCCGCAAAGTCGATCTACACCACCTGACGGCGCGCAGAGGTACTGCTCGAAGAAAAATCTTCGGATCCAGATTGGATCTTGGGGAAATTCAAAGGTAAGGAATCTGCAACTAGAATATGTCTGTACCAGATATACCATTACCGAAGGTAATTAACTTGTACTTTGATGGATGTTTTACTTGCCAATTCCTCACCTGTAGGATAGATTTTAAAGCAGTGCATTTCCGAGGAGAGCTGATGGATGATTAGATGAGGAATTCCTGCAAAATTAATCTGGCGAAGAGGCCATCTCTGTGCACTTTGGAATCAAGGCAGTAATACTTAGCCAGGGTGTGTGGTGACGCTTACTTAGCTGCCTTGCAGATGTCTGCATTCAGAACTTCTCTGGCAGGAACAGAAGTGGTTAGTTTGGCTCTGGTGGAATGGACACTGATCCCTTCCTTGCTAAATCATAGCAGGTTTTGATGCAAAGGATGAACCCCTTGCTAGAGTCTGCTTTGCCTTTCTTGGCAGCAGACAACCACAAAAAGAGGGGGTCATCCAATCATATATCCTTGGTAGGTTCCAGGTAGTAGTTGCCTGTCTAGGATCCAACCTATGACCTCCCCCCTCCTTTGTTGGATGGGGTAGAGTTAGAAGGTCAGATGCAAACCACTGTCCTTCTTGGGAACAAGGAAATAGCTGGAGTAATATCCCTGTTCTGTTTCTTCCTCGGCACTAGCTCCACAGCTTCTTTCCATAGGAATGCAGCCACGTCTTGCTGCAGGATAGAAAGGTGATCTTGAAGGGAGAAGAAAGAAGGGGACAGGATGAAGGGTGGAGCCTCTTTCTATGATTTGAAGGACCCACTGGTCTGAAATTATTGCTTTCAAGGCTGGTAGAAACGAAGACACTCACCATCCCACTGGCTCAGTGTGAACTGGGGAAGCAAACTAGTTCTGCTTTCCTGGTGGTGCAAAAGAGGAAGAGCGGGAGGAAAATTAGAGGGTTTGCTGGCTCTTAACTCTGGCCTTTCTCCTGTATTGACAGTACTGTGGGTTCTGGGGCTGCTGAGCCTGGGGCTGGTATAGTTGAAGGTGACGAAAGAAGAAACTCCTGGAGAATCATAAAATGTGTCATAATAGATGAGGGAATTTAGGGGGGAGGCTGCTGGAGACCCAAAGATCAGGCCTTTGCCTTACTGGCCTTGAAGCACTCCAGGGCAACATCAGATTTGTCTCTGGATAACTGACGTCTGTTAGGTTGGCCTGTAGATCTTTTGAGAAGCCAGAAGTCCTGAGCCATGCATGGTGACGACTAAAGACAAAGGTACCTATGGCTCTTGCCACAGAATCAACGTTGTCCAGAACCAACTTAATGATGTGCCATGATGCATCCTGCCCTTTCTTCATGAAATCCTGGAAATACACTTGCATGCCCTCCAAAAGATGCAGGCTGACTAGCTGGGCCATGTCCCATAAAGGTGTGAGTGTAATGAGCTAACAGGTAGGTGGCATTTAGGGACTTTAATATCATGCTGCAACTGAAAACATTTTCTTCCCCCATGCTTCCAGTCGTTTAGATTGCCTGTCCAAAGGACCTTTGGGGAACCTACCTGCCACCTGACCAGAGAAGCAGGAAGCTTGAATGACTTAGCTCTCCAGTAACAGATGTGGTGAGAGGAAGAGAGGATCACCCGGAGCATGTTGATAGCATCTAGCTACCAGTTTATTCACCACTGCCAATGTGTCAGACTTTCCCTAGGCTACCATGACAGTTGCTATCAGGTCTTCATTAACTGGAAGCAGAAGTTGTGACACTGGAGCTGATAGAAGTAGAACCTCCATGAAGACAATGGTTTTCACATCAACTGATGGTAGCTGCAGGTCCAGCATTTTCACTGCTTTCTTGACCACAGAGTGGAACAACGTAACCTCTTGGGTTGTGGGTTCAGTGGGGCACTTCAACTCTGTCTCTGGTGAAGTATCAATTCCAATGGCAAAGGACAAGCTTTGCAGCTCATTTTAGTGTTCTTCTCCTTCATCCCCAAAGGTGTATAGATTTAGGGGTTTGTCTATGCTCATTTTCTTCCAAGAGCCTTTGGGCTTCCCTCCTGGACTTGTTCTGAAGGTGGGGCTCCACAGGTGAAAGAGGCTGCGTGGAAGGCATTGAACTCGACACTAGTGCAAGTGTTAGCACTGGAAGCTTCTGTGGTGGTGCCGGCCATTATGCTGATGGCAGGACCAAATAGTTGTATACCAGAGTGCAGACAGGAACAGACCCAAAGACCCGGCCTGATATGGCTCCAAAGGCAGGGACAAGGGAAGACCAAAAGGAGGTCCAATGGCGCACAATAGGGAGCTGGCCCTGGCAGAAACAGTGAGCATAACAATGAGAAATGCCACAGGTATGTACAGGTGTGGCTTGAGAAATCTAGATAAGATAGAGGCAACACCAGGAATTCTGCTGGAGGATCCAGGAGTGTTGACGATGGCACCTGCAGAGGTCCGCTCGGCTCTGATATCGGGTCCAGCTGAGGCACTGGCACCGGCTCTGAAGATGAAAATGCTGTGGGAGACACAGTATCAGCAGGGAATGTACCGCTATGTTTTTTGTGTTTTCTGTGCTTCTTTTTCCCAGAAAAATTACAGGAAGGCGATTTAGAATGCAGCCTCAAGCGACAATGGCTCTGCCTGTCATCATGGGACTAGGACATGAAGAACTTGGCCTCCTTGTCCTTGGTTGCCTTAGGACGCATATTCTGATATGAGTCATAGGAATTGTGGTCAAAACCCACTCAGTCTTCCTGGTATAGGTTTTTAACAGTCTTCTGTCAAGCGAAAGAGGAACCGATGAGAAAGCTAGAAATGGATTAGGTATGGAATGATCATATTCCCTTTGTCCCAGTTAATTATCCTAATTATCTGGTTTCAAAGACAACACATCAGTAGGTTTGAAGCATAGACAGTTACTATTCATTCGAAAATGTCACAAGTCACAAATCTGTTTTAAAAGGACCAATAATAAACACATATATTGAACAGGAAGGGATGTAGGATGAAACAACGCATGCCTTTACAATGCAGTAAATACAAAGCATGGTCATTACCACGCATGCACTTACCACAAAATGTTTTTACCACGCATCTTACCACCTATTAGGTCTTGTTCATGGTTTTATATAAATATATATATATATAAATGTACACCTTTCCACCCAAAAACTCTACCCACCCTAAACCCTAAAAATAACCTTACCACCCCAAAACCCTTACCCACCCTAAAACCCAAACACCCCTTAACATCCCAAAACACATGCTCACCCTAAACCCTAAAAATGCCTTCACCTCCCCAAATCCCATCCCCACCCAAAAACCTAAAAATGCCATTACCACCCCAAATTCCATACCCGCCCTTAAACCTAAAAATGAAATGCTCTTATCACCCAAAAAAACATTACCAGCCTAAAACCTAAAAATGCCCTTACCATCCCAAAAGCCATACCCACCCTAAAACCTAAAAATTCCCTTACCACCCAAAAAGCGATGCCCACCCTAAAACCTAAAAATATCTTTACCGCCAATAACCATTACACACCCTAAACAACACACACATATATATATATATATATACAGGGAGTGCAGAATTATTAGGCAAATGAGTATTTTGGCCACATCATCCTCTTTATGCATGTTGTCTTACTCCAAGCTGTATAGGCTCGAAAGCCTACTACCAATTAAGCATATTAGGTGATGTGCATCTCTGTAATGAGAAGGGGTGTGGTCTAATGACATCAACACCCTATATCAGGTGTGCATAATTATTAGGCAACTTCCTTTCCTTTGGCAAAATGGGTCAAAAGAAGGACTTGACAGGCTCAGAAAAGTCAAAAATAGTGAGATATCTTGCAGAGGGATGCAGCACTCTTAAAATTGCAAAGCTTCTGAAGCGTGATCATCGAACAATCAAGCGTTTCATTCAAAATAGTCAACAGGGTCGCAAGAAGCGTGTGGAAAAACCAAGGCGCAAAATAACTGCCCATGAACTGAGAAAAGTCAAGCGTGCAGCTGCCACGATGCCACTTGCCACCAGTTTGGCCATATTTCAGAGCTGCAACATCACTGGAGTGCCCAAAAGCACAAGGTGTGCAATACTCAGAGACATGGCCAAGGTAAGAAAGGCTGAAAGACGACCACCACTGAACAAGACACACAAGCTGAAACGTCAAGACTGGGCCAATAAATATCTCAAGACTGATTTTTATAAGGTTTTATGGACTGATGAAATGAGAGTGAGTCTTGATGGGCCAGATGGATGGGCCCGTGGCTGGATTGGTAAAGGGCAGAGAGCTCCAGTCCGACTCAGACGCCAGCAAGGTGGAGGTGGAGTACTGGTTTGGGCTGGTATCATCAAAGATGAGCTTGTGGGGCCTTTTCGGGTTGAGGATGGAGTCAAGCTCAACTCCCAGTCCTACTGCCAGTTCCTGGAAGACACCTTCTTCAAGCAGTGGTACAGGAAGAAGTCTGCATCCTTCAAGAAAAACATGATTTTCATGCAGGACAATGCTCCATCACACGCGTCCAAGTACTCCACAGCGTGGCTGGCAAGAAAGGGTATAAAAGAAGGAAATCTAATGACATGGCCTCCTTGTTCACCTGATCTGAACCCCATTGAGAACCTGTGGTCCATCATCAAATGTGAGATTTACAAGGAGGGAAAACAGTACACCTCTCTGAACAGTGTCTGGGAGGCTGTGGTTGCTGCTGCACGCAATGTTGATGGTGAACAGATCAAAACACTGACAGAATCCATGGATGGCAGGCTTTTGAGTGTCCTTGCAAAGAAAGGTGGCTATATTGGTCACTGATTTGTTTTTGTTTTGTTTTTGAATGTCAGAAATGTATATTTGTGAATGTTGAGATGTTATATTGGTTTCACTGGTAATAATAAATAATTGAAATGGGTATATATATTTTTTTTGTTAAGTTGCCTAATAATTATGCACAGTAATAGTCACCTGCACACACAGATATCCCCCTAACATAGCAAAAACTAAAAACAAACTAAAAACTACTTCCAAAAATATTCAGCTTTGATATTAATGAGTTTTTTGGGTTCATTGAGAACATGGTTGTTGTTCAATAATAAAATTAATCCTCAAAAATACAACTTGCCTAATAATTCTGCACTCCCTGTATATATATATATATATATATATATATCACTCAACCCACTTAATACTTGCCTTTAAAACCTTTACCACGCATACACGTTTACCATTCAGGCCTTTACAACGAAATTTGTTTTAAAGGCATGCGTGCTAAAGGTATATTTGTGGGACAGGCATGCGTGGTAAAGCCATGTGTGGAAAACGCATATGCGTGGTAAAGGCACCATGGTAAATGCATCTCGTTGCATTTGCCCGGTTGTAAGTGATGTTTCCCACAGGAAGTAACAGACACAAAGGAAATTATGGGAGGATCCTGCCTATTAGCATATTAAAATGCTATATTTGACCAATTAAATTAATTTCCTTTAACAAAATGTGAGTTAAATGGCAGAAAAAGTCACAAAAATAACAACAGGATAACCTTTCACAATCGGAAACAGAAAGGAAACTACGGCACTGTTGTAGAAAGGCTGCAAACTCCAAAGGCAGGAAAACGGGCACTGCTCCTTTAAAGAGGAACACTCCACCTCTCTCAATGGTAGTTATGATAGGTCTCCTTTCAAGGTCCTGTGAACAGACTCCTGAGCACTGACCTCTTCCTTGTTTGCCTTTTTTATATCTGGTACGCCTTCCAAGTCTCTCAATGTGTGGTTTATTCAACTTCTTCCAAACCAAGAAGTATTTTAATTCTTGATTTCCTAGCAGGATTTTTTTTTTCTTCACAAAATGGATCTCTTTTTATTGAAATGCCCTTCTATTGTAGGAAGGAGGCACAAACAGGTCTACATCCTCTCTACAGTATATGTTTGCCAGAAGATCCTCTTCCTGAAGTCTGTGAATCCTACACGAGGAAGTCCAGAGGAATTTGCAGGTCAGGGAGAAATTTCATATGTGCGGCCTGCTGCATGATCACAGATAGTAAGATTCTGCTTCATGGAGCAATGAAGAGCGAGGATAAGGGGGCCCTTCTATCATAGCTCACTCTGCTTTCTGCCGGAATTTCTCCTCATAGGGAACTATAGAGACCTGGGTAGGTGGAACACTATTGTTCAATGTGCTGATCCAGCTACCCTAGAGAGGCCAATTCCTAAGACACCTGCCACTCATAAGCAGTCACGAACTACACACAGATGCCATTCAAGAGGAACACTCCAGTCCAGACAGTCCAAAAGGAGATCCTGTATGCCTCTTAGCTTTTATCTTGAAAACAAATGCTTCTTTTTACTGTACTTCAACTTTAAAACACCGTGACCTATTGATGACACCAATCCTTCTAGTGAAGTATTGCTTTAAAAAGCTCCAAAACATTAGGGGGCATATTTATACTCCGTTTGCGCCGAATTTGCGTCGTTTTTTTCCACGCAAATTCGACGCAAAACTAACTCCATATTTATACTTTGGCGTTAGACACGTCTAGCGTCAAAGTTCATGGAGTTAGCGTCATTTTTTTGCGTGAACACCTTCCTTGCGTTAATGATATGCAAGGTAGGCGTTCCCGTCTTAAAAAATGACTCCGATGCATATGCGTCGTATTTATACTCCCGGGCAAAAATGACGCCCGGGAGTGGGCGGGTCTAAAAAACCCGCATTAGCGCCGGATTTTAGCTCCTGGGTCAGGGCAGGCGTTAAGGGACCTGTGGGCTCAGAATGAGCCCAGAGGTGCCCTCCCCTGCCCCCAGGACACCCCCTGCCACCCTTGCCCACCCCAGGAGGACACCCAAGGATGGAGGGACCCACCCCAGGGACATTAAGGTAAGTCCAGGTAAGTATTTTTTTTTATTTTTTTTTGTGGCATAGGGGGGCCTGATTTGTGCCCCCCTACATGCCACTATGCCCAATGACCATGCCCAGGGGACAGAAGTCCCCTGGGCATGGCCATTGGGCAAGGGGGCATGACTCCTGTCTTTGCTAAGACAGGAGTCATTTCAATGGGGAATGGGCGTCGTAAAAAAATGGCGCAAATCGGGTTGTGGCGATTTTTTTGCCTCAGCCTGACTTGCACCATTTGTGGACGCCCATACGCCATTTCCCCCCTACGCCGGCGCTGCCTGGTGTACGTCGTTTTTTTTAACGCACACCAGACAGCGCCGGCGGCTAACGCCGGCTAACGTCATTGAATAAATACGGCGCCTGCATGGCGCTTTAGAATGGCGTTAGCCGGCGCTAATTATTTTGGCGCAAAACTGCGTTAGCGCAGTTTTGCGTCAAAAAGTATAAATATGGCCCTCGATACCAATGCCCGTTCCTCCACTGCCCACCTCTGTCATCTCCGAAACTCTGCCTCGCAGCTCTACATCAAGGTTACTGCTTCTGCTGGGACCGGGGCTCTTTTAGTGCCGACTTTAGCTAACGGGTTCAATCAGGCTCCTAAAAACTACAAGCTTTCAGAGCAAGAGCCTTTCTTTTTCTTTTTCTGTACAGATCCACTGCTAGATCACTTGATTGTTTCAGCAGCCAGGAAATATCATGCCACGGTTCCCATTTTCACAGTATATCCGGATAAACAGGGTAGACGCCTTACCTCAGTAGGTAGATATTTGCATGTGGGACTTCTGCTACTGTAAGGAAGGCTGTCAGTGCCACTACCTTGGTAGGCAGGTGTACAGGTCTATTTGGGATTCACTGCAGTAGCTTTCAGGAAAACTATACATTAATACAAAGCAGAGTTTCAGTAGATCTTATATTAAGGAATGCTAGTCTCCAGTCAAGTAATCAGTGTGGTTTTTTATTCATCTTAATTAGTAGAATGTAGATACAACCATGGACAGGCTAAATCCTGGTTCGGACTGACTATTTTCAATCTTATCTCCTCAGTCATATTCCTATTTGAACCACTTGCGGACAGTGACATGCGTTGCATGGAATGGAGACACTTAAGGTAGTGGGTATGTCAAAGGAGTAGAATCCTCTTGCCCAGCACTATTCACACATGGAGCATTCAAACCCCTTAATGGTTTCAGTGGCATTAATAACAAAGCCTCTCTTACCAACAATGTAAACCTGCCAAAGGGATTAGTTGCCATCAGCATCAGGAGGAAAACCTCCAGCGAAGCAGTGACTCCGCACTTCACACTTCCATTGGTCACTCAAGTGTAGGCGTTACATGGACTGGGAGAGGGGATAGAAATGTCAACTATCATCTGAAAGAGTTGCAGAAATAACAAGAGAAAGATGGGTGCTGAATATTGTGCAAAAATAGCCATTGACAGCAGGTTGAGCTGGAAGTTTATACCCTATTGCAAAGGAGGTACCTCATTGCCAAAAACGAAATGGAATTTATTCCCGGTACCTTCTGAAAAAGTTTGAACAACTCACTGCTAAACATGACACAACAAGCTCTGAAATTTTCAAATGTTTGCATTTTAGGCATTCCATTAGATGCTATGTTGAAAGAGATGTATCCATGCCAGTTGGATCTCCGCTTGAACGTATTTTACCATTCGACAGAATATTGAGAAATGTGGTTTCACAGATGTGAGATTCTGGTCAGTAACATGCCAAAAGACCCAAACTGGAGATGGCGCAAGATTGGTAACATACTTGGGTGATATAGATGACGTGGGATGGGAAAGAAGCCTTACAATACCAGAGGGTGCGACCTTAAGTGCGAAATTCAAACTGAATACAATTAAAGGTCCAAAATAGAATACACTATACAACACAAGGTCAAATACAATGGGGAACGGCCCGTAGTACATTTTAAAACTCAGCCTTATGAAACCCACAATAAAGTAGGCCCATGCCTCGACAGCTCCTTAGAGAAAAAAACAGAATCCGACAAAATAAAGGAGTTTCAGACCTTCTACCAATACCTGTATAAAACAGGGACATGCCACTCTCCTAAGAAAGAATATATAACTTAGGCTGATCTCACTAAAATTCCACCTGAACACGCTGAGCAATTTAGATGCGCCCATATCAGAAGATTAGGTAAACTCTGCAATATCCCAACCTAAGATGGGCTATAGACCGGGCCAGTGTGTTTTTACAGGAGCATTCTGTAAGGTATTGGCATACAAGGTGATTCCCAGACTTATATCCCTATGCAACACATTTCCAACGACTGTGGCAGTGACGCCCTCCACGACAGAAGCAGTTATTTCTTTAGTAATAAAAACCGGTAAGTATCTGCAGAAATGCTCTTCCTACAGGCCATTTGCTTTATTAAATTACGACGTCAGGTTGTACTCAAAATGCTAACAAATAGCCTGTAAAACTTAATTTCTGGGATTATCCTCTCGGACAAGTCTACTAAAAGGCTGTTAAAAAAAAAAAAAAAGCCTCTGCAGTACCGGTCTCTAGACGCAGAGAAAGCCTTCAGTTGGATGGACTTGTAGTAATGGCAAACTATGATGCCCTTAAGTCTGGGTAACTCTTACCAGTCAGGTCTTGCAGATGTTCCAGCTGAAATGGAGTAAATGACAGGGATGTCTGCCTCTGTTTGCTTTCAGTATCGAATCTCTGGTATCTCACGTTAGAGGGTTGGGGGAAATAAATACAGTAGATATAATTTGGGACAGAAACACACAAACTGGTCCTGTTCGTGGACAACCATCTCCTGACTTTGGAGGACCCATCCCGCTCACTGGAATGTGCACTTAAACAGCAGCTAATTTCGAAAAAATGTGGGGTTACAAATTCAGTATAGATAAATTTGAAATCCCGAACTGAAATCTTCCTCGTGAGGAGGGGGAGGATCTGCGGTTTAGAGTCCCCTTTCGTGGGTCTATATCACACCCGAAGCACGAGACCTATATAGAAAAAATTATCTCTCCCAAGTGTCCGAAATTAATCGTGATACATAGGTGGTCAGCCCTATTTCTTTCTGCATAATGTAGTAAAAATGAATGTCCAGCACGGATTTCTGTGCTGCTTCCAGTTCTGGCGAAGGAGAACTTCTGTGCTAACCCCCAGAAAGCAATGGACAAGTTTATCTCAAGAGATACTCGGCCAAGAGTCCCTCTTTAGTTATTTCATTAAAGTAAACACCAGGAACTCCTGGCTTACCCTGACTTTAGGCTATTCCTTTTGGCAACTCAATTACGAAACATAATAGAGTTGTCTAAGGAGATAGATATAAGGTGTTCATACATGCAACAGACAGTATGAGACCCTTAGGAGAGGTGGTTTCGTTACGTAAGTCCCACAGACTGGAAAAACAATTGCACAAGCACTCCTGTTAATACCACACTTCATGTGTGGGACACTTGACTTTTATATATATTTTAATTTAGTTTATACATTCACATATTTCATATTTAATGGACTAACATTCCCGAATTCCTCCCTCCTTTTGACTGCCCCCTTCCAATGCCACCCGAATTTCTTCTTTTGATTGACTCCACTATCCTGGTCCAGTCTTTTCCCCGGTTGGGGTCTGGTCAGCCAAGCTGTACTGTATCACTTTTCTGGTGTTGGATTATAGCTTACTAATCATCGAATTTGGAGGTTTCCAGTACCTTTATTATGTTTCTTAGGGCATGACAGCTCTATGGAGTCTTTGATTAAAAAAAGAAATCGAGGAGGTGGCCCCTTTGTTTTGTAAAGTCATTTCCTCGCCTTTGATACTTTTGGATTGTTTTTCCATCACCAGGATCCACCGCACTCTTTCTGTCCACCTGAGTTCGGTAGGGGCCCAATATTGTCCTCAAAGGGAGAGCATCGTGTGGGACATTTTAAGTGAGAGAGGTTCCCTGACCTCCCATCTATCACCGTACACTCAATTTTTTTAACCACGAAAGCACGAAACCCAGCGCCATTCAATAGGTGGCAAGAGGGGGGTGTAGTTACTTTGTATATTTGTTTCACAACTGGATAATTACATGTTTCACACAATGCAAACTGGACTTCATGTTAACGGAGTCGTAGACACGACATTTTGCTCAGATGTGACACTGGATGATGCACCCAGAGGTTAATAAAAGAGAAAAAAGCACCTCTTGAGGGGGTGCTGTCACCATTCCTGTCTCTGAAAGGCCTTGTCTCTAAACTGTATGCAGTACTTTCAGATGATAAAACTAACCCTAAGTAGGCTTACCAGAACAAATGGAACAAGGCGCTTGGCAGAGAAATTTCCACTAAAGAATGGGAGAAATTATGGGTGGCTATCCATAAAAGCTCAATGTTTATGAAGACGTGAGACATACACTATAAACTGCTTCACGGATGGCACTTCCAGCCCACTACAGTTCATAAAATGTTCCCTACTGCTAGCTCACTGTGCCTAAAGTATAAAGAGGTTCTTTCTATCACTTTGGTGGGAATGCTCAAACGTAAAGCCCTTCTGGAAAGAAATTGAGAAGGTATTTAAAGAGATTTTGGGCTTCCCTCTGCCCTATATGCCAGCACTGTTTTTGCCTGGCCCTTAGAGAGAGCTCAGATATGTGTCAAACAATTATAAGTCAATCATGTGAAGCTGTTTGGGGGCGGCGAAATTAGTATTAGCTATGTGGTGGCTGTGTAGTGGAAGAGAAAAAATCCTCCCCTCACTTCGATTTTCCAGTGGTATAGTCACCTGTTGGACATAGCACCTTATAAGTAATGTCAAGGGGGGGGACACTTGAATTTTGGTGCACTTTGGTCCCCTAGCATAGAATATCTATCAAGAGGTCATCCAAATACTGTCTGTCCATGGCTAGTAAGAAAAGCCTACCATATTTTTTAATGTGCTGATTTACCCATGGGCAATATAGGAGCAGTATTCTAATGTTTTTTTTGCGGATGAGAGGAATCTGTTAAATCAGTGCATTTGAGGCTATTTTCTATTTTGTGACAAACAGATGTTTGATCATAGCTAGCTGGGGAGGGCAGGGAAGATAGTGGTTGTGTGGGAGGTTATTAATGGGTTCTACATTTTCTTTTTATAATTTGAAAATGTTTTCATTATCTCTTGAAATATGAGACCACTGTTACCTTATGTAAGTTGAATGATGCTTTGTCAGTGTGAACGCTAATAAACTTTCTAATTAAAAGCAAAAACGAATATGAATGTGTTAGTACTCATCAGAGGAGATATGTAACAACCTTTGTTTGATTCATGTGCAGTTGTTAAAAAAAGAATACAGACAAGGGTGATGCCTTGGGTATTTGAGGTGATAACGCGTCCGTCTATGTTAATTTATACACATCAGGACTCGTTTCAGGCCGATGAATCTTTGGACCCAGTGGTGAGACACCGTAAGACGAGACAACTGATCAATACATCAAACCATATGTCAATAATATTGTTAATATATATCACCACAATATATTTCACTTTAGACATTAATAAATCTTCGACGCAACCATGACCTTTCAGTCATGAATAACCACACCTTATTGAAGTTTTGTGAATTTTATTCCCTATTGATTACAATCTAATAGCAAATGTATTAATCTCAAAACCAAGAAGCAAAGAACATTATCACAAAGCGGCGACTATGATAAGTTTTCATCAATGCAAAGATCACAAATATAAGATAATCATATGAAGATAACAAATCAAAATACATAGAACCTCCTAAAGGTCTTAGTTCAGCATAGCACCATGTCAGTCACTTCAGTTACGTCAGTTAAGATGAACACCTCATCTAGCCACTGATTAGCATTAGCATGTTGGGCTTCATGCAAAACAATTTAGAACATCAATTTGGAAAACGTCTAACTAAGGTCTCTAATCAAAACACACAGCAGTTGGTACCTAGAAAGGAAAGGCAAAATAAATGAATTTCCATTAGCAACAGTATAATTACCCTCCTCGGAATAGGTCAGCATACAAGGTCAGTCTTCGTCTTCAGGACATCAGTTAAATCGCCATCAGTCTATCTAAGCTAAGGGCAGGGGACACTTCCCTCATAAGGAAGAAAGTGTAATGGGGCAGTCTATGGATGAGGATAGTTTTGTCTAAGTCTCAGATCCCCAAATAGAGTGACAGAGTTTCTGGATGCAATCGATATCATTCCCTACCTAATGCCGTTTGTTCCTTGTGTCATGAGTTTTTATCCCTTTTTCGAAATACATTCCCCCAAAATCCTATTGGTCAGTCACTACACCCCACTATCTGTAACCTATCAATTTATACATTAAGTAATACATTTGTCATTCTATGATATTTCTCGTGCTTCTAAGTGGTCTTTATAATTGACGTTTTCGTAGGTGGCACATCCGGGGTTACTTCATTTTCTGGCACACACTTCGGGTCAAGAGTTCTCTTCTCCGCGATTTAATGTCCTTAAAAGTGTCTATGTTTGTTGCGAAGTCCATAATTTTTATACTAAAGCTGCTAGCATGCGGATGAGAAAAATTAGCATTGTTGCAAATAAGTGAAGAAAAGAACAATTGCTGGTTCATGGCCTTTTGCAAATCAGTACACTGGAGAAACAGAAAAATACGCTTTAATATGAGAGCTACACAGCCATTTTTCGATTCACGCTAACTTAAGGCTTATGAATTCTAATAAATGCAGTCTTTTAATGTTTTCAATTAATCATAATACAAACAATTATTGCTTACAATCGACATTAGTTTACGCATGTGAAAAATTCTCCACGTTTAAATACGTTTCAATTAATCATATTATTAATACAGCATTTGTTAAATATAAGCATTTCACATCTAGAATAGGTAATATTTAAACTACGCTCTCTCAGTCTCTCCTCTGATGACGCTCGTCATCACACAATCTTTTGATCTTAATTTTTCACCTTGCGCATAATACGCATTTCAACATCTTGCCCTTTATGTGAGCTTTCCCATATTTCATTGAACATTTTCTCTCTTTCACTTTCTTCATTTCTTTTGGTTCTTTTAGTCCAATTTCTTTTTACCTTGTCATTGATTCTACATGCTCCCCATAATCCTAATAAACAAATTAAAACAATTAATAGACCCATCATAATTTTTGCAAGTACCCCATTCCAAATGTTGGTAAACCAGCTTCCCACTCGGGCAATTCCTTTTCCAAATTTTTCCCAAACACCAAGTTCTTTGAGATCCTTCAAATCTGTACTATCTCTGGTAAGGTTAGTAAGCATGTTTCTAATTTTCTTACTGTTATCTGGAATAAATGAACAACAATGACGCTCATTAAGCATTTTACAAACACCTCCACTCTTTGCTAAAAGAATGTCTAAAGCAAGCCGATTTTGAAGAGTCATAGCTCTTTCTGCAGCAAGTTCAGTATCCATCAGGAGTATAGCTCCTGTAAAATTTGTCAGCATGTTATCCACAATAGTAGAAAACTTTTGAATTTTCATAGAATTTAAGATAACCCCTACTGATGGGATTATGGCTCCAAATATATCACCAATGACAGCCGCCACTGATTCTCGTTTTTGTCTGGGATGTTGTAATTCAGACGTTTTAGGTATTTGTTTTAAGTCATCAATCTGGTATATCTTTGGAAATACTATTCCCAAATAACATGTCCCATACCATCCCTTAGGAAGACGGTAATATGCATTCAGTCCACAAATATAATAGATTCCAGGGATTGCTGGATCTTGTCCATTTAACATAAAGGTCCATTTACTCTGAAACAAAAACACATGCCTACATTCACTCGTACCCACAAACAAATTGTCTTGATCGGATTTTGGTCTATATATACATAGTCTATCTACATGTAATGCATCTATAGCTAATTTGCCTTGAGTTTTACTTGCAGTATAAGCATAATCATTTGTATAAGTACGTTTTTCTAGGCCTTTTTCTAACCTTTCTTTCAGTGCCTTGCGTCTATCATCTGTGTGATCTAAAAAACTTTTCTCTACAGGAGACAATAAGCAAGTCAAATTATTGCGATGTGCATAAGCAGTTCCAAATGTAAGTGTTGGCTCAAATAATCCTCTAACTATTTTAATATCATGCTCTTTAGCTAATTTATTTAGGAATTCAATCACAGGCACAAAAGAAAACACAACCTCCAAATTTGAATAAAAGTATTGCACATGCTCTTGATTATAGAATCTTGTTAATAGCAAGCTGCAACTAATTCCATAAGTAAGAGGGAGGCTATGATAAGTGACTCCCTCCTGCACAGACGAAGGAATTTTAGGACATACATAACAATCTTTCGCATCCATAGTTTCCACATACTCATTTAACAAGCAATAGAAGACGTTAGTAGAAAGTTCCCCTTTTGCATTAGTTCCCTCATGCATATGTCTTGCGTCTTGCTCAAACCTCTCCCACGGTGATAGTTTAGTAGTGGTAGTTTCAGGTTTCGAAGTTGCATTAATAGTTTCTCTCTCTCTCCATGGCATTCCCACAATCACTCCCACAATCATTACTGCACATACAACACCTATTATAAGACCTAACCAACCACACACCTTACTTCCTTTGCTACTGTAATCCATGTTTGTATAGAATCAGAATAGCAGATCAACAATCAACTTGAGAAGAAAACTCTTTTTTTTTTTTTTTTCTTTTTTACAGCGTCTTCACTCACTCCAGGACCCTTTTCGTCAATTCAGGTTAGCAGCTTGTCGTAATTAGGTTTCCTTAAAGTCAAATCCAGGTTTAGTGTCACTTTCCGGTAGTTTCTAAAGACTCTTTCTCTTTTCAGTTTTCACGAATTCATTTTATCCGAATTTTCCCTTTGAATATCTTCAGGTACCGTAGTATTGGCCTGGTATTTCTCGATCAAAGCAGAATGCTAAAAATTCTTGTTGCCATTCAGAGGTTGTAGCATATGCCCATTCAGGACCTGTATATCTTCTGTTTACTATTCTCTTCCTTTTTAGCCTTCGTTCACCTTGTTGTTCTCCTTCACTCAGATCATCTGCTTGTGAAGTATCACTTTCTTCTATTATTGTCTCGTTTGATACCTCTCTTATTTTAGGATGTGACTTGTCTGGCCAATTATCGCCTCTGTGTGTCTTGGTTTGATGTTTCCCTTCAGGACGTTGGACAGCACCCTCCTCTTGTGATATGGTGTTTTCTCTTGACGGACCTGCAACTGGTTCAGGAGACTCTGACTCGTTCTGATTTGTATCTACAATTTCTCCGTCTCTTTCGTCTTCCTGTTCTATGCTGAGTTCGGGCTCTAAATCATATTCGTCTACTTCTGGGAGAACCTCTTCTTGACTTAGTTCTCCTGCTGCCTCAACTGAGATAGGCACTCTGTCACCTCTCTCGAACTCATTGACAGTTTGAGGGACAAGGCTGTTCTCAGTGGGCTCTCTGGTAGTCTCAGTTCCTTCTTGACTGATCTCTGACTCTGAGAGTTCTCTTCCTGAAGTTGGTGTACCGGAGACTTAAATTTCCTCTTCAACAGGACTCGTTACCTTTCTTGTGTGACTGGCATGTATCCAGTTGGGAACCCCGGCACACTTCACAGCAGTGGTGGTCGTCAATATTACTTGATACGGCCCCTTCCAGCGCGGCTCAAGACACGATTTTCTCACGTGCTTCTTGACAACCACCCAATCTCCAGCTTGCAGAGAGTGTCCTGGTTCGCCAATTGGTGGCAACGTGTTAGCTTCCACCTGGTGAGAGAAAGAGCGAATCACGTCAGCCAAACCTTTGCAGTAATCCAACACCATATCCTCTGTAATATTCACTAGCGCATTTGCAGGTACCGCTGGTAATCTCATTGCTCTGCCCATGAGGATTTCATGGGGGGACAGTCCTGTTTTCTTATCTGGGGTGTTTCTCATAGACATCAGTACTAGAGGTAAAGCATCTGGCCACTTCATGTTTGTTGCAGCACACATTTTTGCTATCCTTGATTTTAAGGTACCATTCATCTGTTCAACTAGTCCTGATGCTTCAGGGCGATAGCTACAATGCAGCTTTTGTTCAATGTTGAGTGCGGCACACAGAAGTTTAATCACCTTATTGTCGAAGTGTCTCCCCCTATCTGATTCTATAGAAACCGGAAACCCGAACCTTGGTATTAATTCTCTGAGTAGTAGTTTTGCAACTGTAAGACTGTCATTCCTACGTGTGGGATATGCCTCAATCCAATGACTGAAAACACACACAATCACCAACACGTACTTCAATCCTCCACAAACAGGCCTTTCGATAAAATCCATTTGCATTTTGTTGAATGGACCTCCAGCTCTCCCAATGTGGCTCAAAGTTACCACAGTTCCTTTTCCAGCATTCATCTGTTGACAGATGACGCACCTGTGGCAAGTGATTTCTGCGGCATGTCTGAATTTTGGATTAAACCAATCAATCTTAAAGGATCTGATCATGGCATCTCTTCCTAGATGGGCCTGCCCATGGTATAACCGTGCAAACTGCGACAAAAGACTATTTGGCAGAACCAGTTTTCCATCTTCTGAAACCCACAGATCATCTGCCCTTTGTACACACTGCATTTTCTGCCAGGAACGTTTTTCTTCTTTGCTAGCACGACTTTGTAATGTCTTTAGTTCATCTAATGTATCAACCACTCGTAATGCTAGACTTAAACTCGTGTCGTTTTCAGGTTGTGGTAATAATTCCCACTGCTCCTTAAATGATATACAGTTTAATGCACAAAATCTTGCAACTTGATCTGCATAGCCGTTTCCCATTGACACAAAGTCTTGTGATCTGGTGTGGGCACTGCACTTTACCACAGCAATTTCAAGAGGTAACTGAATCGCATGTAACAAATCTCTTATTTGTTCACCATTTTTCACAGGAGAACCAGAGGAGGTCATGAAAGCCCTCTGTGACCAGAGTTGGCCAAAATCATGCACGATTCCAAATCCATATCTGCTGTCAGTATAGATAGTGACTTTCAAATTTACAGCTGCGTGGCATGCTTTTGTAAGAGCTATTAATTCTGCCACCTGTGCAGAAAACACTTTCTCGAGCCAGGAGGCTTCGACAATGCCAGTTATGGTACATACTGCGTAACCGGCTCTCAATGTTCCTGCTGAATCTCTTAGACAGGACCCATCAACAAACATAATGCAATCATTTTCTTTTAACTGGGTATCCTGTATGTCTGGGCGAGGTTTGGTACAGAGCTCAGTCACCTCAAGACAATCATGCTCAAATTCTTCCCCATCTTTGATTTCTGTATTTTCATTGGGAAGTAAGGTTGCCGGGTTCAGCACAGTGCATCTCTTTAGTGTGACATTTGGAGACCCCAGTATAATCGTCTCATATTTAGTGAGTCGTGCATTTGTCATGTGTTGTGTCTTAGTTCGTGTCAACAGAATTTCAACTGAATGTGGAACCATTACTGTCAGGGGGTATCCCATGACTATGCCTTCACATTGTGAAAGGCTTTGACCAACTGCTGCAACTGCTCGCAAACAACCCGGTAAGGCTGCTGCGACGGGGTCCAAAGTAGCTGAAAAATATGCTACAGGGCGATTTGCATCTCCGTGGACCTGTGTTAAAACAGACAAAGAACAAGCATCACATTCATGACAGAACAACAGAAAAGGTTTTTCATAATCAGGCATTCCTAATGCTGGAGCCCTGCACATGCATTCCTTCAATTCTAGAAATGATTCAAGCTCCTCTTTTGTCAAAGTGATTGTGTATGGTTCGTCCTTGACTTCTTTTCCTGTCAATTTTATTAAAGGTTTTGAGATGATCGAGAAGTTGGGTATCCACTGGCGACAGTAGCCCACCATTCCCAAAAACATCCTGACATCTCTTTTTGTTGTTGGGGGATTCATCTGCAAAACAGCTGTTATTCTTTCCTTTGATATTCTTCGGGACCCTTTCTCAATCAGATGTTCGAAGTATTTCACTTCTTTTTGACAGTATTGCAACTTTCTGGGTGACACCTTGTGTCCATTCTTTCCCAGATGATTCAACAATGCAATGGTATCATATTTACAACTGTCTCTGGTTTTAGATGCAATCAGCAAATCGTCAATGTACTGCACAAGAGTCGAATTAAAAGGCAGCACAAGAGGTTCCAAATCCTTTTTTAATATCTGATTGAAGATGGACGGTGACTCAGAAAACCCCTGAGGAATTCTGCACCAACTGTACACCTTATCCAGGAATTTAAAACTGAACAAAAATTGACTGTCTTCATGAAGAGGTATCGAGAAGAATGCTTGTGATAGGTCTACTACAGTAAACCATTCAGCATCACATGGAACCTGGAACATTATTACTGCTGGGTTAGGTACCACAGGGCAGCATTTTATCACAATTTCGTTTATTTTTCTCAAATCCTGCACAATTCGAACTTTTCCACAGGGCTTCTTCAAACCCATAATGGGAGAGTTGCACGGACTACTCAAAACTTCTTTCAGGACTCCCTGTCTGAGAAAATCTGCAATTATTTGTGATACCTCAATGAGGACATCTTGGGTCATGTGGTATTGTGGCACTTGTGGGAACGCTGCATTCGGCTTTATCTGTACCTTGATTGGTTCTACTCCCTTGATTAACCCTACTTCTTTCCCAGTCAAATCCCACACTTTCTCTGTTACAGTTCTTTGTAAATCGACAGATAGGTCGATCAAAGTATGCATTGGGAATAAAGTAATTAAAGGGTAATCTTCATTAGTCTCTCCTCCTTCCTCCATGAATTGACTCTCATCTCCCTCATCGTCACTGTTTGTCTGTACCTCTATTCCATCATTGCAACAGGTAATCGAATATTTTGTTTTACATAGTAAGGCCCCCATTCCAACATTGACGGGCGGCGGAGGCCGCCCGCTAATGTTGCGCGGCAGAAATACCGCTCCGCGGTCCAGAGACCGCGGAGGGTATTCCAAGTTTTCCCATGGGCTGGCGGGCGGCCGACGAAAGGCCGCCCGCCAGCCCAGGGGAAAACAACCTTCCCACGATGAAGCCGGCTCGTAATCGAGCCGGCGGAGTGGGAAGGTGCGACGGGTGCTACTGCACCCGTCGCGTATTTCACTGTCTGCTATGCAGACAGTGAAATACAAGCGGGCCCTCTTACGGGGGCCCCTGCAGTGCCCATGCCATTGGCATTGGCATGGGCACTGCAGGGGCCCCCAGGGGCCCCGCGACACCCCCTACCGCCATCCTGTTCCTGGCGGGCGAACCGCCAGGAACAGGATGGCGGTAGGGGGTGTCAGAATCCCCAAGGCGGCGCAGCAAGCTGCGCCGCCTTGGAGGATTCCAACGGGCAGCGGAAAACCGGCGGGAGACCGCCGGTTTTCCTGCACTGACCGCGGCCAAAGCGCCGCGGTCAGAATGCCCTGCGGGGCACTGCCGGGCTGTCGGCGGTGCTCCCGCCAACCGCGAGCCTGGCGGTCACAGACCGCCAGGCTCGTAATGAGGGCCTAAGTCTCTTCCTAGTAAGGATACTGGGCTTGAATCGCATACAACGAATCTATGCAGGCCTTGGAAACTACCAATTTCAACCTGCACTGGATCAGTAATCGGATTAGTCAGATATTGGTTTGCCACACCAACCACTCGTATGGTACGCCCTGAGAGAGGTAATCTCGGTACTTCTGCACTTCGAACTGTAGAGCGTGTAGCTCCTGTGTCGACCAAAAATGAAACCCTATAGCCCATTACTTTTCCCTCTACATATGGGCCTCTCTGATCCACCTCTAAAGATGCTGCAAGCCTGCACTCTTCACTGTCTGAGCTGTCATCTGACCAATCTCCATTCATGCCACTTTCACCTCGTAATGGGAATTGTTGCACAGTGTTGTTTTGGTTGGTTACCTGACCTGTGACCTGCTGAGGAAGCATCACCTGTTGCTGTCCCATCGGAGCCATGGGTAATTGCATTTGCTGTCTAGGCACCATAGGAATCTGCTGCTGCATTGGTTGCACTGATACTGACTGGAAACGCAACATTTGCATCTGCTGCATGGGTTGTACCCCTGGCATTGGTACCAAATTATTCTGAAAATTCGGGTTTTGATGTCTCATTTTTGGACCTCGTGGATTTTGTAATGTACCGACATTAATGCTTTGCTGAACTGCACCATCCTGCATCATATTCGGACAATCCCATTTCCAATGCCCCATGCCCCCGCATGCATGACATGGTGACAACTTTTTCACTACCTGACCGTCATTTTGAATAATAACATTATTCATGTCCGAACCACGGTTCACAAATCCTCGACCTCTACCTCTCGGCTGTGCCTGAAACACACCATGCATTTGCGGTTGTTGCTGTATCATTTGCTGAACTCCATTCCCCTGTATTCCAGCTTGTACAGCCCTTATCTGCATCACCATCACTTTCTCCTTCAACTTTTTCTGCTTTAACTCAATCTCATCACTACAGTATTTTGCATACTGTAATACTTCATCAATCGGTTTAGCTTGCCAACAAATCAAATGATTCTTAATCATCTGGCTGACCTCCGGCCTCAGCCCTTCGACGAACCTAAACACAAGATGATTCATGTCCTTCGGTTCGATAGTCTCAGTACCACTGTAATGTTTGAACGCTTTTAATAATCTCTCGTAATATGCATGTATTGACTCTTTAACCTCTTGAGAGGTCCGGTCGATTTTCTGCCAATCGGTCACCTTCGGCGACACCTTTTGTTTCAAAAACTCAATTACTTTATGATAATATTTCATCACCTCTTCTGAAGGTGCTCCAGTCACCTTATCTCTTGCCGGCTCCTTCGTGGGCTAATCTACCCCTCTTTTGCACTCAAGCCACAAATCTGGCGGAACAATGATCTCAAACAAAGTATTCAAGTCTTCCCAAAGACACTTTGCAAGCTTCACAAACCCATCTGTCTGTTGATACCACTCGATCGTTTTTTCTCTTAACCTAGGGTAATCATTCGTAAAGGATAAAATGTCTCCTCTAGTCCATGGCACATGCACTAAAACACCACCAGCTGTCTCTCTCATAGGTAAGATTTTCACTGTGCCTAGATTAGGTGTGGTCCCAACTTTATTTGACCCTGGGCTATCTCCCTTTCCCTTATCTCTTTTCTTTGCCCATCGGCCTTCCCATTTCTCTAATGTACCCCAAATCTGTGCACTTTGCAACAGTTCTTTCAGGTGTGCCTTCATGCCTGCAGATCTCATGTGTTCAAAATCTTTAGAGTCAAAATCTAATCTGTAGCTTCTTTTTAAATGTTTAGTGTTTCCGATATCGATATTGTATTTGTCTGCCAAATTCGCTAATTTCTGATGGACCTTGCTCACCTCTTTGGTAATCTTGGGGCACAAGTACCTCAATTCTGCCTCAGTGTATGATTCCAACCTATTTACTCCCATTGTTCCTTCCACTAACTCGGCAGCTTCTGCCCCTAGTCGTACAAAATTCAAGTATTCATTTTGTTTTTCTTTCTCAGGTTCAACTGTGGTCACTGTAGTCTTCTGTGAGGTACAAGTTTTCTCTAACCACTCATTTAGCTGTAGTACTGAAAAACCCTGCAGTGAAATGTTCCCTGCATGTATCATTGGAGAATGTGAGGTATTCGTACTCATAGTTTGGGGAGTCAAGACTCCCAACCCTGCTTGACGCATCGCTTCGAGAGATGCTCCTACTGGACTAAGGTCCATCAAGGGTCTCGGTTGTTCATATACTTGTTCTCCCGGGGCCATTATCTGTGGAGTTCTCATAGGCCCTCCTCTTATCGCTTCCTGAGTCATAACTCCCTGTTCACATGTCCCTGTTTTATCCTGTGCATACAACGGCACCGGGGGACCAACAGTAATAGGTAGCGATATAGCGGCAGGTGTCTGACCTGATCCTAAGCTTCTTGGAGCTGCAACACCATAGGTCTGCTCCAGTGTACCTGGTACAGGTACTAACGGTGGTCCTGCTACAGGGTTATACCTAGGTATCAGCTGTGGCGGTTGAGACACTAGCTTCGGAGTCGACTCAATCTGTATTAACCTTGGCTTTGTATATATCGGGTCTGGCGGCACTACCAAGTTCGTGGTAGTCGCAAGCACTGGGACATCAGGGTAAATTCTTTTTATCTGCGGTGGAGGCTGCAACTGTATCGGCAAGTCTGGTGCAGTGGGTACACTGACACCATTCTGTATCGAGGTTGTATCGCTAGTCTGTACCGTATCAGTAACTCCCTTCTCCTGCGTCTGGTTCCCAGGATCCAAGCTAGTACTTGGAGCACTGTCACTCACCGCATACAGTGGCGGACGATCATGTAACAATCTATCCATAAATTCCTCATCATCTGAATCATCTTCCTCTTCCCAGGACCTTTTATTTTCTTTAGTTTTGCCTGAATCTTTGTCGGTTTTGCAGGAGGCTTTCCTTCCCTGTGTCTTTTCACCCTGTGTTATTGCCGGAAATAACTTCAACCCATCTACAATTCCCCGTCTCCACATTTTGTTCTCATTGTCCCATCTAGCTTCTGCATAGGATTTTTCCACCCTTTTCAGTCTTCTCTGAAACCTTTCTTGTCTATGTTTAATAGCCATCAAGTCCCAGATCGCCAAAGCCTCGTATTGTGCCGGTCTCGGAGGTAGTTTCTGCGTACTTAACATCCACCTCAAATTTTCTAGCACCTTTGGATTAAATGTCCCATGTTCTGGGAACGCTAGACACCCCTCTTTCTCTGTTAATTTGCACCATTGTTTCATCCATAAACAAGGTGCAACACCCTTTTCTTCCATAACTGTATAAGCTGGAGTACCCTCAGGTGGTGTAGGTTCCCCATCGGTTGCAACAATATATACGTCTCCTTTTAAAGCGCTTTTGAATGCCTTGACAAAATTCATTTTTGCAATTCTTTATTTCGTATTCAATCAGAAATGGCTTAGTTCCCAGGACGCTCTTCACCTGCCCTTTCTCAACCTATTGCCTCTCACGGACAGCAGCCAATCCGTGCGCGACCCCTCTCGAAATCTGACCTATCTCAGCGCGGCACCACTGACGTCACACTCACACATACTGCAGCTGACAAAGTCTTGCAGCTCGTCCACTCTTCACTGACCCCTTACAACTCATACAAACTAATGCGAATTATTGCGAGCACCTTAAAATGACAACACAAATCTGTCGGTTTACTACAGGAAGGGTAACACATTCGCTTCAGAACTTTACAGAAATTTCACTTGAAGCCTCGGCCGCTACTCTCTCCTTCTCAGTTCCCACATACGCAAGCAGAATTCGACCTGCAAATCCTACTCTCGACTTGTCAATGACTCCTTCTAGTGCACTTTAGAATTTGTCAAATCTCCATCGAAGGTTTCACACATACATCATAACTCAAAACTCAACTTGTCAACCACGCCCGATTGACCTATTAAACCTCACAGATTACAACATAAACCACATTTATCATCATACTCCGGAGTCTTAGACCTCAACAGGTCCATACACAACAACCAACCACATGGATAATTTTGAGCAATAAGCGCTACATTCATATGAAGTACGCTGACTTCCCTACTCTCATACTGTGGAGTACGCCCACTCCTGCTAAACAACACTTAATTTGGCCTAAATACACGCAAATTTTCACAACCACCTGCAAGATGCATAAGCTTAGGTAAGCGCAAAGACTCTAACCACACATACTATGGCGCAGAGAACATTCCCAACTCATTTAGGCAGGCTCCGAGATCCCAGGAAAGCCATGGCGAACCTAGCAACCCATCATCTCCCCAAATTGCAGTATCACAGAAAAACAAATTAAACAATGAAACTCCGTCCTAGGGCCCCCAAGGGCCAAATCGTCGCTCTGCTACCAGAACTGATAACGCGTCCGTCTATGTTAAATTATACACATCGGGACTCGTTTCAGGCCGATGAATCTTTGGACCCAGTGGTGAGACACCGTAAGACGAGACAACTGATCAATACATCAAACCATATGTCAATAATATTGTTAACATATATCACCACAATATATTTCACTTTAGACATTAATAAATCTTCGACGCAACCATGACCTTTCAGTCATGAATAACCACACCTTATTGAAGTTTTGTGAATTTTATTCCCTATTGATTACAATCTAATAGCAAATGTATTAATCTCAAAACCAAGAAGCAAAGAACATTATCACAAAGCGGCGACTATGATAAGTTTTCATCAATGCAAAGATCACAAATATAAGATAATCATATGAAGATAACAAATCAAAATACATAGAACCTCCTAAAGGTCTTAGTTCAGCATAGCACCATGTCAGTCACTTCAGTTACGTCAGTTAAGATGAACACCTCATCTAGCCACTGATTAGCATTAGCATGTTGGGCTTCATGCAAAACAATTTAGAACATCAATTTGAAAAACGTCTAACTAAGGTCTCTAATCAAAACACACAGCAGTTGGTACCTAGAAAGGAAAGGCAAAATAAATGAATTTCCATTAGCAAGGGTATAATTACCCTCCTCGGAATAGGTCAGCATACAGGGCCAGTCTTCGTCTTCAGGACATCAGTTAAATCGCCATCAGTCTATCTAAGCTAAGGGCAGGGGACACTTCCCTCATAAGGAAGAAAGTGTAATGGGGCAGTCTATGGATGAGGATAGTTTTGTCTAAGTCTCAGATCACCAAATAGAGTGACAGAGTTTCTGGATGCAATCAATATCATTCCCTACCTAATGCCGTTTGTTCCTTGTGTCATGAGTTTTTATCCCTTTTTCGAAATACATTCCCCCAAAATCCTATTGGTCAGTCACTACACCCCACTATCTGTAACCTATCAATTTATACATTAAGTAATACATTTGTCATTCTATGATATTTCTCGTGCTTCTAATTGGTCTTTATAATTGACGTTTTTGTAGGTGGCACATCCGGGGTTACTTCATTTTCTGGCACACACTTCGGGTCAAGAGTTCTCTTCTCCGCGATTTAATGTCCTTGAAAGTGTCTATGTTTGTTGCAAAGTCCATAATTTTTATACTAAAGCTGCTAGCATGCGGATGAGAAAAATTAGCATTGTTGCAAATAAGTGAAGAAAAGAACAATTGCTGGTTCATGGCCTTTTGCAAATCAGTACACTGGAGAAACAGAAAAATACGCTTTAATATGAGAGCTACACAGCCAGTTTTCGATTCACGCTAACTTAAGGCTTATGAATTCTAATAAATGCAGTCTTTTAATGTTTTCAATTAATCATAATACAAACAATTATTGCTTACAGTCGACATTAGTTTACGCATGTGAAAAATTCTCCACGTTTAAATACGTTTCAATGAATGATATTATTAATACAGCATTTGTTAAATATAAGCATTTCACATCTAGAATAGGTAATATTTAAACTACGCTCTCTCAGAGGCACAGGGAGTAACAATAGCCTTTTCGTGTTTATTGGAAGCACCCTTTTGTGCTACAGAATGTATTTGTGGAAGGCACCATTTATGGCACATATACCCTACATGCTCACAACACGTAAGTAGAATCACAGATTTACAGAGAGGCAGGGAGCAGGTGAAAAACCTATTCTCTTGCCTATCAGAATGCTAACACCAACCATTGGTTTCCCGGTACCCTTCTTAGGGTACAGTCACCCTTCAAAGCATGCACATAATCTACAGCCTCATGAAAGAAGTGATGGAGGTCCATCACCAGTCTTGAGATTGATGACTTGTTGGAACAAAAATCAGAGGAAAAGGCCATGGCATACCAAAGTGAGATTGTCTGATGTCCCAACAAATGTAAACAAATATAAACAAAGCAAATTACCCTAGTGCACATTAGAGCAAAATGTTGATTTAATATCCATTTTTCTATTATGTTAAACGCAAGCCATAGAGTTTACTTTTAGGTTTCAGCTTGGCCTAATTAACCTGAGCGTGCATTCTTATTCTTGTCATCGTCTTTATAATTTTGTTGCTCTTCATTTAAACTGTACCCAGGTTGGAAGGAGTGGGAACATACCAGCTGGAACAACAGTGGATACAGATATCACCCACCCCTACGAGTTTGATTTTTATCTCTGTAGCCACGCTGGAATACAGGTAAATCAAGTGTCTGATAGTTGAATATTGTCCAACTAAGTGTCTTGTCTCAAATCACTTATATTAAGATGAAACCTCAGTTCTAAATATTTTTTTCCCACACGGATGTCCGGAGCAAAAGTTAACTACAATTATTTACCATTTTAAAACAACTAAATCAACATTAGGTATTAAAGCAATTTAATGTGCCTGAATCTGCATTTTCTAATTCTTTTTTTTTTAAAGGAAAACAAATATAAATGTACGGAATTGGAGCTAGATAGACGAAGGATGACCAAGGCCTCTGTGTGTACTTGCATAATGACTTTCTTACTTGTACCCGACGCACAACAGCATTGCCGCCAGCCGTATTACAAGCTGGCTTCATTGTTGTTGTGCGTTTCCCGCTGGGCCAGCGGACGGAAACAGGTTTCAGCCTGCTGGCCCAGCGGGAAACTCATAATGGGGCCAGCGGGAAGGAGACCACACTGGCGGGAGTTTGACGGGTGGCCTTTTCCACCTGCAAAACTCCTAAGGAGGGCCTTAGTCTCATAACTGATAATTGTCTTAATTGTTGTTTCGGGTGCCACATTTCTTGTCTCATCAAGGTAATGTCTTAGAACCCTTTTCACATCAAGCGAGTGAATGGTCCTTTGCACCAGAGAGGAGGAGTTAGGATAAATGTGGACAGAACTACAGCTTGATCTGCATAAAAATCCAAGGTAAAACAATCTTCCATCAATGGATATAAGCCTGTGCACAGTTCTTTAGATCATTGATTTCACCAACTAATCGTGCAAACTTAATGCCAACAAACATATGGTTAAAACTAAATTTTACAGAGTGGATGTTTTCAGGGACCCAAGAGCAGGACTCATAGCTTAGACAGATAATA
Organism: Pleurodeles waltl; assembly: GCF_031143425.1. Lineage (NCBI taxonomy): Eukaryota > Metazoa > Chordata > Amphibia > Caudata > Salamandridae > Pleurodeles > Pleurodeles waltl. Next base: position 873,512,129 of record NC_090440.1, read on the forward strand.
TTTTGATTTTAAGATGAAGCAAGTTTCTTGATAGGAAATAAATATTTAAGATATTCTAAAAAAATCTTTAGTCACAAGGACAGTGAAGAAAGATACTTCAAAATAACTTTTCCTGTAGACCTTGATGAGTGGTTGGTGAACATCTATAGAATTAAACAAGAATCTTGACCTAGTTAATTCTATGAGATGGGTACCAGTGTGTTTTATTGGCACTTGATAGAATTAATTATTTGTTTTGCACAGCAGATGCAGAGCCTTGTTCGCTTGAGCCTCTGGCTGCCTCAGGATGTTCATGCAGTCTGGTGGCAAATTCAAATGAATGTATTTCATGAATTTATGCCACCGAGATCAGTGACAAAGGTACGGTGCAGGATTCTCTTCTTACACTGGACATCAGATCCTGTCTGCACTGCACACTCATGTGGTTGCTAAGAATAGTTAAAGAAAATATGTGAACCATTAATGGCAAGGCTACTTGGGTGCTTAATATTAGCTAGCCTTGGCCTGGCTAACTTCAGCTTGATGAACTTTTTTGCTGTCTCTGGGAACAGAGTTTAAGTGCAATAAAATGAATTTGGCCAGCCAGTCATAAACAAATTAATTTCCCTCGGATCCTGTCTTTTGTATCTTGACCTGCTTCCTTAGAGAGGTTCCCCAACTTATTTTCCTCCCTCATTCTACAAGTAGTGGCTGTGTTGTCTATCTGCATCCACACAGAGTTGTTCTTTTGGGCTAGGCAAAAGGATTGTAGGGTCAGATGCATTGGCTTAGGTCTAGCTTATTATCTGCTAGAATTATTCCCTAGATGATCACATACAGTGGATCTGAATTTTCTAAATGAATCTCACCTCTCTGTTAGGGAGACACCTTTCCCTATGGCATAGATTGAAACAGTTCTCCTTTAATAAGGCTTTATATACCCAATGGGGGTAAGGCTTTAAGGCTGTATACAGTATTGATCTGTTTCCCCAGTTACATAAGCACTCCCTCTACTACTCCTGTATGCCATCTTACAGAGGTCACATTTGCAGTATCTTATCTTGATCACAATCAAAATACATGATGCCATCGGTCCTATGAGTGGGCAGGCTTTTGGACCATCAAATGGGTTTTCTGATTATATGTGTCCACAGATCCTACTATAGGATCAGCTTAATGTGTGGATACCAAATATTTACTGATGCGTTGACTATTATTGAACAGGGCACCATAGTGAGATGCCTTAGAGGGCCTTGCGGAAGACACCCCAGTAGCACTTTGATAAAATCCTTCTCACCGATCGGCTTCTTCAGACAGACACTGAGGGATTCCATTGAGAATTATTTTAAGAAAAATGAGGTAGGTGATTTAGCCCCCACCTTGCTGTGGGATGCCTTCAAGGTTTTCAGAGGTTCAGGTGAAACAGAAAATCACTGTGTGACAGCTGTGAAGCAGTTTTAGCCCTCAAAAACGTGTTGGAAGTCGAAATTAGAAAGGCAGAGGCTCATCACAGACAAACGACATCCCTAAAGGCCTGGCACTAAATGGTGGCATTGCAGGAGGCGAATCAACTTGCCCGCCATAGAGAAGGCAGAAAAAATGCTTCTATACTTACGGCAGAAGTTCTACGAACATGGCAATAAGTTGGTCCAGTGGATATGGCACTGTATGATAGAAGACACCATCCCTACCATAGTGGGGGGAGAGGGCAAACTCTTGAGCGACAACATGGGCAAATGTGGACCTTTCAGCGACTATATCCCCTTTGGCCAATATTGTGGAACCTTACGATCTTTCCTTGGTATCATATGCTGACGACACTCAGTTGGCACACTCTCTTTCCACCAATGCCAACGCAGAACTGGCTAATCTATCCTCCTGTCTTTCAGATGTAGCTAGATGGATGGGCAACTCTAAACTCAAACTCAATGATGATAAATCAGAAGTAATGTTAGTTGGGAACTTCTCTCTCCTCAAGTCCCTGGCCCTGGTACTGGAAGGATTAAAAGATCTCCCTCCGCCTAAAGAAAATATAGAGTTTAGGCTTCTGGTTAGACTTACGTCTCACAATGGATTGCCACTCCAAAATGTTGGCCGCAACTTGTTTTGGCCTATGAAGAACTATTAGAAAGATTTTTAAAGTTCTTCCATCCTTGGCCAAGAGACTTTCTCTCAGGCCTCGTATTGTCTCGTCTAGACTATGGAAATTCTCTTTTCCTGGGCTCTCCTGGCTACATAAAAAAGAGATTGCAGGTTGTGCAGAATGCTGCTGCCCGTCTGCTTATGAATATTCCCAGACACCTTTCTGCTAAACCAGCACTGGAGTCGCTCTACTGGCTTCCTAAAGAACAACGTATTAATTTTAAAGCTATTTGCATAGCACAAAGCCCTTCATAATAAGGGTCCGATATTTCTTAGGCAAATTATAACATCTTATACCCCTCAGAGGGCACTTAGATCCTCTTCCGCCTTGCTAGTTAACACTCCTCGGGCTAAGAAAGCAAATATGGGGAGGCAGTTCTTTTGCTTTTAAAGCTGCCTACCTCTGGAATTCACTCCCTCTGGAACTTTGTCAAGAGCATCTGGAATCCACCTTTCACAGGAAATTGGAGACGTTGCTATTCTCAGCATAGGCACTTCCTAGTTTAGTGGTTCAATTTTTGACGCTGGGAAGCCTTCGGGTAGCCACGCGCTCTATAAATGCAGTAAACTAAACTACTATAGGGCCCTTTATTTGGAGGAGGCAATACCCAGGGGAGAGGCCAACCTCAGCTGCTTGACATGGGCCAATGCAGATAGCATGAAGGAATTGATCACTAAAGATGAAGTCCTGAGAGCAACAAAAGATATGTACCCTGGTAACCGCTTGGCCGGACGGGCTCACCAACTGCTTTTATAAATATTATGTGCCTGAGCTGGCCCCACACTTGGTTACATTGTTCCACTCCTTCTGCAGTGATGAACCACCACACCTTCGATGACCCTTGCACCCATCACTCTCATACATAAGGTGGAAACATCTGCAAATAATGTAAATCCTATAGACCGATAGTGCTCCTGAACTCCGACTTAAACAATTTCATGGGAGTGCTGGCTAATAAGCTTCTACCACACCTCCCCCATCTTATCAGTCTGAACCAATTAGGCTTAATTCCTCAGGGACAAGCTGTGTATAATATCTGGGGCGGTTCTGCACCTGATTAAGAGGGTTACCAATATGCAGATCCCCATGGTGATCCTGTTCCTTGATGCTGAAAGGGCATTCAACAGCATCAGCTGTGACCAAATGTTTCAGGTACTAGAGGCGATAAGGTTGGGTGCAAACGTGCTCATTTGTAAACAGATTGTTATAAAGGTACCACCGTAAAAGTCTGGGTAAACATGCTGTTCTCAGATACGATTCTCCTGCCAAGAGGGAGCACAATAAGGTTGCCCTCTGTCACCTATTGTTTTGTCCATTTAACCCCTGGCGGCTATGATACGACGGCATCCGAATAGACTGGATATGCCAATGGAGATGATCACCACAGAAACAATCTATTCTCAGATGATGTCCTGTTGACACTGAGAGACCCTGAGCGTTCTACCCCTCATGTGAGGGAGGCATTGGAGGGGTATAGGCAGATAATACAGCTTTAAAGTTAATCTCAGTAAATCAGAGATTCTCAGTGTAGGCATACTGACACTGACCAAAAACAACATTCTTGAGGTGACTTCTTTACGATGGGCGGAGAAGCAATGTAAGTACTTAGGGATATATATCACGCTGACACACCACTTCTTATTTGCAGCAAACTACCCTCGCCTAGTCCATGCCATCACTAGTGATCTACGCAAAAGGAAGGTCTCCTGTTGTGGTTGAGTAGGGTAGCAGTAGGTAAACAGAATGTTCAGCAACGCTTACTGTATATTTTCCAGGCATTCACGGTGGTATTTCCTAATGCAGGCATAAAGGCCCTCCAAATGGAGACAGATGCCTTCTTACAAGCCAGCAAACGCTCCAGACGGGTGGGTCTACCAGATGTAAAAATGTACTACCAAGCCACCCAACTCTCTTCTTGGTCCCTGTATGAAACAGAGAGACACTGGATCCATGTAGCCACAGCGATGGTGAACCACCCCCTTCCCCAATGCTGGTTGGCAGTGAGCTGGCTTCTCTAACATGAAAGGCCACAAGTTTGCTACTACTCTGACTCCTAAAGCCATAAATAAAGGTGTGGGACTCTCTTACATAGAAGCTGATCCTCACTTCCTTTTCCTCCCCATACGCACCTCTATTGAGTAATCTGGACTTCATACTTGGCTTGGTTAAAGGAGACTTTGAACACTGGTCAAAGGATGCTGAAAGATATGTTACATGCAGTTGATATCAAACCATTTCTTCCGTGCAAACACGAGCATCAACTCCAGGAAACTGAGCACATCCAGTAGTTTCAGTTGCAACACTGGGCCCTTCACCCAAATAACAAGGAAGCAATTTTCAGCCTTTAACTTCATGGAAAAAGCTATTCCATACGTTTAGCGACCCAAAGGACCTTATATCCAATATCAATGCATTACTATAGGTAAATCACCAGCATGGACCATACATGGTGCAATGGCAGAAAGCCCTTGGAGAAGCAGAACTCACCATCTCAATGGGGAAACTTGAGGGGGATATCCCATCCTTGAGCAAAAGTGTTCAGAATAGGGAAATAATGTATAAGACAATTATGGGATGGTACGTAATGCCTGAAAATGTGAAATATATGCATAATACGGCTGATGGGTTATGTGGTCAGGGTGCGGACAGGTGTGCGATATGCTGCATAAATGGTGGAAGTGCCCACGACTGACACTCCTCTACAAAGATATTCTCAGAGGCATTAAGGGGGTGATTAGCTTCCTGTTACTGACAATGGAAAAAAACAATCTGAGGGCTACTAATGGAATGGCACATAATTATGAGGAGATGTGGGACCCTGTAATATTTTATTTACAGGCTAAGTACTTCGTCTATGGCTGCCGAAATCGTTACGGTATTTGTGACTCACAAGGCAACTAATGATTTTTAAGTATCTTATAGTTTACAGTGTGTTTACTTTGTGAGCGCCTATTGTGCTATCATTGGCCTGTCGGAGGCAACTAACCGTGATATTTGAACCACATGTGTAGTCCGGTGGGCGTGGAGGGGAGGGGTTGGGAGGGCAGTCAGGCTTGGCTTTGGGTATGCTGTTGAAACTTGACTCTTTTGATGGTTTTCTTGTGACACCAACTGAAAACAAACAATAAAATATCTTTGAAAGAAATATTTCTATGTAGCTACAAGACCTTCAAAAGGTTATTTGTGATCTGAGGGTGCATCCTAATATGCTATAGAAAAGTCTTTATACTCATTCTGAGTGAGATAGGAGATAATATACAGTAATTTTCAGTCGAGCTGTTAAAAAGGATAGCAGCACAACACAAGACATTTTTGAGACCATATCAATAGAGAGGGTGAAGGGTCCATCATGTCAAGATGTTTGTGAGCACCTCAGAAAGCATCCTACATGCAGGATTGTCTAAAAATTTGAATATATGTTATACTCAAAAAACCTTTTCAAAACTATAACACCACTTGCTGCATACATGTACAAGTAATGTGGAAAAGTGCAGCCTCAAATGCTGTTGTCATAAGAATTAAATAAGCACCCTGTTCTTTTAAGGCTGTAGAGTCTTCCACTACACATGATGCTTTTCGTGTTGACTTGGTTACCAGTCTCCTTCCAAGACTCATACGTCAACAGAATCCTATGCCCTTACCTGTTTGTTATTGAGAATTGGTTTGACATTGATGCGAAAACAGAGCCATTCAATGACTTCAGGCCCACTTGATGTAGCGTGGCATTCACCTTCTGTGCAGACGTTGTCAGTATACCATTTGGCGTCACCTAATTCAGTGTTGAGGTTTTATGACATTGACTTTACAATGGAGAAATATTTTACTGCTATTCCTGCAGGGGATTGATTGCAAATTCCATTGCAGACTCTTATTAATTCTCCTCTTCCATTGATGATGTCAAGTAAAGCCTCTATGTCTCCTATATGAAAATTACCTTTGCCTCCCAGAACATCTTTGTAGGGCAGGACTCTTCTTAGAATTCCTTAGTCTCCTTTGAGGTGTTCAGATTCTGCACTGTAGGATCCTCACTAATAGTAAAAATTTGAGAATATTCCCACCAACACGTGGAGACTCCGGAACACTAATTTTGCATAGCATAGTAAAAAAAATCTTTAACATTTCAAAGTTAGGGGGTGATTCTCACCCTGGCGGGCGGCAGAGGCCGCCCGCCAGAGTTCCCCCCTCCAAAATACCGCTCCGCGGTCGAAAGACCGCTGAGGGTATTTTGGGATTTGCACTGGGCTGGCGGGCGACCGCCAAAAGGCCGCCCGCCAGCCCAGTGCAAATCATCCTTCCCACGTGGACGCCGGCTCAGAATTGAGCCGGCGGAGTGGGAAGGTGCGACTGGTGCAGTGGCACCCGTCGCGTATTTCAGTGTCTGCAAGGCAGACACTGAAATACAAAGTGGGGCCCTCTTACGGGGGCCCCTGCAGTGCCCATGCCATTGGCATGTGCACTGCAGGGGCCCCCAGGGGCCCCCCGACACCCAATACCGCCATCCTGTTCCTGGCGGGCGAACCGCCAGGAACAGGATGGCGGTATGGGGTGTCAGAATCCCCCATGGCGGCGCAGCAAGCTGCGCCGCCATGGGGGATTCCCAGGGCAGCGGAAAAACGGCAGGAGACCGCCGGTTTTCCCTTTCTGGCCGCGGCTGAACCGCCACGGTCAGAATACCCTGTGGAGCACCGCCAGCCTGTTGGCGGTGCTCCCTCCAACCCTGGCGACCCCCTTAGTCTTTTATATGTCATCTTCATAGAGATCAGCAGGAAGTCTTTTGCCGAGTTTTTGTAACTGGAATAGCAAATTTGGAGAGCTGGAAGAAAGGCCACATTTTAGCAGCGAATTTTAAAGGAAGGAAGCCTGAAAAACAGGGAAGGCATTCGCCTGAGATGGTTGATGGGAGATTAAAAGGTCGGATAGGAGAGAAGGAGACACAGGAAGCAGGGCGAGGTTAATTGTGCTACTGAACCTATGCATTCCATAAGAAAAGGCGCCTGTGAGGGGAGATTTAAAGATAAGAGGCGACATATACATTATCACCGTCTTTCAAGACATCCCGGAGGTCACATGAGCACTGTTTGATGTTAAGGCATGTTTCGGACCCAATATTTTTCCGACTGGCCCTTAAACCATTAGCAGTGATAACTTTAAGGTGATTGTTTCTTTGACGCCAGGCAGATAGCCATCAAGATCACTGACATTGAGGCTTCCATGTTTACTGTTGTGATATTCACTGCCACCTATAAAACACTCATTCATTGACCTTGAGGTACACGTTGTCTGAAACATCTATGTCCAGGCACTTTTCCGTTGCTCCTTTAAAGCCACAAGCAGGACTTCCCTCTTTCTCAAGCCTCATTTCACCTCTTCCAGCTAAATGGTAAGGATGGTGATTTCTGCTGCTGCCCCGTTTCAGAATTCTTTACCATCTCTGGATCTGCCTTTAAAATCACAAGAGGTTCAAAGTAGGACATCACCGTCTCCATTAAGGGAGATGCCTTTGCCAGACATTCCATTCACACTTATCAATGACCCAACACCATCTCTTCCAGTAACACTGAATGGGCGAAAATGGAGAAGATTACCAGATAGATCTCCACCTCAGCTGGTGCATTTGGTGTTGAATTCTTCCTCAACATATATCCCTACCTTTCCCTCAACTTCTCCTATGTTTTAGTCCCAGTAGATGATATTAATACATTTCAGAATATATTAATAAGTGGTTAAACAAACTTAATATCCAACTAGAAACATCACAGTCTTCAGTTTCCATTATTATAGAAACACTTCATCCTAGAGCGTCTCCAAGACTGACCTCGCCATCGGTACCAGGCTTTGCAGAGTTAAAAGAGGAGTATTGTACTCTGTGACAATAAAAATGGCAGTTCCTAGATTACAAAAGATGTACAAAGCATCAGAGAAGGATTCTTCATATGTACGTCAAGAGCCAAAATCGGATTTAATTATTGTTTCAGTGGTGCCTAAAAAAACACCCATGTGCCCCTGAAACGTCAACTCCACCAGGCCAGAGGAAGTAAAAAGGATGTTGAAGTTGCCCTAAAAACTGCTAGTGATACTGCCGAAAAACTCAGGCAAGACCCTAACAGTTACAAATCATGAATCTTCTATTCTAAGGGCCATTTCCGGCACACACACATGTGATGAGATGGAGAGATTGAGGAAGGAAGCAGAGACACGTAAGGTGATGGGTCTTGTAGAAAAGAAGACATTTTTCTTATCTAAATATCGACGGCGACACTACCGTTTTCAAGATGGGCAGATAATTCTATCCTCTCTACAGGCCTGTTGCCCTTGTGGTCAGCAGCAACAACAATAGGAAGTGCCCCAGAGCCAAGTGGGAAGAGCCCGTGATCAGCAGCAACATCAGCAGTCCTCTTGATCTGGAAAATCCTGACGCCAATTTAAGCAATAAGTACTTCACTTCTGTTACCCACTTCAGTGAGAGGGAGTGTATCAAAATACCTGGAAGAGTGTAATAGAATTTTAACAGACAAGTGGGTCTTGCAGATCTCAAAATGGTACAAAATTCAGTTCAAAAGACCTCCCTTGATGATTCCACCAAAAAGTGTGCCAAAACATCAGCTACTTGCTCTAAGATAGGAGGTAACATCTTCAAAAACAAGTAATAGAACCAGTTTTCCACAACACTGAGGGAAAGGTATTCATTCTAGATATTTTTGAAAGAAAGGCGAGAAGTGTTTTCATCCCATTCTGTATTAGAGGCAGGTCAACAAGTACATCAGAATGCAAAAATTGGCCTTAGAGATAATTGATTCCCACTCACGAAAGGAGATTGGATGCGTTTGTTGCATTTGCAGGACACCTTTTTTCATATTCTGATTATACAAAAACACCAGAAGTTCCTAAAACTCACTAGGGGGGGAAGCTTGTTACCAGTTCATAGTGCTGGATTTATGTATATCCATACCTAGACAACTGGCTAATAAAAGCTCATTCCCCAGAACAGGTTCAGCAGTATAACACCACTACCATAACTCTTCTCTCTGTTTAGGTCTCCATGTCAAATATGTAAAGTCAATATCAGATTCTAGACTGGTTCAGATTCTAGACTATTAGGACAGGCTTCCCCATCAAGTAGCTCGCGAGCTAGTGATAACTCTCCAGCTACCAGTAAGTAGCTCTGCTGTGTGGGTCCAGCCTACTAAATTAGAAGCTTTTTCTTGGTTGATTTAATATATGTATACAAAAATTGAAAAGTGCGAATTTGAGATGAAAATGTGTATTTTTCATAACTTATAATGTTATGTTTGGAGAAAAATGTTTACATTTCTAAAATGTATTTACAGTTAATATTTGAGTAGTAAATACTGCATGCTGGGTGCCATTGCCATTCCAGCTATGGTTGTTATCTATTATACACATAAAGGCATTCTGAATTGCGAAAACCTTTATTACATTACTGCAGGTAACCATGGCTGATGCACTGAGGTGATCTCTGCTATCACTTGCACGAGGATGGAGGCCCCTGACTTAGAAGCCACTCGTAACACAAAAAAAGGAAAAGTGTCTCCTTCGGGGAACAGGGCCTCCTACTGAAGATTCCCTCTTCCAAATTGCGATGGATTTTGTCCATGCTGGGAGTAATGGCATTGTACATTTATTTAGTGCCCAATGCAAATCCAGCAATGCATGGAAGACCAATAGATTCAAGAACAGAACAGCTGGCAAGACAAACTGATACTAATGCCACAAGTCAAGAGTCAATCAGATGATGGTTCAAGATATAGAAAGGAACTCTGTTTCTCTGTAGCCTACCGTCTCAGACCATAGTAACAGATACATCTCGGTTAGGTTGGGGTGCTCTCTTCCAAAATCTGACAATACAGAATTTGTGGTTAAAGAAACATCAATCAATCCATATAAATATACTGGAATTCAAAGCCTTGCCTCTCGCTGGCGCAGAAGCAAAGAAACTGGCAGTCTGCCCCTTATGGCAGCCCTCTGGAGGGGAGAAAGGGGTTTCTATTGACCCCCCAGACATCCCCTTGCAGGCGGGTGCAGTCACTCACTGCACCCGCCTGCAAAGAAATCTCTAATCCCCCTTGAAGGTGCAGGTCTGTTGCCTCCTGCACAGTGAAACACGGAGAGACTGCTTAAAAACGGCTGTATTTTTCACTTGAATGCGCTGCCCCCAGGAATCATCACTGAATTCTGAAACAACCCACCCTCCTTCCCAAATACCACTTTATTTGTTTAATAGCTTGAAAATCCTATTCTACCACTACAAAAAACCTAAAACTAAACTAAACCTGCAAAGCAGATTGCAAGTACAGTACATCATGAGAAAGATAAGCTGCTGAGCTCTTCATGGAGCAGTGTCCTCTTTTTGACCTGGTCCACTTTAACCATGGTAGACTTTCTTTCACTTAATTTTTCTCTATGTAAATGCAGGGTTGTACATGTTTTTAATATGTGAACGTAACATGTTACAAAGTAGCATTTTTTCTATTCTCTAAATTAGCTATTTTGTGAGACAAACTCAACAAAAAAGTTCCTGCTCAACTCCACGGAGACAAAATATAATTTACTTATTTTTAAATGTCTGCCTCTAACAAAAACCTTTGTTTAATATGCTATATAAAAGAAGTGTTCCGGGATCTCTGTATGCTGCCAGGAATATTCAATGTTTTTGACTTCATTGAGGATTCCTATGATGCAGAATTGGAATTGGAAGTAGGTAACATTTCTTTTCCTAATATGCCAAGAAAGTGTAGGTGAGTCTGATCTCCTTCGCTGTCAACATCTCCTTTGCACACAGATTATGGGAACACTTCTAGATCTCCTGCTCAATCACTTTCAAGTGTCTCCCCAGGTGACATCACCACCTTCCATGATGTTCAAGTGTGAGGGGCCTCAAATTAGAAATACCCATGGAAACACTGCAAACATCACCTGGATATAGTGCCTGGATACCCTCCCAGGTGAGATGTACACTCTACAAATGGTCATAACAAACATCGACGTCAGTCACAATGACAACTCTCCATGTCAGGCAATTGCTAACTCTCGCCATAGTAAAAGCTGTGACTCCTCATCTGTTAAAGAAGTACAAACCATCTCCATAGGTTGCCAACTTATTAAAAAAGCAGACTCCGTAATAGTCTCTGCAGCAAGAAAGAGGCAAAGTTCAACACCTCCTGTAGGGGAAAAAAAGAGGATGGATGTGGTGGACAATATGATATGTGGGACCACTGCAACAGCACTGAAGCTGCTTCTTATGGCTGGGAATTCTGGGAAAGCCTTAAATACTTTGCTGAAGAAGCGCTGGGGCATCGTAGGCATGACTTCAGGGAGGCTCCCTTGTCTTGAGCCTGCCAATTTACTCAGCAGGGCTGGCAGCATCTGTCTATTGGCATGGTTTCACAGTGACTTCTCTTAGGCCTCATGTTCAGCTTAAGATTGCTTACCACCTTCAGGTTCTTCCCTAATCAGACAACACTCCGGAGAAGAGATTGCTATAATAAAAATGAAGTATGGACTCTGAAGGCAGTGAGTCTAGAGCAGCAGAAAAGGCTCTTCAAATCTCAGTATGGACAGAAATACAGCCACTATTATTATCACCAGAGGATTCAAGCCTCCTCATTAGCCATATCAGCCTCTTTAGCCCAATCAGTCATAAGATACCACTTTACCAGCAAAGGAGAAGAACAACACAGGCCAATTCCAACCTGACCATTTTTTCAGGGAGATGGTCGTTTAGCAATTGCTAATGACACCCTCCCCCACCCTTGCACCCTGATCCCCTTTAGTTTCATTAGCCACCGGGGTGCAATATCTCTTCAGCTTGAACAAGTGAGAAAAAAATGGCAGATGTGTGCTGACTATTATCACTTTGTTTCTAAGCACCTAATTCAGGCATTAAGGGGGTCATTTCAACCTTGGCGGTCTTTTCACAAGACCGCCGAGGGACCGCCGTGCTGAAGACCGCCAGTGCAGGCGGTTTTCCGCTCGGCGCATTATGACTGCTGGCTTCCCTCCATCCTTTTCCGGACGGAGAGCCGCCAGCAGCCATACTGACAGTCGGCGGGGAAGTGGAGGTTGCTCCACCTCCACTTCCACCGCCACGTCAACAGAACACCGCCCACCGAATCACGTTCTGTGATTCGGCGTGGCGGTGTTCTGTTGACGGGGTGCTGAAGGCGGAGCAGCCCCCATGGATCCCGTCCCCTCCCGGAGGATCAACGGACCAGGTAAGTTGATCGTCCGTTAGGGGAGGGGGGTGGGGGGGAGTGTTGTGTGTGCATGGGGGTGTGCGTGTGGGTATGTAGCGGGGGTGTGTGAGTGCATGTATGCATGCAGGGGTGTTGTGTGTTTGGAAATGTGTGCGTGGCTGTCTGTATGGATGTGTGCATGTATGTCTGAATGTGGGTGTGTGTATGACTGTGTGTGGCTGTTGGCATGTTTGTTGGTGTGTGTGCGGGTATGTGTGTTGGTGGTGCCTGCGTGCATGTCGGGTATGAATCTTTAATGTGATGTTGGGGGTGGGGAGGGGGGTCCTGACACTTTTGGGGGTGGCAGGGGGGGTGGTGGAAGGACTCGGGGTGGGGGAGACCCCTATCAGTGCCAGGGAAGGGATTCCCTGGCAGTGATAGTGCTCACCGGCATGGATTTCATGGCGGTTCCCAACCACATGAAATCCATGGCGGTGAGCCGGGTCATGATACCGCTGGTGGTATTGTGACGGCCACTGGGCTGGAGACCCAAGTCTCCAGCCCAGCGGTCGTCTCCGCCCTGGCGGTCTGATCGGAGAAGTGGCGGATGACCATGGTGGTAACCTCCATGGTCATAATTCCAAATTTTTTACCGCCAGCCTGTTGGCGGTAAAACCGCCACTTCTCCACCAACCGCCAGGGTCGTAATGAGGGCCTAAATGCCACGATTCCCTCCATGCGCCCTAGTGACCTTCACCAGGGAGCCTAATTGTGGGACTTTCCAGTGCTCTAATAAGCTTCCAAACCTTCCCCTGCATGCATATCCTGACTTTCAGCAATTTGGATGCTATTTGCATATTTCCATCCATTCCCAATCCATGCCGGGTTTTGTGGAAGCCAGTCTGCTCATGCTCGGAACTCCATTACCTAGAATCCCCTAGTCAATGCTTCATCTCCACCCTACTGGCCAAGGATGGGTGGAGGAATTCAGAACACCTGTGGCTGGCTGCTGTTTGCCTGCTCACACCTGATGCATGTGAGTCCTGTGAGCCCTTTTAAGACTCCGCTTCCTTCAGGCCAGTGTTGGTCATTGTAGCTGTATTCCGCTGAGACTAACCCTTGTTTCCTGAAGTTTCTGAGCCATAGTTATTTCTGGTTCCTGTTTCTGAGCCTTTGCTATTCCTTGTTTCTTGAACCAGCACTGCCTGCAGTGCTACTTTGACTCCTGAGCCTTAGCTAACCCTTGTTCCTGATCTAGCACCCCTTGCAGTGCTACTTGACTCCTGAGCCACAGCTATTCCTTGTTCCTTGCACTATTTCTGCCTGCTGTATTTCCTTGTTTCCTTGATTCCTGCACCAGCACTTCTTATCCCCCCTTGAAGCCTTTCTTTCTGTATTTTCCTTTTACCAGTCCTTGCCTCTCTTTCACTTTCTTTTTTCCAGTTCCTAGTTTGCTGTTGCCGTGCTGTCTTGCTTCTAGTCTCCTTATATGTTTGTTACTTGCTTACTGCAAAGTGTGCCCTTGTTTTCCCCTCTTTCCTGTTAAGCACTCCTCCTTGCTATTTCCTTGTCTATCGTGGTTGTATTTAGTTCAACACCATTGCTGTTACCGCCTTGCATGTTCCTGTTTGATCACCAGGGTCTGTGGGCTCAGCTGACAACTTAGTCGGTATTTCTTGTCCACTGTGAGTATTGTTTTTCAGTACCTTTTATAACACCATAGGGTTCAGCTCCACAGACCCTGCCTTTGCATGTATATCGAATATATGGGTATTAGCAGACAGAGGGGGTTATTCCAACTTTGGAGGAGGTGGTAATCCGTCCCAAATGTGACGGATTTACCACCAGCCGTATTACGAGTTCCATAGGATATAATGGACTCGTAATACGGCTGGTGGTATATCCGTCACTTTACCGTCACTTTTGGGACGGATTACCACTTCCTCCAAAGTTGGAATAACCCCCAGAATCTGTAACAGCAATTGTGGGTGAGGAATTTACTGAGCTTCAGTCTTACCGTGTGGAGCTTCTGAGTGCTTTACCTCACATTCCCTTTATTGTTAATGTTGTATAGATATATATATTTATCTTGCATGTTCGTCCTGGGGTGTTAGTCTTGATGCCACATGCTTGTCCTTTCTGAGCCTTAGCTCTCTTATTCCCTAGAATAGAGCTTCCCATTTGGATCCCCTCTCTACTCTGACTCTCTGTATGATCTTGGGGAGCTCTGTACCCAGTATTCTGCCTACTTGCTTTCCGTGCCATCAGTCTTAGCCAGCACCCTGACAGTTCCTGACATTGAAATCGAAGTTAATCAATCACAGATGAATCACAGATGAAATGTGCAGTAGAACCAGTTCCTTCCTCCAAAATGAGAGTCATTTACTCAGAATTGTTCCTGGTTCAGAAACATGGTGCAAAGAAGGAATTAATGTCAGTCTTAAGTCTGTGGCTGGTTAAGAAATGGATCAAAGGGAACAATTCTGTATATTAGCACTCCATTAAATTGTTCTGCTTCTCAGGAAAGGAGACTGGATGTGTGCTGTAAATTTGCAAGATGCAGATTTGCAATTTCTGATTGCTAAATGACATAGATATTTACTGTGATTTCTGTTATGCATCACACTACCATTATGCAAGGCTTCCCTTTGCGCTGATGTCCAGTCCTCAGACATTCTTCAGATGCATGGCAATAGTGGCAGGCCATCTATGACATTGCATTTTATTATCTTTTCCATGTCAGAACATCTGTCTCATAATAGCTCACCACAACACTTGGTAACAATGATTTCACTGTTAAATAGATTAGATCTACGGATCAGCAGCCTCCATAAGTCAGTTACACCCCACACACAATTCACTTATCTGTGAGCAAACCTGGACACAGTGCAAGGAAAAGTGTTTTCATAGGGAAAAAGAGCTTCATTTGTCTGACAGAAATGCCATCTTCTTTTGAAGGCTTCCAGTGCTACAGCTGACCAAATATCCTAAATGGGTTCAATGGCCACTTATATTTGTATTCTTCTAAATACAAGGCTAAACACTAGATATCCCCAGCAATGCCTGGGAGCTCAGTGGTGTCAAAAACAGAACACTGGGTGGTTGGGCTGTTCATGTTAAAAGGAGCAAAGCAGTCCCTCTCCTGGTGGTGGAAAAGGGCCAGTCAGTCTACAAGGTGTCCCTTTTCAGCAGTATCTTCTGACGCAAACAATTGCAACAAAGGTCTCTTTTTCATGGTGAGAAGACCATGTAAGAGCTCTTTCTCTGTAAGGTCATTGGTCAAAGACTTGTCATCACATCAATTTCTTGGAAGACAGATCAGTCCATCTGGCTCTCAGCACCTTCCTACTGCTGGATGACGCACAGGGTCCTGATTCAGACAGACAACACAGCAACAGTGCACTTCTTGAAGAAACAAGAAGGCACAAGATTAAAACTGTTATCAGCGGAGACGCAAAAAATCTGGATTTGGCCCCTGTCCATAGGATGTTCTGTGAAGGCAGCTTTCTATAACTGCAATTCAATTAGCAGGAATCCAGAACCAACAGTGATATTTCCTGCGCAGGTTTTACGAAAAAATCCACACAGGTGTTCTACACTGTGGAGTTCTTCAGTAAATCTTCGTAGAATGGGACGGTCAAAAACAGATATATGCTAAATCTCAGCTCAAAAAATGCTTCCACAGTCAAACTCTCTGGGCAGTGCTGTTTTGGTGAATGGTCAAAGACCCTATGCTTTTCAATAAATATCAACAGTGGCCCAAACAGTGGTGGATTCCAGATCTGCTGCAAATGTCAGGGAAGCCATACAAGAGATTGATATGCTAACCAAACCTCCCCACCAGATTAAAGTGTCAGATATTCTAATAGAACCTGAGATCATTGCCTCTTGAGGTCAGACCTTATGGTTATCTGAATCTCCTGCAATCTTGCAAGGATATTCAAAGAGAAGCTAAGCATCCTTCAAAAAGAACTTGTTACACACTCGAATGGAAGAGGTTTTGTTTATGGTGTCGCCAACAAGGGCACACCCTTATACCCTGCCAAGAAGTGATTCTCCTGTACATATTGCATTTAGGTACAGCAAAGCTGCAATTCTCTTCTATTAAAATCCACCTAGCCTCTCTACCCCCTTACGGGAAGGGACCTAATCAAACAACCTGTTTTAGAATTCCTCTCATAAAATATTTTTTGGAAGGTATAAAGAAGGCCTTTCTTAAGGTATGAGGACCTTCTTTAGATCACAGTTTGATGTGGCCGAAATTAATAGGTCCACCTTTTGAATAAATTCACAAGGCTTCTTTACAGTACCTGTCTTGGAAAACCACCTTCCTAGTAGCCATTACTTCAACTTGTAGGTTTAGAAAACTTCAAGGACTTTCAGCATTTCAACTCTGTATGGTGCTCCATGCAAACAGAATAGTAATGAGAATGCATTTCACTTTCCTCCTGAAAGTGGAAACAGAATGTCATAATATACTTACCATTAGCCTCTATACTTTCTTCAGCAATCCGTCTTCACCAACCAAGCATTCCTTATACGCTCTGTGTGCCAGGAGAGCCCTTTGCTTCTATTTAGACAAGGCATGACATACATAAATCTAAGCCGCTCTTTATCTACAGTCATATGTACCCAAATTTAGCCATTTCAAAATATTGCATGTCTTGTTGGATTATTGCCTTAGTTTCATTGGGTTATCAATTGGATACTGATCTCCTGCCAGGGAAACCAATGCAGATTTTTCTGAAGGGGGAGTGTCTACCACAGCCTGGCTGGAAAACATTCCCCCATCGAACATTTGTAAGGTGGCTACTTAGAAATCAGCCCACACTTTAACAAAACACCACTGTCCTCACTTCGATAGAAAAAGCGGACTTAGGGACTCATTATGAACACAGCGGGGTTCATGCTGGCAGTCTTTTCATACACCGCCAGCCCCCTTGAGACCCCGCCGGCCGCATAATGGACATTCTGCTGGGCCGGGACATTGATGACGACTCCACATGGAGCCGCCGTCAATGCCGCTGTGCGGCGGGTGCAGCAGCACCTGTTGCGCAGAGGCAGTGACCTGCGCGACAGGGCACTGCATGGGGGCCCCTGCACTGCCCATGCCAAGTGCCTAGGCAGTGCATGGGCCGACCAGGGGGGCCCCGGAGCACCCCTTCCACCAGCCTTTCCCTGGCGGGGGAACCTGCCAGGTAAAGGCTGGAGGAAAAAGGGATCATTATCTGGATTATTTTTAATGTTTTTTTGTCAGGTTTAACATGGCTCTTAACTGCGCCACAACAACAATAATTAGTGTGGACTGAAGTTGTTTTTGATCATTTATTATAACAATACAGCAAAGCTTTGGTAACTCTAGGCATTCAAACTGGTAATGAGCAGTGAAATTGTTTTTGGCATTCTTCCATATAATTACTTTGTGATGGTGTCCTGCAGCTCTTCATCCACAATTTCCCCCATATCTATACCTTAATATTTCCTCCATGATCCCCAAATCTTATAAAACATCTTAAGGCAATCTTTGGCGTTGTATATAACTTTTTCTGCTGCCATATAGAGGTCAGTTTCTCTTTTCCATTCCCCAGTCGTAGGTGGCTCGGGGATTCCCCAGTATTTAGCCACTTTCCTCTTGGCCACCATTAATCATAGATTACTCGAGAGAAGTTTAGGACGTGAGATATCTATGTCAGTTGGTATTCCCAGGATCACATATATGGGCTCTCAAGGGATGTCTACTTTTAACACAGCCCTCATCTCATCCATGATTCTGGACCAGTATGATTGAATGACTAACATTCCCAAAGTGTGTGAAGTAAGGATCCCCCCTCAGTGTTACATCATAAGGAGTTGTGAGAAATTGCTTTCTCAATTTTGTGCAGGCTAACCCTGTCATAGTGTACTCTGTAAAGGATCTCAAATTGTATAAGTCTTAGCTGGGCTTTGATCACCACCTTCCTTGGGTGCACTAATGCTGCAGTCCAGTCTGTGTCGTCTAGCTCCCTGACCTCGTTTACCCATTTTGTTCTCTGTTTCTTTACGGAATCGGGCATATTATTAATCACTTTGTAGGTCCTGGAGACCGCTTACCCCTCTATTTCCCATTGGAGTAATCTCCCCTCTAGTGGGGCATAGTCCGGTATGTCAGTAGGGTCCAGCCTCTCTGCCTCCAAACGTGTTGTAGCTGTATGTATTTGTAGTGTTGGTTCTGGTTTAGTTGGTGGTCTCTGTGTAGTGAACTGAATGGAATGAGTTTCCCATCTTCCAACAGATCTCCTAGCTTGGAGATGCCAATCACGTCCCACTGTCCAAATCCGCGTAATTCCCCTATTTCCCTCAAGTGGGTCTCATCCCACAATGGGGTTTCCCTTGTTAGTCATGTGGCCCATCACATGCTTTCCCCAGCTCCTTTCCAGGTGTCTTTGGTTAGTTGTGTTGCTGTCAGTAAAGTTCATGCTCCCTTCCCTCCATAAAGGTACGGTGGAAAAGATTTAGGGTGGAATTGGCTTCTCTCTAGTGTGTATATGGGATGATCTCCGGGTACTTAGCCCCATTCATTGAGCGCTATTAAATGTGCTACCCAGTAATATGCCCATACGTCTGGGAGAGCGATTCCCCCGTTGTATGAGTTATGTTGCAGGGTGTGGGTTATGAGATTTTTTAACTTGCTGCTCCATATTACAAATTTAGGACTATCAATAAAGATCCCATGATGCAGAAGACATAATTAATTATTTGTAGTCCTTGTTTTGCATCGTAGGAATCTTCATTGCAGTTAAAAACAACCCTCCCTACTCCCAGCTTTATTTTGTGGGAATGCAGTATAAAAACTTCTGAAATGTTTATCCTAGTCTGTGAAGCAATTGCTAGTACAAGGCATCATGGGTAGTGGAAGCCCCCGGAGCCTTAAAGTGGCAAGGTGTTTACACTTAGTTTGAAATATATTTTGCATGTAATAGACCTTTCAAGGGGAGTCTGCAACATCTGGACATGTTGGACTATCTATCTATCTAGTTAGGTCTCGTAATGATATTTTACATTAAAATAACTCAGAAATTCACTGAAAAATACAAGGGTTAAAGTGATGTTACAGTTAGATAAGTTACTAAGATTTTAGCTTACGTTAAAAAAAACTCTAGAAATTCAAAGAAAAAAACTGATAATGGTTAAAGTGGCATTATAGTTAGGTCTTGTAATAATATAAAAGTAAGATTTCTGAATAAACATCTAGTTTTTACCAAATCTAGTGTACTCTGTTTATCTGTTTTTTTTAAATAGCTGTCTAAAATTCATATGGCAAATTACATGGGGAAACAGAATGTTCGGGCTGCCCCTTTTTCTTAACTCCCACTTGACGGATCACTCCTAAATTTCCCGGATGGAGGTGAGGTGGATGAACCTTTTTTGCAAAGTTTTGTAAAGATTCGTCAAACAGTGCCAAAGTTCTTAGTGAAACAAAAAATTGAATCTCTGACCTAATTAGAATTACAAAGTGCCACTGTGTAGATATATACAACTTCGACATATGGACACCAAAAGAAGGATTCTTCACTCCTGGGACACTTTGGCGGTCATTCTGACCGCCGCCCGCCATGCGGTCACCGCCATTTGGCTGCTCCGCGGTCAGATGACCGCGGAGGCCATTCTGGCTTTCCCGCTGGGACGGCGGGCGACCGCCAAAAGAGCTCCCGCCGGCCCAGCGGGAAAGGCCCTGCAACAATGAAGCCGGCTCCGAATGGAGCCGGCGGAGTTGCAGGGGTGCGACAGGTGCAGTTGCACCCGTCGCGATTTTCACTGTCTGCTAAGCAGACAGTGAAAATCATGGTGGGGCCCTGTTAGGGGGCCCCTGCACTGCCCATGCCAGTGGCATGGGCAGTGCAGGGGCCCCCAGGGGCCCCATGACACCCGTTCCCGCCATCCTGTTCTTGGCGGTAAAAACCGCCAGAAACAGGATGGCGGGAAGGGGGTCGGAATCTCCATGGCGGCGCTGCTTGCAGCGCCGCCATGGAGATTCAGCCCATGCAGGGGAAATCCGGCGGGAAACCGCCGGATTCCCTTTTCTGACCGCGGCTTTACCGCCGCGGTCAGAATGGGCTGGGAAGCACCGCCAGCCTGTTGGCGGTGCTTCCGTGGTCCCCGGCCCTGGCGGTCTTGGACCGCCAGGGTCGGAATGACCCCCTTTGTTTGGCAAATTCCATTCTCAGCAACTGCGTCTCAGTGAAAAAGACTTGTTAGTCGAAACACGTTGGTTGGTGTGAGATTCTTCTATTTAGACATGCTGAGAATAGATTTTGACGAAGAAAGACTCCCAGGAGTGCATCGTCCTTCTTTGGGTGTTCAGTTTAAGATGGAGATCCGGTCAGAACTCTGACACTTGCACCGGCAGTGAGCACGCCGGCATGTATGACCGCTTTGTGGAGTATATGTATATATGTTTGTATGTATATATGTGTATGTATGTGCGTATGTGTGTGTGTATGTATATATACAGTATATATATACATATATGTATATATATATATATATATATTTTATTTATTTTTTCACTGAAAAACTAAAGCAAAAGTAATGTTATTGTTAGGTGTGATAAACAGATCTGTTTTTATTTTTTAGCAATTAATTGAAAAAAAACAAAGGTCAAAGTAACGTTACAGTTAGGTGAATTTGTCAGTGACAACATTAACGTTTTGAGCTAAAAAAAACTACAGATATTCAGAAGTTATAGTTAGCAGAGCTATCTATACTTTTTGCCTCACAATGCACTTCTTGTGACCTCACATATGACATCATTCATGTCATATTCTATGACATAATTTATGATATCATTGATGACATCATCCAGTGAAGCTGTTAGTTTGTTTTATAGTTTACATTGCGGCGAGTAACTACCAAATTACTTTTCTACCCTATTTTGTACTGCTGGTGTCCATCTAATCAATATGAGTGTTTACAAAATGCATGTGCTTCTAATGCACCATAGGTGTGCAGAGGTATTGAACATGTTATAAGTCTTTGTATTGAAGAGTAACTCTGTGCAGGTGACAGTTGACGTGTGTTCATTATGTTCCACACAAGTGTTTTGGTACTGCAGAAGAAGTTTCCAGCAGGGCAAACATTCTACGTACTACATACTAAGTATTGTAAGCAGCCTTGAGTTATTAGACAGAATTGTCTCAGCATGGCAATTTCTACATAACATAGAAGCCTGTGTGCACCAGTTATTAACCTATGTACATGCGCTTGTTTTGATTCAGAAGATGGGCTTTCTGAGGAGTTTTCACCACAGTATGAAGGCTGCAGGTAGTATGATCTTTTGAACCTTCCCATCTTGGTTATTTTAAGTGAATAGTCGCTCTTTGGATAAGTTTTGCGTTGAGTATACACAGTGCTTAGTAGATACTTTTTAATACTCTGTGATGTATTTCTCATGAGAGGTTCACTGTCTGCAAACGAGTGTGGTACAAAGTAAGCTCTCTCCATTAAGTAAACACTGTTAACAGTACTCACTTTTCTACTTGTATCCACCTCATTTCTCAAGGTAGATGTAGTGACTGTCAGGGGTTTGAGTCAGGTGGAGTGTGCTTGTAGTATGGCATTAGTTATGTAAATGCCCTGCTCCCTGGCCCGATTTTAGCCCCGGGACACCACCCGCAGGACCCGGCGTGATTTCCAGGGGAGTGGGGCACGCAGCCCGCCTCTATGGGTCATTATCTGCCCCAGGGAGTCCATCCCAAGGGGGTTCTCACACTTAAAGGCACCCACTATACCGTTGTTGGAGGCCACTAGAGGAGCCCCCGCAGCGCCAGCCAGCTCCCTGCATGCAGCAGGTCCTGGCATTGCTTCCACCTAGAGGGAGCAGCTTCTAATGCTTCTCCCTTCGGGCGAGAGCAATATTATGATCTGTTTCCCTGCCCGTGTCAATGCTAGTAAGGAAACAGATCAAAAGTCCACTCCCACGGGGCGGGAACATTTTTAAAGCTGAGACTGAACTTGCTGTTTTTTCCCACTTGGCTGGAAATTCAAAAATGCTCCCGCCATGTGAGAACAAACATACGCCGCTGCGGGCAGGGAAACCGTTGGGTCCCAGGGTGGGCTCCATAGGTCATAGCTACCGAGCCGAGCATGGGTGATGTGGTCCTTAGGGCCATTTATGGCTGAAGGAGGGGGACCCTGCATCCCTACCCTCATTTTGTAAAATTTTGGCCCAGGGGAGGGGGGCTTCCTGGGGCATTTGAAGGCTCAGGAGGGGGTCTGTGCAGGCCTCTCCCCATATAAACAAATTTTGGCTCTGGAGGTGGGATCCCGGGGCATTTGGAGCATCGGGAATGGGGGCCATGCAGCTTCCCTCCCCTTTATGAATATAGCATAAGCTATATAAATGCTGCCCGGCTGTCATTTTATTTTCCTGATCCCACGGGATTGCAGCATTTTTTTAGGAACCAGGGGGGACCCTCTGAGTCCCCTCATTGGGCCTAGGGTGTCACAGTATCCCTACCCTGTCCCCTTATATTATTAATCTTTAACTTCAGGACAGATGACTAAGTCCCTTTCTCATGTTGCCTGCAGCCTCATGATTCTGACTCCTGCAGGACCGAGATGGCTCAAGAGAAATAAAGCTGCCTGGGCCAGTCAGAACTGCTGAAATGTGCAATGTCAGCACTTCTGCACCTTAGAGCTTCCAGGGCGCCTCTCGCTCAGAGACATATTTCTTCTTGAGTGGAGCTCAGGACTCCTGTATGCCTTTCTGCTGATACCACTCCAGGCCAGAGTTCTCACAAAGATCAGGAACTACTGTGTCCAATTCATCTAAGTAGCTCTGGATTGGGTAAGGAGAACCTGGTATCTCTAACTCCTGAACATGAGCATCGGTCCAACGATCAGGCTGCCCCATCAGGAGGATCTCCTGTTGCAGTAACAGGGTACGTTCTTGCACTCGTACCTGTCCACCCTCCACCTACATGCTGGGGATTGAGCTGCCACAGTTGAGGGCATTTGACCACTCCCCCGTAGTATGTAAGGTCATCTTGGCAACCAGGCGTCCTTCCACAAAACCTATTTACGCCTGGCAATGAGACAAATTTGTGGCTTGGTGTTCTACCAAATCCATTGTTCCTCTTGTCTGCATCTTAATTGGAAGTTGTTTTGTTTGCCTTATCCCTTGCCTGGCAAGACCTTGCTTTGAGCAGAGTTAAAGGGTACCTTTTTGCCATGTCTGCCTTCTTTCAATTGCCAGACTAACCTTCCCTGTTCAGGTCACCTGCTGTGACTTGTTTCCTGAAAGTGTTACAGCTCATGATCCCTCACACACATTTCATCACGCCGCAATGGGATTTGAATCTAGTTCTCACATTCTTAATGTGTTCACTTTTTGAGCCCAAGCACAGCTACCTACTGAGATTGCTCACCATCTAAACAGTCTTCCTTGTGGTGATGAAATCTGCCAGGAAGGTTAGCAAATTGCAGGCACTTTCTGTATATAACCTTTTTCCTGCATCAGGTGGTCCTTACGACCTGTGCCTCCTTCTTGCCTAAGGTGGTCACACCCTTTTAGATCAGGCAGAAAACCAACCTGCTCCCATTCTTCACCACCTCATTCCACCAAGAAAGAGGAGCGACTCCACTGCCTGGATCAAAAAAGAGCATTGTCGTTCGACATTGATCGCACAAAAGAATTCCAAGTGGATGTTCAACTCTGTTGGATTTGTGGATCCAAAAAAAGGAAAGGAGGTTCACAAGAGAACAATCTGTAGATGGATTATCTTCTGCATATAAATCTGCCAAGCAGTGGCCAAAAAACAACCCCCTGAGGGCTTGAAAGCTCATTCTACCACAGCCAAGGCTGTGACCACCGCACTAGCCAGAGGAGTCCTAGTTCTGGACATCTGTCAGACAGCTACATGGGCATCGCTGTACACGTTTGCCAAACACTACTGCCTAGACACTCAGGTCCAGCGAGATTGCCATTGTGCCTGTTTGGTTCTCCTGGAATTTTTTATATAAACGGGCCGCAGACTTACCTCCAGGGAGAGATTGCTTTGATATCTATTCTGAGGTAAGAAATCTGCAGCTAGAAGTCTCTATCAGATAAACAAGTTAGTTAACTTTGGAAACGCCTTATCTGGTAGAGACTCTGTCTAGCCTCAGATTCTTTACCTACCCCCATTCTGTGAACTTTATTTCTCATTCCACAGACATCCTTTAGGACCTCGTCTTGGCACACTGGTCATTCCACCTCAGTTTAGCTCCGTGCTTCTGGTGAAAAAAAACGGGCATGACTAAGGTCAGCTCTAAGGGTGGTGCCTATTTAGGCACCACGCACGTCACTTCCAGTGCGGACAACACCAATGATGCCATGCTTAGCCAAATGACACCACCTACCAGCATGCAAGACGATTGCTGAAAAAATGTCCTGATCCAATCTGATGCCTGGGGAATATTCTAAGGTGATGGATCTACGGCTAGGTAGAGTCTCTACCAGATAAGGCATATAAGCAAATATAGGCAGATAAGGCATAACTTGTTCTTCATGGACACTTTGTCATCCAACCAAATGCCTCAATTACTAACAGAATGAAAAGGCCTCAGATAGACACCCATTAGCTATAATTGGTGTACTAGATTCATGGATGAAGACTACGTAGAAGCTATCAACAGTTTGGTTTTCTGTGGGTTAAGTTTCATCTGGATGGTGGACATCTACTTGCAGTTGGTGGACAGAGATATGACCATAGGGCGAGGGTTATATCGTTGTAAAGGGGTGTTGTTTGCTAATAGGAAGATTGTTGTGAATCATCCACATACATATAAAATGAGGTTCCATACTTAGGCAATAATTTGCAAGAGTTAGTATATATATATATTAAACATAAATGGACAGAGTATGGAACTATGGAAGACACCACAGCTGCAACGTCTGGCATGAGCTTTCTGCGGTGTGAGGGCTATAATCTGTCTTCAGTGTTCTAAAATGCTGAAAGCCACTCCCACATAACTTTGCCTTGCATGCAGACGTTCAACATTCTAGATATCATTATGGCATGGTCCTTGGTGACAAACGCAGCTGATAAATCAACTAACACCAATGCCCCTGCTTCACCCTTATGCACTATTAGCAGAAGCTCACCCTCTGCAGAGAGAACAACAAGCTAGGCACTCCTACCTTTACGAAAGCTTCCCAGCAGTGTAAACATACAGTCCTCTCCATAAACTTCCCATTAAAGGGGAGCAAGGAAGTAGGGCGCTAGATTGCCAATATTTTCGGTTCCAAGTTTTGTTTTTTCAAGATAGCTTTTAGAAAGCCAATTTTCCAACTTTCTATTCTAGAGACACACTAAACAGACATGCAAATACATTTGGGTTTCCAGCAAAAGTTTTTTATCCAACTGTCAGGGCGTAAGTCTTCCGGTGAGCTTAAAGGCTCTTGGGTAACAAGCCGATGAGTGATTAGCAAAGTGGAGCAGAATAAGAAATTCAGTTTATAGTGCACTTAGGGCTAGGTACACATTCTGCTTCTATCTCTTGCTTGATTTTTTTGTGTTTTATTCTCGAGGAAAGTTGCCAGTTTATCACGAGATGGTTGTATGGTAGTTGTGCTTGCTTGATGTGATTGGATTTCCTCTGAAATTCTAAAAATTTCTTTAGACAGATTAGGGCATTTTATTATCTGCTTTAAAAAATATGCCCACCTAATCTCACCCTTATACATTTTCATTTGTCATTGAAGGGCCTGTTTAAGAGAGTGATCATGGCTGATGCACTCTGAGTTTATATTTAAATTTTCTGAGGAGGGAGTTTGTGTTCTAAGACCTCCTTTAACGATGCACTTAGGCTATCTAAGAGTTAGTGTGGGTTATATAGTACGCTTCCTACCTCATATGTTCTATGGTTTCGACCAACTCACTTGGCAACGGAGTTGAGAGAACATGACTTTCAGTGTCTACCTAACTGGTTTTGTTGTATTGTGTCATTGGAATTTTGTTTTTAAAATGGTGATTACAAACTATGTGATCTTTAATCAGTACACCATCTACTGATGAGAAAATTGGATGGAGCAGGTTTCCAGACTTGGGTATGCCCAGACGTGGGTCCGGTGCTTGCTATGCCACCAGATTCAAGCTAGCCTGGCTGATGAAGGGTGATACCCTGAAACCAGTACCAGGGTGCTTGTTTCCGGTTCAGGGAGGACTTGGCCTAGCAGTTCGGACTGGACTGTTCCCATGGGGAACAGGGTCAAGACTGATTTTCCAATGGCTGGGTCCAAATTGGAATGGCATGGCAAGCAAAAGAACTGATGTATTAAACCAAGATTTGTGACTTTGGGTAAATGTTTGATTTGCTCTGCATTCCGTCCATCATCTGTTGTTTTTGCATTTGTCCCCACAAGTGGGAAGGGTATGCCCAGACGTGGGCCCTTTGCTTATGTGCCACCATATTCCAGCTAGCCTGGCTGATGAAGGGTGATAACCTGAAAACGGTCCCAGGATGCTTGTTTCTGGTTCAGGGAGGGCCTGGCCTAGCAGTTTGGGCTGGACTGTTCCCATGGGGAACAGAGTCAAGACTGTTTTGCATATGGCTGGGCCCAAACTGGAATGGCATGGCAAGCAAACAAACTGATGGATTAAACGCAGATCTGTGACTTGGGGTGAATGTTTGATTTGCTCTGCATTCCATCCATCATCTGTTGTTTTTGCATTTGTCATGCCAAGTGGGCAGGGTATGCCCAGACGTGGGTCTCGTGCTTGCTATGCCACCAGATTCAAGCAAGCCTGGCTGATGAAGGGTGATACCCTGAAATCAGTCCCAGAATGCTTCTTTGTGGTTCAGGGAGGACCTGGCCTAGCAGTTCGGGCTGGACTGTTCCCATGGGCAACAGGGTCAAGACTGATTTGCATATGGCTGGGTCCAAACTGGCATGGCAAGCAAAAAAACGGATGGATTAAACCCAGATCGGTGGCTGGTGGTGAATGTTTGATTTGCTCTGTATTCTGTTCATCATCTGTTGTTTTTGCCAAGTATCCATCTCTCATACAAATACAGTGCTGCCATGAAATGAGGCAAGTTTCTCACACAATATGGCAGCCACATGCAGATCAAATATTATTTAACTACAGGAGTGCTGTCTGGAATAAACTTTGTGACCCCTCCCCCTTTGTGAATGGATGCAAAAATATTTTTTCCCAAGGACCACTGCCTGCTCTTCCTGGAAAACGGTTTGCATTTAAAAAACAAAAATTGCTTTATTTAAAAGCTGTCACAGACATGGTGGTCTGCTGTCCCCAGCAGGTCACCATCCCTGTAAGTGCAGCCATTCCCAATGGGATCGCAATTGCAACCTGCCTCATGAGTATTAATGAGGTAAGTCATTCACGACCTCACTGGGAATCACAAACAGTGTGAGTTACACTGTTGTGCATTTGGTTTTGCAGCTTGCAATTCGTGACGCACAAATGAGTTGCAAATTGCCAGTTGCAAAACTCAGGGTTGTACATCTGGCCCTAAAAGTGGTTTCAATTTGCGCACTAACTTTTAGCGAATCCAATGGTATTTTGAGAATCTACCTATGTAATAATAGGTCGGTTAACAAACCACCGAAAAGCAGTGGTTTGCAATTGAACCTACCTCATGGATATTAATGAGGTTGGTAGCAAATTGCAACCAACTACAATTCACTGCCATCACAGGAATGGTGGCCTGCTGGCGTCAGCAGACCACCATGTCTGTAATTGTGACCAAAATCCAGCTGCAAAGCATTAATATTTTACCAACACCCCACAGGAGTTGGCAACCCACTCCCAAACAGGAAGAGGTTTCCAGGCACCCAGTTCCCTTTGTGAATGGTCTAAAAAGCATATTTTAGGAGTAGGCAGTGGACCATAGGACCACTCTCTACTCCTAAAAAGGTGTTTAACAAACATTTCTCTCTTTTTTTAATGCAGCTGTTTTCCTTTAAGGGCACATTTGTTAAAAAAAGGATTCCTTTACTTTGCCCAATTACAGACCATTGACTCAACAGAGGTCAAACCAAAAAAATAACATCAAACTTTCCTTTAAATACATTTTGCACAACAAAAATCACAAACTAATCTCTCACCCTACGACCGCCACAGCCTACTTCTTGAGTGTATTTCTGTAAAACCTAGTCCACTCCCACGCTCCAGCTAAAACACACAAGTACAAGCTGAACCATTCAGCACCCTGGTACTCCAAGGACCTTTCTGACAACAAACATTACATCCAGAGACAGGAAAGAAAAATGAAAAAACAGAACCCCAATGGCCTCACACTGTCCTGAAGCTTTTCCTTGCAACACACTCATCACATCAGCCAAAGGTATGTACTATACCAAGCCCTTCATTGACGCTGCCACAAGAATTGGGATGCTTTTCAAGACAGGTACTGCATCAACCCTCCCTTTAATCCTCATTTGTCACTCTCCACAGACAAGCAAATTGAAACCATTCCTCTCATAATTCTCCAGTGATAGTGGAAAAAGCACTGCTGTGGTGATCTGGGAACTTTAATAATTACTGATTTAAAACTAAGTTCAAGTAAGGTGATCCAAACCTTCCCTCCTGGACTGAATTAAAACTGCCAAACAGTTTCTAACCTTACATGTTTATATATAGTACACTTGCAATTGACATCTGCTTTGCCTCCTGTAAGTATTTCCTCCTCCACATACAGTAGGGAGGATATACTTTTCATGGTTTGCCACTGGTGCTAGCCACACTCCCATTCATCTCTGGTGCTGGCCATTATTGGCCACCCATTCCACACCTTGCTCAGCACATTGCCTCCCACAATATCATCCACAGTGGTGTGACAGGAGTCATGCCACCCAGGGTGGTGCCTTCTCCATGTACTGCCCATTGTAACCTCTATCACCAGCAAAGCCAATTCAGTTGCTCAGCGGATACCCCAAAAGCCACGAAAGAATGCCCCATCTGAGTGGTAAGCTACAGTGGGATTTGAGGATATAGATAGGATTCAAGGATCTGCTGCAGGTTTCGAGGATCCCACTGTCTATGAAAGCTACTCCCAGGGCATGGTAAAATGGTTGGTTTTCCCTCTCTGTTGATGAGAAGAAACCTCTGCTTGGGCTCTGCTCTTCACCTGAGTTTTTGGCTCCCCAGCTAAAACAGTCTTTACGCCTGACATAGAGTTCATTTTCTGAGAAATGTTCTGCTTGTTGCGCATCTTAGAAAGTCTTCTGCACTGCCCCTTCGAAGAATTTCCTTGCAATAATGGAACTCTAACACCTCTTCCTCCACCGTATTCAGAGGCCTCAAGTTAGTGTTTTGCTACGGAGTGATGCATTTGTTTGGTTGTGAAAGTACTATTGGATCCTTGAACTGCCCCTTGCGCCCATGTGCTGAAACTCTTCCTCATCTTCTAGGTTGTACTGTAACAACTGCCCATTGGGCCAGAGTTGCTAACAATTAGTGAATGAACCTTTGTTTCTGTTTGGTGACTCAAGTTGTGGAGCTTTAATATTGGGTATAGGACATCATAATTAGATCAGTCTCACAACAGTTCCTTTAGCACTAGCAAGATAAAGGGTTGTGTGTCATTGATAATAAGTGTTTACTGTACTGCACCTGTTGTGAGAGTTATTATTGGGTATTTTTTCAGTGTCTATAGAATGTCACCACATATGTGAAATCCGTGTGAAATATTAAGCTGCATGCAATTAAAAGTGATGTATAACAATTGTGTTCTTTTCAGTGCAAAAATGTGGTCACTCGTGAGAGACTGCAGAGTACCCGAGAAAGCCTCCATTTATGGAGACAAGCAGTATGACTACAACCAGGCGATTGTGTACCATCTCTCATATACTCGTGCCCCCCATCCCTTTGAGTCAGTATCAAGCACAATGTTGGACAGGCCCAGTATTGTCAAGGGGGAAGGAGAATGGTGGGTTCTTCTGTACTGCAGCAGCATTTGGTTTTAAGGATCATTGGTAACTTGGGTCTGACAAAACTGGCTTTAGTTTAAATCAGAGCTCTTCAAATTAGGGAGGCACGGCTCCTGCGGTGGTTGAATTGATGTTTGACGGGCGGGGGTGCCAAGCACTGGACAAGAAAAGCTTTTCATGAGCACCTGGAGAGCACAAGTACCCATGCTAACAAACAGCATAGTGACTTTATCAGAAGAAAGGCGTGGAGGTTAGCTACTTTGTAATTGTCAATCAGTGACATTTGTCAGTCATGTCTAGCCCGGGAGTAGGTGTGAAGGGGGCTCCATATAATCCCACCACCTCAATTCTGATAAATGATCAAGCTGGTAACCCTTTTATGTGACAGGTCTTCCAACAACATATTGGGAATCATGTTGTTAACTGCATTTATAAAAGAAAGGGATAACTGAACGTAGAAGCAATGTTTGGATAGTTAAATATCTCAGAGCTGCCTTGTCACACATTTCAAGTGGAACATCTTCAGCCAGTCCTCGTATTTTGGCCAACAGAACGTTGCATTTCGGCACTTGCAGTTTCATATTCAACACTGTGAGGAGGGTCTCACAAATTCTACCTTGCAAAGCAAATTTTGTTAAAATGTATTTGGCGTCCTCTTAAGCCCCTTCCACGTTTTGGTTTGATTACAGTATTTTTTCAGTTACACATATAGAATGTATGCTAAAAAAAATGTAAGACATAAGATACTGTCGGGAAAATTCTTACGTGAAATGTTTGGCTTGCTTTGTTTTACTCTTCATACCTCTAGTGCGTGAAGTTGAAAAACACTACTGCAATTTAGCTCTATCTATGTTTGTTAACAACTGTGTGCGCTTAAGCCCCATAAACTTATTTAACTTGGCATGCTGTAGTTAGCATTTTATAGAATAATTGTGAGAACGTATTTGTTTTTTGGGGTGCCCGTTGAAATATTTTTACACAAGGGTGGTGCTGCAATAAAAATGTTGAAGACCACTGACCAAATAGCTTTTACTGGAACGTCAAGTGTTATGAGTGTTTTTTTCCTCATAAGGTTTACAGCACATGGACAAAGATTTCAGCATCCACAGTGTTTTTTAAAGGTTAACGCAGCTCGTTTTGGAGCAGGACACCACTTCATTTTGCAGATGTTGATTGTCAAGATTTCCGTAACAGGTCTTTTTATTGCTGACGCAAAGATTATCAGAATTAAGTCGCTTAAAATCAATATAATTATTAATAGGGTCAAATTATAAACAGCCATGGACATTGTAGTCTCATACAACTTTAAAACAAAAAAATTGAATAGTCTGAGAATGACTGTCAAACAACAATGAATGAAGTCAACATTATAAATATGTATAAATGAATAAGCCAGTGTTTAAAAATGAAAACAAATGCTAAATCTTACTCAGTGCTACAGCAATACAGCCAGCTCATCTGGTGAAAAAATGCTATTATGGGTCTTACGATACAACACAAATACAACTTTTGGCGGTGAGCCAAATTACATTCGTATCTGTTGTTCCATATGATCACAGCAAGGTCAGAGTCCCAAAAAATCGATGTGACTTTTCAACTCTGATGGTTTAATTTAGGGGATCGTCATCAGGCACGTGTCAATAACATTTATCTATAGCAGCACACAACGAATAAAGAGATGTCAATGCTGTGCTGTGAATTCAAGCTATATGACGAGGACGGCAGTGAAGAGTGCTTACCTAATCAATCTTTTCATAGGGCAGCAGAGTCTGCATGAGCAAAAGCGGTGGGGTGCAAAAGCCATCAGTATGCTAAAAGGACTATTGTTGTGCAAGAGAAGTGGCACGCAAGTGGCCACACGTTACAGCTGTACATGGAGAAAACATTTTTCATTGCCAGAGGACTTTGAAACTGAGGACTTCACAGTAGCATTGAGAACAACTTTTCAAACCCTAACCACTATGGGATTTCACTCAAGAGCCAGGAGCCCAGTCATATAAGAATGACTAAAGTGGAGGGAAGGTATGGAAGAATACGCTGTTTAATGTTTGCCCCATTTGCAATCACAGGTTTCTAAGGTCAGACTGGCAGTGGATATACAACATGTGTCTAAGGACCACAACAAAAATGTGTTTGGTGTGCAAGATCATTTGACACCAATAGGACAGAAGCTGAGCACCTTACTCAGTTATGCAGCACAAGGATTTTACCAAGACTCCATTTAGGCACAAATCTCGCTGAGGATGGCTTTGAGACTTCTTGATCTCTTGGCGTTGTGCATCCTCCTTATAAAGCAATGCCAGGAGGCACATGCTGGTCCTGCAATGGAATATAAAATCTGCAATGGAATATAAAATCTCAGTGGGCCCAACACCAACCCATTCCATCTCCAGCCAGGTCTCAAAGGAGATGTCCTAGGATCTGCAGTGGTGACTGACCGATCACAAATTGTTCTGCGCCAGGTTGATTACCCTTCCTCAACCAGAGCTGATAGGGTTTTTTGGGGAGGGGGATGTCACCTGGGTAAGGGGAAGATCAGAGGCTCGACATCAACCTTCTGGAGGTGCAGGCCTGTCATTTGGACCTGAAAACGTTCCTGCTGCCAAACAAGGGGATACTGCGCAGTTTCTCATGTGCAACACTACTGCATGTGGTATTGCAACAGTGGGGTCCTATGTCAGTAGGCTTTGCATCTCTGGAGGTGGCTGGAGCAGTTTAACATCTTTATAGCCATCAACCATCTGCCAGGGTCTCTGAATGATAAACCGGATGACCTGAGCAGATGATCCCTGACCGATCACAAATAGTGCCTGCACCCCACGGTGACACAAGATGTATTCGATTAGGGGGAGAGCCCTGGCGGAATCTCTTCGCCACTTTTGAGAACATGCAGAATAATTGGATTTGCACATTGGTGTTTCCATGAAAGCACTCATTAGGGGACATACTGTACCTGTAATGAACAAAGGAACTCCTATAAACTTTCCCACCGCTACATTTCTTGCACTGAGTTCTTTAAAAGGGCCCAAGCCATTCTAATTGCCCCCAGATTAGGGCAGAAGAATGTGGCACCCAGATCTCTTGTGCATGAGCATTTGTCCTTCATCAGGCAACCAATTCAGGATGACTTGTCTCAGTAACAGGGCAAGGTGGGAGCAATTGACTGTGTTGTTGAATTTCCTTTTCAGGTAGTGGATGTCATCTTTGCTGCCAGATACCCGTCTTCAAAATCTGTCCATGCTGATTGCTGGGACAAATTTGTAACATGGTGTGTTTCTAAGGAAACTGACTCCTCTAACAAATGAAGGTCGAAGAAATCCTTTTATTTGTTTGTCATTAGTCTAACAAGACCTTGCAATGTGCAGTGTAAAAGGTTATTTGTCAACTTAAAAAAAAAAATCTATTATTATTATTTTTTTGGTAACAATCACGAGTGAAGCCAGGGGCACAATATACATTGCATAAGCAATATTTGTCAGCCCTTTTAACCTTTCTGCTTTTGCCCATCCAACCATACTTGTTTGAGTTGTGATTCAGATTACAAAAGGTTTGACAAACATGTTCCTTCCCAAGCTGTTTGTAATGCTCCATTGTGACCTTAACTTGGTCTTAATATGGCTAATGTGTACACCCTTCAGGCCTATGCATAGTTGCTTGCTCCGTCTCTTGACACTGAATGCTGTCTTCATCATGCAATTACATCAGCTCACTGTGTGAGGGAACAGAAGGCACTTTTGGCCCAACCTCACTAAACCAACTTTTTCCCAGGCATATTGGTGCTTAGGACTCAGGTGGCCTTTTTGCCTAAGCTGGTGATTTCAGGTTGGGCAATCGTCACTCTGCCAGCGTTCTTTGGTCCCTTCACTTTTTGTAAGAGGAGGAAAAGCTTCATCATTTGTACCCCAACAGCCTTTGTGTAACATTATATTATATTGATCATATCTAGGCCCATCATGTGGACCATTAGTTCTTTGTGGGGCGAGGAAATGGAAGACTGTGTAGAAGAGGACCCTGTTGCAGAAGATATTTCTCTGCATCAAGATCTGCTATGCACTGGCCAAGAAAAAGCCTACTGAGGGTGTGCGAGCCCACTGGACCAGTGTGCCTGTCCTTGCTATTTGCCAGACTCCAGCTTTGGTGTCTAGGAAATATGGCTGCCCAGGTACTCTTTTCTGTCTCAGATGTCCATTCATCCACACGTAAACCCATTGTTGTGCCGAGATGTGCTCAAACAGCATTGAGGCCGGTTATAGCATCCTAATCTCAGATCAGTCATCTGGATGATTTATAATTTTAGGTAATAACATTTAGGTATTTGCAAATCCCGGAAGAATGAAGGCAAATTTTAAAAGAAGCTACAAAAACTACTACACAGGCATGTTATGAAGTTGAATGTAAACTCTTTGGGCCTAATTTAGATGTTGGCTGTATTACCGCCAAGCCGCGTCGGCAGCTGGTCCTAAAAGATCGTCACGTTGATGATCTCCCGTCTGCCGTATTTAGATGTTAGCGGTTGGGAAACAAACCACTTTGGCAGCAGTTTTCCATTGCTGGCCAATTGGACTCCGCAGCTGTCAGGCTGGCGGTGTACCACCAACCTGATTTAGATGCTCCCGCTGTACCGGCGGTGTGACAGCAGTGGTTTAGCGACGGAGGGGGGTGTCCCATTGCATATATGTGTTGATATAGGTGTGTTGCATACAAGTATGCGACAACCTATGTCAACACATATTCCAACCCCAAGAAAAAAAAACATAATTACATGTATGGTAAAGGTCAGGTTGCGTTTGCTGGTAAAGCATCACCCCTTCATGTACATGTCTCATGTACTGGTTACCTTTGTGTTTGACGACAACAGGGTCGGTCTCCTTCATGCTCAAGTGTCAGCAGCATTGGCAGGGGTCCTCAAGCCGTGTTCCTGTGGAAAAGGTAAAAGAAAATGGGTGAGTAGGAGGTTTTTCCAATCCTCAAGCCTTGGGTTGGAGGTATACCCGTCACAGTTGGCCTGGTGGGAAGGCAGATCGGAATCTGTTTGGCGGGAACGGTGGCAGCAGTCCTGTTGCCAGCCACTGTTTCCCATTACTCCGTTGACGCGGGATCCCAAGTCTGGTGAAGTGGGCAGGACTGTGGCGGTCTTTCATTGATGGTCCCGCCAACATCTAAATAGGGCAGGTGGGAAATCTGACGAAAAAGCAATGGCCTGAAGGTTACCGCTAACACCTAAATCAGACTCTGTTCTTTATTGTTCAAATCACAACCTACAACCCTTAGCAGTCACAGTTCAAAACTGTGTCTGCTACCTACTACAGCTACAAAAGAGAGGCCAGTTCACACTTCCATATGGCTGCACCTGACAGCAACAGCAGCATTCCTCCAGAAAAGACAATATCAATATATTTTCAATATATTTTCAAAGTTCCTGTTATTTAAGTCATTAAGAGTAATCCCTCCAAGGCTTCCCCCTGTCCTCTTGTGGGACCTTCCTATTGTCCTTTCTGTGCTTATAGGTGGGCCCTTTCTGTCTCATCATCCTTGTCCTCTACAGTTTCTCTCCTAGAAAGTAGTTTTTCTTGTGCTATACCCTTTTTCAGGAGAGGAAGTGAAACCTTTCTGTCTTAACTTTAAGACAGTGTTGTGCTAAGCAGCCTCGTTTTTTTTTTTTTTTTTTACCAAAAGGCCATCTTGCCATTCCATGATAATCAATCCATTGATTTACTTTTCTTCCTAAAATTAACTACAATCATTAGTAGGAAAATCACTACACACCTTAGACGTGCACAGAGCCATCATGTACTATGAGCACCAAACTTTCTCCATCATAAAAAACGTACAACTCTTTGCTGCGTTTACCCAACCACACACTGACAACCCCATCTCAAAGGCAAGACTTGTTAGGTTGGATTTTAGATGCATTCAAGTTTTTTTATGCTAAGGGTGAACCCACCCTACATAAATAAATAAATCCAGGACTTTTGAAGCACGGCAATTCACCCATGAGGGTCTCAAGTCACTGACTTGTAGTCAAAAAGAGATGAAGGCCCTCATTACAACCCTGGCGGACGGTGTTATGTTGGCGGTAGGACCGCAAACAGGCTGGCGGTAATTACCGCCACATTATGATATTGGTGGTTTGGCATATGCTAAACCACCAACGTACCACACTGCCCGGCACGGCGGTAACAACAACGCTCTCCAGCCCGGCGGACGTCACTAGTCCGCCTGCGGGATCATGACCCCGCATACTGCCATGGATTTCGTGGTTTTTGAACCGCCACGAAAACCATGGCGGTAGGCATTGTCAGTGCCAGGGAATTCGTTCCCTGGCACTGATAGGGGTCTCCCCCTCCCAAGAGTCCACCCCCAACACCCACGACCCCCCTACCACCCCAAAGGTGGTAGGGCCCCCTCCCCTGCCCCCGACCTCCATAGGCCCCCCCAAACATACCCCCTACTCACGCACGCACACACCACTCACACACATACATGCACACATACATATATGTTACATCCCCACTACACACATCACACCCCCGCAAACATACACGCACCCACACACCCCCTCTACACACTCACCCCCCCATTCACGCACACACCACACAACACCCCCCCACCCCCGTCGGATGATCACCTTACCTGCCTCGGTGGTCCTCTGGGTGGGGACGGGTTCTATGGGGGCTGCACCGCTGCCAGCACCCCGTCACCATAACACCGCCACGCCGAATACTGAAATGTAATTCGGTGGGCGGTGTTCGGATGACGTGGCAGTGACGGGGGAGCAACCTCCACTACACCTCCGACCGCCAGTATGGCTGCTGGCGGCTCTCCAACCAAAAAATGGAGGAGGGTTGCCACCAGTCAGAAAATGGTTGGCGGAAGACCACCAACACTGGCGGTCTTCGGGCTGGCGGGACCTCGGCGGTCTTCAATGAAGACCGCCGAGGTCATAATGAGGGCCTAAGTAATTTGCCCAGAATCACAGGATGTTGAGCTGGCGCCGAGACTTGAACCTGGTTCTCCTAGTTCCAAAGTTGGCAGCTCAGGTCGTTACACCACATCGTCTCTACATTATATGCCAAGAGCATATTGCACTTGAAACAAAGGAACACAGTCGTGTTCACGAGTAATATACCACTAGAAGGCTTAAGCTTGCTGCTTGGTTATCTGTCCAGACATTTATCAAACACTACTGTGTGAACAGCCATGTTAGAGACGATGAAAGGTTTGGGCAGACCAAATCTTGTTCTGCATTTTCTTGGGAGCCTTAATTACTGCTTTTAATCTTTGTACATCATTTGATGTACAGCAGCCCATACTGGAAATGGAAAACATTACTGACCTGAAACAGCTGATTTACTTCTTGTATTGCTGTAGATTCACACCCACTCTACCCTCTTCTCAGGATGCGAGCACACAAATATCTGTCACTCATACTATGTTTTCGCTTATCACTAAAAACATGCTGCTCTTTTCCCAATACAGAAACCTTGTAATGCTTTACCACTCCACACATGCATATACACTTGGGCCCGTATTTATACTCCGTTTGCGCCGAATTTGTGTCGTTTTTTTCGACGCAAATTCGGCGCAAAACTAACGCCATATTTATACTTTGGCGTTAGACGCGTCTAGCGCCAAAGTATGAAGAAAGAGCGTCATTTTTTTGCGTGAACGCCTTCCTTGCGTTAATGAGATGCAAGGAAGGCGTTCCCGTCTAAAAAAATGACGGCGACGCAAATGCGTCGTATTTATACTCCCGGGCAAAAATCACGCCCGGGAGGTGGCGGGTCAAAAAAACCCGCATTTGCGCCTGAATTTAACGCCTGGGTCAGGGTAGGCGTTAAGGGATCTGTGGGCTCAGAATGAGCCCACAGGTGCCCTCCCCTGCCCCCAGGGACATCCCCTGCCACCCCTGCCCACCCCAGGAGGACACCCAAGGATGGAGGGACCCATCCCAGTGAAGTACAGGTAAGTTCAGGTAAGTATAATTTTTTTTATTTTTTTATTTTGTTTGTGGCATAGGGGGGCCTTATTTGTGCCCCCCTACATGCCACTATGCCCAATGACCATGCCCAGGGGACACAAGTCCCCTGGGCATGGCCATTGGGCAAGGGGGCATGACTCCTGTCTTTACTAAGACAGGAGTCATGAAATGGCGTCTGGGCGTCGAAAAAATGTCGCAAATCGGGTTAAGACGATTTTTTAGCGTCAACCTGACTTGCGCCATTTTAAGACGCCCTAACGTTATTTTTTCCCAACGCCGGCGCTGCCTGGTCTACGTGGTTTTTTTCCACGCACACCAGGCAGCGCCGGTCTGATTGCGCCGTCTAACGCCATTCCATAAATACGGCGCCCGCATGGCGCTTCAGAATGGCGTTAGACGGCGCAAAATTTTTTGACGCTAAACTGCGTTAGCGCAGTTTAGCGTCAAAAAGTATAAATATGGGCCTTGGTGTTGGGAGAAAATAATTTGAGTTGGAGTCTGTGTCATTGTGGACCTCAGGGGATGTATCATGAGTCACATCGAAACCGAAACCCCTTCTTTGAAGAAAAAAACTTCTAACATTCCAAGCTCAACACTACATGGCAGCAGGTGACTCTACAACACCACAACTTGGAAAAATATCACAAATTAATATATATTTTCTCTTATTATGGCCTTTATTTGTGAGTGGCACTAGTACAGCCTTTAGCCACAAGAGCGATAGCACTAATGTATTGACAGCGGTATTGAATACCTTTGTTAGTTTAGAGCCCAAATTATTTGATTGAATTCACAAACTCCTGGTGGCATATTAAAGTGACTTGCCTTTGCATTCCTACTAGGGTACAAGCCGTCCTTCACACTATCATGTTTTGTGGGATGATAACTGTTTTACTGCGGATGAGCTTCAACTCTTGACATACCAGCTTTGTCACACTTATGTACGCTGCACTCGCTCTGTCTCCATCCCTGCACCAGCCTACTATGCTCATCTTGTTGCATTCCGAGCAAGGTATCATCTTGTGGACAAAGAACATGACAGGTAAGAAGATACAATTGAAATGCAGCACTGAACTATTTTTTCCTATAGTCCCTTCTACTGTGAAAAATATGGCGGTTGGCAATATTTGACTGATTCCATCATATTGTTTTGCTTTCATTGATTGTTTTTTCATTCAGTTTCATGGTTTTCAATTTAAATGGAAAAGTTCTTCACCAAGGGAACTTCATTATTGTTCATAACCATTGAGTTGTCCTGCCCACATGCGATATGGGTGAGTGTTTAGGTATTTAATAGTGATACACTTTACAGGGAACTGGTGTTACAGGTAAGTACATTTTTCTTCTCCAGCACTTGATGTTTTATGGACTCACTTGCTTGAATCATTCCCAGTCGTCAAACTGAAAGTACAACAGTTTAAAGTAACTTTAAACACCATGCCCACAGAGGCCACACTACCTCAAATTCTACTGCTTGTGTTCTGTGAATTGTGTCCCTTTGCGCTTTACCCAATTATCTTCAGATAATTGGCTGGTTACATTTCTACTGTGGAGCTCTTGAATTTCTGTCCTTCTGGGCTAGTTATCTCTGGAGT
Organism: Pleurodeles waltl; assembly: GCF_031143425.1. Classification (NCBI taxonomy): domain Eukaryota; kingdom Metazoa; phylum Chordata; class Amphibia; order Caudata; family Salamandridae; genus Pleurodeles; species Pleurodeles waltl. The sequence continues at coordinate 873,551,934 of NC_090440.1, forward strand.
GTGGACAAGCCACATCATCCATGTCAGAGTCTTGTAAAAAGGCTTCTTTAGCCCTTGATGGTGGAATGCCGATGCTTCATTCTAAAGATCTTTGTAAGCACTGCATTTACTATTTACACCAATCTTGGGGCCAAATGACTTACAAATTTGCAGAAAGTTTACATCAAAGAAAGACTAGAAAGATCACATTTTGCTTTGGATGTAGAAGTGCCAGCCAAAGGATATCCCATTGGGAGTGATTCTGATAAGACTGCTCATCATATGCCAAAAGTGCTCTAAAAAGAGGGACTTCAGAGCAAAAATCTCATAGCTACTTTGATGGAAGAGATCCCATTGACATCCAAGAATCCCCCTCAAAATGCTCAGAAAAATGCTGAGAAGAAAAGTGCCTAAGGTCACAGTCTACCCCTTGACGTAGTCGGCGTGACTGAAATGTTACTGCTTCCAACATCTAAGCCACCAGTACATTTTAGGATGTCAGCACATCCCTTAGTTTCATATGTGAGTCTCTCACCTTCGTTGGTGACAATGGAAAAAAGTACACCAGTTCAGTCTACGTTATTGCCAACAATTTCTCACACGTCCATGGGTCTTCAGCCTGTACACTTCAGCTAAGACATTGACAATCTCCTTATCGATTCTATCACTTCCAATAGGAACTCCATTGATGACAGCATTGTTGATGACATCCTTCATATAACCTCAGAGGTTTCATTAATTTCAGAAAAAAGATATTGTCAGAGTCCTAAATAATAACAACAATTCATCAAGCAAAGGTATTGTCATAGTCACTACCTAAGCTTCGGGACACTGAGGCAGGAGTTGAGGCCTGATCCAGTTGTAGGTACAATACCAATAACAGGATGAAGAACCACATACTATGTTCGTGGATGCTGAAGAGCAAGGTGGCAATAAGATTATCCCCCCCTTGTCAACATTAACCATACCATGAATTTCCAGACAGTGGAAGTGGCCTTATGATCCTCACTGTGATATTCACCATGATAAGTATTATGAAGAAGAGAATGCCATGTACAACCCATGGTACAGATCCTGACAATCGTGGTCAAGGAACATTGCAAATGATGGTGAACTATCATTTGAAGTTCCATTCCCCAAAAGGTCACAGGCCTAAATGCCACTTGTTCTATCCTTGCCCCTACCATCAAAACAATCACCTCTGATGCAAACACAGTTGGTTCAGTCACTATTGCCAACAAAACCACATCTACCACAATCATAGATGGCAAAGCTGCAACAGCAACTGCATCATCATCCTTGTCAACCTCTGATGTCTGTGAGAACTGTCCTTTTTTTAGATGAAGGTGATACAACGCACGATGTACAGGAAGAATGTGAGGTCAAAGAGGATATCCCATGTGAATTGTCACTGAAAACTATATTGTGCCAGCCACTGCCTCTTCTCCTCACCACTCCCTGATTCACAACTAAATTACATTAGGGGGGTTCTTCTTCCTAACAAAGAAAGCATTGAAGTGACTTGATCTTCCTGTCTCCAGCAGGGAGATGGGTTGCTTTCTATGCAACATTATAGATTCACCACAAAAAACTTAACAGAGCCATTTCTGTTGTGGATCCCATATGGAAAGGCTTCTGGAAAGTCGTGAAGGCACAGGCATCAGCAATGGTAACTACAGTGGTACTTGCCTTGACAAAGTTCTGGTTAGCACATCTGCATACTTCATTGGACACCTTTAAGCACATCAGGTAATCAAGCACATCAAGTAATCAAGTAAGCAACATAAAGAAGATCTCAGAAACCTACCCTCTCATGCTCTGCACCTGTGGCAAGGGAGAGGAAATGTCTGGGTAATAATGGAAAGAGAGTGTCCTTTATGGCTCTGATGTTAGCAAAGGGAGCCAACTCAATAGAGATTGCTAAACAGTACAGTAGACAAATGTGGTCTGGAATTGCACTGTTACGGGACCTCTTTATTAGAGGACATTCTAATGGAGGCTTAAAGGATTCTGTGGGAGAGAGAGAGGGCTCCTCAGCCAAAACTCATTCTTCCATGGTTGTTGCCACAGTAGGTTTTAGGCAACTGGCAGGAACAGCAGTACTGCACAAACAAGCCTGACTGCTATTTACATGATTTATACCAAAGGTTCAGAGCAGAATCCTGGACATGCCACTTGATGGAGATTCCATATTTGACAGGCATGTCAACAAGCCTTTCCAGAATATTTAAACATACATGGACATAGTAAGGTTGCTGGCTTTGCTTCAAAGCTTTTATTTTACAGGGTTCCAGAGGTAGAGAACAACTCTCTTATCAAGCAAGATATTAAGCATGCCACTATCAGCCCTAACAGGCACAGCAGCAACTCTATGGCCAGTACTATTCTCAGCAGCATTACATAGCTCCAACTGCATTGGCCTTTCCAAAACAAAGAACACACCAAAAAGGTGATAAGTAGTCCACATGACAGGAAGCTGGCAGAGAACACTGATGCCCTGTCACCATTGGCTATGCCCCATCTCTCCCAACACAGGGCCCTTGGGGAGGTGAGAAACTATTTCTTTCTTCCACAAATGGCTTTCCATCACTACAAATCAGTGGATCCTCGATCTGCTGCAGATTGTATGAAATGCACTACAAATTCACTCAGAGACCCCCAACAACTCATTCTGTTGGAGGACACATCAACATCTATGCCTAGTGCAAGCTGAGTTCAGTACCATGGTAAGCAAAGATGCCATTGCACCTGTTTCCACATCCCAGTAAGGCAGAGGTTCCTAGTCAAGGTGCTTCCTAAACACTCCCTCTAAGATATTGTTCACATTGGAATGGGCTTCCGGAAGCTATGACTAAGCCTAATGGCTGGGACCTGGCATTAGGTGTTAGGAGCTTAAAAGTGATTTCCTTTGCCTTGATCAATACTCTGTGTTAAAGCGCAGTCCTGAAATCTGCGAAGTAATTACGGTCCAGAATTTAGATTGTCTCTTCATCACTAAGTCCTGGCCAAGAGATGATTCTGGCCCGATCTTGTTGCTGCAGTCCCTTCAGGTTACAATATTGCTAGGCTGGACAGCTCTCTGCATAGACGGGGAGGGCTAACTATGATTTTTAAAGAGCATTTTAATTGTATTCTAGAACCAGTTGGTTCGGCACAATCCAGTATTTTTGAGATGGCCTATTTTAGAGTTACAGTTAACCCTAACTCCATGTTTGCGGGCTTTTAGTGTATCGCCCTCTGGGCCCTTGTCCAAAACTCCTTGAGATATTGAGCTCAATACTGGAACCCTACATCGCTTGCCCTAATTTTTCTTTTCTGGGGTATTTACATTTTTATTTGGAGGACACTGCTTGTGTGGATTCTATTAGGCTTCTGGATTTTATGGAGAACTTTGGGTTCCCACAAGTGGTAAGATCTCCTGCCCATAGTGCTGGACACACTAGATGGGACCTGTGTCAATCATGGATCCATAGTGCCAGGACGTTCTCTTCCCTTCTGCTGGATGGATCTCAGTCCGATACTTTTTTCTCAGAATTATGGCTGCCAGCCGCAGAGGACTATTACCAAGACTAGGAGATGGAATAAACTCGCCGTTGAGGATCTTGATGGTGCATTGAGCAAATCCGTAGACAGGTATGATTTTTCCTTAGACTATACTGCAGAGGATTTTCATAAGTGGATGGAGAACACTATGGATGAACTTTCACCGCTTACCCATAAGACAGTGACCTGATCAAGAATTTTCACTCCTTGGTTTTCAGAATCACTTAAAGAACACAGATGCATATGCATGTGGCAGGAACGGAAGTGGCAGCTCTCCTCTTCCTTTGAAGATACAGAGAAGCATAAAGAACTGATGCTCAGTAACAAATATGTTATTAGACTAGCAAAGTTCTCTTACTTCACTATTAAAATCAGGTCGGCTACTAATGGCCCCTAAGAACTTGTGAAAGTGATAAAAAAAATCTCTCTGTTCACCCTGTCCAACAAGCCACTGAAAGCTATGAGAATTTTTGTAATAAGGTGGCAGATCATTTCCAGAATACAATTCTGAAGATTGTAGCTGGTTTAAGCATGAGGATTAGTGGCCCCTCTTAGATATTGGTGATAAGGCTACAAATAGCTTCCCTACAGTCACTATGTCTGTTTTTCCCTCGGTTTCTGGTATCCAGGTGAAGCAGCTCCTTCTTTGGCTGAACTCGGTTCCCTAAATGACCCTTGCCCTCCCTGTATTCTGCAGCTAGTCCCAGATCAGATATCTGGTTTTCTTGACACGGTCTATAATCGTATTTTTCCCACACAATCTTTTCCTCAATCCTGGAAGGAGGCGATTGTGGTTCCCCTCAAAAAGAAGCCAACCAGAGACCCAGAAGATGTGAATAGTCTTCACCCTATATCTCTTCTCCCTGTACCATCTAAGATACTGGAGAAATATTTAAATCAAAGGTTGGTAGCATTCTTTGAGTCTCAGGATCTCTTGGATTCCTTGCAGAATGGCTTTCACTGGCACCATTTGTCAGGAGGTTGACTAGGAAGGTTCTGCCATTTTAGTGTTGTTGGATCTTTTAGCCACATTCGAAACGGTGTCCCCTTCCCACCTAGTACACAGATTGCGCCGGGATGGGTTGAGGGACACCTCCCTGGCTCTAATAGAGTCTTTCCTTTCTAATGGTCAGTGTAGGTCTGAATCTTCTCAGTTGTCTTGTGGGGTGCCGCAAGGCTCTCCGCTTAGCCCGACCTTGTTCAGTTTTTATGTGCCCCTCCCCCTCTAAACTGATCTGATTCTATGGCTTCCAGGTGTTATTGTACGCTGATGACATGCAAATTATAGTGTCTATTGCTGACGATATTCATGTAGTGGAAGAGAGGTTTAACAGTGTGTTGTAAACATAAATTATTGGATGAAGGAGAATTGACTCAAATTGAACACCGATACGACTGAGATCCTGGTGTTTGGGGAGCGAAATTCGTAATTGTCATAGGTGGCCTGAGATCTGCGTCTCCCTCCCGCTCCTAGTTACAGAAGCAAAAAATCTAGGGGTGGTTCTTGATACTTCACTATCTTTCGAACCACAGGCGAAAAGGACTGTTAGTTCCTGCAGCCTCATCATTAAGATCCTAAGGAACGTTTTTCCTTTCATCCCTGTTGAGCTCAGGGTCATTGTAGTCATTGCGCTTATCACTTTGTGCATTGACTACTGCAGTGCTCTGTATCTCAATATTTACAGAGGTACTTTAAATGGACTCCAGTTGATTCAGAATGGAACCGCCTATTTAATTTTGGGTGCCCCTAAACATCTGTCAATTAGAGAGAGAATCCGTTCCTTGCACTGGCTGCCGATTGCAAAGCGTCTGAGGTTCAAGGCCGTTTGTTTGGTTCACAATGCTCTTCACTGCCAAGGGCCATTACATTTGAGAATGTCCTTTAAATGGTATATTACCATGAGACAGTTGAGGTCTGCCTCTCTTAAGAAGGTAGTTGTTCCGAGATTTCAGAAAGTGAGGTGGGGGGAACGTTCTTTTTGAGTAGATGCTGCCAGATTATGGAACTCCCTGCTTAAGTCTTTCTTCTCATGAAGCCTTTCATACGAATTTGAAAACCTGGCTTTTCTCTTGTGGTGATGAATAGGTCTTGCTGTCCCTCTGATGGGGGTTCTCTGTTTAATTGGCGCTTTGACACCTTCTGGTATAATGAGCTTTATAAGCTTTCAAAATTCTAAACAGAAAGATGTCTGGAAAGTGGCACCCAATTCTGAGCCTAAGACAACTGAACAGATACCTCAAAAAACGTTTGTTTCATGTGGTTTCACAGCAGGAGATCCCTTTAACAAAGAGGCATTCATGGTATTGCAGGATCTATAGAACACTTGCTTCCACACTGCCATCCATTCCAAACATTGTAATACCTATGTTTCAAAGTGGCTGGTTGCCATCACCAGTTCTGTGTACTTCAAGTTTGTCTCAGGTCTGCCCCAAGATTCGTCACAAAATGTATGTCTCCAGTGGCAGCCTACTTCAGAAGACACAGGGCCCGATCTAGAGTTTAGCAGACAGTAATCATCTGTCACGGTAGCAGAGGACATTATGGCCCTCATTACGAGTCTGGCGGTCTCATGGCTGCCAGACTCGCGGTGGCAGACCCACTGCCAACAGGCTGGTGGTGGGACTGCCACATTATGACCGTGGCAGAGCCGCCACGGTCAGACCGCGACACTGCCAGGCTGCCGGCAGCCTGGCGTTCCCGGTGGTTTTAATCCGCCAGGGCAGCGCTGCTTGCAGCGCCGCCCTGAGGATTACTAGTCCCCATTCCACCAGCCTTTCCATGGCGGTCTACACTGTCGTGGAAAGGCTGGCGGAATGATGGTGTCGGCGGAGCCCTGGGGGTCCCTGCTCTGCCCATGCACTTGGCATGGGCAGTTCAAGGGTCCCCATGCACAGCCCCATCGCGCATTCCACTGCCTGAATTACAGGCAGTGGAATGTGCGACGGGCGCTGCTGCACCCGCCGCACCGTCACTTTGGCGCAGGCTCCATTAGGAGTTGGCGTCAATGTTAAGGCCCTGTTCACCGCTGGGCTGGCGGGCATAAACACAGGCAGCCTGAAGGTGGAAAGAGTTTGACGGGCAGCCTCCACCACCTGCCAAACTTGTAATTAGGGACACTGTCTTCCACCCTTATGGACATCTATTCACAAAATGCCATTATGGCATTTCCTGTCTAGATACAAAATGTTTGGTGGACAGCCACCCTCAATTGTGACGGCCACCCACCAAACTTTGATAATGTTTTTATTTTTTCAAAAAACACTCCCATTGTGGGACATTGTTGCTGAAAAACAAAAAAAATGATGACCCCCCTCCACCCACACCCAAGTAGTTTTTTTCCTGGGGTCAGAGGTCAATATTTGTTTTCTGTATCCCTCGCTGCCAGGTTTTAGCTGCCGGAATTGAGTGCCTTGTCCGACAAACTATAAATCACTCCTAGAGTCGCTATGTGTTTCCTTGTCTGCACGACTGAATGATAAAGTGGTCTAATTCCAGTCCACCAAAGCATCCACCAAAGCAAGTCAGAAAATATTCACCAGATTGGGCCTTTATCTCATTGTGGAGAAACTGTTTCCATGAACACTGTCACAAGGCCCATTTGAATCTCTTTGTTTCAGCACGTACTTACAAGCTATTTTCTCTTTCTATTAGAAAGTGTGAAGTTTAGACATGCACATGCATCTTAGCATCATGTCTAAACAGACATATTTTGTTGTAATATGTAATGGTCGCTGCCAGGTTCATATGGATGTTTACAGTGGAGGCTAAAATGTTAACGTGCGAATCAAAATGACACACTTACCACTATACTTATTTTGTCTTGTTGGGACTTTAGTGTTGCCGAACGTGTAAACATGGGATAAAATCGGCAATCAGATACTATAAAAACTCAGGTATTTCACCATTAATTGGAGAGGCTTCATGATGGGGATATGAAGGGATAGGTCACGCAGTTTTACTACGACAAACCAGCCACAGATGGAGGTTGCTCTGAGATTGGTTCAGAGAAGTGGCCTTCAGCCTGGCACTGCTTATCGTTCCCAGGACGGGTGTACTAGAGGATAGCTAAATGGCTATTTCTTAATAAGAAAAGGTATGCTTCACAATCAATCTTAAGAAACTAAATTTATAGGCTTGCTATTTTATGCTTCTGCTAAATGTTAGCATAGTGCTTAGAAGTAGCAATAGGCTGCTGGGAGACCAGGAAGTTATGAACCATTTTAGGAAAGATTATCTTGTTTTTTGCTAGTCATGTTGTTAATTGCTGTATTTATTTTCTTCTACTGTATGGCTAGTGTTCATATTTTATGCACTAGACATAGAAATGAACATTTTAAAGTTTCATCCTGTGTTTCTTAGTGCTACTTTGAATGTGCTATTCAGTTACGAAAGAGAATTTGGAATTCTGCTGTGTCCCTCCACTCATCTAGAGGAGCTAATTGTGACCAGAAAACACCATCCACACTGTATATCTTAGTGGATTGTGTACAAGTCACAGTCCAACTGGGCTTGTAATATATGTTGGTGCATTGAACCAAGTCCTTGCTTCAGGGGATTGGAAATCAGAAGCTTGCATCTCTGAGGTAAACTCCCAGATCGTGACATCTTAACTTACTGTATCCAGTTCCTACTTACCATTCTGAACATTGACAGAGGGGAAGCCTTTCTCATATAAGCTGAGTTTTTGGCTGTGCTACCTAACCCTAGAAACTCAAAAGCAAAAGACAGTTCAGTATATCTCTTCAAAACTTTGTGATGGATGATGTCCTCCTACTTCACTCTCATTCTTTTAAGGTGCTTCATGATGACACTGCTTCAAGTGTAAGTAAACAAACAATGGCTTCAAGGTACAGCATCCATTGATGACCAAGTAAAAGTCAGTCATCAGATGAGAGTAGCTTTAGGCAAAGTGACAAGACAGTGATTTGGCTCCCTTTAAAGAAAGAGAAAGGTAGCTTTCTCTTGACAACATGTGCCTCCAACAAATGCATGGAGGGACAAGGTTGCTTATTCTCTCCCCAGGTAGCCAGAAGCTGTGGTACGGGACCATTCCTCATCAAGATTTTCTGATCGCAGAACACCTGCCAAGGATATAATGACAATTGCACGCCAGCAGGTACACGCATCCAAAATTATGGGGGAATGTGTTATCGATTACATGGTGATGGATGATTGCTTATATTTTACCTCCATTTCCCCTAGTACCGAGAGTGCTGATGAAAATCAAGAGTGAAGCATGCAGTGTGAACTTCTAAGTCAGTATTGTTTCACTGATGATCTTCTTTAGCTTTTCAAGGTGCCACTTATCTAGGCATCACTGGATCTCCTAACTCAGTGCAGCAGCCAGATTCTACATCACAACCTGCATACAGGAACTTACCAGTATGCCTCCAAAATACAGTGAGCTTCTGATGGATACTTCTAACTGCAGATTCCTCACCAGTAGAATAATTCCAGGTGCTAGAAAGGATCTGGACACTTCAAAGCTCCCACGTTGCCTGTAGGGTCTGCTGGCTTGAATCGACCCTGAAAGTGACATCAGACAACCTCACCTAAGCCATATACAATCCACCCTGGTGCAACAATGTCAGTTCCCTTTTTTCTGTGTCGTCGACGCGGATCCGTGGCTTATGTTCTTTGAGAGTTGTGAAGTTTTCCTCACTGAAGTTTGTTAGTGCAGTGCCATGTCACCTTCAAAGCATTTAGACTTTAAGCCTTGTAGGGACTGCAAGAAACAGAGGTCGGTCACGGACCCACACTCCATATGTCAATGTACCTGAGGTCTGACCATGATTTATGTTAATTTGAGTTGCGCCTTAGTATGCATCCAAAGGCAAAGAAAGAAAAAGAGCACAAACTGTTTATGGCCTTGGACACTTTACTGTCTCTGTTCATTGGATTCTTTGTTGGCCCACTACCCCAGAGGTTCTGCCTCTTCTTTCCGTGATCAAGGAAGCAGTTGAGGTGTTGGACCTAAACGGCACAACAGAGTCCTTGTTGCCTTTTAATGATGCTCTGGTGGAACCTGCTGTAGCAGCATGGGAGACACCATTTTCTGCACCTGCAGTTAACAGAATGGTGATCATTTCTTTCTGCTCACCCCTCTCCTTAGAGTCTAGTAATTCAGGCTTCCTTTTCCATGGGGCTGACACAAGGCATGTTTCCTTCAGTCCACTAGACAGTGAATCTAAAAGGTTGGAACTATGGGACAAGAAGATATTTTCGGCTTGTAGCATGACCCTGAAATATGTAAACACAAATTGCCTCTTGGCCCATTACTTGCATGCCCTGTGGACATGGCCCAAATGATGGTACCTCATGTTACTGAGGAGATAATAGGACATTTTCAGGAAATTCTGAATAATAATCAGAAAACCTCTAGACACATCATAAAGTCTGGACTGGAAACAGTGGACTACATAGCATGAGTGGATAGACGATTCCATCACACTGAGAGGCCATGCCTCGTTCAGACCATCTGGCTTTTCATCTGATGTACAGTCCAATTGACGGACCTGCTCTTCGATGGAGCTTGTTATTTTGGGGACAAAGCTGATGTCACCATGGAAAGATTTAACACTAACAAGGTAACTGGACATTACTTCAGACCAGTGGGTCCTTCAGATAGTGGAAGGAGATTACACTCTTCCCTTCCTTCAGGCTCTTCCCCACAGCCCACCTTTGTTTTCCCTCCCCTCTGTGGACCACCTTGCCATACTTAAGCAAGAGGAGGCAGCACTCCTGTCAGTGCAGTGTGCACTTCTTATTCAACCGTTTACCAGTCAGAGGGGATAGTACTGCACCCAATCTCCGAGGACTCCACCTACATACCTGGAGCTTGAGCAGGGACTTCTGAGTGCCCTTCACCGGCCATTGGAGCTTTCTGCATTTTCCTAGTCAGGCAAGCACATTGGCACTTGAGCCTTCTGCAGTGGGACCTCCACAAGCAGTGACTACAGTGCAGAAGGCCTGTCAGACTCCATCGCAGTCTCTACTAGTTCTGTGACGGAAATGGCTTGGTGGGGGAACGAGGTAAATCTCAGTTGCAGGATAGACTTCACTCCTCCTCTGACCATGACTATGGCGGTGATGAATGTCTCCACCTTAGGGTGGGAAGCTTATCTGGAGGATCTGGATATCAGATACCGCTGGTCTACAAATTCTTCACATCAACCTGTTGGAACCACAGGTAGCTCAGCTACTGATCTAGGCATTCTTCCCCTCCATCCAGGGTCAGTTGTCTGTGCAGTGTGGACCTCTTCTTCAATTGTTGAGAGAATAGTACTGCACCCAATCTTCGAGGACTCCACCTGCATTCCTGGAGATTGAGCAGGGACATCTGAGTGCCTTTCAGCTGCCATAGGAGGTGGTCAACATCATTCTTTAAGTGCATTACCGCTCTACAAAATTGACTCGCTCTGGCAGATGGAGTGCCTGGTGCGCAGTCAACAACGTAGATGCTTTGCAGGTCAAGCTATCCCAGGTTCTACAGTTTACACTTTCCGTTGCCCAGAGGGATTGGGCAATTGGTACTGTTACAGGGTATTTAGGAGCATTGTCAGCATTCCTCTGTCTGCCAGACTAGCTGTCCCTATGCAAATCCCCCATTGTGGTGCATTTTCTGAAGGGAATAACAAATTTGTAGCCTCCAACTTTCTCTGTTGTTCCCCAGTGGAACCTTAATAGAGGGTTAACTTTTCTGATGGAGACTCCGTTTGAACATTAAAAATGTTGACCTTGAAAATAGTTTTTCTGGTACCAATAACCTAATTTGCAACCTTTTACCGTGAGTGGTTGCATAGACTGGATTCTAGACAGGCCGTCATCTACTACCTGGATCTCACCAAGGACACACTACTGAATGACCAGCTCTTCGTAGGGTACTGTGGTGCCAAGAAAGGCAAATTGGTGCAAAAGAGAACTCATTCAATGTGAATCATCCTCTTCATTAAGACCTTCTCAACGCTGACCAAGAAGGATCCTCCAGAAAGAATCAGGGCTCATTCTACCAGGGCCAAAGCCACCACTTCTGCTCTTGCAAGAAGAGGTTAGATTGCATAGTATTGCAAGGCAACCACTTGGGTGTCTCTGCACAGATTCGCCAAGCATCACTGTCTGGGCTGAGAGGTATGTAGAGATGATCATTTTCCCAGATCTGGCTTGTGAAATTTTGTGGTATAACCATCCATCAACCTTCCTCGTAGGTGGGTGTGGCTAAAGAATCTATTCCGAAAAGCAGGCCTGGCATTGCAGACGTTTGCCGCTGTGGCACAAAGATCCAGTCTGTTATCGCAGATGGTCGTTGCTAGACTTTCACATTGATGGTCACCACGGACTGTAGCTGCTGTAGCACAAAGTGCGAATCTTGCGTAGCATTTCTTTACCATTCGATTTACCTTAGTACATCACATTATGTCAGTACATTAAGCAGTATTTATTAAAACTTTTTAAACATAAAGTTAGATACATTCCTGACCCTTCCTGTGTCCCACTGACAATACCATTAATGAACTAAGCAAATTGTCAGTTGTCATGCACACCTTGTATGGGGTGTATATTCTTATAAAAACATAGGCTATTAAATCAAATACAATATTTTTTTGTACAGTGCACATCCTATATTCATGTGTTTGAAGGTTCTTTCATATATGATTATATATCTTCAGTTTGCTCCCAGCAGACACCAGAAGGACCGTCACACAGGCCTTCATCACGAAACAGACTTGACTACGGAAACATACTCTACGTAGGAATCACAGCACACTTCCTGAAGAGACTCCAGACAATACAGAACTCAGCTGCAATACTCGTATTCGACCTCCCCAGAAGGACCCACATCACACACCATCTCAAAAATTACAGTGGCTCCCAATTCAGAAGAGATGCCAGTTCAAGATGCTGACCCATGCCTACAAAGCCCTACACAATGAAGGACCAGCATACATCAACAAATGCCTGACCTTCCACCAACCAACCAGACACCTCTGAACAGGTTCCCTCTCACTCTCAGACACCCCACGGATCCGTCAAGCCAACAGCGGAGGACCCTCCTTATCGCATCTGGCTGCCAAGGCTTGGAACAACCTCTCCCTGCACCTCGGGACCACACCGTCACTCCAGTGATTAAAAAAAGAACTAAAGTCTTGGATATTCAAATGATCATTCCTCCATGCTGTAGCATACAACTCCAGTGTCTCGAGAGCCTCACGGGTAACTTGCCACTCTCTATAAATGTTTGATTGAGTGATTGATTGATTAAAGGAAAAAGAGGTTCAATGAAATAAAATATTTGGCTAGGATCACACAATTTGGTAAAGCTGGAAGCCAGGATTGATCATAGGTTATCTGGTTACATTTATGGAATTGAGCCACTAGGTGGCCATCTCTGAATATTCTTTTTAACATCAAACTTTTTTTGATTTGTTTTTAATTCACGGGGCATTAGTGCAGAGTGTGGGTGACAGGCAGAAACAACATGAAAGCTTGGCTTGTTTTGGGCTCAAGGTCTAAGAGGATCTCGAGCTGACCCAGAGCCAGTACTCTGACATGCGCCTGGATGGCTCCTTCGGTAGCTCGCCCACCTTTACTATTGACTGGGCAACAAATCCCCTAAAAGATTCAAGTAGCTGTGTTAATTGCCAATAATGCTGTTGACAATATTGACTGACTGCAAATAAATTTCTGAAGGTTACTGGGACTGTTCTTCAGCATTGGATCATTCAAGATTCGCAAGATTGAACTATTCCCGGTCATCAGAATGGGAATCCTTGGTTGTCAATACTTACATGGAAGTGTACATAAACAGTCAATTAACATTAGAATAGCCAAATGCTACTTGTAGTCTAGCCACCTCGGTATGTGAACCAGCCCCTCAATCAGTGAGGTGAAGAGACAAGTCAACTCCTACAGAGGCTCAACTGCTTCTACAACTTGTCAAGTAAATCCTCTGGAACTCTGTTCCCAAATTCTACAGGTTTCACCTCTATTCAACCTGTATTCTTCTTTAGGGAATTCCTAACTATAAAAAATTTAAGGATCTTGACATGTTACCCACATGTCTGATCAGCAAGATAAAGACTGATTTGTTTATATCAGTGGTAGCCCAGCACCAGTCCAGGATTCCATCCACCACCTCCAGAGAAAGAGGAGGTAAGTGGGATAGATTGTGAAAATAGTCAACGCCCTTGCAGCCAGTTTCTCTGCCATCCTCTCTCCATATGACCAGCAACTTTGGCATACCAGAAGACAAACTGCAGATTAAATCTACCTTCAGAGATAGTAAACATACTTCATCTGGGCTGATTGATGCCTCAAATATTCCTGAGGGCTGAAGAGCACCACTTTTAGACTTGAGGTACAGGCAAAGATAATTAACATGGCTTTTGATGGGAACAATAACCTTGACAAACAGATGAGATGCAAACAAAGCAGACACAGATATAAATGTGGGCTCTCTGCCACATGGTTAATGTTATTCTCCTATGGAGATCTCCATTGATAATTCTGCACACTAAATAGAACCACTCACATGCACAATCCCAGAGGACTTCTTTCAAAATATATTCTTCTTTACTCTAATATCATCATACCTTAGGAAGATCGTATCTATTTATGTAACATTAAACAGTGTAGTAGCCTATTAATTGCTGAATTGACCAATCCCATTAATATACTTTACAACCTAAAAATATATTTAAAAATACAAAAGTCACTAAATAAACTAGATGACTGAAAAAGCCCACTTACAAACCTTTTTAAAACATTTATTAAAAGGAAATGAAGGGAAGGGAAAACAGGACAGTGTAACAATATTGACTGCAGCCATGTTAGGTTGAAAACAAATGACACTTTGCCTTCAAGGGCTACAAGCCCTTTAGTATCCCATCACGCCCTGTAGGTGACAGTTACCTCAGTTATCTTTTTTTAGTTCCTGGTTACAGGATCTTTGAGCAATGAGCTCAGCCTTTTTTCTCCTTTACAAATCTTCTGTAAGACAATTTCACCTCATGTCATCTCTTTTCAAAAATGGTCATACCTGTGGAAGAAAAAATACTAAAACAGATCCTCCTAATCTACATATATGTTGCTTTCCAGATAGCTTCTTTACTGTCAAATGTAAGCACTGCAGGACTTTTTCCAGATGCATCCTGAAGGACAAGGTGAAGATTTGCCTTCATGCGAAGGAGGAGCATCACAAACAGCAAGATTCCTGCCAGGCAGATCTGAAAGGTCTAAGGAGCGAGGCAAGGGTCATCCTTCTTCTAGAATTCCGCTTGCTACCTCTGAGGACTCCCTCACAGGGAGATCCAATTGGAGACACCGTCTAAGAAAACTAAGACGTTCCTGGTGGACATTGAGGATGTTCACATCAAAATTTTACTACGCCAACCCTTTTCACCATCATCGGCTGGTCCAGTGTCAAAGTCAAAATATTCAGAGTCGAGAGTCTATAGCATTGAGGCATCTGTTGATGTCAAGGCACACTGAATCTTCTTTTTCCCACTGACAAGTCCGCTGAGTGGCTTAGGAAGATAAAGACGAGAAGGTCACACCCATCCAAAGACTGAGTACGCCAGGGCCTATTCACCATCCAAGCCATCATCTCCAGTGGTCATGCTGGATCCTCCAGTTGTGCAACCCCTGCCTTCTCCTCAGCCTTCAACAAGTCTTCTTTCACCACCTCCTTTTCAACATCTGACCACACCTATGGATCCATCTGGATTTCTGGCACCACTGCCCTCATGGATTCCACCTCCTGCAAGACCACTTATGGCACCAAGAAGATCGGACAGTTTCTCCTTGTTCCAGATCTTGTTACAGATGAGGAACAAGATTGAAGTCGTAGCATCACACTCATCATTACAGACCTACCTCCTTTTCCAGACGTTCTTCTAGACAGATACATCATTCTAGAGAATGCTGGCCTCCTGAGGGTCTTCAACAACTTCTGGGTATTGTCCAACTTTGACAAACTCTCCTGCTAGAATCTCTCCACTTTCCTACAGGTTCTCATCTGAGGGGCAAATTAGTTAAACATTTCTCTGCCAGCACTGACAACATCCACCTGGTGTTATTTGAAATTTCACTAGAAGTGAACCACCATACATCTACTTCCACTGGTTCCTGTCCTCTTGGAATTAGCCCTGGACTTACATTTGACAGCAGCCTTGTCTAAAACAACTCTTATCAGGCTGCAGAAGAAATACAGACTACCTGATCGAGACCCACTGTTTTGTGAATGCGTCTTCCTCCTGATGTAGTAATAGTTTCAGGAGCAAAGACATATGCCACTGCTCCATCATCCACTGGCCCACCAGACAAAGAGAGCAGGAAACGCGATTCGGTGGGGAGAAAGATGTGCAGAACTTCCACTATCACCACGAAGATGGCAGGTGGCCCTGCCGTTTTAGGCAGTTGTGATATATTGTTGTGGGGCTCAATCCAACAATTTGCAAGTGATCTGCAAAGGCAAGGCCAAGAAGACTTCATTGAAGTTTTTAATGAAGGCATGATGGTGTTGAATCAAATCATTAGTGTGGCAGCGGGCACATCTATACTAGCTGCCAGGAGTGCCTGGTGTTAATGGCCAAGGTGGGCATCACCCAGTGACCCTGAGGACAGAAGCATCAAGAAGAAAAGAAACACTGAGCAGCTGAAAGAAATGGCTAAATGGCTACTTGCTGCTTGGTGGTGCAATGGGCTGGCAATCAGTGTGTTTTATTTGGGTGTAAGGGTTTGGAATTTGGACGTGGCCTGCTGCGCATGTGCTGAATGTAAAAGCTAGAGCAGTGATGTCATAGAGGAGGGTGTGTATGAATTACAAAGGGATACACATAAGGTTGATTTCAGGTGCTTATACAGTGGCCCTGGGAGGCATTTACTGATGTTGATTTATTTAAATGCCTGGAAGCAGGGCAAGTGGATAGGAACAATAACAGAAGTAGGTTGCAACAGTTTTCTCATCACCAGGAGAGGGTAGGCTGTAGGAGGAGTCCAGCTGCTCTACAATGAAGCTCCAGTACCAGCACATGCAAAGAAGCAAGACACAGGCAGCAGGGGCATATCTCTCATTAGTGCAGCAGGTGGAGTGGCTCCAGGTCTCAGAAGCCTGAAAGGCCAACTGAACCCTTATTATTGCTGTGTTTTATAGCTGAAATAGCAGTCAGTGGAACCAAGTGCACTAGGGCCCGTGACACCACTACTGTCAAGCTGCTAATGGATACATGGCCACCTGATCTAAGTAATCTGCATCAATCCTAACCCCTTCGCTGCCAGGCCTTTTCCCCTCCTGTGCCGAGCCTTTTTTTGGCTATTTGGGGCAGTTCACGTCTAGGCCCTCATAACTTTTTGTTCACATAAGCTACCCACGCCAAATTTGCGTCCTTTTTTTCCAACATCCTAGGGATTCTAGAGGTACCCAGACTTTGTGGGTTCCCATGAAGGAGACGAAGAAATTAGCCAAAATACAGCGAAAATTTCGTTTTTTAAAAAACAAATGGGAAAAAAGTCCTGCCTCGTGTTTTTTTCCCTGAAAATGGCATCAACAAAGGGTTTGCGGTGCGAAAATCACCATCTTCCCAGCTTTCAGGAACAGGAAGACTTGAATTAGAAAACCCCATTTTTCAACATAGTTTTGACATTTTACTGGGACATACCCCATTTTTACTATTTTTTGTGCTTTCAGTCTCCTTCCAGTTAGTGACCAAAATGGGTGTGAAACCAATGCTGGATCCCAGAAAGCTAAACATTTTGAATTCAGCAAGGGCTCATTTGTGTAGATCCTACAAGTGTTTCCTACAGAAAATAACAGCTGAAATAAAAGAATATTGAAATTGAGGTGAAAAAAACAGCCATTTTTCTCCATGTTTTACTCTGTAACTCTTTCCTTCGATGTCAGATTTTTCAAAGCAATATACCGTTACGTCAGCTGGACTCTTCTGGTTGCGGTATATATAGGGCTTGTAGGTTCATCAAGAACCCTAGGTACCCAGAGCCAATAAATGAGCTGCACCTTGCAATGGGTTTTCATTCTATGCCGGGCATACAGCAATTCATTTGCTGAAATATAAAAAGTGAAAAATATGTATCAAGAAAACCTTTGTATTTCCAAAATGGCCACGAGATAAGGTGTTGAGAAGCAGTGGTTATTTGCACATCTCTGAATCCCGGGGTGCCCCTACTAGCATGTGAATTACAGGGCATTTCTCAAATAGAAGTCTTTTTTACACATTGTCTTACATTTGGAAGGAAAAAATGTAGAGAAAGACAAGGGGCAATAACACTTGTTTTGCTATTCTATGTTCCCCCAAGTCTCCCGATAAAATGGTATCTCACTTGCATGGGTAGGCCTAGCGCCAGCGTCAGGAAATGCCCCAAAACACAACATGGACATATCACATTTTCACAAAGAAACAGCTGTTTTGTGCAATGTGCCTAGCTGTGGATTTTGGTCCCTAGCTCAGCCGGCACCTAAGGAAACCTAGCAAACCTGCACAGTTTTGGAAACTAGACACCTAGGGGAATCCAAGATGGGGTGACTTGTGGGGCTCTGACCAGGTTCTCTTACCCAGAATCCTTTGCAAACCTCAACATTTGGCCAAAAAAACACGTTTTCCTCTCATTTTGGTGACAGAAAGTTCTGGAATCAGAGAGGAGCCGCAAATTTCCTTCCACCCAGCGTTCCCCCAAGTCTCCCGATAAAAATGGTACCTCACTTGTGTGGATACGCCTTGCGCCCGCAACAGGAAATGCCCCAAAACACAATGTGGACACAGCACATTTTCACAAAAAAAACAGAGCTATTTTTTGCAAAGTGCCTAGCTGTGGATTTTGGCCTCTAGCTCAGCCGGCACCTAGGGAAACCTAGCAAACCTGTGCATTTATTAAAACTAGACACCTAGGGACATCCAAGATGGGGTGACTTGTGGGGCTCTGACCAGGTTCTGTTACCCAGAATCCTTTGCAAACCTCAAAATTTGGTCAAAAAAACACTTTTTCCTCTCATTTCAGTGACAGAAAGTTCTGGAATCAGAGAGGAGCCCCAAATGTCCTTCCACCCAGTGTTCCCCCAAGTCTACCAATAAAAATGGTACCTCACTTGTCGGGTAGGCCTACTGCCCACGAAAGGAAATGCCCCAAAACACTATCTGGACACCTCAAAATTATCAAATACAAAACTACCTGTTTTTACGGGCAGGGGGCAACTGCGATTTTGGTCCTGGGCTCAGCAGCCATCTAGGGAAACCTATCAAACCCACACATTTCTGAAAACTAGACACCCGAGGGAGTCCAGGGAGGTGTGACTTGTGTGGATCCCCCAATGTTTTCTTACCCAGAATCCTCAGCAAACCTCAAATGTAGCTAAAAAATCAAATTTTTCCCACATTTCTGTGTGGGATCACCGCACCGGGACAAATTTCATACCACCCAACGTTCCCCTCAGTCTCCCAGTAAAAATTATACCTCATTTGTGTAGGTGGGCCGAGTGCTTGTGAGAGGGAAGAGCCAAAAACATGTTGAAATAGAGGGGGAACCAAAGCGGGTCCAAAAGGGCAGTTTGGAAAATAACATTTTTAGGCTGACAAGTGCAGCAGAATTTTTATCGGTATAGATGAGACAATGCTGAGTGGTACTAATTTTGTGGATTCCTGCAGATTCCGGAAGGTTCCATCACAAAAACGTGGGGGAAAATGTGTGATTTCCAGCAAAGTTGGAGGTTTGCAGGGCATTGCGGGTAAGAAAATGGTGCAGGGTGCATGTGAAACACACCACCCTGGAATCACCCAGATGTTTAGTTTTCCGATGTGTCTAGGTCTTGTGGATTTTTCTACAAGGCAGAGTCCCAAAGTCCATAAAGTGCAGCCCTCATCATTCCAAGTGGGACAAATTTGAGAGTTAGCCAAGCTCTCATGGCCCAAATGTAAAACCAAAACCCAAAATAATCAAATGTCTTCTTGCTTGCTGTGGGATAAGATGTTTTAGAGTGCGGGGGAGAGCTGAAAGACTGTTACCCCCTTCAGTTGGGGTGGAGGCCTAACCAGGCCCAAACTGGTTGGTAGCAACCACCCCACTATTTTTTTTTAAATTCTCTAGCATCTAGTTGACTTTCTGCCCCCCCCCCTGGGTGTGGATCAGGGGTAATTGCCCCATCTGCCCACTGGTGGGCAGAACAACTTTGGCCCCATTTATTTGGGGTGGGGGTATGGCCATACCGCCACCCTCTTATTTTGGAGGAAAAAAAAACGTCCTTGGTCTCTGGTAGGCTTTCTGCTCCCCCTTGGGGGCAGATGGTCCTTCCAAAAATAGGCCTCAAGGGCTCATTATGACTTTGGCCGGCGGCAGAGGCTGCCAGCAAAACTGGCAGAAACAGCATTTCTGCAAGCCAGCCCAGCTGGAAACTCATCACAACATTGACACCGGCTTGTATTCGAGCCAGCAGCAATGTTTCGGTGCGTCAGCACCTGTTTCGCTTTTCACTACCCATAATTCGGGCAGTGAAAAGCACGACTGGGCTGTCCATGGGGGCCCCTGCACTGCCCATGCCAAAACACCCCTTTATGCCATGCAAAGGCTGGCAGAAAGGGGACTCGTAATCCGTAGGGCAGCACTGCTTGCAGCGCTGTTCTGACAGATTACGACCCCCAGGCTGTCGACCGGCGGCAGCCTGGCAGTGCCGGCGTCGGATCGTGCCAGCTCCGCCACGGTCATAATATGGCAGTCAGACCACTGCTTTTGCAGTGGTCTGACCGCCATCGCAAGTCTGGCGATCCCAGAACCACCAGACTCGTAATGAAGCCCTCCATGTTGAAGATAAACCTAAATGGGCGTAAAGTACAGCTAAGCCAATGCGCTAAAACAGGAGTTAAAAACATAAAAGTGTACTGCTTGCTCACAATAAAACACCTGTGCAACATGTTACCCCCCCTACCTAGTGATGGATGACCCCAATAGTGCATAACGGGAGCCTATGACACACCCAGACTTCTGATGTGAAGGACTACATGCCACAAAGTAGTAGTTGTTCGATATGAAAGTCTTACCAACGTGTACAGACAAGACACATCAATCCTCTGTGTCTATAAAACAGAACAAAACAATAACCAATATCCATTGGCCCAATCAACAGCTCCACAAACTACTTATCGAGGAAGGTCTCGAGACTGTTCGTGGAGCCACCACCGTTCGTCTTCCTCCAAATCTTCGGGTACAGGTAAGAAGAAGAAGAAGTCAAAGAGGTCCCGTTGCCCTTTGACTTCTCCCCATCGCTCGGCTGATGTGACGCAGGAGGAGCATCGACGCTCAAGGCGTCTGTCCTCAGAGCCTGATTCTGGGTTCGCTCTGCGATTCCCCGAATTTCCGGGAGCTGGAATGACCCCACCCAACTTAAAGAGTTCTATGAGTCCATGTGCCACATTTTTGGTCGGACCGACCCAGATACGGCGCCTTCAGGCCCAAGGGGTTCGGTTGAGGGGCCTTTGAGTTCCAGCAGCTTCGGCCACCGAGATCCCCTCCGGATCCGCTCGCAGATCCACACCGACGCCAGTCGTACCACTGAGACCTTCCCCGGCGCCGGTTCGATTGTTGCCACTCCCAACGCCAGTAGTGCCCACTATCGAGGTCGACCAGATCCTTATCCACGACGACTTGGAGTCGGAGGGGCATTGGCCGACGCTGCCTCTGTCCTCGATAGGGCCTACTCACCCCAGGTCGGATTTGGACCCTTTTCCCTATGGGTACGAATTCGGGGAAGGATTGGAGGGGTCACTGGACCCTTATGAATACCAGGATGACCTATCTTTGGATTGGGCACAGGAGTTGGGATGGCAAGTGGACTGGACACTTCTCCATGTGCTGGCATGCTGTCTCCTCCTACCGTGGCTACGGCGGAGGGAGCGACTTATGCAGTGGTGGTCAGTAGGGCGACTGAGGTCCTTGGCCTTGAGCTACCTACTGTAGAGGTCAGGTCCAATCTCCTGACAGGTGCTTCAACCTGGGCCTTCCACATCTGAGCCCCTTTGCTATTCAGTGAAGCCCCTCACGATGTCTTTTTGGGTGTTTTGGCCCAAACCCAACACAGGGGCTCCTATGAAGAGGACTATTGCACGCCACCATCGGCCCACCCCGAACGACCCTAAATTCCTGTCCCAACACCCCACGCCTGACAGTCTTGTCATCCAGACTTCCTCTTCCTCGGGTGCATTCCCTTCCGCACCCCTGGATAGGGAATCAAAAGGGCTGGAACAATCTGGGAAGAAGATGTTTTCTTTGTCTCGCTCTGAAGTCCATGAACACCGCATGCCTTTTGTGCAGCTATTTCCACTTGCTGTGGATACGGCTGCACAAGTTCTGCTGCAGATACCAGAGGAGGCCTGTGCTATCGTCTCCCAAGCTGTCAACGATGGGAGCGATGCGGCAAAGTTCACGATCCGATGTGGGCTGGAACGATCGACTCTCTGGGCAGATTGGTTGCTACACCGGTGGCCTTGAGACGCCACGCCTGGCTGCATATTTCTAGTTTTTTCGGGGGCTGTCCAACAGTCTCTCATAGACATGCCCTTTGATGGCTTCCGTCTCTTTGGAGACAAGGAGGACTCGGCCTTGGAGAGATTCAAGGACTCCCGGGCTACGGCTCGGTCCCTTGGTCTTTCCGCTGCCCCTCATCCCCAGCAGTCCGCCTTTTGCCCCTTTTGTGGCCAAAGAAGGGGCTCCCTGTTGCGTCCCCCACCCAGCCACCGTGCCACCCATGCTGTTCAGCCACTGCGTGGGATGCAGAATCCAACGTGGGCGTGGGACAGGGAATCAGAGGTCTGCCCAGTCCACCCCTGCCCCTGCTGCAGCCTCCAAACCCTCTCAGGCCATCCCCTCACTCCGATCCAGTTGACGGCAGGATTCGCCATCACCTGCCCCACTGGGAATCCATCACTACGGACAGGTGGGTTTTGCAGATAGTTTGAAAGGCCTATTCCCTCCCTATCGAATCTGCCCCACTGGCCATGCCTCCATCATTCAGCCAACTTCCGGAGGGTCATTTGGCACTTCTCCGCTAGGAAGTCGCGGCTCTCTTGGCCAAAAGAGCTATAGAGAACATCCCTGTGCCAGAGGTAGGTTGTGGTTGTTATTCCAGCTACTTTCTGGTGCCGACAAAGGACAAGGGCTTACGTCCTATCCTAGACCTTTGGGACCTCAACTTCTTCCTCAAGAAGGAGAAATTCAGAATGCTCACCCTGGCTCAGGTTCTTTCTGCCTTAGACCCAGGAGACTGGATGGTAGCGTTGGACTTGCAGGACTTTTATTTCCACATTCCCATTTTGCCTGCCCACAGACGTTACCCACGATTCGTGGTAGGTCACAAACACTATCAGTTTACCGTGCTCCCCTTCGGCCTTACCAGCGCCCTTCGGTGTTCACAAAAGTGATGCCGATGGTTGCAGCTCCTCTGCGCAGGTTAGGGGTCTCAGTCCTTCCCGACCTCGACGACTGGCTGTTGAAGGCGGACTCGCCCCAGAAAGTCATCTTTCACCTTCAGACTACAGCGAGGCTCCTGCATACCTGCAGGGGTCCACTATCAACGTGCCAAAGTCACACCTGACTCCCTCTCAGACGCTCCCTTTCATCTGAGCTGTTCTGGACACAGTGCAGTTTTGGGCTTATCCTCCCGAAAAGCGAGTCCAAGATATTCAGGCTATGATTCTGATCTTTCAGCCTCTGTCTTAGGTTTCAGTGAGACTGACTCTGAGGCTGTTGGGCCTCATGGCCTCCTGCATCCTACTAGTGACACATGCCAGATGGCATATGCTGGCTCTGCAGTGGGACTTAAAGTTCTAGTGGGCGCAGCATCAGGGGAATCACTCCGACATGGTCCAGATCTCAGAGGGGACTGAGAAAGAACTGTAGTGGTGGCTTTCGAATCCACATTGGGTCCACGGCAGATCCCTCTCCCTTCCTCAGCCAGATCTATGTATAGTGACAGATGCGTTGCTCCTGGGTTGGGACGGCCACATGGGAGAGGTGGAAATCAGAGGCCTTTGTTCTCCGGCGGAGTCTGGGCTCCATATCAATCTTCTGGAGCTCCGGGCGATCAGGCTTGCGTTGAAAGCATTTCTTCCTTCCCTCAAAGGGAAAGTATTACCGCCATGTGGTACTGCAACAAACAGGGCAGGATAGGGTCCTGGACAATTTGTCAGGAGGGACTACGCCTCTGGACAAAGCTGAAACATTAGGATATTACCCTGGTGGTTCAACATCTGGCGGGCTCTCTCAACACCAGAGTGGACAAACTCAGCCATCGATGCAAAGCCGATCACGAATGGCGTCTCCATCCAGAGGTGGCGCAAGGTCTCTTTCAGCAGTGAGGAGAGCCTTGGTTAGATCTGTTAACCTCCGCAGAGAACGCACAATGTCAGCTGTTTTGCACGTTGGAGTTTCCTAGGTGGCACTCACTCGCTTTTTGTCTTGAGTGGAACTCTGGCCTCCTTTACGTCTTTTTGCCTATACCACTTCTGCCAAGAGTTCTCAAGAAGATCAGGATCGACCGGGCCCAAGTCATCTTGGTGGCTCTGGACTGGGCACTGAGAGTATGGTATCCAGAGCTATTGAGTATGGCCATCGATCCTCCACTCAGACTGCCTCTTCAGGCGGATCTTCTGTCGCAGCAGCAGAGGACAGTTCTGCACCCGAACCTGTCCAATCTCCACCTTCATACGTGGAGATTGAGCAGTGACAGTTGATGACTTTTGATCTTCCATCCGAAGTCTGTGATGTTATCTTGGCAGCCAGGCGTCCCTTCACCAAAACAGTGTACACCTGTCATTGGCATAAATTTGTGGCATGGTGCACCGACAAATCTGTTGATCCCCTCTCTGCCCCTCTATCTGAGGTTCTTTTGTTCATTCTTTCTTTGGCCCAGCAGGGCTCTGCTTTGGGCACCCTTAAAGGGTATTTATCTGCCATTTCTGCCTTTCTTCGGTTACCTGATCAGCCCTCACTCTTTAAATCTCCTATTGTGAATAGATTCCTAAAAGGTCTCACCCATTTATTTCCTCCCACTCCATTTATCATGCCTTAGTGGGACCTCAGTCTTGTCCTTATTTACTTAATGTGTACTCCCTTTGAGCCGATGCACAATTGCCCTTTATGGCTCCTCACTTTCAAGACTGTCTTTCTTGTTGCCATCACTTCCACTCGCAGGGTGAGTGAGCTTCAGGCCTTTCGTCCAAACCTCCATTCTTGTCTCTGGACCATGACAAAGTAGTGTTGCGCACTAAGGCTTCCTTCCTTCCCAAGTTTGTTACGCCTTTTCATGTAGGCTAGTCCGTCACCCTGCCTACTTTTTACGCACCCCCACATCCTTCCCATGAGGAGGAAAGACCCCAAAAGAGCGTTCGCATTCCATCTTAATCGTACTAAAGATTTCCGGGTGGACGATCAACTCTTTGTCGGGTTATGTGGGTGCGAAGAAAGGGAATGCGGTGCAAATCGTACCATCTCTCGATAGGTACTTCTTTGCATTAAGATGTGCTATGCTTTGGCCAAGAAGCAACCCCCTGAGGGCTTGCACGCTCATTCCACTAGAGCGACTGCTGCTTCCACTGCATTAGCATGCGGAGTTCCTGTCCTGGCTATCTGCCAGGCAGCTAAGTGGGCATCACCGGACACACTTGCTAAACACTACTGCCTGGACAGTCAGGTCCGTTGGGACAGCTACTTTGGTTGTTTGGTCCTGCAGGACTTTCTAGTATGATCTTGGTTCGCAGCCCACCTTTGAGGATGGCAGTGCTTGGGTATCTATTCTAAGGTAAGGCATCTGCAACTAGAAGTCTCTATCAGATGTACAAGTTACTTACCTTCAATAAGGAAATATCTGGTAGAGACATATTCTAGTTGCAGATTCCTTACCGACTCACCCATGCTCCCCACTGGCAAACTGATTTCTAGGGACAGGGATTCCCCCTTCAGGTCCTTAGCTCTAGCGCACCAATCTCAGTGTTCTTATCAGCTCTGCGCTTTAGCGTGGAAAGTCTTTAAAAGAAACTGACTTCACTGCGCGGAGGCAGCGTCTATGTACTACTCCCGACATCATCACGGCGACTACAAGGCCAACGACGCATGCAGAGTCAATAGACGCCACCTACCGACGCGCAAGAGTATTGCTCGAAGAAAAATCTCCAGATCCAGTCTGGCACCTGGGGAAATTCTGAGGTAAGAAATCTGCAACTAGATTATGGGGGTCATTACAACATTGGCGGGCGGTAACCGCCGCCCGCCAAGTTGTAACCGCTGTGCGGCTGCCAATGCAGCCGCACTCCCGCGGTGCCCATTATGACATCCCCGCTGGGCCGCAACATGGGAGCCGGCTCCAAATGTCTGCTATGCAGACAGTGAAAAGCTGCACGGGGCCCTGTCAGGGGGCCCCGCGACTCCCCGTACCGCCAGCCTTTTCCTGGCGGTTCAAACCAGCAGGAAAAGGCTGGCGGTACGGGGACTCCTTATCCCCTGGGCAGCGCTGCAAGCAGTGCTGCCCTGGCGGATTATCACCACCGGGGCAAATGTGGCGGGAAACCGCCGGCCCCGGCGGTGCGACCGCAGCGCTACCGCCGCGGTCGTAATCCCCTCTGAAGCACTGCCAGCCTGTTGGTGGCGGTGCTTTAGTCAAAACAGCCCTGGCGGTCTTGGACCGCAAGGTTTGTAATGAGGGCCTATGTCTCTACCAGGTATTTTGTTACTGAAGGTAAGTAGCTTGTACTTTAAGGGGTGGATGTCTGAAAAAGAAAAAAAGAGCGAAAGAAACATTCATATGGGCCCCATGCTCAGTGTTATTACAAAATGTTCAAACCCCTCAGTGGCATCAAGGTCCACAACACCGCCATCAAAGACTTTTCCAGCATGAGAGGTGCCACTTCAAAGGTAGTGAGGTCATCAATCACCTGGAGCATCAGGTAGACCTCCCACAGGGACCGAACAGTGACTCTCCACTTCACTCTCTTCTATTACCCACCCTGGTGGCAAGAAGCATTTAAAAACAAATTGGACGAGTTGAGTTCAATAACAAAAGACATAGGTGCTGAACACTGTTCAGAATGAAACATCCTCCAACTGTGATATTACCAAAGAAAGAAACCTCCTAACATATGGAGATACTTCAGCAAGAAATAAACATTTCCTAGCAGGCACAAACGGTGGTGAAAGTGCCACTTTCCCAGAAAAAATAGGGAATTGATTCTCAGTACTTTCTGGTGAAAAAAGGGGGCCCAAGAGAACATATTCAGACCCATTTTGGGCTTAAAACTGGCAAACAGATGGATATAAAAAATACAATTTAGGATGCTAGCATTCAGTCAAATCTACACATAACTCCATTAAGGAGATTGACTATGCTCCATAAATCCCTAGGATCCATATCATGTGCTCATTACCAAGAAAAGTCAAAACATCCTGAGATTTGTGATTGGAAACAATTGCTGTCAGAACAAGATCCTTTCTTCAGCCTGAAATCTGGTCTGCAGACCTTCTCAAAATGAATGGTGGTTGTCACAATGCATCTTAGGAAACAGAAAATCTTCGTCTGTTCCTATCTATGCATCTTTTTGATAAAGCATCAACATCTCAGTTAGTGCTTCAGCATTTTCACCCAACATCCTGTACGGTCCACCATTGAGGACTGCACATCAATCATGAGAAATCTACATCAACTCCAGTGCAGTCATGCACCATGGTTCAGGGCACTTTAAAAGTGTATCCTTCCGAGAAGAGACTTTCTGTCCAGCTAAATGCTTCAGTCTTCTGCAATGCATTCAACAGCAAGGTAAGTAATGTTCTCCATTACAGAGACATTCCCCTCCATGGAAACTGCATAATGTCCTATCACAGCTCATGGGTTCACCATTCAAACCAACCCACAAAGCTTCCTTGCAACACATTTCATGGAAAACCCCTTTCCTTGGGGCTATAACATCTGCATGCAGGATCAGCAAAATATAGGTCCTGTGTTTCCATTAACTATACACAGGGCTCCATGACAACTAAGTGGGAGGTCATAAAACACATCCAAAATTTCTGCCCAAGCTAGTTTAAAAGTTCCATGTGAATCAGACAATTACTTTACCAGTGTTCTTCCAGAACCCCTCTTTTATGGCAGAAAGATCAAGATCTCACAATATTAGGAGAGTTTAAAAAGTCTATCTTGATAAGACTAAAGAAATAAGAAGATCCAAACAATTGTTTCTGAGTTATGGTCCTTTAGCTATGTCCAAGCATTCAGTGTCCAGATGGATAGTTTCTTGTATTCTATTATGATGTCAGAAAGCAAATATAACTTTACTTGACAAGCCAAATGCCAACTCTACCAGAGGTAAGGTTGCTGAGAAATGTTCCTGTTACTTAAATTTGCAGCACCTAGAGGTCTGTGCACACTGTTATGAGACACTATTGTCTCTGTTCAGATTCTAGGACGGATGCCCAAGTAGGGCAGGACACACTGAACTGACAAATCTGTTGTGTAGTTTATTAATTTATTTTGATTTGTTCCTTTCGACCACAGTTATTGGAGAGGGACTTGCTTTTCTATTCAGTGTGTATGGTTGTCAGTGGAGCTTCCCTAAATGAGAAGGAAAGGTTTCTTACTGGTAATCCCAGTTCTCTTTCAGGTAAATCTCTATTGAAATCATAAGCAATCCTCCCTCATTCATGGTGGGAGGGATAAAGATGATTCATGTTCTTTATGTAATTTTATCTATGGCTGCCAACCTAATAAAGAAACAATTAAGGGTAACTGGCCCCTGTGAGAAAGTGGATTATAAATTGGGGTAGAAGGTAGGACACCACAAGTATTAATGTCACTATTTTTGTAAAGGTTTCAATAATTCAGACCTGAGCCCAACCCCTGGTAGGTTTGACACATCAGACATGTTTAAGGTAAGGAAATGTGTAAAGAATTTAGAAATACCCAAAACAAATAAAAGTAAAAGACACAACACAATATAAATCCTACTCCAAATTATAAAGATAGAGAACATTTTAATGACGTCAACATGACAAAAGATCCGATAAATGTAACCCACAATATGAATTTGTAAAGTTTTAAATAAAAATAGTGCCAAAAAGTGCAAAGCACCAACCACAGGTTTTTGGTTTAACTATACCGTGACAAGGGTAAGGTTTGAGGTCGACCATATTGGAGCGTGGGTCGGATAAGAGTAATAGGTAAGTCCAGTCAAAGAGTTACTTTCGGACATAGATATTATCTGAGAAGATAGTCTCTTCAACGTTGAGCTGCATGCTGGATCTGAAAATGGGATTGTTGACGACGGGTTGGTGAAGGACAAGGTCTCTGTGGATCCATCGTCAAAGGCAGGAAAAGCTCTGAGTGGGAAAAGTCCAGAGTTCATGCCCAGGAGGCTTTCAACATCGATTGAATGCTGCTCGGCATTGGGCCTGATGAAGATTTTCACTTTCTGACACGGACTCTTTTCTAGACGTTGGAATGTCACAACAGAACAAAGCTTCAGGATGTAGCTGAGGGTTCAACGTTGTCGGATGCCAATAGGATTCCCAGTCTGTGAATCCTTTAAAGCTATCTTTAGGGGTCTGGTAGATGCCTATAAATAAAAAATAACTACAGAACACTGTAAGAGAATACTGGAGGTACAAAAGGCTCTAGGTGTGGCTGTAGAGACTTCAGTAATAAATCCAAACGAACAAGCTAGGAAAAAAACACAAGCTCTCTAAAGAATCCCAGAATCTTAGGGACTTCTTCGTGGCAGAAGAAATATGTAATGAGAACACTATTCAGCAGAGAACATACAAAGAGAGCCTCACATTAGAAAACTCCTTACCTGGTCTTCCAAGATTAGAAAGAACAACAAAATAATCTAGATGATCCTTAATCCTGGTGCTAAGGTTCAAACAACCAATACCAAAGAAATTGGGAAGATTTTTTTCCAGCATTATAAGGATCTTTACCAGAGAATAGATCAAGTCCCTACGACCACAGTAGAGCAATTTCTTAGCTCGCTCGAGTTACCCACATTATTAGAAGCAAAAAAAAATAGTCTTAAAGCAAAAATTAGGTCGAGAGGTTACTAAAAGTAATGACTAATGCAACAGCAGGGGCAAATGACCTTTTTCAGGCAGAAATATACAGGGAATTCTCTGCAGAACTGGTACCTTTTTAACCCAGTTATTTAATCATATCATGACAGGAACTGATATTCCCCATCCTTTTGCAGAAGCAATATTAGTCAGATTTCTTTAAATAAGACAAGCCGCCACATAATGTTAATTCCTATCACCCAATTAGTCTTTTAAACTCTGATTACAAATTATTTACCAAACTACTAGCAGCACAAATGACGCCTGTTGCAAAAAGATCCTCCATTAGGACCAGAATGGTTTCATAGCATTCTAATCTATGGCTGCCTATAGAAGTTACTTGGTCCAGTATTTTTATAGCAGTGAAAAGTGGCAATTGTAATGATTAACACCAAAAAAGCTTTTGACTTAGTGAATTGGGAGGCATTATTTTTTATATTAGCAAAGTTTGACTTCCCCAGGTAATTTTTATTAATGCTTCACAGTACTTATAATGATGCAGAGGCAAGGATAGTGATAAACTTGAAGGAGATAGGTTCGGTGGCAATTAAAAGTGGCACCCATCAGGATTGCCCAATGTGGCTGGTCTTATTTATGTTCTTCATTGAGCCCCTAGCTATCAAGCTACGTAACAATCTTTCTATTGCTCCTCCATTAGATGGAATGTCAAATGTAAAGCTCTTTGTGGATGATATTATTTTATATTCGAAAGCAGAGAAAAGGAATAGTCATGGAGCTTTGAGATGGGTACAGGTGGGAGCAGGTCCAGCTCTCTGGGTTTTCCTCAAAGGTCTCAATAGCAGGTGTAGTCCTTCTTCAGTCTTCCACAAGTCCAGTAGTGTTCTAACGAGGGTGCCCACTTATGATGGGCAGTAGTCCGTATGTGCCTCCTGACCCTTCCCTAACCAATAGGGAAATGCTTCCAGGGTAACCCTACACACTTTTGCAGCAGTTTCTGTGTACCCCACTGCAGATAAAACCATAGTGCTTATCTTAACCTAAGTAAAACATGGCAGAACCTTTCTTCTCCTTTGCAGAGCTTCTGTGTCCTCCCTAGTGGTGTGGCCAGGTAAATCCGCAAACCCTCCTCTGTGGTTACCCCAGACCAGTTGGGATCTGAGGGCAGCTCTTCTCTCACTGGGATTGGTGCATTGCTGGACAGAAGGACAAATGAGGGGCCAGGCTCAGGTGTTTAGCTTCAACTGCCTGCGGCAAGGTTGGCTTCTTCGAAGATAATTGAGTTTGTGGGCGCTACCCAAATGGTCATCTGGTCAGAGGGATAGTACAGCTCTACACATTCGAGGCCTTTGTCTAAGCTCTGGGCGCTAGTTCACAACTCATCAAGGAGCCGTTCAGCTCCTGGGTGACAGTTGGAAGCTCATGCAAATGGGCTTCTATAAGCTTTAGGCAGGCAAAAGATGACTTTTTAAAATAACCTTTTGTAGAATATTTACTACAAATATGACTTTACCAATGAATTAGGTTTGTAACAAATATTTTAAACAGTCTAAGAATTAACTTTTTAGCTGGTTCCAAGATGGAGATAATATTATTTCATTTTAATGTTATACCCCAGTGCTTTCCTATGGAACAGCTATCCCCTGTCGCATTAAAAATAGCCTTTTGAGTTCTTATCACTGTAACGGCATATTGTACATTAAACTTTTACATGTGCTACTTTTAAACATCATGTTCCTTGCCTTATTGGGCCTTAAGGCTTACTTAAGTTGTGCCTTAGTAGCATTTAAAAGGCGGGTTTAGGCCTGTCAAAAGGGGTGATTTTGACAGGTTATTAATCAAATGATGTTAGGAACTGATATCATGTTTTCAGACAAGCTTACCCTAAAGGAGGACTAGTGTTACAGGTAACAAAATGTTCCTTCTCTCTACAAGTACCAACTGAAATTTAGAAGGAGGCTGAAGTATCAAATACTGAACTTTTGTCTGGTCTCTGGTTAGGACCTAGAAGAGTCCGGGACCTTCAAAAACTCCTCCCTCTACCCCAGCTTATTCAGACACCTATGTTCAGACTGTTAGTAATCATCCCATGGTCGTTGTACATTTCCTGGATTATCAGCAAGACTTTACCATAATACCTACATTAGCAGATTGAAGAATTGCCATCTCACTGAAGTTTCCACAAATGTATGCTTCATCAACAAGCATTTGTTTTGTCTGCAGCCTTCTGTTCTTTCCCACTCCGTATGATCTAATGTGGCCCCAGTTCAGTGACTCCCTTTATAAGTGTAATAAAAAGAGCGCTTATGTGGACTTTTCACAGGTTGGTGGTGAATTTAGAAGCCCCATAAAGAATTCCTTTAACAGAGTGGACCTGTGCAGGAGCTGTTCTGGAACCCCCATATCACATCATCTTACTGTAGAGGATGGGACCACAGGCCAGGAGGTTGCACTGATCTCCCGCTAGCATTCCTGATTTTCCAGCAGGGCCACACAACGCTACTAAATGACACTGAGTGGTGATTCCTCTGGGGACACCATGCTGGTGACATGATGTGAGGCCTAGTTCTGCAACACTAATGCTTAGTGTCTGGCTTTGGCTTTGAACCACCTTTAGCTACCCTGCCCTAGGTGGGGAGGGGCATGCCTCTGAGAGACCCTCATCTGGGTGGGGACTGAGTTGCTCCAGTAGGGATCCCAAGGGTATGCCTCTGCTATTGACCTGTGTGGGCTGTATGGCATAGCTTGCAAAAACTTTCCAGAGGCCTTGCCCGCGACCAGCAAGGAGAAATACACCGAGTGGTGATTCCTCTGGGGACACCATGCTGGTGATATGATGTGAGGCCTAGCTCTGCAACACTAATGCTTACTCTCTGGCTTTGGCTTTGAACCACATTTAGCTACCCTGCCCTGGGTGTGGAGGGGCATGCCTCTGAGAGACCCTGCATCTGGGTGGGGACTGAGTTGCTCCAGTAGGGATCCCGAGGGTATGCCTCTGCTATTGACTTGTGTGGGGGCTGTATGGCATAGCTTGCAAAAACTTTCCAGCGGCCTTGCCCGCGACCAGCAAGGAGAAATACACCTTGGAGCAAATGATAGACTGTGCACATGTGGGCCTTGTAGCTGACCAGCCAATAGTCCCTGATGCTTTTGAAGGCCCATCTTTATACTAAGTGGCCTGACACATTTGAAGGGATTTTATCCTGTTTGGAGTTATCAGATCTTTCTGGGCTGCTGAGCAGCCCCAGGCAATGGACTGCCCAATTAAGGGGGAGAAAGTGTTCCAAGCAGTAAAGGGAATCCGTTATAAAAAAATCTACCATAAGCTTTTATAAGACCATTGGAGATATTTTCACTCCTGTATTGGCGAACCTTCTGACTGTTTGTTCTACAGAGGAAGGGCTAATGCCCGCTATGACTGATTCTGACCTCACTCTAATTTCAAAGCCAGGGAAGGACCTGAACGAAGTGTTCACCTTAATGCCCTATGGCCTTGATCAATTTGGATGTCAAGATCATTGATGAGATCTTGACAAACATACTGAATGAGTGTATTTCCGATCCTCTTGCACCTCACCAGTCCCATTTTGATCTAGGAAGCCAAAAGTGTGATTATACTAGATAGATCTTACAAAGAAAATTCAGTGCAGGCACCTTCCCACAAGCCTTCTTTCTTTATACAGGGAGAAGCTGTTTGATTAGATCAGCTTGTCTTGCTTTTTTAGGTTTAATGGACTTTGGAGAATCCTAGATTTATTAGATAAGGGCTAACTATACAAATCCTAAACCCAGACTACTGCTTAATGGGGGTGCTTCCAACTTTTTCTCTATATACTTAGAGGTGTTCCCTGTCTCCACTCTTGTTCGCCTTGGCAATTGATTTTTTTTGCCAAAACCATGAGACTGAACCACAGTGTTGTTGGGACTCACTTTGAAGACATCTATAAAATCAGCCTCTCGAATGATGCTGACCTTATCACCTTGAAGACCCAAGAAGGTCCCTAGTAGCCCACATGGTAGAGCTGTACACCTTTGTGATGGTGTAGGGCTTCAGTGTAAAAAGAAGTTTTCAATCTCTTCCTATGCCTGGTAGAGGCTTTTCTACTGAAGGACTGTATCCTGTTTCAATGGGACGAAAAATTAAGTAAATAATTAACAAGTCAGTTGAGACTCTGCTGGGAACTAATAGGTTGAAGTTCAAGGTTGAAATTAAACATAATTTAGAGAAATGTCTACATATCTTGGCTGACTGAACAAATGCAATGATAACAATTGTACAATCCCTCTTCTTATCTAGCCACTGCACAAGTGCGCCGAAAGAATTGCAAGCATAACAATACATTTTCAATAAATATGACTGGCAAGGGAAGAAATCCTAACTGACTTGACCGCTCGGGCTCAGGAAGGGGTCTGAAAGGTCCTAACATTTTGAGATATTATTATGCAGCACTTTTGTGGCAGTTGGGTGAGTGGACATCAGCTATCCAATAAGTAGTTGGTACATTTGTTTCTTGAAGTTGCAGGTACATCACTCTGGTATCTCGTATGGTCATCCAAGGAAGACATGCTGCATAATCTCAGAAGATTTGTTGCATAATCTTGTAGCTTGGTCACTAATGTGGTTGTAGGCATATTGTCCATCTCACCTATTCCTCTGCATTTTAATCTGCAGATTTTCATCTGGTAAATAGGAAATGGGGAGAAGGGAATTGGGGGTTGGATAGGAATCTCTTTATAAGAGGTGTGTACAAGAGATTTATGCTTTGCACAGGTGATATGGGATGGCAGAGAAAGACATATGTCACTGTTCTCAGCTCCGTCATAGACCCAGTAATTTGACTGGCTTCGACTAGAGAGCTAACCTCATGCAACACATTTCTGAAGTCATGTGCTGAGGCAGATACGTAGATCTCCTTCTTGTTTCGCCGTTCAAATATTACATGGATGAATTAGAGATGGAATAATCAGATAAAGTGCCAAATGGATTTAGGGATATCATCCAATGAGGATGAGTGATTGGAGCTCTGAAGATACATTTCAAAGAACTAAAAAGGTCTCCAATATGGAGGACCACTGTACAACGTGGAATGTGGAGCTTCACCAAATGTTCCCTAATCATAATCAAAGGGGCAGGTGTTGGGGTTATGTACTTTATTTTACATATATCAATCTTGTCCAAAGATACATGTTTTTTGGGAAGTAGTGACAACTGACTTCATTAAGATACTGCTATATTCTATTCCTGAGGCCTCTTCAATGCCATTGCTAAGCCTTGAGGATTGTGCTCTTCATAGCTGACCCACGTACAAATGTATACTATTAAATCATCTACTTAGAGCCACGTAAATTCTTGTTGCAGGGGCCTGGAAGAAATTGGCACTTTTAATGTAATGGTATCTTATACTCTGGTAATACTTAGCCATCGAAACTGTTGGACTTGGCCTTCTCTGAAGAGTCACCCTCAAGCTTTTTACCTTATCCCTTCCTGTTCAGCTGAATTTGTTTTTGTTTTCCTTATGACTCTTTGAACCTTACCACTGCTAATCAGAGCTAAAGTGCTTGTGCTCTCTCCTTTAAACATAGTAATATTGGCTTACACAAATTCCCACATTTAATTTAGTTATATGTCCCTAGTAAAGTGATACTACATGTACCTAGGCCTGTGAATTAAATGCTGCTAGTGGGCCTGCAGCATTTATTTTGCCACCCACTCAAGTAGCCTTTTTAAACATGTTTCAGGCCTGCCATTGCAGCCTGTGTGCAGTTTAAACTGCCAATTTGACCTGGCAAAAGGAACCCCTTGACAGTCCTACACCCACTTTTTATTGCACATGTCACCCCTAAAGAAGACCCTAGAGTGCAGTGCATTTACAATGTTTGACATGTTCTATTAAGTTTTACATGTTTTGGTAGTTAAAACTCACACATTCGTTTTTTACCACTGTGAGGCCTACGTCTCCCGTAGGATGCCACTGGGTTACCTTATTACATTTAATACGTGATAACTTTTGTTTGGGAGCAGGTAGCCATTCCAGGTTTTGTGTCTAAGGAATTGTAATTTAAAATCCTCTTTAAAGGTACAGTTGGATTTTAAGTCACAATTCTGACAATGCCGTCTTTAGAAAGTTGACAATTTCTACTCCTAACAATTTGGTGCATGCAGTCTATTTCCTGGGTTTCATGGCGAGGTGTAGGTGGCAGTTAGCCTTCGTGTATTCCCCCCAGACAGCCACACAATAGAGGGACTGGGTGCTGGCAGGATGGGTCATCCTAGCAAGATGAGGGGGCAGAGCTGTGCACAGGCCTACTTGCACCTCAAAGACCTTGCCTCACCTTACACACAAAGACTTTTATACTAGTCTGTCGTGAGTACAGACAGACTGGGAGTAGGGCAGGAAGGCAGGAAATTCCAGACACTTCTGTGTGTGTGGGGGGTGGCGGTACTCCAGATATTTCTTCCACTTCAAAGCTGCCACTAGGTATAAAGTTAGGACCCTCATACCCACTCTTGTGTTCACTACTGGACCTGCAAAAGGGCTCTTTGAAAAGAGGACTTCCCTTCTGCCTGTAGCCTGCTGTGTACTTCAGAGGACTTCCCTGCTGCACCAAGAGGACTTCCCTGCTGCCCTTCAACCTGTCATGCGCCCTCAGAGGACTGCCCTGCTGCTTGAAACCTGTTTGAGCCCATGACTTCCAGACTGACACTAAGGGGTAGTTGGCTGGCCTCCTGATCAGAGCCCCAGGGACAGACAAGGCTCCAACCATGTTGATCCCACACCTGGACCCAGCATGAGTGAGTCCTATGCCTCCATAATGTGCCCCTCTATTTCTGGGCCCATGGAAATGGGGCTAAATGAGACGAGATAGCCCAAAACCAAAATGTGGGACTTAGAAGATTTTCTGCCAGAAAGTAATCTGAGAACCAAGAGAAGACCAGGACTTACCTGCTCGTTGTGCATCGCTGGTTGCCCTGATTGCCTAGCAACTCCTGCTATGTTCTTCTCCACAGCAGCAAATCCTGTTAATTGGTTCTTCACAGAAGGGGTTTCTAGCCTCGTGGAACCCTCTTTGGCTACAGCCTGCAGCTTCGTCCTGCTGGACAATTTCGACTTACATGAAAAAGATATACTAAGTCCCAACATAGAAATCTTCACCGCAACTTTGTCCATTGGCCTCCTCATGATGACGCCTCCTCCTCGGAAACTGCTGGCTGCCTTGCTGTACTGAACTTTACTTTCTGAGACTTTTTCTTTAAAATGTATTCAAAGTTTGAAGGTAAGTAGTAACTGGCCCAATTCACTTTGTATAACCAAACCATCTCGGTCACCCATCATTTTCAACGTTGCCCCTGTCTTGCATGGCTAGATGACTGCGTTTGTTGCTTTGATCTTTTTGGTGCTATTTTCCCCTAATACTTACAAAATTCATAACTCCGGTTTTATTGATTGGACTTCTGTCATTTTTATGTTAATTTATTAAAATTTACTCTATTTTTCTAAATTAGTGTGGGATTTTCCTTGTGTTTTCACTTTATTACTGTTTTAGTGCTGCATAAATTATTTACACATTGCTTCTAAGTTCAGCCTGACTACTTTTGTGTCAAGCTACCAGAAGGTTAAGCACAGGTTAATTTAGTAACTCTTTGTGGTACAGTCTGACGAGGACTGTGGCTTTTGCTTGAGTAGAGTTTCACTCCTCTCAACCAACAACCCAATTTCTCGCCACCAAGCACTCAAATCATATATAGTATGGGGTTCACTGTTCTGGTACTTTGCTAAGACTGATTCAGCGCCTTCTTTTCCCCCAAAGGCTGGTAATGCAAATGTCCCAAAAAGCCTGTGCAGTGTTTTGTACTAAGGGAGACTGTCTGATTATGTGCTGTTTCACAGATCCAAGTGGAAATAGTGATGGAGGGAGATTTGTGTTGTTTGGGAATTACTGGACAGTTGTGTGAGCGATCTGTACTCCGTTATTCTCTTGTTGAAAACTCCATAAAAATATGGACCGTAAGAAGGGGAGGGAAGAAATCTTCAACCTTCCCAACAACAAGGATGCAGCTACAGCTTTTATTCTAAAAGCCAGCTGCAAAGGCAGCATAGAAATGGAGGTAAGCCAGAGCAGAGAAAAGAGAATGGCAATCCTCTCACCCACTAGATGAGCACATGACAGTTTGACTTTCTCACTGTCCACCAATTTGACCTGGCCAAAAAGGGGCAAGATGTGGCGAGTTATTTAAAATTGCCATGATATAACAACAGGCATGTGAACTCTTGTTTTCATCCTTGAGGGGTACAGCATGGAATTCATAGAGCCATCCTGTGCCCAAATCACAGAGGGGCCAAGGATTGTGCTCCAGATTCTCCCTCATGCTCAAGAAGTTGGCAGAGTTGAGCGCCATTCTAAACCAGGTCTAAATCAGTATCTGAAGAAGCAGGATTTTGTGTGGTCATTCTGCAGGAGAGACTTTCATCAAGAAGGATGACCTTTAGTGTTGATAAGTCTACAGGATGAGTACTTCAGTATTCCTGAATCCCCACCCACCTACCTGAAAATACCTGCACCAATTCATTTTAGACTGGCACCATTACCAGTCTGAGGTTCAGTCCAAAGTCCACTCCTTCTTATTCACAAATTGCTCTCACCTGCAAAGGCAGAGGTTGGCAGTATACCTGTAGCTCAACATTGATCAGAACATGTTTGTTATTCCAGGCAAAGCAAGCAGTTCAGTTCAGCTGCTAGTAATGCTGACCTCACTCTCACCATCAGGAAGTTGAATTTTGGTCCCTGCATGTACATACATTTTCTGAGCACCACAATGTCAGCCTTGAGGCAATAGTATTCCTTTGAAAGAAAGAAGGTACACGATCATGGCTCTGGCTTTTTGTATTCAGTCCCAACCTATTGATCATCAGAAGACTCAAACCTGCTTCTGCTTCCGTGCTGCCCATCTAAGAGGAAAATACAGGTGCAACTGACTATCCAATGGCAACATATCAACAGCAACTGGGATGACCTTATCATGATCAATCCATACTTAAGGAAATCACTTCATTCGTGCCTCTACAGCAACAATATGTTTGCGAGCAAGGTGTTATCTCCAACGTTTCACCAACTGTTCCTCACAGCAAATGCTTTGTTGTTGGGTTGGGAAGCATGCTTTCAGGACAACTAAAACCAGAGGCTTATGGTCCACTGCAGAAACCATCTTGCACCTAAACCTGTTGGAGCTCATTATGGTCAGGGTAGCCCTTAATTCTTTGCTTTCATGTCTAAAAATATCTCAGGTAATGTCTCGTTTGGACAGAAATACACCCATGTATCACATTTGCAAACAGATCCAAGAAGCCCAACACCTATGGGACTAGATCCTGATATTAAATATGGATATTGTGACTGAACATGAGGAAATCAGTGACAGGCAACTATCCCTGAAATAGCAGCATTGGTACATTTTGTAATGGGAGCTTCTGATGATGGATAAAAAAAAACAAATATGTCCTGTTTGTTAGTAGCAGATTCCTTGTCAGTAAGCTGGTTTGACAAGTATCTTTATGCCTTTCCTTTGATTCAGCTGATCCTAAGATTCCTGTGCAAGGTGTGACGAGAACAATGCCCTCTCATCTTAATACCTCCAGCCTGGGCAAAACAACGCTGGGAATATTGATGTTGACACCGATTCGGATGAAGCCAAACTTCATCTGTATTATCGAGATGGGGTCAAGTTTTCTATATCAACTTGCAGTCCCTTCAATTGACAGCAAGGCTGTTTAAGTCTTTGATTTGTGTCTTATGGTATAAAATGGAAATGCATTACTATAAAGGCACAATTAAAAATTCTGTATCTACTTTTCATGTCTCCACATGAAATGGTGCCTTTACTTTTTTGTATAGCCAGCACTGTCGTCAAATAATAGTCAATCAGTAAATATCTGCCTACCATGTTGAGACACCTGAGTAGATCAAACAGTCATTCTTTAATTTATTTAAAGATAGGTTCAGTTCATAATTTTTTTTAATCTTTTCACATCCAATAAAGCTCATTTGCATCTTGGGAGTTGAACACACTGCTTAACCGGTTTAATGAGCACATTTCAAACCAATCTGTAGGGCTTCCTCTCACAGTCCTTTGTGAAAAACAGCTTTCTTACCATCCCATCTGCTAGACAAATAAAGCAGCATGCACGCCATTTCTATAAACTAACTTTATTGGCGTTTCCACAAAGACTAGTAATCATTATCAATGCAATTTGTTCCTAAAATTCTTTTGTTTTGCTGAGACCAAAAAAATAATTCTACAATTTTTACACGTGCTACAACGATCACAAGGTTTGAAATTCTACCTGTAAAAGGCCAAAGACTTTCCTCGATCCACCCATCTTTTTATGGCCTTTGATCGGGCAAACAAGGTCAAAGCCTATTGAAGAAAGATATAGCTTAATGGATTGAATCCTACATTACTACCTCACACTCTGTTGGGCAGAGATTGAAGAGTGGCAACTTGAAGGATGACTGTCGCCTTTGCCAAACAGTTCTGCTCTGATGGCGACCGTGGGAGAGACAATATTTCAAAAACTGTTTGCATAAGAAGAGTCTCATTCAGACATGTCACTTTTTTCACTGAAAGTGCTGTTAATCTTAATTGAAGCTTGTGGATCTATGAACGATCAAGTGCTGATAAAAAATT
The DNA here is from genome assembly GCF_031143425.1 of Pleurodeles waltl. Lineage (NCBI taxonomy): Eukaryota > Metazoa > Chordata > Amphibia > Caudata > Salamandridae > Pleurodeles > Pleurodeles waltl. The sequence goes on from NC_090440.1 coordinate 873,592,184, forward strand.
GCTTACAGCTCTCCAGCATTGGCATCTCTAATAAACTCACATGCAACCCGCCAATCCTCCCCTTTCATGCACCTCTAAATTTACTTTCTATTGATGAGGTTTGAAAATCTGAGCAGTTCACTGATGGGGAGTTGAATTTTTACACTGCATTGTCTAACATTTGGGTCAACTAATAAGGTGGATATACTGCAAGTAGTATATGGCATTTTAGTGTAAACTCCTTAACTATCCCATTGACATTTATATAGACCATGAAAAGGTATTGCTAAGATGCCCTTATGACATATACATCAATAAGTAAAAGCCCTCCTCCTCTCCCCCACCCCACCCTGTGCACGGCAGCTGTGTTTTTTTCCAAATACATTTTGTTCCCTCAATCTGTGACAAACTCCTCCTGGTGCTAGGGGTACTTGTAAGGAGATTGCCATGTCCAGTTCCTCCTGGGCGCATCTCAAAATTCCCAAATGAGTCAGTCATGTGCTCACTTCTGGGCTGTCTCATGAATATGCATGTGACTTCACTTGTGACTTAACACACATATCAGATAGAACTTGGATCTGAGGATGAAACTCAGGGGCGGGATTAGGGACAGTTTTTACTGCTCCCAGCTCCTCTCGAGCCGTACCTATCAGACTGATGTTGGTGGGGGCTACAGGGTGGGCAGGAGGTCAAGAGGAGCAACCATGATCCTCCCACTGACCTTCCTCGACCCCTTCAATAGACGGAATGCCCTAGGAAGTGATCATTGGAGGAGGAAAGACTAATGTTGTTCCTAGTACCTCCCATTTCAATCTACCCTGTCTGATTCGTTTCACACCGCTCCTTTGCCTCCGAATGCTTCTCCGCCCTTGTCCTAGAAAGGAGCTCCACAGTGATTGGATTTGTTCTTGGTTAGGGAAAAATCCAGTCAGCATCTGGCTTCTTGCTGGGTCACAGACCTGTGTCCCTCAGCTATCAATCAATCAATCAAGGATTTATAGAGCGCACTAATCACCCGTTAGGGTCTCAAGGCGCTGGGGGGGAGCTACTGGTCGTAGAGCCATGTCTTGAGGCGTTTCCTGAATGTCAAGAGGTCTTGAGTCTGGCGAAGGTGGAGCAGGAGGGAGTTCCAGGTCTTGGCGGCTAGGTGAGAGAAGGATCTTCCTCCGGCGGCGGATGGAGGCGAGGGGGAGGCTGGCGGAGCGAAGATTGCGGGTGGGGGTGTGGAAGGTGAGTCTGTCGTTGAGGTAGGCGGGGCCTGTGTTGTGGAGGGCCTTGTGTGCGTGGATGAGGAGTTTGAAGGTGATCCTCTTTGACACTGGTAGCCAGTGAAGGTCTCTGAGGTGGGGGGAAATGTGGTCACGGCGTGGGATGTCCAGAATGAGGCGGGCGGATGCGTTCTGGATTCTTTGCAGTTTTGTTAGGAGTTTGGTTGTTATTCCTGCATATAGGGCGTTTCCGTAGTCCAATCGGCTGCTGACCAGGGCGTGGGTGGCAGTTTTCCTGGTTTCGACGGGAATCCACTTGAATATTTTGCGGAGCATGCAGAGAGTGTTGTAGCAGGAAGAGGAGATGGCATTGACCTGCTGAGTCATGCTGAGTGTGGAGTCCAAGATGAAGCCTAGGTTGCGTGCATGGGTAGTGGGTGAGGGGGCGGTTCCTCGGCAGTCAGGGGCCTTTTTTTATCCTAAGGATAAATCCAAAAATAATTTCGCTCCTGTCTGAGGCACAGACACTCATTTATGTGCCCTAGCCACCGGTCTTTACATTTGTTAGATGCTTCTGAAACCCACAGTGGCCAGAGCCAAGAATCGAGCTATTGTTTACAATGTTTTTTTACTCTGTAGCAATCACTTTGATAATTAAAATTATAATGTGTATTTTTCAAAATATTCTGCCTAACCCATTATGCTAGGTAATACTGCAAAATTATTTTTAGAAAATTGTTCTTGCACACAATAGGAAGCGGATATATCTATGAACAATCACAAGATAACAGCAAATGTAAAACCATTCTGCATTCCCACTCTTCTGATTAAAACGGTACCTCACAAGTATGTGTGGGCCCTAAACAGCAATGGGGTAAAGCACAAGAAAAGCTTAGAATTGGGTTGAATTTGACCAACACCTAGGGAATAGTGCCAACCCCAGACAATACTGAAAACTATGCACCCCAGTAAGTTCTGGAAAATGTGGCTTTTGTGATGCCCCCACTTTTTGTACTACCTTTTGTACGCAGTATGCACTGCACATATCAAACTTTGGTTCAAAATCTGAATTCCCTCACATTTCTGTGATGGAAAGTTCTGGAGTTTGTGGGATCAGCAAAATTCCTACTACCAAGTGTTCTCTTAACTATAAAAACTGTACCTCACCTGTGTGAGTGCCTATCGTAATGGACAGGAGCGGGCCAAAATTGTGCCAGTGTTGTCCGTTTGTCAGCGCCTGTACCCTAAATAAAATTTATAAGCAAGATCATTCTTTGAGAATTAGCTTTTATTCAGCTGTATGGCATGGTAGTTCCAGGAACTCCAGAAAGATATCTGGCAAAAATCTCTAAGCACAGATAGGTATACATTCATACAGCAATGGAAACTTACTCAGCGGTACATTTCGCAGGCTTGGCAAAAAGATGTGCATTCATTATACATGTAACAGCTTCTTCCTGGTACATTAATAACACTTTTTAAACAGTATACTCCTCCAATTTCAGCTGCAACCTTGAGTGATACTTGCAAATGCCAGAACGAGATCATCATATTTCACTCCCAAGCTTTCCTGTGCTATCCGGAGCGGAGCTCTGAAAAAAAGCCTTAATTATTAGTTGTTGAAGCTCATATGTATATAAATCCTGAAGCACTGTGCTCAAGTGACACAAGCAAGATAAAGTTGACATAGTTTTTGCATTGCAGCCTAGGTGCCCCTTAGTACTGTTAATGTGGTCTTCACATGGTCAAATGTTTGGTCTATTCCTGTTGTATGCAATAGTCCCACCTACACATGTTGGGTACCGTTTTTAGCAGGATAACTTTTATCATTTATACTTTAAGATTTGCGGGACATTCTGGGTAATCAAATTTGCTGGGATTCATATTAACCCATCACTCCGGATTGCTCTTAGTCTCTACTTTATGGACACCTATGGGGTTGGTATATTTTTTCATGGTCTTACCAACTCCATATCCAAATACTGCAGAAATCCCCTATAAAAGCTCCTCCATCAGAAATATTCCCTGCTGTCTAGTGCGTGGATGCCTGCTCACACCCATGCATGTCTGCCACACCCATCTTTAGGAGACATCGAAGAACACAGACTTGGGTCAAGCTATGTTAGGAAGACCATTATGTGTGAGGAAGACAGAAGGGAATATCATGTTTTAGGAAAACAAATAGCTGAAAATCGTCATGTTCAATGCTTTGTCCTTGCCAGTCACGCAAGGGAGATATGGCATCGAGCAATTGAAGCCTTAGGGTGTGTCAATAGTAAATGCATTTATACAGTGATTACTACCCCTGATGATCTATTGAACACTTTACACAAGACATCACACTGCTCCAGAACCCAAGGTTAGTGATTAATTCAGAGGTTATTTGGATTAGTCTGGTGCTTTCAAAGATACGATTCCATGCATTTACTTCAGTTTCTTTGTGATGTATTAGATTAGTAGGCTTTAAGTAAGATCATTAGTTAGGGGATGTGCGAGTTCATGCAGATGGTAAGTGGAATTAGTATATGAGAAAGAGGTGATTAGGTATCACAAGGTTGCAATATACAGTATGGCAAACATCCACGTGACTTAGGATAGGCTGTACTCTAAGCAAGGAGGCATGCAGAGTATGAAAGGTAAGGAGAGGGTCGTTCAAATAAAAAAGGAAAGGGGTAACAATCAAAAATTTTAATGCAAGGTAAAACTCTTCAAGAAGTAGTTTAAGAACATAGATTAGGTGTTTGAGTTAGCATGCACTATAAGAATGCAAAGCTGTGCAAAAAAACATAATTATTTGCATGTGAGATTGTGTTTTATTAGGTACTTTTGACCGGCCCTGGAATCAGAGAAACAGCCTATCTACTGCTGGGCTGTTGAAAGACCCCTTCTTCAGGATGGACAGCTGATCAGCTCACGGGCTGGAAGCATAAACTAATGGTTGGACACATACGTAGGGAACTATCAAGAGCTTTAGGCTGCGCTAGACTGAAGCAGTCCCCTCACAATCAAAGCAACATTAGAGAATATGTGGGTAAATAAAGCAAGCATTTAATGCAAACATGGAAAAGGATATTCTACAGATGCTGGAGTAGCTGCCATCTTATGTTTACCTTTTTAAAGTTTGTCTCACAGAATTAATTACCAAAGCAAATTGGGATCCAATTAAATGGCCCTGTTTTACCATGGTAGAGGCTGAGGGTGAGAATATTGTCACAGATTGTAAAAGTGTATTGACAGCATTCTTGTAGCTGAAGGGGGGAGACCCAGACTCTAAAGGGTCTGGGTCTCCTCCCTTCAGCTACAGGAGGGAGAGACCAGGCTACCTTTAGAACATCCACAAGGCCGTCTGCTTAACAAGGAGATGATTTGTCTTCCTGAACACAGCCATTTAGTAGATGGCAGGGGTGAGAGGTGGGACTGCAGTTTCTGTTTTTGAAGGTGAGGAATTTTGTAGATCATGCTGTCCTTTCTCTGTCATTGATGAGGTAGGCTGGCACAGCCAGGTGCTGAGAGGTCACACGTCATTGTGCTCATGTTGTGGGTGCTCTAGCTTGGAACCAGTACTTCCTACCTGGAGAAGCATCACCGTACATAGACTGTCTCAAGTGCAGCCTGAGAAAGAGAGTTGTAGGAGAATTGACAAAAGTTCACTCTGCCATGTAGGTACTGGATATATCCTGGTAATCCAACAAACCCTGTAGACTCTTAAACTATTTATTAATTAGTCTTAGAAATAAATTGGTGTCTCCAGCAGCAGGATGCAAGGATGAAACTTGCACAATTGAGAGTCGTCCCCAGAAATAATACAGTATGAGCGTGCAACTTTTGTGAGCCTTGTTGGGTGTATAAAGACGCTGTAAAATGCCCTATTCATGATGTTAAATAGTGTCAAATAATAGGTATTGATTTCACTGCCTCTGTCTCTGCTATAAAGCAGTGTTTTGCCTGCCTCATGTGCCTTTGTTTCTCTTTCAGTGCCGAAGGAAGTCACGTTTCAGGACAAAGCAATGGTCGAGACCCCCAGGCCCTTGCAAAGGCAGTACAAATTCACCAGGATACCTTACGCACAATGTACTTTGCTTGAAAGCAAATGATAGAGCAAAGAAATTTGACCATGGAAGCATACCCTCAGAAAGGAAGAACTGTATGAAAACAGACTTAAGCCACATGCGGTGTGTGTGTTTGGTAGTGTCAGATGATGGGGCCTTGTAAGCATGCAGTACTGGCCACTGTGCTGGGAGGAAAGGGGCTTTTCCTTCAGCTGACCTGAGTGGAATGTTTACTTCACTGAGGAACAGAGCACTATTATGCAATATGAAACCAGCCAACTGCTTTTTCTGCGGTCTCCCGATGACCGTGGTCGTTTTTTTTTTTTTTTTTTTTTCGCTTTCTGTGTTCCTCGTAGTCTAACCCTTTAAGCCTTTACCTCAATTTGCTTGGGCAGCGCAGCAATCTTTCCAACTATGACTGCGTAAAATCACAAATGAAAGACGAACTGTGTGCTGCAAATCTACAGGCACAATCTAAAGGATTGTGGCGTAAGTGTGCAAAGAAAATAAGCGAGGGTGCCTTTTTTATTTACATACTTTGCACGGCGGCGGGAGTCTACTCTCCTGTTCCCTGTAGTAATGGTGACATTTAACGAGAAGTACGTCTGGCAGTTTTGACTGCAGAGTATTGCCTAACTGCACCCGTCTCCCCATATGTTTGTGCCTGTCTTCTCATTTTATTATGTTTTTTGCGCACTTCCTTTAGCCTGTCAAACTGAAAGAAGTGTAGCCCGCTGCTGCCTTGATATCGTCATAGTTCCGAGTTCCTAACTCGAGTAGTTGCCTCGCCAGAGTTGGTCGTTTGTAGCTGAAAAACAAGTGCTGCATTCAGACTGCCCTCTGCTCACCTACGTGTTTACCAAGCTGCTGCTCAACCTATCAGAGTTTTTTGTACTGCGTTTCCAGCCCGCACAAATACTGGGCTCTTGACCAGCTCTGATAGTATTTTGTACTGACGTCTGAAAAACACTGGGGTGACCCAAAAATATTTGCCAGCGACCAATGTTTCTAGCCACACTCGAGTTGAGGTCTCCAGCATAATACAAAAAAACTATGTGTATAATCAACTGTTTTTGTATAGTTGTCTGTCTGGCCCTTACACCGTAATGTGATACCCTATGTTTGTTGTGTGCTTTTGGCGTTCAGTTTCCCTTTTTTATATTTATTAGATTAATAATAATGCTTTAATTTAAATATTGCAAGACACATTATCGGAAACATTATTTTTTTTAAAGAAATATCAGTGTTTCTTTATCTTTTTTAACTGACATTGGCTATCTGTTAGTGCAATAAGCCGTTTTTACAGTGAAACTCTGTCCGTTTAGCTGTGCTGAAGAAGTTGTTGTACCACTAGTTTGTGGGAGAAAGGACACCTCCATAACTTTTCAATGATAATGTATGAAAACGTAAAGGAACAAAAACTAAAGCCTTAATGTCGAAGGAATGTTTTTCATGCAAATTGTTTGTTTGAAATTATGTAATAATGTAACAGCCTTTTTTAAATCAAAACCACGCCCACCATCATGTGTTTTTTGATCTGTCACCGTCCCAATAATCTGATTTTATTATTATTATTATATATATATAATTTTAAGGACTAGCTTGTGGAAAATTGATGTCTTACTTGAGAGAGTGTTGCTTGACAATTCCAGAAACCTTGACTTTATTGCTCAACCCTTCATTTGGAGACTCATTTTCACAAGTTTCTAATAATTGAGTCAAATTCAGACAAATTTCAGAATATCCACACTAAATTAGTTAGTTACTCAGAAATATCGTGCAGTTGCTGCTTTGTGGGACTAGAGATCAACACTCCTAAAGAGGATAATTTTATGTCTGAAGAAATGTGCATTTATTATGGAGTCCTTACATTTTGTAAAAATCCAAGCGCATGCTCTCCAGGAAGAGTTAGTTTGCTACATTGAACATACAGTGTCCAAATACAAAAGTATGAATTTACTTAAGTATATTTTCAAGAACATTGAACAAAAACACAGAGCTATCTCCCCTTTCTTGTCCAAATCCTGCAAGCACGAAAACACACAACTTTTACATCCTATAATGTGATCAACTAGTTTTGTGATAATATTACCACAGTGGCCAGGTGGTTTGTAACTGTCATCAGAACTCTGAGATGGAATTATAGGGCCATGATATCCAGCTTATCTGTTCCGCATTTCATGTTACATATCCCTGTTTAGGCTTCCTTTTGATTGCAACTTCATCATTTAAGAGAATTACATTGTATTCCATAATTGATAGGCATGATGTAAGTTTGTATGAACCACAGTATTTGAAACCAGTGGGGATTTGTGAAATACCAAAACAGAAACATGCGTTGTACACACAAAGACAGTCTGAAGCAAAAATATTGAAAAGTCTTTAACTGGAGCTCTGACATTTTCTGGGGAAAAGCTAGCGTATTAGTCACTGTTAATTCATTTCTTAGAGTACTGAGTCCGATGAAAGAAATCACTATGTTCCTAGGTCTAACATACTGTGTTGGATATTAAGAGAGTTCTGTGCTAGTGCTTAGATAAAACTGAGCACATCTTAAAATGTAAAAAAAAAACTACTCATTGGCTATCATCCCATCCATACTTGGTTTAGTAAACAAGCAGGTTACTGCAAAGTGGAGTGTTTTATGTATTATTCAATTTTTTGAAAGTTAATGAACCTCTTCCACTAAAGCCTAGGAACACTTATATTTATTCAGACTCCAGAGCTGACGCCCATGTGGGTCCATTCCCTATGTTTTACCCCTTATTCTCAACTTACCCTTTCAACAATCTGCCATTCCCAATGTCACTATGTTCCATATTACCTTGTTCAGGTGGTGCTTGGCTGTCAATGAAGATCCCAGGATAAAGATGGACGTTACTATTAATTGTAGTTCTCAATCATGTGTTTTTTTTCATGAAAGTGAAGAATGGCCCAACCTTCCTCGACTGATGGCTGCAGCTGGATGGAACAGGCAGGTCTTACCGCTCCATGAACTAGAGCGTATACTGCAAGGATTTCTATTTGATCCATTGGTCACAAGTTTGAATTTCAGCATGTCTACTTAGCCTTTCCTTCTCCTAATGCCAATCAAATGAGTACAATTGAGCTTGGATAAAAATAATTATGTTATTCAACCCAAAGAATTCCACAGGTGAACGTCGAGTTTATTACTACACCTTATTTTATAGTAACAGCTAATGAGTGAATATCCTACTGCTGCATTGCCGGGCGGTGAAGCTACCGGACCTGATGCTTTTAACTGTCTCTCTTCAAGTCTTTCAGCCGGTTGCCAAACTGTTACCATTTTCTTGTATTTATCTAATTTCTGCATTGAAAAGGGAACAGTAAGGGCAAATATGAGCTTTAACTTTAGTTTAGCGAATAATGCTGACTGGCTCAATGGTGAAAGAAAAAACAGTATTTACTGTTTATGTTGACTGCACCCAAGCATATATGTGAACTGATATAAACTATTTGTAGGAGAGAAAGTCTCCTTTTGATAATGCTCCTGGGTTCACACTTGAATGGAAATGTTAAGTGTCTGGAATATTCCCATCATGGAGAATTAGAAATACAAATATTTTTTCCTGTAATCCCATTTTTCCATCTCTCAGTTCAGGAATGTAATAAGAAATTGGTTTTAATGGGTCCATAGTCACTCTTCCCATCAAAATATACTGCCTAACTGACAGTATTGTATATTCTGCAACAGTGGAGCATTTAAATTTACAAATCAAGATGGTCATGATCAAAATGTGTTCTAGGATCCTGCATATAAGCAGAGATAATCCAACAGTGAAGACGCCAATGATGTAGATCTAGGATTACAAGTATTTTTTCTTCATTCAGACACCTGCCGTCCTCAGTTATTGGACTAGACCTGTAAGCCAACCTGCTGTAATGTTGCTCTGACCTAAAGGTGGTATTTGAAATCCGATAAATCATCAGACAATAGGTTAAAGGGGACCCTGGCCCCACTTGAATCATCATCATTGTTCAATTAGAGTGCCTAATTTCCCAAAAAGAGTACACTTAGATCATCATTAGCAGTATCCACTTAATTCTGATGTGCCCAATAATGGCAGTTACTATCCCCATCATAATTATGAGACCAGAAGGAACACAGCTGAACTGTTTAGTTCTCCACTGTTGGATCTTCCATATATTCACATGCTTAAATCATTCCTCATTGTCAGGCTGGGAATCCTGTGTAACTTAAAAACAATATTAATCTGTGTCAAAATAGCCATATGATTTAACAACAGTATTTTTTGGAGCACATCCACCTTATTTGAAACAATTCAAACTTTGGCCAGTGAGATGGGCTGGAAGCTCTCCTACTTCCCCTAGAGGCCACCATACCCTAGATTGCTATAGCACGTCATGTGTAAAGGAATCCCTGGGAAGAGCTCTGCTCTAACCTTTCACTGATCTTATCCTGATACTTTTCTGGTCTGCCCTGGGGCTTAGCCAGGCCCACATTCAGCTTTCAGGGTGCTGTAATTTGTTTTTGGCATTATTTTCAGAAACATCTAAATTTTTCTGGACCAGCAAGAACTTTACTCTGAAACCAACTGGGGTCGTAACTGACAGAGAGAGAAAAAACCCTTTTCAAATGCTACTCTTCCTGCAGTCAGAAAAAGATCTGCAATGATGAGCCACATGAGCAATGCATTTATTGCATTTACTCAATGCACAAGGCTTCAAGCTACAATATTTATAAAACATTTCTTTCAAAGACCATAAAGGGATAAGGAGAGGAGCTTGGCCCTATATGTACTAGAAAGAGGAAATACCATCCTTGTAAGGGGGTGCCCCATCATCTAGGGGTAATTCAGTGAAAAGCCTTCCACCAAGCACTTCAGTGAAGGCAGTGAAAAATCATAAACATCTGGAGTTTCCAGAGATGTACTTGCATCCTAAAACATCTGAAGCCATTTCTTCACAGAAAAAGTCTGTAGTTCAGAAAAACGCTCCAGACAGGATGAACACCAGCCTGCGCAAAAATCCATTAATGTCCTGACTTAAATCTAGTCCCAGACAGGGCTTCCTGTCATCATCGTCTCCGATGACGAAAAAAACACCATTGTCAATGACACTCCCATTGTCACATATGTGACAAGCGTCATCGATGTCTATGAAGAGATCACTATCGATGAGCAGCCCTATGTCTATGACATTAGTGCCTTCGATGACAAGACGGTAGTCGACAATGTCACAGAGAATGTGTCTAATCACGCCATTAGCAGTGACCCTTCTTTCATCATCTAAAACATGAATGTCATTGACAACACTGTCCACTGTGGTCTTTTCTACACCAGTCACTTTTTCACCTGTTAAGGTGACAGCAAGTCTTTTCATCCAAATTCTTTCTGTATTGGAAGGGGACTTCACCGACCAGGTCACCTCTGAGACTGCCTATAGCACTATGCAGTTGGATGTGTATTACATCCCGGAATTTGAGGTAGATCATAACCAGGAGAAGGACTTTCAGACACAGACTTTCGTAACCGATAACCCTCCTCAGTCCTATGCAGCTCATTGTTGCTATATAGACTGTGAGAGCATGAATTTGCCAACCTTACAACAAATGATGGACACCTTTCAAAGACCGCTCCCACAGCGGCCAGCCAGACAAATTGTGTCCACCTCCACTCTACCACCACCTCTGTTATAAATGCCTCCTCCAACACCTCCACTTCTTTTACCTCTGAAAGACCAACTTCCAAGGGCTGTCACTGCACTGCTGATTCCACCAACTCCTAAGAATACAGGCAATGAGAACTGATCAGATTCAGTGTATTCTGATTTGGAAGAAGATGGTGAACTATTTGACAATGGAGGTAATTAGTAGTGTAATGATTATATCATACCACATAAACTCACTTGAGGACGACATAGCGCCTTTCCATGCGCTGATGGAAAGAGCAGTTAAAAATTAAATCTCCTAATGAACTTGGTGCAGCAGCAATGCTTCCTTTATGACTTCAAGGAGCAGCCACTGAAGCTATAAGATCCATACCTGTACTGGACATTTGTCGGTCAGAAGGCCTAAAATGTATTAAAATGCCAGCCACAGTTTCAGCAGAGGTGCCTGGTGTATAAAAGAAGTACAGGGCCCCAAACACTGCCCCTGCCTGCCCTATGGGCCATCCCAAACCAGACTCTGTTATCATGTCTGTGTGCCAACGCAGATCAAAGAACCCCATCACACTGCATTGGCAGTAAGATTAATCAAGGTCTGGCAATGCCTTGCCAATTTTGGACTGTTATGATCACCAGATGTGGCCTGGCATCTTGTCACTAATCAATCTCAGACAGAGAGTAAAAGGGAGACTGCCAAAACCATCATCAAAGATTGTGCAGCAATATCAGCATCAATCATTGATGCTGTAGTGGACGTTTCAAATGCAGGCTTTTGCCAGCTGGCTGGAACATATGTACTAAGAAGATAGGGGTGGCTCAGATTTACAGCTTTCCATCCAGAAGTTGAAGCAAAAATACTGGATATGCAGTTTGATGGAATAATCCTATTTGGAAAGCACGTAGAAGATCAAAACAGGCAATCATATGGCAAAATCTCATGGTGCCCTCCAGCATCATTGTCCTAGCTTAACAACACTTTGTGGCTCATGAAGATACCAGGTCTATAAGGAATGCTTCAATCAGTATGGAGGTTAAGGCCAGCTTTATTATTTTCTGGGCAAAAGAGAAGCGCCTCCCACACGTGCTCCCAGGACAACCAAAAATAAGCTTCATTCCTCGCAGCTGCCCCTTTAGAAGTCTTATCTCAAGTGAAAGTGGGAAGAATTTCTTTTTTTGTGCCTCTGCCTGGGAGTCCATAACTTTGGACCTAACGGTGCTGCAGATTGTACATTCGGTCATACGTTGGATTTCCTACAGAAACCACTTGTCTGCGCACCCTTAAAGGAACATCATCTCACTTGAGGGAGTTGCAGCAGGAACTTCTCCTCCTTTCGAAATGCATAATAAAGACAGTCCCGAAATCCCAGAGAAATCATGGATTTTATTCCAGAGTCTTTCTGATAAAGAAGAAGATAGGACTAATGAGACTTGTTCTGGACCTCGGGAAATTGAATGTTCTTAGAAAACAAACCCTTTGTATGGTAACTTTCCAAGAAGACATCCTGCTGCTGCAGAGAAAGGCTTATCTAACGTCTTTGGATCTCCAGAATGCATAATGCCTCATCCCCATACGCTGGAAGCACTGGAAATATCTCAGTTTTTCACTGGTGGGGCAGAACTACCAATCAAGGCACTTCCATTTAGTCTCAAATCTGCAACACAGGTGTTCACCCAGTGTCAAGCACTGGTTGCTGTCTTTCTCAGGTGGCAGGATTATCAAGTGTACTCATCCTTGAACGACTGGCTTGTCAAGGAAGAGGAAAAGGCTTCTACATGCACCTGCATGTCTCTCTTTGTCAGGTGAGGACTGACATGGAATGGCAAGTTCTCCATGGAACCACAGAGAAAGCTGCAGTTTTTGGGAGCGATACTGGACACAAGGTTAGGAACGGCTTTTCCTTCAGTCGAAAGTCTGATGAAGCTTCTTTCTCAAGCAATCGGTCACAGTCAGACAGTACAAATCTCTCCTGGGCCTGATGTCATCCTGTATATGTTTAAAACCATTTTGGAGGCTCTGAATGAGACCCATTAAGCAAGAATTGAACAACCAGTGGAGGCAAGTTCACACAACGTGGGATGACATGGTCCCCGTCACAAGACGCCTGAAACAGGCAGTCATGTGGTGGGGGTGCTCTATGAATCTTTACACATGGCTTCCATTCCATCCTTCAATGGAAAGAGTGGAACTTACAATGGATGCATCCATACAGGTGTGTGAAGCTCATTTGTAAGAACTGTCGACAAAACTTCTCTGTTCTGATGCAAAAAATAATCTCCTTATCAATATCCTGGAGGTCCTTACCGTAAGACCGGGTCTACAGGAGTCTACAGGAGCTCCCAAGACTTGCAGGTCAAGCAGTCCTTATCAGATGGACAGTACGACATCCGTGTTCTACATCACCAAGCTGGGGGGAACAAGGTCCCGACCTCTGTAGGAAAAAGAGCAGATGATAGGGCACTAGGCCATTTCCCATCAGGTGGACAATACAGTGGAATATCTCTCTGGATGCCAAAAATGATCAGGCAGACGCTCTTGGTCGAACAATATCGGATTGCCATGAGTGGGAACTCCACCAAGATCAACAAGACTACATCTTCCACAAATGGGGTTGCTCCACACTGTACTTGTTTGCCATCTACAGCAGTAGGAAATGCCGGTGCTATGCCAGACGGTTTGGGCAACCAGGACCCAGTGGCAATGTTTTATTCATCCGGTGGTCCAACGTCTTTGCATATGCCTTTCTGCCATTTACCTTGATCCCCAGGTTCCTAAGGAAAGTGAAGGCAGAACATTGTATTCTGATTCTCACTGCCCCAGCCTGGGCACACCAGTAGTGGTCCACCGAGCTCCTGAATCTATCTGTACTGCCAGCATTTCCATTAAAGATGCACTCCAGGTTCCTCTCCTGGCACCAGGGAGAGATTCTCCACCACATCCTCTGGTCATTAAACCTGACAGCATGACACCTCATGACCTACAGTTTGGTCATTTGAATCTGACAGCAGAATGCAAAAACATCCTTGCACAAGCCCAAGCACCAGCAACAATGAAGCCATATCCTACCAAGTGGAAACATTTATGTGTCTGGTGCAAAGCCAAAGGATTCCATCCAGTGACTATAACACCCATCAAATGCTTCCATATTTCCTGACCATAGCCCAGAGTGGTCTAAAATACTCTTCAGTACAAGCCCATTAGGCAGCAATCTCATGTGTTTTAAGAACAAGGGACAATTCAACCAGTTTTTTTCACAGTGAATTTAAAGCAATTTATGAAAGGGTTTTCAGAGTATTTCCTTGTGTACGGTGCCCACCAGTACCCTGGGAGCTTAGTACTGTCCTCAGTCTCGGCATTCTGGCTCCATTCATGCCCATTCATTAAGGGAACCTACATTAGTTTCCAAGAAAACAGCACTTCGCTTGGTGCTTACTTCGGAGAGTGGGAGAGATTCGACCATTTATGGTGAAAGAACCCTTTCTCCGCCTTACAATGGACGTGATTTCGAATGGTTACTCCATCACAATGGTGACGGAGTAACCCATCCATCAAGCTCCAAATCAGGCCCATAGTCTTCCTGCGGACCAATCCTACATTCATACCTCAAGTCTCTACTGACGTCTACTTGACTGAGCCTGTCATTTTGTGCTTTTTCTTACCAAATCTCACAACATCTGCAGAAAAGTCTTTGCACTTGCTTGATGTGCACAAGTGCATCACATTTTACTTGGGCAAGACGAAATACATTTGCTCTGGTGACCAACTATTTGTGTCCTTTGGTCATCAGGGTTAGGCCAACCCCTGCCAAAAAAGGGAATAACACATTGGCCGTTAGCCTGCATCACCTTTTCCCACGCAGAAAAGGTCTGCTCCAGGGAACAGTGAAGTCTCATTCCACCAGGAGCATGGCAACAACTGCAGCACTTTATACTGGTGTGCCTTTCCAAGAAATCTGCTGTGTGGCAGGCAAACGTTTACAAAGCACTACTGCTTAGTTAACAATGTAACAGCCGATTTAGAAGTGGGACAGGCAGACTTCCACAACCTGTTTCAGTAAAGGTGAGCCTGCTTCCGACTTTGTTATACTTTATAGGTACTGCTTACTATTCTGATTCAGGTATGTGAATATATGAAAATTCCAGTGCTCAGTAACTTACCTGTAACTCCAGTTAGCAAGCACTGGTATCTTTTACAGGTAAGTAACTTGTTTCTTTCAGCAGAATATTTTGGTTTCATGAAAGCAACCAAATTCTCTGCTTAAGTGTCTGGGCCAAAATGATGACATATTTTGGAATCAGACTAAGAATTATTGATTCCCTTGGTAATTGCTAATTTCTTAGTGGCAGTTTGGGTTCAACACATAATGGGCTGTATTTTCCTGCACATGAAGTTGCTGATACCCCCGGTAGTGATAAATCTGGGGGTAGAGAAATACCAGGTAATTTCCCAGACTACTATAATTAGGGCTCAGTGCACTTTGCTTTAATGTTAACAAAAATGAATACATTTAGATTGCCCCGTACCTGTAAAAGAGTCAAAAAATGTCTCCCATCTTTAAACAGTGTGGTGTGGCATAGCAATATAAAGAAAAAAACACGATAGTTTATTTCTCTTTCAGCGCTTAAATCAACCACACTGGCATATACAAACAGACACTGTAATAGCTGATGCTACGCTACATGTACCGAAATCAATTGTACTGTTATCAACTTCGAAAAATAAGTATACACCCATTCTTACAGTACATGCCTAAATATCCTGCACTATTCCAACAGTTTTGCTTCCTTTTACAAATCGCTTTATTTCTGGTTTTTTTCAATTTAATATAATCCAAATATTTACTATTATTTCCTAGCTAAGGTGTTTCCCTTTCAGCGGAGTGAATTCTGTCTCAGTGACTGCTCTTTATTTATTGAACTTTAAAATAAATAAGTAAATTTGAGGTACCAGGTTCCTTTTATGGGATCTTCACTAATATTCAAGAATACCGAATATCTTCACCTTTGTGGTGTGCACAGAACACGTTTCAAGATAAATCTCTTCTTTTTGATAGATATATTCCTAATTAAAGAAACGCTTTCTTCCTTT
Organism: Pleurodeles waltl; assembly: GCF_031143425.1. Lineage (NCBI taxonomy): Eukaryota > Metazoa > Chordata > Amphibia > Caudata > Salamandridae > Pleurodeles > Pleurodeles waltl. The sequence continues at coordinate 873,608,155 of NC_090440.1, forward strand.
TTTTACTGTAAAGCAGTATTTGAAACCTTTACGGCAAAATCAAGGCAGTTGCATCCCATCCATCAGGAAGCTTCCGTTTAGAAAGAAAATAGCAAATAGGCAGTGCAGCTTTGCATGGAGAAATGTTATGCTTTGTCTTCTTTGAGCCCAGATGCTGACCATCTAATACAAGACAGCAGTGTTGTGGCATTCTTTCCAGCTGGTTTATGCCCATCTTAGATAGCTTGCAGCTAAGTTTTCAGTTTAGACATTACAAAGCACGAGAAGATGTAGTTTTTCCATTCATTTTTGCAGGATACAATGCTTTTGTTGTTTGTGAAGTACCTTCATGTAGCAAGGACAAAACCGAAAAAGATCAATGGGACATTGAATAAGAACAGCGATATCTCAGTCCTGACGAAAACCATTGATTCTTAGTGGCATTGAATGATTGGCTGAAACATGTAGACTACATCTATGGGGGATGGTAGCGTGGTAATGCCCTAAGAACATCCAGATGGGTTTTAATCCTGCCTGCAGAACCCACAAATAAATATATTAGCATTAATAGAGTATCCTCAAGACAGTTATAATTGTTTGAAATAGCAAGATCCCTATCTATGAAATGAGCATTGGAAAAATACTTCTGCCCCTGATGATGGTGACACATGGTGTGTAGTAGCAACCCTAAGATGAAGCATGCCACTAACCAGTGGATGAGGGCACTTCTTGTTACCCCAAATTGAACTCCTTATAGGGCAGCAGGTTTAGAACATTACCTTACCTTAAGTAGTCTATTATGGGAGAAGGGTTAGTGAGTTGATACCTCATGCCTCTTTGTGTGCATTGTGCATGCCAATGTGAGAAACCAGGCTTCACAAGAACAAAGGCATGTATTTAAAGTGCTTACTAGTGCACAAAAAGGGCCCAACGAGAAAATATGCTCCCCTTGGATGTAAAACAGTGAACAAGTGATTGTGAAAAGAAAGGTTTAGGGTGCTGGTACTTCATCAGATTTTCCCACAGCTCTCTTAGAGATTGTATGAAATGAGTAAGCAGTCATAAAGTAAAAAGTTATGAATGGGTAATTGGCAGTAATGTTCTAGGACAAACTTTTCTTCCTTGGAGATAACAGTTTCAAAGTGTCCCAAAACACAAAAGGTCAGAACTTTGTGTTAAGGTAACAGAAGGCAGCATCGAAGAGAAATACATATTTGGTTACAGAAAGGCACCTAATCTTTTCTGTCATTACACCTGATCTGAAAAGTAATCACCAGGCTGAAATAGGCGAGTTAAGAATGGTATTTGTCCTTTTTGCCTAGCCATTGGCGGTTCACAGATCTTCTTCAGACGTCAAAGTAACGACATATGAGAGCTATGGAAGCCTGATGTGATGTCCAGAGCAAAAAACAGAATACAGAATCCTGCACTACAATCTAGTTTATGCACTTGGCAGGCTGGCTCCTGAACTCCTTTAATATAGATGTAGTATCCTGCCTTAAGCTGCTTGAAAGGAGTAATGAAGTCTTCCATTAGATCTTTATGCACGTTCAGAAAATTAGGTTTTCTATGTGGCTGTCCAGAAAACATACTGACTGCATGCCATGCGTCTTTATGTTGTGCCCCACAGTCTTATATTTGGGAAGGTTTGGTTTGCAGTTTTTGTCTTTATGGGAGTCAGTGTCACAAATTGTGCAGAAAAATACCTCCCCAATCTTTAGACAGTACTGTAAGATTACAGTTATTTTAGAGCATTTTAGAAACATCTTTCCCCAATCCAAAACCTGCTTCAGCAATACCATGGGCACTGGCACACACATTTTTACAAATAAAGCATTGAGTAAATCAGAGTATAATTTTCCTGCCTTTCTTTCAAAAACCTTCATCTCTGGTGGAAAGATTGTTTCACACCCCAAATGTTAAAAGGGATTTTCCAAATTACCCAAGCAGGACAAGATTACAAAATCTAATCAATTCCCTTAAATTATGATTCCATCTAACAGGTGTGGTGGAATGAAAGAAGTCTATACTTTCCAGATTTCATCTTGTACCACGAGGCACACCAAAAAGCAAAAATATTATTTTTATGAAGACCTGGGTCTGATTCTCCAGAAGGAAAACGAGATATAACAGTTCTTTTGAGAAATTCACTATTGTTGAAGTTTTCGGAGGTGGAGGTCATTTTACAAATTTGCAAAGCCCTGTTGTCTAAACTTTAACCTTGAAATAGATGTCCATTTGGGTCAAGCTTCTCTGTGGACTATTTTCAATTATCTGGTCTGCATCTTCTAAGTGTCCCATTTTGTTCCTAGCTCCTGCTTTTTATGTTTGCACTTGAGTTGATGGGAATAAACTAGCTATTCTCTTGAGGGTTCTTGAATATAAGTGGCAATCTCACAACAGAGAAGAAAACACTTTGTGAAATCCTAGCTCTGTATCATTGTAATCGTCACTAAATTAATAAACAACTTTGCTCCTTTCCCAGGAAGCCATAAGAATGGATCAGGGTCTAGCTTGCTTTTCAGGTCCATACGTCCTTTCAAGCTTCTAAATGTGCTATCAAACAACTGGTACAATAAAAATGCTCACCAGGATTTGAAGGCCAGCATGAGTATTAAAAGACAGTGACCATATTTTTGCTTTGCAGGGGTGCAGCCTGTTTGCTCACTTTCCTAATGTTTCTATTTTTAAATGGCACTATTATGAAAGTTCACATGTAGCTCTGCCTCTCCGATGTTAGAGTGAAGGTTTTAATGGGTTCCTTTAAAACAAAATTTTAAAATAATGTCCCGTTAATTGGCATGTGTGTTACAAACTGACATTTTCTTTAAAAAAAAGTATTTCAGTATCCTACACACTGGAGTATTTCTGTGTTCACGATTCTAATAAGGAGTGACAGATAAGTAATATTACAAATAAATATTTATTTAGCTTTTCACCTTAAATTATCATGGTATTCCTCTTGTTAATGCTAATGCACAACCTCTGGTAAACTAGTTTTGATAAAATGAAGGGCACAAAGGCAGTGCTAATGTATGAGCTTAATCACTTTAGAAGAAGAAACTATTACATTTCTGATGATTCTTTGGCTGTCATGAAGAGTTCTCCACCTCGAAACCAAGATTTCTTTATGGGTGAAGGTCGAAACTTATTTGCACTGCTTCCATCACTAACGTCCTGTTTTTTATGGGGATGTTACTCAAATCCCAGCCCCTCAGTGCCCTGCCTACAAACCATTTAAACAAAAATCAAATTGCATCCATTTTTTTTGTCTGGAATCGGAAAAAAGCTGTAAACAATGATTCTTCTGCCGCCCACCATTTTTGCTATTGTGTTCTATATTTGAAGTTTTCGAAACAGTTGTGAAAAATTGTTGTCTGCTGAAAGTCAAAACACGGATTCCGTTTTTCTATTGCTGTACTGCCTTTAAGCAGAGAACACTCTAGAACTATTCTCATTACTGTCACGGTCTCTGTACTCATGGGTCTGGATACATTTATAAATAAATGGTGTCTACGTAAACGGTAGTTGGGTAGAAAACTACTAACAAGGCAAAAATATATTTGTAACATTTCTATTTATAATGTATTACTCGAAAAAGTTATGCTATTCAGGCCGACTCTGCTCTTGGGGGGGGGGGGGGTATTTTTTGTCTGCCAGTTGGATTTATCTCAAAGTTTTGAAAATAATATTGGTTACATGCCTTCTTTGTTAAGCAAGCTTTATCCCACTTACCAGTTGGTAAGTAGATTTGAAACCAAGATTTGCCTTTTCTACATATTGGGGCCTGCCATCATCTGGACTGAATGATAAGGGCGTACAATGATTACTGAATCAGCAATCTTGACACTGAACTTCCCCCCTCTACTTGTACAATTCACTGATGTTGTCCCTCATGGTTTGACACATATGCATAACATAGTAGGACACGTGTTGAAAATGGCCAAATTATTTTTGTCTGCTACAGAGGAGGTTGGGGAGGGCATTTATATTGTATATAGGCCTTGGTGTTATTAAACACTATAAATAATTGTTCATATCTGCCTAATATTTCTCCGCTTCTCCCACCACCAACTGTAATGACAAATAAATATTTTATTTATATCTTCCCAATTATTTTCTTTGGTGTCGTAGAAAAAATGTTTTGTTTAATTATTGATAATTTCTCTTCTTCCCAAGAGACCTGTCCAAACGTTTAATTTCACAAATGGCTTTATTTGCATGCTGCTTTGACTCATGATGATCGTCCAACAGACATTTTGTGCTTCAAAAATGTAAAAATTCTGCAAAATGTTATGCTCAGAGGGCCTGGTGAAGGAATTGTATGATTGATTTCTCTCGTCCGTTTGCATATTTACAAAAAAGTATTGTTTAAATATTTTCGTGACGTTCCTGGCATTATGCAAACTTGTAAAGCTGCTATATTTGGAACGTGAGTTACTGCACTAAGAGGCAAGAAGAGAAAGAGCAACTGAAGCAGAACCTTAAGAGTTGTGTTCTCTCCTCCCCACCCTTCCTAAATAAATAAATAAATAATACCTTCCTGGAATGAAAAAATCCAATTGCTTTTAAAGGGTGCTGTCACTTAATTTGACATGAACTATCATGCGATTATTCTTTTTTTCTTTTAAGTATATTTTTTGTATATGTTTAACAAAATATCCATGTCTATATATATATATATATATATATATATATATATATATAAAAGATGTTTGAGAATAAAGTTCCTTGATATTAGTATAGGTTTTTCGAGTCAGTGGATTTTTTATGCCTTCTGCATCGGTTTCACTGTAATTACATTTTCTATTTTGTAAAATTCACCTTTTACATTTGTGGAAGGGGTTGAACGTTCTTTGTCACAACTAGATTGTAATGGGGTTGTTTGTGGGGAGGGTGCGGAGGATTTTTGTGTGGTTTACAGCAGGCTTGTGTATAGATCCTCCACTTAAGTGGCAGACTTGCTGCCAAAGATATTCACTTAATGTCTTTGTAAAACCAGACTCTAGGGGGAGAGGGAGCGGTGTTTCTTAGCTCCACCACACTTATCAGTCAAAGAAGAGGCGGGGCACTACTGATTTAATGCCAGCTGGTCACATCACTGTGGCAATGACACGATTAGACAGGAAGGGGAAGTACACTACACACGCTAAAACTTCCGGATATGACAATTGCCATGTCCCATCGAAAAACGTTTTTGTTTAAACATATTTTTGGGGTTTTCAGAAACGGTGTTTCTGAGGTACCTAAGGGCTAAAGTAGATTACCTCCCGTCCCTCCCTCGCCTTCCTTTTAACCAATGAGGCCTCCCGCCTCCCCCCTAGACCCTCCCTTCCCCTTTCAAAAACCCCCCCCACCCTTATCCCCTCCTGTTCTTTTGTCTAGCCCACGCTAGACGGTTTTCTTTCCCTTTCTTACCTGCACGGCGGGGCCTGGAGGTCGTCGATGGAGGCACTCCTCGGGACGCGGTGCTCCGCGAGGAGTGCTACGGCTGGGTCACGTCTTGAGCGAACGGCATGGCTGCTCGAGAGGCGTGTACTGGGGGCCGGCTGACGGGGTCAGCCGGCCCTCTGTGGCTGGGGCGTTAGTTTCCGGGTTTCCGCGCCGCGGAGCCGCGAGGACCGAGGAACTTCAATTTTTGGATGCTGGTCAGGTAGGACGGGCGTTCTGCCCGTGGTTTTTTGGATTTTTACAAGGATTGTGACCTTTTTAGGGTTTGGTGGAGCCCTGTTAGGGAGGACCAGGGTCCTATATGTAGGGTAGTGTTTTGGAATGAAAGGCAGTGTTATTTTGGTTACCATGCCTAAAGCTCCAGCAAAGAGACGTGGTTGTCTCTTCTTCCTCCTCGGAGGTGGGAGGGGAGGGTAGCATTGCTCTTCCTGAGAACCCACAGGTACCTGGCAGGGGTACTCCCCTCATGTCTAGTGAGGAAGTGCAGGATATGGGTGAAATGGCTGTCACCAGGGCACTGCAAGCTGGCGTGGCCAGGACTGATCAGTCTAAGCGTGCGCACTCATCGGTAGCGGCAAGGAAATCCTCATCGGAGAGTGAGGATGAGGCCCCATCAACGTCATCTGGGGGGAAATAGGTTTCCAGAAGAGGTAATGTGGGAAGTGATGACACATGTTCGGGACAGTTTAGGTTTCCCTGTGTTTCAACCTACAAACTCAGAGTCTCATTTATTTCCTCAAATATCAGACGCCTTTTATGTTTGCCATGCCTTTCCAGGGACCTGTGAAGGATATGGTGTTTCGTGAGTGGAAGGATGTGGAGAAGGCTCAGGTTCCACGATTCCTTCAGAAACTTTACTTACTTGAGGGTGAGGGGGTTTTTCCTCCTTCAATACGCCTGGACTCTATTCTGGCTACTCTAATTGGCAAAACGGCAGTCAATCCGGAGGATTGTGTGCCTACGTATGCCACAGACCGTAAAGTGGATTCAGGTCTTAAGAGGGCTTTTGCGGCGGAGAATCTGGCGCTGAAGGCAGGGATTTATTCTGCTTATGCGTCACAATCATTGGTTCAAGGCTTTGATAAACTGGCGGTGGCTGTACAGGAAGGGGCGGAGTGTTCGGAGCTCCTGGCTGGTATGGAACAGCTGGCCAGATTATTGGCGGATGTGTCTTCAGATATAGTCCGTACTTCGGCTCTGGCATCTGGGTCTTTGATTGGGGCTCGTAGGTCCCTCTGGTTGCGTTCATGGAAGGCTGATCCAGGGGAAACGGCGGCCTTGTTGAGACTGCCGTTTGAGGGTTGTAACTTGTTTGGAGAACTATTACCATCCATACTTTCCAAGGCGTTTAAGGAGCGGAAGCATGCCTTACCTTATAAAGGGGTTTCTTCTTCGGGTAAAGGGTGGAAGAAGCATTCCAGATCTTCTCCTACTAGGGTTGCTAAATCCTTTTCGTTTAGGAGACGGCGTTTTCATCCGCGTTTTTCACCTAAGAAGTCTACTCCTGAGACCCGGGGTGGTTTCAAGAAGGGGTCCTGGCATTCGCTGTGGGCCTGGCAGAGGGCCGGTTGGGGGATGACTGTGTCACTTTCTTTCAGCTTGGGAGGACAGTGTAACCGATCATTGGGTACTAGACATGGTGACCAATGGTTATGTCATAGATTTTGTGGCGGTTCCTCCAGATTCCGGGGTGCATCCCACACCTCTGCCTTCAGAGGGGTCTTGGAGTGGAGCATTATTGGACGGAGTGCGGGACTTACTGGTCATGGGGGCCATTTCCCATGTTCCGCTAGACGACCGAGGTCAGGGCACTTATGCGGTCTTGTTTCTTGTGCGGAAAGTTTCAGGGGGATTTTCAACCGGTGCTCAATCTGAAGGAGGTGAATACCTGGATCAGGACAGTGCATTTCCACATGCTGTCCATTCGGACTATTTTTCCATTGGTCAGGCAAGGGGATTTTCTGGTGTCACTGGATCTGCCGGATGCTTACCCACACGTACCGGGGGCATGGTCCTCTCAAAAGTTCCTGAGGTTTGCTGTGGGGCAGGATCATTTCCAGTTTTGCGTTCTGCCTTTCGGTCTGAAATCTTCTCCCCGAATTTTCACGAATATGCTGGCTCCTCTAGTGGCTTTGCTTCATTCAGAAGGGGTGTTTCTGCACCCTTATCTAGTCGACATTTTGATTCATGCCCATTCACGAGACCTTTTGCAGAGGCAGGTGGCCCAAGTTCTGGGGGTCCTGCAATAACACAGGTTTTTGATCAATTGGGTGTAATCAGACTTTGTGCCGTCCCAGGATCTGGTTTTTCTAGGGGCTCGGTTTCAGCCTATTCTAGGGTTGGTGACTGTGTCCGAAAAAAAAAAAAAAAAAAAAAGGTTGGAGGCTCTCCAGGCTTTGGTAAAGAAAGTATGGTTACTGTCTGCTCCCCGAGCTCTTCTATGGTTGCGACTGCACATTTGGCGTCAGTGATATTTTGGGTTCTTGGGCACGTTTCCATCCCCTGTGCTTGATGACGTGGTTCTTGAGTAGGTGGGATCCAGGGTCCGGTTCTCTGAAGGACGGGGTTCCAGGGTCCGGATTGATTCACAGAGAGTTGCAATGGTGGTTGGATGCAGACCACCTGAGGGTAGGGGTGTCTTTGTCACCTCTGAGACCCGTGGTGGTGACGACGGATGCCAGCCTCTCCGGTTGGGGGGCATGGATGGGGTCAGCTCAGATTCGGGGGTTTTGGTCCCCTCGGGAGGCGAGTCGGTCATCTAATTGGCGAGAATTGCGGGCTATATTCCTGGCTCTGGTCCATTTCCAGGATTCCCTGAGGGGGTTGGCGGTTCTGGTTCGCACAGACGACTTAGTGGCCGAGGCTTATGTCATTCGGCGAGAGTGGTAAGTGTTCGGGCGGATCTACTGAGCAGAGTGATTCCTTCCTCTCAACTTTTCTCTCTCCGGAGGTCTCTGTTTCGGCATCTGGTTCGGCTTTGGGGTCTTCCAGTGCTGGATGTGTTTGCGTCAGTAGAGACTGCGATAGTGGAGTGCTTCTGCTCCCGGTTTCGGTGTCCCCAAGCATGGGAGGTGGACGGGATGTCATGTCCTTGGCCGCAGGGCCTTTTATATGCGTTCCCTCCGTTTCAACTATTCAGGGCGTTTCTGTTAGGTGCCAGTGGCTTTGAGTTCTACCTTGCTGGCTTCATGGAGACGTTCAACTTTGCTTTCTTATGGTAGACAGTGGAAGGTGTTTTCGTCTTGGTGCTTAAGTCGTGAGTTGGATCCTTCCTGCGCTTCTCTCTTTGAGGTGATGCAGTTCCTGCAGGACGGTGCTCGTTTAGGGTTGTCAGTGGCTTCTCTTCGGGTACAGTGGGCGGCTATTCAGGCATTTAGGGACCATGGCGTAATCTTCAAGTTGAAGGGCGATTGATGCCTGGATTTTTTCAGGGGCTTATTAATTTATTTCCTCGCCCGGTACGTTCTTTTCCCTCATGGGATCTGTCCTTGGTTTTGGATGTGTTGACGGGGGCCCCTTTTGACCCACTGGGGGACTATGATTTGCGACGTCTATCTTTGAAGACGTTCTTTTTGGTCGCCATTACTTCGGCTCGTCGGTTGGGGGAATTGGGGGCATTGGCATGTTCCTTTCCTTTTTTGTAAGATTTTTCCCGATAGGGTGGTTCTGGTTCCGGTGCCTTCCTTTATTCCAAAAGTCAATTCTTCGTTCCATTCCAGGCAGGCGGTCATCCTTCCTTCATTTTGTCCGGATCCCTCATCAGGGGAGGAGGTCCGTTTGCATTTGTTGGATGTACGTAGGGTTTTGTTGGAGTATCTGCGGGTGGTGGCTCCTTTTCGTACAGGGGATTCACTGTTTGTTACTTTTGGTCCGGCGCGCTAAGGTGAGAAACCTTCCACGGCTTCCTTGAGTCGGTGGGTTCGATCTTTGATTCTGTTGGCCTATTCCTTGAAAGAGGTGGTTCCTCCTCTAGGGATTCAGGGGAGGTCTTCCAGAGGCATGGCGGCGACGGTGGCAGAGCTTCAGGGGACTTCAGTGGTGGATATTTGCAGGGCCGCCACTTGGGCTTCTCCTTCGGCGTTTGTGCGTCATTATAGGCTGTCGGACTTGGGTGGTTTGGAGTCGGTGTTTGGTCACCGGGTCTTATCCTCTATGAGATACTGTTTGGGATGTTCTTGGTGCAGGATATTAAATAAGGGTCTTGCAACTCGATGTCCGTCTCCTGTGTGTTTTTCTTGCTATGTCTCATTGGTTAAAAGGAAGGCGAGGGAGGGCCGGGAGGTAATGCTTCCATTTTCTTACGATAATGGCATTACTCCTAGTCCTACTCCCTCGCCTTCCTTTTCCGTTCCCTCCCACCATCCCGGTACGGACTGTCCGAGTTGCGGCTTGGGCTTGGTTTTTGTACAGGAGGGGATAAGGGTGGGGGGGGTTTTTGAAAGGGGAAGGGAGGGTCTAGGGGGGAGGCGGGAGGCCTCATTGGTTAAAAGGAAGGCGAGGGAGTAGGACTAGGAGTAATGCCATTATCGTAAGAAAATGGAAGCATTACTCTGTCTCTATGTTTTAGCAATCCATGCAGTCTTGCTACTATGTATCTTTGACCACAGTTTACGTTTTAGCACTTACACCTGCTGCACTGCTGAAGTATGTGTGAAAGAAAACAAAACCTGAGACCTGCTTTATAGGAAACCAAATCATCGAAAAGTAATTTTAAAGAAATACAGATTAAATTAAAATTGATGGCCACATTATAATGGAAAGTTAATTTTAAGGAAAAACTACTAAACCAAAAAGTACATTAAAAAGGAACAATAGAATAACTAAACAATATTATTTTGTTACACTTACAAATTAGAAACGACAGTAAATCTGCAACTTAAGGTATGTTAAAAATTGGAAGAAGTAGCTTCCCTCATATTATATCCGAGTTAAGGAATGAGGTTTCAAAATTTTGAGATCTTCTAAATTTCGCTACATTATTAAAATGTATTGTATGTCACTAGTGATTTTCAAATGAAATTGCCTACGAAAAGACATGCAACTCTACTATATCTACACACACAGCTATATTATACAAGGTATGTGCACACATAGGCGTAGTGTAATATGGTGTTTATTACCATTGTTGACAGTGGGGAGCCTCAGGTGAGTCACAGTGCCCCTCTTCCCCCTCACCCACATTAATAAACATGATATTGTACATAGTAGATCTGTGTGTTGGAATTTTTTCGCATGTGCTTGTTTTAGCAACAGATATTTAAAGAAAACCAGGATGCAAAGGGTTATATTTTGCACTATGGTAAAATCACATTGAAGAGATTTTGGGACTATTATGATAGTTGTTTCCCGTTCTAAAGTAATTGGCACATATAATCTGTGAGGCAGTAAAATGTGTTTTTCTCATTTTATTTTTGCTGTATTGTGGAATTTGACTATTGCACTATAGTAGGTATGAAACCGTGTAGTCGCTCCTAATAACATGTTATTGGGCCACATTTATTTTCACTGCTTTAGCATGCATGTATATAGAACACTTTTTCGATTTTTTGCAATTGCATCATTAAAACAAGTATGCAAAAAACTATTTAAAAAGAAAAGCATTCTATGAATTTGGTTGAAAGGGCTTCACAGTAATTGTATTCTATAAAATAGTTGTTCTATGAAATCACACTCTTTTGTCCTTTATTGAAGATACAGTGTTAACCGGAACACAGTGCCTACTTTACCACTTACAGGGCAAGAACCAGAGTGACTTTTTATGCTTTCCCTTTGTTAGCAGTGATGTCTATCTTCCTCAGCTGTTTTTCTTTCCTCAAAGGCACACTTTCTATGAAGAAATTGCCTTTCTCTCTGTCAAGCTGTGCATTGCATGAGGGAAGCAGTTCTTGGTGGTCACAAGACCAGCCAAAGGTGTTGGGACTAGGAGCAGTATTGGAGTCAAAGTACTGTAAGAAAATCACCATTCCTTTCCCTGGATCTTCTGTCCCTCATCCAGGAAGTACAAATTCCGGGCCTGTGCATTTCGAAGTCCCTCTTTGAAGGAAAGCACCAAAGCACAATGCCGATCTGCAATACCAACAACCTGCTCACTCCTCACCTAAAAGCACTGTTGATGGGTGTTCCTGACTTAGATGTCCAACAACCAGCCTGGAGCTTGCTGGCATTAACCAGACTTTTGGAGACAAATTCTCAAATTTTTATACATTTTTGGACAAACCTCTTACATTGGATATTGTGCTGGGTTCTCCATAGGGCCCTAAACAGCCCCTAGGGCAGGGTGTATTTAAAAAGTTGGACTTGTACTTTTAGATTTTACATTTCCTGGTAGAGAAAAACTCACAAATGGGTTTTTCACTACTGTGAGAACTAATTCTCTAGTATGATAACATTAGTTTGCCTTATTACCTTCAATAAGTGATAAATCTTGTTTGGGAACAGGTAGAAATGTATGTTTGATGTCTAAGGAATTGTGATTTAAAATCCTCTTTGATGGTAAAGTCAGATTTTAAGTCACTATTTAGAAAATTCCATATTTAGGTTGGCATTTTCTTGTCTTAACCATTTGGTGGCTCTAGCCTGTTTCCTGCGCAACATAATCAGGAGTAGTTGGCAGTCCACCTTTGTGTATTTCTCCCAGACAGCCACACAATAAAAGGACTGGGTGTTGCCAGGTTGGGCCATCCAATCAGAATGGGGTGGGGGTCGGAGCTGTATACAGCCCCTCTTGTCCTTCAAATACAATGCCTCTGCTCACACACAAAGGATGCGGCCTATTGTGATTGCAGACAGCCTAGGGTCAGGGCAGGGAGGCCAAATATTCCAGAAACCTATGTGTTGGGGGGGTGACTCTAGATGTTTTTTCCACTTCAAAGCTGGCGCCAAGTATAAAACTAGCACCCTCAAACCCACTCTTCAGTTCACTTCTGGACCTGCAGAAAGACTCTCATAGGACTGCCCTGCTGTCTTTGGCTTGCTGTGTACTTCAGAGGACTGCCGTGCTGCACCAAGATGACTGCCCTGCTGCCTAATGCCAGGTTTCAGCCTTCAAAGGACTGCCCTGCTGCATTACATCTGCTTCCCTGCTTCAACCCAAAACGTCTAAAGTGACTCCATAGGCTAGTTAGCTGGCCTCCTGGTCAGAGCCTCAGGGATAGAAAAGGACCCAACCATTTTGAAGCTGAACCTGGACCCAATCTGAGTGAGTTCTGACCCTTCACGTGGTGCCCCTCCTTTCCTGGACCCTTGGAAGTAGCACTAAATGTGCCCAGCTGGCCCACATCTAAAACTTGGGACTTCGAACATTTTCTGCCAAAAAGTGCTCTGAGAACTGAGAGGAGACTGGGGCCTTCCTGCTAACTGATCTGCCCAAGGTGTATCGCTGGTCAGCCTGACTTCACAGCAGCTACTGCTACTTTCTTCTCTGCAGCAAGTCCTGTTCAGCGGTCCCTCGCAAAAGGGGTATCAGGCCTTGTGGAGCCCTCATCGGTTACAGCCTACAGTTTCGTTCTAAGGAGATTTTCGACTTCCATACAAGAGACTAAATCCGAATGTAGAAATCTCCACTGCAACTTTGTGTAGCAGCTCCCCGATGACGCTTCTTCGGACCCTGCCAGCCGCGGTCGCCCAGCTGGGTCCGGCGGTTTCCCGCCGGATTACCCCCGGCTGGGAGAATCCTCCATGGATTCCGACCCCCTTCCCGCCAGCCTGTTTCTGGCGGTTTTCACCACCAGAACCAGGATGGCGGGAACGGGTGTCGTGGGGCCCCTGGGGGCCCCTGCACTGCCCATGCCACTGGCATGGGCAGTGCAGGGGCCCCCTAACAGGGCCCCAGAAAGATTTTCACTGTCTGCATTGCAGACAGTGAAAATCGCGATGGGTGCAACTGCACCCGTCGCACCCCTGCAACTCCGCCGGCTCCATTCGGAGCCGGCTTCATTGTTGCAGGGCCTTTCCCGCTCGGCCGGCGGGCGCTCCTTTGGCGGGCGCCCGCCGGCCCAGCGGGAAAGCCAGAATGGCCTCCGCGGTCTTTTGACCGCGGAGCGGCCAAGTGGCGGTTCCCGTTTGGCTGGCGGCTACTGCCGCCAGCCAAACTCGGAATGAGGGCCTTAGTGTATTCAAACCACACTCCATCACAGGCGGCCATAACTTTCGACTTTGCCCAGGTCTTGCACAACTAGATGTCCGCGGTTGACACTTTGATCATTTAGCCACTATTTTTCACTTTAAACTTAAAAAATTCATAACTCCTGTTCTACTGCTTGGATTTTTGTTGTATGTCAAATAATGTATTCATTTTTACACATTTTTTTTAAATTAGTGTGGGATTTTGCTTTTGTTGTGTTTTCACTTTATTATTGTTTAAGTACTGCATAAATACTTTACACATTACCTTTGAGTTATGCCTGACTGCTTTTGAGCCAAGCTACCACAGGGTTAAGCACGGGTTAATTTAATTACTTTTTGTGGCTCACTCTGATAAGGACTATGACTGTTGTTTGAGAAGTGCTCACACCCCTACTCTCAACCAACAGCTCAATTTCTCACAATGGTGATCAGTGGTGGGATTCATAACTTGCCTTTTTGCAGTACCATGCAGTGGTTAGCGTAACACTAAAATCCCATTACAGATAATGATTCCCATTCATTTTTTAAAAATTCTTCTTAACTGGCCATTTTTGCTTTTTCCAAATTTGCTGCCATTCTACCTGACTGTCTGTAACTCTACCTGCAAGTATGGAGTTTGAGCTCAGCAACACTGCAACTGAGCTCAGAGGATTCTGCAAGTAGAGAGGGCTTCTACGAAAAATGAGCTCCAAGAAGAAGCAGCTCCAGAGTCTAGAAGGAGACCCAACAGTTGCAAGCCATAGCAGAGGAGAAGGATGAAGAGGCTATGGAGGTGCAAGAAGAGGACCTGGGCATCGGTCCTGGGATGCAGCACCCTGAAGAGAAGGAGGAAGGCTTGCCCATAGATAGGGATTGCTCTGCCAAGGCAGGATGCATTGAGTCTTACAACAGTCTGTCCCCAGAAGAGCTGGAGTACAGAAAGGCTTAAAGGGAATTCAAGCTGCAGCTGACTAGATTAAAATTGGTAGTCAAGGAGGAGGCCGCTGCCAAGAGAGCTCTAGAGGAAAGGAAACTGACTCTAGAAGAGAAGCTAGCTGAGGAAAAGAAGGCTGAGAGAGCCATTGGAAGAAACAAAGGTCTTGTTGGCCCATGAGGTGAGCATAAGGGAGCTGGATTTCAAAGCTAAACAAGCAGCAGAATCCAGCAGCAGTGGTGGCAGCGTACATTGAGTGTTCATTGAAGAGGTGAAGTTCCGCAAACCACAAGACCTGGTGCCTAGCTATGCAGAGGGTATCTCATAGACAAGTAGTTTTCTGCCTGTGAGGTAACCTTGAGGATGCACGTGGTCCAGAGTATTGGGGGGCTAGCTTATGAAAACATGCCCACAGTGGGAGGGGCACCTTTCTTACACTAGAGGTGGGGGAGCCAAATGAAGTGTGCCCCATGAAGGCCATTCTTGCGCCAAATTTAGGCTGACAATAAGAGGTACCACCTCAGGTTCAAGGACAGTCACAAACTCCCAAACCAGTTATGAGTAGATTGCTTGGACTATTCCAGAAAGGCACTGTAACAACACAGAGCTAGATTTGTAATTCTTGTATATTTATTTCTGATACACTGGAGCAGCTGCTTCTCCCATGCTCAGTTTTATCTACCCACTTTTCTTTTCAAACCTTAACATTCTATGTATGGCAATGACTACATGCCACATTCTAAATTCTATGTGACATCACTAAAGGCACTGAGTACTTGGGTGAGGGGCAGCAAATTTGATGATTTTGCTGCACTGTACAACATTATTTTGAGGAAGCACATCGGGGGCGGCTCCTGTAGGGGCAAAGCGGCAGGTGAGGTCACAACAACATAAAGAAATGACAAAAAATGAAACTTGCTTTCGTAGCTGCCTGTTCACTCTTCTGGCTCCTGCTCCTTTTGCTGCAGGCACAGGCTCCCAGCCTGCTCTGCGACCAATCCTAATGCTGCTCTCGCATGAGCGCAGTGTAAGGATTGGCCGGAGCGCCCTGGCATGGCTCTCCGAGGCAGAGTGGGAGCCTCTGCCTGCTCTCTCCAACCCGGCAACACAGTGCAGAGTTAAACAGAGCCCAGTGCACATGTGTGTTTGGACGGCCCGAGACAGCCGGCCAGACATACATGCACACTGCACTCCCCCCTCTGTCCTTGTCATTGCCCCTGGCCACACCCTCCTGAAAAATAAAAACGATAATAAGCACTTTATTATCATTTTTATTTTTCATTTTGCAGCTCCTGCGGCTGGCAGGAGGGCGACACACCTCCGCCATATTGGCGGAGATGCACCTGGAGCGCATGCTCAATATCTTTACAGCGTTTTGCCATTATCTGGTTGACAGTAAGCTCACTGACCCCAAGGAACTTGTTAAGGAGGCAGACCTCTAAATCACCACCAGAGATCCCAAAAGGGGATCGGGGGGAGGGGCCGGGCGGGAGAATTCCCAAAAGGGTGGTCAGGGTCTTCACCAGATGAAAGAGGGGTGTGAGAAGAATAAAAACAAGGAGTTCGTTCAAGGCTCTGAAAACAGTTCACAGGGGAAGGGGATCAAACCCCATTTTGACCAAAAGAGCAATGGCTTGTTTGATAAGAAGACAGCTAAGTTTGTCTCCAAGTGCCCAAGAGAGCTACAAATTTGGGCATGTGGAAAAGTATGCTAAGTGTCCCAAGAGGGAACAACCTCCCACTGGTGAGCAGACCCTGGGTTGGCTAGTGTAGTGCTTGGGGAGCGGACTGTCCCACTTAGTGTGGGGGAAAGAGAACAGGGTACCCTAGTGTCTGTAGGTGACAAGGAGGTAGTGTCCAAAGCCAACATCCTTTCTAGTACTTCCAAGTACACGCAGCAGATCACCATTAATTTGCACAAGGTGGAGGCTCTAAGGGACACAGGAGCCAGTATGACTACTGTAAGGTGTCATCTGGTGTCCTCAGAGCAGGTGTTATCCTGTACATTCCTCCAGTTTGTGGTAGCAAACAACTGGGAGTGTCCTTACCCAGTGGCTCTGATTCCCTTTGAGTGAGGGAGGGCCTTAGGTTCTTTTAAGGTAGCTGTGAGCCCTGTCATGCCTGATAGGCAATAATTTAGGGCACACTCTATGAAACGAAGTGAGGCTCTGGTCACACCTAGAGATGTTAGAGTTGCCTGAATGTGTCTACATGATCACACAGGCCATGTCTGCTCATGAGGGGAGCTAAGGAAACCTGGAAAAATGGCCCAACCAGCTAACAAGCAAGGGAAGGGCAGAGGCGTGGGCAACCAGCCCTTGATACTCCCAAGGTTCAGGTTCATAGGACACCTGAGGAGGCCACCCAGAACACTACCAGAGAGCACATTGCTGCCCTTTGAGATCTGCCTGAGCTTGCTTTGGAGAATTACCTCCTACATAGTGAACCAAAGGTTCCTGCACCTGAGGCAGCACATATGTTGATGGTTCCCTAGTTGTACACGGCCTTCCTACTGGGACTGGCTCATGATATACTCCTGGCAGGACATCTGGGATAGGACAAGAACCTTGCAAGGCTTGTCACCCACTTCTATTGGTCCCGGATGAAGACAGCCTCAGATACATTCTGTAGGTCATGTTGCACAGCCAGGCCAGTGGGAAAACAGGGAAAAAGCCCAAGGCTCCATTAGTTTCCTTACCTGTCATGTGCACACCCTTTTAAAGGATTGACATCAACATTGTTGGGCCCTTGGACCCCAAAACTGCCTTAGGCAACATAGTTATCCTGTGTTTGGTGGACCATGCTACTAGATACCATACCCCTGAGATCTGTGACTGTTTCTGCGGTGGCTAGGACCCTAAGTTGAGTTTTACCCGACAGTAGTGTCTGACATGGGCACCAACTTCATGTGTTGTGGGATGAGTGTGGGGTAACCTACATGTTCCATACACCTTATCATCCTCAGACAAATGGGCATGGTTTTGAGCCTGCCTAAGCCCATGACACAGAAGTGGGTTATTTTCTTGTCATGTCTGCTCTTTGCCTACAGGGAGGTACCACAGAAGGGAGTTGTGTTTAGCCCATTTGAGCTCCTTTGTGGCCACCCTGTTAGAGGACCTCTCAGTCTGGGAAGGAGGGGTCGGAGCAAGCTCCCAAGAAGCCCCTCAAGATGTGGTTAGCTACATGTTAGCTCTCAGAAACTAGATGCACAAGTTCTGGAGAACTTAGAAGCTGGCCAGGAAGTCATGAAACTCTGGTATGACCAGAAGACCGCTCTGGTAGAATTTCAGCCTGGCAAGAAAGTGTGGCTGGTGGAGCCAGTGGAGCCCAGGGCCCTCCAAGGAGATTTATCGAGGCCTTATGAGGTGAATGAAAGAAAGGGAGAGGTCACCTACTTGCTGGACCTTAAGACCCCCAGAAGCCCCTTAACACTATATGAGGCCTGAGGTTGCCATGCTCCTGGTGACAGATGATGGGGAGGAGAAAGAGAGTGAGCTTCTCTCTGACCTTCTATCCTCCAGGAAGAAAGATGGGTCAGTGGAGGGTGTCAATCTCTCCCCTACCCTGACCCCAGAGTTACAGAGGGGGTGTCGCTAGTTATTGAGACAGTTTGCCTCCCTGTTCTTACTCACTCCTGGGCTTACATGCTTGTGAGACTGTACAGCTGTGTAGAATCAAATATACAGGTTGTCAAAGTGAGGGCTAGCATTAAGGATGAAATCTCAAAACACTTGGGTTGAGAATGATTGAGCATTCCAGTAGTTCCTGGTTCAGCCCAGTGGTGCTGGTACCTAAAGCCACCCCACCGTGTGCCACCCCAGAACTCAGGTTCTGCGTGGTCTACAGGGGGCTTAACTAAGTCATCAAGACTGATGCACACTCCATCCCCCGAGATGACAAACACCTTGACAGGGCGGGAGCTGCCAAGTTCCTGAGTGCCTTTGATCTTACATCAGGGTACTGGCAATTTGCCCTGACTGAGGGGGGCAAAGAGAGGTCAGCATTCTCTACCTCAGAGGGCCACATCCAATTCAGGGTGATGTCCTTTGATTTAAAGAATTCCCCTGTCACCTTCCAGAGGTAGGACAACAGGGTCCTAGCTGGGATGAAATCCTTCACTTCTGCTTACCTGGATGACATAGCTGTCTTCAGTAGCAGCTGGGAGGACCCCTTGAACCACCTTCAGAAGGTAGTTTAGGCTCTGCAATAGGTAGGTCTGTCTATCAAGACCAGCAAGTGCCAGATAGGACAGAGACCTGTGGTGCATATGGGAATCCTAGCGGGTGGGGGCAAGGTGCAGCCCCTCCAGACTAAGATTGAAACTATCCTGGTCTAGGAGCCCTCCAAAACACGTAGAGAAGTGACAGTCTTCCTGGGCTTCACCAGATTCTATGTGAGGTTTTTAAGAGCTAGGGCACAATTGTTGCCTCTTCAACAGAGCTGACTTCCAAAACGCAGCCCAAAAAAGGTGATCCAGACAGAACATGACTTCTACCTGGAATTTATAGTGCAGGCTGATGCTTCAGAGCATGGCATGGTGGCTGTGCTGTCACAGTTGAATGAGGAGAGCCTAGATCAACTAGTAACCTTCATCAGTAGGAGATTACTTCTCAGGGAATAGAGGCAGAGTGCTACTAAGAGAGAGGCTTTTGTTGTGGTCGGGCACTAAAGAAGCCGAGGTCATACTTGTTTGGGACACTCTTCCAAGTTGAGACAGACCACAGACCCCTTAGATGCCCATGCAAATGAGGTTGAGAATCCCAACCTATTGAGGTGACCCATATTCCTACAGGGGATAGACTTTACGATGGAACACTGTCCTGGGTCAGATCCCTCCAATGCTGATGGTCTGTCCAGGTTCATTCCAACTTCCACAACAGTTCTCCAGTACAGGGAGAAAGGTGCTTCCAGAGGTTGGATGTGCCAGGCATTCACCCCCATTGCTGCCATGATACCCCTCCAAAACACTTATGTTTGACCTCCAAAGAACATCACTACTCTGTGGATGGAGAGGTGATGTTCCTTCTGGATCTGCAGAAAGGCACTTTTGTCAACACCCCACTGATTCCTCTAACTCTATCAGCACCTCCCTCTCCACACATCCACAATTGGATGAATGAGATTCCTTGTTCTGCACAAAGGGCACAAATAGGAAGGGTCTGGCCTCTTATTTTCATTAGTTCCTGTTTCCCAACAAAGAAGGAAGAATAGAGCTGCAAGTTGACACTAGTAGTTCTCACGCTTATCAATACTTGAGGAAAGACAACTTTGAGACGCTGTCACTGGCACAGATGTTGTAAGCTTGTAATCAGCAAGATTGAATAGTGTCCTTAAACCTCCAAGACACCTGCTTCCAAGTTACCGTTGTAACAATCACAGGTGTTACCTGCAAGTCTGCTATTTGATCTGACATTGGTCCCATAGGTTTTCACCAAGGTCTTAGCTGTGGTGACTACATATCCACGAAGGTCAACAGTACCTTTCTCTCCATACCTGTATAATTGGCCCATCAAGGCAAGCTTATCAAAGTTGGTGTCTGGCCACCTGTCTCAGATCAGCAGGTTATTATTCTAGCTGGGATTTTCCATCAATATTCCACTTGCCAAATTTAACAGCCTCAAACCACATCATGTTCATTGGAGCAGTGTTGGACACAAACGTTCAAAAGGCCTTTCCACAGCAGCAGAGATTTTGAGGCATTCAGTCATGATCCCAATATCATATTAAATGGTTGTTCTTATGTTCCTCAAAGTCTTCAATTATGTCTTAAATTGGTTTCTTATACAAAACTGAAGGTGTTGGGTTTACAGTACTGCAATTGATGCCCATCGGTTTGTTATATCGACAATCACTTGGTACTACCTATCTTTCTTTTACAGCCATTCTTCTCTGGTTAATGCACAGGGGCAATTTGCTGGTTGGACAACCCTTTCTTCCTGCACCTTGTTAATTGACACTCTTGGCAGATGCTTCGTCCTTCAGTTGGGGAGGCCATTTGGGAGACAAAATGATCAGGTGCTTTGGTCACCTCATGAACAATAACTACGCCAACTTATTTGAGTTGAGATCTATTTGTTTGACTTTGAACGCCATCCATCAAAGGAAATGGTGCTTCAAATGCTTACGGACAACACAACTGCCACATGCTACATAACCAAGCAGAGTGAAGTGGGGTCCTGCCTTCTTTGTGGAGAGGCACTTAGGCTCTGGCATTTGGCCTAGGGTAGAGGATGTGGTGGTGTTATGGGCTGAGATGCTGACTTTGGACCTGGGAAGCTGGGTTCGAGTCTCCACGTCATCTCAACATAAAAAATGTATGTGATCTTGTGTAATATAACTGGTCCTCACGTAAGGCCACCCTATATCTTCGGGTTGAGTTCTCGCTATATAAAACTGCAAATAAATAAAAAAATAACCCACTTGAGGGGATCAATCAGGGCGTGACAGTAGACACTCTTATGCAGTAATGAGTGGGAAACCCATCCCACAGCAGCTCAATCTGTATGTGGACCACTTTGCCACCGCAGCCAATATAAGATGAGAGCTTTTTTTCGATGACATGAGATACAGCCTGAAGTAAACAAATGTACAGCCTAGCGATTGGATTCATGTGAACGGCCATCAGAGGAAGTCTGCATTTCTGCCCCACTGATGAGGTGCTTACCAAATCTTCCTCACCATGAACACTGCTGTAAAGTGCAAGGATTGCCTGTCTGGATTCATACATCGTACTACAAGTAGACCTCCGAATCGAGAGACTCCTAACAAACCAGCCAGCTACCCCTGCATCTACTCACACTACCTAAGAAGAGTTTGAAATTTCACCTACTGCACACCTGACTACATCTTCAGCTGATTGCTGAACTCCTTCCCGTTACTTGGAGGTGCTCCTGCCAGTGCTGGTTGGCTGTATAGATGTCTTAATAATGCAGCCTCTGCTGCTTCCCACAGCTATGCCCAATACTGAAAAGTCTGCCCCCTACCGGATCCCTTGATAGAACTGGCCTTCCCTTTTTGGCTCAAACCTCTCTTGTTTGCTGACCATCAAGAAGTGAAAAGCACTCAGCCTGCTTCCCACCTCCAGAAAAAATGATCTATTTACTTTATAACATAATCCTACAATTCTTGATGGAGGACAAAAATAAAATAAACCTCTGTTCTTTCTGGATATGTGCCCCTCTATCCACTGATTCCTATAGGGGAATTGCCCCTGGTCCCAATCACCTTTGAAGAAGAAAAACAATGCCATGACCTATCCATGGGCTGACCTGTGAAATCAGGAGCAGCAGTATATTTATGGGACATAGTGAATGAGATATCTCCTTTCCCATTATGACTAACTCAGTTGCCCAGCAATCCGAAGGTTCTTCTTGAGTACTGCTCACCTGCTGTGGCACAGCTCATGGATCGGGTACCTTTTCATGTGCAGAAGAAGCACGCCTGGCTGTACAGTATAGAGACTGGTCAGGACCTTGTTATTCCTTTTACGTTGTGCTACCAATCAGACATGCTGCAAAAAAACAAAAACAAAACACAAAAAAGAGATGATCTGCAAACCCTTCACAAGTTGGCTAGGTTATACCTACCATTACAGAATGCCACTGTCTCCTTATGAGATATGCTAGAACCTTTCCTTATGTGTAGCCGAACAGATTATAGATTGTAATGGGGTTACATTTTGTCTTTGATTTTAAAAAAAGTGCTGTGGAGGATGGGGAATAAAAATTCTTGAATGTTTATTAATTTGTTTCGGTGTCCTGCTGATTGTACTTTCATGTAAAGATCTTTATTGCATCTTTCTTACATCGTACTAGATACAGACGTACCACCCTAACTTATCTGTTGTAAACTTTAGATAAGATAATGTATGACAATTGGAAATACGATTAGGGTTCTGTGGATTCTTATGAAAATAATATGATTCCGGAAGTAAATTGATTGATGAGCAATACAATATCTTGAGTGGAAAAGGAAGGGGCTGAGGATAAAAAATAATAATATTTGCATTAGCCTAACTGTAACCTCTGCCAACATGTTTTCCTGTTCATTCTAACAATGCTGAAACCTCCCTTTCACATGTTGGCTGTCAAGACAAGAGTGTGTTGATTAACTTGTTAAGCCAAAAACTATGGCCCTCATTATGACATTGGCGGTAAATCCCACTTACTGCCATGCCGACTGCCGCCAACATAACAACGCCACGGCGGTTAACCGCCAAGCATATTATGAAACACACATACCAATCCGTCACTATACAGCCACACACACAAGTCTGCCAGCACAAAGGTCAGTGATAAACTGGCAGTAGCAAAACCCACACCGTTACGCCAACAGAACTACGCCCACAACATTATGACCCACAAATCACCGCAGCAGACATTCAATGGCAGTAAACCATTGGCAGTACATACCACTGCCCTCAAAATACACACTCATGCAAAACTACACCACATTGGACAATTCAAACTATACACACCTGACACCTATAAACACACCACACCCACACCACTATAAAACACACACCCACATTACCCACATCCCTTTACGACTAGAAAGAATAGCCACCAGAGAGACATACAGCAAGAGCACCCACACAACCAGAGCCACATAACATCATCACCTATACACCATCCACGCACCTTACATCACACATCCCAATACATCACCCCACACATCCTCACCCACACCACTTACACTACACCCATGGCACCACAACGACACCCCAGGTTCTCAGAGGAGGAGCTAAGGGTCATGGTGCAGGAAATCATCCTGGTAGAGCCACAGCTATTTGGATCACAGGTGCAGCAGACATCCATTGCTAGGAAGATGGAGCTATGGCTGAGAATCGTGGAGAGGGTCAACACCGTGGGACAGCACCCCAGAACAAGGGATGACATCAGGAAGAGGTGGAATGACCTACGGGGGAAGGTGCATTTCGTGGCAGCAAGACACCAACTTGTTGTATGGAGGACTGGCGGCGGACCCCCACCTCCTCCCCCACAACTAACAACATGGGAAGAGCAAGTCTTGGCAATCATGCATCCTGAGGGCCTGGCAGGAGTAGGAGGAGGACTGGACTCCTGTAAGTCAAATCTCTATTACTATCACCCCCGTCCTGCATGCCATCACAAACCCCCACCCTCACCCTCACTCCCATCACTTCACCACCTCCCACATACCCCACCATCACAACCCACTCATCCCAATACCAAGCCATGCATCCAACACCAATGCATGGACACCCCTCACAGACCTGCTGGACACATATCACCACTGCATGCACACTGGAGAGAATCACCTAGCCCACCAAATAGCAGCTCACACAAAGGCAAACAACAACCATAGAGGGCAACACACCCATGCACAATATGTCACACGCAGAAACAATAACACTACATTCACATCTCCACAGTTACCTCAGCCAATGTCACCAGAGAAGAGGTGCCAGCAACATCCAGTCTCCCCCCAGAAGAGGCCCTCAGTGATGACAACAGCTCTGCTCGCCTGGATCTGGATGACCAACCTGGCCCATCAGGGATCTCCGGACAGTCGGTTACCCAGGCACAGTCACATACCACCCCAGAGCCTCCCCCCTCAGGAAACACCACCACAGCACCCACCCAGCAGGCCCATACCTCTCACCTCAGAACACGTCAATCAGCAGTGTGTCCACCTCTGCAGGGACCCCAGGCTACCCCAGGACGATCAGGCACCTGGGGTCAGTGGCAGTGGGCACACGGATTAGGGGACAGAGGCACAGGGAAGCTGGGAGGACTGCTGTGTGACAGGGGGAGGACAGTCCCAGGGAACCGACTCTCCAGGAGGCACTCACCGTGATCCTGGGAGCATACAAGCATTCCCAGGATTTGCTGAGCCAGATACTGGACAAGTTGCAGGAGAACATGCAGCTGCAGGAGAGACAGTAGCTGGGGATCAGGGAGGACTTGAAGGACATCAACACCATCCTGGCCTCCATTGCAGGGGTGCTGGAAGACATGGCTAACACTATGAGGGAGGCAGTGGCACACCCACAGGCCCCTGATACTAGCCAAACTGATGAACAGCCCTCCACCTCCGCTGCTGCTAGTGGACAGGAGGCCCCGCCACCTGACAAACAGGCCACCAGCACCCCTTCCCCTGCAGAAGGAGAACCACCCCACAAACGTTCCCTGCGATCCAGGCAGAAGCAAGCGACTATTGCCAAGACCCTGCCAGGAAATAAGACTTTCCTGATTGTCACCCTTGTGTCCCACTCTGTCACCCTGTCCACCTTGAACTGCCATTGCTCACCTTCCTATGCCCACTTGGACAATGCACCTGTGATACAAATAGATTGGACTCTATCCTGGACTTTCCTCCATCATCAACCCAGCCCATTCCACTAGCCCCTCTACTTCTTAGCACTTAAAAAAACACCCTTTGAAAAAATACAAGTATGGAGTATGTCAAATGATTTAAGTATGTGTTTGTTTAACAAGGTTTAAACATTGCAATTCAACTGTACAGTAATGTATACATAGGAAAGACCTGTAGTTGGCTGCAGTCAACACATCAGGAGCGATAGTAGGGCACAAATATCTGCAAACAGAGATGCCAAAGGGTACAGTGAGTGGCCATATAAGTGGGAAAATCAGCCTGCCAGTGACAATGTCAAAAACAAAACCGTAAATTAAATGTAAATTTTCACTGTCTTTCCTGTGTGTCATTGGAAGTATTGACAAATTATTGCACTTCTGTTGTCCTCATCCTCATCCTATTCCTCCTCATCTTCACTGTCCACAGGGTTCACTGCTGCCACACGGCCATCTCCAGCATACTCCTCCTGCAGAAAAGGCACATGGCGACGCAAGGCAAGGTTGTACAACATACAGCATGCCACGATGACCTGGCAGACCTTCTTGGGTGCGTAGCACATGGATCCACCTGTTAGATTGTAGCAACAAAACCTAGCCTTCAGGAGGCCAAAGGTCCTCTCTATAATTCTTCTTGTTCGCCCATGTGCCTCACTGTAACGTTCCTCTGCCCTTGTCTTGGGATTCTCACAGGGGTGAGGAGCCATGAGAGGTTTGGGTGACCAGAGTCACCTGCAAATATCGAGGAACAACTGTAATTCACACACTAACCCTTAGGGCCCACACCATACCCATAAACCAACATATACTTGGTGGGAACCAGGGCTCACCTATTAGCCACACTCTGTGCCTCTGGAGTTGAGCCATCACATTTGGGATGCTGCTATTCCTCAGGATAAAGGCATCATGCACAGACATGCGTTGACGTGGGAGATGTACTGGTCCACCAGGCACACCATCTGCACATTCATGGAGTGAAAGCGATTTCAATTTCTGAGCACCTGTTCATTTCGCCGGGTGGGAGGGACAAATGCAATATGTGTTCCATCAATTGCCCCAATAATGTTGGGGATATGTCCCATTGCATAGAAATGAGCTTTCACTGTGGCCAAATCCTCCACCTGGGGGAAAACGATGTAGCTGCACATGTGTTTAATCAGGGCAGACAACACTCTAGTCAGCACTATTGAGAACACTGGCTGAGACATTCCTGCTGCCAATCCCGCTGTCACTTGGAAGCAGTGCTTAATTTGTGCTTGTTGTTTCCGGTGCTGAGCATCAGCACTTATTTTTGAGGGCCGACGCTTAGTCTTCTGCCTCAAGCATTTGCTGCGAGCAAAAGACACAAATGGGAAAGACGGAGGAAGAGGAAAACGAAAAAGCTTCAGAAAGGTAGAAAGCAGAAAGCTGCAAGCGTGAGCTGAAGGGGCAAGGAGTGGCTTTAAATGGCTTGAAGGGGCCGAGATGGCTTTAGGATTAGGCTGCCTCAGTATTCTGTGCTCGCACATTTAAATGCAGCAGCCGCGTGTTTAAGAGGAGGGCTTTGGGAACCGGCACGTTTTTATTTACAAATTAAGCACTGCTTGGAAGGAGCCAGTTGCCAGGAAATGGAGCACCAATAGCACTTGCGCAAGAGGGGGGATCCCAGTGGGGTGAAGGATAGCAGAGATTAGGTCAGGCTCCAATTGGGCACACAGCTCTGTGATTGTGGCCCTGTCCAGTCTATAGGTGAAGATAATGTGCCTGTCCTCCATTGTTGCCAAGTCCACAAGGGGTCTGTACACAGGGGGGATGTCTCCATCTCCTATTCATCCACAGTGGTTGCAATCTAGGGGGCAAAATGGTGAGCAGCTGGTCATTATCTCTTAATTCCAACGACTACAGTTCAATGCATGTTGTGATTGTAACGTTATTTTGTTGGAGATGTCCAAATGGTGCATTTGTGTACTGTGTCGCAGTTAGAATCCATGGCCTGCCCCCCCTAAAATGGCGTCCGCCTGTCCTGTATGGAGGGACAGGTGGATATGAGGTAATTCCGCTGACCTTGTGCGCCGTTGCGGGAGGCGGTCGAAAACCGCTGTGCAACTCCTCATTGGTTAACATTGGGCCCTATGGGGTACAGTGGCCAATGGTGATGTAGGCCGGCGGTGACGGTATGCACCGCTGCGGACATCACAGTCATTTTCTATCTGTTCACTCACTTGCTACCTGACTTTCAACAGGAGAGGACCTACACTGCATGTGCTGCTGTGACCTGTGTCTGGAGCTGACCATGGCTCGTGTGACTGGGGAAAGGGCCCCTGCCTTCACCTCGGCAGAGTTGGAGCGACTGGTGGATGGGGTCCTACCCTATTACTGAATGCTGTATGGGCCTCCAGACCAACAGGTGAGTACTCCGTGAGTACGATGCATGATGCGTGAATGCATGGAGTGCTATGTGTGAAGCCCTCATGTAGGGGGTGGGTGGTGGATGGGCCCTGGGCAGCATGCAGCATGTATGGTGGGCCATGTCTGTGCTACTGGGGGTGGGAATGAGCATGGTGGGCCATGAGTGTAACAGGCAGGACGGTCGGACTAATCGCTTTCCCTGTGTCAATTTCCCTGCAGGTCATCGCCCATCAAAAGAAGGGTATACGGCGTGCCATCTCCAAGGACGTGCTGACCCTGGGGGTCTATGGCAGGCAGAGCACCCAGTCGGAAACGGTGGGAGGGCCTGAGACGCTGGGCACGGAAGACCACGGAGGCCCAGCTGGGGATGGCCTCCCAATGAGGAAGGGGTGCCCGTTGAACCCTGACCCCCCTGATGGCCCGCATACTGGCGGTGGCGCATCCGGAGCTGGATGGGCGCTTGGGGGCATCGTAGCAGCCACAAGGGGGTGAGTACAATGCCCCACTATACAACTTTCGCATGGTGGGATGGGTTCCGGGTGGGGGGGTGGGGGCCCTGTAGGTGCCCCTAGGCCAGGCCTGGTATAGCAGGGTTGGTCCCATGTTGGGCAGGGTACTGATGTGAAAGTACTCCAACCAAGCTAGTAGGCATCCACTACTGGGCAGGGGTCTGTGGGTCTCAAGTATGCTGCAATTGGTGTTAGGTGTCCCTATCCATGGCCTGGTGACTAGTATTGTGACTGGTAGTGCATTGCCTAGTGCGTAGGGCTGTTCCCTGTGTGTGAGTGTGTCTTGTACGCCAATGGTGGTGTTATTGACACCATTGACCAAGTGTATCCTTTGTGTTTCCCCCCTTTTTGTTTTGTCACCCTGTCCTTATGTGCATTAGCATCATCTGGCGGAGGAGCAGAGGCACCGGCAATGGAGGGAGTTGCATCCCTCAGGACCCAAGATGCTGAATCCACCAACGGTGAGGGCACCAGTGGGATGAAGGGTGAGGGGAGCACCACAGCAGAGACAGGAGGGGACAGTTCGGACAAGGATTCCTCCTCTGATGGAAGCTCCCTTGTGGTGGCTGACACCTCTGTACCCACGTCATTTACAGGTACAGCCGCCACCCCCGTACCAGCACCGCCCTCCCAGCAGCCCCTCAGCGAGTTTCCAGTGCCCGCTCACCCAGGAGGGTGGGAATCTCCTTCGCCCCAGGCACCTCAGGCCCTGCCCCAGTTAGCCATGCTGCCCTGAATGAGGAGACTATTGACCTCCTGCGATCCATCTCTGTTGGGCAGTCAACCATTGTGAATGCCATCCAGGGGCTGGCAGCCCAAATGCAACAGGCAAATGTATTTCTGGAGGGCATTCACACTGGCATGACGGCCCAACATAGATCAATCCAGGCTCTGGCCTCCTCTCTGATTGCAGCCATTGTCCCTGTTTCGAGCCTCCCCCTCCAACTTCCTCTACCCAATCCCATTCCCCTCATCCCCAACCTATCCCAAGCACACAGTCAGATGAGCATGCACCCAGGACAACACACAAGAGTGGACATGGCAAACACAAGCACCACACTTCATCCCACAGGTACTCACACAAACACCATCCAGAATCAGACATACCAACATCCACTGCCTCCACTGTGGCCCCCTCCTCCTCCTCGTCCACAGCCCTCCAAGTTGCGTCTCCACTCACACCTGCATACACTATATCCTCATCCACTACCCCCATCACCAGCACACCTAACAGCACGCGCCCCTCACTGGTAGTCACCATCTCACTTCAATGCACACGTCCGCTGTGTCCTCTCTCACGGTGTCTGTACCCCCTCTTCCCAAAGTACACAAGTGCAAGCACTCAGACACCCAACAGCCATCTACCTCACAACAGCATCCAGCCCATGCACTTGCACCCAAACACAGCAGACAGACATCTCCTACCACCACTCCCTCTTCCTCCACTCCCAAACCATCTCCCTCTGCCTGCCCCAATGTCCCTGAGAAGCTTTTCCTCTCCACCATTGACCTCTTCCCTAGCCCTCCCCCGTCCCTCACGTCAGACCAGGGTGGTCAAAACCCAGGCAAGCACCTCAGCCACCCAGTCCACTGGCACAGTAGTGTCCACAGGTACTCCAGGTGGGAGAGGATCCTGGGCACCAGGCAGCCACACTGACAGGGTGCCTGCACCAAGTGCTGCAAG
The DNA here is from genome assembly GCF_031143425.1 of Pleurodeles waltl. Classification (NCBI taxonomy): domain Eukaryota; kingdom Metazoa; phylum Chordata; class Amphibia; order Caudata; family Salamandridae; genus Pleurodeles; species Pleurodeles waltl. The sequence goes on from NC_090440.1 coordinate 873,637,555, forward strand.
GAAGGGCAAGGAGGCACCGCCAGCTGCTAAAAGGAAGGGCAAGGAGGCATCCCCAGCTGCTGAAAGGAAGGGCAAGGAGGCACCCCCAGCTGCTAAATGGAAAGGCAAGAAGGCACCCCCCAGCTGCTAAACGGAAGGGCAAGGAGCAATCCCTGGCTGCTGAAGGTATGGGCAGGGGGCCTGCACCAGCAGGCAGAAAGGACAAGATGCCTGGTGCTGAGACTCAGTCGGAGCCCCCACCTCCAAACATGGTGGTTCAGCCATCCGAGGCTTCAGGGGATGGGTGGAGCTTTCCCCCACCACTGCCAGCACCGCCACCTGCACCGCCACCAGCACCACTGCCAGCAGCAGCAGCCCCAGTGGGCAGCGTCAGAGGCTGCAGGGGAAGGGCTGGAGCCTCCACCCACCACTGCCAGCTCCACCAGCAGCACCACCACTACCACCATTGGGCAGCCATCACCGCTGGCAGACAGTGTGTAGTCCTGCGGCCATGGGCTGTTGTGCGGCCTGGCCCCAGGAAATCCTGTGGGTCTGACACCCAGGTGAGAGACTGTGACCTTGCACTCCCCAAGATCTGCATCACTGGGCACAATGCCCCCTGCAGAACCAGTGGAAGAAGCCGTCCACTCACCCCATCCTCCACAGGAAAAAGCTCACTGGGCACAATGCCCCCTCCAGAACCAGTGGAAGAAGCCATCCACTCACCCCATCCTCCACAGGAAGAAGCTCACTGGGCACAATGCCCCCTCCAGAACCAGTGGAAGAAGCCACCCATTCACCCCATCCTCCACAGGATGAAGTTTACTGGGCACAATGCCCCCTCCAGAACCAGTGGAAGAAGCGATCCACTCACCCCATCCTCCACAGGATGAAGCTCACTGGGCACAATGTCCCCTCCAGAACCAATGGAAAAAGTCACCCGCTTGAGAGACGGTGGCCTTGCACTCCCCAGGACCAGTCAGTGGGCAAATCACCCACTTGAGAGCTTGTGGCCTAGCACTCCCCAGGACCAGGCAGTGGGCAAATCACCCACTTGAGAGACTGTGACCTTGCACTCCCCAGGACCAGGCAGTGGGCAAATCACCCACTTGAGAGACTGGTGCCTTGCACTCCCCAGGACCAAGCACAGGGCATGCTGGCCCCTCCAGGGCCAGTGGTGTTTTACCATCTTCCGGCTGAGGTGCTCCCCCATTCCCCGTCCCCCTGAGGTGCCTGTCTATTTTCGACCTGATGCCCCTGCAGTGTTCTCTCTGTGTTGTTGCACGAGTAAGGTGGGGCCTTGGACTATGTGATGTGGCCTGTGGCCCACGGACATTGAGGACTGGGCAGTGTCCCTACATTTGAAAATACGTATATACTTGTTGATTTGGATGCACGTATTTATAGTATATTATCTTATTACACTCACTTTAATCAATTCCTTTTGTCCTTGCATTATTCCTGAGGAGTACGGGGTGTATATGTAATGTTACTGCATCTGGTTATGTGTATGGTGTTGGGGGTGGGGCTGTTGCATGTGTGTGTCACTCTTTTTCCTCCCTCCCTCCCTCCCCTGTGTGCTAGGCGGCAGTACTCACCGTGGTCGTCTTCGCCAGCGTTGGTGTTCGTAATGGAGCAGAAGATAGAAGATCATGGGGAACACATGCAGCTCGGGCTCAATGGCTGCATGGTTCTTCCCTCAGTCTCCACAGGTGAGTCCTTTGCCTTCTGAGATCTGTTTCCGCCAGGCTTTTGATGTCGTTGGTACCGCCCCAGAAAAGGTGGTGAATTGGTGTCTCATCATTCAGTGGGCGGAACATTGTCTTCCGCCTGGCTGTAGGCGGTTACCGCTGTGGTGCCTGTTGATTTTGCCCTGGCGGTCGGAGTGTTAAAGTGGCTGTCTGTCTGAGCGGTTTCCGCCGTGGTCATATTTTCATATTTACTACCGCCGGCCTGTTGGCGGTATTACCGCCGCTTTATCACCAACCGCCATGGTCGTAATGAGGGCCTATATATTCTTGTTACGTTTGAAGGTTGTATTCCCCCTTTCCCAGGATCTCAGACTTCTGCACTTATGTTGCCCCTTTTTAGGTCTCGCCTACAGTGTTTGCAAGACGTATAGTTTAATAGAAAGGGCTTGGAGCCCGCCTTTGCTTCCCAGTCATTGTTCATTGATGCTATTTTCTACTGCCTTCTCATAGGGCAGCAATTGCCACTTGTCACTTCCTTTTGTGTCCGCAGCTCATGGACCTAGAATGGATTAATTAACTGTGATTTAGTGACCCTCTTCTGGACATCTGCTGCTCGCTTTTTCATTTAGGTACTGTTTGCCCTATGACTTTCAATTCATGCCCTCCCGTTCTTATTTTACTTTTCCCTTCCAGCCACCCTCCCGGCCCTATTTTCCAACCCACTCCCATTTGTTAAAATGTTCACCCACTGGAAGGGGCACAGGAAGCAAAGTGATATTTTATGCAGAGTACTACTCTGGTGCTTCTTGTCGGCAGAAGTTTCTGTAGGAAAGTACCATCTTGCCTGGCATGTTACCCCCATATTTCACTGTATACATGTTGTTTTAGTCTATGTGTCACTGGGACCCTGCCAGGCAGGGCCCCAGTGCTCATAAGTATGTGCCCTGTATGTGTTCCCTGTGTGATGCCTAACTGTCTCACTGAGGCTCTGCTAACCAGAACCTCAGTGGTTATGCTCTCTCTGCTTTCCAAATTTGTCACTAACAGGCTAGTGACTAAATTTACCAATTCACATTGGCATACTGGTATACCCATATAATTCCCTAGTATATAGTACTGAGGTACCCAGGGTATTGGGGTTCCAGGAGATCCCTATGGGCTGCAGCATTTATTTTACCACCCATAGGGAACTCTGACAATTCTTACACAGGCCTGCCAGTGCAGCCTGAGTGAAATAACGTCCACGTTATTTCACAGCCGTTTACCACTGCACTTAAGTAACTTATAAGTCACCTATATGTCTAACCTTCACCTGGTGAAGGTTGGATGCAAAGTTACTTAGTGTGTGGGCACCCTGGCACTAGCCAAGGTGCCCCCATATCGTTCAGGGCAAATTCCCCGGACTTTGTGAGTGCAGGGACACCATTACACGCGTGCACTGTACATAGGTCACTACCTATGTACAGCGTCACAATGGTAACTCCGAACATGGCCATGTAACATGTCTAAGATCATGGAATTGTCCCCCCAATGCCAGAATGGCATTGGGGGGACAATTCCATGATCCCCCGGGTCTCTAGCACAGAACCCGGGTACTGCCAAACTGCCTTTCCGGGGTCTCCACTGCAGCTGCTGCCAACCCCTCAGACAGGTTTCTGCCCTCCTGGGGTCCAGGCAGCCCTGGCCCAGGAAGGCAGAACAAAGGACTTCCTCTGAGAGAGGGTGTAACACCCTCTCCCTTTCAAAATAGGTATGAAGGCTGGGGAGGAGTAGCCTCCCCCAGCCTCTGAAAATGCTTTGATTGGCACAGATGGTGCCCATCTCTGCATAAGCCAGTCTACACCGGTTCAGGGATCCCCCAGCCCTGCTCTGGCGCGAAACTGGACAAAGGAAAGGGGAGTGACTACTCCCCTGACCTGCACCTCCCAGGGGAGGTGCCCAGAGCTCCTCCAGTGTGTCCCAAACCTCTGCCATATTGGAAACAGAGGTGTCTGTGGCACACTGGACTGCTCTGAGTGGCCAGTGCCAGCAGGTGACGTCAGAGGCTCCTTCTGATAGGCTCTTACCTCTCTTGGTAGCCAATCCTCCTTTCTAGGTAGCCAAACCTCCTTTTCTGGCTATTTAGGGTCTCTGCTTTGGGGATCTCACCAGATAACGAATGCAAGAGCTCACCAGAGTTCCTCTGCATCTCCCTCTTCACCTTCTGCCAAAGGATCGACCGTTGACTGCTCAGGACGCCTGCAAAACCGCAACAAAGTAGCAAGACGACTACTAGCAACCTTGTATCGCTTCATCCTGCCGGCTTTCTCGACTGTTTCCAGGTGTTGCATGCTCTGGGGGTAGCCTGCCTCCTTCTTGCACCAGGAGCTCTGAAGAAATCTCCCGTGGGTCGACGGAATCTTCCCCCGGCAATCGCAGACAACAAAAGACTGCATCACCGGTCCTCTGGGTCCCCTCTCAGCACGACGAGCGTGGTCCCTGGAACTCAGCAACTCTGTCCAAGTGACTTCCACAGTCCAGTGACTCTTCAGTCCAAGTTTGGTGGAGGTAAGTCCTTGCCTCCCTACGCTAGACTGCATTGCTGGGTTCTGCGTGATTTGCAGCTGCTCTGGCTCCTGTGCACTCTTCCAGGATTTCCTTTGTGCACAGCCAAGCCTGGGTCCCCGACACTCTAACCTGCAGTGCACAACCTTCTGAGTTGTCCTCCGGCGTCGTGGGACTCCCTTTTGTGACTTTGCGTGGACTCCGGTTCACTCTTCTTCCAAGTGCCTGTTCCGGTACTTCTGCGGGTGCTGCCTGCTTCTGGGAGGACTCCCTGACTTGCTGGGCGCCCCCTCTGTCTCCTCATCCAAGTGGTGACATCGTGGTCCCTCCTGGGCCACAGCAGCATCCAAAAACCCTAACCGCGACCCTTGCAGCTAGCAAGGCTTATTTGCGGTCTTTCTGCGTGGGAACACCTCAGCAAGCTTCTTCACGACGTGGGACATCCATCCTCCAAAGGTGAAGTTCCTAGTCCTCTTCGTTCTTGCAAAACACCAAGCTTCTTCCATCCAGTGGCAGCTTCCTTGCACCCTCAGCTGGCATTTTCTGGGCTCCTGCCCACTCTCGACACTGTCGCGACTCTTGGACTTGGTCCCCTTGTCTTACAGGTACTCAGGTCCGGAAATCCACTGTTGTTGCATTGCTGGTGTTTGGTCTCCTTGCAGAATCCCCCTATCACGACTTCTGTGCTCTCTGGGGGTTGTAGGTGCACTTTACACCTACCTTTCAGGGTCTTGGGGTGGGCTATTTTTCTAACCCTCACTGTTTTCTTACAGTCCCAGCGACCCTCTACAAGCTCACATAGGTTTGGGTTCCATTCGTGGTTCGCATTCCACTTTTAGAGTATATGGTTTGTGTTGCCCCTATACCTATGTGCTCCTATTGCAATCTATTGTAACTTTACACTGCTTGCATTACTTCCTTTTGCTATTACTTGCATAATTTTGGTTTGTGTACATATATCTTGTGTATATTTCTCATCCTCATACTGAGGGTACTCACTGAGATACTTTTGGCATATTGTCATAAAAATAAAGTACCTTTATTTTTAGTATATCTGTGTATTGTGTTTTCTTATGATACTGTGCATATGACACCAGTGGTATAGTAGGAGCTTTACATGTCTCCTAGTTCAGCCTAAGCTGCTTTGCCATAGCTACCTTCTATCAGCCTAAGCTGCTAGAAACACCTCTTCTACACTAATAAGGGATAACTGGACCTGGCACAAGGTGTAAGTACCTCTGGTACCTACTACAAGCTAGGCCAGCCTCCTACAGTTACCTAACCAACAGAGGTCTTCTATATGCCTCAGCCTCAGCCTTGGATGCTGCTCACTATCCGGTGCAGGTAAGAGTCAGAGCCCCCTGAACACAGCAGTGGTCCGTACGCTTAGCGTTTCTCACCTCATGCACTTATGAACACCTTAGAGCACCTGGGGGGTTTGTCATTAAAAAGTTTGAAAACCACTGCCTTAGAGGCACAGCTATTTGGTGCTGAGCCAAGTCGCAATATGAAAATGGTCGCCAGGCATCTCCTGCGTTTTACCATCAGCTGCAGGTTGAACACAGTGTCACTGACATTGCAATTATGTGTTGTGCTTGCTTCCACGCGTCATTTCAGACTTGCTTGCAACAAATGTTTTTGTGGCACGCAACTTCTACAGTTTGCACGAGCCTGCCTCTACCCTCTGAAGGGTCGCTACTCAGCTATGAAAAATATCAGACTGGTTTCAGTGCAGTGCATTTGAGCATTGGTAGTCTTTGTGTCATCTTGAACACTTTCCTTCCACCTGAATTGGGAGTGTAGTGTCTGCAGCTTTCCACTAATGAGTCCCAAACATACATCTTCAGCAAAAACAGGCTGTATAGACCTTTCTCCATGTTAAAACTTTCCTCAGTCTTTCATCATGTTCTTTCTTATTAGTTCCAGATACTAGAATATCATCCTGAAAAAACTTCACCCCACATTGTTTCCCAAACAACTTATGCATTAACCGTTGGAATACTGCAGAGGCCGGCTCTAAACCAAACGGCATGCATTTAAATTGATAACAACCAAAATGTGTGATGAACGTAGTATACTTTCCAGACTCCTTTGTGAGAGGTATCTGGTGGTATGCTGCAGAAAAATCTATTGTAGAAAACCATGTAGCTCCTTTAAGAGATAAAAACATTTCTGTGATTTTTGGCAGAGGAAATTGATCCACAACAATATTATTGTTTACGTGGCGTAAGTCTATAGAGAGACAAATCTTTCCATTGCTCTTGTCCGCTTCTACAATTGGTAAAATCCACTCCAAACTTTCAATTGGTTCAATTACATCCAACTCAACCAGTTTCTCTTACTCTTTCGATACCTCTTCCATTACTACCATTGGAACTAATCTTACTTTGTGCATTTTTGGAGTTGTGTTACTTTTAGAGTACAATATTGTGCTCAAACCCCTTCAACATTCCTAAATTTTTAGTGAACACATTGGGAAACTCATCAGCCATAGCTTTACCCATCATACTTCCACCGTCCACTACTAAAACCTTTTCCTCACTGTTTGGATCTAGAATGATATGTAGATTCAGTTGGTCCACCCAAGCCAGAACCGATGGTTAATGCTTTGCCAAATAAAACTTTCCTCTTGTGTGTCTGTCCTATGAAAAAGATAACCACCTGAATCCTAGAATGTCAATCTTTTCACCCGTAAATCTCTCTGGAGTTATATCTGACGGTAACAAATATGATCCAAGCTTCTCACAAAAAGAATTGTTCCAAACCGCCTCCCTCCACAATGGTGAATGGCGATCCAGAATCAGCATAAATCTCTATTGCCACACCACCTATTAACATATTGCACACTGGTTTGCTTTTACAATTGCTTCCATTGATGTAAAGCACAAATTTTTCTTGTAAACTTTTTATGCTGTCTGGTTTTAGATGCTCCTCATCTGTGTCACTACTTTCAGAACTGTTCCTTTCTAAAACACATTTGACATTATTTTTTTACACACTCTCGAAAAGTGTCCTATTATTCCACAATTGCTGCACTTTTGTTTTGCTGCAGGACAATCTTTATTATATCCAAGATGGTCCTTACTATCACAACGATAGCACCTCCTGTCATCTTCTACTTTATTTCCTTTAGTATTATTTTTTTGCTCCCTTCTTTGTAATTTATCCTTTATGTTTTGCAACTCATATACATTTTCTGATTCTTTATCTATCTGTTTCATCTCTGTAACACATCTTCCTGAGATCTCTGCTTTACGTATAATTGCCAGTATTTGTTTTAATGAAGAATCTCCATTAATCCACAACCTTTCTTGGATATTAGTATTTTTGGTATGCCTGACTAATTGATCCCGTATTAGTTCATCATGCAAACTCCCAAATTTACAATCAATGGCTAGTTTTTTTTAAATTCAGCCATGCAGTCATCCACTGTTACTGCCTTTATTTTGCCTTTGCTGGAAAAACTTATATTGAGTAATGCCCATACACACTTTAGGTGCAAAGTAGGTATCCAAATCTCGTAAAGCTACCTCAAAAACATTAATTTCACCACATATTACTTCATTTGACATGCAGGCATAAGTTTTCAGTCCTACAGGCACTAGAGAATGTAAGAGAATACATTTTTTTCTAGCATTCGCGTTAAGAATTTTTCAATTCTATTAAGGACACGGAGGCGAGGATTATGCTTCTCTTTCCATGCTTTATTTTTTACAGCAGCCAATGAAAATCATGGAAAAACAAAAAACTACATATCCCAACACTTGATATGTCATGTGATGACCATAGAGGAGGAAGCCCATAAAGTGTTGCATCACACCCAGCCACTCCTCTTTCTTTGTCCAATATTCGCAACAGATAAAGTCAAAGTCTTAACATGAAACTTGTAAACGCAATCCTGAAAAAGGAAGAACTGCATACCAACTTGACTGGAAACTTGAACGGTGCCAGAACGGACCGAAATTTACTTCTCGTCATTTCCTAGGAAAAAAGAAAATTCAGGCCATAAAAACTGAACATCATAAAATGATACTTATATCTACTACTAAATAGGGTGGGTTAGCACTGAAATACAGTAAACTTGTACATGAACTTCATAGCAAAATTATGTACCATAACACAACATATACAACAGTGCGGCCGGATAATCCTCGCCTCCGTGTCCTTAATAGAATTGAAAAATTCTTAACGTGAATGCTAGAATTTGTTTTATTCTATGTCAGGACCGGAGGCTAAGATTATGCTTGTTCAAAGCTGATTCACAACCACTGATGCAATATCCACAATAGGTTTACAATAGAAAGTTTTAAAAGTCGAAGGATAAGACCAGTCTGCTGCCCTTAGAATGTCCTCTAAACGAGAACTCAAAGCAAAAGACTTTGAAGCCATAGCACCTCTGGAAGAGTGTGCACCAAATCTCGAAACATCAATGCCTGCTTCATTCAGTAACCATTGCATCCATCTAGCAAGGGAGGCTGATGAAACAGGATAATAAGGCTTAACCAACGAAATGAGCAATTGACCCCCCATATCAGAACGAAACTCTTCTGTACTCACCTCGTAAGCTCTAAGACACTGCACAACACATAGTTTGGGGTTGTCCACAAAACAGGGATAAGAAACAGACTTCAGATTGCATTTAGTTCTACGTGAAATAGAAAAAGTAACCCCATCAGGGGAAAAAACTCTCCCAGCCAAATCCAGAGCTCTAACATCTGAAACCCTCTTACATGAAATTAAACATAACAACATTGTGAGTTTAGCTGAAAGTTGCTTCCTAGACAAAAATCTGTTGGAAGGCCATGATTCCACAAAACGAAGAACAATGTTCACATCCCAAAGGGAAGAATAACGCAGACAAGGAGGGTTAGCCAATCTGATACCTCTCATCAATTTACAAACAATGGGAACCTCCCCAATGGGTTTGCCCTCCACTGGTAAATGTCCTGCTGAAATAGCAGACCAATAGTTATTAATGGACCGATAAGCTAGACCTGATGCTGCTAGAGAAGATAGAAAATTTATGACCAGACAGCAATCTGCTGAAGAAGGATTCGCACCCCTAGCACTACACCAAGAAGACCATCGCTTCCAAGCCGAAGCATATCTCTTGTGAGTACTGGAGGACCAGGAACCCGCAATGAACTCGGAAGACTCTTGCGAAAGTCCTGGGATGTTCCATCTTTCCCTGAAAGACGCCAAGCCACCAGGGATAGTTGACCCGACAGGATCAATGGATGCAAAATACCCAGAGGGTCCTGGAGAAGATTCTCCCGGAAGGGAAGTAGGATCGGATGATCACAACTCAACTCCATTGCCAACGGAAACCATGCCTGAGATCTCCAAAGGGGTGTCACCAGAACCAACTCCGCTTGCTGACGTCTGATCTGAGCCAATACCCTGGGTATCATTAAGAAGTGGGGAAAGGCGTAACCCTGTTCTTGGAACCAGTCCTGGAGAAAAGCATCCGTCTTTGATGCTTCCAGATCCGGCCTCCAACTGCAAAATCGTTTGACCTGTCGATTGAGGCGAGACGCAAACAGGTCTACTGAAAAGGGACCCCACCGAGCAGCAATCGCCCGGAAAACACTGGGGTGTAACCTCCAATCGCTGTAGTCCCTCAGGTGACGCGAGTTCCAGTCCGCCACCAAGTTGCTGGCTCCTGGAAGGTACTCCGCGACAACTGAAATCCTGTGCTGAAGGCAAAAATGCCAAAACTCCTTGGCTATCTCCGCCAAGATGCGGGAACGAGTTCCCCCCAACTTGTTGACATATCTCACCGCTGCGATATTGTCCATGCGAAGGAGAATACAACAGTTCGCCCTGGGAGGAGAGAGACTCTTGATCGCAAATGAGCCGGCTAGGAGTTCCAAACAATTGATGTGGAGATTCAACTCCGTGTTGGACCATCTGCCTCCCGTGGACACTGATCCGCAACGGGCTCCCCATCCCCAACGACTGGCGTCGGACTCTATCACTACATCCGGGTAAGAACTGAAAATAGCTCTGCCGTTCGAGGCTTCTATATGTTCCAACCACCAATTCATCTCTGCACGAGATTCCTCTGATAGGAGAACCTGATCCGCATAGCTGAGACCTCTCTGAAGATGGGAGATCTTTAAACGTTGTAGGGCTCGGTAATGTACGGGGCCTGGAAAAATCGCTTGAATCGAGGAGGAAAGCAGGCCCACCATGCGGGCAATCGCCCTCAATGATACAGTCTGTGTGGATAATAGAGACCTCAACTCTCTCTTGATCGAATGAATCTTCCCAGGGGGAAGCACCAATTGAGATAGTACTGAGTCTATCCGGAACCCCAGAAAGTCCATCTGCTGAGAGGGAGTCAGAATGGACTTCTGGGCATCGATTATGAAACCCAGACTCTGAAGCAGCGACACTGCGCATTCCAGATGTGAAAGCAGCAGATCCTGATTCTGGGCCATGATCAGGATATCGTCTAGGTAAATTATTAACCGAACCCCTTGGGAACGAAGAAATTCCACGACTGGACGCATTACCTTCGTGAAACACCAGGGGGCAGAAGATAGATCAAAAGGGAGAACTTTGTACTCGTAATACTCGGTCTCCCATTGGAACTGACGAAATCTCCGATGAGGAGGAAAAATAGGAATGGTCAGGTAAGCGTCCTTTAAATCTAAACGGATCATCCAGTCTCCCTCTTGGAGAATAATCTCTCAACAAATGGATGCCCTCCATCTTGAAATGACGATACAGTTACAAAACGGTTGAAGTCTTTTAAGTTTAGGACCAGGCGAGACCCGCCCCCTTTCTTGTCCACTAGAAACACTGGGCTGACAAAACCAGAAGGGTGATGAGGTACCTTAACGACGGCACCTTTCTTTTCCAGAGCCGCAATTTTTGCGGAAATAAGACTGTGTTCTTGATGGGAAAAATATGCTGGTCTGGGTGGACACATCTGAACCGGGGACTCGTAAAATTCTAGTTTGAACCCCTGTACGGTCTCTAAGACCCAAGCATCCGAAGATATCAGACGCCAAGATCCCAGAAAACTCTGAGTTCTGCCCCCCAACATTACATCTGAACTTACAACAAAGCTCACCTGTGCCTCCCGACTCCTGGGAGAAAGATTGATGGCCTTTGGATCTCCCTCTGCGGAATCTGCCCTGACCAGATCTTGGCCTTGATGGGTAGAAGGTAGAAGAGGAGGAGTCGTACTCCTGAAAACCTCCTCTTCCTTGCTGGTAGTAACCTCGTTGAGGGCCTTGTTGGTTGAAGCGGCCGAAGGCACGCACTCTGTAGCGTCCGGCCCCTCTAAAAAGTGGACACAGCACTCTTCTGATGGAACCTTGTGCCTTGTCCAAACTGGCGTAAGCAGAAACAAATTGTGAAAGCTCTTTCATAAAGGGGGATCCAAACAACAAACCCTGGGCCACAGGGCCTGATTCAGAGGTAGCGAGGTCTGCCAATTTGGGGTCTAACTTCATCAATACTGATCTGCGACGTTCAGAAGATATGGCACAATTGGCATTGCCCAGGAAGCAAAGTGCTCTCTGAGCCCAACCCACTAGAATGTCAGGGTTGATAGGCTCACCTGACTCCTTGGCCTGAAAAGCTAACTCCAAAATCTTTGTTAATGGACCAGAGACGTCCAACAGCTTATCCTGACATCCACGCTAGGCACGATCTATACCCTTCTTTGGGTCCTTAGCGGATTTCTTGAGAAAAGTGACCAGAGTAGGGTCTAATTCGGGAGTTTCAGTCACCTTAGAGGTGAAATCTGGTCTGGGACATTCAGACCTCAACCTAGAACGGACCTCCTTATCGAAACTGTGTCTAATGTGGGATTCCACATAATCCACCACCTCAGGGGGTGGTAACCAAAGTGAAGACCTGGGGTGCACAATGTCTTCGGGCTCGAATGTCAGAACCTTAGGGGCAGGTGCCTCCTGATGATGAACCTTCTTCTTACGCTTGCGAGGGGGATCATCTCCCTGCTCGGAGGATTGCTCAGAAGAAGAAGAAACTGGGGCCCATATTTATACTTTTTGACGCTAAACTGCGCTAACGCAGTTTAGCGTCAAAAAGTTTTGCGCCGGCTAACGCCATTCTGAAGCGCCATGCGGGCGCCGTATTTATTGAATGGCGTTAGCCGGCGCAAGCAGACCGGCGCTGCCTGGTGTGCGCGAGAAAAACCACATACACCAGGCAGCGCCGGCGTAGGGGGAAAATGGCGCATGGGCGTCTTAAAATGGGGCAAGTCAGGTTACGTCGAAAAAATCGTCGTAACCCGACTTGCGCCATTTATTTTCGACGCCCATCCCCCATCAACATGACTCCTATCATTGTAAAGATAGGAGTCATGCCCCCTTGCCCAATGGCCATGCCCAGGGGACTTCTGTCCCCTGGGCATGGTCATTGGGCATAGTGGCATGTAGGGGGGCACAAATCAGGCCCCCCTATGCCAAAAAAAATTATTAAAAAAAAATAAAAAAATACTTACCTGAATGTCCCTGGGGTGGGTCCCTCCAGCCTTGGGTGTCCTCCTGGGGTGGGCAAGGGTGGCAGGGGGGGTCCCTGGGGGCAGGGGAGGGCACTCTGGGCTCATTTTGAGCCCACTTGTCCCTTAACGCCATGCCTGACCCAGGCGTTAAAAAGCGGCGCAAATGCGCCGTTTTTAGCCACGCCCACTCCCGGGCGTCTCTTTTGCCCGGGAGTATAAATACCACGTAAAGGCCTGGGAGTCATTTTTTAGACGGGAACGCCTCCCTTGCATATCATTAACGCAAGGAAGGGGTTCACGCTAAAAAATGACGCACATTCCGGGAACTTTGGCGCTATTCGCCTCTAACGCCATAGTATAAATATGGCGTTAGTTGGCGTTAGTTTAGCGTCGAATTTGCGTCGAAAAAAACGACGCAAATTCGGTGCAAACGGAGTATAAATACGGCCCTGGGGCACTTATAGCTTTCTTTTGTGATCCTGAATTATAATCATGTCCCCTTGCCATATTCCTGATAAGGGATTCAAAGTCAGCAGAATGCGGATTAGTACTCTGATTAGAAGCTTGGGTGTTCGACGGAAGGGGAAGTTCCCCAATGGGTTGGGTGCTCGACAGAGCTATCCAGCCTTGTTGCTCCACAAAACCCAAGAGATGGTGTTTAATGGGCTGAATGGCTTGCGCTAAAGCTTGATTAACAGTATAACGCACTCCTGCGTCAAGCGCTTATACCAAGTCTTGATCAAAGGAACCAGCCGGTTCATCCAGGTAATATAAATCTTCGGCTTGGTCTTCATAGCCAACCATACTGTAAAACAGCAGATGAGCTCCAAAGGAGCAGTAAGAAAAGTTGTAATAAATCAGGGCAGAAAAAAACAAAATTAGGACATGGAGGGAGCAGCCCTGAGATGAGAACAAACACACCCTTGGAGCAGGCCCAGCCTGAATAATAATTTGTTGCAACCCCAGTGTACAGGCACTGGGGTGTAGGTAGGGAGCTGAGCCGGTGAGGATTTATTGTTGAAAATAACCACGCTCCAGTCCTGAGCGTGTAAACAAGGAAACCTTTTCAATCCTATGAAAAAACGCTCAACGAGCGTGAAATTGCAATAAAATGCTTAAAGTTGTAATCTTTGAAGTCGCTCTGGCACGAGCGCTTCTAAAGAGGGCCCCCCGGGGCAAAGTAAACATCAAACTCGGCCCGGCACACCAAACGCTCGGGACGCGAGTAAAAGCTATCCAGTCCCCTGGGGCAGAGTAAACGCTCTTGCGGCTCTGAAAGCAGAGTCTGAGAAAACAAAGCCTTCGGGGCACAACACTCCGGCAAGAGACGCGCACTAAAGGAGAGGCGCTCACGCAGAGAGCGTGAAGAATATATATAATAAAATAGATTAAAGTACCGGCAATAAAGAGAGGACTGCGCAGGAAAGCGCGAGTCCTCGCTCCCAACTCCACAAATATAAAAGCGATCCAAACGGACGCTTTTAGGGAGGGAAACACCGCTCCCAGATACAAATCAGATAACATACAACTCATGAGAGAAAATAGGAAACACCACTTAACTGGCTGCGAAGAAGCAAAGAAAGAGGAGTGGCTGGGTGTGATGAAACACTTTATAGGCTTCCTCCTCTATGGTCATCACGTGACATATCAAGTGTTGGGATATGTAGTTTTTTGTTTTTCCATGATTTTCATTGGCTGCTGTAAAAAATAAAGCATGGAAAGAGAAGCATAATCTGAGCCTCCGGTCCTGACATAGAATTCTCTTCTTTTGTTCCGGTTTCACGTCCTCTTTTTCATCCACAGCATTTATATGGTTAATAAAATAGTCTCTCCATTCTCCCCACTTCATAGTTGGTTTAGAATTTGATACCCACAATGCATGTGGTGGACTAATTGTAAAAGTTTGTTGAGCCATTATGCTTTACAAACAGATATTTGACAGTGCTAAAATATATCCTTCCTTGGTTAAACGACTCTAAAACACAAAAATAATTATAATTTCCACTAATGTCACTAGTAGTGGTTTATATAGGGCTAAGATGTACTCACCTGGTTCCTGCATGTTACTAACGTCACCCATCTATTCAAATGATCTTTTTTTAAATGAAAAACAAGCATAATATAATTATCGTTGCCTTTGGTGAACTTCCTTGCAAGTGCAGTGTTTCAAAATAGCCTCCTCGTAAGGTCATGTTGCGTGACCTGGCGCATAGTGACGTGCGCGACTTCGTCAGCACTGCCTCGTTTGCCTTGCATTCGTCATGCTCATCGGAACGGTGCTGCATCACAATGTGGCCTTCAGAACACTGCTGCCACTTGAACAATGCAAGGTTTCCAATATATTTCAATGATAGGCTTGTTGTTTGGTTTTTTTTCCCTGCACTTTTCCAGCACCCTTTCAGACACCGATTGTGTGGGCACAGTTTTCTTTTAACAGTGGGCTGTTTGTCGCTTATTTCAGAAGCTTAGATACTCTATGTGCCAAGCTTTAACATATTTTGAGATTCTATCTTTGGCCAAGCAGTGTCTCACCTTAGAGACAGGTAAATGCTAGTTAGAAACCTAGTCAGCATGCTGCAATTACCATTTCAAAATTTATTTTTTAAATCTCTGCTGGTGGCCTGTTTTCTGAAAGGAGTGAATCTCACCATAATGCCATCTCCCTTTGGAACGTTTCTAATAACATCATCCTCAGAGCAGGTACATAGTTGTTCTAAGAGACTGCTGACATTGAAGAAGGTTTCCGTAATGGCCATTATGTTTAAAGAAAGGGTAAGCAAACTTCTGGCTGTAACAGTTACAGTTGCATGCATGCTGTTTCTAGAAAAAGATGGGTCCTACACATTTATGCATTTCTCTTGGCTACATTTATTTCTTCTTTCCATAATAATTCAAACCACTACTCCCCGTATGCTCTTCCTTCCTACACATCTTTCCAAAAATAAGGAGAAGTTACATAGTCTGGATCCTGGTGGGGCTGTCACTTTCTATGGAGCTAGGACCAAAAATGTGTGTGCGGACGACCAGCAGTAGATTTTTCTTTTTTTCTGTTTCCCAAATATATATATATATATATATATATATATATATATATAGTTTTTTTAGATAGCCACCTTCTTCTGATGTGAGAGAAAAGAACCAACATGGATATCTTAACATTAAAACTGAACAGCATTAAAAACAGATGAAGTCAACCTCTTTCTTCCCAGTCACAAACTTTCATTCAGTATACATTGTAAAGGACTTCTGTAGTTAATGCGTCACTTTATACACTCTTAGGTAAATAATTCAGAAGCAGTTCATCGCTGGAAAGTATTTGCAGTGCTCTCAAAGACCTTGGGCAAATGAGACCACCACAGTCCTAATCAAAGAAAACCAGAAGTAAAGAGCAGTCTTTCTAGAATGTTTTATCCTTGTTGTTAATGGAGTAGGTGATTTTGTCTATGGCTAGTATGTGTCATAACCAATGATACCATCAGTAGTGACTGGTGACATTTGAAAGTGGTGGGGCTTAAAAGTTGGATATGAGTTCTATGTAGCAAGTGAAGTGAGCAAGCCTAATGGACAAACCCGGAGTCCAATGTGGGTCCTCCTCCCAAGAAAAAAACTGAAAAAAGATGAACAAATGGTGTATTTGAAAGCAACTTAATTAGTGAGAAAGCAAGGTATATAAAGCAGTGTGAATGTATTGCCTTGAAATATTAAACATATTAAAAACTGCCCCATATCTTACTGCAATAATAAGTACAACAGTTACTTTAATGTGCAAATTGTACAGCGTGACAACTTCAGGCCCTTAAAAGTGTGTGCTTGCCCAGTGTCTTACACTGCATGCCGCATCAGCTTTGGAAGAAAATGTTCTAACCAGGTATTGCTGGCTGCAATCAGTCATATGGAAATATATGCAGACAGGTCTGAAAGTGGGATGAAAAAAGTGGGGACTCTCTAAAAGGGGCATGTGGAATAAGTTTCTGTGATTCCCTTAGTGTGCCACCCAACCTGTATTTTGGTTTCTCTCTGAGATGTTATTGCATCAAGAAATATAACACAACAACTGACATACACTTAAAACTTGTCAGTCCTATTGGCTTTGTCTATGGTTGTTAACTGCTTAAGATAAATAAGTAACAACAATATTTTTTTTATAAATAATTAACATTGGAAATGTTTCAATTCAGAAATTGTGAGACTATGAATTAAATATAATTGAGGCCTGTGAAAGGAGGATAGCCTTCAGTTATGTGTCTTTATGTTAGATATGTATGCCCTTTTTCTCCGCAGATCTCATCCATCTGCAAGTTTTCAATCTCCTCTCTTTCCTCTTCACTGCCCTCTTTTCACTCTCACTTGAATGCACTTCCTTGCATCTCCTTCATCTTACCATCTCAAACATACACTGCGCTTTATTTCCTTTTGCTTTTGCCTTCTAAATATTTTGACCTTTTTGCACAACTTTCACACACATTTACACTGAGTTTCAACTGTAACTGGACTACATGACCATTGTTCTGTGTGCTCTGCAGAGGCGCCAACACACCGACAAGCATTGTGTTTTGCCGGCTTGAGCCTCAGTGCCAGCACGCTCAATCAGAGCCCTTTATAAATACCTGGCACAAGTCAAAATATGCACTATACAAAAGTAATAAGATGCACAAAAATATCACAGAAACACAGCATGATGAAACAGCTAACTCTCTTGGGGAATGCAATATTAAGTAAAACATGAAAAAGAGGGGGCGTGGCCAACAGCTGAAGAAGGCGGACGTGTGAGCAAGGTGCTCCGCGGCCTGGGCTCCGGAATCAGAGTGAAACTGTGGTCACAACCGACTAGAGAGCTCATTGTGGATGCCCTTAATACAGATTGGCCGTGAGGCAAATAGCAATATCTAAATTGGGGTCCATATGGCACCATAACAGCGCAGATCGCCGCAGTAAGCAGGGCTGGTGGATTCCTAAGATGGCGGGCAAGATGGGAGCAGTGACTAAGCTGGCCGCAACGAGGAACAGCAACAGAGAACGCAGCAAAGCCAGAGAGTGAGGTGAGTGAATTGCAACTGGCGGCTTAACACTTCCTCCCGATAACTCTTCCTGCTGTGGCTGCAGAATGGTGCAAGCGAGCCTGGCGTCTTAGGCCTGGAACTGGGGACCGAGGCACAGAGAACCAGGGTGCGCAACACACAGATGGAAGGCTTGGAACCCACTGTGCCGTGGCCCCACATACCGCTCGGGACTGATAGCCATGTGTGCACACGAGAGGACCGGGGGTGTCCCGACATGAGAGCCCTACACGGTTGGCCTCTCAGCAAGGCACAGGGCTGAGACCAGGAGAGCATTCAGCCTGTCGAACCCCCCTTGGGCCGTGCAGCGGAGGGAACCAAATGAACAGAGGAGCCTGCTGAGACACGAAGGACCCTGAGGACTGCTGGCACTGCCTTGAGTTGGGGTGTTGTGACGCCCAGTGGCGCGTGAAGGTGCGGTGGTTGCAAAAGGAGATCGAAGGCCTCAACAGAATGAAAGAGGACCAGTAGATATATGAACACATAGTGCAAGCTTCTGTTTAATGGCACGACTAATAGACTGTAAAAGAAAATTGCACTCCTGGGGACCCTGTCCATTGTGCAGCGCCGGTAGGAGTGCTGTGATGCAAACCTAAGTGCGAAGGAAGGAGAGGCTCTGAACGGCTGGCCACTAACGAACAGGTCATCACCAGATCCACCCTCTACGAACCTTAGAATGTCGTCCCTAACAACATTTGGAATAACATTCATATGAGAGAAGGGGAAATGATAACTGATCAACGGTCACAGCTGGCCCAAAAAGTGACACAAAGGTAGAGCTTGCTCTGCTGCGCAAACTGAGACACCTGGAATAAGAATAGGGTGGACAAAGGCCAGACAGGAACAGGTATCACAAGAGCCGATACTGCAGTCATTGCAGTCTGTCAATTCAACTACCCCAACGCCCTCCCTCATGATGCCCACTGAGATGAAGCCCCTACGGGAAGATAAACTAGACCTCATCTTGAGAGAGATAAGAGACTCCCAAGTGCTTATGAAGCAAAAACTAGGTGCGATCACAATATAAGTAAATTTGCTCAGAGATGACCACCGCAAATTGTGCGAGAGAGTCAAGACCACAGAGGGAACACTTGGCACATGGACACCAAGACAAGAATACCTGATGACAACGGTCACGCAACTGCAAAGACAAGTGGAGCAATTACTGGAACGCGTCGAAGATGCTGAGGGTAGGTCCCGCTGCAATAACGTGCGAATCTTGGGGCTGGCAGAGGGCCTGGAAGGACCGAATGCAACACACTTTATTGAGGTCTGGCTGCAAACAGTAATTGCCCCCACAGGTCTATCATCACACTTCATAGCATGGAGCGGGTGCATAGAGTACCAACTAGGAAACCGATCCCAGGTGCAACCCCGCACCTGATACTCGCCAACATATTGAACTATAGAGATCAGGACCTACTACTGGAGGAAGCACGGATGCTCGTGCCCATAACAGTGGAGAATACGAAAACATTGTCTTATTCCCAGATTATACATTGGCAGTGCAACGCAAAAGGGCCTCTTACCAAATGGGCAAACGACTGCTTCAAAAAGCAAATATCACATATGCCCTCCTCTTTCCAACGAAATTGAAAATCTGCCGTAAACAACAGATATTCTTTTATGATTCTCCTGAAGAAGCACTGCAATGGCTAGAACAAACCTATCCAGAGGTAACTGCTCAGGACAGAAGAGACCCTCCTGCTACTATGGCTTGACGGGCCCCTAAACGCCTGCAGCACCAACCCAACAGGACCCACCTGTTGCAAATCAGAGGAGCACCAACTGCCCAACAGGGATGGAAAGCAGACAGGGAGCATTGAAATCGGCGACCACCCTTGGGGCACTGCGCCCGCTAGTTAGTACAAGTACCTCTCAAGAAAGCGTCTCTGAATCGGAGACAAATGGCAGCAAGGCACTATTCCCCATGGTAACGCCCCAAATAGTAGAGGCACTTCAATGAGGACCATCAATAATATAAAGGGTGACAACGAGCATACGGGAACACAATCACTGACTGCCTTTGAGACAGCTGCTACCATTCTCATTACTTAGACCTCCACTGCCATGAACACTTGAAGGAGAACCACAAAAGAAATGAGGAGAACCACATCCAGTAACAAAAGAGACCTCACCAAATTTGGAGAAACTATCATTAGAGCAAGGAGCGCCCTGATGAGGCTGAGGCCTGGGCACTGGGCGATCTAATGATGTACAAATTGCCCCGAACTGACCGCCACAAGATGAACGTGACTTGTCTACTAAACCACTGACCACACTGATGCAAGTGCTATTGGTTCACTATGATGTTTTTTAAGTTGTTCCAACTATGGTAACAAGTTTGGTCGAGCAATGGTTTCTTGCTGGACCCTGAATTTAGAAAAAGTTTTAGGTTACATGGCTGTGTCATAGTAAATAAAGGGAGGGCAAGATGCTCATATAGATTCGACTAGGGATTCTCCTATAGCACACTAACAGACCCTGACATCAGTAGTAAAAGAATATAAATTAATAACCTGGAACATACGGGGATTGAGAAACATTCAAAAACGCCATAAGATTCTAGCACAACTTCATAGACCGCAGGCACATGTTGCCTTCTTACAGGAAACACACCTTCTTTCACCAGAGGCCGCTACGTTACGAAATAGGTGGAGAGGCCAGATACTGCACACTTCATACTCTGCTTATTCAAGTGGCTCTGCAATATGGATTAGGGCGGGAGTACCGTTCAAGGATATTGAAACACAAACAGATACCTAAGGGAGATATGTTATAGTATTGGGATCTCTGGATGAAGAATCACTTGTCCTTGGCAGTATCTATACGTCTCATATGGACCAAAAAGCCTTTTATGCCCATTCATCCACGATATTATCAGACTGAGCCCAATATTCCTGGCTACTAGGGGGGAATCTAAATGCAGTTTTAGACACTACTTCAGCTAGATCGCATCCCCCCTTCCGGGGACGATACCAGCGCTTCATGCTCATATCCTAAAACAATGGTTAAATGGTTGGAATCTCTGTGATAAATGGTGGGGCTGCAATGAAGGATTAAAGGAATGCTCATTCTACTTACTTTACATTCTAGGCTGGATAGATTTGTATGCCACAACCAGATGCAAACACTAATTACAACTGCCTCTTACTTAGGTAAAACCATATCTGATCATAACCCTCTAGAGATTACAGTGCAATGGGGATGGGTTCCTGCCTTGATTTCCACATGGAGATTAAGGCCCTCACTACTCGAAGACCAAGTAGTACCAGAAAAAACAGCAACCACTATCACTACATATTTCACCGAAAATATGAATACTGCTTCCACCCCAATAGTGGAATGGGAATCATTCAAGGTGGTGGTACGCGGTGTGATCATTGGCATGACATTAAGGGCCACTCATGTGATACAACGGAAATTAAAGGATATAGAAGACTCACTAGGCCCCCTGGAACAGGCGGCAGCACAAGACCCAGAAAAAGCCCAGCAACTGCAGGACGCCTGCATTCAATATGCAGAACTACTGGAGCACCTCAGGGTAGTAAACTATAGCCACTACACTAAAAAAATACACACCGAAGTGGACAGGCCAGCCACTCTACTGGTGAGATTAATACGTCCGCCACTTAACCCCATGTCAGTCATGAGGGTAGACACCCCATTGCAGAACCCAGCCACAACATAGAGCAGAATCAATATGGCCTTTCAAGATTACTATAGGCAGTTATACGCCGCTCCCCATCCAGATCCAGAGAGACTCACTATGGAGATTCTTAGACCGAGCACATCTACACACAACACAACCCACAGACAATGAACTGCTAGCAGCCTTACTCACACAGAAGTTAAGGAAACCCTTAAAACCTTAGCATGTAACAAAACCCTGGGGTCCGGTGGCTGGCCAGTAGAGTTCTATAATACATATGCTACGCAATTAGGTCCACAACTACTGTGGTTATACAATGCGTCACAAGAAAAAGGTCTGCTCCCTTCCACTACTAGGGAAGCACTGGTGACATCAATCCTAAAACAGAATAGGCACAGCATGGATCGGTCATCTTATCGCCCCCTATCTATTCTTATAATAAGGACTACAAGGTTCTCAGCAAACTCCTAGCCAACAGGCTCTTACCCTTGCTTCCCTGACTGACCCATGTAGATCACAGCGGCTTTGTCCCATGCTGCAGCATTTCACTCAATATTCACTGCCTTTTTCAGATTATGGATGCCAGCAAGGTCATCTACCCTTGCACGGGGTGTTTAACACTCGATATACAACAGGCCTTCAACACTATTCACTGAGATTACATGGTGGGAGTGCTCCAGGCTTATGGGATACCACACAGCTATATAGACTGGGTTAAATTTTTATATAAAACACCCACAGCTAGAGCATGCATGGGCCCCTGTATATCACAGGCGTACCCAAATGGGAGAGGAACCCGGCAGGGGTGCTCCATGTCCCTGATCCTACTTGTATTGGTGATGGATCCATTCGTCCAGATCCTTAGAATGGAAATGACGCATAGGATTATCCCCCTGGGAGGATCCGTCCATATAGTATCCCTATATGCAGATGATATGCTGATATACCTTAAAGATCCTCATGCTGACCATGTGGACTTGGCACAACTTCTCTACCTTTAATGAACTATCAGGCCTCCATACTAATACTGCCAAATCTCGAGTATACCCCTTTGTTGACATGGCCAAAACAAATGCACAACATTTCGACTACACCGACTGCACCGACTACCTTCTGCTATCTTGGCATTCAGGTATACCGAACAAATGAGGACGTATTGGACAGGAACCTAATACAAACAATTACTGCGCCAAAGTTGCATATAGCATTGTGGTCTAAACTCCCACTGTCAACGACCGTCAAGATAGCACTGGCCAAAATGGTGATAATCCTGCGCCTCTTGTATTACTGTGTAAACCTTCCCATTGTAGTTCCTATGGCAACATTCCACTATCTCAATATGTTACTGACAGAACATATCTGGGGATAAAACTGCTCTAGAGTTAGTTTGGCTAAGCTGCAACTGCTGATAGAACGGGGGGTTGGGAGTACGAGATTTCAAGGCCTACTGTTATGCAGCACAACTACAATGGAAGTCCTATTGGCTGGCAGGCTGCAATTTAATTCGAGATTAACTACACTGCGACACATTAACCAAGGCCACCTCCACCAACTCCTCTATTATGAGACTCACCAAGACCATTCCCACCCACCGCTTCTACGCCTAGCTCTATGGTATTGGCGATTGGCGAAAAAATATACCGCAACCCAGGCTCCCTATGCCCCTAACATTCACCTGCGCGGCTTTCCTACAGCAACAGGAATCATAACAAAACGTAGAGTAGGGGGGTGGGAAAAAGAAAGTGTAACCACAATGGGAAGCTTATTTACGGAGGTGACATTAATGACGCACAATGGCTTCATAAATGCACATAAGCTCCCGAATACACATTTTCTTGTACATGCTAGTATCATCAGACTGGTACAAAGGCAGTGGGCACCCGAGGGACAAGAACCTGAAACACATGAATTAGTGAAGTCGATACATCTGATGGGTGAAGATCGACACTTAGTGAAATAGCTCTATAGAGACCTTAGATTGCACCTTGGGGTTTCCCTGTCACAGTTAAAGAGGAAATGAAAAACTGACTTAGACAGAGAAATTACGGATAAAGAATGGACAAAAGCTTTAGAGTTCCCTGAGAAACTTTCTCGTAATACAATACTTATATTTTTTCAGTTTTCAGTACTGCATGGAGCCTATTTAACACCACAGCTGATCAATAAGATATACCCCACAGTAGCAGCAAAGTGCCCTCGATGCCAAGAAGATGGGGCAGACATACTACAAATGTTATGGACATGACCCAGGCTGGTGACCTACTAGGTAAAGATAACACAGACACTTACTGACTTAGTGGGCGTAACGAATCTGAAACGCATAGAACGCTGTCTGCTGGGCACACCAATAAACCACAGGGAGGTAAAGACAAACATTAAACCGAACCCCTTTATATCTGCTAAAAGAAATAAGCATCAAATTACCAGGCTCTGATTGGTCGGTAGACCATGGACACAAGACGTAAGCTTTAAGTCTACATGCAGAACAAGAGAATTACCCGCACCAAAGTCACTGGCCACACAGTATGACACAGCCAATAGTTTGTTGTATTTTTTTTGTGGCTTTTTTCTTTTCTTTTCTTTTCTTTTCTTTTCTTTTCTTTTCTTTCTTTCCTTTCTCTTTCTCTTCTCAGGAAGGTGGGGGGAGGAACCTTACTCAACAAAATTATGTTCTGTTTAGAAATAATAGACTAGGAAAACCCTACCCATGACAGCATGGTAACCAAGATGTACAGTACATATAAATGGAAGCATATACTCCTAAATAAACGTGTTGAATGTGCTTAAAATGAAATAAAGATTGTGTTAAAAAAAAGTTAAACCTTCAAAAAGAGAGGAATGAAATCACTGACACACATTACCTTAAGGTTTTTAACATTCATTGTTCGCAAATCAATCCATGTTTTTGGCATTAATGCTAAGGCAGAAAGATAGGGCCAGTTGTAACGCCATACAGCAGATAACTGCCTTTCCTGTAAGCACATATTTCTCGCTTTGAGCTTGATTCGGACATGTGGATAAACTTGCAAGGGAAATCAAAAACCTGCTCGTCTTTTGGAACAATTTAGGGGAGGAACAAATAGAGCAGCTCCACTACTGAAGGAGCCAGTGGTCTG
Source organism: Pleurodeles waltl (assembly GCF_031143425.1). NCBI lineage: Eukaryota > Metazoa > Chordata > Amphibia > Caudata > Salamandridae > Pleurodeles > Pleurodeles waltl. The sequence goes on from NC_090440.1 coordinate 873,662,076, forward strand.
CAGCCAGGGCCTGGGGTGTCAAAGTGGGGGAGGTTAAGGTGACAAGGGGTCTCAGCACAATATAAATAATTCAAGACTAGCATTATAACACTCACAATTACCGAGGACAAGGCACTAAACCAGATGTGCTTGCATTCACTCCTACGATGTGAGGAATGGGAAAGGGTGGGATTTATGCCTGTGAATGACGGATACCTGCCCCCATGCAGGGATGAAGACTCTAACGCCCAAAACCATGACGCTAAAAGTGTCACTGGCCTACGGTGGATACCACCATTGACCACAATGCTAAGCCCTGCGTTGTTTGGATCCCCATTTTGTTAGAATTGTTTGTTCTGCACATTGAAGCGTTATGGTTATGAGGGCTTGCACAACCTCTTTTATTTTTATTAATTTTACACTTTTACATCAGGGGTATTTACATATCCAATTAGTTATGTCAAGTTTATATAGTACAAACAATGCAATGCCAGTCATTTAACCATAGAATCTTATTGCATCATACATATTTCAACAATTTTAAACATTTCAAACAGGTGCAACCTGAACTTCACCCATGTACTCTTCCATCCCACTCCTGCTCCTCTCTTGGTGGGTGAACAGCTGTTTGAATACGTTGAAGGTGAAAAGAAAGGGCAAGCTATTCAAAATCATGCCATTCCTCGCTGGATCATTCGCTAAAGTACAAATAACATTTGCTTCTAGTGCTTTAGGTAGAATCAGACAGTTGTATTTAATCTAAAGACCTGCAATGGAGTATGTAATGCATGTATGGAAAGTTTTGATCATGTAATGGACTAATATTTGACATAGTATATCTCTTTTGGGATATATCTAAAAACATTCTTAGCTGGACTCTGTGACCTTGAATCAGGAGTGAAATAAAATGTATGAGATTATATAACACAATGGCTGTTCACCATCAAAATTATCAGTGTCATTTTATTATTTTCATTCTTGCCTCTCTTCTTTAACACCATATTTCTTCTTTTTCCATCTTTTCTTTATCCTTTTTTGATTTTCTTTCTTTTTGTTTCTTTGCTCTTTTTCTCCTTCCATTTGTATGTTTCTTCTCTCCTTTTTTATATTCTTTCCTGTACTAGTCTTTACCCTTGTTTTCCTTTGTGTGCTGTTTTAAAAAAAAAATTATATGACGTTTGTATTGCATTTCCTCAATGAACAGGAGGTGGAAGAACCTCTGAGGATAGAGTGTGGCACGGTTGCTGCCGCGATCCCCGGAGGAAGGAGCGACCCGGACTCGATGCCCCTTTGGGACATCGGAAAATTCATTTCCCGGAAGGCTTGAAAGCTTCTAGGTGACAACAGGATTGGGAGGAGCTGGCGAGATGAAGGTGACGCTCGTTGCTTGAGTAGAGGGAGAAGACGGGGGAGGACAGCTGCAGCGAGACGAAGGCAGAAGCGACAACGCTGGACCTGAGGAGGAGAAACAAAAGAGAGTAAGTAAATGGTGCGAGGAGGGCGATGCGAAAAACAAATGACTAGAGACCAGCCGGGAGACACTAGGGGGCATGGGAGGACGGAGAGCAACTGAAGGCTTTCTGTACCTGCCATGTCCCAGGAGAGACATGGCTAAACAAGGTACGGTCCTTGTTTAAGAAACACCGCCCACTAAAAGAATAAAACAGTGACAGGGAGTGGGCCTGCATCAGTTTTGTTGCAGGAGCACAATCAGGAGCAGGTATACTTCTCCTTCCCATAATAGGAGAAGACTTTGGAGGTAGGAGGAGACAGCATGCCAACGTCTGGAGAAGTATCCAGACCACTGGCGTTGCCCAATTCCTGAGCCCAGTCCAAAGATGGGTCATCCTGGTATCCATAAGGGTCCATGGACCCCTCCAATCCTTCCCTGAATTTGTGCCCATAGGAGAAAGGATCCGAATCCGACCTGAGGCTAATAGGCCCCATCAAATACAAAGGTGGTGTCGGGGATAAGTGGGCACTACCGACCTCAGGAGCTCCGACAATCAACCCGATGCCGGGGAAGGTCTCAATGGTGCGACCGGCGCTGGTGCGGATCTGCGAGAGGATCCGGAGGGGACCTCAGTGGCCGGAGCCGAAGCTGCTGGCACGGAACCTGAAGGCCCCTCAACCGAACCCCTTGGGCCTGAAGGCGCCGTATCAGGGTCGGCCCGCCCAAAGATGAGGCGCATGACCTCATAGAATTCTTTAAGTTGGGTGGGGTTCGCTCCGGCTCCGGTAAACTCAGGGAAGCACGGAACGGACCCAGATGCAGGCTCCGAGGGCAGAGGCCTTGAGCGTCGACCCTCCTCCCGCGTTGCGTCAGCCAAGTGATGGGGCGAAGTCAGAGAGCGATGGGACCTCTGCAATGACTTCTTTTTCTTACCTGCACCCGAAGATTTCGAAGACGACGAGGGGTGATGGCTCTGCGAACGGTCTTGAGACCTTCCTCTCGATCGAGACCGGGACTTTCGCGAAGTCGAGGGCCGGGCCGCCATGAGCTTGAGGGACCACTCCCTCAAGGCCTTTGGGTGCAAGGCCCGGCACTCAGAGCACGACATCGGGTCGTGGTCGTGCTCGAGACACCACAAACAAACCTGATGCGGATCCGTCACCGACATCATGCAGTGACAGTCCTCACACGGCTTGAAACTGGTCTTCAGGGACATCCTCGACGCAACAAATATCTCACGATAACTCGACAGAACGGTCGAATTCGGTCAAAAAGAGACCAGGGTAGCTATCTCTGGATCAGTGGTTCCGCGGAAAGAAAAGAACTGACGTCACTGCGCAAAGGCGGCGTCTATGTACTACTTCCGACATCATCACGGCGACTACGACTCGAACAATGCCACCTACCGACGCGCAAGGGTATTGCTCGAAGAAAAATCTCCAGATCCAGCCTAACGCCTGGGGAAAATTCTAGGGTAAGGAATCGGCAACTAGAATATGCCTCTACCAGATATTTTGTTACTGAGGGTAAGTAACTTGTACAATAAAGACAGTTGATAACAACAGATGAAACTGGATCTTTGTTATTCATAGTGTTAATAGGACCTGAGCCACATCCACACCTTTTCAAGGAGATACATAGTGCCAAAGCTCAGATAATGAGAAACAAAACACCAGGAATCAATGGCCTACAAGTATTCTCTAACTCCAGTTACATTTGCATGGGCCCTGGAGTCTCTGGCCTGCTTGCCGCCTTCAAGGGCCCCATATTGGAGCATAGAGCCATGTGGCAGGTGACGTCTTTATATGAAAATGATGCACTCATTCACCTCCGTGATCCAAGAAACTCCCTTCTAATATTGATGTCTCTCATAGATTTGGTCAGGGAGATATCCAGCCTTAAAATGAACTGGATAAGTCTTGTCTGTCCCCCCTGTGTCAACCAATCAACGAACGATCACAATTATGGCCTGTTTCCTGCAAATTTCAGGTTCAAGCCCAACATGTTTAAATACCTAAGAATGCATATTTATCACAATGAGGGAGATCTCATTGGTAATTTGAAGAGAGCCCCTACATCTACTTGCCAGTCGCTTCCAACCTGGGAGGGTTTCCCATTCTCCCCTATGGACCAAGTGGTGATAGCCAAAATGCTACTATTGCTGCAAAATCCTGTACTTCTTTGCAGCATTATCCGTGACTCTGAACAGAATACCCTTGGTATAATTGCATGATATTCTCTCAGATCTACAATGGGGTACAGGTAAGAAAATAGTGGAGCTACATACAACATAATGCTTGGTGGGAGGAGGGGGGAGTGGGGCTCTGAACTGCGCGGTTGCAGATAGCTATTGTGCTGGCTGCGGGAAGCTCCCGGTCCCAAGAGGTCTGACCTGATCTAGGAGCTGCATGGTGGTGTGGTCATTGAGTGGTTGTTGGGCCCAATGTAGGGTGATGCATGGAAAGCCACCTTGCCAAAGTGCCAAAAAATCTTTCCTATATGTACCTTTTCGCATAGTGACGGCATTTCCCATATGTTCCCTAGCTGCCACCTTATTCGCTTCCTGAAATGAAAGCCTTAATGGTAGTACACAACAAGATAAAATAGAATAAATTGGGGTGGTGTTGGTTGGAGACTTAAATGCAGATAACATTTTTTACATATTCTCGGAGCTACGTGAGACATATGGTATAAGGTAGGGCCAGTTTCTTACATATATTGCTAAAACGCATAAATTGCACAAGAGATGAAGCTCTACAGGAACCTGAGACATCTGGGCCCCTGCAGTGACTGCTAACCCATGGATATGGGAAAAGGTGATCACTACACTGTACAATGCACTAATGGCACAGGCTAACATTAAAGGCTCAAATGTCAGAGATAAATGGTTAAGGGATAAAGGTGAACATTTGATGGATAAGCAGTGTGTGGTCTCTCTGGAATACGTAAAAAAGATTTCTAGAAACTCAAGGTTCAGGCACACCCTATTTAATTATCTGCATCAAACGTATCGGTTACACATATTCATTATATGTTGAGGAAGCATCTTCCGAGTGTCCCAGATGCAGGCAGTTGAATGCAGGATTGTATCATATGGTATGGTAGTGCCCAGTGATATAGAAAGCCTGGGTGGAGGTCCTGGAGAATGTATCAAAACTCACAGGCTGGAGGATGCCCCCTACACCTGTGTAGCTATTTTCACAATAGGGACCCAAAATATGTTTTCATTGGTCTGCAGTTTTCCTTTCTTTGTCCTTTCTTTGGTTTGCTTCTCTTTCCATTCTTTATTTTGTATAGTCTTTTAAGCCTCTTATGACATTTTTCTTAGAATTTAATTTGAGTTTTTTCATCATTCTAGAGCTTTGGATTTTTTTTCCTTTTGGTCCATTCAGACCCTCCCGGTTTTTATATTAGGACTTTTGTGCCCTGATGAAGGTACCCCGCAGGTGACTGCGGTTTTACCTAAACGCACATTGGCACTGGTCAGAGGTGCAGCAAGATCACAATGTCGAAGTTCAATCCTATATTGCAGTGGATGAGACTCTGAAGTTGTGGAATTGTATTGAAACTGCAGTGATTTTTTTTTACTATATACATATAGACACACATATAGGCATTTAGGGGCATATTTATACTCTGTGCTGAATTTGCGTCATTTTTTTCTCGCAAATTTGGCACAAACTTAACTCCATATTTATATTTTGATCCTAGGCCTGTCTAGCGTCAAGATATAGGAGTTAACGTCTTTTTTGGATGCGTGAAAGCACCTTGCATCAATGAGATGCAAGGTAGGTGTTCCTGTCCAAAAAATGACTCAAAGCCCCTAGCGCCTTATTTATCCACCTGTGCAAAAAAGGTGCATGGGTGGGAGGCAGGCCTAAATAATGGCTCTAAGCCTTCTTAGCGCCATTATTTAACCCCTGGGTCAGAGCAGGCGTTAGGGGACCTGTGGACCCATTCCCATGGTCAAACATCATGGAATAGGCCCACAGGTGCCCACCCCAAGCCTAAGGAATACCCCCACCCACACCAGAGGGACACCAGAAGATGGGGACCCCATCCCAGGTAAGTAGGGTAAGTCTAAGTATTTGTTTTGTTTAATTTTTAAGTGCCATTGGGAGCCCTGAAATGGGCACCCCTGTATGGCACAGAGGGAATGGCCATGCCCAGGGGACACTGGTCCCCTGTGCTGGCCATTGGGGTGGTGGGCATGGCTCCTGTCTTTTATAAGATAGGAGTCATGTGGTAAGGATGGTTTTGCATCAGGAAATGATGCTAGGCAGGTTAACAGCATTTTTTTAGCCTCTAACCAGCCTAGCGTCATTTTATGAGGCAAAACCCCCTTCCCCCGTACTGCAACCTCCCCCGGCTAACATAATTTTTCTAGACGCTAGCCCACACTTAGCGCCGGCTTGCAGGATTCCATAAATTTGGCATCCTGCTGGCGCTTAGGAATGACACAAGCTGGCGCTATACTTTTTGCCACAAAACTGCGTTTGCTCAGTTTTGTGGCAAAAAGTATAAATATGGGCCTTAGTACCATCTGTGATCATACAAACTTTTGCTGAAAACCAAATTGTGTGTCCTAAATAATTAACAATTTGACCTTATTAATGTAATGACGTGAATAGCAGTGTTTACCAATGCTGTTGTGACTTATGGGACCTGTTTATGCTCTAAGTTGATGTTTTTAAAGATTGCGTGCAGTATGTATGCTGTATGGATAATGTATGGTTTGGTGAGTGTGTATTGACTTTCAAGGTAGTGGGTGAAAAGTTTTGATGAATTCTTCTGTATGTGTTTTTGAACAACAAGATACATCATAATTTGAATTGAAATAGAATGTATGTCATATTTGCTCTACATCAGGAGATGTTGGTTAATATTAAAAGATTAGCAAAAATTTCAATAAATATTTCAGTAGTGATATTATTTGACATATTAGTTGGTAATGATATATTTGGCTCCAACATTAATCATTATAGATTGAGACTAAATTTGATATAAGTGTGTCTGCAGAAACTCTTCAGGTGCATGCCCCCCAAAGCTGCCTTTTGTTTAATGGGCTTAATGTCATGGCAGAAGACTGATAAATAATGATGTAAATTAGTGGATTTGGCACTTATATTGTTTAAAAGTTGTTTTTCTGTGTCACAGAAATCTGCTGGTGCCCTTGTTATCAGGAGTTGGCTCAGAGACCTACATAAGAGAGTGCTGGCTGTGACAGAGGTACTATCACAAGCCTGAAAGTGTGGGTCTGGAGGCCCTTGTGAGATCATTTGGCATACATATGTCACAAAATTTGAGGCCAAAAATTCCCCACAGCAAAGGGCTTGCAAATAAGGTGACCTTGCACCTCACCGCAGTGTTCCATGAGGCACTGACAAACTGTCAACTCCCTGTTGATCAGAGAACAGCAACAACTGTAGTCATACGTAAGGCAGGGAAGCTGGCCACGGCGTGCAAATCTTACCAACCTATATCCTTACTGAATGTGGAGGCAAAGGTGCTAGCTAAAGTACTGTCAAATCAGTTGCAGACAGGTATTTCCTCTGTAGTCCACCCTGATCAATCGGGCTTCAGGCCCCATAGAAGCACCTGACTTAATATCCGTCGTTTGTACGGAGTGCTCCATATGACACAACCTCCGGGGGGGTGCCCCGGCAGCCTTGTTGGTCCTGGATGCAAGATGGCATTCAATAGTTTGGAGTGGGGATATATGTTTGCAACACTAAGGAAGATAGGATTCGGCCCGCGGTTTTGCAAATGGCTCAAATTGCTATACCAGAAACCCCTGGAGAGGTTGAGAGTAAATGGGACGACTTCCCGGACCTTCGAGCTACAGAGGGGAACGAGACAGGGATGTCCGGTTTCCCCAATGTTCTTTGCGCTGGCCCTAGAACTGCTGGTGGCTTGGATCTGCCAAGACCCCTTAGTCCAGGGTATTCCGGGAATGGAAGTCTGAGAAGAGCACATCTCCTTATACGCAAATGATGTGTTACTATATGTCATGGACCCAGTCTTCTCCATAGATAGGCTTCTCTAAATCTTCCGCATCATTGCAAAACATTAAGGGTACAGTATAAACTGGGATAAGTCCCTGCTCTACCCCCTTGCGGGGGAGCTTCCACGCCTCCTTCCCCGTATTACTATCCCGGTTGCATCTGCTGTATTTAAATACCTTGGGATATATATCACGCAAGACCCCCAAGAACTACTCTGCTGGAACTTGTCTCCACAACTAGACAGGCTTACTAGGGATGTAGAGCACCGGCGGGAACTGCAGCTCACGCTCATGGGCAGAGCAGCTTTGTATAAGATGATGACCCTGCTCCGGCTACTATACGTGTTCCAGAACTCACTGGTGGTGGTCCCAGCTGAGGTCTTCTGGAAAATCGACCAGGCCCTAAGATCACTGCTGTGGGCAGGAGGGCTTCCGCATATTTCGTTGATCAAGCTCCAGAGGGGGTCTACGATGGAGGGCTTGCAATCCTGGATGTAAGGCTGTACTACTGGGTGACCCAACTGGTGGTGATTAACAAGTGGGCCTTTGCGAGCCCAATGGAGCTGGCTTACCGGGTAGACAGAGCAGCAATGGATACTGGGGGTTATGAGAGGGTTCTATACAGCTGGTGGGGTGTCTGACATTTGCAGACGCACACCCAGATAGTGGTGCAGATTTGGAGGGCTGCTAGTCGCTTCCTGGGTGAGAGGAATCCATTCCCCACTATGGACCGGTGATCACTTGAAGGAAGTGAGCAAACTGACGGGCTTCTCCAGGTGGGCGCTAATAGGGATAGAACACTTGGGGGTTGTTTGGAGAGACAACGCCTCTATACTCTTTGAAGGCTTACAGACAGAATTCTATTGCAAGAGACAGAGCACTATAGGCACCTGCGGCTGGGCCAAGCACTCCGTAGACACCTCCCAAAGAGAGAGCAAATTAGGGACACAACACTGCTAAAGGACACAGTGCTTACAGAGTTGCTGTCGGAGCAGGCAATCATGACAATCTGTAAGAAACTGATAAACAACTCCCCTGATCCAAATGGGAGGTTGAGAGTGGCATGGGAGGAGGATGGGAGACAACTGGGTGGACGTCCTTAAAAGCACCAGTGAAATCGCAATACAAACCCGCTTTTGCCTAATGCAGTTTTGGATAGTACACAGTTCATACCTCTCCCGGGTGCGGCTGCAGCGGATGGGGTGTTCCACGTCGGATGTATGTATGCAGGGTTGCAGGATGACAGGGACATTCTATCACATTCTCTGGGACTGCCCTCAGATCCAACTGTTCTGGAGTGAGGTGGTGAGTGAAATGTCACGGGGTATAGGAGAAACAGTCTTGCAAGACCTAAGGAGGCTCCTTCTGTTAATAATCGTGGATTCTTCATGGACAAAATGTCAACAAATATGGCTATACTTAGCAATGGGGGTGCCAATGAGGAACGTGTCTAGGGCATGGGGTGTCCCCCAGTGACCAAGAGTGGAGGAATGGGTTTCAGATATGGACTGGTGTTGTAGAGTGGTGAGGGTGGTCTACCAAAGCCGGGGTTGTCCTAAAAATGGGAAACAGTATGGGGCAAGTGGAACCCACCCAAGGAATGTGAAGAGAGTGGGGGGAAGAAGGGAGGTAGGCAGCACCCTCTCGGGGAGGGGGTGAGACCAGAGCAGGTAGTTTAGGCAAGTGGATGGGATAGAGAATGTGTCAATGTTGATCCTCCTTGGATCTGTCCACAGCGCGCACTGAGCCCCGATGCACACGTCCACAAGATGATGTTTCAAGTCTCTGAATTGTATACTATATGTTACGCTGTGTTTAATAAAAATATATATAGATATTTTTTAATCCCCACGGCCACAGTGAAATTGTGGTACAGATTATCTCTGGAAAGTTGAAAGTGGTGCCCTTGGGGGGATGTCATGGATCTTGCTGCGCCTGAACCAGTGATGTTCCAGGGAGATACGTCAGGAAAGTAGAACTACTTTCCCCATATGTGAACATGTTTTAGGGCTTTGCTGGGCTATTTGGGTGGCTGGCCTTGCTGATGGTTCTGATATATGGTTTATGGTATATTAAATGAAAAAAATATCTCCAAGGAGCTCTGGACATGTGAACTTGTTGCTGCTGTTCCTAAATGCCATGTTCTGTAGCTTTGTTAATGCTGATCACTAACATTGATTCAACATAATCTGTATATACCCCTGGGTCTTCTGTTATGTCCAAATATTGGCTGCGAAGTTTGATATTGCTACCATTGCTTAATGATCCTAATGTACTGACATGTTGAAACAAAATTACAAATGACAATAAAGAAATATAAAAAAGAAAATCCTCAAATTTCTTATCTATGGTGTTTATTCTATTACCTATATGAGGTGAATAACTTCTTTTGAGAGAGGCTTTTACTCTTTGTACCTCACTTAATAATGAGTCAGTAACGTCATAACTCTTCCCCATTGTGAGTTACAGAGATAAGGTGGGGTAATATTGTCCTGTGTGCCAAGCTGTAGGAACTCCCTCTTGCCCCGAGCCTTGCATTTTTGTTGCTCTGATACTGATTAGGTCATAGTCTAATGCTCAGTACTTCAGAATATTAACCTAGGGTAGATTTACAGAGTAACAAGAAAGAGTTAGCAGCCATATTCACAGAGTACCTGCTGTGACTGGCCAGACCTGTCAAACATATCATTGTTCACAACAAAAAGTACTTTTAGTTATGGAGAAACTGAGCCAGTACTGTGACTGAAAAGAGGAAAAAAATAGGGATTTTATTAGGGGATGATAGTTTTTGCAGCCAATTTTCTAGATTTCCCAAAGAGACATATTCCACATGGCTCTTTTATTATATTGGGCCATGATTTCAGCTGTCCTATGAATGGGGTGCTAGATAGTCTTGTGAACTGCTAATTCAGACTGACTAGGGCACATTGACAGGTGTTTAATCTCTGCTGTATCGCAACCTAAAAGATCCTTGAGGTCTCTTCAACCTGACACTAAGAGACTACACACTGTCATTGGTGGTAAAATTTGCCCACACAAGGAAAAATAAATGCAACAAAAAAAATCTTTAAAAAGGAAGAAGGTTTTCTTAATTGATATTGAATTACATTCCTTGAGATCTGTTACAGCAAAAAAGTCTTAAATTATTCACCATTTGACCAGCTTCAGACTTCTCTTCAGAATTTACCTGTTGCCTCCACATTTGTTTCTTTTTAAAATTCCAGTTCCTGCTTCTTCCAGACTGATCCAGCTTCCTGGGTTTTCCTGCCAGGATTTTCCTGGCTGGGTTTTCCCACTCACCGTTCTTCTCAACATCTCAAGCCCCACCCATCCAAGGACCTATTTAATGCAGGCCGCAGCGTGACAGCATGCAGCTGGCGCACCAAATGCAAGCCGGTCTGTGCCAGTCCACGCCTGGATCGTGCTCCGTACCATGAACCCATGTCCTCCCTCCTCCCGAAGATACACCATTACCGAGCTCTACACCTTTGACCCCAGATGCCGCAACAAACACTGCCAATGTGCCGACCCATGCGCCACGTTAGGACCTTTCACCTACACGCACCGCAGCACACACACCAGCCCACCGACCAGCCCCACCCTGAACACACCACAGACACTACCTGAACAAAAACACTAACTCACATTCACCCTTCTCAACTCACACTCACTATGCAAGCATTCCATTGAATTCCATTCCATTGAATTATGAGACCTCATCACCACCCTCCTACCCAACATTGTCTTCCTCACCGAGACCTGGTTCAACCCCACATCCACCCCCAACATTGCCACAGCGATCCCCGACGGATATAAAATCATATCACCAGAACTGCACCAGCAGGCTGGAAGGAAGAAGAGACCATACAGTATACCACTACCACCCCCATGGAACATCCCAACTTCAAGCTCAATAAGGATGACAAAACAACCATCAGAGGCACCCTCCCATACCGACCCCCAGGCCCGTGCTCCAGCTTGCACAAACACCATCACAGACTTCTTTGCATCCCTAGCCTTAGACTCAGAGGACTACGGGGGTGATTCTAACCCTGGCGGTCGGTGATAAAGCGGCGGCCAACCCGCCAACAGGCCGGCGGTCCAAAAAATGGAATTCTGACCCTGGCGGGAACCGCCAACACACCCCGCCACATTAACACTCCGACCGCCACGGCGGGACCGACAAACAGCGCGGCGGTCACCGCCAACAGACAGGCGGCAGACAATGTACCGCCCACACTATTATGACCGGCCAATCCGCCACTTTTCCGGGGCGGGAGCACCGCCGATAAAAACACAGCGGAAACAGACTATGAACGGGAAAACGCGCACCTCTACGCACTCCACGAGGAAGGAGGACAGCATGGAACCCGAATTAAACATCCTACCTGCTCTCGTCTACCTGCTCATCTACCACGAGTACGAACGCCGGCGCAGACGACAACGGTGAGTACTGCACCTACGACACAGGGGAGGGGGGAGGACGAAAGGTTACGTGCACACACATACGCGATACACCCACCCCCCCAAACCATGTACACACCAATGCAGAGCAACAAGTCACAGTGACACCACCCAAACCCCCGTAAAAAAAGCAAGGACATAATTAAATTGTGACTCGACATTTTTGGGAAATAAAAACCACTGATAAGTCACGGTCAAATAGCAATAACAATTTTAAAAAAACAATTCAATATCCAGTGCATACGATAAACCGAGGCAATAAGTCCTGCACATCTAACGATATTCCAAGTGTCCGTGGGCCAAAGTGTATCAACACAAGGGCAAAGCCCACACAGGAGACCTGAGTCCTTTGGAGAGAACACTGCAGGGGCATCTGATGAAAAAACTACAGGCACCTCAGGGGGAAGGGAATGGGGGGGGGCACCACAGCCACATGAGTCCACGACGCCAGATCCACAAAGGGGCCACCATGCCCACTGTGCCATCCTGGGGAGTGCAAAGCCACAGTCTCTCAAGTCTCTACAGTGGGTGGCTTGCCCAGTCGGCCATCCTGGGGAGTGCAAAGCCACAGTCTCTCAAGTCTCTACAGTGGGTGGCTTGCCCACTCTGCCATCCTGGGGAGTGCAAAGCCACAGTCTCTCAAGTCTCTACAGTGGGTGGCTTGCCCACTCGGCCATCCTGGGGAGTGCAAAGCCACAGTCTCTCAAGTCTCTACAGTGGGTGGCTTGCCCACTCTGCCATCCTGGGGAGTGCAAAGCCACAGTCCATCAGGTGGATAACAGTCTCCACCGGTCAAGGAGGAGGCATGGTGGGCACAGTGAACCGTGAACAGTAGCTCGAGACAGATCCGGCACTGTCATTGTGCCAGTGGTGCTTGAGACGGCGGGGCCCAGCGGAGCGGTGCTTGAGATGAAGGGCCCAGTGGAGCGGTGCTTGACAGGAAGGGCCCAGCGGAGCGGTGCTTGACAGGAAGGGCCCAGCGGAGCGGTGCTTGACAGGAAGGGCCCAGCGGAGCGGTGCATGAGACGGCGGGCCCAGCGGAGCGGTGCTTGAGATGAAGGGCCCAGCGGAGCGGTGCTTGAGATGAAGGGCCCAGCGGAGCGGTGCTTGAGACGGCGGGGCCCAGCGGAGCGGTGCTTGACAGGAAGGGCCCAGCGGAGCGGTGCTTGAGATGAAGGGCCCAGCGGAGCGGTGCTTGAGACGGCGGGGCCCAGCGGAGCGGTGCTTGACAGGAAGGGCCCAGCGGAGCGGTGCTTGAGATGAAGGGCCCAGCGGAGCGGTGCTTGACAAGAAGGGCCCAGCGGAGCGGTGCTTGACAGGAAGGGCCCAGCGGAGCGGTGCTTGAGATGAAGGGCCCAGCGGAGCGGTGCTTGAGACGGCGGGGCCCAGCGGAGCGGTGCTTGACAGGAAGGGCCCAGCGGAGCGGTGCTTGAGACGGCGGGGCCCAGCGTAGCGGTGCTTGAGACGGCGGGGCCCAGCGGAGCGGTGCTTGAGACGGCGGGGCCCAGCAGAGCGGTGCTTGAGATGAAGGGCCCAGCGGAGCGGTGCTTGAGACGGCGGGGCCCAGCGGAGCGGTGCTTGACAGGAAGGGCCCAGCGGAGCGGTGCTTGAGACGGCGGGGCCCAGCGGAGCAGTGCTTGAGACGGCGGGGCCCAGCGGAGCGGTGCTTGACAGGAAGGGCCCAGCGGAGCGGTGCTTGAGATGAAGGGCCCAGCGGAGCGGTGCTTGACAGGAAGGGCCAAGCGGAGCGGTGCATGAGACGGCGGGGCCCAGCGGAGCGGTGCTTGAGACGGCGGGGCCCAGCGGAGCGGTGCTTGAGACGGCGGGGCCCAGCGGAGCGGTGCTTGAGATGAAGGGCCCAGCGGAGCGGTGCTTGAGACGGCGGGGCCCAGCGGAGCAGTGCTTGAGACGGTGGGGCCCAGCGGAGCGGTGCTTGACAGGAAGGGCCCAGCGGAGCGGTGCTTGAGATGAAGGGCCCAGCGGAGCGGTGCTTGACAGGAAGGGCCAAGCGGAGCGGTGCATGAGACGGCGGGGCCCAGCGGAGCGGTGCTTGAGACGGCGGGGCCCAGCAGAGCGGTGCTTGAGACGGCGGGGCCCAGCGGAGCGGTGCTTGAGATGAAGGGCCCAGCGGAGCGGTGCTTGAGACGGCGGGGCCCAGCGGAGCGGTGCTTGACAGGAAGGGCCCAGCGGAGCGGTGCTTGAGACGGCGGGGCCCAGCGGAGTGGTGCTTGAGATGGCGGAGCCCAGCGGAGCGGTGCTTGAGACGGCGGGGCCCAGCGGAGCGGTGCTTGAGATGAAGGGCCCAGCGGAGCGGTGCTTGACAGGAAGGGCCCAGCGGAGCGGTGCTTGAGATGAAGGGCCCAGCGGAGCGGTGCTTGACAGGAAGGGCCCAGCGGAGCGGTGCTTGAGACGGCGTGGCCCAGCGGAGCGGTGCTTGAGATGAAGGGCCCAGCGGAGCGGTGCTTGAGACGGCGGGGCCCAGCGGAGCGGTGCTTGACAGGAAGGGCCCAGCGGAGCGGTGCTTGAGATGAAGGGCCCAGCGGAGCGGTGCTTGACAGGAAGGGCCCAGCGGAGCGGTGCTTGACAGGAAGGGCCCAGCGGAGCGGTGCTTGAGATGAAGGGCCCAGCGGAGCGGTGCTTGAGACGGCGGGGCCCAGCGGAGCGGTGCTTGAGACGGCGGGGCCCTGTTCAGCGGTGCTCTCCTGCACGGCGGGGCCCTGTTCAGCGGTGCTCTTCTCCACGGCGGGGCCCTGTTCAGCGGTGCTCTTCTGCACGGCGGGGCCCTGTTCAGCGGTGCTCTTCTCCACGGCGGGGCCCTGTTCAGCGGTGCTCTTCTACACGGCGGGGCCCTGTTCAGCGGTGCTCTTCTCCACGGCGGGGCCCTGTTCAGCGGTGCTCTTCTGCACGGCGGGGCCCTGTTCAGCGGTGCTCTTCTCCACGGCGGGGCCCTGTTCAGCGGTGCTCTTCTGCACGGCGGGGCCCTGTTCAGCGGTGCTCTTCTCCACGGCGGGGCCCTGTTCAGCGGTGCTCTTCTGCACGGCGGGGCCCTGTTCAGCGGTGCTCTTCTGCACGGCGGGGCCCTGTTCAGCGGTGCTCTTCTCCACGGCGGGGCCCTGTTCAGCGGTGCTCTTCTCCACGGCGGGGCCCTGTTCAGCGGTGCTCTTCTGCACGGCGGGGCCCTGTTCAGCGGTGCTCTTCTGCACGGCGGGGCCCTGTTCAGCGGTGCTCTTCTCCACGGCGGGGCCCTGTTCAGCGGTGCTCTTCTGCACGGCGGGGCCCTGTTCAGCGGTGCTCTTCTGCACGGCGGGGCCCTGTTCAGCGGTGCTCTTCTCCATGGCGGGGCCCTGTTCAGCGGTGCTCGTCCAGTAGGTCAAGGGAGCCAGACCTGGCCTGGACTCCCTGCTCAGTCGCCCTCCGACCGTGCTGTTGCTGGACCCTTCGGTGACGGAGTCCTGGGCCCTTTGGTGTTCTTCCTAACACCCGGGATGGGGCTTGTGGGCCCCTCCTGCTCCACGCTCCTGCTGGCTGACTTTTCCGCCCTGCTGCCCTTTCGCTCCTTAGATGGGGCTCTCGGGCCCTTGCCTCCCCTAGATGTTGTGGCTGGTGAAGTGGGCGAACTTTGCTCCTTGGGGGCAGCCGTGTCAGTCCTCTCACGGCGGCCCTTTAGCTTCCTGGTCTTCTTGCCTGGTGGGGGGCTGGCTGTCCTCTTGCTGCTGATTGAAGTGTCACTGCTGGCAAAGGGTGGGCTCCAGAACCCATGCACCACAGTGACACTCGAAGCTGGGCAGGTGGTGGCTGAGGTGCTCTTGGGACTCTTTGCAGATGGAGGGGGTGGGTCAGTGGAGGGAAAGAGGTCAAGATTAGCAAGGAAAACTTTCTTAGGACCAAGGTAAAAGGTAGGAGAAGTGGTGATGGAAGTGGAGGAAGAGGATGTGGTTGTAGGAGAGTCAGGTGTGCTGTCTTTGGGTGCAGGTGCTTGTGCTGGAGGCTGTCGTGAGGTGGATGGCTGTTGGGTGGGTGTCTGCCTGCGTTTGTGTGTCTTGGAAGAGGGGGTGACAGACACAGTGGGAGAGGACACAGGGACGTGTAAATGGTAGTGGGGGTGGTGACTGCACGTGTGCGGACTGGACTGGAGGGTGTGCTGGTGATGGAAGCACTGGCTTATGGTGGTGTGCATGCAGGTGTGAGTGTAGACGTCACAGGGAGGGAGGAGGGAGACGAGGAGGAGGGGGACACAGAGGTGGTAGTGACTGTTGGAATGTCTGCATCTGGGTGTTGGTTGCGTGAATGCTTGTGGGTTCTGTGGTGCTTGTGCCTGGATGAGCTGCCCTTGGGTGTTGAGGTGTGTGCAGGCTGGTCTGATGGTGTGGATGGGATAGGCTGAGGAACAGGAGACAGAGACAGGCTGGAGGCAGTCAGAAGAGGGAGGCTGGAAACAGGGACAATGGCTGCCGTCAGTGCTGAGGCCAGAGCATTGAACGATCGTTGATGGGCAGCCTGACCCGAATGAATGCCCTCCAGGTAGGCATTGCTCCGATGCACCTCCCTTTCTACCCCCTGGATGGCATTCAAAAGGGTAGTCTGCCCAACAATGATGGTCCTCAGGAGGTCAATGACCTCCTCACTGAGGGCAGCAGGGGTAACAGGGGCAGGGCCTGAGGTGCCTGGGGCGAAGGAGACGCCCGCCTTCCTGGGCGAGCGGGCACGGAGCGTAGGCTGAGGGGCTGCTGGGAGGGCGGGGCTGGTGCGCTGGGTGGCGGCTGTACCTGTAGAGGCGGGGGGCCCGGATGTTGCCGCCACCGCTAGGGAGCTCCCATCCGAGGACGTGTCGATGTCGCTGGTGTCACCACCGGTCCCCGTTGTGGTGCTCCCCTCGCCCTCCGGATCACTGGTGCCCTTGGTGTCTGTTCCTGGTCCCACCGGGGCCTTGTGACTTGCAGCTCTCTCGTGCTCCGATGCCAAATCTCCTCCGCCTGATGATTCTAATGCACACATGCACAAGAAGATGAAGAAGAAGGGTGGGGGGAGAAAAACGAAGACCAGGTTGAGTGCATGCAATGTCAACACCGTTGGCGGTGAGGACAGACACAGGAGCCTCATGCACTAAGCTGCGCATTCGGGGTACACTACTCAGTACTTCTGACTAGGACAACAGGTCTAGAGACGACAAAGGCGCACATGTGTGATGCTGGACCATCGATAGCTGTACTTGTCACCCTACAGAGGTGGGGGCCGGGAGCACAGGGCCATGCCTAAAGGAGAGGACTACACTACAGAAAGCGCCCTGGCCTAATGTCACCCACAACCCTCCTCCCCCACCCAGACGCCTCCACTGCGCAGAGAGATAGCAGAATGTGCTGATACTCACCCCCTTGTGTCTGCTGTGATGTCCTCAAGCGCCCATCCAAATCAGGGTAGGCCACCGCCAGGATCCGGGACATCAGGGGGGTCAGGATACGACTGGCACCCCTCCTAGGTTGGGAGGCCATCCCCAGCAGTGACTCGGCGGTCTTCCTGGTCCCGCGGTGGATGTCCTCCCACCTCTTGCGGCAGTGGGTGCCCCGTCTGACGTGGACCCCCAGGGCCCGGACTTCCTTGGCGATGGCACGCCAAATGTCCACTTTCTGATGGGCGCTGACCTATTTGACATGTACAGGGTGGGAAGGAAAAATCATCATTTTTCTGCATGTTAGATGCGATTGGCCCCCCCTCCCCAACCTTGCCATATGGCACATGCTCTCATCTGTCGTGCGTTGCACTCCTCATTCGCACCCCACCCCACCAACTTACATCCACCCCACTCCACACAGGCATAGCCCATTCAATGTGCACCCAGTGTACTTACCTGTTGGTCTGGAGGACCGTAGAGTAACGCATACTGGGGGAGGACCCCATCCACAAGTTTCTCCAACTCCTCAGACGTGAAGGCAGGGGCCCTTTCCCCAGTCGCAGCAGCCATTGTCACTTCCAGACCGAGGTCACAGCAGCACTTGCAGTATAGGTCCTCTCCTGTGGATGATCAGGTCTCGAGTGATTAAGCAGATAGAAAATGGTGGTCACGCCCGCGGCGGTGCGTACCGCGGCGGTGCATACCGCGACCGCCGGCGCACCTCGTCATTGGCTCCTGAAACCCATAGGCCTCAATGTTAGCCAATGCGGCTTCGTATAGCGGTCTTCGACCGCCTACCGCCACGGTGTGCCACGCCAGCGCATTGACCTCACATCCCATTGTCCCACTTCACAGGTCAGGCAGCCGCCATTTCAAGGGCCCACATGGCATAATTTGTACTGCGTCACACAGGCCTAGGCCTTGCATTGCCACACATACACGCCTTTCAATACATAGATAATCGTGTGCTATGCATGCAGTGGTGAACGTACCTGTGATTTGCTTGACTCTGTGCGCCATGTTGTCCTTCCTAGGCACCGTCCACTGGGACTTGCGAGGAGAAGGATGAATCCTCGCGTGTACCGACCGCTGGTGGACCTGTCGACAATGGAAGAACACCACATCATACTACGATACCGACTTGACCGAGCCACTATACATGAACTGTGTGCCCAGCTGGAGCCAGCCCTGATGTCCCCCATCCGCCAACCCACAGGAATTCCCCCTCTAGTGCAGGTTCTGTCAGTCCTCCATTTTTTGGCAAGTGGCTCATTCCAGACAACAGTGGCCATGTCATCTGGAATGTCTCAGCCTATGTTTTCAAAAATCTTGTCTAGAGTGTTGTCTGCCCTGACGAAACACATGCGGCGCTACATTGTATTCCCTGAGGAGGTTGATTTGGCCACTGTGAAGGGTGATTTTTATACCCTTGGACATATCCCCAACATAATTGGTGCCATTGATGGGACCCATGTGGCTTTAGTACCCCCAAAAGACGATGAGCAGGTGTACAGAAACAGGAAAAGTTACCATTCGATGAACGTCCAGGTGGTCTGTTTGGCTGACCAGTACATCTCCCATGTGAATGCCATGTTCCCTGGGTCAGTGCATGACGCGTATGTGATGCGAAATAGCAGCATCCCTTATGTGATGGAACAGCTACAGAGACAACGTGTGTGGCTAATTGGTGACTCTGGTTACCCCAACCTGCCTTGGCTATTGACCCCAGTGAGGAATCCCCGGACCAGGGCAGAGGAACGGTACAATGAGGCCCATGGGCGAACTAGGAGGATCATTGAAAGAACCTTTGGCCTCCTGAAGGCCAGGTTTAGGTGCCTGCATATGACAGGGGGATCCCTGATGTACTCACCAAAGAAGGTGTGTCAGATCATCGTGGCCTGCTGTATGCTTCACAATCTGGCATTGCAACGTCAGGTGCCCTTCCTGCAGGAGGATGGTCCAGATGGTGGTGTTGAAGCAGCTGTGGAGCCTGCGGAGAGTGAAGAGGAGGAAGACGAAGAGGACGACCCAGACAACAGGGACAGAGTTATCCAACAGTATTTTCAGTAGCACACAGGTAGGAATCACCCACGCCATTTAACATTTACTGAAAGCCCCCTGCATCTTTACTTTGTGTATTTCCCCCAGTTCTTTTAAACTGATGTTTGATTTTCCCTTCCCTTTTCAGTGCTGTATGACCCACTGCGTGACTTCTGCTTGGTTAGCCCATGGACTAATGCTTATTGACATCGGTATGTTGTCATCACATAAATAACAGAACATTATTGATAAGTAATGTGTTATACATTTGTAAATAATACAGGCTGACTCCAGAATGATTTCAGTGCAATGAGTGATTTATTTTTAGTGCTATATATTGGTACATGATATTAAAACGGTGATGGGTGAGGGTGGAGTTATGTCCATGGCAGAGTCCAGTTCTCGGTCGCACAGGTGCATTGTCCATATGCCTGTGGAAGGATGGAGCAGGGGCAGTTCAAGGTTGGACAGGGTGACACTGTGGGACAGTGGAATGACATCCGGGGGGATATTAGGCTGGCGGGGGGCTTGGCATCCTACTCTGTCTTCCTTTGAGATCTCAGGTTCCTCTTGCGGGGTGGTTGTTCTTCAGCAGGAGGTGGGCCGTCGTTCTGTGGGGGCCTCCTGACCACTAGCGCCGGCGGAGGTGGTAGGCTGTTCCTGGCTAGTGACAGGGGCCCTTTGCGGTGCCACATGGTCCCTCAATGTGGTTTCTATCCGGTTGAGGGCCTGGACTATGGTCCCCATAGCGGTAGCGATGTTCCTGAGTTCATTGCTGAACCCCATGTACCGTTCCTCCTGCTGTGCCTGGATCTCGGTGAACCTGGCCAGTACCGTCGCCATCGTCTCCTGGGAGTGATGATATGCTCCCATGATGGTGGTGAGGGCCTCTTGGAGAGTCGGTTCCCTGGGCCTGTCCTCCCCCCCCTGTCGCACAGCAGCCCTCCCAGTTGCCCTGTTTCCCCGGGCCTCTGTCCCCTGGACGGTGTGCCCACTACCACTGCCCCCAGGTCCCTGTTGTTGTTGGGGTGTTGGGTCAGCCTGGGTGCCCTGTAGTGGCGGACACACCGCTGATTGACGCGTCCGCGAGACAGAGGCATGGGCCCGCTGGGTGGGAGCTGTGCTGGTGTTCCCAGAGGGGTTTGGGTCTGCTGTGGCCTGTGTCTGTGTGTGGGGAACCGACTGTCCAGAGGTCCCCGATGGTCCGGGCTGGTCGTCAGGTTCTAGGTCGACAGAGCTGCTGTCCTCGCTGGGGGCCTGTTCTGGGGGTGGGATGGACAAATCTGGACCCTCCGTGGCGGTGTGTTGGCGTTCGGGCCCTGCAGGGGTAAAGGAGTATGGTTATTGTTTCTGTGTGTGCCATGGCGTGCATTTTGAGTGCCCTTGTCCCCCAGTGCTGGCATTCCCTTGTGGGAGGTGTTGTGAGGGTTGGGGGGGGGGTGTATGGGTATGTGCAATGGTCATGCTTTGGTGGTGGCTGTCTATGGTTTGTGTTGGCATTCAGGGGTTGGTGTTGTTTAGGGTGGGTTGTGCTGGTGAGACATTGGCAGGGAGGTTGTGTGCTGGGGGGTTGAGATTGGGGGTGAGGGGTTGGCATGCTGGTGGTTGGGGGGGGGTGCAGTAGTTGAGATTCGACTTACCAGAGTCCATTCCTCCGTGTACTCCAGCGAGGCCATCAGGATGCAGGATGTTTACCACCTCTTGCTCCCATGCTGTGAATTGGGGTGGAGTGGGTGGGGGTTCGCCGCCAGTCTTCTGCCCAGCGATGTTGTGCCTGGAGATCATCGAGCGCACCTTCCCCCGTAGGTCGTTCCATCGCTTTCTGATATCTTCCCGATTTCTGGGATGCTGTCCCACAGCGTTGACCCTGTCTACGATCCTTTGCGATAGCTCAGCCTTCCTTGCTATGGTGGTGTGCTGCACCTGTGTGCCGAAGAGCTGGGGCTCAACCCTCATGATTTCCTCCACCATGACCCGGAGTTCTTGGTCCGAAAACCTTGGGTGTCTTTGGGGTGCCATGGGGTGGTGTGGATGAGGTGTGGGGTGGTGTTTGTGGTGATGTGCGTGGTGATATGTGGTGATGTGTGCGTAGATGTGGTGTGGGTGATGAAGTTGGGTTCCTGTGTGTGTTGGGGTTTTCTATTGCTGTGCTCGCTCTCTCTATCTCTATCTCTCTCGCTCTCGCCTTCGCTCCGATTTCCAACTAGTGGGGGTTTGTGGGTGATGTGGGTGTGTGTTTTATAGTTGATTGGATGTGTGGGAGTGTTGTTTGTATGTGTCTCAGGTGTGCGTATTTCAAATTGTCCAATGTGGCTGTGTTTTGGAGCTGTGTGTGTATTTTGACCGCGGCGGTGTGTACCGCCAATGGAATACCGCGGTTGAAAGACCGCCGCGTGGATTCGTGGGTCAGAATGGCATGGGCGTGTTTGTGTTGGCGTGACGGTGGAGGTTTGGTCATCTCCAGTTTTCCGCGGCCCGCGGATGAGGCGGCCTTCCTTGGATGTCGGATTTTTGGCGGTTTCACAGTTGGTGGTCAGAATGACCGTGGCGGTTTACCGCGGCCGCGGCGGTAGAATGGCAGACTTCTGACCGGCGGTAAGGGCCTTTTACCGCCGAGGTCAGAATGACCCCCTACATCTTCCCTTGTGACCTAAAATCACCAATGACATCAACAGCATTGTCCCCACCAAGAGTAACATCCAAAGAAAATACCTCCATAAAGGCCAGCTGGTACACGCAGGAACTTAGAACAGTGAAACAAGACCGCAAACAGCTGGAGAGGAGATGGTGCACCAGAAAGGATGCCTTCAACAGAGCTGCCTTCAAGACCTCCTCCAACCTTTACCAATGCCTGCTGAGGGCAACAGAGAAGACAGCCCATGCCACATGCATTGAAACCAGTGGCAACAACACCAAGGACCTTTTCAACATTATTAAGGAATTCTTCAACCCAGCTGCCAGTGAAAACGACATCACACCCCTACAGGAGCTGTGCGACAATCTCGCTCACTTCTTCCACAACAAGATCGCAATGATGTACAGAAACTTTGAACTTCAACTCACACCTATGGACTTCCTTCTTTTTGGAAGCCGTTACCGAAGGACTGACCGTGAACAACTTACTACCTTGACAGATTCTTCGGGACTGTTGAATTACTTTGTATTAGCATTATCCACTCCAAACAATGAAGGTTACAAATTTGGAACAAGTTAAAAAGACAAAGCCTTGATAAAGTCCCTCTTAGGACGAAACACGTGTCAGCTGAATTTGGATGATTCGGACAATCCTTCTTTCTATTGGATGAAGATAAATCCTTCCGCTTCCAACTCATCAGAGTGGATATCTTCCATCCTTCTAACCAATTTGTTGGACTTTTTATGATCATGTTAGGGGATGAACCACTCTTTGGTTGTGTCAATATATCTATTTGTTCTATTTCTGTTGAACTATCTTCATGTATGGATAGGTTATTTGATATGAAACTTTAGTTATATTGTTAAAAAAGTCTTTGGGAATAACAATTCCTATGTTACACATTAAACTTAATGTATATGATTTATTAATCAAAATAACTTTTTTTCTTCTTTTCAACTTTTTAATTATTATACATTATATTGATACCACTTTTGCAGAAACTCATATTACGGTCCTCTTATACAATTAAGTGATTCATAACTACTTGAACATTGCCAATAGGATAATACTATTTCTCTGTGTGCTCCATTCTCATTTCCTTATAGATTCAATTTGCTGGTACAAGTTATCTTGTTCCGATACACGTGCTTGACAACAGGCATGTTTTGAATGTATGAGCACCTAAACAACACTCTGCATTATAGGAATGTGCGGCAAGCCTAGGTTTTCTGTTGTCAATTTCCTCTAGTGAGAAAAAGAAAAAACCTCTGTAACTGATACGAACCACACACTGACCACCTGGAACATCCTCTCCACTCAAGACATCACCGCCACCATGAAATCCATCCACTTCACCAAATCATCAACAAGCAACTCCTGACATACCTGGAGCAGAACCAGCTACTCAACACATCCCAATACAGCTTCTGCAGCAGTCACATCTCCATACTGCCCTGATCATAGCCACTGATGAAATCCGAACCCTCCTCAGCTAAGGAGAAACAGCAGCTTTGATTCTCCTTGACCTCTTGGCAGCCTTCGACACCATATCACGCCACATGCGGATCGAAAGATCCCACCATATCGGCATCAAATGGGACGCACTAGGATGGATTACTTCCTTCCTCAGTAGAAGAACCCAGAGGCTCCACCTTCCACCTTTCACCTTTGAACCCAAGGAGATCACCTGTGGTGTTCCCCAGGGCTCAACCCTTAGCCCCAGGTTCGTCAACGTGTATATGGCCCTGCTAGCCAACATCTTCAAATCCCAGGGACTCAACATAGTTTCCTATGCAAATGACACACAACTCATCCTCTCACTCACTGACGACCCCTCCACCACCCGAACTAACTTCCACAGGTGCAATTCAACCCTGGCTGACTGGATGAAGAACAACTCCCTGCAGCAGAACACAAGCAAGACGGAAGTACTGATCTTTGGCAATAGCAGCAACACATTGAATGATTCCTGGTGGCCATCAGACCTAGGACCCACACTTCCTTTTTCCAACCACGCCAGAAACCTCGGATTCATCATTGACAACAAGCTCATGAAATCACAGATCAATGGTGTCTCCTCCGTCTGCTTCCTCACTTTGTGCTTGCTATGTAAAATCTTCAAGTGGCTACCCCTACACATGAGAAACATGACATAGGCCCTTATCACCAGCCTACTGGAGTATGGCAAAGCCCTCTATGTAGGAATTGCTGCACACCTCCTACAGAGACTTCAGACCATACAGAATACCGCAGTCAGCCTCCTCCTTGGCCTTTCCTGATGAACCCACATCACACCCTACCTCAGGCAACACCACTGGCTCCCCGTACAGAAGAGATGCCAACTCAAACAGGTGGCCTACGCACACAAGGCTCTACGCAACCAAGAACCCACATACATTAACCTCTGCCAACTGTCGAGAAGACTACGCCCAGCCTCCCTTTCTCTTGCCCATACTCCTTGCAGCTACTGAAGCAGAAGTGGAGGTCACTCCTTCTCTCACATCACAACAAAAACCTGGAACAGCCTCCTTATGCACCTACGAAACAGCACCTCACTTCTGGAATTCCGAATGGCCCTCAAGACCAGGCTGTTCAAGTAAGCTTCCGCGATTTGCAAGCACCTGGATAACCTATCAGGTGATTATCTGCACTTTATAACTCCTGATTGATTGATAGATCATAATTACTTTTGCTGGGAATGCCTTATATATATCCTTTACTTTAATAAAATAATCCTAAAAAGTTAACAGGATTGTTTTTGGGCAACCATTAGATTTCCAAGGAGTAAAAGGCACACAATGAACACTGGTAATTGTGATGTCTCCTTCAAAGCTGCACAGACGTTATGGCAAATAAGACCCTAAACTACCGAAATCACGCCACCATGTTTTTCTCCAGCTTCTTGCAACTCTGGAACCTCACAAGTCTTAGGTTGCAGTGGTGCAAGCACTTTTCAAGATCTTCATTTTCATTTTTATGTACAGTAGTTGCAAGCCTGATTTCTCACTGAGATCTTAGATATTAGAGGCTTGATGTTCCAGTTCACATGTTCTGTTCAGAAAACCTTCTAATTCTTATCTATGGTGTTGAATTCTCCGTACCTACAGAGATTATCTTTTTTTGAAAGTTTTTAGTCCTTGTTGCTCACTTCATATATAGTTCAGTAGTGCCATATCTCCTTCCGCAGTGAGTTACATAGATCAGGTGGAGTAATTTTATCCACAGGGTCCAAAATCAGGCACAGGAGCTCTCTTTTGCCCAGAGTCTTACATATTTGTTATTCTGATGCTGACTTGGTCATAAATTGTGGGATGCTCAGTACCTCTAGGATCATTTAATAGAACACTGGATGCCACCCCAGTACTGATTTCTTCTCTAACAGAGTACTCACTGAAGGACCCAGTTAAAGAGTAACAAGGAAGAATTAATGGCTCGATTAACTTTCAGTGAGAATACCAGCTGTGAAAGGCCAGACGTGTCAAACATATCCTTGGTCACTTCTTCTGAACATCTGGTTGTGAAGAAAATTACTTAATTTTGTAAAAAAAAAAGGAAAAAGATGGTAGGGTCTAAAGAGTGGATGCTAGGTTTTGTAATTGATCCACTAGATTTCCCTTGAATCACTACAGATTTTTATCAGTCATAGTCTTATTAAAATTGTCTGCAAATGTGCACATAACCATAATTTCTTAACTCACCTTAAACTCATTCCTGTTGTTTCACTCTTGATCTGAAGAAATAGTCAAAGCATTGACAAGTTTCTGTTTCTTGAAGAATGTTGTCTTCTAAAAATAACTTTTATTGTTCAAGCACAAGCTGGTAACAATGAGTATGAAAGTATGAGTTCTGAAAACTCCTAATTGAGCATGAAAGTGCCTGCAACACTTTCCAGTAAACCCACAGCCAAAGAGAACATTGTTTTTGGCCACCCACTACTAACTGTAGTTAATGATATTGTGGTAGGCTTAAGATCATTAGAGCTATCCTTGGAATGTGTGGCCAACAGGAGCAAGATAGCTGGCGCATGCTGAGAACACTCCGATCTGTGACCCCGTTATCCGGTAATTTCACAGGCATCAACGGGCTCACTGGATGCTTGCATCAAAGGCATTACACTGAGTTTGGCGTGCTGCTGCCTTACATCACCGCAGCCCATATATTTTTTGCAACAAGGGGCATGGAGCCGAACACGTGGTCGGCTGCGGCCCACACTCACACACAGGAGGCGGGTGACTTCTGCTGCTGCCATTCCCTATGGTAGCTGGGGAGCTGCGACGGGTGGTGGCACGTCCCTGCTTGCGAGTGCTAGAGCTTTTTTCAGGCACAGCCTGCGGTCAAAGGTGGCCTGAGGCATGCAGCAGAATCTGCTGCAAACTGACCGGATCTGAGAGGGCCCATGGCCAAGGACTTGCTGTGGGTCGCGGCGGAGGGGATTGGTGCTGAAAAGGGCCCCTTTTCAGGGAGCTGGAGGTTGCACTGTGATCACTGGGCAGACGAGAGGCACAGGTGAGCCTGAGTTTGTCCCCATTAGGTAAGATACAATACACCTCTGCTGCGGGAATGGGGGGCTTGGGGTCATATTGGACCCAGGCCTTACATCACACTCCCCCCCACTATAAAGGACACCGGCTGCCAGGGTCAGCCCCGCATGGACTGTGGGTTGCCCCCAGGCAAGTAAACCCTGTATTGCTGCCAGTGGGCTTAGTGGACAAAAGGCACAGAACCTGGGAGGGACCTGGGTGCCAGGGCCCCCTCCAGTGAAGTTAATCACAGCAGCGTGCCAGACTACTTTTCCCTCCGTTTCGTTAGGCCATTCTCCAAACGGGCAGGAACCTGACGCAGCGTGGGGCTCTGAGGCGGATGAGACTACACTGGTACACCCATGCTGCCCCAGCCCCATGGGGAGATAACCTTTAGCTACAGCACCCGTGTATGCAACTGTATAATGGGCAGTGCGCCAGGAACCACACTGTAGTGTTGCGCCAGTGATGTGACTGGTCGCTGGGCACTACTATGTGTGAAAGGACCGGAGGGGTGGCGACAAGGTCCATTCATGGTATTTCCCCTCGGGGTTTAGTGTCGATAGTCCTCACCTGTGGTCATGTGACCTAGTTATTAAATAAAGGTGTGGTCGCGTGTGTGGCGGTTAGAGAAGACGGCGGTCGGATGCACGAGAGAGTCTCCGTGCACAACGCCAGACTAACGCCGCACGCCGCTGCACACAGAATCAACCCAGTGTGTCCAGCGTAATTATTTGGTAGTGCCGGCCACCTCCGGCACTACAATTTCGGTGACGAGGGTGTCACTCACACTGCGCTCCGCGCCCCGTGGCGGCCGTTCTGATCGCAGTACTCGTGCCACATGGGCTGCTATGCACAGCCTGCCCTCAGACCGCCCCGCCCTGCTGCATTGACGCTGCTGACAACGCCCGCTTGCACCCCGGTGAGTGCATATATATAGCGTGAAGGCTCAACAGCCTGCCGCTAGGAGCCTCGTCCACGTGGTCCCCAGCCTGTGTTTTGTCTCAGCCTACAAGGCCCAGCCACGCCCCCAGCTTCGCAGATAGGACGCTGTAGCTCACATCGAGTGCTACACGTCGTGAGTTATGTTGAGACTCGCCCCAAGTGAATAATATGCTGCTCACTGCGCAAACTTGTAACAAAAAGTGCCAGTCTCCTGTTTGCTTTGCCTCCCTACAGACCAGAACCTGAACTGCTCCCACAATTTTTTCTCTCTCAGAAAACATAGCTCACTGCCACAAGTGACACTCGTCGACATCGGCTCACACCCTCCAATCAGCAACTACGCCCACCCCCATACCCCATGTCGATCATTCCGCCTGTTGAACCTTTCGTAGTGGAAGGAGCCCCTTCTGCACAAGCTCCAAGGTGAAGAGAGTGGGTGGAGAGGGTCCTACTGTTTTTTGAGGCAACAAAAGTAGAAGATGCACAAAAAGGAGCCCTGCTTATTCATATGGGGGGAAAAGACATCTACAAAATGTCAAAAAACCTCATTGAAGACGCCCCCAAGACACACACCACGTTATAGCAGCCCTAAATAGACATTTTGAGCCCATGGCTAATACTGACTACGAGCGGTTCGTTTTCAGACAAACCCGACAATACACGGAAGAGTCAATCAACTCTTTCCACATGAGGCTGCGTGACCTGGCCAGCACCTGCAGATTCACATATGAAGCAGAAGAGATACGGGGCAGATAATACAAGGGTGTGCATCGCCAAAACTCACGGAACAGATCCTCGAAGAGTCTGGGAGGTCCCTTGGCGACATCCTCATGATGGGACGCACGAAAAAACTATCAAAAGCTCGAGCGTCGCATATGGAGGCAGCCTTACAAAGGCCAGTCAAAGAGGAGGCTGTCAGTGCAATAGCCATGCCCATAAACAGGGCAAAACAATGCACATACAAACCACCGACGAGACCGCGTGGACACTGTGGTGTTCCACCATACAAGCTAACCAAATGCCCGGTGAAAGGAAAGAAATGTGTTGGCTGCGGGAAATTAAACCACTTCATCAAAGTGTGCAGGTCAAGTAGAATCCGAACTGGAAATGCGTCAATTAACGTAACGACAAGCAAGTCAGAACATGGCAGTGACATGGACGATGACGAGGCAGAGGAACATGTCATTCACTCCCTGTTCACAATAGGAAACACGACCCAGTCATCGCAGAAACTATCCAAGTGTCAGATCAAAGTGGATAATCATAACATTCTAGCAGTTGTTGACACAGGAGTGTCAATAAATATCCCTTCGGCCAATGAGTACGGCAAAATGAACCCACCCCCAACTTTGAGCAAAGCAAAAGTCAGAGTATACGCATACGGACAAAACACGCCGCTAGCCCTAAAAGGAGTTTTCCAGACTACCATCACCTATGAGTCTAAAACCGTCCGTACAAAGGTATATGTGGCTGAAGAGGTACACGGAATGCTATTGTGTTGCAAGACAGCAGAAGAACTATAGGTAGTTACATTTGCTTTTGGTATACACCAAGAGTCAGTGGAAGAGCTCCTCACTCAGTACCACAAAATGTTCAAAGGAATAGGGTGTTTGAAAAACAAGGAGGTGAAGCTACACATTGACAAAACTGTCCAACCAGTCGCGCTTCGTCACCGACGCATAGCATTCCACCTCAGACGACAAGTAGAAAAGGGGTTAGACCACCTTGAAAAAGCTGGGATCATCGAGAGAGTAACGGGGCCAACACCGTGGGTGTTGCCAATCGTAGTGGCACGAAAGCCAAAGCAACTCGTGAGGTACGCATCTGCGTTGATATGCGACTTCCCAATGTAGCCATCAGACGAGAAAGACACTTAACACCCACGATAGACGACATAATTAGAGAACTCAGCGGGTCGTGCTGGTTCTCAAAGCTCGCCCTACGGTCAGGATACCATCAGCTAGTTCTGTCCAAAGAGTCACGCTACAGCACAACCTTCTCCACACACGTGGGTTTGAGGCACTACAAGCATTTAAACTTTGAAATATCCAGTGAGGCTGAGGTATTTCAAAATACCATGATGGTTTCCGTGTAGTGGCGTAGCCGAGGCCTGTTGGCCCCGCCCACCCCGGATTCCGGACGCCGTCAGTTTTCAGCGCGTGGGACGCGGAGCGGTCAGAGAGAAGCTGCCCTCCCTCCATCGGCTCGCCAGCTTCTTTTACTGCGTTCTGTGAACCGAGACGAATTATGGCAACGGCAACGGCACCCGATCGCGAGGGCCTGTGCACACAGGACTGAGGAGGATTTCTGGAGCGGTGTGCTCCGATTGCTGTTACCGCTGCTGTCACAATAACGCTGGGCTCACCACCCGTGTATCTATCCATGAACGTTGGATTCAGCAGGGGGAGCGCTACAAAGGAGGATGTCCTTCTCGCTCCTTCCCAGCACCTGTGAAATCAAGTAAGAGGAGGAGGGAAGGAAGGTGGCTGGACTTGCTGGGCCCTAGACAAGACACTAGGGGCCAGATGTAGTAAACTAAAATTTTGCGACTTGCAAATAGCGAGTCTGACCGACTCGCAATTTGCACCTCGCAAAATGGGATGCAGAAAGGTGTCTCAGACACCTTCTGCGACTCGCTATGGGGTCGCAAAGACCCACCTCATCAATATTCATGAGGTGGGTCGCAGTTTGCGACCCCATAGCGAGTCCCTGCACTCACAGGGATGGTGGCCTGCTGTAGTCAGCAGACCTCCATGTTTGTGACTGCTTTTTCAATAAAGCAGTTTTTTTTTCTTCATTTTGCAGCCCGTTTTCCTTAAAGGAAAACAAGTTGCAAAATGAAAAAAATTACAAAACCATTTGGTTTAGTTTTTTTTCAGAGTAGGCAGTGGTCCATAGCATTTTTCGCAGTTTGCGACATGCAAAAGGCTTCCTACATCTGGCCCTAGGTGCTTTAATGGACTTAATTCAGGGGCAGGCTCTTGCAGTACTCACCCGAACTGAACTGTTTTGTTTTTCTAAAGCAGACTAAGCAAACTATAAAATGCTAAATATTAGAAATTGAAAACGTTAAAAACACTAAAACACTAAGACACCTATTAAGCGAATTATTACTGAGTAATATCCGAAGCTGTACTCCTCTCCTACTACAGGGTCATCTATTGTGGGGTATTTCAATCGATCGAAGACGAAGTACCAGGTGTCAAGTTGAAATATGCTTTTTTCAAGGACAGTGTTTACAATCTAAATGAATGTTTAGTAGCTACAATGTTATTTGTTACCCAGCTTGGCACAGCTGGCTATCCTTGCACTCCTTATCAGCCAGCGAGGTGTGCTATCAAAAGGGTGATACAGAACGTGATAACAGCAGTAATAGGACTAGCTGGATTAGTGAGAGCATTTCCTTACACCTTGAAAATAAACATGACACCAAAAACTGCCCGGAACTCTGGCGATAAGACTGATAATACGCATAGGAATGGATAAAGGGGATTCAGCTGGAGCAAGCAGGCGCCCTACCTCGATAATGGCCAAACCAAATGGGAAAAATCCTACTGGCCTTGGGAAAGATGCCAAGACTGACAACAGCATCACTCCCCTTTTGGAGGTTAGGGGGAAAGACAAAAGTCAGTCTATTATTAGTCTTTTCTTGCAGTGGGGGCACAAGAAAGTTGCACTGGACGCACAATCCCCCCTCCTGTAAATAATCAGCCTGTAACAGAAACCATATCCTTGGGTACCTACAGCGAGAAGGTTCTTACCGAGATTAAGGAACCCCTTATAAAAGCTGCACAAGGCGATGATGGTCTATCAGGGGCCCTGGATAGCAGTGTGGTGACAAGAAAGAAGAAGAGTGGTTCCCCAATCAGTAAAAAGGGGCTTCAAGCACAGCAGTCTGAGACCCTAACCGGGGGAGAGGCTGCAAGTGATCTGTATAATATAACAGCTACATTGGGTACTGAAGCTGTGCAATATGTGCCTCCAAAACTGATGGGAGGAGACAAGGAAACCGAAAGAGGCCTGAAACCTCCGGATTGGGCTAAAGAGAGCGGTGATAAATTTTATTCCCTGACAGAGGAATCCGATCTTACTAGCGGTGAGCATAGTGTAAGCAAATCCAGTATCAGTATGTCCTCCGAGACTGGAAACATATCATCAAGCAACAAACCCACAGTACGGCAGCGGCAACGTAAGTGCACAAAAACGCGGTCTGGCCCCCACGAGGGCACTGAATTCTCTACATCTAGCGGTAGCAAGACTCTTAAATGGGATTACTCTGGCATTAGACTAACAGATATTCCTACTGCGAATGGTCAACAGAAGGCTAACAACAATATGGAAGGAAGTACAGGAGGTCCGATAAGTAGCGTATGTACGGTTGGCGCTGATTCCAGGATGTTGCAATCGATACACAACTCAATCAAAGAACTCCAAACAGAGACTAGGATCAAAAATCGCCTCGCAAGAGTTGCTACAAAGCGTTTGCAAGGAACAGTTCGCAAAGTTGCAAAGTCATGTACCGAAATTTAAACTAAATTGTGCTCTATGGAGGAAAGGATAGCAGCAGTTGAAGTGGACGTTGATGCCCTAAGAGAACAGTGTGTTACGCAAGATGACCAACTGACTGATATAATGTGGAAGCTGGAAGATTACGAGAATCAACAGAGAAGAAATAACCTGCGTTTCTTGGGCATTGACGAAGAGTTGGAAGGGAGTGATATTCAAGCCTACATGATTAAGCTCTTACGGGGGGCTTTCCTGGAATTGGCTAACTGGGACTGGGAAACTGAAGTTCAGCGTGTTCATAGGTTTCCGGCAGTTCCACGGGAGGGAGAGCACTCAGCAGAACCTAAATATCCTAGAGCCATCCTAGTCTTTTTTGGTAATTACTTGTTACGGCAGGCCATTTTCAACAAAGCTCGTCCAAATGCCCCATGTAGTGTGGAAGGAGTTACTTTTTTTACTCGGCCTGATTTTTGCCATACAACTGTTGAGCGCAGATGGCGGCTCCAACAGCTGTTTAAACCATTTTTGGATAAGGGAGGGGAAGCTTATCTGATGGCCCCTGCTCGCCTAAAAACGGTGGTAAATGGGAAAATAAGAGTGTTTACATCAGAGATCCAAGCAATAGAATATCTGATGGGGCTCAAAGATGGGGGTCAAATATGTTAAAATGAGTTCGGGGGCGGGCGGGCGGCTCACATCTATACGACACCAACATTCAGGCCAACGGTGGTCTGATTGCTCAACAGGATGGGGGGGCTGGCTGGGAGAGGGAGAGCCCAACCAGTCCTAGTGGGGGATGATGGGGTGGATGGGAGTGGTGTGGGGAGGGGGATGGAAGAGGGGCACGGGAGGAGGGTGAATGGGGGGGAAGAAAAAATGGGAAAGGAAGGGAAGGGATAAAGAGAATTGCGAGAATTACAAGGGCAAGGGTGGAAACGGAGGATGGAAGAATACCTAAGATACCCGAGATATCACTTAGCCAGGTAGAAAAGCAATTGAAAAGCAACTGGAGGGAGGAAAAATAAATAAATAGAAAATGACTAGACTTCGAATAGCCTCAATTAACATTTTCAGATTAAACGATCCCCGAAAAAGAAGAAAAGTTACAGAAGACTTAAAAACTCTTAGGGCTGATATCTGTCTGCTACAAGAGACACATGTGGAATACAAGAATAGTAGAATTTTAGGGTCACTTGGTATGAGAACGATAGTCTGCTCAGAACAAGATGTTAAAACTAAAGGGGTGGCAATATTGGATCGGAGCAATAGACTAAAATTCGCCAGACAGAAGGCCGACAGGAATGGTAGATGGGCAATCGCAGAATGTCGCTATGGAAAAGGATGTTTTACTTTATGCTCTATATATGGGGTAGTTACTGACGATCCGGTAGTAATGGATACCCTGGCAATAGAACTAGCAGGATGGTCTCCCCCGTATATTCTTTGTGGGGATTTTAATTTTAATGGCCCCTGGGATGGATTGCAGGATTTATTAACACCCGTAGCTAAGAAATATCAGGGACGCAAGCCTCGCGTATTCAATGCAATGGTTGGCATTCAGAAAGAGCTAGGATTGGTGGACGCCTGGGTAAAGCTATGTGACCCAGATCCTGGATATACTTATTTCTCGGCCCCTCATGCGAAGCTGGCTCGGCTTGATTTCTTCTTGACATCCCCTGAACTGTTAAGGCATGCGAGCATGGAACTATTCCCACAGATTATGTCAGACCATAACCCATTAGTATTGGACTTGGATTTAGATGGTCTCGAGCATAAAGTCAGGAGGTGGACCTTTGAAAGAGGGCTTCTTAAGGATCCTGAATATTGTGACTATATGAGAAACTAGATAGTCAAATTTTTGGGGATTAATCAGGGGTCGGCCCCATTAGAAATGGTCTGGGACACTTTAAAAGCAGGAGTACGGGTGGAAACCCTTAGCTTTAGCCTTAGGAAACAAAAAAGTACCCAAAGTAAAATAAAGGACTCGCATATGAAGCTCAGGGATGTAGAAAGGCAGCTGATTATAGCCATAGAAAAGGGAGAGGATATATACAACATTCAGGAGCAGATCACTATAGCAAAGGCAGCAATAAATGAGGTTACTG
This sequence comes from Pleurodeles waltl, assembly GCF_031143425.1. Taxonomy (NCBI): domain Eukaryota; kingdom Metazoa; phylum Chordata; class Amphibia; order Caudata; family Salamandridae; genus Pleurodeles; species Pleurodeles waltl. The sequence continues at coordinate 873,696,116 of NC_090440.1, forward strand.
CAAAAAGAATAGCAGAAAAATATCTGGCGCGACGTTCTGAAGGGTACGAGTTTGGAGAAAGATCCGGGCACCTGTTGGCGGTAAGGGCATGCCATAAAGTAGCAGCTGGGAACATCGGAGAGATTAGGGACCAGCAAGGACAAATAGTAATAGATGCAGATGGGATCAGGAAGGTGTTCCAGAGATATTATACAGAACTATATAACGCTACATCTACATTTTCAGATGCAGAGATGCTAGAATTTCTAAACTCTATCGAGATTAGTAAATTGTCAGAGGAAGATTATCTGTATCTGGAGGGACATATTGATAGTCTAGAACTAGACAAGACATTGAGTGAACTTGCCACTGGGAAAGCTTCTGGCCCTGACACGATCCCCCTAGAGTTTTATAAAACTTTTAAAACACTACTGCTCCCTCTGATGATGGAGCTATTTCTTCAGGTACAGAATGGTAGCAAAACCCCGCCATCTTCGGATATGGCCAACATAGTGGTTTTTCTGAAGAAAGGGAAGGCCCCACAGAGCCCGGGTGCATATCGGCCAATCACACTGATTAATAGCGATGTTAAAATCTATTCAAAAATACTTGCTGCTCGACTATCTTTGGTGATTAAGAAATTGGTAACACCTAGACAACATGGGTTTGTCCTGGGTAGAGACACTACTGAACATATTTGAAGAGTCATCACACTCTTCGATTCTACAGAAGTGGCGGAGGAACCTATGGCAGTCGCAATATTAGATGCAGAGAAAGCATTTGATCGGGTAAATTGGAAGTATCTGTGGCAGGTTATGGAAAATTATGGTTTTGGGAAGATATTTATTCTAGCAATAAGAGCTATATACAGGTCGCCGGGAGCGAGAATACAGCTAATGGGAGGGCAATCCGAGTGTATCCAAGTAGGGCGGGGTACTAGACAGGGATGCCCATGCTCCCCGCTGTTGTTTGCTCTCTATATAGATTCCCTGCTCAGACAGCTTGAAGGGAATAATAGGATTCCGTCGCTGTGCAGGTATGGATGGGACACAAAAGTCTTAGCAGACGCGGATGATATAGCCATTATAACTTCTAACCCAGATCTACCATTGAAAGAAGTCGAAGAGGTGACGAGCAAATTTTGGATGTTTTCTGGATATTTGCTAAATAGAACAAAAATGCAACTGCTGATTAATCGATATGCGAGCACTCAGGATAACCGGAGGGTTGATCATGCAGTATATCTGGGTATCGACATTACTCCAAGAGTAGGAGAAATTATCAATTTGAATCTGCCCCCAATACTGGTGAAAGCCAAATACGATATGAATAGATGGAATAATTTGCATATGACTATAATGGAGAGGTGTAATGTGGTTAAAATGATTCTCCTCCATAAATTATTGTACATCTTCTGCGCTATACCACTGAGCTTCACAAATTCTCGGTTTGAGGAGATGGATCGGTTAGTTATGAAATTTATTTGAGCATATGGCAAGTGCAGAAGAGCGGGTAAATTTATGTCTCTACCTTGGTGTAGGAAGTTGGCTCTGTATGTACTATTTCAAAGTAAGAAATAGCATGCACAGAGTCCAAGGGTTCCCCTTATAGGTAAGATAGTGGAACAAAGAGATAATTCTAATGCTCTATTTTGTGGTAGTGTGGTCGAGCAGTAGGCTTATCAGAGGGTAGTGTTAAGCATTTGTTGTACACACACAGGCAATATATGAGGAACACACACTCAAAGACAATTCCAGGCCAATAGTTTTTTGTATAGAAAAATATATTTTCTTAGTTTATTTTAAGAACCACAGGTTCAAGATTTACAACCAATACTTCAAATGAAAGGTACTTCACTTAGGTATCATAGGAACTTTGAATCAGCAAAATAGCATGTACATTTTTAGCAAAAATGGCAATAAGCTATTTTAAAACTGGACACTGTGCAAATTTCAACAGTTCCTGGGGGAGGTAAATATTGGTTAGTTTTGCAGGTAAGTAAACCACCTACAGGATTCAAAGTTGGGTCCAAGGTAGCCCACTGTTGGGGGTTCAGGGCAACCCCAAAGTTACCACACCAGTAGCTCAGGGCCGGTCAGGTGCAGAGGTCAAAGTGGTGCCCAAAACACATAGGCTTCAATGGAGAAGGGGGTGCCACGGTTCCAGTCTGCCAGCAGGTAGGTACCCTCGACTTCGGAGGGCAGACCAGGGGGGTTTTGTAGGGCACCAGGGGGGACACAAGTCAGCACAAAAAATACACCCTCAGCGGTACGGGGGTGGCCAGGTGCAGAGTGCAAACAGGCGTCAGGTTTGCAATGGAGTTCAATGGGAGACCCAGGGGTCTCTTCAGCGAAGCAGGCAGGCAAGGGGGGGGGGCTTCTCGGGGTAGCCACCACCTGGGCAAGGGAGAGGGCCACCTGGGGGTCACTTCTGCACTGGAGGTCGGATCCTTCAGGTCCTGGGGGCTGCGGGTGCAGTGTCTTTACCAGGCGTCGGGCTCTTAGAAGCAGGCAGTCGTGGTCAGGGGGAGCCTCTGGATTCCCTCTGCAGGCGTCGCTGGGAGGCTCAGGGGGGTCAACTCTGGCTAATCACAGGGTCGTAGTCGCTGGGGAGTCCTCCCTGTAGTGTTGTTTCTCCGCAGGTCGACCCGGGGGCGTTGGGTGCAGAGTGCAAAGTCTCACGCTTCCGGCGGGAAACGTGGAGTCCTTTTAAAGTTGTTTCTTTGTTGCAAAGTTGTTTCTTCTTTGGAGCATAGCCGCTGTCCTCAGGAGTTCTTGGTCCTTTTAGATGCAGGGTAGTCCTCTGAGGCTTCAGAGGTCACTGGACCCTGTGGAACGCGTCGCTGTTGCAGTTTTTCTTGAAGCGGGGAGACAGGCTGGTAGGGCTGGGGCCAAAGCAGTTGGTGTCTCTGTCTTCTCTGCAGGGCTTTCAGGTCAGCAGTCCTTCTTCTTCTTCAGGTTGCAGGAATCTAGTTTCCTCGTTTTTGGGGATCCCCTAAATACTGAATTTAGGGGTGTGTTTAGGTCTGGGAGGGCCGTAGCCAATGGCTACTGTCCTTGAGGGTGGCTACCCCCTCTTTGTGCCTCCTCCCTGAGGGGAGGGGGGCACATCCCTATTCCTATTGGGGGAATCCTCCAAAATCAAGATGGAGGATTTCTAAAGGCAAGGGTCACCTCAGCTCGGGACACCTTAGGGGCTGTCCTGACTGGTGGGTGACTCCTCCTTGTTTTTCTCATTATCTCCCCTGGACTTGCTGCCAAAAGTGGGGGCTGTGTCCAGGGGGCGGGCATCTCCACTGGCTGGAGTGCCCTGGGGCATTGTAACACGAAGCCTGAGCCTTTGAGGCTCACTGCTAGGTGTTACAGTTCCTGCAGGGGGGAGGTGTGAAGCACCTCCACCCAGAGCAGGCTTTTGTTTCTGTCCTCAGAGAGCACAAAGGCCCTCACCACATGGGGTCAGAAACTCGGCTCTCAGCAGCAGGCTGGCACAGACCAGTCAGTCCTGCACTGAACAATTGGGTAAAATACAGGGGGCATCTCTAAGATGCCCTCTGTGTGCATTTTTTAATAAATCCAACACTGGCATCAGTGTGGGTTTATTATTCTGAGAAGTTTGATACCAAACTTCCCATTATTTAGTGTAGCCATTATGGAGCTGTGGAGTTCGTTTTTGACAGACTCCCAGACCATATACTCTCATGGCTACCCTGCACTTACAATGTCTAAGATTTTGCTTAGACACTGTAGGGGCATAGTGCTCATGCACCTATGCCCTCACCTGTGGTATAGTGCACCCTGCCTTAGGGCTGTAAGAGGGGTGACTTACCTATGCCACAGGCAGTGTGAGGTTGGCATGGCACCCTGAGGGGAGTGTTATGTCGACTTAGTCATTTTCTCCCCACCAGCACACACAAGCTGGCAAGCAGTGTGTCTGTGCTGAGTGAGGGGTCCCTAGGGTGGCATAAGACATGCTGCAGCCCTTAGAGACCTTCCCTGGCATCAGGGCCCTTGATACCAGGGGTACCAGTTACAAGGGACTTACCTGGGTGCCAGGGTTGTGCCAATTGTGGAGACAATGGTACATTTTAGGTGAAAGAACACTGGTGCTGGGGCCTGGTTAGCAGGATCCCAGCACACTTCTCAGTCAAGTCAGCATCAGTATCAGGCAAAAAGTGGGGGGTAACTGCAACAGGGAGACATTTCCTTACACTTGGGAAAAGGGGGGGTGGTCTCTACCAAATATGAAACTATATCAACTTGCAGCAGCTTTTCAGTATATGCGCCCATTATGGGGGGGAAAGACAGAAGAGACTGAGGTAGAGTATTGTCCAAACATCTATGAGCTGCTTGTAGGATCAGCAGCAAACGGATGTTTGTTAACGTTTCATGAACCTCGGTATTACAGGAAAGCTCGATATAAGGTACTAGAGGCGGCCTATAAATGTTGGCAGTCATGGCGGAAGAAGAATAGGTTGGGAAGATTCAATTATTAAACTATAATAAAGAACAACCCGTCGCTCCCTGAAATATTTAAGGATAATTAAATGGTAAAATGGGCTTCTTTAGGCATAGAAAGGTTAGGAGACTTTTTTGATGATCTCGGGGTTAAAATGTTTAAGAGTGTTCAAGAACAGTATGGTCTAGAACAAAGGGATTTTTTCAAATATTTACAGATAGAAGACTTTTTGGGTAAAAAAACGGGGGGCACAGGGATTCAGAAGTAATCTGCTGCTTAAGGATATCTTGGAAAAATCTAATATAACAATCAAATTAATTTACTCATCACTGATGGAAGAACAGCCCAATGATTTGGAGAAGTATAGTGAGAGGTGGAAGGGCAAGCTGGCCGATAGAAGTATTAACTTTTTCAAATCATTAGAACTGGGACATACCATGCTATTTTCTTCCTCATTGCAAGCACAACATTTTAAGACAGTGTTTGACTTGTATCATACACCAGCTCATCTCACCAAGTGGGGTGGTTCACTAGGGACAAACTACCCAAGATGTGGGGTTTACGGAGCAGACCTCGCTCCTATGTTTGCCACCTGCGGGGAATTGAGGGCATTGAAAGATGGCTTTCAACTTGTGTTAAAAGGGGTAGTGGGATATGATCTGGACCTTAACCCTGAGATCATGGTCTTGGGGGTTGCCAAGGAAACGAGGGGACGCCATAGAGCGTTCATCTTTCTTGCCATGGCGGTTTATCGATTATGCATCTCCTCTGCATGGCTGAACCCACGACCACCATCATGGCAGCAGTGGCTGGGCAAATTATTGTCTGTGTATCATTTGGAAGCTGCATTGTATGAACGTAAGGGGAGATCGGCCAAGAAAAAAGGGAAAGAAATATGGGGACAATTTCAGGAATGGATCCTGGCCCATTAATGTATGACTAGGTCAAAGCTTTGCCCTCTGACATAATAAAAACTCAGTTTCTTTAGGTTAATTAGATTATGTAATAATTTTCCGATCTCTTATGTTATGGGTAAATTAATGTATGATTGTAATTATTTCTCTTTCTTTTCCAAAGAAAAAAAAAAAGAAAAAAAAGGAAACACGACCCAGTCGTCGAAGAAACTACTCAAGTGTCAGATCAAAGTGGATAATCATAACATTCTAGCAGTTGTTGACACAGGAGCATCAATAAACATCCTTTCGGCCAATGAGTACGGCAATATGAACCCACCCCCAACTTTGAGCAAAGCAAAAGTCAGAGTATACGCATACAGACAAAACACGCCGCTAGCCCTAAAAGGAGTTTTCCAGACTACCATCACCTATGAGTCTAAAACCATCTGTACAAAGGTATATGTGGCTGAAGAGGGACACAGAATGCTATTGGGTTGCAAGACAGCAGAAGAACTATAGGTAGTTACATTCGCTTTTGGTATACACCAAGAGTCAGTAGAAGAGCTCCTCACCCAGTACCACAAAGTGTTCAAAGGAATAGGGTGTTTGAAAAACAAGGAGGTGAAGCTACACATTGACAAAAGTGTCCAACCAGTCGCGCTTCGTCACCGACGCATAGCATTCCCCCTCAGATGACAAGTAGAAAAGGAGTTAGACCACCTTGAAAAAGCTGTGAAAAATCTGGGATCATCGAGAGAGTAATGGGGCCAGCGCCGTGGGTGTCGCCAATCGTAGTGGCACGAAAGCCAAAGCAACTCGGTGAGGTACGCATCTGCGTTGATATGCAACTTCCCAATGTAGCCATCAGACGAGAAAGACACTTAACACCCACGATAGACGACATAATTAGAGAACTCAGTGGGTCGTGCTGGTTCTCAAAGCTAGCCCTAAGGTCAGGATACCATCAGCTAGTTCTGTCCAAAGAGTCACGCTACATCACAACCTTCTCCACACACGTGGGTTTGAGGCGCTACAATCATTTAAACTTTGAAATATCCAGTGCGGCCGAGGTATTTCAAAATACCATACAGGAGCTGCTAGTGGACTTGCCAGGCACCATCAATGTCAGTGACGACATACTGATTCATGCACCAACCATAGCGGAACACCACTCCCGGCTCAAGAGTGTTCTACTGAGGATACAAGAGTCAGGTTTGACCCTTCACCGCCGGTAATGTGAATTCTTAAAAAAATCTGCTACAATTCTTTGGATATGTATTTTACGCCGCTGGAGTAGCATCTGACCCAGCAAAGGTGCAGGATGTCAAGAACGCCCCTCCCCCTCCTGTGTAACAGAGATCCGAAGTTTTTAGGGATGGCAAATTATTATTTTTTAAACATGTTTTTATTGATTTTTCAAAAACGAAAGCCATACATTTTCTTGCATACAAAGTCATTGATAGCAGTTTGTCATTGGTTGCAGTCTGTCGTCTGGCTCTCCCATATTAAGGTCAATATATATAACAAACTATTAAGAACTTGTGTGCACTTCCCGGTCCGCTATTTCTACCCAACACTTCCGAAGTTGCCGCCACGTAGGACAAAGCGTTCAGTTGTAATGTGGTTCTATTGCCACTGGTGACAGGGGCCCTCATCGCCACATGGGTGAGGGCGGGGGGGGCAGAGGAAACAGGGGGGGGGGCAAGGTGGAGGGATATGGCACAATGGATCATAGCGCTGGTGTCTATTGGTTGAGTGTGCAGGCCTTTTGGTGCTGTGGCATGCATGCATTGGGGGGGCTGCTGTGCTATCAGTGCTGGCAAGGCATTGATGATGGATATGTTTGTGTCCCCAAGTGTAGTATTGCCTTTCTGCCGGGGGCTGGGCCCGCGGCCTTCCAGGTGGGTGCAGCTGTCTGTGATTCAGGGGGGTCTTTCATCATTTTTGGCTTCTAGACTGGACACCAAGACGCCCCAGGCCTCGCAGCCCGCCTGTCGCAGTCCCCTACGAGCTAAATTTGTTAATACCTGATGCTCAGCGCGAGCCCAGCGTAACGTGAGGGCAAGCCAGACTTTTAAGTCGGGCGTGTTGCGAGCCTTCCAGTTCATTGCTATCAATCTTTTGTACATTGCATACGCTAGATCTATAAACCTGTGCAAGTGTTTATTTATTTTCGTCCTTGTCCTTAGTCCGAGTAGACAGGATTTGGGATTCGTGTCCAGGTTGAGCCCCGTGATTTCCGCTAGGGCTGTGACCACCCCCTCCCATTCCCCCCGTAACCGCGGGCACTCCCAGACCATGTGATAGAACTGTGCTGCTGGTGTTTTGCATCTGGGACAGGCTGGATCCGACCCGGGGAACATGCGTTTAATCCTGGCCGGCGCCAGGTATGTCTGATGTAGATAATTGAACTGTGTATATCGGAATCTGGGGTTTCTTGAGACCTCACGTGTGTGGCACAGAGCTTTTGGCCATTCTGTCCCTGAGATCGGAGTGGGCAATACGATGTTCCACCTCTCCCTAGCTTTCTGCAGGTTGTCTTCCGGGGGTCTTTTCAGAAGTTTATAAAGGTTTGAGACTGCTTTTCCTTGGAGGTCCCAGTTCAGCATGTGGTGCAGGGTGACTGAGATATCAGGCTCTACGTCGCCAGATGCCCACGTTTTCCTGATTGCATGGCATATCGCGTGATATGCCAGGAATTGCCCCGGATTGATCTCTGTAAGGGCCTGTATAGCTTCGAAGGTCATTAATTTCCCTTCCTCAAAACAGTCTCCTACTGCACTTATACCCGCGTCTAACCAAGTTGTAGGTGAATATGAGCCGGCTTCCACCCACCCGGGGAGCCGATCCAATGGGAGGAGTGGTGAGTAGGGTAGTTTTTTAACTCCCTTTTGGATATACTTCTTCCAATATGTGTGTGCCACTATCATCAACGGGTTTGTGCATGTGCTTTTGGTCTGCTTATCCAACAACCAAACTAGTATGGGAGTGCCTTGGAGTCTGGATTGCAGCCATATAGTTTCTGCCGAGCTAGGTCTATGGAGCCAATTTAAGATCCACTGCAGCTGTGCGGCCGCAGAATAGAGCTCAAAGTTTGGGGCGCCCAGTCCACCCATTGCTACCGGGTGATGCAGCGTGGTAAGTGCAACCCGCCTTCTGCCCTCGCCCCACACCAGTTGTAGTAGGATGGAGTTCAAGCCAGCGAAAAAGCTTTTGGGGATAATGATTGGTAGGGCCGCAAAATAATACAACAGTCTAGGCAATATCAGCATGTTTGCTATAGCTACTTTACCCAGTGGTGAGAGTGGTAATTTATTCCAGAAGCGTATTGAGCTCTTAACAGAGGAAACCGCTTTCCCCAGATTTCCATTCCTTAGATCTTCCGCCCTGTGGTAGACGTTGATCCCTAGGTATTTAAATGTGTCGAAGCACCATTTTAGGTGGCCTGGTGGGGCACTTTCTTGCCTCGCAGGGGGCCAGCTGGTTAGTGGGAATATACAGGATTTCCCCCAGTTAACTATTAGACCAGATACCCTTCCGAACTCAGACAGCAGCGACATCACTGGGGGCAGCGACTCCTCCACTCTGCATATGTATATCAGGGCATCATCTGCGTATAATGATATGGAGTGGAGAGTACCGTTCCTTGACACCCCCCATTCTTCTTTTTTGGCACGGACGCGTGCAGCTAGTGGTTCCATCGCTAAGGCAAATAGGAGGGGGGAGAGGGAGCAGCCCTGTCTTGTTCCCCTGCTAATCGGAAAGCTTTCTGATATTACTCCTCCCGTCTTCACCCTAGCCTGTGGGGCAGTGTACAGAATGAGTACCCAGTTTGTGAATTTTGGACCGATACCCAGTAACTGCATAGTGGCAAACAGGAAGTCCCATTCTAATGTATCAAACGCTTTTTCTATGTCGAGCGATATCACCACCTCCTCGAGTGCGGTCGGGGGGGTGTCACCCATCACACTGAGCAGCCTCCGGATATTTAGGAAGGTGTTGCGTTGCGGGATGAATCCATTCTGGTCATCGTGTACCAGGATATGCATGTAGGGAGGTAGTCTGTTAGCCAGGATTTTGCCAAGTATCTTACAGTCTAGGTTCAACAGTGAGAGAGGTCTGTAAGACCTGACGTCAGTGGGGTCGCGCCCCTGCTTTGGAAGGACCACTATCATTGCCTCTCTCATTGAGGGGGGCAGGATACCGTTGGTCCCTGCTTCTTCAAACGTTTTTAGGAGATGTGTGTTAAGGTGTGTCGCAAAAGTGGAGTAGTATTCTGATGGCAGGCCGTCTGTCCCTGGGGCTTTATTCTTAGGTAGTTGTTCGAGGGCCTTATTCAGTTCCCCTAATGTGATGGGGGCTTCTAGTGTCTCTCTGTCGACGTGCATTAGTTGGGGCAGGGGAGAATCTGCTAGAAAGGACTCAAGCTGTTGGGTGGTGCATGATGTGCTTTTGGTGTATAATTGTTTATAATATTCCCTAAACGCATCGTTTATTTTTACCTGTGTGGTAACTATTGCGCCTGCGTCTGTTCCTATCGCCCCGATTGGAGGGCACCGCGGTCCTCCCGCAGTAGCCATGCGAGCAGCCTACCAGATCTGTTGCCTTCCGACTGTAGCCTAGCCACGTGGTGTTTGTGATCGTGAAGGCGTAATGTAGCATCAGCCTTTGCATGTTCCGCGCGCGTTTCCTTCAGGGCCGTGTATGGCGTTTCATTGTGGGCAACTGCGTTTTCTAGTGCTCTTAGTTTCTTCTCCAGCTTGCTAACCTCTGCATGGAGTGTGCGCCTCACCCCCCATGTAGTGGAAATACAATGTCCGCGGATCACCACTTTGTGTGCGTCCCACTCCATTTCTCTTAGTTTCGTGGTGCCGGTGTTTAATTCCCAATACTGTTTTAGCGCTGTTCTCAGTGAGTCTGTGAATGCAGGGTCGTGTAAGGCTTGCGCTTGTAGCCTCCACGTTGGAATAGCCTGGCGCTTCCTGCCCCAGTCCAAAACTATTTTAAGCGGTGAGTGATCTGATAGTGTCTTGGCTAGGTATTCTATTCCACTGGTCCCTGTGCAGATCTCCTGAGTGCCCCACATCAAGTCTATCCTGGTGTGTACCTTATGTGGTGCTGAATAAAATGAATATTCCCTATGTCGTGGGTGTTTCATGCGCCATATGTCATGGAGGCTCATGTTACTAGCCCATGTCGATAATGGGCGGCTGAGGTGTCTGATGACTGTTGAATATGTGGGGGGATTTGACCTGTCCAATGCTGGATCTGGCGTGCAGTTGAAGTCACCTCCCCATATGGCGGGTGTTTCGGGGTTCGTTAGTAACGCTGGAGTGAGTGTGCTCAGGAACTCCGGCAGTGCGCTATTGGGAGCGTATACCCCTATAATTGACAATTGTTTGCCGTCCAGTTTACCCTCCACTACCACATATCTGCCCTCGTGATCTATCTTGTGTGATGTTTGGATAATGGGGACATTCCCTGCTATCCATATGAGTACCCCCCTTGCGAAGGTTGAATAGGATGTGCCCACAATCTGACCCCCCCATTTACTACGTAGATCCTGCAGGTCTGGGTCCCGCAGGTGAGTCTCTTGTAGGATTGCAATATGTGTGCCATGGCATTTGAGTCGTGCGTGCACCCTGGATCTTTTGCCCGGAGTCCCCAGTCCCCTGACGTTCCAAGTGACTATGTCATATTTGTATGTGCTATGGGTTGTGGATTGGGCCATATTCAATTTGTGAGTATATGTCTTGTTCCCCGGATCCCGGGAGGCCCATTGGGTCTCCGCCGCCCCCGCCACCCCTGCGGGCGGGCCCCTCGTCTCCGGGCACTTATCCAGTGTTGTGAGCAGACCGGTAGTGCACAAACTAATAGTTACCCTCTTTCCCTCCCCAACTGGATCCCAACCCCAACTGTGAACTTGCAACAGGCTACACACCCATTTTAGGTGCGGGCTAAGTTGTATCCGTATGGATGTCTGCGGGGGAGCAATAATACTGTCCGGATGCGGCTCATTTTAGGGGCTCGCATCCTTCTGCAGACACGGTCCGCAATTGGCTTGGGGCACTCCCAGGGCACGTCCATCCGCCCGCCACCCCCCCCCCCCGCTCTATGCCGCCAGCTGTGCACAATATGAATAAAGGAGTTATCTCCAGGAGCAAACGTGCAAGGATACATAAGTTCGGGTGATGTGACCACCCACTTCAGGAGGAAGTCGCAAAGTTCAATTCTGTACTCCGGCTGTGGCGGTTGGTCCCCCCTAGGGGGGATAGTTCAGTAGTGTTTGTTCAGAGTGTGTCTGCGGACCTGGGGGTGAACTCCGGGCCCCTCAATGCCTCCATTAATGTAGAGTCCGAACTGATCGAGTCAGATTCCGAGCCTTCCACTGGCTGGGTCCTGAGCGTCTCAAAAGAGTTCTGTGTTAGTAGGGGTGTTTCTTTAAGGGCCTTGGCTCTCTCCTCTGCAGCCTGTTCCACCGTGGGTTGACCCCTGGCGTGCCTCTTGGATCGTTTCCTAGGTTTCGTCGTTGACCAGTTCTCGTCGGCACCGGCTGCCTCGCGGGGTTGGGTGATGCCTTTGGCATGCATCCACGTCCAGGCATCTTCTGGTGAGGTGAACACATGGATGCGTTCATCTGTTATTACACGTAATTTAGCGGGGAACATTAATGCGTTTTTTATGTCATATTCCCGGAGGCGTTGTTTAACTTGGGTGAAGGAGTTATGTTGCCTTTGCACTTCCTGAGTGAAGTCTGGATAAGCGTGAACAGTCGAGTCCTCATACCTGTATGGGCCTTTGCTGCAGAACTGTTGGAGTATTGTGTCCCGGTCCCTGAAGTTTAGAAACCTAGCTATCAGCGGTCTCGGAGGTTGGCCCGGTGCCGGGGGGCGTCCGGGGATTCTGTATGCTCTTTCCACTGAGAAGAATTTGGATGGGGTTCCATTCAGGACCTCTTTAATTAACCAGTGTTCCAGCAGGAGCTCTGAGCTTTGATCCAGTGATTTTTCAGGAACCATCTGCCCTCCGCCTCCTCTGCTCTTCTCAGCAGTGACTTTACTTCTGCATCTAGGCGGAGAATTTGTTTTTGGTTATCCGCTACCGTGGGGGCCAGTTCACTTAGCGCCGCCTCCGTTGTCTTCACTTTTTCAGATAGTTTGCCATGGTCTACTCTGAGGATGTTCAGATCTTGCGATACCGTGTCTATCCTGGTCTCCAGTGAAGTTTTAGTGTCCATGATTGCTTGTAGTACTTTCTCGAATTGCGAGGAATGTGACATGAGCGTGGACTCCAACAACTGCAGAGAGGGCGTATGCTGCTGATCTCCGGGTGCCTGGCCTAGCGTGTTCCGATCCTGGTTTTTAGCTGATTTGGGCCTTCCGGCCATTTTGACTTATTTGTTGCGACCTGATTCCTCCTAAAATAACGCGCCCACCTACGTTCACTGGGCCCTGCAAGCGAGGAGGGCATATATATCCCCGCGGGGCCACGCCAGTGCAGACTTCAATTTTTGAGGTTTCGGCCCTGCTGGTGGTCCTCTAAATGAGATCTTATTCAGGCGGTCTAGTACCTCCCGTCGCTAGGTCCACACGCGTGCCTCGAGCCGCCGGTCGGCAGCCAGCTCCAGGCTCTAGGTCCTCTTTCGGTATGAAGTAGAGGAGTGGCGTTCCCAAGTGTATTCGCTTAGTGTGTTACGGGCTTGCACAGTTCTTTAAGCACTGTTCCACCCTGTGGTGCAGGTCGGTGCCATTTAACAGAGGATATGGCTTAGCTTGATCCTGACCGACCCTGCGTGATCCACGTCTGTGGTGGCTTGGATATCCAGCTGCAGGTCTAGAGACGACTCCCGGGATGGGCGCTCCACGCCATCAGACATGAGATAGGGAGGCACCCCCAGTGGCCCACGTCAGGATTTGTCTCCCGTCCTTCATCCCCCCATGTGGGCGGGAGGGGGTAGTCAATGGAAGGTGAAGGCAATGGCTCCCATTTCCCTTCGCGGCGGTCCCCGCAGATGCTGTACGCCCGTCTCGCCGTCAGGTCCTCCAAATCTGGTGCAAAACCTCACCCCAGGGGGAGACGGCGCCAGCAGCCTCCTGGAAAGGGCGCATCTGCTGTGGCCGAGCTCACAGCCGTCCGACAGGCCTCGTAACCATGTGTAACAGCTGGGGGGTCCAGGGAGCGGGTCCCAACCCGCTCATGGAACGAATTCACCCCTGGCCTGTTGTCATGGTCCCACAGGGCCTTTCGCGGAGGGGGAGACGCGTCTCTCCGCTCGTCTCCAGCCGCGGCGGGGGCACCCACCCGGGGCCCCTGCAGACCCCGCCGTTAATTCGCCGCTGCTCCTTGGAGCTCCCCGCGCCTGGTGGGGGGGGGGGAACTCCGGCGGCCGATAGGCGGGCGAGGAGGGGGGGACACCCAGGGCGGAACTGAGGCAAAATATGGGCTTAACGCCCTCGCGAGGTGGGCCGCTCTCGCTTCCGCGCACCCACCTCTCTTCCAGTCTTCAGGGCGGCGTCCAGCCCGACACGGCCGGCAAAATGGCGGCCGCAGCTCCCCGTTCTGATCCGCTCTGCGGATAGCTCCTCCGCCTGGCCGCTCGAACTCGCCTGGAGCCGTCAGCAAGGGGAGAGCGGTCACAGCAGCGGATCCCGCCACAGGGATGTGGCAGCGGCGCCCCAGGAGCGCCCCGCAGATATTTACGTCCTAACCCGAGAGGAGCGCTTAATCAAGCGTCCTTCCCGGTCGCCATCTTGGCTCCGCCCCCGAGGGGATGGTGAATTATTGTGGTCGTTTTATTACTTTTTATTACTAGCATCACTAACTCAACCTCTCCGAATTTTGACCAAATCATCAGAACCGTGGATCTGGGGCTCAAGTCAACAAATGGCATTTGAACGGTCAAAGAGGCTTTGTCCAGCGATACCATCCTAAGATACTTCGACCCAATGAGAGGTACCAAGGTTGCTGTTGACGCCGGCCCAAAAGGCCTGGGTGCGGTGTTGTTTCAGAAGCAGAATGACGATGACTGGTCCCCGGTAGCCTTTACAGGTAGGTCCCTACGGAAATTGAGCAGAGCTACTCCCAAATCGAAAAGGAAGCTATTGCGGTCCACTGGGGATGCAAACACTTCCACCTTTATATATATGGCCACTCCTTTTTGGTCACCACTGACCATAAGCCTCTCATACCTCTGTTCAACGGCACCGCCTCAAAGCCCCCTCCAAGGATCGAAAAGTGGATGCTCCAATTGCAGGACTACGGGTGCCAGCTGGAGTATCGCCCAGGATCAGACAACCCTGCAGATTACCTATCCAGGCATCCCTGAGCCGCCTCCCACCATGAGGTATATGAAGTGGAGGAAACTGAAGAGTACGTCAAGTTCGTCTCCGACAGATCCAGACCACTACCTCTGTCAGTGGAAGAAGTAGTCCAAGCGACAGCCAGTGATGAATGCCTCCAGAAGGCCCTGCAAGCTACAAAAGACAATCGATGGTTCCAAGTAAAGAAACAACTTTCGACCATGACGATCACTGCTCAGCGTATCCTAGGGAGTTTGTATCATGTACGAGACAAGCTAACAGTGGATGCTGAAGAATGTCTCCTCAGAGGGTGCCGGCTGGTAATCCCTTCATCTCTCACATCCAGAGTAGTGCAACTCGTCCATAATGGCCACCAAGGAATAGTTAAGACCAAGAGCCGGCTAAGGTCCAAAGAATGGTTTCCACTCATGGATGAGCTAGTGGAAAGTACAGTAAAGGCCTGCGAGTGGTGTCAAGCCTCAGGGGAACCCAGCCGACCGACTCCAGTAGAAACGGAGCCGGGTCCCACATCACCCTGGGTGTCAGCCAGCCTAAACTTTGGGAGTCTCCCGGATGGCCGGCATACCATGGTCATGATTGATGACTTTTCAAAATATCCTGAAGTTGAGGTCCTTCCCTCTATCTCAGCTGAGGTAGTTATACCACGTATTGAGAAAATCAAGGCAACTCATGGACTCATTGCGGAAATCAAGACAGATAATGGTCCACCATTTCAGAGCCGAGAATTGGCTGGATACTTTAAAAGCGCTGGCGTCCGACATAGACGATCACCCCACGGTGGCCACAATCCAATGGTGAAGTCGAGCGCTTTATGAGGACCTTGAATAAAGTGATACAAATTGCACATGCCAGCGGGTAGCCAGTTGAGCATGCAATATACTAGTTTCTAAGGAACTACCAACAGACTCCTCACTACACAACCAATAGAGCACCGGGGCATGTGTTTTTTGGGAGAGCGGTCTTCGACTCAATACCACATCACAAGTCCTGGATTCCCAGCTCTTTGACTCTTGACAAAGTTCATGAGCGACGGCTGGCCACCAAACGATATGCCAGTCATCGTCGACGAGCTCGACAGTCGGACCTCAAAGTGGGCGATCTAGTACTGCTCAAGGAACTATCTCCGGGCAGCAAGTTCCGCATGCCTTTTGACCCTGCTCCATGGCTGGTTGTTCGGCGACATGGATCTTCAGTGGTGGCTCCACGCGGCACGGACCTTGTGACACGTAACGTGTAACTGTTTAAAAGGTTTCATTCCACAACTGCACCTTGTCTGGAGTCAGGATCCTCAGAATCAACAGATGATCACCCATCCATGCATGACGCCGATGACAGTGATGCTCCATGTCGTGAGGCGATCAATAAAGGCCCGCACATCCCATCATCGGACGTTGTGCCTGCTAGCGATGGGACACTCAGTGCTAGCCAAGGAAGATCTGGAAGCACCAGATACAATCTGCGCAGTAACCCTGCTCCCTCAGTGAAGCTTTGTGACCATGTGACAGATGGGTAACTGTTTGGGAGTACTTGCAACTTCTACATTTCTGTGTTTTAAATTTTTAGGAGGAATGTAGTGTTGCACCAGTGGTGTAACTGGTCACTGGGCACTACTATGTGTGAAAGGACTGAAGGGGTGGCGACAAGGTCCATTCATGGTATTCCCCCTCGGGGTTTAGTGCTGATAGTCCTCACCCGTGGTCATGTGACCTAGTTATTAAATAAAGGTGTGGTCGGGTGTGGCGGTTAGAGAAGATGGCGGTCAGATGCACGAGAGAGTCTCCGTGCACAATGCCAGACTAACGCCACAAGCCGCTGCACACAGAATCAACCCAGTGTGTCCAGCGTAATTATTTGGTAGTGCCGGCCACCGCCGACACTGCACACACCTCCCCCTAGGTATAACAAGAAATCTTTGCCTACGAATGTGACGCCCTAGTGCAGGGGCGAATAGCCACCCCAACTGAGAGCTGCATCATAGCTATACATCTTGATCTTACTCTCTCAGGCTTGCACACGTGCCTGCGTGGTGGCCCATCATGTGGAAATGGTCGTGGGCAAGCCCAGGTCACTAGCGCTCCGCACAATCAGCATCATCCCGATTTTGCTCTGTTCAGCACTCCAGAAGGCTGCAAACACGACAAACGAAATTCCCCTCACTAATCGCCTGATACAGCATGCTTTCCAATTCATAACTGGTGCACCTACAGCTATTTAGAGACTCATACTACTATTGCCCTCCTTTCACCCGCTGTATAGCTTGATTCAGCTGGGACCACTGTCAGAGCTTGTTTTTGACACACAGCCTTTAAAGTTCAGCTGTTGGCCATAGGCCACTCACGCAGTAACACACGGGACTCTGCAATGTATCCATCGTTGGCATCCTCCACTGCTGGTGTGGGAAGCGTGCTGGCGGGAAGCCCCTCCCCAATATATGTCATTGGAAAACAAGCTTAACTCTGAGTTAGCTGTAAAAGAACAGATCAGAGTATCACTGGAATCCAAAATCAACAGTGTGATCTCAGATTCAAAATGACTACATGCGGACCACTGCAATTGGCAGACAGATTCACTCTAGCCGATCAGACCCTCACAAACCTCAAACCACAAGCCAGCAGTGTGGCTTCCTCTCTGCAATCATTGCAAGAATGTGGAAAAACCCTGCAGCAAAGGGCCAAAGATGCAGAAGCGAGATCAAGGAGAATGTAGAAGGGCAAGATGCAACTCAGTTTATGGAACGCTGGGTGAGAGGTCTTCTCCCCCCCACATACACTGTCCCTGTACTTCACGCTTCAGCGTTCGCACTGGCTCCCGTCCAGAAGGATCCCGCCAGGCACTGGTCCCCACCCAATGATGCTGCACTTGCCACACCTCCAGGACAGGTACTCCGTCCTGAATGAGACCATAAAAATCCCAGAAATCAAAGTGGATAACGCTCATGTTATGCTCTTCCTGGGTTACACCATAGTGGTCCAGAAGCAACATAGCTCATTCCTGGCAGTGAAAAAGAGGCTCTGAGAACTAGACTTGAAGTATTCCCTCCTGTTTCCTGCACAGCTTCATGTGATTGCGGGAAACACCACCCTTTTCTTTGATTCTGCAGGAAGCGCTTGGGAATGGCTGGATACACTTGACACACACGCTAGCAGATCCTCTACATCAGGTGCATTCATGAATGGAGAAAAGACTGGTGGCCATCACTGCCGGCGCCAAGCTGGTGGAGACTGGCCCAATGAACCTAACCTGGCGCAAAATCTGGAGGAGATCATCACGGAGGGTTGGCGGGGGCTGCAACACACTGGCACATTAACAGAGAAGCCTCAGCTGAATGGTCCTGAAGATGACCTGCTTCGCTCCTCCAGTGATGAGAGTTTGGTGTCAACCTGGACTTCCCACACTGAATTGGGAAAACCCCCAGAGGTTACCTCCACAATCCGCTGACAACATTATATAACCCCCTATTGTACATTGTGCAGCAAGTCAAATGTTGGCACACTGTGATGCATGAACCTCATCTAAAAGAACGTTTCTAATTAACGACCATATACCCAGCGTGCCGTATACATGCCAAATGCCTTCACATCATTCCAGAACAGGAATGGTGGGGAGGTGCAGTTGCTTACCTCCCAAGACTGTACGTCTTAGCCCATCGATACTCTATCCAGTTAGTAACTAGGTGCCTTTCAGCATTAAAGTCTGTTGCCTCCACCCCTCCACCGGTCACATAATATTTGCATAGACTGTTGCATGTTTGGTACTCATTGGTTTGGGTGGGCACTTGGTTGGTGCACTGCTCCTATGGTATTAACTGTTTTGCTTTTGTTAATTGTTTGCTACATGTTTTATCATGCACATGCTAAACATATACACTGCTCCTTCCCTCCTCCTCCCTGCAACTCCGTTATCACACAGCACTACAGGTTTATTGCAGCACAGCTTAGCACACCCATTACATATCTACTATCGCTGCCATGGCATCCATTAAGGCATTGACGTGGAATGTCCTTGGGATCCACACCCCCAAGCGCAGATATGCTATTTATTCATACCTCCAAAGGCACTCTATAAATATTGCCTTTTTGGAGGAGTCCCACCTGACTCATCAAGAAGTTGTTAGACTGCAGAGGCGATGGCATGGCCAAGTATATTCAACCGGATATTCCTCATACTCCCACAGGGCGCTTCTCTGGATTAAACCAGGCACCCCATTCGCCTCAGATGAACTAGTCAAGGACCTGGATGACCGCTGTGTGTTTCACAGGGGTAGGCTGGATGGCCATTATATCCTGTTGGGAAGTGTCCATGCCCCTAATGTAGAACAAGCGGCCTTCCTGCAGTCGCTTTCACAAACTCTCTAGCATTGGAGTGATATTTCACGGCTCATTGGAGGCGATTTTAACTGTGTGATTGACACAACAATGGATCGCTCCTTTCCCCCATTACCTTACACTGTCACCTCCTCTAACACCCGCATGTTGCGTGACTGGCTCCGCAACTGGGAATTAGTAGATATCTGGCATCACAGCAATGAAACTGCCAGAAGTTATTCGTATTACTCGGCTCCACACTCTGTGTGGATTGACATTTTGATGTGCACACGCAACATCCTCCCCAGTATCACTCAGACAGACTGTCTAGGCCACACCCATTCTCACCACAACCCCCAATATTTACACATAGCCTAGGAAGCGAGCACGCCTCAAATCCCAGTATGGCATCTGCAACCAGCAGCCTTGGAAGACCACACTTTTCACGAACTGGTTGCCGGGGCGATCACTGAATATTTTGACCTTATCACAGACACTACCACAGCGTGCTCCACAGAATGGGATGCCTTGAAGATCACACTGAGAGGGCACTGCATGGATCTACCCTGGAATATAAATATAAATATAGAAACTGACACAGTAACTGTCCTTCTAGGCAAGGCGAGCTGGCTGAAGGAGAACGTCTCACTTTGCTACTTTGCTAGAGTGCCTGCACTTATAATTATGCTGCCCTCTCAGACAAGACGCATGCTACAGCTGATAAGGCAGGCAACCATTTGGCACGGTTGATTTGGCAGGAATGCCCTGGAGGGGCCCATTGCGACACTCCGCTGCCCCACAGGAAAGATGTTATACATACAGCATGAGATACCTCAACAGCTGACTAATAGATATACCTCCCTATATAACTCCACCATAACGTCCACATCAGTGGATATTACCTCCTACTTGTCCACTATACCCCTTCCGTCCCTCACTCAGAGCCAACGGGAGGAACTGGACAGCCCAATCACGTCCCTTGAAATATGTGAAGCAATCAGGATACTAGCGATCGGTAAGACTCCGGGCCTGGGCTGCTTCCCGGTGGAGTTTTATAAATGCATACGCTACACTCTTGATGCCACGGTTGCATTCACTATACGCATTGGAAACAATAAAGGCTTCCAGCTTCCCTAAACAAGGCGCCCCTCATCTCTGTACCTAAACCGAACAAAGAGCCCACCTCCTTGAGTTCCTATCGCCCACGGGCTCTCTTGAACATGGACAAAAAATATTGGCAAAAGTACTGGCGGACCACCTGTCCCCGTTGGTGCTAACCTAGTGCACTCCAATCAAAATGGGTTTGTGCTAGCTAGAAACACATCACTTAACTTGAATCACCTCTTCAGTATTAAGGAGTGCGCCCCAGCAGCATGGCCACAGGTGGGATACCTGGTCCTCGATTTGGAGCAGGCATTCGACTCCTTGGAGCGGGAATACTTTATTTAATCTTATGTCCCAATATGGGATTCAGGAGCGATTCTTGAAACTCATTCATTTGTTATACGCATCTCCAACAGACAGTGAGGACAGGCCAGCTGATCTCAGACCCTGTTCATGTGAGTAAGGGCATGTGCCAGGGATGTCCGCTGTCGCCTCTACTGTTTTCACTGGCACTGTGGTTGCGAGATGGCTCGCTGGGGAAAAACTGGTAGAGACAGCTACATTGTTGCCGGCCTGGACTCATGATAGTTTACTTTGGCTGTTTCATCCCTGCAGTCGTCCTCCTACGCCTCAGCCGACCTTGCTACTAGTGGTGCACTGATGCTTTAGGTGTAGCTTGTACCGCACAAAATCACCCTTATGCCCCAGCCCTGGCACTGCAGGTCACGCCACGAGGGAACTGCTTCACACCGTGGCGAGCTTGCCTCATGGACAGAGTCGAGGCTCCTGACACTGGGAGACTTGCATGAAGAAGGCGCACTCTTACCCTATGATGCATTAGCAGAGATGGCAGGCTTACCTCCCGGGCAATTTTTATTACATGCAACCCTTGCCAATGCACTGAAGCAGCAGTGGGGTATGATATCCAGCAAGCCACCCATGCACTTAACCATGCAATATCTCCATGTTGTGGGCACGGGTCAGCATTTAGTGGGCTGGCTCGCTGGTTCGTAATGAACAAACACTGCACCATTGCTCACCTCCTTACGCCATAAGTTGGAGTTGAGCCTTTCTCATCCCTGAACTGACAAGGAGTGGTCTATCATACTTGAGAGGCCCACCTACTTCCTGAAAAATGTGAGCTTCTGACTAAATCCATTGGATATCGTGCACAGGACATGCCTCACACCCTTTAATGTTAATAAGTACTTCAACTCCTCAAATGCCATGCGAGCTGACTGATGCAGACATAGGGCCTCATTACGACCCTGGCGGCCGGCGGTAAGCTGGCAGTAACACCGCCAACAGGCTGACGGTGTTCCGCCAGCTATTATGACCGTGCGCAATAGCCACGGCCATACCGCCGGCCCCTCCAACATACCGCCAGGCTTCCGCCTAGCGGTCATAATCCCCGGGGCAGCGGTGAAAGCACCACTGCCCTGGGGATTATGAGTCCCCGACCGCCAGCCTGGCCACGGCGGTAAACACCACCACGGAAAGGCTGGCGGTAAGGGGGGATTGGGGGGCCCCCAGGCATAACCCCCTCGCGCATTTCACTGCCCGAATTTTAGGCAGTGAAATGCGCGATGGGTGCTACTGCACCCACTGCACATCAGCATTGCCGCCGGCTCTATTATGAGCTGGCAGCAATGTCGATGTGACTTTTCCACTGGGCCAGCGGACGGTAACACTGTGGAAAAGTCACAATAGGGAGCCAGGAATACCACCGGCACTGGTGGTATTCTGGCTCCCACACCCTTGGTGGTCTTTTTAAAAGACCCCCAAGGTTGTAATGAGGGCCATAGTGCATATGCAATGGGCCTGTTCCCCCCGCAGCCATATTGGGAGGAGGTAATGCGTTGTTTGGGGCATTGTACAGACAGAGCCATCTCTAATATGTGGGAGGTGTGTAAGCAGGAAGCATAAGCTCACATCTCGCTTCATTTAGCTGGGACTGCTCCTAGCCAAACGATTGATCACGCTCCAGTGGAAGTCACCTGACCCTCCACATTTGATAGCCTAGATTTGCTCTTTCACGAATTGGGCGCAAGCTGAAAGTATGGAACTGCGGCATGAGGATGCTATGGGGCTACTTAGGCAAACCATGGCTAGCGGTGGAATGCTACAATGGCTTGCCTTCACACAGACTCCCCTGCTGCATCGGAACCACGCGACACACGGTCAACCCCTGCAACTCCGGTCCGAAGGGGACATTAATCTAAATGCTATCTCATGCACTGATGTTGCTTCCTGATGTGCACTGACACTTTCCACACTACATCTGAATGTTCTTTGCTGCACAACCCTTAGATGGCACAAGTTTATTCTTATACAAAAATGGGGGGGTAGAAATGTAATGTAGCATGTATCGGAATGACGGTTATTGTTAAGTTCATATCTATTCACGGTTGGAATAGATTGTTGTAAAGTTTCTTTCACACACACGATATGCTGTACATTATTGATTTTGCTTGGAGACATACACCGTTTCCTCGCTCTGACACACCTGCTCGAGGTGACTGTATGGTTCGCCGAATGCCGTGCAGTGCTGTTGACTACCTAGAGCTTGTGCCAGAGGGAGAGGCAATATGGCTAACAATGCCCGTGCCTCAAGGTGTTGTTTGAAGCCCTGCAGTTTCTATACAGTGCTCCTGTTTTCTAATGCACAGGGTACAGAATATTGTGGCATGATTTGCAAACTGCATATATAACTGTATGTTTCATATTTACAAAATAACAATAAACAGATTGAACCAAAAAAAGTTCATTAAAGCTATCCTTTGTTTGGCCAAATGCATAGCCCTTTCCCAGCCCTTTTCTGTTTGGTGGAAACATGTGTATAGCCCAGAGAGGTTTTCATCTGCTCCTCTTCAGATCTTTGCAAGTGCTATGCTGGAGGCAGCAGCTTGGTTTGGCGGAATACATAAAATGGCATTGAACACCTGTGAACCTCTCATCTTGGCCAGAAGACAATCAACAAAAAGCCAAGCATTTAGAGCAGCAGTTCTTACCCTGTGGTCAGAGGACCCCTGGAGGTCCATGACTGCTTCGAAAATTAAATAATATTAACAGATTAACAAAGTGTATAAAAGTAAACAAGCCAAATTAAAAGAAAAGAAAAATGTTCTGTAAATTGAAAGGAATATTAAATTGGAGGCTATAAATAAAATGTGTGTCCACCTATTGATTCGTGGCCAATACAAGTGCATCAAATAGAATATAGGCCCTCATTCTGACCTTGGCGGGCGGCGGAGGCCACCCGCCAAAGTCCCGCCGTCAGATTACCGTTCCGCGGTCGAAAGACCGCGGCGGTAATTCTGACTTTCCCGCTGGGCTGGCGGGCGGTCGCCTTCAGACCGCCCGCCAGCCCAGCGGGAAAGAGGCTTCCACGATGAAGCCGGCTCGGAATCGAGCCGGCGGAGTGGAAGCTGTGCGACGGGTGCAGTTGCACCCGTCGCGTATTTCACTGTCTGCGCAGCAGACAGTGAAATACATGTAGGGGCCCTCTTACGGGGGCCCCTGCAATGCCCATGCCAGTGGCATGGGCACTGCAGGGGCCCCCAGGGGCCCCGCGACCCCCCCTACCGCCATCCGGATCCCGGCGGTCCGACCGCCGGGATCTGGATGGCGGTAGGGGGGGTCGGAATCCCCGCGGCGGTGCAGCAAGCTGCGCCGCCGCGGAGGATTCAATGGGGCGGCGGTACACTGGCGGGACCCCGCCAGTGGTGCCGGTCCGACCGCGGCTTTACCGCCGCGGTCGGAATCCCCATTGGAGCACCGCCGGCCTGTCGGCGGTGCTCCCGCGGTCCTCCGCCCTGGCGGTCAAAGACCGCCAGGGTCAGAATGACCACCATAGTAGGGACAATAGGTGGTCTCGATTGAATTTAGAAAAGCTCTAAACTTCCCATTAAAATTAAGGCCCATATTTATACTTTTTGACGCAAACCAATGCCGGCTCTGGTTTGTGTCAAAATTTTTACCGCCGCACAATGCGGGCACCTTATTTAAGGAATGACGTTAGCCGGCACTGCGGGCTGGTCTGAGTAAAAAAAAAATTCTCAAACCAGGCAGCGCCGGCGTAGGGGAAAATGGGGGTTGTGCGTCAGAAAATGGTGCAAGTCAGGTTTGTGGCAAAAATCATGCCTCAAATCGGGCTTGTGCCATTTCTTGACGCACAACCCCCATTGAAATGACTCCTGTCTTAACAAAGACAGGAGTCATGCCCCCGTGCCCAATGGCCATGTCCAGGGGACCTCTGTCCCCTGGGCATGGTCATTGGGCACAGTGGCATGTAGGGGGCCCAAATTAGGCCCCCCTATGGCACTTTAAAAAAAAAATATACTTACCTCAACTTACCTGTACTTACCTGGGATGGGTCCCCTCATCCATGGGTGTCCTCCAGGGGTGGGCGAGGGTGGCAGGGGGTGTCCCTGGGGGCAGGGAAGGGCACCTCTGGACTCCTTCCATGGTCAGAGACCATGGAAGTGAGCCTACAGGTTCCTTAACGCCTGCCCTAACCCAGGCGTTAAAAAACGGTGCACATCAGGCTGTGCGCCGTTTTTTAAAGGCCTGCGTCAAAATGACACTGGAGTATAAATAAGGCGCACAGGCCTTAAAGTCATTTTTTGGGTGGGAACGCCTACCTTGCATATCATTAACGCAAGGCAGTTTCCCGCATCCCAAAAATGACGCACACTGAGGAATTTTGATGTCCGCGGGCGTCAAAGTTTAAATATGGTGCACGGTTTGCGCCGAATGTGCGTCAAAATGTTTGACGCACATTCAGCGCAAACAGAGTATAAATATGCCCCTAAAGTTTTTAATTTTCTTAAATATTTGCTCATGTATTAAATATTTCTTTATTTGTGTATTTGTTTAATGAATGCTTATTTCTGTATTTCTGTGTATTGTTTTGTGTTTCAAATCATCGAAGTTACTTAGGTTGCCTACATTCCAATAATAATTTACTGGGGGTCTCCAGATTCCAATAATGATTCAGTGCAGTGTCCCTAGATTCCAGTAATGATTAAGTGGGGATCCACAGACATCAAAAGGTTAATGACCACTGACTTAGAGTGGTAAAGGTTTGATAAGTCTAGGATGTTTGTGGACTGTAACAGCACAGAGAAAACACGTTTTGCTTTCTAAGATGCATCTGTTAATAGACATAATACATTACTGTTAAGTTGCCAACCAAGTCAGTGGTGGCTCACCTCCTCACTGGCTCCTGCTCACCTGGGTATTCGGCTACTCAAAATAACCTATGGTTTTGCACATTCAGTGGGGAACAAGAAGCAGAGTTGTACAATCCCTGGGGTTCATGAGCACACATACTACAGCTTTGAGTATGATGTCTATCTGGTAATCTGGAACGACTACAGCATCATTACCTTTAGGATCATCATATCTATTAAGACCAACACTTCAAAGCCTGCAACAATTACCAACAACAAATGCAACAACAAATGCACATACAGAACATAGGATCTCAAAACCACCCTAAAAATGTGACTCAGAACATACCATTTACAAATGGTTCCCCACCTCATTTGACAACCAGATACCAATAAAGACCACATTCAGGGTTAACCGCAAAGAGAAAGTCATATAGATTAATATCGTCAGAAAATGAAAATGCAACTCCACATTCTATGACAGAAGTGAAGAATATCAAGAGATGAAAAAGAGAAAATTATACTGTGCCACAGAGCATCCAAAAGAGACACTGGAACCACAAAAAGGCTACAATGAAGCAGATGCGTAGTTGAAGTTGACTGCCCTTCTAAGGAAGAAAGAACACAAGCTTTCAACGGAATTCCACAAACCAGAGATCAAAACATGAAAACATCACTATTGCAAGTTTTCTGTGACAAAAGCTCCATGAATCTAAAATATAACAAGATTGATCATTACCGTAAGGATAACACAGCTAACACCCAGACAAGCACATGACTCAGTCACCATAGAAAGAGACAAAAGTGATCCTCTACCACTTAATGCTTTTAATACCCTCTCAGAAAAAGATATTCTCAGTATTATCATTGCAAGCAAACCATTAAGAGCACCTTAAGACCTAAGACCCCTAGAAAATCTTTAAGGAGATCCATTGCACAATCTGTGCAGGGGAGGTAGCTAAATGCTTACTTAACAAGTCCTTGGAACTAGGGGCCTTATGTACAAAACCATTTTGTTACACTAATCAGTCACCAACTGAATATCGGTCACAAAATAATGAAATCGGAATGTAAGAAATGCATTTACAGCCCTAAATTTAATCTCAGTATTTGTGACTCCAAATGGTGATTTGCAAATTAGAAAACCATATTTGTGAATCACTATTCATATGCTCATTACAGGCACAAATAGTGAATAGTTGCAAAAACACAATTTTGCACATGCAATTTACCACAACCTCGATCCAGGCAGTAATCATGTGCAAACTATATAATCAGCCCCAGAATGCACCTAATTATTCCAAAATGCCTGCTCTATACCTCATGGCAAGGATAAGGAGGAATTTGGCTGGTTTACAGAAAAGGCACAGAAGACAGGAAAGACTCTTCAGTCTGAGGGATGCCTTTTTTCAATAAACAAGAGGAAGAGATATACACCAAGTATAGGCTAAGCAGTGCATTATTCCCTGATCTAATTGCTCATTTAAAGCCTCAGCCTAAGAGACAAAGGGCCACATTATGACAATGGCTGTAAAAACCGCCTACCGCCGCGGTGACGGCCGCCAAAAGACCGTCACTGTGGCTACCATCCGTCTGCCAGATTATGACCACAGCCGGACTTCCGCCACAAGAAGGGCAGAAATCCGGCTGTGGCCATACTGGCGGATGGTGGTAAGGTGGCGCTGCTACCACCAGCACCGCCAAGCCAGTAGACCGCTGCCCGCCGTATCATGACCTGTGATACGGCCTGGCAGTGTTCTGATGGCGGACGCCCCGTCCCGTTCCCTGACAGAAGACCACCTGGATGAAGGTAAGTTGGGCTTCCGACAGGGGAGGGTGGTGGGGGGTGTTGTGTGTGGGGTTGTGTGCATGAATGTGTGAGTGTGTGCGTGAATGCGTCTGTGTGTGTAGTGTTGTTTGCGTGGGTGTATGCATGTGTGTGAATGCGTGTAATAATGGAAATGTGAATGCGTGTCTGAATGTCAGTGTGAATGTGTGTACGGATGTGTGCGAGCATGACTGATGTATGTGTGTATGAATGCGTGTGTGACAGGGTGAGTGAGTGGGTGTATGCGTGGTGCTCGTCTGCTGGTGCGTGCGTGTATGGGGGGACCGGAAGGGGGGTGCGTGGGTGGGGGGCATCTGGGGAGTGTTTGAGGGGTGGGTGAGCCTCCTACCAGTGGCAGGGAAGGAATTCCCTGTCACTGGTAGGGCCTACCGCTATGGTTTTCGTGGCATTGCTAAAGCCACGAAAACCATGGCTGTAGGCTGGCTAAAAATGCTGCAGGTGGTACTATAGGGGCCGCCGGGCTGGAGATTGATATCTCTGGCCTGGTGGCTGCTACCGCCATGGCGGTCATAATGTGGCGGTATGTACCGCCAGCCTGTTGGCGGTACTGCCGCCACATTACCACTCACCGCCGGGGTCAGAATGACCCCCAAAATGTCTGCAGTAAGTTCATCCCCACCTATGTGTAAGTGTTATGCAATTTGCATCTATTAGCATCTGGTAGTTATCAAGACGTGAATACAGCACCCGGTGGTGTGTCACAGAGTTCACTGTTGCGTTTTTTTCTGTACATTTCTATGTGCTGTGGTAATGCACATTAAGAGATACATACATTTCCCTAGAATTTCACAAGAAGTGTGTACTGCCAAGATAGATTTTTATTGGATAGCAAACTTTCCCAATGTCAGGGATGTGTATATGGTACACATGTGCCAATCTACCCACTCTCTGCCATTGAACATTTATGCCACAGCAGGAAAAATACTCATTCATTAAATAGACAAGTGGTGTTGGATGCTAAACATGTAATTACAGACATGGGGCCTGATTGCAACCTTGGTGGATGGGATACTCTTTCACAAACATGACAGATATCCTGTCCGCCGTATTACAAGTTCCATTATATCTTATGGAACTTGTAAAACGGTCGGCGGGATATCCGTCACGCTTGTGATAGAGTATTCCATCCGCCAAGGTCATAATGAGGCCAATAGCCACATGCTTCTTGGGGAGCAGCCATGATTCATTCCTGTTCAGACACTGTGGCATTCATGCAAGGCTACAAAGAGGAGAGTTTAATGATGGATTTACTTTGTGTAATAAGCCTATGTAACTTTTTGATTGCAATAGAAAACAATAAAATTGATAATGTCATGTCTAAAAGTACACACTGATATTTCAGGTAATAGTGCATATGCCATCTGCCATGGCTATTGACTCCTTATCTGAATCCATCCATGTGGGGTGAACGTCTTTACAAAGTGGCATCTAGAAAAACTAGAGGTGCCATTGAATACACATTCGGAATACTAAAAAGTAGATTCAGATGCTCGAATAAGAGTGACGGTGCACTAAAATACTCACCTGAAATAAGGTGCAAGATTGTAGCAACATGTGCAGTTCCACACAATGTAGCAACTCACAGAGGCTTGAAAGTCAGGGAATCTGAGTCTGAATCTGTTGATGAGGAAGAATAGTTACCACCACGTTTTCAGTATGATGCACTGAGAGCAGCAGAGGGTTGAATGCGATGTGCTACATAACTACTAATTATTATTCAGGGTAGGTGAACAATCCACACAATGTTAGCAAACAGAAATCAATTGCAGGTTTGCAAGTAAACCATAAGCAACCTTTATTCCTATGTCCCTCAAGGAATGTAAGCAGAGACCTGACGTTACCTCATGTTAGAAGTACTGAACAAAAATGTTTCACTTATGTGTACGTACACAGAATAAAACAAAAAATACATGAAAGTAACTGCCTATTACTTGCGTTTGGAACGAACAGAAGTGCTGGCCCCCACGTTTACACCTACAGCACCTCAATGCCTCGTTTCACACACACTCATAACTCAAAGTGTCACTGACAGATATGATACTAACACTAGATTGGTCCTCACTTTCCAGATGAACTATATGACTGACACCTGCTACCTGAGTGGCTTGTAATGTCTCAACAGAGACTAGGAGTGTTTGCACCAAAGGGACTGTGTGTGATTAGCTTTTATATCGACTGCATTAAAGAGAACAGGTATGACAATGGGCTCTTTATAGGGTACACAGGCAGCAAGAAGAGTGAGGCTATCCAGAAGTGGACTTTAGGCCTGATTTAGATAGTGACAGACGGGTTACTCCGTCACACTGGTCACAGATACCCCGTCTGCTGAAATTTAAATCCCATTATGTCCTATGGTATTTAGATTTCGGCGGACGGCATATCCGTCACAGTTGTGACGGATCAAGCTGCCCGTCAATATCTAAATCAGGCCCTTTGTCGCATTGCTTTCATTTTGCATCACCATGTGCTGCACACTTGTGAACAAGAAGCGGCCTGAGATCTGGGCCTATTCATTAGGGCAATATCTTCCGACGCAGCCTTAGCTATGGGAGTCCTTATGACTAAGATTTGCAATGCAGGCACATGAGCGTCCCTGCACACCAAACACTACATGCTTAATTCTCCAGGATTTCTTAATCTGACAATTTGTCAAATGCTAGGATTAGTAGGGATACTGCTTGTGAACCTATTCAAGAGGTGAGGAATCTGGAGGTAGAAGTATTGATCAGAGGAAAAAGTTATATACCTTTGGTAATGATCATTCTGGTGGATACTTTATCTACCTGCAGGTTCCTCACTGATCCCGCCCTCCTCCATTCTGAAGGATGATCATAGAACTGATTAATAAGGTTCCAAATCAGATTGCTGAAACCCACCACCATAATACTTGGCATCTTTCTTCATCTCTGTCTGTAAGGGTGCAGATAAAAACAGATAGGGATCTAATCTCAGGGTGGGCCCTATATGACTCCAGTGCTACCACCGAGGCTCCTGACAACAAAATAGAGCCAGTGCCCCCTACTGGTGTGGGACAGTTATGTTAGAAGTTTCCAGGTCCGTTCTAGCTCCTTGGATATTGGAGGAGGTGAGACATCTGTAGGTAGATAGAGAATCCACCAGAAAGATTATTACCACAGATAAGTAACTCTTTCCTCTTATCCCCATGGCTTCTAGCAACAAAATAGAGCTAGAGCCCCCTACTGGTGTGAGTTATGTGAGGTATTTCCAGATTCAGGCTAGTGCCTGGGATATTCAAGTGGTGGGACATCTGCAGAAAGACAGAGGATTCACCAAAAAGATTGTTACCAAAGATAAGTAACCCTATCATATTTCTTTAAGGGGAAGACCTGGAATCAGTGGGATTACACAAAATTTCCAGCACCCAGTGGTCCTATACCTCTCACTATAAAAACATTACCCCAGTTGTGTGGGTGGGCTTTCCGCTCTTGAAGTGATATGCCCTAGAATACAACCTGGAGACATCAAGTTTTTGCAATGAAAAGTGACCTATTTTGGCAGTGCGGGTAACTCGGGTATTTGGGTATGGGCATGGCTGCCACCTAGTAAAACCCACTAAACCCAGTCCTTTATGAAAACCGCAGGGTGGTGTGACTTGCGTGGATCCCACTACATTTTCTTAATTAGAATGCCCTGCAACCTACACATTTTGGCTACAATCATATATTTTCCTCATATTTCTTTGAAGGAGAGTTAAAAATCCACACCACCCAGAGTTCCCACACTTCTCCTGATAAAATCAGTGCCCCACTTATGTGGCTGGGTCTGTCGCTTGTGACAGTAACGGTTTGGTAAATTGTCTGATATTTCTTTTTTGTTTTTTGAGTGGGTGAGCACTTGCCCATGCCCACTAAGCAGAAGTACTGGTGGAAAGAGAACAATGTCCTATTTCAACAGGTACCTCTTCTGCTATTTTTGGTGCTAATGGCGGCTGAGATATGCCCCCAAGCACAAACCAAAGGGAAACCAGTACTTGATAATGGCACTAACAGGTTTCACTTTCAATTAGTGTGTTGTCATGCAGTGATAAAAAAAATGTCTTGGGATGTGGCAAGACAAACGATTCCCTCTTGTCCCAACATTATTTTTTAAACAGAAAATAAGGTGTGAGGACGAGATGGATTTTCTCCCACAGTGTTGTGGGTGAATCATTCACGTCCTCTGCACTGTGATGGTAGTGCAGTGGATGTGAACAGTTTGTCCACAGCACTTTAATGGTTAATTGTATTCTTAATGGTGGAACTGTTCCTTCTGCCTTTAAAATTGAGTCATTATTAGTTTTGTGAAACCTAATGAATCTTTTCTAGATCTAGGATTCTATAGGTCAATTACATTTTTTAATATAGTCTATAAAAGTTTAGCAAAAATCATTGCAAATAGTTTAAACAATTGTTCTTTTTCTTAAATTTGCAGAAATCAGACTGGTTCATGCCAAGACACGTCTTTATCTTCTAAGGCCACCTTTATAGCTGATCAAACCCGGATCTCTGAGACTGGGGGTGAATGTATGCATTGTTCAGCATTCCATCCATCATCTGTGTTTTTTTGCTTTTTGTCCCAAGTGGAAAGCGTATGCCCAGACATCGGTACTGTGCTCATTGCGCCACTGGATTCAAGCTAGCCTGGCTGATGAGGGGTGAAACCCCTCATCTGGTCCCAGGATGCTTCTTTCCGGTGTAGGGAGTACCTGGATTGGCAGTTTGGGCTGGACTGTTCCCATGAGGAGTAGGGCCAAGACTGATTTGCATATGGCTGGGTCCAAACTGGGGTGGCATGGTGGGCAAAAAACTGATGGATTAAACCCAGATCTCTGTGACTGGGGGTGAATGTTTGCATTATTCAGCAGTCCGCCCATCATCTGTTCTTTTTACCTTTGTAGCTGAAGCTATTGAACTATTTACATCTTTAAAAAAACAAAGTTGCATTCATCTTCTTGATGTCAAAAAGGCATTATACTTCAGGGCTGGAGAGTTTTATTACCTTTCCTTTAGTTCTAATTTTCCTCCATAGCTAACAGGGTTGATTATCTCTTTATATCAAAACTCTAATGCAAATATTATTACAATTAGTGTTGAAATCAGAAAACTATCGGCGTTAAGGAGGACTTGACAAAGGTGACTGATGTTAGCAACGGTATCAAGGGGGATCTGTCAAAGGTGTTTGATGTTACTAATATTATTTGCTTTATTTTATAGAGCTCCCGGCGGTACTGATTTTCAACTCCGAAGAAATTGTGCCACCAATTTACCAGGACC
This sequence comes from Pleurodeles waltl, assembly GCF_031143425.1. Lineage (NCBI taxonomy): Eukaryota > Metazoa > Chordata > Amphibia > Caudata > Salamandridae > Pleurodeles > Pleurodeles waltl. The sequence continues at coordinate 873,728,470 of NC_090440.1, forward strand.
ACTCCTATAAAACTATATGCAGATGTTACTGCACGTTGCTAGAGGGCAGAAGCTCAAATAATTCAAGTAGTTTTTAACTGTTTAACACTCCAACTGATGCAATCATAATAGTCACTCATAGTATATTAAATGGTCGCTCAGTCATTATTCAGAATACAACACAAGTACACACAAACCTTTTGAACTTGGCACACATTAACCACCCACCCCAATGCCCCCATGCCAGACACAGCTCAGCGTGATTCGCTACCATTCCATTCATCATGATCTACCTGTTCTGTGTATTTTGCAACTCCCTTTCACATAGCTACTCATCCCAGCATAAACTCCTTAACCATCCCTCCAGTTCAACCCATCACTGTCAATAATCAATAATCTCCTAGGACCCTGAGGCCAGGGTTCACGGTGGCCTGCCCTCCAGAGGGTTATTCAGTAACCTAATCATTTCGCCCCATGTCATGAAGTCCTCCACTACCTTTTTTTATCTCGCCAAGTATCATGCTTCATCAGTATTTCCTCGCCTGTGGCCCAGTCTAACATATCTTGGAGCATATTTAAGAGCCCATAGTGCCACCAGAGCATCACTTTTCGTGATGCCCCGGTGGCGCTAACCACTACTCCATATTTACAAGGAGGTGTAACGCCACTTTTTGTGGCGTTACACCTCCTTCTAAATATGGGCCCCTCCGACGCAGTTTTCTATGTCAGAGTGGCGCGCAATGGGTGTTGCAGCGCCAAACACTAACACCACCCAGGGGGTGGCGTTAGCATGGCAAAACAAGGAAGAAGGCTTTTATCCTTCCTCGTTTTTTACTCTTTCTATGTGTGCTGCATTCTGCAGCACACATAGAAGAAGCAAAATGCCATGGATGATTGTTTATGTGCAGAAAGGTGTCCCTTCCGGCACATAAACAATAATTCCAAAATGCTTTTATCCTTCCTCGTTTTTTGCTCTTTCTATGTGTGCTGCATTTTACAGCACACATAGAAGTGCCAAATCGCCATTATAGATTGTTTATGTGCAGGAAGGCACAACAATCTATCCCCTCAAGACAGACACCCTTGCACTATGGTGCAAGGATACCTGCGTTGGCAGCTTAATTCAGCACCGGCGCAGGGGTGTGCCTGTAAATATGGCCCATCCCTGCGTTTCAAAAATGGCGTAGTGCAGGGCTGCTATTTTTGGTGCACGACCACGCTGCACCACTTTGTCATAATTCTTGTCCCTTGTTTCCATTTGTCCACTTCTGGTGGAACACCTAGCCAATGTTTAGGTATTCTCCTTTTTGCAAGTACACTCCCCAACCTCCCTCCTCCCCTCACAGAAATAGACATTTCCTAGTCATCTTCAGCCTTTTCTTGTTGGCCAGGAGACCGAGTATGCATTGTTGGACCGAAGGCTGTACCACTCATACTGTGTGTATGCTTGTCCAGTGCATACTACCAAAACCTACGCACCTCCTGGGGCTTGTATGAAGTCTGCCCCTTCCTCTCAACAGTGCTATGACCTGGAGGATCGCCGAGAGTACATCTCAGAGAGTTTGGCAGGGGGCAGGTAAATTATGTAAAAATAATTATGCTGAATAAGATTAAAACAAGCATTGCTCGACTTCTGCCTCACCCTCAGGCACACTTTGTCCAAGTCCCCTTCAGTAAGAAGGTCAGGCAACACTTGTCCTGTATTTTTAATCTTGACAGTGGTCTATCCGCACGTAGAGCTCTGGTAGGAATATTATTAGTATTCTACAGTTCGATAAAGTGTACATTCAACCATGTTTCTAGAGGGTGCAGGGGCTTCTGGAAAAGTGGGCCACATTTCCCGAGCTGTACATGCTATTTTTCTATTTGAAGGAAATGCTGTGCTCCTATATCAAAGAGCTTTTGTGCAGCAACAGAACTCAAAAATATGTAATCAGGGTACAGGTCTGTCAGGGACTGACTTCCTCCCCGCTTCCAATTATCCACAGACATATTCTGCATGATCTGTGCAAAGGGATATATAAGCATTGCTGATGCAAATAGGGCATGTTTTTCTTAATAGCCCTGCTCCACACACCACAAATCTGTTGTATAACAAACAGTAAATGAAATGGAACCTCTCTCCTCAGCATAAATAAACGGTCTAGTATATATTCCAGACGCCTACTGTTGAGTAATCTTTTTTCCCCAGTTGTCCTGTTCCTTCAGCCAATTCACTGCATGCCGTCACTCTGTCACCATGTGATAGAGTTATGTGGTGAATCCATTTTAGTTCTTATTGGGACACAGGAGTTTAGCTTAGCCTTTGGCTTGCAGTCCTATGCCCCGTCACTTATTGACCTTTTACCTACTTAGCTTGATCTGTTTTATTTCACTTATGTTATCATTTCTTCTAACTGGCTACCATTGTCTATTTTTATAAGAAATGTTTTGATTTGCATGTTCAGTGCCACTGAGAAGGCTTCATTATCAGCGCCATGATCAGTGATGTACGTAGGTACTGTCATCATGTCCCTTTCTCACTCCTGTGTGATAGGAGCATAATGTGCATTTGTTGGGGATTGTTTATGTAATGGTCGCCACAAGTCTGCCTCCTTATCAGTTGTTTAGGAACATACCTGCATCAGGGATCCTACATGATCTGTATAAATACATTTCACATGGCAAGGTCATTATAGGGGTTCCTTCCAGATGACATCTATGCTGCACGTCACCTTGCTGCAGAACTCAGCCTTTATGTCACCACGGAGTCTGACCTAGAGACCTCGTTCCAAGGTAATGAGGGTTGGGGGGCGCTTCTCATGGACATGGTACTGGCAGATTAGGTTTATCCTGCCTAGTTCTCATTAGGTTAGAGATTAGGTTCTTTATGTTAGGATTTTTATATCTCATATTTATTGTAAGATGGTGGAAAGGGGTTTATATTCACAACTCTCATCTTCACAATTCTGCTTCTTTTACTGTTCATTATCCTAAGCATTGCAGCACATGTACTTTATCCTAGATTGGAGTCATTTCAATAAATATATTGAAAATTCTCCTGTATCTCCTTCATTGCCTATATGTGAATGAGACTTGTTGCTAACAAAAGAAACAGGTAACTTATGTTCCACCACGACTTCCCTGAGAGTTCCTATCTAGAGTCCATGCAAGGCTGCCAGAAATCACTTTTGCTTTCTGAGTTTTGGTTAGGTCCTGCTTGTGAGCCAGGAGGGTTCGGCTGACAGTTCCAACTTGTTGTAGGAGTGACTCAGTCGCCTGCAAAGCAAAAGTGCTTTCATCCCAAAACCAGCAGTCTCGCTTAGGAGCAAGAGTCCAACTACAACAGTTTCATGTAGGGCATCTCCAGCTCACCCTTAGTCTATTCTCTCCGTAATGTAGTAAATTTAACTCTACTTTGTTTCACTGCCCAAATCTGCTCAACTAGGAATGCATCCAATTCCACAAATACCTTTTCTACCATCTCTACTATTATACTCTGAAAGACATATAGGCACTGTGGCAAAAAGGCCATTTTAGCTAACACTACCTTGCCCATCACTGACAGCTGCAACGTATTCCAGGATTTAATGAAAACCCACAGCCCGGTCACCTCTCGGCCCATATTCAGCTTGTCAATTCCTAACTCATCATGTGCAACATGTATCCCTAACTATCGAAGCTTTGTTGTGACTCGGTCAAGACCCACCACTGGAAGCTGCTGAGCTTTAAGTCTTCACAGTGGAAATAACTTAGATTTTTTTCTAGTTGCGCTATCCCGATACTCCCCCAAATTCTAGTGCAGCAAGATTGGGACTGAGTAAAACGGCTGCCAGGCATCAATCAGGCATCATCTACATACATGGATATGTATGTGATCACAGGTCATTCCACTGTGAGTAGGCATACGACCTTCCACACTATCCTTGCAATGGATGCCTTTAAGGGGGTTGTTGGTCGGGGGCATTGCCTTGACCAGTCAGTGGGAGTAGAGTGCTTGCTACGGGTGAAGCAGTCCACGCTGGAAGAGAACCTCTGGCACCTTGAAACAGAAGAGTGAGTTGCCTGAGGCCTTGCAGACCCCGAAGGAGGAATGTGAGCAACATTTAGAGGTACAAGGTAAACTACTCCCTAAACTGGTGGGAATAACTTAATACCGCACTTGCAGAAGGATGACGGGTTGGTCGGTTGCAGGTATGGCTTACACCACTGAGAGACAGGGATGCCCCTTATGCAAATAACCGACCTGGTGGGAAATAAAGTATTTTTCTAAACTGAAATGCATGCTGTGTTCACAGAGCACTATAGAGACCTGTATAGCGCTGGCAATCCAGTCCTGGAAGAAACTCTGAAAACATTTTAAGCGAGCGTGACTCTTCCACAGTTACCAGCTGGGGAGTAAGAGACACTGAGAGCCCCATTGGAGAGCCCGAGATCAGAGCTGCTATAAAAGAACTGGCTCATGGTGAATCGCTGGGGATGGATGGCCTCTCGAATGAATTCTACCAAGAGTATACCTCCTTGCTGGGCTTGGCACTGGTCGGAATGTATGCCAGTGCATTGGACTGTGGACACCTCCCAGATACAGCCAGGGAGGCCCTCAGACTCTCACTACCCAAACCCTTGAGTGACACTCTTGATGTATCATCAATGCTGAATTTGGATTATAAACATAGACGTCCTTTAGGGGTCGCCAGGGGTGGCAGCTGCGACCCCTGGCTTGCCCCTTGCAACCCCTGGCACTGACAGTGGGACCCCTGACCTAACAGGTGGCATAATCAGTGCCAGGAACACAGTGGGAGCTTGTACTTTTGGACGTCGGTTGGGGCTCCACTCCATTCAATTTATATTTTTTTTATTACACTAATAGTGAATAATATTAAATCATTGACTATTAATGTAATAAAAAATGGAGTGCAATTAGACCTTCCCTGGTAGCTGAGAAAGGTAAGAAAAATATTTTAAATGTATATTGTATGCGTGCTTGCGGGTGAGAGTGTGTTTGTGTGAATGTGTGTGTGTATCTAAGTGTGGCGTGTGAGTGAAAGTGAAGGTCAAAGGGCATGTGATGTCACTTTCGCTACCCCTAGCATTTTGGTGAACTGACATCCATGATTTTGAGATTCTTAGTATTATATTGGCTACCAGGCTCCAACCCCACCTCACAACCCTGGTACACGAAGACCAAAACAGGTTAATTCCAAAGCACATTATATGGCTCAATATACAGCAACTGCATTGCATTCTTGACAAAACGTCTGACACATTGTACCCAGAGGTGTTGTTATTCTCTGTAGACATACGGAAAGGCTTTGACACGCTGTAATGGGGCTTTTAGCAAGTGGTGATGTGCCGAATGGCTGTGGGGGGGGTGTAGGAAAGTGGAGTAATATATGGTGTGGGGGTTAATCCTCACCATGTGATACTCTCACAATGCCCCAGAGATGGTCCTTGGATTCACACTAGTAAATCCTTAGCTCAGTCTTGGTAGCGTGGCAAAGAGCAGTCAGGCTTTGCTTAGAGGAATATGTGTTAAGCATCTCACAGCACAAACATGGACAATAAGCAATTGACGCAACTCGAAAGAAATTCAACACCAATTTATAAAAATAGAGCTTATTTTATATGAATTTAGACACCAAAATTAACAATATAGATTCAGGAGAACCGGAGATATCGATTTCAGAGGCAGTAGAAAATCACTGCAGAAATGGCATTTAAACGTGTCAACGAGAAAATGTCACAGGTTGAAAAAATGCACTTAAAAGATGAAGTGCATGGAACTCTTGGGGGGATTAAGCTAGTGCAGTTCCTGGGACCAGATCAGGACAGTCAAAGCAGTTTTTCCTGGGCCATGGCATCCAGATGCATAGTTGTCCTGGCTGTCTGTGGTGCTGAACGGGACTCGTGTTGAAGTCAATGCAGAGATGCCACTGGTGAAAAACGACCACTTGGAGGTCACGCTGCAGGGTACCCTTGTAGGAATATGGTAGTGCCAGCCCTGGGACCAAGCCACAACAGTCATTTCACTTCTATCAGATCTGTGGGGTCTGGGTGCAGAGTTGTCCTGGTTGTCCATGGTGCTGAAAGGGGCTTGCTGCAGTGCTGATTTTACCATACAAACAGTGTTGCGACAACAGAGATCCAAAAATCAGCTGTGGGGTCATTGCTGACATCAGACATAGGTGCTGGGCAGTAGTCTCCTCTTGCAGTGTCGAGGTAAGGGGTCGTCAAGATGCTTTGGAGACGTCTGGAGGTCCGTGGAAATGTGGTAGCGGTCTGTAACTTTGCAGTAGGCCGGACTATGGCCCCACAATGCACTTCACCAACTGGATCCAGTCGATCCCTCGGCGGGCCTGATGGTTGGCGATTCTTTGGTTCCAGAGTGTCTTTTTACCTGCAGTTTGCAGGGGACTGGTGCTCCCAGTCCAAACGGAGACTGAGGGTATTTCTGGCATCCACAGGGGTCCCTCTGGTCAGGAGTGATGAGTTTCAGCCAAGGACAAAGGTCAGTCATGCAGTTCCCAGTCTGTTGCCTCAGGGACAGAGCTTCCCTCTTGCTTTGGAGCAGTGGGCAGTGTCCGGCTGCCGATGATGCAGTGCTTCTCTGTTTCATTCTTTGAAGTCCATCAAATCTGAAGTTCTGGTGTCAGGGGTGTTCCTTAAATCTTGGATTTAGGGGAGTTAGGGATGTTGAGACTAGTGGCCAATGGGCAGCTAGCACCTACAAATAATACGGCCCTGAGGTGACCACATATGGTGGGAGAGGTCACCTTTAGCTACCCAGAACTTGTGCCACTCCTAAGATGGCAGAAATAAAAATGTAGTGCACAGACTGGGCTGCTCACCCTAGATATATGGCCCACCTACTGGGGGTGTACACAGTCCTGCATACATAATTTCCCATCTTTTCACAAGCAAATGTTCTTGGGGGGAGGGCTGTTTCCTGGCTGGAGGACAGTGCAGATGTCTATCAGTGGCAGTGAACTCTTTGAAGCTTACCACCCTGATGGCTCTATTCACTAGACTGGCTGGGGTGGTGGGAGGTGTGACCTCTGGGAGCACCCATGCTTCCTGGCAGGAGGTAAGAGCTCTGTCTTGGTGGCAGCAAATGCATGAAAAAGTGCGGGCTGATTGGCCAGAGCACAAAGGAAGGTGAAAAACAGGTAGGCAACCTCTGGTGTGCCACCTGGGTGCATGCCAGATGTTCCTTGACACAAGATTTGTGTTGGGGGAGAGAAAGCAGGTTGTTTGACACCAAACTCAACATATCTAGGCCAGTGCTTAGTTTGCAAATAAAAATGTGCCGATACCTAAAGCTCTCCTCCAAAACACGCTGTTGCTACATTTAAACATGCGTGCACAGAAAACTGAGGCAGCATAATCTTAGAGCCATCTCAGGCCTTTTTAATCCATTTACAGACCCTCACTGCCCCTTCAGCTCACACTTGCAGCTTTCTGCTTTCTCCCTTTGTGACGCTTTTTTGTTTTTCTCTTCGTCCGTCTTTCCCAGATGTCTTTTGCTCACAATAAATACCTGCTGCAGAAAAATAAGTGCTGGCCCTCAAAAGTAAGTGCAGGTGCCCCTCACTGGAAATCACTGGCTCAAATTAAGCACTGATCTAGGCAGTACCTTAATGAAGCTAGCAGCCCTGGTCAACCGGGGCTTAAGTCCCATGTTATCCTATGAACCGGCCTGCACTTATAGTGTAACCTTAATGAAAAGGACACTATAGAGACATATAAGTTTGTGCTTATGTGCCTGCACCTCAAATATAATGCACCCTGCCTCCTGCACTGCAGAGGCCTTCATTGGCGGTGTCTGACATATATGCAAGGTAGTGCATGGGACAGTGCCACTGTTGGTGAGGGCACAGTCGAACTCGAGCATTTTACACCACACTGGCAGTCTTCAATGGCATGCCTGCCATCAGTTGTTTGGCTGGACCACCTAGGGTGGCACAACCTTGTGCCGCAGCACTCAGGACTCCTTAACCACTTATTCCCTGGGTACATGGGGACCATTTACTAGGGACTTACAAAGAGGTAAAGTTTTGCCAATCAGGAATTCACCATGTTAGCACAACAATTTAGAGAGAAAACACATACACTGGGGCCTAGTTTGCAGGTCTCAGTGCACTGTCAGAGTCGAAAGGCCAGCAGCTAGGGGTTCAAATGGGGGGCAAAAAGTGGGTGGCATCTGCAAAGAGCTCAGTTTTCTTACAGAGAGGGGTGGAGCAGGAGGGTTAGGCTGCTCTATGCGGATGCGCAGGCACACATACACACGAGCAGGTGTATATTTTGTGATTTTGGAGTTTACTGAGGCATATGGCAGGCCTGCCCTCTCTCCGCCATGCTCTCCGCATGGAATCATGATGGAACCAGTAGCCTGTTTGCTGCAGAAGAAGGGTCGTGGGAGGAGGATACCATTGCATGACTGGGAGCACACTGTCTCGCTTTATGGAGACACCATGTTTATTCTTTGAGAGATTCAGTATGGGCATTCCATGGAGCGTGTCCATCGTGGAGGATTTCGGTCATGTTTCTGGCCTACAGATGAACTGGCAAAAATCATGCACTTTCCCTGTGTCCCTTGGGCTGGCAGAACCTCCAGAAGTGGTGCAGGATATTAGGCTCCAGTGGGAATCTACAGCAGCGGCATAAAAAATGGCAACCTTAGAAGACTGCTGCGCGCCCTCTAAGGGAGCGTCACATTTTGGAGGATACTGAAACTCCCTAATGTGGCCCGTATAGCGTTAACCAAGATGCTCATGTGGCCCAGGATCCTTTACTATTTTGCCACTTTGTCCAGGTGGATACCAAAGTTATGGTTTCAATCTATTAATGGCATGCTCATGTATCTGACCTAGGATGGGCAGTGCATCTGTATTTCGTAACACATACTCCAAAGGGCGACTGCTAAAGTCGGTCTCTGACTTTGAGCTGTACTATTATGTGGAGCAGCTACAGTGGATTGCTCGCTGGCTGGTGGCTCTTGGTCTAGCCAAACTGGGGGAGTTTGGGACTGTGCACAGAGGGGGAATGTTATTGGCCATGCTGTTGGGGGCCCATCTGGCTCCATTCAGCCTGGCACATCTCCTATGGCTAGCACTCTGGTCCTGGCACAATGTGCCACTGATGGGGTTCCATACTCTCCAGAGGAGGTCATTACCCCTCCCAGCGAGTATCTACCCTGACAGGAGCAGACGTGGAGACTCTAGGAGACTACTAATCTGAGGGCTCTTTCTGCACAGCAGAGGAGCTGTAGGCCAACATGGCATACTAGGCACCCAGTTTTTAAAATACCAGCGACAGTAGGTGGCATACAAAAATGGTGGGGCACTATACGACCATACATAAAAATAAAGCTTTAACAAAGAAATTTTTTATTACCTTAGCCTGCAGCACATTCTCAATGTTCTCCAGTCTCTGGCTCCAGACTTCTCTGAGCGTGAGGTCCTGCAGCCAACTACCTTATCCAATCCAGACGCTGCTCTTTTGCTGATAACAATATTAAGCAGAAGAGTGTAGTGTCTGAATTAGCTGGAGCAGGCTGGCTCAGTGCTCGGAAAGGCATTGGAGGCCCGTTCCTGCTCCCCAACTCAAATGTTTGAGACAGCTGGGTTGGACAGGTTTGAATTGCACATGTCGGGCTGGCTGTAGCAAGATAGCTGGCCAAACTGACATGCGCACTTCAAACTGAAGTGGTCACTCCTCATTGCTGCCAATCAGCAGAAATAACTCCCTGGCCCCGCCCTCACATTCCGTTTGGCACAGAGTAAAAAATAAAATGGTAATAAAATCATTTTATTACCATTTAATTATTCATGCTTTGTGCAGCAATGTGGTGGGGGGCGACCCTCCTCCATTCCTATGGAGGAACCGCTGCTGTAAAATATAGGGCCTGATGCTGACTGTGCTACAGTTGTATGGGACCCTGGAACTGGAACCCCCCATTCATTAATTTCAGACTTTTTTGATGTTTGGGCAAAGGGGACAACTGATCTCCTTGCTGCACAGAACTGCACTATCCAAGAAGTTTGATGACCTGTTGCATTTACGTCACAGATGGGAAACTCTGCTTGGTAAGGCTTTCACTGGTAAGGAGTGGGGCCAGACCCTAGAACATTCATGCAGGTACACTTGCAACACAAGATTTAAATGTATGCAATTTAATTACTTGCACTGTACATATCTTGCACCACACAGACTTAATGTTATGTTACATGCCACTGACGTGGGCTGTCCTGGATGCTCCCTTTTTGATACAGACTTCTTCCATATGGCGAGGAGCTGCCCAATAATTAAACGCTTTTGGATGCAGGTCATAAGAGACTGAAGCGTACTTTAGACCATCAGCACCTTCATACATGCGGTATATTCCTTCTGGGGTTTTCTAAAAGGTGGCTGGAGAAAAAATCAGGCAATAGATTCCTCAACCTGGTCCCGGGTAGAGCCCACAGAGACATTGCACATCATTGGAAGTCTCTCCATGGCTCCCACACAGCCGATAGAGAAGGGAGGTGGAGATTTGGGTCTTTGCAGAAGTAGTGGTGCTGTGTGCTGAAGAGTATAGGGGGATACACAGGCTACCACATGCTAACCTATGGGCGGAGTTGCTGACCAGTTTTCTGGGTGGGGCCCTTTAGATTGAGATGAAATAGGGCACTCGCTTGCCATAAAAAAGCTCCCTCCATATACTGATGCCCATGAAATGGAGGAACCGGCAGTGCATATTCCCATCAAGAACTACACTGAGCAACCTCTTTTGCTACAGGTTATGTGTTATGTTTTTTTTTCTTAGTTGGACGTGTTTATGCTGAATTTTTACTAATAAATATTCATGTATTCCGAATTATGAAACTGCATAGAAAATGAATTAATATAGAAAATAATGCACGACTTGGAAAATGTGTCTACTCGAGTGGCCGCTAGTAATCACAGTGTCCCTGTTAACTGCTTATTAAAACGAAATGTCGTGCTCATGTTTAGATTAATGTAGTAGTATGTTATATTAATGATCATGTGTTATGTATTTGCTTTATTAATTGTAGTCCTTACGTTAGCAAGGTCTTGGGCCTAGTTGCACAGCCTCATGTTAAGTTGCACTGTTTAGATAATTCACATAAAACGGCTGCGTAGAGAAATAGATTTGTATTTTCCCATTGTGTTGACCAAATACTAGTAAATGCTTTCTTTCCCATGAGAACTGCTTGCTAGCATTCGTTGTATTAGCGATAGATACAATGTAGAGTTTAGTGTGTGAAAGCGATGTTCCCAGGAGTTAACAATAGATGCACTGACTGGAGGACAGAGAGATACAAAATTATTACCTGACAAGTCCGACGATGGGAACAGGAGAAGAGGAACTAATCATTGACATGTGAAAGACAGTTTAGTTATAGCTTAGATTTGAAGTTTTACTTTCATTGAACTTTCTTTGACCAATGGCGATATGGAAAGTGTTCTGGATGATTTTAACTTAGCCCAACTGCACTGAGAAGAGAGAGGCTTTTTCCCACTTTGACATCCTCCTGAAAGGAGCTTATTTATTCTGTCTGAGGAGCTAAACGGTTCCTGAAAACTTTAATTCTATCTTTAACTTTATTGCTTAAGCTTTTGATGCTGAATGCTGATCCTTAGACTATGCTTTACCATTCCCTTTCATGGTCCGATGCTGATGCTGTCCGAACAGATGTCCAATTGACGAAGACAGTCGCAGCTTGCTGATCCATACCGAGGAGAGGTACTAGCCCAATGTTATTGTTGATGTAAATTTGTCTTTTGTTTCTAGGTGCCAACCTCTAATTTTGATAGAGCCATAGCTAGAAGTTTTCCAAATTTGTGCTGACTAAATTGTTTTGCATGACGCCCAAACATGCTATTCTAATCAGAGAGATAGTTAGGAGATTCACGGAAGATGTTTGCTAATTATTAACAACAGTTGATGTCCTTTCTTTCCTGAATCTAAATGTATGCTATTTCTATAGTGCAGTTATTCTTGCTATTGAGTTGTACTGTAATCCTAGAATGCATAACCATACGTGCTTTGATTAAATTGAGATTCTTTAGGAGGTTTGGTCAACCAGTGTTGTTTCTGTATATTTGTCATCTGATTTTGATATTAAGTTACGTGATATTAGTATTGTTAATACAGGGAAATAAACATTCTAACTTATACATAAAGGTGTAGTTATTCATGGCCAAAGGGGTGATGGTGCGTGGAAATTACTGACTCCCAAGAGTATTGATTCTATTGATTGCTATTGTTGTTTATTGGTATTGAAATTGAGTCCTATGGTGGGATTTACTATAAGCGCAGTCAAAAGGTCCATCGAACCTATAATGCGTCCCCTTATAAATTAAAGATAAGAAACCAAATAAGGTCAGATGCGCTAACAGATGCATACTTGTAATGAAAAGGATTGCATGCCGAATAAGCTTTACTTTACATTAGACTCTTGTGTATACTTGTGTTGATCGCACACAAAAGCATGGAATACTCCAATCAGCACATGTGGAACATTATGAAGCCTGCCCTGACAAGTACCCAGTCATGATGTAATGTTAAACAACCGAATCCTGAATTTTGTAACCTAAGGCTATGTAATGACATGTATATTGCACTGTTTGCAAAAAACAATATATAGATATATTTTTTAATCTGCATACATGGCAACCACATGAGTAGTCTCCCCCACTTCAATGTCCCATAGCCACAGGACACTTCCAAGCTTGCAAGCTAGTGGCTCCATGGCGAGGGCAAAAAATAAACTTGAGAGTGGGCATCTTTGCTATGTCCCCTGCTTCAACTTGAAGCATGCTGAGTCTATCCAGCCAGTACGGACCCTCGTCCAGGGGCTAGTATACAATAAGCTACCTAATTTGATAATTGCCCTTCAGCACCAACTGGGACAGAACCTGCCATGTATAGTCCCAGTTTACTGTGTTGAAGGCCTGCTCAATATCTGATAGGGCCAAGGCAAATTCATTGCACGCCAAACCTCGGGACATGCATAACATTGTATATTCTATGCAGATGGTATTCCTTCTTCGTATGAATAGACATTGGCCTTCATGCACCAGTTGACTGATACATGTTTGAGAACCTATCCAGAATATGGTATGAGCTCTGGGATCCCTAGACATTCTTGCAGCTCAGACTTAGTCAACATACTAACATGAGGCAGAGAACCTGGCTGTAGGAGGCTGGCCTGGCTTGTAGTGGGTACCAACGGGTACTTACACTCTGTACCAGGTCCAGTTATCCCTTATTAGTGTAGAAGAGGTGTCTAGCAGCTTAGGCTGATAGAAAAGGTAGCTAGCAGAGCAGCTTAGGCTGAACTAGGAGACATGCAAAGCTCCTACTATACCACTGGTGTCATATGCACAATATCATAAGAAAACACAATACACAGATATACTAAAAATAAAGGTACTTTATTTTTATGACAATATGCCAAAAGTATCTCAGTGAGTACCCTCAGTATGAGGATGCCAAATATACACAAGATATATGTACACAATACCAAGAATATGCAGTAATAGCAAAAGGAAGTAATGCAAGCAGTGTAAAGTTACAATAGATTGCAATAGGACCACATAGGTACAGGGGCAACACAAACCATATACTCCAAAAGTGGAATGCGAATAACGTATGGACTCCAAACCTATGTGAACTTGTAGAGGGTCGCTGGGACTGTAAGAAAACAGTGAGGGTTAGAAAAATAGCCCACCCCAAGACCCGGAAAAGTAGGTGTAAAGTGCACCTATATTCCCCAGAGAGCACAGAAGTCGTGATAGGGGAATTCTGCAAGAAAGAACAACACCAGCAATGCAACCAAAGTGGATTTCCGGACGAGAGTACCTGTGGAACAAGGGGACCAAGTCCAAGAGTCACGACAAAGTCGAGATTGGGCAGATGCCCAGGAAATGCCAGCTGAGGGTGCAAAGAAGCTGCCACCAGATGGTAGAAGCTGTGGATTCTGCAAGAACGAAGAGGGCTAGAAACTTCCCCTTTGGAGGATGGATGTCCCACGTCGTGTAGAAGCTTGCAGAGGTGTTCCCATGCAGAAAGACCACAAACAAGCCTTGCTAGCTGCAAGGGTCGCGGTTAGGGTTTTTGGATGCTGCTGTGGCCCAGGAGGGACCAGGATATCGCCACTTGCGTGAGGAGACAGAGGGGGCGTCCAGCAAGACAAGGAGCCCTCTCAGAAGCAGGCAGCACCCACAGAAGTGCCGGAACAGGCACTACGAAGAGGAGTGAACCGGAGCTCACCCAAAGTCACAAAAGAAAATCCCACGACGCCATAGGACAACTCAGGAGGTTGTGCACTGCAGGTTAGAGTGTGGGGGACCCAGGCTTGGCTGTGCACAAAGGAAATCCTAGAAGAGTGCACAGGAGCCGGAGCAGCTGCAAATCATGTGGTACCCAGCAATGCAGTCTAGCCTTGGGGAGGCAAGGACTTACCTCACCAAACTTGGACTGAAGAGTCACTGGACTGTGGGAGTCACTTGGACAGAGTTGCTGAGTTCCAGGGACCACGCTCGTCGTGCTGAGAGGGGACCCAGAGGACCGGTGAAGCAGTCTTTTGTTGCCTGCGGTTGCAGGGGGAAGATTCCGTCGACCCACAGGAGATTTCTTCGGAGCTTCTAGTGCAGAGAGGAGGCAGACTACCCCCACAGCATGCACCACCAGGTAAACAGTCGAGAAGGCGGCAGGATCAGCGATACAAGGTTGCAGTAGTCGTCTTTGCTACTTTGTTGCGGTTTTGCAGGAGTCCTGAGCAGTCAGCGGTCGATTCCTTGGCAGAAGGTGAAGAGAGAGATGCAGAGGAACTCTGATGAGCTCTTGCATTCGTTATATAAAGAATTCCCCAAAGCAGAGACCCTAAATAGCCAGAAAAGGAGGTTTGGCTACCTAGGAAGGAGGATAGGCTAGCAACACAGGTAAGAGCCTATCAGGAGGAGTCTCTGACGTCACCTGCTGGCACTGGCCACTCAGAGCAGTCCAGTGTGCCAGCAGCACCTCTGTTTCCAAGATGGCAGAGGTCTGGAGCACACTGGAGGAGCTCTGGGCACCTCCCCTGGGAGGTGCAGGTCAGGGGAGTGGTCACTCCCCTTTCCTTTGTCCAGTTTTGCGCCAGAGCAGGGCTGGGGGATCCCTGAACCGGTGTAGACTGGCTTATGCAGAGATGGGCACCATCTGTGCCCATCAAAGCATTTCCAGAGGCTGGGGGAGGCTACTCCTCCCCAGCCCTGGCACCTTTTCCCAAAGGGAGAGGGTGTAACACCCTCTCTCTGAGGAAGTCCTTTGTTCTGCCTTCCTGGGCCACGTCTGACTGGACCCCAGGAGGGCAGAAACCTGTCTGAGGGGTTGGCAGCAGCAGCAGCTGCAGTGAAACCCCAGGAAAGGCAGTTTAGCAGTACCCAGGTCTGTGCTAGAGACCCGGGGGATCATGGAATTGTCTCCCCAATGCCATGATGGCATTGGGGTGGCAATTCCATGATCTTAGACATGTTACATGGCCATGTTCGGAGTTGCCATTGTGACGGTATACATAGGTAGTGACCTATGTATAGTGCACGCGTGTAATGGTGTCCCCGCACTCACAAAGTCTGGGGAATTTGCCCTGAACGATGTGGGGGCACCTTGGCTAGTGCCAAGGTGCCCACACACTAAGTAACTTAGCACCCAACCTTTACCAGGTAAAGGTTGGACATATAGGTGACTTATAAGTTACTTAAGTGCAGTGGTAAATGGCTGTGAAATAACGTGCACGTTATTTCACTCAGGCTGCAGTGGCAGGCCTGTGTAAGAATTGTCAGAGCTCCCTATGGGTGGCAAAAGAAATGCTGCAGCCCATAGGGATCTCCTGGAACCCCAATACCCTGGGTACCTCAGTACCATATACTAGGGAATTATAAGGGTGTTCCAGTATGCCAATGTGAATTGGTGAAATTGGTCACTAGCCTGTTAGTGACAATTTGGAAAGCAAAGAGAGAGCATAACCACTGAGGTTCTGGTTAGCAGAGCCTCAGTGAGACAGTTAGTCATCACACAGGGAACACATACAGGGCACACTTATGAGCACTGGGGCCCTGGCTGGCAGGGTCCCAGTGGCACATACACTAAAACAACATATATACAGTGAAATATGGGGGTAACATGCCAGGCAAGATGGTACTTTCCTACACAGGCGGACTGCAACCCACAAACTACCTGAGCATTATATAAGGATGGTGCGTTTTGAGCAATGATCAGTCCTATGAAACTCACTTTAGTGCTTGTTGTTAGTAGGTTCCAAACCTCCCTCTGGTCTTGAAATGATGATTCTCAAATTGTTAAGAAGAAAAAAGCTAGATTTCATTAAAAAACAGCAGCAAGCATTTACGCATTTTCTATTTTAATACCAATTCTGTAGCACTTAAAAGAACAATTATGACATCATAGACCAAAATGTAGAACAGGGTTCTGCAACAGGTCATCAAGAGCTACTAGTAGCTACTAGTGCTAGTAGCACGGGCTGCAACTGAGTAGCTTGCTCATGATAATTGCTTGTCAGTAGGTTTCAGAGTATATGGCTGTAAACCTGATAAATCAGCTATTTAAAACACTGTACCAGTATCTGTGAGGGCTTGAAGGGTGATGCAGCCTACCCTCTTCAGATTTTTTTTTAATTTACTTTTGTTTCCTTTCCTTCTTGCCTCTCCTCTCCTTTCTTTTCCTTCTTTTTTCCTTGCTTTCATGTCTTCTCTTTGGATTTTGTTTATCCCTTCTTTCTTACTTACCCCCTTCATTTTTCTTTCTTACTCTTTCTTCCTATCCTCTTACACTACTTCTTTCTTTCCTTTTTCTTTCCCTCTTTATTTGTTATACACTCTTTCTTGGTTTCTTTCTTTCTCTTTCTTTTTTTTCCTTTCTTTTGCTCTTGCTATTTTCTCCACTTTTGTCTTCTTTTGCTCAGTTCTACCTCTATTTTTTTCCTCTATTTTCCCTTTCTCGGTTTCCTTCTTACTTTTTTCATTCCTCTCCTCTTGCATTTTCTGTATTTCTCCTTTTGTTTCTCTGCTTCTTTTTCTCTCCAATTTGTTTGTCTTAACTTTTCTTTCTCTACTTCTTTCTCTCAATAATTATTTCACTTGCTCTTTCATTCTTTCTTTTTTCCTTCCCCTTCTTTCTTCATTTATTCTTCCATGCTCCTCTCTCTTAATTTCTCTCCTTCTCCTCTCCTTACTTTTGCCCTTTTTCTTTCTTTCTCTGCTTTTTCTCTTCCCCTTTCCTTTTGCCCCTTCCTTTCAGTCTTTTTTTTCTCTGACTTCATCTTTCCTCCTCTCCTATTCTTTCTGTCTTTCTCTTTTTCTTGTTGTATTTACTTATTGTACTTTTTCCTGTCTTGGTCGCCTTTTTCCTCCACTACTGTTTTTTCATCCATGTCTCTCCTTCTATGTATCTTGATTATATTTTTTTCTTCTAATCTTTCCCTTTTTCTCTTTTTTCCCTTTCCTTCTTCTACTATTCCTTTGTCTTTCTTTCTTCCTCTGCTTTTGTTCATTCTTTTCACTGTATCTTTTTCCGTTCTTAGTCTTTCATTCTTTTCTTAATTTATCTTTCTTCCTTCATCTTCTTTCATCCTTTTGCTTCCTTTTCTGCATTTATCTTCCTTCTTTTTCTCTCCTATCTTTTGTTCTTTTTCTGTTCCTCTTTCTCTGCTTCTTTCTTATGTTTTCTTCTTTCTGTATTGACTTTTTTCTCTCATGCTCTCATTCTTTCCTTTTTCTGTCTTTCTCTTCTCGTCTTCTCACTTTCTCTCTATTTACTCTCACATTTAATGTATCACTTTCTCTCTCTAATTCTCCCCTTTTCTCTCTCCCTTTCATGGTCTCAAGCACAAAGAGACAAACATTATCTGTAGGTACCCTAAATGTAAACCTTTTGCGATACAGGTCCTGTGTCATTAATGCTGTATGCTCCTTGTAGCAAGACTGAAATACTCTAGGGTCAGTATTTAAGATGTGCATTCTTGCCTACATACCTGCCTTCCACTCAAGCATGGTCCTTCGAATTTACTATCCTTTGGCTTAAATCCTTCTCATAAATTGTCACCACAAAATTAGCCACCTGAACTGCAGGTTCGTCCATGAGATCCAAACTCCTCTTCATCCACTATTTTACATGTACTTTCCATTTCTCTTTGTATCTCTTCTGAGTCTCTGGGGCCCATGCCTCCTTGAGAAATTCAGCAGCCTCTCTCAAAAGTCCTGCAAGACACTCAGATCCCTTAAAACTCTCAGAACAAGAAGGTTCAAGAGCCCTGACATCACTAACAGATGCTTCTCTCCATCTCCACACACCAACACATTTTCCAGTTCCATAACCACTGGAAAACAAAGTTGATACTCTGAATCGCTGAAAATAGAGGGAAAGTGTACATCTGGATGTCTAATCGAACCTGCTGGAAGGGATCTACTGCTGCCACCTCAGGATCTGGTTCCCAACTGAAACATCGGTTTAATTGGTGCGTCAGTCTGCTCGCACAAATCCACCTCCAATGAACACCATTCTGTTTCATGTCTTAAGAAATATTGATTTGATTGATTGAGTTTGATTTTTAGTTTTATATAGCACTCAATTGCCCACAGGCATCTTGGTGCTGGGGCGAATGGTCATTGGCGAGATGTACAAAACCTAGTGAGTGAAGAGTCAAGTCTTAAGTGAGTTTCTGAACAACATTGTCTGAACACTTCTTTAAATTCATAGGAAGGGAGTTCCACGATGTTACTGTTCTGAAAAATAAGCATCTACTTTCCCAGGAAGCTCATTTAGCCCTTGGCAACATGAGGCACTTGGCTTCTGCTGATCTGAGATTTTGAGAAGGTATATTCCAAATGCATCTATCCTGAATGTATCTGGGGGGTATTGTGCAGGGCCTTAAAAACTATGCAGATAGCTTTAAATTCTATCCTCTTTGCTACAAGAAGCCAATGAATCTTTTTTATGGCTTGAGATACAGACTGATATTTTGAAATCTTCATCAGGAGCCAAGCCAATGTGTTCTGTAGCATCTGAAGTTTGAGAAGAATATTTTTCTTTGTGTCCAAGTATTGGGCATTGCCATAGTCCAGTTTATCTAGAACAAGGATTGTGACCATTGTCTTTTGAAGATCAGGTGGAATAAAACACCATTGTTTTCTGATTATCTTTAAAACATGACATATTGATGAAGTTAACATATTAATCTGGTCTTCAAAATCAAGTTTGTTATCAGAAAACATTCCCAAGTTCTTCACTTTCCGTACTGGTAGGAGAGGTAATCCCATTTCCTGGAGCCACTAATTTTGAGCCCAAAATTAATTGTCATACCCTGAGTGAACAACCTGTTCTTTACTAGAGTTAAGTTTTAGACAGTTTTGGCTCATCCAGCTGGTTATTTGTGACATGCAAGAGCTAAATTTGGAAGCAGTGTCATCTGGGTAACTGGAGATTTATACCACTATTTGCATATCATTGGCGTATGAGACAATCGAAAAAACTGAATGATTTTATAAGTCTGACAAGAGGTGTGACATAAAGGGTTAAGTAGTGTTGGCCACAGCGAGTATCTCTGCGGCACACCACATGGAAGGCAAAGGTGGTCAGAGACAAAACCCTCCCGGGCAACTTGATGCACTCTATCCGTGAAGAATGATTTTATAATTCTGAGGGCAAGACCCCTATTCCCAGTTCAGCAAGGCGGTTAATCAGAATTGTGTAATGGTATTGAAGGCCGCCCAAAGGTCCAATAAAATCAGTGCAGCCTTGCTGCCTTCATCCAGAATGCATCTCAGTTCCTCCGGCTATCAGGTCTGTCTCTGTACTGTGGGATTTTCTAAATCCATATTGTTTACTATTCAGCATATTGTTGGCATCTATGAAGGTCATAAGTTTCACATTCAGAGCCTTTTCCAGTAGCTTTGCTGGAAAGGGAGCCTAGATATAGGTCTATAACTGCTAGAGGGTCCAGGTGGCTTTTTTTAAATAAGAGTAGAAGAGAAACCTCTTTCTACTCCAAAGGGAAGTAGTCTGTTTTAATTATATCACTGAAAATGGGTGTCATCTTGGGGGCGCAGGGGTCCAATGGAGATTCCAACTGCATGGTTTTTATTAGATTAAGAACCTGTTCTGTATTTAGCAATGAGCACTGATCAGAAACTGACAGTGAAGGCTGCAAACCATTGTTTAGCAGGGGAGTCGGCAATATATGATTGTTTAAAAAGTGTAAAATAGTTCCTTCACTTTCGTCTGAAAGAAGTTAGCTATTGTATTGTAGAACACTTGAGTGCAATTATTATTTCTGGGAAACAGGCAGTTTTGCCAAACCTTTTACAGTGTTGAGCAGCTCTTTTTCAGAGTTCTTTGATTTTAAGATCTTGTTGGAAAATAATTTATTTTAATCTAGGATGAGTTTTTTATACTTCCCAATGGATTGTTTATAAATTTCCTTTTCTCGAGTGTCATATTCTGATCTCCATGCTTGTTCTTTCCTTCTACACTCTTGTGTCTGTGCTCTGAGTTTCTCAGAAACCATGGTTCTGAGGGAGTTTTTCTGCAACTAGTAAAAGCTTTTAATGGTGCTATCCATGCCGAGTAACTCTGTACTGTTTCGTCGAGGTTTGTAGTAGGGCTTCGCTTGATTTCTGACAAAGATTCAGATAAAACAGAATATAGGGCAAGTGAGCGGACATTCTTCCAGACCCTGCCCTTATTGCTCTCAGGATTTATATCCCTATGGAGTGGGGATGAATGTATATTAAGATTGAGCATTACTGTATTATGATCTGACCTGTCAGTGGCAAAGAATCTTTGACTTGGAGGTACGGATTGTTGGAAAAATACCATCCAGTGTATGCTCTGCTGAGTGTGCATGATGGTTGACAAGCTGATGTAAGTCTAGTCTAGACATTACATCATTCATGGATACAGAGTCTCTGTTTGTACATTTTTCAAGATGGCAGTTGAAATCTCCTAGCACCATGAAGTCTGCAGCTATGACACTAGATTCTAGTAGTGGACTTAAGGTTAGTATAAAAGGTGCTCATGGTCCTGGGGGTGATGTATCACGAGGCCTCTAAAAGTATATTGTTTTATAAGTTCCAGTGGAAAAGTTCATGTTTTACAAATCAAAGTACTTAAATCCGAGAAGCAGTACATGGGAATATTTTTGCAATCCACAATGGCAAGCCCACTCCCTTTCTTATTAGGCTGATCTTCTTTAATGATTGTGGAGCCAGCCGGGATTGCCAGAACCAAGCCTGGGCCGGATGTGTGTCAGCCCATGTTTCAGTATTAAACACCATATCTGGCATATGTGTACCTTAAAGTTCAGCAAAGTCAAGTTTATGTTTTATCATTGACCTACCGTTCAATAATATGCATTTGAACACTTCTTTTTGGCTGGTTGAGGGGGCTAATTCATATTTTGCATGGTTTGTGTCCTGGATTGTAATGTTGGTAAGTGTCAAATTACAATTAGCACAATGTGCCCAATTTTGGCCGCAATATGGTTCCAGTGTTGTACATAACGATTCTTACCTTCAGAATTAAGGCCGATATTTATACTTTTTTTAGTGCCGCATTTGTGTCATTTTTTGATGCAAAAGCAGTGCAAACTTGCAAAATACAATTGTATTTTGTAAGTTTGTGCCATTTTTGTGTCAAAAAGTGGCACAAATGCGGCACTAAAAAAGTATAAATATGGGCCTCAGTGAGAAAAGCTCTTCCCTGAAGTCCTGCCATGGCGAGGGCTTTTCTGGGACAACTGGCCCAGTGGTTCTGTCGCTCAGTGAGATTTGGGCGTGGTCAGACATGGATGGGCTTGCCTTTGGCACGCCATTGGTGCGCCAGCTGTGTGGTTCCGTCAGCCTGCTCATTTATAGTTCCTCCCCAAGCAGGAAAAAAGCTAGTGTGTTAACTGCAAATGGCAGTCCTGCTCTAACTGGTGAGTATCGTCAGAAATGTGCAAATTGGCAAGTTTTTAAAAGTAAATAACAAGTTGTCCACAATATTTAAAATATCTTTAAAACTGCAGTTCTGGCCAATTATGACCTAAAAAGAATGTGAGCTACCAGTGAACAGAGCAGCGTCAGGGTACTTCACTCCCCCATCACTATAGCAGCCCTGCACAATCACATCAGCCAGCTCAGTTATAGTTCCTCCCCAGCAAGAAAAAAGCTAGTGTGTCAACTGTGCAAGTGGCAGTCCCGCTCTAACCGGCGGGTACT
This sequence comes from Pleurodeles waltl, assembly GCF_031143425.1. Lineage (NCBI taxonomy): Eukaryota > Metazoa > Chordata > Amphibia > Caudata > Salamandridae > Pleurodeles > Pleurodeles waltl. Next base: position 873,750,688 of record NC_090440.1, read on the forward strand.
GTCAGAAATGTGCAAATTGGCAAGCTTTTAAAAGTAAATCACAAGTTGTCCACAATATTTAAAATATCTTTAAAACAGCAGTTCTGACCACTTATGACCGAAAAAGAATGTGAGCTACGAGCGATTTTAATCCACAAGATACCGAGAGTTCCAATCTGCTAGAAATTTCTCCTGACCCGTAAAAGTATTCTGCCCTCAGCGACGTTCTGTGTTCCAGACAAAAATACAATAGATGTTTTGCGAACTTGTCAACTTAAGAGACCTGCTGCCTTCTAACTAATTTATATAGCTCACTGCCTAAACAGTGTCCATTCAAATCAACAATGTATAACATTTCAAGGTTTCCTTCAAACTCCTCAGAGTATATGGACATACTGTAAGCTCTGAACTGTGTTTGTGCTGGGTCTTCTCCAACTATGTACAATGACCACCGGTCTCCTAAAGGCCCGGAGGCTCTACCTATCCATAAAAGAGTGTGTTTGTCTCCAAAATATAATTCGGGGTAGATCTAAAAATTGCATGGCCTTTCCACACCTCCACATTCTCCTGCCACCAGTTCAATCCTTCATTTACCTCCAGTGTTAACTCCCCTTTGTCCCCATACCAAACGCCCCTTCTTAAGGTGCAACCTTTCACTCTCTGCAGCACCTGATAAAGTCAAGGGATGGGAAAAAATGGCTGAATTAACAAAGAAAGTATACCAATCACCTGTGCCAAGCCTCTCAAAGGCAACTTTCGCTATGCCAGGATATGACAAATCTCCTTCTTTATCAAACGTATCTTTCTCCCTGAATCATGTTTATCTAAAACCCAGAAACTCCAACATCCTTGAAGCAACCAAAACCCAACTTCTCTTTGTTGTTTATAAATTCCACTTCAATTTCTGACATCACCCAGATGTCTAAATAAATAATCAACAGTACTCTTTCCCTCAAGAATGATACAAGTGGCCTTAACAACAGAACTGCAGAAAAGTCTGACTGCCCGTCTCCACTGGAACTGTGAAATAGGAAACCTTTAAATTCAGTTTTACCACCCAGAAACCTTCTTGCAACATATCTCTTTAAAGTTGGATACCCTCCATCTTGAGATGTCTGTAAGCCGGAAATCTATTTAGTGCTCTCAAATATATCACAGGGCATCACTCCTTGTCATTTTTCTCCAAAAAGAAAAGAGTACTCACAAACTTACCGTTCTTGTCTCCCACTGGAACTGTTGCCCCCTTTTCCAGCATTTGTCTGATCTCAGCTTCTGCCAACTCCTCGAATTCCTGACTTAGCATGAAATCCTTCCGTTCTTTCACCTGCACAGGCACTTTGTAAAATCTATACTGAAACCATGGGGTCTGCACACCCACTGATCTTGCATTCGTTACTGCAATTCTTTTTAAAATTACATAGTCATCCACTCACCTTTCTGGAAAAGAATCAGAAATAATCTATGTACTCATCCTGAGTACCTCCACTGCCCTGTCTTCTTCCACACGTACTTATATTCCTTACTGTTCATCCCCTCTGGGGTACGAATCCTGTAACAGCCTGAAAGCCTCTTCCCATTCTCCTTGATTGGTAATAAAACTGTGATCTTAGAAATCCATGCTGGACATCCACTCTACAGCGGCTAATGTGAAAACATACTTTCACCAACTTTTAACTAAGCCTTCCTCAAAGAGCAGACACCTCACGTCCTCACTATCAGCCTTGCTAACCATATTCCTTGACTTTAGGTTAATCTTCTTAAGTATTGCTTTCCTCCTCTCAACTATACGTTCTGCACTCATGTTTCCAAGAAATCAGATGGCTCTCAGACTCTACCCCCTCAGTATCTCTAAATCCACCTTCACACCCTTGATATGTGCCTCCTCTGCCTTACCAATTATGCTCACTAATCAGTTTAGGACGTCCAAAAGCCTGTCTTGGACTTTGCATCAGTGAGCATTCAAGCCCTTTCATAGCCTAAAGATGAAAGAAACCAACTGGGAGCTGCCCCATCTTTATCCTTTATCACAGGCATTCCACCCTCATAACACTTCTATCCTCCTTCTCAAGTGGTTTTCTAATCTATTCCTTTATGAACTTCCTAAAATGTTCCAAGGCCACCGATTGTCACTACTTGGGTGCCTTAATTCTTTGAGAAAACATTTCCTTCTCTAAGGGATCTTTCCACACACTTTTAGTCAAAGCGCCAAAATATCATTGTGTCATTAAGAATATCTTCCGGCTGGAGACCTAATACATACTCACCAAACTCTTGCTTATATTCTTATCCCTATGCATGCCGCAATGCAGCCTCTAGGGGCATCTTCATCTTGCGGCTTGCAATGGATGCCTTTATTGTAGCTGGCATAAAATCTAGCCTCTCCTTTCTTACGCTTTCTTCTCCATTATTTTCAGAATGTTACAATTTCCTTAAACACTTACCAACACCTGAACTACTTACATCTTAATTTTCCAATAAGGATCAATACTCATTCTCAGAATTATCCTCTTTTCTTCTTTTGTCTAAAAGTAATAGAATTCCCTCTTTAATAGTAACTCCTATTTCAGATTGAATCAGCTTCTTAATTGTCTCAATTCAGTACTCTCTGTTATAACCATACCAGATAATTCACTCTCACTAGTCACAGTAAATTAAATAGTGCAGGGGCGGATAGGATAGTGTGGTTTGATAGGATTAAGAAGCTGCTACTCACTTCAGGATTTCAGGCTCCCTGGGATGCAATGCAACCAGAAACTATCCCCTCGAAAAATGAACTAATGAGGCGTTATTGGCCTGGGTCCTGCAGGAGGGTCTAAAATTGGGAGGGAGTGGCTCTTTAACCAGTGCGTTTCTGGGCCATAAAGCAACTAGTGTTTTAGAACCTTATCTAGATGTTATCTTAGTACCAATGGATAGGAAACGCTATGTCCAGTTCAGGTGTGGTTCTCTTCCATTGAGGTTTTTTACCAGCAGTTGAGGGACAAGTCCCTCAGTATCCTCATTATGCCCCGAATGTAATTTAACAAATGAATCAGTTGGGCACGTCCTTTTTGCATGTCAGGCCTATGCAGGTCCGCGCAGGGAGTTTTAGGGACTGCCTGGTATATAAGAGGGAAAAAGATCAAACAATGGGAGTGAGATGAGTGATAGCGGGGGGTGCAGTGCAGGCAGGTTTGCATTATGTTGGCTCAATTTATTTTGAGTGTGGCATTTTGTTATGTCTATTTCATTATTTTTTATGCAATGTAATTATGTGTTGCCTGGGGTTTCTCTGTTTTAGCTATTTTACACACTTTTAAATACTTTTAATCTGTATTTTATCGTGTTATGTGTGTTGCTTTTATGGCTATATTTTTTTGCCGAAATGAAGCTTAATAAATTAAATATTAGCTTCCTTCCCAGTCACGATCAGTTGCTAAAAAAAGACAATTCTTACATTCTTCAAAATGTCCTCATTAACACAGCTCTTCAGAGACCATCCAATACCTCTCTGACTGAAATATAACCAGCATGTCAACAGCTACATCCAAAAACGTCAACATGTATCATTAATATTCCAGGGTATGAAGTTCAAACCTGGCTGACCACCGGTGCTCATGAGAAGGGGACGCAATGACCTGCTGTTTTTGTGACTGCCACTTTGACAGCAGCGGAGTGTGACCGCGGACCTTAGCCACCTGAGATCGGCAGCTAACCGACCTCCGATTGCCCTGAAAAAAATATATATGGAGGCACTACGGTATATAAGGACACCCTCGAGTGCACTGCAGTGAGCCCGCTAAAAGTGAGGGAAAATTCAGAATGATCCTTGTTTCCGTTTGATCAGATTAAGAATGCTTTGCACGCCTTCTGTAAACCTGATTGTACTGGGACAGTTGATATTGTAATACAGATTCAAGGCACTTAAGTCTTGCTAACTAGTAAACCTAGTTGCAGAAGCATAATGTGAAGACTGACATTCGAATCTTTCAGAAATGGAAAGAAAAGGTGGATTCAAAATAGCATAACCCTCAGAATCAATCAGCAATCCATGGAAGTAAGAGTGGCAACGGTATGTTTATGATATAAAGCACCAGATTATATGCATAGGAAAATAAAACCCTCAAAAATGTGCCACACTTGGTGTTCAAGCGTTTCTTAAGTGCACTTAAAGCCATATGTTTTGGTCCTGCAGACGCCTTGAAATTTTGGGGGCTATGATTTTGGGTTTGTAGCAACACACTTAGGGGTTGATTATGAGTTTGGCGGACTGCAACATCAGTCTGCCAAACTCCCGACGAGGAGGTTGCCACAGTGCTGGCGCCCTCCCCACTGGTCCCATTCCAAATTTCCCACCGGGCTGACCGGCGGAAACTAAGGTTTTTGCCGGTCAGCCCAGTAGGAAAGGTGCAGCAGCATTGTCACTGGCTCATAATACAGCCGGCGGCAACGCTGCCGCACGTAGGGGGCACCAGCGCCCCCGAAATGCACATTGCACATTAGACAGAGTGCATTTTGAGTTTGCTGGGCAGGGGGACGCCTGCACTGCCCCTGTGGCCCCCTGCACTTGTTCTCCGCCAGGCTTTTCATGGGCGTTAGAACTTCCATGAAAAGGCTGGTGGAGAAAACGGTTGGAATCAGCAAGGAACGCTGAGTTCAGTGCCGCCCTGGCTGATTACAACCAGGACTGCCGTAGCCCGTTGGGATCTCTGATCCTGGCAGGGATGGCAGTAGGTTGGCGGGTCTGCCCACCAACCTCGTAATGTGGTGGTCGGACAGCCACAGCTGTGGCGGTAAGACTGCCACTGCAAAGCTGGCGGTCTTCAGACTGCCAGCCTCATAATAAGGCCCTTAGTTTGTTCCCTCATCACTGCAAATGTATAATCAAAGGAACCTCTAGTCTTTAGAGACTAGTGTAATAAGTTCTTGTGTATCATTTCCTTAAACTAAGGACACATTTGGAAAGCATCTGATGATTTGATTGAACAAAGATAATAACTAATAATCTTGATATTCAAATGTTTATATATTGAATTGAATTGGTGTTGCTATTGGCTCTTTAGAGCTTTTATAGATTGTCAAAATGATTTACGTAAATCAAAAATATTTCTAAATTGTGCTAATTTTTTTGCTGCTGTTAATTTATATTTGTTTTGTATTATGCATTTGAAGAGATTTAAAAAGAGAAATGTTTATTCATATTATTCAGCTTCACATTACAGGTTCTCCTAAAATTTAGTTTTAACTAGCCCACACCCCCATATCATTCTTGAACCCAAAGTAGAGTCTATACCCATCTCTGTTTATGCATGCATATCAGTTAAATGACAAGCTGAAACAACACCTACTCAAGAAATTGTAGAAACTCAACAAAGAGGTCCTAAGTGCTTCTCTGGTTCAATTGAGTCTATAAAAATACTATCACCTTTTTCTTGAAGAAGAATAAGAGGATCTTCCTCATTTACAGAAATATATTCGGTCTATTTATTGACTTACTTCAGAAGGATAGTGATTAACATATTGGTAAGTAAAAATAAAAAATAACAGATTACAAGAGTTAGGATATTAAAAACTAGAAACTTCTGAGGTCCTGCCCTGGTAGAAGACATTAAAAAATTGAGGCACGAATACAACACAATGGCTTTATGGCACAAAAATCGATGATGAATCAAAAGATTAAAAAAGGATTATGACAGCAATGAGGCAAAGTGCTAGCTGCACACTTAAAATTTAAGAAAAACAACAGACGCATTGTAGCAATAAAGGAAATACTAGAGACATTCTACTCATACTACTCCACCTTAAATACGCCTAACATACACCAGGAGGGCTGCTCAGAATTCCTAGAAGATTGAAATTTCTCATAAGTAGTGTCAAGAAAAATGGATCATTTTAATCAAACAATAAACATAGAGTAGATGCAAAAAGCCATTTACTTGCTTACAATTGGTAAAGCCCCTTGCCCAGATGGCTTCATGGTGGCTTTTATTTTTAAAGAAAGGTGCTTCTTGCACTTTTCAGGAACTTGTTTCAGCCTTTTACTTCAAAGGTACCACTGTTGAGGCAACTATTGTAATTATACACAAACACAAAAAACAACCTCTGCTTACCAAAAATTGTAGGCCGATCTCACTTAATGCTGCTGAATACAAAACTGATGTGAAAAGTTTGCGAGGAAACTGAAACCAATCTTGCCACCTGTGATTCACCCCTTACAGATGGGTTTTACAAAAGGCAGATTTGCTAGCAATAATCCTTGCCTTTAATGTCACAATATTGTCGCGCCGCGCGGTGCGGCGCGAGCCGAGAGCTCGACTCAAGCCGGGCGTTCGGCTCGGGCCGCGCACCGCGTTGCTAGGACGCGGCGCGCCCCCAGCCTCTCCTGCGCATTTCGAGGCCCCAGAATTGCATGGGGCCTCGTTCTACCTTCTGCTTTCCACTATACTAGGGGTCTATGACCCCTCTTACCTGTTTTTTCGTTTCTTTCCCTTTTTTCTTCTTTTCTTCTTTTCTGCAGTCTTTTGTTGTGCCTTTCTTTATGTCTTTTCCCCCTTCCCAGATTCCTGTTCTTTCCCAGCATTCCTTGTTTCCTATTCTCTATGGTTCCTGTTCTATTCTGTTCTATGTGTTGTTTCCCTGTCTAAGATGGTGTCCTTTTACTTCCTGTGGGTCACTTCCTGTTTTTTAGTATATAAGGGCTGTGTTTTCTTCTTTCTTTGCGCTGCAACACTTTCTGCTCAGTTAGTGTCTTCGCTCCTGATTTCCTCACCTTTTGGCTCTGGATTTCAGCATTCTGTGTTTCCTGACTTTTGCTCCTTTTGGATTCCTGTTTGTTTGTTCTTGTTTTTTCCAGGAATCTTCCTGTTTGGAGGTTTTTCCCCTTTTTCTAAGGGGTTTTTTCCCTCTGGCGCTATTTTCTGAAGGGCACGGTCTGTTCTTGGCGTCTCCATTGCCTACAGCACCGTGGCTACCAGAAAGAGTCGCCCCTTTTTGGGCCAAAGTCGAACATTGAAGATCCACGCCACCAGATCTGCAAATTCCAGGCGCCAGCAGCACGTGAGTCGTGACAGATTGCAGCGCCTAACCATTCCGACGTCCTCAAACACCATGGATGACACAGTGGCGGCTGCTGCAGATCCGGAACAATCTCTTTTGACCACGATTCAGCAACAAGCTCAGGAATTGCAACAACTACGCAATGAAAATGCTGCGTTACGACAGGCTTTGGCTCTCCGCACCAGTGATGTTCCAACTATCTCCGCTTCTACCCCTTGTTTCTCTGGTGAACCAACCAGGCTTCGCGAGTTCCTGGATGCATTAACAGTGTACTTCGCCTTCCGACCTACCCAATTCTCCCACGACAGGACCAAGGTGGGTTATCTTATCAGTGCCTTAACCGGTCCAGCCTTGGCCTGGGCAACCCCGATGGTGTCCTCCAACGACCCTGTATTGTCGGACTATTCCACCTTTGTGAGTCGCTTCAAACAGATGTTTAGCCGTCCTGGATTGGAAGCCTCTGCTGAAGAAGCCCTATGTGACATCCAACAAGGCTCTCAAGACGTCCTGCAATATATAACCCGTTTTCGTCAGCTGGCGGCAGAGACCACTTGGGTGGAACGTACTCTGGTAACTTTATTTCGTAGAGGACTCAAAGAAGAAATAAAGGATGAACTAGTACATTCTACCAGAGCGGAAGATCTTCGTGGCCTGATGGATCAAGCACTGTCCATCGAATATCGTCTTCAGGAACGGAGATCGGAAAAGAAAAGGAGTAGAGGGTTTTCCCAGCCAAGTAGCTCACGAGCTTGCCTGCAGCGTTCCGAGGAACCTCGTACTCCTGCTAGAGACATCGAAGGGGAACACATGCAGGTGGATGCTACCCGAGGTCCGCTCTCTGCTAGTGAACGAGAAGACAGACGCAAGAGAGGGTTGTGCCTGTACTGTGGTTCTGCTGGTCACATGCTTCGTACCTGTCCTGTACGTCCGCCCAGGCCTTCGGGAAACGCCACTTCCCGTCCTCTGTAAGAAGGGAGGGGACGGGATCTACAGCTATACCTTCCATCAGCTCCTTTAATGACAATACAACCGCCTTGTTCATTTTTCCTGTCCTGTTACAACTTCCTGACGGTCGTCAAGAAAAGACTATGGCATTACTAGACTGTGGTGCTAGTGGTATATACATGGACAACACATGGGCTGCTGCTCACCAAGTTCCTACACAAGCAAAAGAAGTACCCGAACAGGTACACACCGTGGATGGATCCTTGATATCTTTGGGTCCTGTAGACACTACTACCCTGATGTTAAGTCTACAGGTGGGAAACCATCAAGAACACATTTCCTTCGATCTTATCACGTCCCCCAACCATACCATCATTCTTGGAATTCTGTGGTTCATCAGACATAACCCGTATATAAATTGGGTAACCCGGACAGTTTCTTTGTCCTCGCAATTTTGTCATGAGAACTGTTTTACTTCCGACAAGTATTGGTCTCCGAAAAGATCCTTAGATACTGAAGGTGCCACTGGTATGTCCATTAATACGGTCCAAGGGGTCCCAGACCACTATTTGGAGTTTCAGGATGTTTTCCAAAAACCGTCGAAACCTGTGCTACCTCCACATCGAGAATATGATTGTGCTATTCCATTGGAACCCGGCACAATTGTTCCTTTTGGGAGGATGTACTCTCTCACGGAACCCGAAAGGGAAGTTCTAAAAGAGTATCTGGACGAAAATATACAGAGTGGTCTTATTGTTCCATCGTCGTCTCTGGCTGGGGCTCCTCTCTTTTTTGTGCCCAAGAAGACAAAGGATCTTCGTCCTTGCCTGGATTTTCGAGGTCTGAATAAAATAACAATTAAAGATCGTTATCCTTTGCCTCTCATCAGGGACATACTAGAAGCTATCAGAGGGGCTCAACGTTTTACTAAATTAGATTTACGAGGAGCTTACCACCTTTTACGCATAAAAGAAGGCGACGAATGGAAGACAGCTTTTAGGACTCCATTTGGCCATTTTGAATATAGGGTTATACCGTTTGGTCTCACTAACGCCCCCGCAATCTTCCAGAGATTTATGGACTCAGTGTTTTCAGACCTTCTGAATCAGACAGTCGTGATCTACCTAGATGATATTCTTATTTATTCTAGAAATCCTGAACTCCATTCTTCCCATGTGAAACAAGTTCTTCAAAGACTTCGTGCTCATCAACTATTTTGCAAAGCAGAAAAATGTGAGTTCGACATGACGGAAGTCAAATATCTGGGCTATCATTTAAGTCCCACCGGCATAACTATGGATCAAGAAAAGGTACAAGCTATCCTAGAGTGGCCTTCTCCTTCTTCCATAAAAGAAACACAATGTTTCCTAGGGTTAGCAAACTTCTATCGACAATTCATTCTAGACTTTGCCAGACTGACTAGCCACATAACTCACACCTTAAAAAAGGAAAATTTAAAGAAAGGGTTTGTCTGGACTGAAGCGGCTGAAGCAGCCTTTCAAGAATTAAAGAGAGCCTTCACCCAAGCCCCCATCTTGAGACATCCAGATACCACCAAACAATTTATAGTCGTAACTGATGCGTCTGAGAGAGCCATCGGAGCTGTCTTACTCCAACGACAAGAGGATGATGGTCTTGAACATCCTGTTTTCTACTTGTCTCATATCCTTTCCACAGCTGAACAACACTATTCTGTACTGGAAAGGGAATTATTGGCTCTGAAAACAGCCTGCCTTGAGTGGAGACAGTTTCTGATGGGTTCCAAGGAACCATTTGAGGTGAGGACAGACCACCGTAACCTACAATGTTTACGAAATTTTGTATGCCAGAATAGTCGTCAGGCCCGCTGGGCCTTTTTCTTCAGTCAGTACGATTTTTTCATCACATATATCCCTGGATCTCAAAACATTCTGGCTGATGCTCTGTCTCGCCGATATCCAGAGTGTACTCCTTCCTCATCTCAGTATCTTCTGGAACCCAGTAAGATCGTTGGAGTGGCTCAGTCTTTCCTGGAAGAAGTACAACTGGAATACGCCAACCTATCGGACCACGACATAGAAGAACTAAGACCATTATTACATAAGAAACAAGGATATTTTTATTATCAAAACCTGATATTCCTCCCTACTAACAAGGTGCAAGAAAAGGCATTACAAATGTGCCATGATTCACCTGTAGCTGGTCATAGAGGCATCAAGGCCACACAAGAACTTCTTTCACGATTTTTCTGGTGGCCTACCTGGAAGCTGGATGTGGAAAGATACGTTCAAGCCTGTCCCATATGTGCCCAAATCAAGATACCCCATACCAGACCGGCAGGATTACTACAGCCTTTGCCTGTTCCACCGGCCCCATGGCATACCATCTCTACGGATTTTATGTGTTCACTCCCACCATCAGCAGGAAACCGGGTCATCATGGTCACTGTGGATTCTTTCACGAAGATGGCTCATTTCACTGCCCTGAAAAGGCTACCTACTTCTCAAGAACTAAGTCAAATATTCATTGATCATATCTTCCGTCTCCATGGACTTCCACATACCATAATATCTGATAGAGGACCTCAGTACATTTCCCGATTTTGGAGGCATTTTTGTAAAACACTAAATATTAATAGAGCCCTGTCTTCAGGGTTCCATCCTCAGACCAACGGCCAGACCGAGCGTCTGAACCAAGGACTAGAGCAATATCTTCGATGCTTTTGCAATTCTACCCAAAGTAACTGGAACACTTACCTCTCAATAGCTGAATTTTCCTACAATAACTCAGTCCATAGTGCCTCCAAGGTCACTCCCTTTTTCTGTTCTTATGGTTTTCATCCTACCTCTTTTCCTACTTCTCCACAATCCAACTCTCCTTTACCCGCTATTACCTATTTCTCCAAACGCCTTCTCCAAATCCATAGACTAATTCGATCTAATTTGTTACATACCAAGAGATATATGAAGAAGGCTGCAGACAAGAGACGTGCAACCAATCCAGACTATCATCCGCAAGATAAAGTCTGGCTCTCCTCCAAATTCTTACCCTCACGTCTTTCTCAAAATAAGTTCACACCTCGTTACTATGGGCCTTTCCGTATTCTTCAGTTGGTCAATCCTGTCACTGTCCGTCTTCACTTACCTCATACATGGAAGATTCATCCGGTCTTTCATGTTTCTCAGCTTAAACCTTATGTGCCTGACCCTTACTCACGTCAGTTTCCTTGTCCACCTCCTGTACTCGTGGATGATGTTCCTGAATATGAAGTACAGGAAATTTGTGACTCTCGTCTTTTTCACAAACGCCTTCAGTATCTGATTCATTGGAAGGGTTATCCTCTCAGTGAATGCTCTTGGGAAGATGCATCTTCCGTTCACGCACCTCTCCTGATTCAACACTTTCACTGTTTATTTCCTCTCAAACCTGGACCTTCGGGAGGGGGACCTACTGTCGCGCCGCACGGTGCGGCGCAAGCCGAGAGCTCGACTCAAGCCGGACGTTCGGCTCGGGCCGCGCACCGCGTTGCTAGGACGCGGCGCGCCCCCAGCCTCTCCTGCGCATTTCGAGGCCCCAGACTTGCATGGGGCCTCGTTCTACCTTCTGCTTTCCACTATACTAGGGGTCTATGACCCCTCTTACCTGTTTTTTCGTTTCTTTCCCTTTTTTCTTCTTTTCTTCTTTTCTGCAGTCTTTTGTTGTGCCTTTCTTTATGTCTTTTCCCCCTTCCCAGATTCCTGTTCTTTCCCAGCATTCCTTGTTTCCTATTCTCTATGGTTCCTGTTCTATTCTGTTCTATGTGTTGTTTCCCTGTCTAAGATGGTGTCCTTTTACTTCCTGTGGGTCACTTCCTGTTTTTTAGTATATAAGGGCTGTGTTTTCTTCTTTCTTTGCGCTTCAACACTTTCTGCTCAGTTAGTGTCTTCGCTCCTGATTTCCTCACCTTTTGGCTCTGGATTTCAGCATTCTGTGTTTCCAGACTTTTGCTCCTTTTGGATTCCTGTTTGTTTGTTCTTGTTTTTTCCAGGAATCTTCCTGTTTGGAGGTTTTTCCCCTTTTTCTAAGGGGTTTTTTCCCTCTGGCGCTATTTTCTGAAGGGCACGGTCTGTTCTTGGCGTCTCCATTGCCTACAGCACCATGGCTACCAGAAAGAGTCGCCCCTTTTTGGGCCAAAGTCGAACATTGAAGATCCACGCCACCAGATCTGCAAATTCCAGGCGCCAGCAGCACGTGAGTCGTGACAAATATAGGAAGGGTGATGTATCAAGACATCCCGACTGCTGCAGTGGCACTAGACATAGACATGGAGAAGGCATTTAACAAGGTCTCTTAGTCTTTTCTAAGTTCAGTACTACAAAACTAGGCATTGGGTCACCTGAATGATCCTTTATACTCATCACCCACTGCTACGTTTAGGATTAATGATCTCATATCAAAGAGCCTTCCCTTTGAGCAGGGCACTCACCAGCAATGCCCCCCATCTCCAGTTCTTTTTCAGCTAACCAAAGAACACCTATTGCTCATCGTTAGGAATAACCTAATATTTAAAGAAGTGCTGTATGGGCCAAACTATTAACAAGTAGAGGCATATGCAGATAATCTCCTAATATTCACCTCTGAAGCCCAAGATGCTACCTCAAGCTACTATAAACTATCTAATCATATGCACATTTATTTGGGTATCCTTTAAATTCAGATAAGACAGAGGTTCTACTTCTAAATTATCTCTAAAACTCATCCTGCCTACAAAACGTCACCCTCAAATAGCTATAATGTCTGTGGGTTAGGAAAAGGTGAGTATCCAGCCAATACAGGGCAGGTGGCCCTTTAATTACTGAGAGATTCCAGTCTGACATTCTGATGTGTGTTGTAATTGACTACCAAACCAGTTTTGGTATTTATGGTAGGTCAAAAGAGTCTCCAAGTGCCATATATTGTGCAGGCATGGCAAGCTATTGTACATGCATGAAACTGTCTTGTTGCTGCATTTATAGGATCACACTCCGCCCATGAGTACAAATCGGAAAGGTATATGCAGCATGTGCATTGACAAATGTTAATGTATTCCCGCGATTAAAGACACCTCTGTCTTTGAGATATTGCATAACTGCTGCCCTGTAATTCACTCTTATCCTAAAAGGATTTTTAGTGAGCATATTCAATAAACTTGAGACTCAAATAGTAGAAATCACAGATAAGGGAAACCCCCTTTTAAGAGCCAAGCTTGACCAACCTACAGTAAACAGGAGTTTCCTATTTAATCTGAAGGAGGTTATCAATATTGCAACAGACATCGATGTGTATTTGTAATACTAGGTTTTTCAGTGTGTCATCGGAAACTACTCAAAAGTCCAGAACTATGAGAGACCCCTTGTTGAGCACAAATGATCCAACACCCTGGGGGTCCTGAGAGCCACATGGGATGGACTTCTAACCCTCTGATGCAAGGACAAAATTCAATGCATTAACATTGAATTAGAGGGCTGGTTGGATTACAACCCTTGCATGAGCCCACTGTGCATTATTGTGCAGGCAGTGTTTTCAGATTACTCTCAGTCCCTCTAAATGAGTTCAGAGACACAGCAGCAAGCCAATCTTTCATTTCTGAACAACACACTCATCTCATGATTATCATCAAATATTCTTTATTTGGTTAAAAATAAATAACAATTAAAGATACTTAAAAACAAGTTAAAATCCAGAGTGCTGAATACAGCACAATGAAATTGGTCATCACTCAAAACATTTCTACTTAGCTTAAACCGGTCATAAGAGCCAGCATTAAGTAACAAATCATGCGCAAAGCAACTATGTATAACTTTCAGCAGTAAGTATAGTCTCTTATTGACCTGTGCAAATAACATATACAAAAAACAACAATCATAACAAAAACTAGCTCACCCACCCCGTTATAAAGTGCTTAGATAGAGTGTTGAAAATAGTTTGCTACCTCCACACAAATAAGGGTTGAGGACAAATTTTGCAACCAAAACAAAGCAGGTCTGCACTGTCTACAATTAGCAGAATTTATGATGGGCAGCAAAAAACACTTCCTAGGAGTATGAAAACATTTACAAAAAACATAAAACGCAAAGTGGACTAGGAAAAACAGGAGTTGCATGGATACAGGCAAGGCTTGTTAAGTTGATGTCTAGTCTCAGAGTGAGCACCAAAAGATGTATACTATTAAACCTAAAGCGTCAGAAAATATCTATGCTGTAGGTTAGTAACCGAAGTAAGGTATGGGGCCATGACCATTGTCATTATCATTGGTATATATGCCCTTACTGTTCACTTATGAAATTCACTGAATTGCCTGGCACTGTTAGGTAGTGATGAAAAACGCGGCTTAACTAGTATTTTACTAGAACAGAAATGCCCTCAGGGTTACTCAATAGCTCTGGCAAACCCACGCTGTAACAAAGTGATGTCACAAAGGCTAGACAATAAATCTTGGAGGCATTATCTAATTTTAAGGAATCAATAAGTACCAATCGATTTAAGCTAGTATCTTGGTTTGTCAATAAAAACAGCCACAGCATAGGGGACGTAGTTTGGTAAAATCCACAATATAATCAATCCCAAGTTCTGCGTGGCACATAAGGTTGGCATCACAGCGTATTCTGACAGTAACCTACTCAGATGTGCATTTCCTGTTTTTTTGTACGCTAGGTTGTTCGCTAAAGACCCAGAGACCCGCACCATAGGCAAGCAATTGTTATTTAACAGTGACCATTTCTTTGAATGGTTTTGCCCCCAGTTTAGATAAAAATCTAACCAGTTCCTAGCAAGCTCAGATGTTCTGATATTGCCTAAAGGCTTCCAACTACATATTTCATCAAAAAAGACCCCAAGGTACAGAAAAATAGGGAATGTGCTGATCTTGACTTTGCAAATAGTATAAACTTGCTCGCTTTGGGTGGCAAACCAATATTTGGGTTTTAGATAGTTTGGTAGGTAGTTGTAACTGGGCCTTGAAGCATGTAAACAGGTCCAACAATCTCTGAAGCCCTTTTGGGGTCCTTATCATAAGCACCACATCGTCAGCATGTAGCAATGCCGGGACTGGCCGAGTGCCTGCTTGTGGCAACGCATAACCTAAATCTAGCGGATTATTCTCTAGCCCATTAATATAGAGCGTAAAGAGAAATGGGGTGCGCAAACAGTCCTGCAGCAAGCCCCTTTCTAGCCTGAAAAGGCACAATACTCCGTCCATTATGCCAAATCTCACACTCACTGTAACATCACAGTGTAGCAGTCTAAGGAAACAAACAATTGGCTCTTTGAATGTTGATAGGTTCACGTAGTCGAGAACTTCACCAAGAACCATGAAGGCCATGTAGAGGTTACCCTGCTTGGCCTTCAATTGTTTGTTTATCATGAGGTAGACATAAATTAAGACATAGTCAACAGAGCCCAGCCCTGCAATTCAAACTGTAAATCAGAAAGGATATGGTTTTCCTGAGCCCAATTCTCTAATGGATTCAATGGATTTCTCCCACCGATCATAGAAGTGGAATTAATAAGTGAGATTGCCTGATAGCATTTAATATTGCCTTTGTCTCCCTTCTTGAAAATTGGCGCAATGGTAGAATGAGACCCAGAATGAGGCGGGCCGCACTGTGCTGCACCTCTCACAACATTATTCACCCTAGGGGGATGTTACCCTTATATATGTCAGCAGGAACCCTATTGGGGCTAGCGCCTTGCAATTGGAGCACTTGGGGTGCTTGTTCTTAGCTACCACAGCTTCGTAAAATTCAAAGTCTAACTGTGAGGATCCTGGGACTCATCACTAATCAAAACACTGTTATGGCCGGAACTATGGGCCACATGTGCGTACCTTTGGTTTTGCGACTCGCAATTTGCGAGTCACAAAACCTTATGCACAACAGTGTCCATGACACTGTTAGCGATTCACAAGGGGGTCGCAAATGCCCACCTCATGAATATTCATGAGGTGGGTCGCAATTTGGTACCCCCTTGAGAATGGCGGCCCTCACAGGGATGGTGGCCTGCTGCAGACAGCAGACTACCATGTCTGTGACTGTTTTTCACTAAAGCAGCTTTTTTTTTGTAATGCAGCCCGTTTTCCTTAAAGGAAAACGAGATGCATTACAAAAACAAAAAATGAAACGTTTTCGTTTCATTTTTTCAGAGCAGGCAGTGGTCCGTAGGACCACTGCCTGCTCTGAAAAAAATGTTTCAATTGACATTCACAATGGGGAAGGGGTCCCATGGGGCCCCCTTCCCTTTTGCGAATGGGTTAGCACCCTGCGATTGTTTTGCGACGCGTTCGCGGTCAAAAAACAATCCTGCATTGCACTGAGCATCCCTATTAGGAAGGAAACACCCCTTCCTAATTGCGAGTCGCAAACCCGTTTTGCGATTCGGTAACCAGGTTACCGAATTGCAAAATGGGGTTTGTGCCTCACGATGTGCTTTTTGCACGTCGCAAACAGCCAAATTTGCTGTTTGCGACGTGCAAAAAGCTACCTACATGCGGCCCTTAGTGTGGAATAAAGTCTCCCACCCATCTATGAGAGGGAATTAGAATGTCCAAGCCAGAAATAGCAGAATCTCTGAAAAAGAGAGATTGATGGTTTGCCAGAAAGCGCAGTTGTCCTTTAAAGCACTAGCAACTAGTAGTGACCCCCAGGCATCCTTTTCCTATGCCACAAGGCCTTCTTATAGACCATCCCACAACCACGCACATTATCCAAGTTTCTGGGTAGCATTTGCAAAGCAGACATAAGATCATGATGTGCGTGGGAGAAAATTTGAGTCAAACCCTCTAACTTTTTTCCCATTATGCTAACGCCAGGGACCAGTCGTGAGCTCCCTAATAGCCCCGCACAAAACACCGAACGATTTAAGGATATCCCCGACCACTGCTCCACATCCAGACATTACATAAGGCCGGCCTTGTGTCTCTTCATTGCGACAGATACCAGAACCTGCTCAACTGTATACTCCCATTTGATCAGGGGTCCCTTGTTTTTACAACCTCAATTGCAACCAGTTTAACATAATTAGGCACAGTTAAACACTCCCAGCGAAATGAAATTGACAGCAAATTATGCTAATTGAACACATTATCAAGTATAATGGAATCGGAGACATAACCTTTAATATTATTTGAAAAGAGTATAAATCTATAGTGCTAAAGTGGCCCCTGCCATTTAAGGTTGGCCTTAGGGGAGAAAGATTGGAAATAATATACGAGGCAAACTGCATATAATATTTCGCTAGAAGCTGATTTAAAGTTTTGTCATAAGCGGCATAAGTAACATGTGTCTGTGCCGCCCCGATGGACTAAGGAAACCACAAATTGTATTTGTGTATGACCGACAGAGGCGAATGTTAAAGTCAAACAAGTGGAACATCGATTTTTTTGCTAAAATACCTTTCAATCGAACTTTTGAGGGAATTGAGAATATATGTGCTGCGCTGATCAAAACTATTATTATAAATATATTTTTGTTATGTACAGAGGAGTTGATAATGCAGGGACTCTGAAGCCAAGTGATTTTACCTGGAAGGGAAACCAGGATCAAGGTAATCAGACCCTACCCCACGCCCTCTTGGCGCTTCCCCACCCAGGAGCAGTGGTATAGTATGAGGTGTAACCGTCAATGTAATAAGAGCTAACAGCCCATGTTTCTTGGAGACAAATTAAGTGCAGCCTTTTAATAAAGTGTACCCAGTCTAGATTGTTTACTTTTGCACCTAAGCCTGCTATATTCCATGTAGCGAGTTTAAAAGTTGTATCAAGTGTCTCCGCCTCGTAGACCCCCTTGAGACTGACGGTAGACTAGATGCTCTGGCCCCAGTGCATGCGTTAAGAGATTCAGGGACAGGGATCAACGATTGGGGTTCGGCCACTGCAGAAATCAGAGCAACAACCCTACATTTGTAATGGAGGGAGCACCCATGGCATGTTGCCAGTGCGTCAATCGACGGAATCAAGCAAGGCCAGAGGGGTGTACTTATTTGCAACAGGTACAGTATAAAATTATGGCTTACAGATTTACCAGCTCCAAGTGAATGTCAGACCTACAATGCAGGGCATTGCGCGGCATGCCTTTCCCCAATGCCATTAAAATGTATTTACCTCTGACAATGCGTTGTGAAACCACGCAGATCTTTACAATGCATGCCTTTACCCCACACAGCTGTTGTAAAGACTGATATTCTTACATATATAATTATAGGCGCAGGGAGAGGTGGCACTGTGAGCAATGTAAACCACCGAAGTTTTATTGAAACTCCACCATCAAACAATGTGCAAATGTGCAAGAAAAATGGCCAACGTGTTTTGGTGATTTTCCTTCTACTCGACCATAGAATCCTCAACCACAAATACTCTATATAAAGTGAAATCGCGCAAGAGTCCTACAACTGAATGTTAAAAGTAGTTTCAGCAATGGCCCATGCCCACCCTCTAGTACAATGTTTACAATGGTACTTTAGCAAATTGCTTAACTCTTATTGACATGATTGTCATTAGTCACTTCTGAGAGTCAGGTTTTAGACCTCATAAAATATTTTTTGATACTTAAAATACAGAGAGAAAGAGGGAGAAAAACGCAAAACAATACTGTAAAGTACACGAATTATTACATTTCTTCTCTTATACATATATGTATATATATGTGTATTCACTGAAAAAACACAAAGGTTGTAGGGACATTATAGTTAGGAAATAAAATTGGGAAAACCTTGGAAATACACTGAAAAAAACAAAAGTTACAGGGATGTTATAGTTAGGCTCACATTTCACATGCACAAAACCAGAGAAATTCAGAAGTTATAGTTAGCTGACATAATTATAACTTATGACCCCGCAATGCACTGTGTATAGCCTCACACATTACATCACTCATGATTCTGCAGCAGGCAATACGATCTTACATGCCCGGAGCGATCACCCAGAACCCTTGAAGTTGAGCACTCCCTATGGAGAACTCCTCCGTGCTCGCAAGAATTGCAGCACAGAAGAGTTCTTCCTCATGGAACAAAAAAACATGATCGCCAGATTCCGACGGAGAGGCTATCCTGAACATGTGTTGCAAAGAGTGGTCACAGAGTAAGGGAAAAGACCAGGGAATCTTTATTGTTTGAGAATGAAGCGTTAACCCCAGATAGAGGCAGAGATCATATTAGATTCATTACTACATTCAATGAAGCTTTCAAAGAGATAAAAAAAAGATAGTTAATAAGAAGTGGCAGCTTCTCAAGTGTGATCCTATCATACAGAATGAGATCAGTGACATTCCAAGTATAACCTATAGGTAGGGAAGGTCATTGAGAGATTCTCTGGTGCACAGACAATTTATTGATGCATGTGGCAGTAAACCTGGAGATTTGAAGGGTTTTTACCCTTGTAAAAAATGCAAGGCATGCAAGAATAGTAATGTAACAAAATAGTTTGTTTTGCCCCATGGGAAAAGGAACAAGAGTATCAAAAAATGTTTAAGTTGCAGTTCTGACTGTGATTTATGTGTTAATGTGTCCCTGTGGATAAAATATGTTGGTAGCACTATTCACCTACTTATATGCGAATTTTGGAACACAGGAGAGCGACTGACAACAATGATCGCTATTACCCTGAAGTATACCATTATGCAGAGTTCCTGTATAGCAATAGAGATCTGTTACAGTTTTTTGCTATTGATCAGATAACAACATAACTGTGCTAGAGTGTCATTGCTGCAATTATAAAGTTCAAATACACAAATATACTAATTCATATTGCACAAATTAATGTAATGTAATACTAAAGTGCCATTTCTGTAATTATTAAGTGCAAATGGACAAATAGTATAATTTTCATTGCACATAAAGATCACATGTGCATTTGCCATATCTGACTGATGATGATAATGTTACACGTGGTTTAAATAAATATGAAATTGCCATCAGGAAACTGGATAAACATTACCTTTGCAAAGGTTCTACGGTTCTTGAATGCTATCATTGTCGAATGATGGCTCAGGACCAATATGACATTTTTGAAGAGTAGATAATTGAGCTGCACAGGTTAGCATCCAATTTTGGTGAAATCTCTGAGAAACAAATTTAAGACCAATTCATGCTGAGATGTAAGAACTTTAAACCTAGGGATGAACGTTTGCCAAATTGAACGAAGTCATTACAACCGCAAAACAGGATAAGCATACATTTGTCTGTGTTGAAGAATTACACAAAGACAAGCAGATCGCTGTCATGATCCAAGCTGCTGACACTAAACTGAAATTTACAAACAAGCCTAAAGACCTCCAAAGATTTAGAGGTGTCTGTTTTGGATGTGGTAATCTTGGCTACTTGACCAACCATTAGGACTGTCCTGCTATTAAATCTATATTTAAAGCATGTGGTAAAATAGGACCCATACCAAATTTTGCAGCAGTAAAAAAATGCATTTTTTTAAAGAACTTCAGATAATGGTGAGGTTTTTTTTGCAAGAATGTTATTGTGAAATATATTTGGCTATAGTTGGATGTGTTTAGGGATATGTATGTAGCATTTGTTTGAAGAAAGGGGAACAACCTGTAATATGCAAAGGGAGCAGATTAGTGTTACGGATGATGCCAAAATGAAATAAGATTGTGTGCTGGGAATATCATTTAGCCAGTGTAAGCCACAGAGTGGTATGAACTGATGTTTATAGCACATAAAGACAGCAGAGAAATTAGGCTTTGTATTGACCTGTACATATAGGTTGATTTCTGCTTTCAAGTGTAAGATTATGAGAATACTAACTGATGCAAGGTTCTTCACTAGGTTGGCTCAGACCACGGCATACCACCAGTTTAGGTATGCTGAAGAATTACAAATTTTAAATTCCTTCATCAAACCTCTTGTCACTTATTACTTCAGCCATATGTCATTTGGACAGTTCTGTGGCTTCAGCATTTCAGAGACTCATGACTAACATGTTGGGTGCACTTCCTGCGATCAAGTTCTTCCAAGACAACATCTTGGTTTATGGTGCCACCTTAGAACAACACACTGACAGTATGAAAAAGTTTTGGATATCCTGATAGACCATGGCAGGACTTTGAAAGCAAAAAACTGTACATTTGCTTGATCCAATGTGAACTATCTGAGTCACATCATTTTGGCAGAAGGTGTTCATCCAAATGTGAAACTGGTTAAAATTATAAACTGACATCACACCTCATACTGCTTGGTACTTCTTGTTACTTGGAGTTATTTCACTTGGAGGTATTTCACTTGGAGACTTGGAATTTCACCTACATAGTAACTTTCCCACCTTGAACAACAGAAACTCAAGTCCCACCCTTATCAAATGGCAGTGCTCAGGAAGAACTATCAGCAGCTGTTTGCTAAGACGATTCTCATTGAACTCCTAAAGGTAGACCTGATCTATTGTCTACACTTCAGTCCGTGGGTCACCACCATCCAGCCACAGGGATGCATGCAATATACTTCCAGCGTCTGGGGAAGCCTTGTCCATCCTCTGTCTTGTGCATTGCTAAATTAGGGGCATCCAAAATGGATCCCACTGGTCTTAGTACTCAGTCTTTCACAACACACATGCATACTACCATACACGTGATACACACTCTTTGCACATGCACATTTGAAAAACGTGAAACTGGTTAAAACTATAAACTGACATCACACCTTATACTGCTTTGTACTTCTTTTCACTTGCCATTATTTCACCAACATAGTAACTTTTTCACCTTGAACAACATAAACTCATGTCACACCCCTATCAAATGGCAGTGCTCAGGAAGAACTAATCAGCAGCCCTTTGCTAAGACGATTCTCATTGAATTCTTAAAGGCAGACCTGATCGATTCTCCACACTTCAGTGTGTGGGTCGCCACCATCCAGCCACAGGGGTGCGTGCAATACACTACCAGCATCTGGGAAAACCTTGTCCATCATCCGTTTTGTGCAGTGCTAACCTAGGGGGATCCTAAATGGATCCCACTGGTCTTATTACTCAGTCTTTCACAACACACATGCATACTACCATACATTTGCTACACACTCTTTTCACATGCACACTTGACACACTTAGAATGCCAGTACAAGGTTCAGAGTTTCACATAACAGCACAACTTTACATGAGAGGAGCCAATAGGCTTGCCTCTCATTTGTACTCAGAGAAAACGTCTGGTTGTACCACAAATTCACATAACACAGGAGCTTGCACCACTGCTTTATGTGAGGCACCTATAGCATGGACAGTATTAATGCCCACAATGAGGGCATACTTGGCACGCCCTTGTAAGTCAGAGAACAGTTTCTGGACCTCTCATTACCAGGGACATGGCGAGCGTTTTGCACACACCCTATAGGACTAACAAAAAAGTAAGGAAACCTATTTCACATGCAGTCGGCCACTCTGGGGAGGGGTACAAACCTATTTAGCAGGCAGTCCTTTTGCAACACCGGCATTTTGAAGCTGGAGAGTAGCGTCAGACACTGAAGTGTGGAGGGATGGAAATAGGGTTACCTTTAGAAATTCTGCAGCAACTTTTTTAGGAGGGGATTTCTGATTAGTCTATTCTGAGCACTACCACTTGGTTGATTGTGGATGAGTCTACAGGTTGAGTTGTTACAGAATGAGAGAGGTTTCTTGGCAGGGTCTGGTTCTTTTGTATTTTCCTTCCAATACAATAATACTGAAGACATAAGAGATATTCCTACTTGGAGCTAGTCTCATAACTATGTGCTCGGCGAACCATTACCTTACACAAAGGCTGTGTCTGCACTGCAGCCAAAATTGAATGTGAAATGCAACCATTCCAAACTGGGTCCTTGACTTTAGACCATTGAAAATCATGTATAAAAGTGAGACCCTAACCTTTCCACTTCACTCCAGCCTTCTTCAGTGACCAAGGACTGGGGAACTGTGCTGAGTACTCAAAGATCCGCTGTGATCCAGGGCTGATATCAGTGATTGCCAGTTTACCAGCGATAAGGGGACATCACTTCAAGTCTGCACATCACATTGGAAAGCTCTGCATCTGCCTGAGGCCTGGGAGGATGCCTGCCTTCTGAGAGGGGAGAAGGAGTAATTTGTCCTGCATGAGCTGTCTGCCGGAGGAGGAGAAGGCCAGCTGATGAGTACAGAGAGAGAGGAGTGGCTGTGGAGCAAGTAGACTTTTGTGGACATGTGCCTGGGGTTGACCTGAGTTTGCGCATGGGTCTCCCTGCATGCCAGTGTGCCCGCTCCAGCAAACACCACAGAGGAAGATCATAGGACTTGTGCTGACTCTGCCTGTGCTGCACCCAGAAGCCTGCAACCTTGATCCAGAATCAGAGGAAGTAATCTCCCAGCTGCGAGTGCCAGACCTGCCCGATCGGAATGTCTTCATCCATGTCACTGTAGTTTTCATCGGCCTGACACAGAGAGAGAAACAGGTGGAGACACCCAAATGAGCCCTGCGACTGTGATTTCTCGCACCATTCAGTTTATAACTTCACTCTACACTTAGAGATCTTGAACAAGATTCACCTCAGATTATTGCAGACTGCTGAAGAGAACTGACCAGTCAAAGCACACGGACAAACCTGAGAGTCACAGAACTCAGGAAACCTACTTGTTTTCAACATAGTGAGCTTCTGCTTTCTGTGTAGTAAAATGTCCATATGGCAAATTCTCCATATCCCCTCCACTGTACAAAGAATCAGCATATCCTTGTTACCTTTGTGTCAACACCTGTCAGATGCCACAGGCCTCACTGCTGCACAGCAGGCCCATCATTAAATGAAAGCAGCAAAACCTACTGCTATCTCAATACATAACAACTTCAATTCCCTGATGTCTCAGTTCATGTTGTTCAACAGAGCAATACCTTTCAACTGCATCAAATCACTCTCACTCATATGAATCACTGAAACATCTCAGCAATCTATTGGACAAAACAACTCTGCCAACACTGGAAGAAGCTGAACCATCACATTCCTGCCCTACCCTACCAATTAACATGAACACTTTAATCATGACAGCCTAACTGCTTGCCCACTGTTCAGCCTGGCTGGATCCACACTTCGCAAAAGAGTACCTGCTGATCAATGCAATATTCACATGTTTGCCCAGGCTAGGAATAACTTGAAAGTATCCAGCAACAAAAATGGTAATATTAATCACTATCCTTCAATATGTACCCTATACACCAGTCTGAAATGTCTCTATAGAAAGTTGAACCCCTCCTCTCTCCAAATCCCTAATCTGTTCTGCTGTACATCTCAGGTCAGTTCTGTCACCTCTCCTGTCCTAAATGAATTAATCCCAAATTAGGCAACTCCAAATTTCCCAAAGCTCCATTGAAAATCCGTTACAGCTGAAAAACAGATAGTACATGACCAGGAAACCAATGTCACACATCCTAAACCCAATATCTACAAAACTTACCAGCTTGCAATGGGACAAGCTCTTTCTACCTGAAAACCTCTCAACTGAGTCTGCTTGACTCACAAGCACTCACAGCACAGTGGAGCTGTTTCATTAGAAGCCGGTTCCCGCTGTGACCTGAGAAGCACATTGATGTTGTTCTCTAATTTTGGCACAATAGTCCATTTCCTTGCTTAGTTGCATCAAAGTAATCCTTAGTTCTTTTTTGATGTTGGGGGGACGCCATCCAGAGCGGGGGCCCATTTATTCTTGGGATGCCGACCCATGCATTGATTCTTACTGCCAGGTTTGCATTTGTGTGCTTTAAATTTGTGAGTTTGTGAGGCGAGCATTTTTTAGTTTAGTCTTGATGATGATCTCGTATTGCCAAGTGGATGTAAACGTTGTTGATTTAAAACACTCAACACACCATTAATTGTATATGTAATTATATGGTGTTACAAAGTATTAAGTTGTGACTTGGATTACCTAATTTGTTATGTCACTCAATTTTGCTGATGTATGTATCATAATTTGTATAATGTGCCCCCAGAGGTTGATAGCTGTACTTACCTCTTTTCACTTTATTCCTTCATAAATGTGACTTTAATTACTTGATTGAACATTAACTGGGTATCATTTTTTCCCTCTACATTATTCACTGTATTGTCGGTTGGGGACCTTTGTTCTTTATAATATATTAAAATCTTTGGTCCCTAATTGTTCTTAGATCTCCCTTGTATTTTGAAACAAATGCAAGACAATGGTGGCATACCACCTTTTTTAAGGTCTCCAAGTTACTTTGGTCCTTTAAAGCAGTTATAAGATACTGTAGAGCCCTCTTGCTGAAAAACACTTCTCAGTATTTTTTGAAAAATCGCTGCAAGCATTTTCCATTTCTTAAATATTGAGATTGAGGCATTACATGAAAAAACACACCTGGTTCTCCATGTATTTAATTAGAGTACCCAGCCATGGAAGTTTTTACTGTCCCTCATCCCTTGCCTTTGTGAAGCGACAAGGAGTACGAATTGGGTAGGGTTTTAAATTTTTTGCAAATACCCACTTCAGATACCCTGAAGGAAACAAGAAGGGAACAAAAGAGGAATGGTACATTAGCATTAGGAGACTTTACTCTTCTTCTCCTGATAGTCCCCCACAAAGATAGGGAAGAGAAATGTCACAACGTTATTCATGTGCATACGTATATAGATATTCTTCAGTGGTTACCTCCATCACATGGACCTAACTCTCCAGCACCATTCAAAAGAACCAAGCAGCAACAGAGGTAGCATTCCTGCACTATGCTATATTTTTTATTTATTTCATTCACTTTGGTGACTGTGGTCTGGCCGGAAAAGAAGTGGGCACAACTCATAGGTAGGGTTGCCAGCTTTCCCACAGAACACTGCTAGCCATTTCAAGGTTCTGCAAAAGTCCAGACATGGTACATAAATACAGCTTTATAAAAAAAAAATGTTTCATTTTAAATATACCTTTTCTGTTTTTGTTGACTTCAATTATCAGTCGGGTATCACCAAAGCAGCTCGCGAGCACACTTTAAAGTATTGTATTCTTATATTTACTGTTTTATGTATGTACTGAATACAGGAAATAAATACCAGCTTTTCATGTTTATTCTTAATTTTTGTACTGCCTGGAAATTAAAATATTGGCCATGCCAGTATAAAACTGACCAGGTGGCAACCCAATTCACAGGGCAGCCATGTGGCACAGACTTTTGCCCTGGGCACACCACCTTGCATCTTGGTTTGAAAGGATCAGTATCTGGAGCGCCATCAAACTTCCCTGTGCCAATATCCAATGGCCACATGTTAAAAAAAAGTAAATATGGGACATTTATTGAGTTATTGCTGTGATGGTACTTTTGACCATATGCTATTAAAGATAAGGCTGCTCACAATTCTCAGTTCATTCATGTTGTTTAATTTCTCCAAATGCAATCTGCAACAGTAGCCCCACAGTAATTTGTTTGCCGTCTGATATAGGTTGTGTACCACATAATATAATTTCCTCTGAATTGATTGTCAGGTGGAAATTCAACTTACGTCATTTTCTGTATCTACATACTTAGATTGTTACTTGATAAGATATAGGGCCTGATTGCGACCTTGACGGATGGATTACTCCGTCCCAAATGTGACGGATATCCCGCCCGCCATATTATGAGTTCCATAGGATATAATGGATTCGTAATTCGGCGCGAAGGATATCCGTCACATTTGGGATGGAGTAATCCCCTCCGCCAAAGTCGTAATGAGGCCCATAATGTCATTTATTGAAGGGGTGACTGTAACTCAGTCCATTCTAGCGGATCTCTGACTCTTCTGCCCCTCCCTTGCCTGCCCATATCTAAAAAGTCTTACAGTGATTGTGGTATGATCGTGAGGAAATATAATTATCAAAAAGTGAACTGCAGAGCTGGGAAAAGCTGCCTTCATTCCTAAAACTTAACTGCATTTCTTTCTTTTACATTTCTTTATCCATTTTACAGCTAAGCATTGCATTGTAAAACATGCTAACAGCATCTCATTGGTCATCACACATAACATGAAAAACTTCACACATAGGTCAACATTCTTCCAACTAAAAAAACTACACACTGGTTTGCCATCTTTCCCGGAGAAAAATACTGGTCATCTCCAGGATACCTCACCTATCGAACAGTGACTATCCCAGTTGATTAGTCTGATCACCTGAAGAGTCAATTCACAGAATCTTTCTCAAACAAGAAAGCCCATAGACAACAAAAGAGAGAAAACCTCTGATTCAGAGACACCAGTAACATCAATACTGAAACCATGGCTAACCTAGCCCTATCAATTGATAGCTCCTTAACTCGAGATCAACATAGGTACAAACAGGTGTAACTCCTGCATGGACTCCTTGATCAGGGATTTCACAGCCATCAAGAGCAACTTCAGAAGACCCAAATACCCTTGTCCCTGGCACTCCAAAGTCATCTAAGGAGAAAAGGAAAAAATCAGAAATGTAGAGAAAGACCGGTGATAAGCACCCTCACCATTAATTTTAACAAAGCTTTGTGCTGCAAGACAAAAATTCAAAGGCCACTTCTTTAAAGCCAAGGCATCACATGTCAGATCGCTCCTTGATGTGGCCAGACCAGACCAGACCAAAATAACTATTTGAGGTAATTAATCAAGCCATCAACCCTCTCTCCAACACCTCATTTAAGGCATCTGAGATCCTAAGCAATAACATTGCAGAGTTATTCGACAAAAAGAAATCAAAGACATTAACATCTCACTTCCGGTCAAGTTTGACAACAAAATCAAGGGGAAACTTCCTTGCAAGGCACTGCAGCGATCATTCTCTTTCTAACCAATCTCAGTGGTAGATCTACTATGAACTCTAACACAGGCGAAACCCTCTAACCATCTTTACGATGTCATTCTGGGCTTCATCAGTAAATCCCTAACTAAACTGCTTCTTCCCATTTGGACCACTCTGGTTAACTCATCACAGGAACATGTCTTGTTCCTAGACTGTTTAAAATATGGTTAATTGTATCCTCTCCTAAAAAACACAATCACTAGAACCTGATAATTTTAACAACTTCTGTCAAGTGTTAACCCTACCACTTCTAGGCGAGGTAACTAAAAGTTGCGTAGCCTTTTAACTGTCATCCCACATCTAGGACTGCAACATCCTTGACTCCTTGACTCCCTTCAATGCAGAGTCTGTAAGGGCCAACGCACTAATACAGCAATTCTGCAGATTGTGGACGGCGCCCTGCACATCC
Source organism: Pleurodeles waltl (assembly GCF_031143425.1). Lineage (NCBI taxonomy): Eukaryota > Metazoa > Chordata > Amphibia > Caudata > Salamandridae > Pleurodeles > Pleurodeles waltl. Next base: position 873,778,791 of record NC_090440.1, read on the forward strand.
TCAGCACTGACAAATCCTGTCTACTTGTCCTCCTCAACCTCCCCACTGCATTTGACACAGTGAATCACCAGGCTTGGTTAGACACCTTGAAGCATTGAATAGGTATTGATGGTGTCGTCCTTAAGTGGTCCACATCATACCTAACACACAACTCCCAAATTTTCAAAATTGGGAATGCCATTTTAGATCTCGTCATCCTGCGACAAGGGGTCCCCCAAAGTTCAATTCTCTCCCTGACGCTTTTCAACCTCCACCTTGAAACCCTCTGTACAAGCCGCAGGAACACAGGAGTCCTCTTCCACCTATACGCTGAAGACACCTAAATTTACATGACGGTCTCATTAACCACCTATCCAACTCCCTGAACAGAATTTGAGCCTGAATGACCAACAACCACCTCAAACTAAATCCAGCAAAACAGTTTTTGTTCTCATCTCAACAAAGAAAGCTAACTCTTCGATCCAAGTCCGGATGGATTGACGGTTGCCCCTCCATCATTCAGAATGCCAATTCTCTTGGATTCACCCTTGACAGATTTCTAAACCTCCTGAGCCATATCTCTTCTGTGGCTTAGAGTTCCTGTTTCCAGGTAAGGCTACTTTGGGGAATCATGAACCTCATCCCAGCACACAACCTTACATCTGTTGCCCAGGCGCTAGTGCTCTTTACACTTACCTATGGAATTGCACTCTTTTCCAGCATTCCTAAAGCCCACCTAGGCCCCGTCAGAGCACTCCTACATGCATGAGCCCGCTTTGTGGCAAGACACAAGAAATTTGATCACATCTTGCTCATTCTATGCTCTCTTCAGTTGCTTCCCATAGAGGTGAGAGCTCAATTTGAAACTTCCTGCACCACTCACAAAGCTCTTCACTCCTCTTTACCATCGTGCTTTTCATAGAAACTGAAAATATCAGATGTGGACGGAGATTCTAGAAGCGCTCTCATGCTTTTCCTGCAATCCCACCCCCCACATTCAAGCATGAGCAATACATGAACTAATCCTTCTGAGAAAAAGCCACAAGAATAAGGCACTCCCTCCCGCCGAGCCTCCACTTGAGCACGTCATGTCACCTTCAAAAAAGACCTCAAAGCTATTCTCTTTGAATGTAACTTGGCCTAATGTGCTCCTATCTCCCCAGGCTCTCTCCAAGTGCATACCAATCTCAACCAGCACAAAAAAATTGATGATCATTGTGTGGTACTGTACTACCTGCTTTTCATTGCTATGTTTTGCTAGAGATATGTGTGAAGCACTTGACGTCCCGGAAGAGGCTAACATGGTGATCATTCCACCTTTAATGTACATGCATATATTCTATTTGTTATTGATATGTTCTGCTTTATTGTGAAGTGTTCTGGTGCCTCTGGGCCATGTCCATGCAAAATAAAGTCACAAAAAAATAAATAAATAAATGCATCAGTTCACGTGTTAATATTCTGCAAAGGCCCAGACATGATTCTTAAGTAGAACTTTATATGAAATTGTTTGTATTCATTTATAACATGGCCTTTTCGCCTATGTTTACTTTATCAGCCAGGAATCAAAGGGAAGCTGAAGAACACATTTTAAAGTGTTTTCTTCTTACTTTTACTGTTTAAAGTGTGTAATAACAAAGGGAAAAATGCCTAGATGAGTTTATTAATTTGTGTACTGGCCTGGACATTAAAATATCTGTTATGCTAGTATTCAACAGGTCAGGTAGCAACCATACATAGCGCAAGGTGCTACCCAGTGACTTTGTGGGCAAGCGCTTAAGTGACCCACATTGTGGTAGTAAGCGAATGTAAATAAAAAACTACAATACAGTGTCATCATATACTAATTGCCATTCTAGGACCTGAAGAGCCCTGCTTCTTTTTGGTCAGAGATGTTGACAAATATGCGGCTACACCAAGAATGGCAGTTGTGAAGGGGAATTAAATTGTGATCTTTTGGTGCTATTTGTCTGGCTGAGGTCAGCCAGCTTGACTAAAGTACAATCCAGCACTGCTTGACTGAATGAGGGTTTATGTTAGCTAAAAAGGCTCATAAAGGCAAAGTTGGTCCGAAAAGGAGGTCCCAAAAAATCCTTAAGACGGCACTAAACCCGGGCACTGACGTGACCTAGCTCATTCATCAAAGAGTACTTCACCTACATACATCAGTATCGAAGAAATGGATATGGCCTAACACGTGACTTTGCCTTTAGTCTCCATGCCTCCTCACTCCTCCTCTGTCAACAATGCTTCGAGCGTTGCCATTGGCCGAGCCGTTGCTGGGCGACGATCAGAGCGTTCCTGACACTCGGAAGAAGCGGAGCGAGGCCAGCATAGGCGGCCGGTCAGAGAGGGGGCAGAGCGCGCGGCGGAGCAGGTGAGCGCGGGGGTCACGGGTAGAGGACGTGACGTGTAATACCGGGGTGCCTGGTGATGGGAATGTGGAGTATTGCCACCGGTCCTCACCCGGGTACAACACCACCTCGCCCACACCCACTAGCCGTCTGCGAGAATGTGTTTGGCCGGGGCGGGTTTCATTGAGGAGTGAGCTGTGCTCCTTGTAGGCTCCCTTTCCCGGTTTTCCTTCTACCCTTCTTTTCTGTTATCCTTAGCTTCCCTTTTTTATTCTGCCCTTTGTACCCCTATTTGGGCTCGTTCTTTTCAATTCCTTTTATATTCCTCGGGTATCGTACTATTCTCTTTTCGTTTCCATCCTCCGTGTGCTGTTTTTTTCCCTTCCTTAGTTTTCTTTTACCCCGAAGTAGTTTGAGTACTTGTTGGGATCCGATATCCCTCCAAAGAAAGCGCTGTATGCAGTAAGGAAACGGTTTTAATTATGAATGATGATGAGTGGGGACACGGGCGTTGTTGCTGAAGTTGATAATGATAATTGCCGCTATCAGCCTGCGTGGGAGAGGTCTTACTGATGTCATGTAGTTTTACCTACAGCAGTGAAAATGCATCTACTGTTCCTATTTGCACCTTTTCCCTATCCCCCTCGCCACACTCAACCAACTTATACCTACTAACTGTGCGTAAACCACCACATTTCACTTCAAAATGAAGATCTTTTGAACAACAGGATTCGAACATACTCAAAACCCTGCCTCGTCTCTAATTTTAAGGCTGCCGCTTTGTTATCAGACGTCAAAACAGCCTTAAAACCCCACTTCTTCGCACTGGTGTGAACAATTCTAATCCACCCTGTTCCTCAACATGACGACCACGTTCTCCTGAAGCCAATAATTGCTGAATATAATGTATATATGTGCATTTAACTAAAACTATATGGAAAGTTGAACACGTACTGTATAAATGTGAGAGCCCTTTTTTAGGCCTTTTTTCAGTTGCTTGGAACTACTGCTAGGCTTTCCAATAAGGCAACTGGCGGTGCCCTTCCTAGTGGAATTATTAGCTATGGATATGAAAGGTAGAATGAAAAACTCGTCTTGTGCCTCCCTCTTTTTTGTTGTTCAGTGGTAGGTAATCAGAGGTGCAATCTGAACAGTGTGCATGTAGCAAAATTCAAAATATTCTGTGCTGAAAAAAGTATGTTGGATCCCAGTATTAGATTGTTGCAGTAATCGAGTTTACTATTACTAGTGTGTTAATCAAAATCTAAGCAGTGTGGATTTGAAGACGTGGGGGTTATTTCTTCTGTATTTAGCAGTAATCAACTCATAATGATTGTAAATGTTCTGAAGAGCTCTAGTCACAAACAAGGATTACAGAGAATGCTTAAGTTCCAGGCAGAGGAGGAAGAAAGAAGAAGAAGATTAGTGTCACCAGCATGGAAAGGGTGAAAAAGACAGGTCCAGGACAGGACCTGGGGATCACTTACAAGTAAGAGGGCAAGGTGGCAAGTAAAGGAGCACCAGGAGGCCAGAAAAGATTATTAACTGAGATAGGAGATTCACTCCATGGCTTTAACATAGGACAAGGTGAGACCTGCAAGTAAGGTTCGATGGCCAACCTATCAGTGTCTAAGATGTGCTGAGATGAGGAACATGTAGATAAGTCTGTGATCTCAGTTTCCGTGGACTAATGAGGACCGAAGTAGATTGAAGCAAGTTGGAGGATGGGAAGAGGGCAAGTCAATTGAACACCAGTTGTTCAAGGATTTTGGATAAGGTGAGTAATGAGTCAAAAGACAGATTTTGAAGAGGGAACAGGCAGTGGTTTCATTAGCAATGGAAGAACAACCACAGCGTTTAATTACTCGGGGAAAGAAACCAGTGAGACCAATGTGATACACGATCAAAAATAGGTAAGTTAAACTCCAGAAAACACAGCAACGAATGTTATTTCTTGAGCGCAGAATGGTTCACCTGGGGCCCAATCTGAGTTGCCCATCTTACATATAAGTGTTAATTTAGTCGGTTATGGTTGGGCTAAGGTGTCAAACTATCAGGAAGGGTGCAGATGGAAAGTGCAGTTTATGGTGATGGAGAGCACAGGTTTTAGGATGATAGCTATGTTTCATCTTGTGGTGGTTGTGGAAGAGAAAAACAAAGCAAAGCCTTAAAACTAAATTTAACTTATTGACCATGAAGCAAACAGGGTTGAGGGCAGAAAGGTGGACTGAGCACAGAATTATACTTGCAGGGTGGCTGCTGGCATTGCAGTTGAAAAGAAGAGATGAGCTTATAATAGTATTTTGATTTTGTCATGTCCAGAGAGGTTGACAACAAACACAAAGAGAAGTGTTTTTGGGGGGGTTAAGCTGTTCCTTAGAAAAAAACTGATTTTATCTGCACAGCAGAGTGTGCATGTGAACCCTAAGGACATGCATGCATTGTAACATCCAGACTTTTGGGTGCAGGGCAGAAGTGGTGACGGTACCAAGATAGTAGTGAGAGTTGAGGGTTACCTTAATTGTGCTGCTTAGGTTGACGAATCACGTGTAGTTTAGGGATTGGTGAAACTGTGAATATTGTTTATTTAATGAAGGACTATATCAGGAAAGACTTCACGATGGAAAGCAGTGTTGGTAGTGGTATTGTAAGGTGAAGGGAATTTGACCAGTGTCTGTCATTGAGTAGTCAGAGGAGAGGGTCAGCATTGGGGTGAATAGGATAAGGTGGTGGATTAGGGATGGATGATTTACCAAGGGAATGAGCAAGAAGCCTATGTGTGTTGACGAGGGAAACATCAGATGAAAGCTATTCCGGGTGAAAATATAAAAAAGACATGCCAAAACACAGGGCTGTAGAATGGTTGTGTCTTTTTGGTAGATCAATTTTTCAATGATTGCTATAGATGGGAATGCGGGGCATGGATATGTAAGGATAAGTGAAAGTCGTTTTGTAACATGTGTAAACAAGAGGGAAGTTGGTATGGGGTTTCTGTGGAGTATTTTCAGTGACGGTTGAGCCTCCTGCTTCTTTATTGCCTTATTGATCCTTCCTCTTTGGTACCTCATTGATCTTGCCTCTTGTGTTCTGCCTTTTTCGTATCACTAATTGGAACCTCTTTTATGCCACCTTTTTAACACCCCTTTAATACATCGTTGATCTCATCACTTTGATCCTATCTCTTTGTTACTTGTTGATCTGGTCTCTCAGTTGCCTCCTTTCTTCTGCGTTTTTGATATGACAGTAACCAAGCCTCTCTGGTTCTGCCTCTTTGATTCCTTGTTTTCTTCTCTTCGATTCTTCCGTTTTGAAACATTATAGATTTTGCCTCATTGTTACTTCCATGATTCTTCTCTTTTGATGCCTCATTGTTCTCCTCACTGACACCTTGTTGATCAAGCTACTTTTGCTATCGTCTTGGTCCAGCCTCTTTGATATCAAGTTGTTCCTGCCTGTTTCACTGCCTTGATACCCTCTCTTACATGCCTTGGTAATCCCACTTCTGTGTTGCCTCCTTGATCCTGTGTTTGTGTACCTTGTTGCTTTTGACTCTTTGATCTAGCCTCTTTATTACTCAGTTGTATCATCATCTGTGATACTTCATTGATATTTTTTTCTTTATTCCCATTAAAGTTGATGATTCTTTTAAAGGGATTGTCTAGGACACATTTTATTGATTTCTGAAGCCCTCAAGAACCTACCTGGAAACCCTGAGTAAACCACTGATTTATGTGCCTCTGTAAAGTGTGAGCCGTGATTTGAATACAATGATTTATCTCGTGCCAGTCAAAACACAAAGACATGCATAGTGAGAGCTCTTACACTATTTAAAAACAGGCTTTGACATAGCCTGGTATTCTGAATATGTAACAACGGGCCTCGAGGTATTTAAAACACAGTAATTTGTATAAAGTGACATTCATATCCTATTTTTTTATCTTCCCACTGCTTACCCAGGTGTGGAAAGACGTCAACATGGCCACTCTCAGTGTAAAGCCGGGTCATCGGTACACTTTACCAGATTGGCACACCAGCAATCTTCTGATTTCCACGAATGCTGAGAGACAGCGTTCGGCATCCCATCAGGTCCGCCAAGAAGCCAGAACCCTCCGTAATGAAACCACCAACCAGGTGCGTGAGCAGTCTGGGCTGATCAGTGAGGGGAGTTTTATCATGCATATGATTATACTGGGCGATTTATAAAGCAGCCAGAATCTAGAACAATATGAGTATTGGAGTGGTGGCGGAGGAAAATGCATATAATTTGAAAAAGAGCTGGAACCAAGGTAGTTGAGTGATCATAATGTAAGACCAGACGCTGGTTTCGTCTCAGTTTTAGCAAGTAAGGAAATAGGCAATTATCTGTAGCTACTATTTAGGTGCCTATAAAAAATGTGATTTCCCAGCAACTGAGCTGAAATGTGAATTAAGCCATTAACATATGCTGGGGGTAGACCAGAATGACTGCTTTATCAGTTCTTGGCCTCTTTGTATCTAGATTTCACGCCTTCTTCAGTTATAAGTATTGGGTGGCCAAAAGGCAGAGTGTCTTTTGTGGGAGACTTGTGAGACTTTTTGAACAGCCAGTGCCTCTGATTACCCTGTAGGACTCGGGAAAAAGCTTCATGTTAACTATGTAACTGGCTCTGCAGCAGCCAGTTGGCATTTCAGAGTCAATCACATGTTAGGTAACTTCTCTTCATGCCGATCTGCTTTCAACCTTCATCCCCTGATTACCATGTAACGCAAATGTGTATCTGATAGTACTTTGTCCTAAAGCAAATGTCTTTTTCATTGTCCCATCTCTTCTAGACAAAATGGGATGAACATGACAACCAAACCCGGCTGTCGGAACGAATTGATGATGTAGACCGGTGGAAGGAGACCTTGGCCCGATGCCTCAGTGACGTAGATACTGAAATTGACAACCTCACCCAGGTGTGTTCAGAAACTAGAGAGCCATGTAGATTCGCCTTCAGTATTCATGTTAAAAATGAGTTCTCATGCTTTCTGAACAAAACACAGTTTGCCTCATCCATGACATTTGTAGACTAGCTTACTCGATTGTCTTATAAAAGTGTTACAGAAGAACGCTCCCACGAACCCTCATCCCACACCAGAACCTCTGCACCCTGCCTCAGAACTGATTGCAGCGTGCTTTACAGCTATTGCATTGAGAACAGACACACAACAGTAATGTTGTGAGCGTGCACCCCTAACCTTTGTCAATCGTAGGGCTACTTTATAAAGATTATAGACAAATTAACTTAATGATTAAACACCTGCCACAGAGATGTATGTATAAATTGCAAGTCAAAGGTTTCAATGAGAGCAGAAGAAACTCAGACTTCCTTCCTACTGATAACATTAGTACTATTGAGTTCGTCATTTGTATCACAGTTGTTAACCACCAAGAGGTTACTCGCCACTGAATTTGTGTTTCCACTACGTAAATGATCAGTGTGTTTAATATTCATGTTTTTTAGTCGCTTGAATATTCTTTACCTTCAACATGCTACAAAATGGGCTTTTAGAATAGCTGGGAGTGAAAAGCATAGGGAATGGGTACATTAAAAGCTATGGAAGTTTGTCAGTTCTTTTGTTTTCACAAAGTTCTCCTTTCTGAATGTTTATTCAAATTGAGTGTGAGTTGCAAAATGTATAATGGGAGAGATTTTTTGGCTGTGCCTTCTTTGCCTCACAATAGATGAAGGAGGAGGCAGAGCGAGCCTTGCAAGCGAAGAACCTGCCTTTGGATGTGGCCATCGAGTGCTTGGCTCTGCGGGACCGGCGACAAGCCATTGACATGGTCAAGGACCTGGTAGAGGATGAACTCCACAAAGAGGTGGAGGTGATCGAGGCTGCCCGAAGGGCTCTGCAGCAGAGAATCAGCGAAGCCTTTGAGCAGCTTTGGTAAGCTCTGGCTGTTAACTTTTGGTTGGTTGAAAAAAGCATTGCCTCTTTGTTTTACAGCCTGGCATCTGAATGGTGACAAGTCAGATATAAGAATATTGAGGGTCCCACCTCGCTCATATTCAAGTCAGTGCTCCAGCTTTCTAGATGAAGATACAGCATGTAATTCATAAAGCTTATATGCACACCTCGTTCGTGATATAGTTCACAACAAGATATTTTGAAAAACCCAATCTTGTGCTGTGCTAGCATTTTGCTTGAAATGGTGCTCAGAAGCCTCCTTCCCTTTAGGAATGAACAACACTTATTCAGGGGCCAGATGTGGAATTAATAATTATTTGTAATATTTTGAAGAGCTGGAGAAAAAGTGTACCACAGCGTATATGTGAAATGTGGTTTAAGTATGTTTAGCTAGCATTTTGGTTCCACAATACCGGTACCCAGAGGAACTTTAAGCTACAATGATAAGTTACTGATAAATCATACCAACATTGTCCATCTGCTGTGGTTTCAGAGCAGAAACCCCTTCCCCTGACAAGTCCATGAGGAAGGAGGTTGGCTTTTGAAACTAGTGAGGTAAGGTAACGTTCAACGTTCCACAAAACATGTTGAACAAACACGTGTTTTCACTCTATTGGTGGTTCATTATTATGACGCACATGCCATTCTGTAAGGAGATTCAAACCGAAGTGGTGTAAAATACTAAAACATAATGTGTAGGCATTTTAAAAGAATGCACCGTAATGTGCAGTTACTTATACATACTTTAAATCTTGATACTATTTTGAGCTTTTGTTTGGGTTGATTGGCACCAAAAATTGTGTGATGCCTGTTAAGAATGGCTGCATCTATATCTTACACATGTGCCTTAGTTTTGGATTGTAAATAATAGATTGAAGAACATGGTGGCGGAAGAGCTTGTGTTTGGACTTGCATGGCATCTGAAGGTTGTATAACTTTGTTTCATAATTCTTTGGTTAGCCCCTGTTACATCATCTGAGTGTGAACGTACATAAAGTTCTTCTATGTATGTCGGTCCCTTAAAAAAAATAGATTCATACACACAATATCTTGTGGCCTGCAGCAACTCTTCCTTCATTGATGCCTTTCTAACTGCAAGCACTTCCGATGAGCTCTTAGAGTAGAAGCCATTGTGCAGCAAGTACCATATTAGCATGTAAGTTTGCTAAAATAAGTCTGCTGTTTTTGGTGTTCTTTAAAGTAGCTCTGTCATAATACATTACTTCCTCACTTACATTGACACAACTACCTAAGATGTTACCATTGATGGGATCTCTTGGTACGTGGGTGGCTCCCAAGAATATTTTTCATGAGATAAAGCTCTGCCTTTGACTGCGTGCCAGCAGTGTTGTTGCCCAGGAGTGAACTTATTGCTTTTTACCACCTTTCAGTCTTCTTCAAGAGGTGCGTCAGCAGCTGAACTTGGACCACCGTGGGAAGATGGAGACACTGGAGATTGATCGGACATGCTTGTCATTGAATAAGAACTCCCCAAACATTTCCTTGAAGCCAGACCCTACACGAGTCCCCAATGGGTAAGTGCTTGCAGCCGCTTATTTGGATTCAAAGCAGATTAATAGCAAGGGTTTGGAGATCCTGCAGCCTGGCTTCATGTGTCACGTTAGCCCCACCCTTGTTTGTCACATTGAGTCTTAAAAATGCTTCAGAAGTAGGAATTTGTAAGATATTTTCACCTGGATAATTCTAACACTACATCTATCTCTTATGGAATGACTAGTTTAGATAATCAGGTCGTGTATTATGTATTCAAATATTCTAGTTTTTCCTTCTTCCCAGCTAGTTGAAAATACCAACAATGTGTTAGGATCGGTAAGGACTTTTAAAAAAGACAGTTTTTGCTTGACATTTTTGGTTCGGGATAAAGAGTGAGCGTCCTCTCCTTTGTGGATTGACCCCACTCTTTTGCTTAGTTCCAGGTCCTTTCACCTATAGTCAGGACATGGTGAATGTCTTCAGCAAATGCTCCACTTTAGTTTTCACATATCATTCTGTTGCAAACTAGTGGCTTTGGTGCGTTGTCTAGTCTGAAAGGTTTCAGGTACATCCAATAATATGTTGTACACTTAACATATACCTCAGTGAGCTGACTCACTTCTAAGTGCTTGGGCTTCGATGCAGATAAAAAGTGACAGATTAAGGGGCTCTGAAGGCCAAATTTCTTCATAGCCATGGGAGATCCTACCTTTATCTGTCTTTGTGCTCCAGTTACCATCCAATGTATGGTAAAGTGTGAAACGTTACCACTCACTGTTTGGCATGGAGCCTCAAACTCCTCTCATTGTCAATTAGCCTCATTCTGTCTAAGTCCAATTAGTTTTGGCTAATTACACCGTGCTTGTGCCAGAGACTGCTTCCCTATCTGTCCATGGGGGCCTAAGCTCTTCTCTTTCAATGTGTATGTGTCAAAAGCTCTTCAGATTGTCCAGGTGACTCACAAGATGTCCAGACGCCCTTGCTCTTCACACTATGTATGTACAATAAAATCTTTATATTTGCTGCCCATGTGCCAATCAATGGCCTAGATTTATCGAAGTTTGATGCAAAGCTATGCAGCAAGACAACATGCTGCGTTGCGTCAAATGGAGAGGGCAGGAATGTGCTGTATCTATCAAGATATAGCACATTCCTGCTATCTGGTTGCTTTGGCGCACTAATTGCAGCCTAACACCAACGCATTGCAGGCAGGATTGTTTTTGTGCAGGAAGATGTATTGTCCTGCACAAAAACAATCATTGGAGGCTGTTTCCTCTTTCTAAGTGTGCTTCAGAATGCAGCACACTTAGAAAGAGGAAACAACAAGAATAAATAAATGTTATTTGCCCAAATTGTACCTCTATCTGGAAACCACATTTTGACCAATTCCCAGGGTTATCAGTCCTGGTAAATCTGGGAATGTGCTAAAATCCATTGGTGGATGTGGGATTCCCCATGGAATGCCTTTCTGGGGAAGAGTGAGCAAAGCAGGTACTTGCGCTTCCTTGCGTTACTCCAGATTTACCAAGCAAATCAGGGCCATTCAAGGGTGCCTTGCATTGCTTGGTAAATCTGATTTAAGGATTGTGTTGACCCCACGATCTCATGTGTGACACAAGAGAAACACAATCCAGTTATACATCTGGATCCATGTATATGTGTGATAAGATTTTCTCACCTTCTTTGTGCCTCAAGATTTCTCAGGTAGGTGACAATTAACATGGGTTCATCTGCCCACAAATGTCAATGCCCTGTGAATGGTGCTGCACTATAATGTCAAGTACAGAGAACTTGTGTATGCCAAAATGGTGCCAAAATTGCTATGAGAGTCTCATAGTAGTGAATACACTGAAATTCAGTTCAATACAAAAATTGTGAATTAAACCAGAGAAAGGAGGAGGACTGAACAAATTCACACATACTCTTATATCAAATTACTGTTTTTGATAAAGGAATTCTAGCCTTTCTTTGTAAACATAAACCAACAATGGTACTGTCCTTGTTTTCTTTGACTGTTACTCAAGATTTATGCACCCAAGACATAAACATAGAAACCTTCAGACTCCTTTATTGCGGCTCAGGCTCAAGGTGCGTCAACTGAAGGTGGGGTTTGCCTTGTTGTTATGGTTGCCCTGACAAACAGGCCATTGTATCTCTTTTGGGAAACCTGAGGCAGCTTGATTTCATTGTTGGCTGTGCTTTTCTCATGCATTTATTCATAATGCACTGTGGTAGTCTTCGGCCAAGACATGAGGCATGTTAACAAGACATCTGGGGGAGCACTGGGAGCACAAGTTGTAACTTTATCCAAAGTTTTTTAATTAAGTGGCTGCTCTAATGTAGGGAACTGCATCAAAGGAAGTTTACTGTTCTCTAAATCCCTTGGCTTGAAGCAGTGGGAAGTTGGTCAGAGCACCTTACTAGATCTTCCTTCTATCCAGCATATAGGATCCTACTTTCGGAATTATCCCTCAACATCAAGTAGGGCCTGAGTCAGTTGTTTTTTTCCTGTGACCATTCCTCTCAGCAGTTAAAACAGGCAACAAATATATAACATTGGGTGGAGTGAGGCCACGTACATGGGAAGAGTTGTACGTTCCCACATCGCAAGTTAGCTTCTTGATACAATGTCAAAAGGACCTTCGCAATTATTTGTCACTGTGAGGCTTGCTGTGCAGTAAGCTCTATGAAGATTTGTTTTCGCAGACCCTCTGGGTAATCGAAAGTGACCTATTTGTGGCAATAATTGTTAAGTATCCCTAATTTGGTCCATTTCGGCATCTGCATGGATGAAAACCTATTTTGCTGTAACGACTCAAACCTTTGAAATGAGTCAAATCAATATTTACTGGCTACCATTCACTTCACAAAAGAATCCACACTCAAACATGGGCTACGTTAAGAGAGGTTAGAGGATGTACTGAATAGCAATCTTATTATATTTTTCTCGATACAGTGTAATGGACGACCCCTTTATTCTCCGATGGTTGGTATCAGACAAAAATAACCTAGTGTTTGAGGCATGTGTGGCTGTAGATACACATGCTTTGTATACTCATGCCATCTAGTATTTAGTCAGGATATGTGCAAGTTGTTTTTCTTCAAAGAAGTGTTCTTGAATCAATAGGTACAGTCATTCATTCTATTGCCGGTAATGCGCATGGGCATCAGCTTCATTGCTAGTGTGTTTTTTTTAGACATCTGGTTCGGATATGTGTGACCAACCTCTGAAGTGCAGCCATTGTGATCTGCTGGGCCTTCTTGGTTCCTCTCCCTTCTGTCTGTATAATCTGCTATTGCGGTCCCCTTCCTCACATCGAATCAGCACATATTGCTTCCTCCGGGTTGAGGTTTGGAATACCTTTGATGCCTCTGTTGGGGCCTTTCTCTTCAGGCCCTCCCTTGTTTGCTTTTCCTACAATAAACATGTCTTGACTGTGATGGAATGGATGCCATTCCAATACAGTCCGTGTTGTGCCAAATTCCTCTGGGACAATCTCCACCAGGTCTGCAACCTGTGCTTCTCTCCTGAGCCTAGTGAGGCATCCTGTGACACCTGCTACTCTTCCGCTTGAAGAAAACTCTTTGATACCATTGGTCTCAATCCCTCAAAATGTCATGGAGAAGTGACAACGACACCACGGACCTCTTCTACAGCTATGACATCAAGAGTAAACACCAGCTGGAACCGTCAACAGCTGAGGAGGAGGTTTTCTCGCCCAAAGTGAGCTCTGGTTCCAACCTGGATATTGAGAACTTGCCGCCAGTCCAGCAGGTCGAGAGTACTAACCCTCCTCAACTGTCCCCTCAACACTGCTTGCACTCTGAACAGACCCCGCCCAGGCCAGGCTTTCAGCCTCGAAGCATGACTGGCCACCGGTCCGCTACTGCCACCCGGCCACGGTTGGCACCGAACACTCACTTCAGTTCAAATGTCCAGCCTCGGCTCAGCACTGAAGAAAATCCTGAAGCCCATGCACCTGGTGCTAACAACCACCTTGGCTCCCATGGCAGCAGTGAAATGTCTTTTCGGGCCAAAGCCTTTGTCATCAAAGTCCCGCCTAGCGCAGACGACTCACTTGCTGACTGCAAAATCCTCTGCATAATCAAAACCGAAGTCTTCGGCCGGCTCCACCGAACCTGTAATCCAGAGGTTGCAGAATTAACTCTGGCCTGTCCTTGTCATATCAACATCTAACCCCAAGCTAGACGCATTCTCTCCCAGCCACCAGCATCGACCACAGATGGATCAAAGTGAAAGCACAGCTTTGAGGAAGCATTTGATCTTCCACCACCACCCAAACACCATAAGAGACATGGCAAGGATACTAGCCCTCCACCAGTTTGGAAAGCTTGAAAAAGTTAGTTAGAGTATTCTGGGCCGGCTTGGGTGACCAAATCCAACAGGGACGAGGTCTAGGAGTCCAGTAAGGATACTTTACACAGTTACCTGGCCACCAGAGCAGTTTCAAAGCAAGTTTCCAACTTTAACACAAGACCACCATAGGAAACAATGGAGTGGTCCTGATGCTGGGGGATACAGGCAAAGATGCTCACAAGAATGATCCGGTTGTGGTGCTGAGGGTAAGGGTGCCAGGGGTGCCCATTCTATCCCAGGAACATGCCCCAAAGGGACCCTGTGGTCACTAGTCAATGGGCTATTGGGTCCTTTCCTTCCTCGTGGCTAAGTTTCTGTGATGTGTGGCACCTGGCTACCAGAGTGCCCCATTCTTGCCCCTTCCAAGATGACACAACCCTTCCTTGGTTGTGAAGAGCAACTGGTTTCCCCCTCTTGGCCCTGCCTCCTAGATATCTGCAGGAACAAACGGTATCCTGCTCAGGAGTGTTGTTGTCAGTGGTCCTTCAAAGGCAGCTACACCTTAGAAGCTCGCCTTTTGCACCAACATCCTTTGCAACCTTCCTGGGGGAGGAGGTCAGACCTCGTTCCCGGGCTAATGCTTTTGTTCCTGCACCTAAGAGTCATTCTCATGCCTCCCCAGGCTGTCAGAAACCCATCTATGTGTGAATGGCCTTTGTGAGGCCACTGTACAAGCTGGAGTGCAGGGTAAGATATTTCTAAAAGTTGCTTAAAATCAATAGTGCCATTAAATCTGGTCAGACCATCAGATTGGGTTTAATTATCCCATTCATTTGATACCTTACTTCAGCTGGTTTGGTGGTCCTATTTAGAAGTGAGAAGCGTTTAAGTGTAAATCGCTTAACCCTGTGTTAGCCAAAGGGACTCATAGTCTTCTCCAGCAAAACAACAGTATGGAATTGTTGCTGGAAATATATATTAAAACATATGTCTAACTTAAGAATGTATTGCTCCCTGCCATAGGAATTGGTAGGACTGCTTTACGGGAGTCTGACCGATACACTTAAGGAAAGTGGTACCTTTGCTTTAGGGGTAATGGCAAAGTCGTGTTAGCAGTGTGGCACACTGCCCTTTCAGTCTCCAGTGGCAGGCTGAGGTGCCTTTCACATTTGGTACATGCAGGATGGCACAAACAGTGTTGCAGTCCTGAGTGAACACTGCCTTACATGCCCTAGGTACCTGGGTACCATATACCATGGGCTTATCAGTAAGGCAGTGCTTGCCAATTGGGGTTAGCCAATCAAACATACTTTTGTATAGGGTTAAAACACTGGCACTGAGGTCTGGTTAGCAAGTGGGGTTGAAGATGCAAGAAGATGCATTTCTGTGTAGCCTCTACTTTCGCATTACCCCAAGAAAAATTGGTCCCTCATGCTTATCCTGGACCCCAGGCCCCTCAATGTATACATCTTGTCAGAACACTTCCACATGGTCACTCTTCAGGATGTCATTCTGCTACTGCAACAAGGCAACTTCATGACTGCCCTGATTCTCAAAGGTGCCTACTTCCACAACCCAATTTATCCTACATACCAGCACTATCTCTGGTAATTCGTTAGTGGCAAACTATCAGTTCAAGGTGGTGCCGTTTGATGTCACCACTGTCCCTAGGCTGTTTACAAAGTGATTAGCAGCCGTAGCCACACAACTGCAGGGACAGGGCATCCATGTTTTTCCTTACCTGGACGAATGGCTGATCTAGAGTGCAACTCAGCAGCCATGTCTTGCACACATATAGGCCAATATAAACCTCCTATATCACCTAGGGTTTACCATCACTGCTACCATGTCACACCTCCAGTCCCTTCAGATCCAGTCCTATTCAGTGGTGGTCAGTGGTGGGCAGTGCCTATCCCAGTCCTGCAAGTGTAGTCTATCCAAGCTTTGCTCCCTTTTTTTCAGCCAGATTAACAGGTCACAGCCAGAACAGTTATCTGCCTCCTTGGCATGATGACCTTCTGCATTGACATAGTTCCCCACACCAGATTGCATATGCACCCTTTGCAAGAATGCTTAGTGTAACCATGGTCTCAAGCTGAAGGTCACTTGGAGGATCTAGGGTTGATCAGAAGCTGAACTTATTGCTCTCTGCAGTGGTGGAACACCAACAACCCGTTGCAAGGTTGGCCCTTTCTCGACCATGTTCCGCCGATCACCATTACAATGGACTCTTCCCTTATTCCCTTATGGGATGGGGGGCACATATGCAGAAGTGTCCAAAGTCAGTGGGAACACGGTCACCAAAGTCACAACATCAATTATCTGGAGCTGTTAGCTGTCTGCTTAGCATTGAAGTGCCAAATTGTGGGCAAGGTAGTCTTCAATTGGACAGACAACATGGCCACCATGTACTATCTACAAGAACAAGGCCGCACACTTTCCCGAGTTGTAAGCGGTAGCTCAGAACGTTTGGCGGTGGGCACTCTACCACAGGGTCAGTCTGTTGGCAGAGCACCTTCCGGGGATAGACAACAACTTTGCAGACCTCCTTAATTGGATGTGGCAACAAATCCACGAATGGGAACTCCACCCACAAATCCTCCACCTGTATTTTTGTCAAAGGATTTCCCCACTGTAGACCTTTTTGCCACCGCAGAAAACACAAAATGCCCAAGCTTTCTCCTCCAGGCATACACACCATAGTGCGTGGGCAACATACTATGGTTGAACTGGTCAGGGATATTTGCCTATGCTTTTCCACATCTCCCACCCCTTCTGTCCATGGTTCAGAGTCTCTGGCAGACGTCCCTCACCCTCATGCTGGTGGCTCCCACTTGGGCCAAGTAGCCTTAGTTCACCTAACTCTTGGTGGTTCTGCATGAGAGGCTCCCAAACAGGCCGACCTTCTCATGCAGAACCAGGGACAAATCACGCACCCAGCCCTCATAACACTCAACCTTGCATTCTATTTCCTGAGGTCTTAGAGTTTGGGTATCTAAACCTTCCTCCGGAATGCATGAACATTCTGAAGGAAGCACGTAGACTCACTACTCACGCCTGCTTTGCTGCAAAGTGGAAATATATTGTCCACTACTGTCTCTCACACCACATCGATCCTCTGATAGCTAGTGTTCAAGACATTTTCTGCTATCTTCTATACTTGCAGACAAGTGGAATAGCAATAACATCCATTTGGTTGTACGTAGCTGCAGTGGCTCCCTATGCTAAGAATAGGGGGCACATATCCCTTTTCAGGATCTCTGTCATCAAAACGTTTATAGAAGGTCTCAAAAGGGTAATTCCTCCCACACATGGGTTTTTCTGGCCCCCATGTGAAATCTGAACATTGTCCTTACTAGACACATGGGTCCTTCTTTTGAGCCACTTCATTCCTGCCCCCTTAAATTCTTCTCCTGGAAGATGGCGTTCCTTGTCACAAGCACCTCCCTTAGAAATGTTAGTGAGCTCTAGGCTTGGAAAGAACATTTTCTTTCAGGTCCACAGACTCAGGGTTGTTCTCCATAGTAACCCTAAGTTCTTTCCTAAGGTGGTTTCTCCCGTCCACCTTAACCAGTCTGTAGAGCTACCTGTTTTCTTTTCACAACCTGACTCGTTTGCACTTAGGGCTTTCCACACTCTGGGTATTAAGAGAGCCCCTCGGCACTTTGTGGATAGAACAAAACATTTTCGTAGGACTCAACAGCTCTTTGTGTTCTCAATGCCGCAAGAGGCTCAGGCACTTTTTAAATCAGGCATTGCCAGGTGGATAGTTAAATGTAACATTACACAAAGGGAGAGTATATGGGAGCGAGAAAAGACACACACCGTACTTAACTCCCAAAACACAATACTAAATCACAAATGAGAGTACGGGGTTCTTGTAGCGTAAGTAGGTCGAGAGTGTAACAATTGTGACACTAGACCACTCGTATACCTCGACTAGAGGTGAAATGTAAGTGAGCTGTGGAGTGGTGTAAGGTCTGTAAGGGGGATTTCCTTTACGGACTAGGTAGTCTCACACACTATATAGTGTCATGCTTCATCATATGACCACCTAGCCCCACCCAGGTAGGACAATGCCACCTGGGCGGACTCAACCTCGCTGTTAAAAGAACAGGAGGGAGTGCGTAAATTAATTTAATTTCTGGAAAAGGGGATCCAGCTATGCTAGGGAAATAAAAACACCTACTCAGATACCCGGGTGAATTTAATAGAGGGTTCTGTGTGGTGTGATTAAAAGAAATGGGGAACCAGTGTGAGAGCAATGACTCACAAGGTCACCTATCTAAAAGAAGTAGCTGACATGTTTCTGCCCTTGTGTATGAGCTGTGGAGGGTCTCTGGGCATTCATCAGGGCAATGGATCCCTGTTGTATATGCTTATTAAGCGCTGCAGAAATAATCACAATAGAAAATGGGTTGAGGCAGGGCCTACCTTAACCGAGGGAATACTTGGGGAGGACCTATGGTAGATAGGGTAAAAACAGACCAGAATTGATAGTGAAAAAGTAATACACAGCAAACCACAACACATGTGACAAAATTCATGCAAGACACAGGAGTACTGGTTGCAATTATGAATAACAGTTGCATCAATGCTAGCTATGCAGGGCGGACAATAGGCAAGGGAAGACGTTTTCTTACCCTAACACTAGAGGCTAGTGGCCTTTGGTATCCTGGAGAGGGAGCGTCCCCTTATAGTCAGACTCTAGGGTTCGAGGGAAAAGGAAGAAGGGAAGAACAAAAATGAAGATAGATGGAGAAATACAAAGGAGGTTCCCAAGTAGGTGGAATTAGACGAGGGGGGAATAAGAAAGAGAAAGGAAGGTAGTCCATAATGGAGGAATGGTAGAACCCAACAAAAGGGTTTAAGACAAAAGAAGAAATCAGAAAAGAGGGTGAAACAAAGTCACTGGAGTGGGGGAAGAAGTGGGGAAAGAAAGGGAAAAAAAGGGGGGGGGAGGAATGGAGAGCAAAAGGAAAAAATAGGAAAAGGGAAAAGAAAAAAGAAACAAAAAGGAAAGAAAGAGAAAAATAGAGGGAAAAATGGAGAAATAGAGAAATAGGAGAGGAGAGGTGTCTTATCTGTGAATCCAACGTTGGCCGACTCACTGCATCAAAGGTGGGCGCTCTCTGTGCGCCTATACCGACCTCTCCTTCAGGACCGCTTGAATGGAGTGGCCTGGTAGTGAGTAGTAGATATAGTGATGTTAATTAGGTAGGATAAGCTGCAGCTGCTGATAATCACCGTCGCGGCCCGGGGGAGGGCGGAACCGGAAGTGCTGCGAACTGCCTTCGTTTATAGCTGATGGCCAAATGAGCACCGGCCAAGTCCCGGACATGCCGGGAGCCGGAAGTGACCATCAGCGAAGGGGAGCGCCCTGAAGTGACGCTGCCTTCGCATTGTGATCCAAAGGGGATCGGCTGAGCCGCCGCGTAGGGTGGCCGTGGCTCAGGGAGATCCCTCGCACTGGGCGGTGACGCCCAAACCGCGAGTGTTGACGGGAAACGTGGTTTCCCGGCAGCACTGCAGGCTGCCTGAAGAGCGAGTCGCTGGGAAAAGTAGTTTCCCGGCGGCATGCAAGGCTGCCTATAGTTCGGCGACACCGAAAAGGGGAGCGGGAAGGGATATAGGGGCGCGGGGGGGAGAGAAAGAAAGGGAGCAAAAGGGGAAACCAGGTAAAGAGCATAAAGGAACAGGAAAGACAAAGGAAAGCAAAAGAAAAAGCGAGAAAGGAAAAGGATAGAAGGGGGATAACAAAGAGGGGGGAGAAGAAGGGGGAGAAGGGGAGAGAGAGAGGCAGGTGAAGGGGAGGGGTGGATAAGAGAGGGAGATGAAGATGGGGGGAAAAAGAGGGGGGAAGAGGGGGGTGAGTGAGGAGGGAGGGGAAGGGAAGGTGAAGGAGAAAAAAGGGGGGGAAAGAGAGGGAAGGGGGAAAGGGGGAAAGGGAATAACAAGGGAATAAAGGGGGCGCCAGGGGTTTGGGGAGCAAGGGGACATAAGAAGGTGAAGTGAGTGATGAGGTGTGAAAGACGGGAAGAAGGGGGAAGGAAAAAGAAAAACGGAAGGAAAGGAGAAAAAGGCAAAGAAGGGACAGAAGAAAAAGAAAGGAGAAAAAGGCAAAGAAGGGAAGGCATAAACTAATCAGGGTAGGGAAGGAACCTAATAGGGGGAAAAAAATGGGGGGGAAGGGAGGGGGATTAAAAAATGGGGGTTCTAAGTTTGAAGAGAGAACCAAGGTATCTCATCATTTAGTCCAACCGTGTCGGTGTGTAACCTCCAAATCCAGCGTTGCTCAGCCCTAAACAGTTTTTCAGACACGTTAGGGGTCGAAAAAGAAAAATGTTCCAGGACCGTCCATAACATGTCATCTGGGGAGTGTTTTTTTTGTAGGAAATGGCTAGTGAGTTTTGTTGCATCTCGTTTGCACCTAATCGTGCTTCTGTGCTCACAGATTCTGGTGCTAACCTTCCTCGTAGTCATCCCCACATATTTGAGTAGGCAAGGGCATTTGATTAAATAGACTAAGTTTTTGCTGTTACAGTTCGTAAGTGATTTTTGCACCCATGGGGTTTTTAGGTCAAGATTGATGGTGGTAGATCTGTGGGTAAAAGGGCAAACGCTGCAATTGCCGCATGGATAGTGACCTGCGGGGGGGGCCATCTGCCAAAGTGTCATCTGTGCGAGACGTCGCTTCTCCTTTGGTCTTGTGTGGACCACCATGTCGCGTATATTGTTGGCTCTCTTATACGCGTATAGTGGTGGTTCAAAGGGTAAACCACCTGATGTCAGGATTCTCCAATTGTCTCTTATAATCTTCTGGATTTCATTGGATAAGGGATTGAAAGTGGTAACACATACGATCTTGTCCAAGCTTGGTTTCAGTTCTCGGGGCTGTAGCAGCTGGTCCCTATTATTGTTGCGTGCTCTTTTTTCGTGCCCTACCAACCAGATGTGGGGGATAATCCTTGATGTGTAGCTTGGTAGTTAGTTTGTCTGCATGTTTGCGGTAATCGATAACGGATGAGCAGTTTCGTCTTAACCGTAGGAACTGCCCGACCGGGAGGTTATCTCTTAGGGCTCGTGGGTGGAAACTCTGGTATTGTAACAAATTGTTGCAGTCTGTTGATTTATAGTAAACTTCTGTGGCTAACCGGCCGTCATGTTCATAGATGAGTAGGTCGAGGAAAGGTAGCTTGTTGTCGTCTATGCTCATTGTGAAGGTAAGAAAGGGGTTGGCTCCGTTAAGCCAAACAGCGAATGCCTGGGCCTCTTCCTTACTACCAGTGCATATTAGCAGTACATCATCGATGTATCGCTTCCAGAGTTTGATCTGGTCTCGGTAGGGATTATCCTCATGCAGGACCGTATGTCTTTCGAAGTGGTCAACGTATAGACATGCTAGACTGGGGGCAAATGTGCTACCCATCGATGTGCCTTGTGTCTGCATAAAGAAGCTATCCTCAAATTTGAAGTAGTTTCTGGTGAGAGCGAGGTGTGCTAAGTCCAGTATAAAACCAGGGGGGGTTTGGGATTCACCCATATGTATTTCCAGCAGGTTGCTTATCACTTCCAGGGTGGCCTCTTGCGGGATGTTTGTGTAAAGTGATTCCACGTCGAGAGTGATCAGGAGTTCCTTGGATTTGTCAAAGGCTATAGATTCCAGTAAAAGGAGGACATGGGTGGTGTCCTTAAGGTAGGTCGGGATTCTTTTAACTAACGGTTGTAGGAAGAAATTCACGAACTTTGACAAAGGCTCTAGTACTGAGCCTATACCGGAAACTATGGGTCTTCCGGGGGGAGGAATCTTCTCTTTATGTACTTTTGGTAAAATATAAAAGTACAGAATTTTTGGGTTGGTCTGTATCAGGTATGATGCCTCATTATCTATGATCCAGTTGTTTTCCTTCCCTTTTGATACTAGGAAAGCGATTTCTTCTTGGACATCAGTTGTAGGATCACGTGCCAGACGCTTATAGTGTCTGGTATTACCCAGAAGTCGCTCACACTCGTCTCTATACATTTTTTGTGGAAAAATCACTGTAGCCCCGCCCTTGTCTGCTGGTTTGATAATGATATTTGGATCGGCTGTAAGGCTCTTCAGTGACTCTATTTCGCTTTTGCTCATATTGTGGAATACTTTGTTGGGTGCTTTAGTAAGCGCATTGATCTTAAGGGATACTGATTTCTCGAAAGCCAGTACCTCAGGGGGCATTTGCCCTGCTGGGGGGCAGAAGATGGACTTAGGACGTAGTCCTGTATTCTGTGCGGGAGTATCATATTCCTTCCCAAGAAAAAAGGTTTTTAGGCGGATCTTACGAAACAGACCCGCTAGTTCTGTTCTGGTTCTGAATAAGTCAACTTTTGGGGTGGGCACGAAATTCAGGCCTTTATTTAATGCTTGGGTTTCGGTTTGGCTCAGAGTCCGGTTGCTTAGATTAATGATGCTGACTGTATTCTCTGAGCCGGGTTTCACTTTGTCTTGCTTGTCCCTAGGATGGCCTCCCTGTGTGTTGGGTTTTCCATGGCATCCTCTCTTGGGCGCCACTGTACTTCTTTTCTCCTCCCTCTGTCCCTCCCATGACCTCTGTCTAAAAAAGGGGGTGGGGGTTCAGAGAAGGACCATTGGGCAGGGTGCTGCAGGTAGGGTGCTTGGTATTGTGGAGGGGGGCCATACTGGTTGGGCCAACCCCATTGTTGGTTGAAGTATGGGGGGTATGGAGGAGGTAAGGGTGGATAGTTCCATCCTCCTCGACGTTACCCACGTCGTCCGCGGCGTTGTCGTATATTCCCTGACGAGTTACTATCACTATCTGAGCTGATATTACTACCTGAAGAAGTATCAGATGTGTTAGTGGGATTCTTTGATATATAGTCAGGTTTGGTGTAGGGGTATATCCTTTCTAGGGAAAACCGATTTAGGTCTTTTTGAAATTTTCCTATTTTTTGCTGAGTTAGGTATTCTTTATATTCATTCATGTTTTTATTTACCTCCTCCAGTTTCTTTTTGAAGGAGAGAATGCTCACACCTGACTTCAGGTTATTTTCACTGGTTTTTATCTGGATCAGTAGGGTTTCAGATAACCTAGTGGCGGTTTTTATAATTAATATCAGCCAATCTCGTGTGCATTTCCATGCTATAAGCGACCAATCTTTTCGAAACTCAAGGTCGTCTAGGAATATGCGAGGCTCGTTGGTGACAAGTAGTCCGTTTGGTGCAGAGTTACTGCGGAGGTATTCTGTGAGGACAGCCCCGTGTAGTATAGTCTTAACCTGGGAGCGTTTCAATTCCACTAGGGTATCCCAGTTCCCAAGCTGGGAAAAACTCTTTGACAAAGCCGTGTCCCCAAGGAGTGAGGGGGCTGCGAGGATAGCTGATACTTCCTCGTCATTGAAGGAGAGACCTTCTGCCATAGTGTGGCAGAGGGGGTGAGGGGGGGGGGGGAGGGGAAACGTGGGGAAAAAAAGATGGAAGAACCTAAAGCTCAGAGTGGCGCAGGCACGACAATGTGCTTGCTAGAAGGAGGAGAGCAAAAAGGAACTCTCGCAGCCAAGAGGCTGCTCTACTATAACATTACACAAAGGGAGAGTATATGGGAGCGAGAAAAGACACACACCGTACTTAACTCCCAAAACACAATACTAAATCACAAATGAGAGTACGGGGTTCTTGTAGCGTAAGTAGGTGTGAGACCACCTAGTCCGTAAAGGAAATCCCCCTTACAGACCTTACACCACTCCACAGCTCACTTACATTTCACCTCTAGTCGAGGTATACGAGTGGTCTAGTGTCACAATTGTTACACTCTCGACCTACTTACGCTACAAGAACCCCGTACTCTCATTTATGATTTAGGATAGTTAAATGTATTCAAACATGTTATGCAGAAGCCAAGAGACTTTTGCCTATCCCCCTAAAGTCTCCTCTATGATCTTCTTATGAAAGATCTCCGTAACTGATATCTGCAAAGCAGCTACCTGGTGTACACGACACAGTTTCACCAAAACTTTTTTTTTTATATATTAGCATGCCAACAAGCTAATGTTGGCCAGACTGTACTCTGTACACTTTTTCAATCCTCTGCAACATCTTCAGGTTAGCCGCCGCTTAGGGGAGGACTGCTTGACATTCTATATACAGCTTGTTTATCTACAGCCTCACGTGCCTCAAACAGAAAATCTTACTTACCTTACAAGCATCTGTTTGTTGCACTAGTGTTATAGATTCAAATGTGCCTACCCTCATCCTCAGAAACCTTGTGATGTTGCAGATATTTTGTCCTTTGCTTCTTCTGCATGATCATCGCTCTCTCTTTTCTCTACTATTACATTCCATTTCAATTCTCACCCGTGGTGCGGAAAACAATCTAACATTGGAGCTGATGCTCGTGTGCATTACCAGCAATAGGAGGAGTCACCATACCTGACTCGAGAAGGCTTCCCAGGGCAGAGTCAAGTACTAGGGAGTATTAGTGTTTGCTATTGTTGTTTGTTCTAATTCTTCCAGGGCCCCAAAATACTTTTGCTTGCAAAGGTTAGCTAAGACTCACTTAATTTATTTGATTAGTCAGAGGCTTATTCCAAGAGGTGGTTCGGAAACTAGTGTTTGGTGCCACTTTACACAGAAGGTTTCACATTTGTTAAAGACAAATATCCAGCCAGTTGTATTTCTTTGAAAAGTAATATTTTCTAGTACACCAGTAGAAAAATATAACAATTAAAATTGAGATAAATATTGAGAATCCTAAGTTCCTATTGGATTGGTTTTTTTTTACATTGGCCAGCCACAGACCTATAGTATGCTATAGGGACTAGCACAACCAAATGCATATCTTTATCCCCATACTGTAAGCACTTCAGAAGGGTGTGCATCTTCAGGGAAATTGTACTCTTTACTACCAGATCCACAGTCAATAGTATGTTGGCACCTGATCCTGAGTTTGTCCCAAGAAGCAAGTAAAGGTCAACAACTGGGAAAACTATTGTGTTTATTGGCAGGCTGTAAATGGTATATCAATTTCTGGTGTTCCATAGCCTCCTTTAGGCTCTCTATTAGTGCTTGGGTCTACTGAGACTACAAACAGGGCTAGCACCATGAGCCTATCTGGTTGCTCTGGACCTTTTTACGATGCCCTGGAGTACTGGAATATCCATGCACCCTTATTTGTTAATGGACATGGGGCTGTCAAAATATTTGGTTCCATGGAGCTAAATCATTCAGACCATTTGTGGAAACGTCAAGGCCTAATATCTCAGAACCATCATTTGAAGTTGAATTATGTTCACTGGTGGGTCCCTACAGATCTTGGCCCCATAGAATGCTGTCAGCAAGAGATCATTTTGTCACCTTTGGGGAATACTCCCTCTTCTAACTTTTACAGAAACAATTGCCTTAGTCTTAGCTGCAGTTTTATGCTATTTTCTATTACTGTGTTAGCATGTACACTGGCATTTCAGAAGAAATCTCTCACTACATTTCAGAAGAAAACTCGCACTAAACCAGAGTTCTGAATGATACTGCTAATACACCCACCTTCCTTGTACTTATTGGTGTCTAGTCCTGTAATGATCACAACTCAATCACTTTGCTTAGTCCATTCTAATCATTGCCTTAAAAAATGCTGAAGATCAGCTTAAATTAATCTACTATAATTTCATTGGTATAGACTCTGGAAGATTGGTTGTAGAATCTTTCACTTTCAGGTCTCAAAATGCATAAAAATAGAAATAATTATTACTATCATGAGCAAATTAAATTATCATCCTCCTATGTACAAACATAGCTGATTTTCGCTCATACTGTCACTCATACTGTCTGTGCTTTTTTGGGTGAGGTATGTTCAGGGGAATCCGGCTGTATGCCTGGATTAAAGTTATGCATACCTCCCTAAGGAGGTTCAAAGGAATTGCAAAGAGTGAAAATAAGTTGCTTAAAAAGTCCTCAGCTGTAAACCCTGGAATCACACCTACCCCAATGGCTGGTTATTATTCACTAACGTCCAGTAAACGTACAGTTCCAATTTATTAAGCTATGTGCCTTTAGCATAGTCTTTGGCTGCTCGCCTCCAGAGAGAAAGGAGGTGAGCAGCACAGAGACTGACTCTGTGAAATGCATTTCCTTCTACCCTAAAGGAAGAGAAAAACATAAGGCATAAGACATAAAACCATCTCATTCAGTGCACGCTTAGTTCAATCTGCTAACTGCAGGGCACTGCAGAGAGAAAATCAGATCTGACATCTTCTGTTTGACTAGCATAGGTTGATTTCCCTTTCTCAACAAGCACTTTAAAGTAACCACACATATGCTTGAATCTACTACAGTTACCTGATACAAACCTAAACATACAGTGCCACAAACATGCCCCTACTGAAGCCAGTTATCTTATCATTGCTGCAAACTAGCCCCGTGGTACTCATTTCATTCAGCTGTTTGTGGTTTTGTAGCGAATAGAACTTTGGATTCCGGGACTTTCAGCTTCCCTCATTAAGAGTATGATCTTTTAATACTATGCATAGAAAGGGGCAAAGGGGAAGTTACAGGGCAAATTTTCATGAAATGTAGATCACAACTCAAATTCTGTTTGCTGACATCCCACCTCTTCTTGTTGACAGCTCCACTACACTGGATCAGTGGGAACAGTTCAGCCGCTATAACAAAGACAGAGCGGACGCAGAGATGAAGGCTTCAACATTGCTGCGAGAGGCAATTGCTGTCACCATTTCTCAGGTAGCTACAAATTCAGCAGCTTGCCATCACAATGGGCTGAAGTGTTTCTATATGCAGGTGTCCGGTTGTGGATTATTGAGAAAGCAGAAGGCCAGAGTAAAAAAATCATACAGTGTTGTCATGTAATAATTCAGTCCTTTTGCACCACATGTTTATACTTGGGTGGTCTGTACAAACGATGGAGTCTTTCTGAATTCTGGTTGCTAAAATGAGCAGATATGGCTTATTGTCAAAGTTGCTGATATAACCAGGGGCACTGAGTTCTCATCATAAGTGCTATGATTGAACAAACACTGTGATATTCCAAAAGTTGCCTTTTCTTCTCAACCCTTATAATCTGCTTCTGTGAAGCCTTGTATTACATTAGAATTTTTATCTTGGGTTCAGAACAAGCTGTAACCAATGCAGAAAAAGGGAGGCCTGCTAGGTGAAAAGGTGTAATATTGAAATACATCATGTTGGCAGAGTCAGGAGGTGTAGTTTCAGTTCATAGGATATTCAACGTCTATCAGAGGGAGAGAGGTCTTTATTTTGATGCTTGCAGGAGAGTTTTTCAGAGCATTTGACTGAGAATGGCGATCCACCTTACCCCAGTTTTAGTTTTCCTGACTAGGATGTGACAAGCAGACCCACATGACTGGGCCTGAAGGCCCTGAGTGGGTGGTATTGCTGAAAGTGAGATCTGAGATAGTCAGTTGTGTGATACAGAATATTTTGAAATTTTTGCAAGCAGCTATCAGAAGATAAGACTTGCTGGAAGAGGTCTAAGTACTAGCCACAGATTTTTTTGATGGTTCTAAGTTCTTAATGGTCCATCAATAGAGCTGGGCATAAAGGGTATCGTCGTAGTCCAGACAGGATAAGATGGCTGCCTCGATGAGTAAAATTCTCAAATTAGTGGTAGTAACAGGGATAATGTTCCAAACAAGGCACAGTTGACTGTTGACTGTTTTGAAGATTTGGCTTGTATGGGCATGAAATATGAGTTTGCATTTGAATCATCAGGAAATTGAAAAGGTGAACTTCTGTCCAACATTGATTCAGCTACACTTTGGCTTTTTATTTCTTGAAAACCATCTATAACTAATCTATAATTATGGGTAGGTGTCAGCTGTGAAACCCTAAGTGATACCTTCAGATGTTGATACATGGTCTTCTATCTACTGCACCCAGTGACACCTGCATATATTCTAGCATTACAAACAGTGGATAGCCCTACAGTTACTATAATGCTGTCCTCTCATGTTACAACCATGGCTTATTGTTTCATATGAGAATTTTGTTCTCCAAAATTAGGCATAGACCGGAATCTGTAGCGGTCTAGAAACTGTGGTGTCCGTCCCAGCCCTAGAGCATGCAAATAACCATGTCACACACTGTGCTGTATAGCAGACGTCTTTATTCCTCAGCATATGTTCACACACTGCACTATGATTACGTCATAACCGTTTATAACTACACCTTAACACCTCCGAGCGAGTTTCAGAATTCCTCTATTGAGTCTGCCTAGAACAGCGAGGGTCCTAGCGCACTTAGTCTCATAACACTACAGCAACCTAACCTTAAAGCTGTTGTCTGGAAAATCTATTGACTGGTTTGGGCTAGAGACACAATTCTTCCTCATTTATGCCTAAAGGTACATTGACATTTATTGCAAAAGTGATAATTATATTATACTGTACCAGACACAACCTTCACATCAGCTCACTTAACCTAAGACTTTACTGCTCGACACTCAAGAGTAAATGGGCCTTTGTATAACCAATTTGCTGTCTCCGACCAAATACCCAGATCCTCATCTATTATCACCTTCTATAGTGGTAGGTTGTCCCTACAATTTCAGTTACTGGGAAAAGCCTGGCAACTAAAATGTTATTGCCGTACATCCATTGTTCTGTGGCTCTCTACCAAATTAATGTCCTTTGTTAATGATCCTGTAGTTAAGCAGGGAACAAATGGGAAATGTAAACACTGAAGAGAGGGAGCAGTTCTACAACCTAAAATTAGACTTTGTGCAGCAGCCTGTCTTCTACTGCCTCCAGATCCAATTGATTACACAGCCCGAGTGCCATGCTTTGATATGTGACTGGAGCGTCATAGTCAGAAAGTGTTGGACAGTGTCAGATAAGTAAGGGGCAAATGTGACACAACTCCAAGCACAGTGTTAGCCTAAGCAATGCTGGAACGCCAAGCCAGGACAATTACATGTTGGATTATCATTTGGGTTACAATTACACAGTATGTTAAACATCTTCGGTCAGTATGTAGGTCAAAGGTTCAAATCCTGGCAGTAGGGAGATGAGGAATAATTTTCCATATTACCTCCTATTACTGTGACATGCACTATAGAAATGGCCTGTAATTTCATCGACCTGTTGAATTGGCTACTGTTTCATTGAATGGTCTGTGCTTGTTTATTCCAGTATATTCCTCAGCCAATGTTGTGAATGTAGGTAGACTACAAAAACAGAAAACTGGTTTTGTGAAAAGGTGCCCTTAGAACTCCAGGATATTTTGATTATTCTCACCTGCTGTTAGTTCCATACCACCTGTGCTGCTTGACTGGTGTTAACCTTCTTTTTTCCTCCATTTAGACTAACAATGAGGTGGAGGCACAGCGGGAGGCCACTGAATTTGCTTTCCGGAAGCGGATTCGAGAGACTGAAAAAGCTTACGATGAACTGAAATGGCAAGAGAAGAATGTAAGCTATCGGCCAGAATCTTAAATCTGAACACCCACTCGTTACCACTGCTACTCCAGAGCCATTTTAGCTACTTTTATTCCAGTATGTAAAGAGATAGGCATCTCTGAAATCCATCTGTTTGGATAAAAAATATGTTCTTTCTCTTCATAGTTTGGTGGGTGGGAGGGGGCTGAGGGACTGTGGTGGAGGAGACACTGATCCCTTTCCAGCTCCTGACTATGCTCCACTGAGATCCATCACACACTGTTGAACACATAGAAGAGGAAGTAGACTTTTGGGTCACTTACAACATGTTTGTGTCTTCTTCCAGTTTTATAACTCATTGATTGACCAGGCAGGATCAATTTACTGACATTGGAGGTTGGAGATCTGGGTTCTAATCCCAGTCTTTGACATTTATTCAAACAATATATCACTGTACACTTCACTTAGAATCTGCCTCAAAATGTTTCAAAACAAAACCCTCCAATGGTATAGCGCACTCTGATGGTAAATGTGACATCATAATACCTCTCTCACGCATTGTGGCATCATAATGGCTTTCAAACCTAATTAAGATTGCAGTTCCTCATCACGTTCTTGTCTTTCCTGTTTTTTTGGTCTGCCTTCTCTTCAGGGGCTGTGGAAGATGTGCAAAGCCAGTAACCCTGCCCCTGTTGTCAGTAGAGATTTAGCCACATGATGATGCAATTTTGTTCAGGTTACATGCCTGAAAAAACGTAAAGTATGTGAAATGTGATTTTGTGGTGTAAAGAAAACATTAACATTTTTAAAAACAAAACCCTTCCCTAGTAAAATGCACTGTTATGGTAACTAGCTATATTTTAATGCTCTTTAAAGACCAAATCATACATATACATTAGGGAAAATAAAATTTGATTCAAATAAATTAGAACAGAGAAAACTCAATACATGCCTATACCACATTTTATGTAAAAATAGGATAGTTTCAGGATCATCCCTTTCCTCAGAACTATAGATGTGTAATAAATGTTTGAAAGAAAAGCATACTTCTTTATATTTTATTAAAAGGTTCATTGTGGAAGATCTACTTAAAAGTTGACATCCTTGAATATGAAACCAGAGTCTGTCTCCTTTGGTAGGAACGTAGGGTGCAACCAAACATTCTTCTTGTTACACCTGATGAAGTGAAAGCTCTGGCTGTTTCCATGTAATTACTACATATTTCTTCTTCTGTGCCTTGTGCGCTGATTATTAGCTTCTGGGTTTTCTCTTTGAGTTCTGACCATTTTACATAATCCACCCACCAATGAACCCATCCAAAACATTCACATAATTAATCCACTAAGATCCCCCTTCAAGACTTCTTGTTTAAACCCCACCCACACTGACTCCCTGAAAAACAATCCACTGCTAAGCTTTGTCATGGAGGTTTCATTGGCTATCCCCTACATCCCCGATTATCACTGATTCTGTTCCTATTCATATCATCTGAGAAACACTGCTGTGACTTCTGTGTGGCAGCATGTAAATCCCTCTACTGCAGTCATATACTCTGGGCCCTTTGGTGTCATTACATACCAGTGTTGTTCGCATGTAGAAGATTTGCAAAGCCAGTAACCCTGACCCTGTTGGCAGTAGAAATTTCACCATATGATGGTACAATGTTGCCACCATGAAAGAGAGGCACCATTGAGGAAAGGAATGTGATGAGGAACTACAATCTTAATTAGGTTTGAAAGCGACTATGATGCCCCAATTCGGGAGAGGGAACTTATGGTGTCACATTTGAGAGAGATATTTTTAGACACAATTGGGATAGAGGTACTATAAAAATGCAGCAGAAGACAGTATCTTTCTTGCAGTTGAGGACAACAGGATAGTGATGTGGCTGAGGGAGTGAGTTTTACTGCACAACTGAGAATTGGCCACTATAGGAGCGGAGAAGCAATTAGTGCAGTGCTGTCACAGGGAGAGAACAGACCTCTGATTATGCCTCGTTGGCAGGCAAATAATTAAAGATCAGTGGTGAATTTTCCATTGTTGCTGAATTGTGACCAGCAAGCCTATATTACATAAAATGGAAACTGCTGATGGAGGGAGGCCCTCCGTGCCCCCTGCAGGATAGCAATACGCTGGTTTTCGACTGGTGCAACTCATAATTTTGCATAGATCATATTACACTTGAAGCTATTACAGAAAATCGGCAGGGCAGCCACACCACTGTGCCAGAGAGACTGTAATGGGGAGGGCTCATTCATCATTCATTCACATACTGTGGGAGTATCCACTCATGCAAACGTGTTGGTCTAAACTTGCTCAAGTGATGTCCCGGGTCTCCAAGGTGGAGGTTCCTTTAGATCCCAAGTGGCTACTGCTGGGCATTTGTGAGGAGACAGTACTGCGCAGATATCAAGGGATTAGGTTGCGATTGGCCGCGGGGATAGCTAAGCGTAACATAGCCAGAGCCTGGGGCAAATCAACTTCTCCAGCAATGGCAGACTGGCAATCAGACTTGGACTGGTGTCAGATGGTGGAACAAGTGGTATATGGGAGGGGGGGGCTGCCCACAAAAATAGAAGAAAGTGTGGGTGCATGGGAGGAATACAGGAGTTAAGGTTATGAAGTGACTCAGGGAGCGATGGATAGTTTGGCACACTGTAAGTTCAGTTTGAAACATTCCATTCCTATGTGGGCCATAAAAACGCCATTTGTACCTCCTTTGAGAAATTAATTCTGTGACATGATGGCGTGTTATTGGATTGCCAAACTATATATGAACATAACTTTTTTTGTAGTCCTGCTGTATGACCCATTGATGCTGAATGAAATTATAAAAATAAAAAAAAGAAGAAAATGCAAACTGCTGGGGCATTGTTAGGAACTCAGAGTTAGACCTGGCTCGCTTCTTAAAAAGATTGATAACAATTCTATGACTACTGGGTATCTAATAACAAACACTCTGCCTTTTGCTCAAATTCAGACCAAAGATGAGATTGCGGAGATGGAGGAAGACATCAGACGCCTCGAGGAAGACCTGCGGCTGAAGCGTGGTCCTCTGAAGTTAGCTCACACCCGTCTTGAGACCCGCACCTATCGACCAAATGTAGATTTATGCAGGGACAAGGTATATTACAATCTTCAGTGACTGTCTACCTGTTGTGGTGACTAAATCAATCAAAGTTTTGGGGAATATGGACAATTAAGGGTCAGGTGGATATTCTCACAACACTTCACAGGACAGTACTCTTGTCAGATATGAACAGCACACTACAGAAAATATTTGCTTGCTCCTGGTCACAGTGAAGATAGGCTAACAAAAAGGTTCAAGCCAAGTGTAGACCCGCATGCTTTCTGTTTACTGGCACATCAACTCTGCCATATCCACGTGCACATGGGACCTGCAGGGTTACTGATAAATGGGTAACTCTGGGAAAGAAGTCCTGTTACATAAGAATGGCAGACCAGGGCATCTGAGGGAAGTTATTATCTTTGTGGAAGAGGTGCATGAAAGGTTGAATTGACATTATATTGGGACTATACATTTTTAAGTGGCAGCACTTTTAAATCAGGTGTATAATATTTTAGGAAATATCTTCTCCTGGCAAGATGTATTGCATTTTAGGACTAGAGTTAGACTACACATTTTGGCCCACGTCTAACCTCGCCTCTGTAATAAGTCAGTCAGAACCCTTTCTGTATATATTGGCAGCAAACTTTTGTTCAACTTGATCTAACGTCCCCAAGTCAACAATTGCCAACCATGTTAACATCAGAAAAAAAGTATTACAGTCCTTCCACCTATTACACCAGTCCTACAACAGACTTTTTATGCCTACCCCAGTACCCTGCCTTTTTTCTCCACATCCTGCCCCCCTACAATTCCCACCACTCCTTAGCCAAACCTTTGCCTATCACCCACTCCTCTTATCTCCCTCTTCTATTACTACCTCAACACTTTCTTCTTTAACTAACCTTGTTTTTGCTGTCCCTCCAGATCTTCCTATGACTCCTAACCCTCTGCATTCCTGCTGTGTGCTACTACACAGTCATACCCCTCACATTCTGACTGCTCACCTTTCAGCTCCTCTCTGATCCTAGCCTTTGCTGCCTCACCTTCTACCCATTCTTCCATCATTATCTTTATTCTCTTATATAAAATCAGTTTTCAGCTTTATGACTTAATTCTTCCTCCACGTATTACTCATGCCTCTGAAAATTCCAGACCTTAAATGAAACCCAGACCTGCCGTTTCCACCTCTCCTTTTACCCTTTCTTTTACTTTACTGCTCCAAGCTTGTTTCCCCCTCAATCACGTATCCTTCCAGTTCATCCTGCGATGTTGTTCCTTAGCCTGCTTGATTCAGAAAAAGGCTCTATCCCAGCTCCCTTTTAATCCCAACTTATCACCTCTCCCTCTGAAACCTCCTTTATACAATGACGTTTTGTTCATTAATGCAAAGTCGCTGAACAGGAAATGCATTACATCTATGATCTTCAGTTAATGATGTGGATTTCATCACCAAAACCTGGCTAAATGATGGCTCAGGACCAAACTTATGTACAGTCATAGCTGCAGATTTCAGAACCTCATGAGAAATCACACCCATGAAGAAGATTGAAATAGGAATAGCCATTGTTCACAAAGCTTCCTGTCTACAAAATCCATTGTCAACCACTCATGAATGCATATCCCTGTCCACTTCATACATACACCATCTTTACCATCTTTACTTCACCCTAGCTACACTTATATGTTGACCTCCACCTTACAGTACTGTATGTCCTGACGTCTTCATAGACTTTGTCTCCAAGGTAGTGTTAACATATCACAATCTCTGCATACAAGGGATTTTAATACCTGGTTTGACAAATCTGAATTATCCAATTCTAAATGAGTTCTAGCCAACATGGAATCATTGAATATAGCTCAAGTGGTAAGAGACCCTTTCCTCACAGAACGGCCTATCCTGGCCCTCTCCTCAGAGAACGGCCTATCCTGGATCCTGGGCCCCTTAATAACCGCATCATAATTACCAGCAAATGTCACATGACCTGGACTTGGTCATGCTATACTTCATTCTAACCTCCACTTACTCTCTCCACCAGCCAAATCTAAAATAATTGCAAAAAATCATCCAGAGCATGGAAACAACTCACCTCAACTACATGATGGCTGCACCTATCATACCAGAGATCTCGGATCAGCAGTTTCTTCACTGCCTGACATGCCAACAGATAACACTACTAACTCCCATCAGCGCTGAAACCCTTGCTAGCTGACCCCATAGTTGAAATTTTTCAATTTCAACAAAAATCTCTGAAAAGACCTTTAAAAATGACAAACAGCCCCAAGGAAAAACTGAATGTGCAATATCACTCTCCAATCCTCAAAGACATTTTCAAGAAGGGGCAAACTCTGCACTACTCCCCTTGATTTATGAAGCAACAAGGCAGACAAGGACATTCACAGGATAAGATCGAATTCCTGAATACAAAATGATCAACCTCCAAAATCAAAACCTTCCTGACCAGTTCATCTCCAAAGCCAAAGACCTGGACGGATATCTTACATAGAACACTAAGGAGGATGTTCATCTGAATCCAGACATCGCCTCACCCACTCAACCTGTGACTTAACACTGAGGCCTACAGCGACAAGGGCACCCCATGTTTATGTTTGGCCGAATCCACGTCATAGTAGTGATAAAAGTACTGAAAATTGTTTAAAATAACTACTGTCACCTTGTAATAATCACCTGACTGCTGTGATCTGCAGGTGTATTTCTTACTTTTAGAATTTGTCTTTCTTGATTGCTGTGTGGTTAAACATCACAAACTTCTTCTGTTTGAGACCAAAGCCGGCAATCTTGAGTTTGAACCTCTGCACATTGTATGTTTTTTAGGAACTGATTGATCCTTTCAAACGTTTGATTTGGTCCTAATTCTGAGCACCTCTGAGCTTATAATTTGCCATATTTCAAGTCTGGGTTAAAAAGTCAATACTTGTGCAATTAAAGTTTTTCCTGGCTATATGCCAGATTTAACCTCCTCTGGTCAGGATTTACTTAAATTCATGCATTTTTAAGCAGTGAAATTGCCGAGTTGGGGTAGATCTTGAGTCCAGCTCTATTGATCAACTGCAAACATGTGTAATACACATTGTAAGTTAACATCCTAATGCAAAGGGGACAAATGCTGTTTACTACCTTGAATAACCAGAGTGCAAGATGAAACACAATTCTGTGAGATGGTCACCTGGAGCTCTGGGGAGTAAAATTGAAATATTTTATCCTCATGCAATCAAGTACAATCGTAAACACAAAACATGTATTAAAGTAGATGAACTGTGAAAACAATTGTAAAAAGTAGAGAAAAACTATAGCGGTAATAATACTCAGTGGAATTCATTTCCCACTCATTTTCACCCCTTGGTACTTTCAGGTGGTAGTTGTGGGGCTCTTGTGAAGTGACAACATGGCATCTGCTTGGCCGTACTGTGCAGAGCACTCACTGGATCTTAGTGCATGCACAAACACGCTTTAGCTGCTACACAACTCTTTTCAGCGTGTCTTAAATCTTTTCAGTGGCACAACCAAAAAAGTGCACGCTATCATAGGGTACCTGCACTTTAACCAAAGCATATTCTGATATGTCGATGGAAACACACACCAACATGGAATATTTACACTTCAGTTGAAGCATGTACTGTCATGGAGTTCTTGATCTTCACTGCAGCTACACACTGCTGGGAGTCCCTGCACTTTAATGGAACCACACACTAACAGGGAGAATGCACATTTATTGAAACTCTTGTTGACAGTAAATGCCTGTTCTTTGATTGAAGCACACAATGACAGGGAGTATCTTCATACTGGTAGAAGCACACACTCACATGCAGGACCTGCACTTCAACTTTTGCAGAAACATACAGTGGAAGGTTTTGCATTTTACTGGGTATCCAGGCTGACAGGAAGTTCTTGCGCTTTGACTGAAGCACACACTGGCAACAAGTGCTAACATTTCAAATGAAGCAAAGTGTGAACTATTTTATCTGCACTTTAAATCAGACACTAGCATAGAACACCTATACGTCAAAGTAGAAATTGGCAACAAGTATATGTAGTTAAAAGAAGCACATAGTGGCGAGGACTTCCTGCATTTCAAAGTAAGAACAAAATGACGGGAAGTATCTGCACTTCCAAGGAATGAACAATGACATGGCATACTTACACTTTGTTAGGACCACACAAAAAGGAGTGTCTGCACTTAAAAGGAGAGATGCAGACAGTGAGTGCTGTCACTTCCTTTCAGTCTTACGCTCATGCTTCAGCCACCACATTTGAGTTGTTCCCAGAGGATTTTTTTTACAGAAAGGTTCTGAAGAAAGAAATGTTGCTTGTGAAGCTCTTTTGGGATTCTCTCCCTTCCAGTGCTCACAAACATCTTGACCAAATACGCATTAATAAAAACTGTTGCCAGAAACCAACCCAAAATTGTAATCTAGAACCTCCAAAGCCATGCAAAAAAAGAAGGACCTTTTTAGGTCAAGAATCCCTATCCGCAAGCAGTTTATTTACCATCCTCTTCTCAAGGTACATTAGAGGCAGGCCGACCACGCTTTAGGTGAGAGGTGACCACACACCCAACATTGAGCAGTGTTATTCCTTTTGCACCATGGATGTGATACCATGGGCTCTGCACATATGAGGGTAAGGACATGGACTGTTTGCAGGTGGGTTGATACCGTGGACTACATGTAAGTGATGGGAGATACAATCAACTGTGTGCAGGTCAAGGTGAAATTATAGACCTTGAAGAGGTAGTTCTGATTCCATGGGTAGAAAGAATTAAGTGGATATGTTTGTCCAGCCTGTGTTTGGGAAGGAAGGCTGTGGTAACTGGGGTTCTTTGAAGGTGTAGGAAGAGGTAGGTGCTCTTAAGGGTACATTATAAGTTCAGAATTAAGAGGGATTTCACTGTCTGCAGACCCCTATGAAAAATGTTAGAGCCCTGCCTTTAATTTTGTGGCCTCCATATTAAGTGCTGCCTCTTCCCCCTTGTCCTTGGATATTCTGACCTGGCTGCTTTTAATGTCCTTACTTCCCCGTCCTCCCTTCACTCTTCTAAAAGTATGCTAAAACTGCATATAAATTTGTACTTAAATCATAGCATACCTTGAACAGTTATTTCTCTATTATGCTTTAAAGTTTCGAATTTGGCAAACATTTTTCAGCTATATTATGGGATCAGAGCCCCATAGCGCTAATATTTACATACTGTTTATTTACTGGGGCAGTGCCCATAAACATATTTTCCTAGCTATGAGCCTGCTCAACACAATCTACTCTGCTTCAGTCCTCTATTGAGTGAGGAATTTACCAAACTCACAGAAGTCTGTGTGGATTAGGATCTCCAGTGGATTCCCGCCCAGCCCATACGTACAGCCCATATATTTAAGGACATTCATGGAGTATGACCCTTTCCTGGAAGAACTCTGTACTGCTTGTTTCTGACCATGAATGTTCTGCCAATTTCTAGGAAAGCTTACATAGAAGAAAATAATCTTCTCCCTGGCACCTACAGGGTTCTATGCAGGTAGCAGCAAAGAATCAGCACTTACTGCACTGGTATTGGTTCTCTCTGTTGCCTTAGATATGGTCCCATCATCTGACTGTGCTCTGCAGACTTTTTTCCAGCAAAAGGCACAGTCTTTTGCTGGATTGACTCCTTCCTTACCAACACTTCAATGATTCCTTCCTTCCTCCTTCCTGATGCAACCCTATTTCCTCAACTGCCAGAGTCCCTCAAGCATCAACCATTACCCCACTCTTTTTTTATTGTACACCTGACACCACTACCAGATCTAATTTTCTCCTTCAAACTAAGCTGCTTCAACTTTGTGCATAAAACATGAATTTTGCTAAAACGTCAGACACCATCTGAGATAGAGTCCTGTAGTATTGGTTAATGCTTCCTAGTGATAGAACACTGGATGCTAACAAACCTCCTCGAACTAAACACATCAAAAATGTTGGCCCAGCCCTGTCCTGAAATGACTAGATACTATGGGGGTCATTCTGACCCCGGCGGTCTGAGACCGCCGGGGCCAGGGTCGGCGGCGGTGCCCCGCAGGGCATTCTGACCGCGGCGGTTCGGCCGCGGTCAGATGCGGGAAACCGGCGGTCTCCCGCCGGTTTCCCGCTGCCCTGCAGAATCCTCCATGGCGGCGGAGCGCGCTCCGCCGCCATGGGGATTCTGACACCCCCTACCGCCATCCTGTTCCTGGCGGGTCTCCCGCCAGGAACAGGATGGCGGTAGGGGGTGCCGCGGGGCCCCTGGAGGCCCCTGCAGTGCCCATGCCAATGGCATGGGCACTGCAGGGGCCCCCGTAAGAGGGCCCCACAAAGTATTTCAGTGTCTGCTATGCAGACACTGAAATACGCGACGGGTGCCACTGCACCCGTCGCACCTTCCCACTACGCCGGCTCAATTCTGAGCCGGCGTCCTCGTGGGAAGGTTGATTTGCCCTGGGCTGGCGGGCGGCCTTTTGGCGGCCGCCCGCCAGCCCAGGGCAAATCCCAAAATACCCTCAGCAGTCTTTCGACCGCGGAGCGGTATTTTGGTGGGGGAACTTTGGCGGGCAGCCTCCGCCGCCCGCCAAAGTTAGAATCACCCCCTATGTGTCAATCAACTGTCCAAACGAGCCTGGCCCACCTCCTAACTTATAATTTCAAGTAAGGTAGCTAGATGTTATCAATAACGCAAATCACTCCTTGATGCCCAAAAGTCAAACAAGTCACAAAGGGATCCCAAGATGGAATAAACAGAATCAGGCAAATATATCAGAATCAAATATAATTTCTGGCCCAAGCCATTGTATCTTCCCCTTTGATTTCACTAAACATAGCAGGCCACTGTCTGCCTAGTTTTCCCCAGTCTTTACTATGTCAATTGTACTTACCATGGAGCATCACAAGAAGTGATTCTAAATCTACAATGAATTCTTAACACTGCTGGCTGGTGAACAACTCCTTTGATCTTAATATTAGGTCACTCATTTCACCTACACTTCAGTCTCTAAATTGTCTGCCAGTGCCTAGATTCCATGTTCAAAGCAAAGTGCATAGCTCACTGTGCCATATACAGCTCAGATCCCTTCTACCTTCCACAAAGACTCTGGAGTCTTTGTAGAAGACCAGAGCATGTTGATCTAAACTTGTTACACTCTTAGCTGTCCCTTCCTTCAAAAGGTCCCACCAAAGATATGGGACCCACTCTGCTGGGCGTAGGGTAGTTTGCAATCTGACGCATCCCTTATTTATAACGACTGTTATAATTAACCTTAATAAGGATAGGTAGCCACATGTGTAAATGCATCTATTCTCACACTGTTCCAACACTGCTCAACCAGGGTCCTGGTGCAAATGGCAGTGCAGTGTCACTAGCAGCATGGAAAGCTATATAAATGCTAAGGTCCAATCCTATATAATAACAGACATTGGACAAATCTGCTTGGGGTTATAAACAGAAAACTCGTGGAGCGATTCAAAAGTTTTTTTTTTTTGTTTCTTATATTTAATGGTCCTTCTTTATAACCGTGGTTATAGCATTTTTGTGACAGTTTTACATTATTTTCCAGACAAGGTACTTTATTCTTTGAAATATAAATCCTTTTGTAGTGACTTTTTATCCAAATAATCATCATACTTCATTAAAATTATTATCACTTATCCCCCCCACATGTCCCCATCAGTTATCAGTAAATGTTACTTTTTAAAGGTGCACTAGCATTAAGTGGTTGTCATAGGCATGCTGTACAAAAATGATGATTACTTAGTTACCTAGGGAAGTGCTACACTAGTATTCGGGCCCCTGGATCCGTTGCAGTAGTAACCAATATGCTTGTGGTATTTTGCAATGTCTATATTTAGAAATATTGATTCAGAGTTCTTTACCAGCAACTGTTGCCACCAGAAAGGCCGTATTAGTGACCCATTGCCACTAGAATTGTTAAGTCAGTAGTTGGTGCTACTGGAATGGTTTAGCCTGTAGCGATTGATACAAGAATTGTTGTGCCAATTTCTGCTGCCATCGGAATTGTTTTGGCAGTCGCTATTGCTGCTGGAGTTCCTGTATGAGTAACCATTGCTACCAAAATTGTTCTACCAGCTACTGCTGCCGATAAGAAGCTTTTGCTTAAAACCATTGCCCCAAATCGTGTTTTTCTTTTGCTAGTGAGCAGTGTCACAAGAGTCCTTGTATTAATAATTATATAAATAGACAATCCGCCAAAGCAGCTGACCCCCCAGTTAATGACCTTTGCTACTATTGTGGCCTCTTGAAACCCTGTTGTGGGTAGCAGTACAGAAGCAAACCTACATACTTCCAAGGGCAAGGTTATATGCTTTGGCACATTGTGCTGCAACAAGCATCAGAGCATCTGGAGGAAGCTGGGGTAAATGTATCTTTCAGCAAAGAAAGGTGTCTTTAGATAGTCAAAAGCAAAGACTAAACTCCAGTAACATATCTTTCTGTGACTCCTAGGTCCAGTACGGGATCACGGATGAGGTGCACCAGCTGGAAGGTACCATTGCTGCCCTTAAGCAGAAACTGGCACAGACACAGTAAGTATCTGAGAAGAGTTGTATTGGTACGGACATTAGACTTGTGCAGATCAGCTCCAACTCCTGAGGACTTTAAGCAGGGTGTGGACCAATCAATACTTCATTCATTCTTTTGTTTAATGACATTGAAGGAACAGTTTTGCATGCAACGTAGTGGCTTTGTGATCTTTTCAAGAAGGTGGGCTGTGGCTGTGTTTGTCAATAGATTTGTTGTACAGTTATTTGTGGTGCCTTTATTAAACCATATGTGAACTTAAAGTATTGTATACTGATAAAGCTATCATGACCACACAGATCCTATCTACAGATGTTATAGCAGTTGCCACCATGAAGGCATCCCTACCAATGTACATCGGAATTGTATGAGTTTGTAGCACAGGTCCATTAACTTGTTACAAGTGTAGCATTCAATGTGTTGTGGTATGAAAGAGCCTTCATGCACATCCTTTTCACCATAAGGGCTTTGATTGTACCAATAACTGTAAAGTACAAAAATATTCCTGTTAAAACTATTGACATGGGACTGAGGCAGGTAAGAATCTTCTGGACTGTTAAACCAAAAAACAAAGGTATTATTAACCCAGAATTTTCAAATCGTTTTCCAAATATTGTTTTAGAAGATATTTTTTGAGTATTGCCATTTTAGGGCCGCACTTGTATCCTTCAGATGTGAACATGAACACACATTTAAATTTAGTCAGCATGATTAAAAAGCTGCTTGCCTTATAGTCTATACTGAATCTCAATGGAGGTACCTTCCATTAAGCTTCTAGACTATCTCATCTGCTCAGTTATCTGTAGCATAACTGTGCTTCATCTGTTTGTCAATAGATTGGTTCTGTGCCAAAATGTTTACCCTCCTCTGCTCTTTCCCAAGGGATGCACTGGATGCTTTGTACAAACACTTGGCTCGTATTCAAGAGGACATCCGCGTCAAGGAGAACACTTTGCTGCAGGACAACAAGTGCATGGACATCAGGAAGAAACTGACTGTCCCTGCTGAAAAGTACATGCCAACCGTTGACACCTTCAACCGCACCACAAACCGCTGCTTGTCTCCCCTAAAGGTTCGACAGTTAGAACTAGCCTAGCCTTTGGCAGGGAGTTCATTATTCCCAGTGTAGGGACCACCACCAATTATACAAATATATGTAAAAATCCCCCACTCCTCCTGCCTCCCAGGTACAACACTTAAGCACAATGTATCAAATAAATAAATAAAGTACTATATCTTCTTGTGAATTGCACACTGTTTCTTTAACCCAAACTTTATTGCATTTCGTTGAAGTATGACTCTACATTTGTTGCAAGTAAAGTCAGGTTTATTTGTGCAATATATGATGAAGCTTGAATGATCAGCCATGACAAAGTTATAATAGGTAATCGCTTGTAAGTGCAACACTAAACCATGAACTTCGAACTCCCACACACCCCTAACTCATTTGCCTTTAATTACTGAATGTCCTTGTGTGTAGTGATACGAAGGGGAGATAGAAGTGAGTTACACTATATAAGTGAATGTGCGGGAGATGCTGATCTTGCACATATAGGGGGTAGGAAAGGGATGCAGATCTGGTATCACCCTTTCAACTTTAAGATTTTATTGTATAGAATGTGAGTAGACACATGATGCTGGGGGTTATCAATAATACACACTCACCACTAGAGGATAACATGTTATATAGTAAAAGTGACTAATTCGGTGCCGCATCCTGTGCTTTAAATGCCTCTAAAAGAGCATCCCACTCTAGGGAGATGGGTTTCTTGCGAAGGCCGTGATATTCCTCATGACGAAGAGCACCGCTTTCTGTAAGACCCCAGTGGGCCACTTCATCCCTCCATGTTTGTAACTTTGGAGCTGTCAGAGATTTCCACTGTTGTGTGATGATCTGCTTTGCCAAAGGTAAAGATAGATTGGTGAAGCATTGTATTACCTTGGAAACCTTTCGGTCGGGGATTAAGACCAAGGAGACACTGTGCAGGTGTGTTCCATTGATCCAGCCCTGTAGCCTCGGACAAGGCCAGTGCAATACCTGTCCAATATTGGGATAGCGGGTTGCAAGTCCATAACATTTGTAAAAGAACAGCTTCTGGGGACCTACTATGAAGGCAATTAGAAGAGGTGGTGGGGAATATTTTGGCAAACTTATGTGGAGTTAGGTTTGCCCTTTGTAGGATAGAGAACTGAATTAGTTTAAATCTGGGATTATAGGAGACCTGTTTAGGATATTCCAGTATGCGTCCCCAATATTTATCTTGGATTTCACAAATGAGGTCTGTTTCCCAAGTGTCCTTTAGCGAATTTAGCTATGCCCTTATGTGCACTCAGAATCTAGTAGAGCCAACGGATAAGGGTAGTCCGTGTCTCATAGTAGGCAGAGATTGAAGTAATTCATATGTTTCGGGTTCTTTTCCGTCTGGGGTCCAATATTGCTGTATGTATCAAGTTATGCTGGAACTTGTGAAATATAATTTTTCAGGGAGCCAGTGTGATTGCACAGAATCTGCATGTGACATTAGTACACTATCTTGGAACAATGTTCCCACAAACGACACCCCCTCCCTTTCCCACAGGTCCAAGCGCTGCTTTGCGTGTGTCCCGGAGGGTGTAGGAAGACTGCAAAAAGGAATGTTTGGTACGTATGGTACAGTGCTTGCTGTGTATTTCAGTGCTAGTTTGAAATAGGGTAAGGCTACCTGGA
This sequence comes from Pleurodeles waltl, assembly GCF_031143425.1. Lineage (NCBI taxonomy): Eukaryota > Metazoa > Chordata > Amphibia > Caudata > Salamandridae > Pleurodeles > Pleurodeles waltl. Next base: position 873,822,592 of record NC_090440.1, read on the forward strand.
GTAGGGGACAGCATACACGTGGGATTGTTACTCCAGGGCACAGCAACCTCTGCAGAAGACCATTAGCAATCTGTGATTGTGAGTATCGTATGTCCATTAAATTGTGGCCAGCTACACAATTGTTCTGCTTTGCTTCAAACTAAGAGGGAACAAGGCTAAAGAATGCAAAGAATGAAGCACTCTTAGTCTCAGTAATGAATTTATTAAGGCACTTCCCAGGGTTCAAATATAACCATACAAAAAATATTAACATTTAATTTGAATTCAGCAAAACATGTGCAACTACTAAAATAATCACAGCAGTTGAATAATACTAATCAGAGAAAACGCAATATATCATCAATCAATATGTATGCAGTGAATATATATTTATGCATGCACACAGTAAAGCTAGATAATTAAGAATTAAAAGTGCATTACCATGGTGATCGAATCCAGCATCATCCTTGCCTTTGCTAACGTCAAGGTGTAGAACCCTGGACAACTGAGGCAGGAGAAATTCTCCCCAATGGGATTGTTCTGAGCATGTGTCCACCCTAAGAAATGAGTTTGTTCTGCCTCAGCACCAAGCTTCCCCACCTTATATACTTTAAACAAACTTAAGAGGAAGGTTCTGGTAAGTTGTGAAATTCAAGCGCTGGCTGTACTGGGTCAGTGTTGAAAAACATACAAAGGATTGGCCAGATTCCAAGCTGTATTTCCAAAACAGAGCCGTACCCTTTTCTGCTATAAACATTCTCATCCTTAAACACTCTTATCAGTGTTGCATCCACCCTGTCATGTTCTCTTCCCTGGTGAGAAAAGTGAAAACACGTTTACAAGCTGTGCGTGGAAAAATACCTGCGCCACAGATGTGGCGGCATTTGGCTAAACACAAAATGGAGTCAGTGGTCAAGATAGAATCGGTGGTTAAATACAGTTAGCATTACACTCCACCCTTTGACCAGTGACCATACTGGTCTAAAAGTAACCCTTTTTGGTTTAAACATTGTAATTAGATTATGTATGCATTTTACACCGCAACATAGCTTTATTATAATACAAATCACTATGAGTATTTCGCCTAAAATATTGCGTAATTGCCCAAAATCGGGTAACCAGTTAGATAACTAGTCCCACCACCCTTTGTCAACATCTTGTTTTACTCCTTTCACCAATTCATGTAAAGCATCAGTATGAGACTGGATAGATTTAGAGTGGTCTAATAGATTAAAGCAACACATGGCCTCAAATTCTGAGCAGCCATGACCGTGCTTTTACTGTAAATTGTCAATGGCAGCCCTGTTTTGCAATACAGCTTTTCAAATACCGCGTATATCTAGCAATAACTCGGCTAAAACGATGAGTGTTGTTCTGAACTATTGAACCTGTTAACTTGTTAATAATTCAAGTATTATAAACAGCTGATCCTGGAACTCTTACTAAAAAAATGCTTAAACTTACATATTCTGATTTAGATAATAACTGAATTTCAGAATCACAGTCTTTGCTTAATTGAACTGTTTCCCTTGGATATCGAGTATGTACAGAATGAAATGGAAATATCATGAGCCTTAATCGTGTAAAAGCAGACGGTCCACCAGTTATATTGACGGGAATGTATGTATAAGTGGTATTTCCACAAGAGAACACCCACCCCACTGATAGTTTGACATGTTGATGTGGCTAGCAGCAGTCACAATATATTGACAAGACATGCTATTATCCATATTATTACAAATTTATAATTTTTATGCTGACACGGTATGCGTTGTTCCTATGGTATCTTTTGAGGAGACCTCGTTATTGTCTCTAGGCGCATTTGAGCACATTTTCTGATTTTGTAAGAATCACAAGTTAAGTTATAGCAGACAGCACCAGTAGTAATATTGTTAGTAATCACATGGGTTAGGTTATCCCATTTCTCATTTGTTACCTTTTGGCAAAACCTGCAGTATTCGTATGGGGAAAGGTGTGACAACACATCACTCCTTTGAACTGCTCCAATTTTGTTGGTGGCATTAAAGATTTGTAGTAAAACACTGGCAGGAGTGTGTGTTGGCAGGAGTTGGTATAGCAACCAAACAGGTGGAGATAACATCAACAGTACTTTGCATTTTTTTCATGCAGAAGTCCAATCTGTTGAGCATGACTCATGTCAGATGAGTCCAAACATTTTCGGTCAAGTGCAGTAAAGGTGTTGATCTGAGTGGTCGGTCAATCATTTCAGAGCTGGGTGCTTTTGGTCCCTCCCTACCCCACACACACCCAAAGGGAGACCACGTATATCAGCTAGTACAAAGACACCTCAGAGTATGATCTATAACCAAGACAAGCATGATCATTCTTGCAAATAACATTTATCCGCTGGTATGTATTCCCAATTTTCTTTTCCTGGTTTCATGACTAACTGGACATTATCTTTGCCCTTTGCAATGATTTCTGCTGGGTCAAGAGGATGATTTGGGGATTCTACCCACACTTTAGCACCATGGTTTTTGTCAGTTGAGCCAAAACCTCCCTCCCCACGCATTGCAAGAAGGGCTGGGACAGTTGCCTTGGTTCATTATTCCTCTATACACTGGGATAATCACTAGATGTGCAATTCTTTCTCCGGGTTGTATTATGAAGTCAGTGTCTCCACTATTCAGGAGAATAGTTTTTATTTCTCCTGGTAGTCTTCACCAATCATTTCCCCCAAGACCTGAATACCTTTGAGTGCCAACCCAGATCTGGTAAATGTAAAAAATGTAAATTAGCACTTGTATAGCACACTACTCACCCGTTAGGGTCTCAAGGCACTGTACTCATACCGCTATGGAACCCCTCCTGGCTTTTCCCTGTGAGGCACCCACTCCTGAGCACCCCCAGGGTGAAGCCAGGCATCCAAGCACTGTTGGGGCCGTTGTGGAGATTAAGCAAGCTATTGCCCAGAGTTGCAGAGTGGGACCCATGAATTAGATTAGGCACCGAGGCGAGAATTATCTGGTCAAGGGGAATTGAGCCCAAGACCTGCCGCAGCGGGACTTGAACCCTGGTCTTGAGCCAGATCTCTGCTTCAGGGTCTGCCGCTCTAACCATTGAGCCACACTTCTCCATTGGTAGCAATCAATCCGGGGGAATCTGTATTCCAACACCCGTTTCAAGAAGTGCCATGTCTCTTGGTTTCAATATGTGGGGTTTTAAAGCATGTAGATTAAGACCCGCTGTTTCTGGTGTAGCTCAGTAAGGAGCTAAGGCTCCTGGTTTTATTTCTCAATACATGATGGTGTTGGTTGCTACATGGAGTTGTATCTTTAACACTGGGGTCAACATTCGCATTAAAGGGGTCTCTGCATTTGTCAATGGGTCTGTTATTTAAACTTTGAAGGTCTTCATTTAAGTGCTCTCTCCAGTTTCTCAAAGTTCCATCTGATAGCTTTTGTAATTGGGCTTTCAGCAAGCCATTTATTCTCTCAATCAGTCCTGCAGCTTGTGGATAATATGGAATATGATAAATCCACTCAATATTGTGTTGTGAGCAATAATCGTGCACCAATTTTACCTTTGAAATGTGACCCAATGTCACTGTGTACTCGGAGTGGGACTCCGTAATACAGCATTAACAAGTCTAGAGTTTTAATGGTATTATACTGAGCGGCATGTTTGCAAGGGATAACCCATCAGGTAACCAGAATAAGTATCCACTACTGTGCAAGCATATTGACACCCACAACTAGGCTGTAGTGGCCCAATGTAATCAATTTGCCATATCTGCCCCAGCAACATCCCTTCCCCCAACTGACCTTTGACTGTTTGCGGGATAGATCTCTGTTGTGTGTGTTGACAAATAGGACACTGCATGATCATGTTTTTAAAAAAAATCAAATCTAATGGAATGTGCATCCCCCTAATCTCTGCCCATCTGTCACTGGCCTTCTCTCCCAGATTTCAACATTTTTGGTGCACCCACTTAGCCATCCCCACCAAGTCAGAATCCTGTGTTGCAACTTCTGTCTCTGAGATTTTGGCTTTGCTGTCTGCAAGGGAATTAAACCATTGTTCTAGTGAGTCTGTGGGACAGTGGGCATCTATTTGACACACAATAACGGTGCTGTACTCCAGCATTTCCCACATTTCTTGCCACATCTCTTTGCCCCACACCTCCTTAGAATGTATTTGCCAGTTATGTGCTACTATGTGGGAAGCCAGGTGGCTAACCCATTGGCGGTAGACCAAGAATAAGTATAAATATGACAGGTCCCAGGCATTTCTTGTTTCAGTGCCTGGTATAGAACATACAATTCTGTATATTGATTACTCTTCCCTTCTCCTGTAGTAGACAACAACTTCTTGGTGACTGGGTTACATGACACTGCTTTCCAATGTCTTTTGGTCCCCACATATTTGGCTGGACCATCGCTAAACCATATATGCTTCCTATCCTCAGGGACAAGGAATTTAAATGGCTCACCCCACATCACTGGTGACTCTTTTATCTGTGGTGCCTCCAGCACTCTCTCCTCATCCTGCACAGGGGCTTGTGCCACCTGCTCATGCAGGGCTGCTGTCCCTGCTGGTCCCTTTCGGGCCCTGTCCTGTATGTACCATTTCCATCTAATTATACTGGCCTCTTGTGCATGTTCTATGCGGTGAATTTTGGGTGAACTCATCACCCACTGCATTATTGGAATCTCAGGTCTCAGAACCACATTATGACCTAGGGTCATTTGCTCAGTATCCACTAGAGCCCAGTAACAAACAAGTAACTGTTTCTCAAAGGGAGTATATCACTGTCCAGCATCAGATTTTTCTTTTGGTCCAGAAACCCAGGGGCCCCCTCATTCTTCCCTGTTTTTGCCACATGCTCCAATTTGCATATTGCCCCTGAATGGTTACATGTATCTCAATGTCTCCTTCCTATACTGGGAAAAAGGCTAAAGCCTGTTGAATCACCTCCTTTGCCAAGTCAAAAGCACACTGCTGCTGGTCTCCCCATTCAAACTCATGTTTCTTTCTTGTCACTTTGTACAAAGGGGCCAAAATCTGACTCGAGTGAGTGATATACTTCTCCAAAAACCAAACAATCCAATGATTCGCTGAGTCTCCTGCTTAGTATGGGGAGTGGCAAATTCTAAGATCTTTTGTTTTGCCTGCAGCAACACCTCTCTATGTCCCTGACTCCACTGAATTCCTAGAACCCTCACATTCTGAGAGGGTCCTTGTGTCTTATCTGGATTAATCATCCACCCTTTGCTATGCAAGAGTTCCACAACACTCCAACTGAGCCTGCACCTGTTCTTGTCTCTCTCCCTGAATCCCTGAAACATCACATCATCAATATAATGGGATAATTGCACCCCCGGAATGACAGGTAGTTCATCCAGGTGTTCTGCCACCAGATGGTGGGGCTATGTACATAGCCTTGGGGGAGCCTTAGCATTCAGAATTGTCTGCCATTCCACAAGAAAGCAAATTGCTCCTGACTCTCAGGAGCCAATGGTATAGAAAAGAAAACTTTGCCAATCTCAATGGTTGCATACCAGTTCCCCTTTATGATTTTGTATTCTCTCAATCAAAGTGATGGTGTCGGGGACTGCAGCAGTCAAGGGGATGGGCATATATTTGTTCAATTCACGGTAATCAATAGTCATTCTATAGCGCCCATCTGGTTTATGCACAGACCACAGAGGATTATTCCACTCAGTGGTGATTGGAGCTACCTCACCTGCCTCCATCAACTCCTGTATAGTCTCACTTATTTCCTCATCCTCTCTTGGAATTCAGTATTGCTTCAAACGAACCACCCTGGTTGCCGGGGGCACCTTTACTGGGGGTATCTTCAGATGACCCACCCTCACTGCTGCCAATGAAATGTATCTCTTTGATCCAAACTGATAACAACCATCATCCAAGTATAAAGTCATCCCCCTCAGATTGTCAATTCCCAGTATATACTCTAGGAGGGGCACAATCAAAACAGTATATTCTCTTTTTGGTATTCTCCCCATTTTCCTTTGATCAGTAGTCTGCATGGCGGGGTTTGTTTTCCACCCAACCCTGTGATGGTGTAATGCTGACCTGTAAACTTTTTTGGATTTCCATAAATTGGAAGATGCCTTCACTCTGGTGTCGACTAATGCCTGGACCTTTTGTGCGTCTAGTGAATTTCTAAATCAACATGGGGTCTGTTATCTTTACAAGCCCATCCCTGTACCAGAGCTTGTTCTGTTTCCTAATCTGATTTAAACCTGTCTACTTTTGCCCAGTCAGGTCTGGATATATGCTCTTATATCTGCAAGGAGATTCCTCTCCTTCCCTGTTCTCAGCAGTTAACCAATTGCTGTCCAAATCCTCTTACCTTCGTGAAGAAACATTTTGCTCCCTCTCTTTTCCTTCCTCCTGCATCTGTGGCTGGCCCTGATTCTCTTGTTTATTATCTTGCTTGTTAACTTTCCTTCTGCCTTTCTTTCTGTCCAGCCCTCACTTACAGTACATCCCCTACAAGCCTTTGGTATCTATCCCATCAATCTGCTTCTTGTTGACACCATCCTTCAGTAATGCCATAAAAATGTCTCTCCTATATACTCTGTTATTGTCTGTACGACCCTCAGACCTCGAGACTCTCTCAGGTTTTGTCCAGTCTCCAAGCTCTCTTAACTTGTGAACTGCCTCCAGTACATCTTACAATGCCTTCCCTGTCTGATTAATTAGGAGAGTCATTATTACCTGCTTGTAAGCTGGAGGAGCAAGGCGAATAATTTTATTTCGCACTGACACAGAGAGCGGTCCATCTAACAGATGGTGAGCAACACCCATGAAAATAGCAGTTTTCATTCCTTCCGCCTTAATTCTCTGAATTGCATCTCTTAAAATGTACCAGGGCTTGTCATTTTGTGGCCAATCTGATTCTGTAGGATACTTATGGGTACACCCCACGACTGCTACCTGCAGTAGAGTGATCTGTTGCTTACCTGATAACCCCTAAACTGCTCCTGTATTATGGGGTCAGTGCTAAGAGTACAAAACTTAGGAGCATCTCCTATATCTAACATTACTCCAGAAGCACCTCTGTCAAATAATGGTACTATCCATGTAAGTAATGTTTCCCCAGATCTCTGCTTGAATCTGTCTATATTATCATTAACTTCCTGCTGGGTGTAGTGTTCAAGGGAGTGCATCTCAAAACCTCCAGTGTTTTGTGGAGTACCCTGTATTTTCCGTCTAAATATAGGCTGCTCATAAACCACTTTCTGTTCGTCTGGCTCAAACTAGTCCCCACCTTTTTTAACTGACTCATCACTAGAATCTGAAAAATCGGTTGAGTCCCAGATATTTCTCTCCCAGATTTCCGGATCCCAATTTAACCCTGCTTTAGCAATAGCTAAATGAACTTTCTTTCAATTGACTCTACCCCTCCGTTTCCCTTACTTGTATTGGAAGACTTGGACAGCTGCCTTATCGGCGACAGATTGATAAGTATCTGCTTTATCTTGCAATAACTTATTCTGACAAGACAGCATGGTTACATTATTTTTAGCTTCAACTAGCTGTCTCTCTAATTGCTCATTTTCTTGTTCCAGCGGCACATATCTTTCGTGCATTTGTCTATAAGCAGACAACAGGATCCAGCCCCGTCTGCCTAAAGTAGATATATCACATCCCCTTTCCAGAGGTACTTTCTGTAAACAGTGTAAAACCATTTTTGGCTGAGCATCGCTAACATCCATCCCAGCTTTCGCATAATTCTGCTCCACAAGACCATTCATTCGCAAGAACATTATGAGGTGCTTTTTCCCACTCTGGTATCTCGTTTGGAACATGGAAAACTGCATTTTATGTTTTGTCAATCATTTTTCACTTTTAAATCTTTCACCTCCTATCTGGCCGACTATGCTAAATTGTTCTGCTTTGCTTCAAACTAAGGGGGAACAAGGCTAAAGAATACAAAGAATGCAGCACTCTTAGCCTGAGTAATGCATTTATTACAGCACTTTCCAGGGTTCAAATATAAGTATTCAAAAATATTAATGTGAATGCAGCAAAACACGAGCAGCTATTAAAATAATCATGCAATTGAATAATCAGAGAAAAATGCAATATATGAACAATGAATATGTATGCAGTGAATATATCTATATTTATGCATGTACACAGCAAAGCTAGATAATTGCGAATTAAAAATGCATCACCATGGGGATCGAATCCAACATCATCCTTGTCTTTGCCAACGTCAAGCTGTAGAACCCTGGACAGCTGAGACAGGAGAAATTCTCCCCAATGGGATTGTTCTGAGCAATGTGTCCACCCTCAGAAATGAGTTCCTTCTGCCTCAGTGCCAAGCTTCTCCACTTTATATACTTTAAACAAACTTAAGAGGAAGGTCCTGGTAACCCCCCTCCCTTCGAGGAAGTTGTGAAATTCAAGCACTGACTGTACTGGGTCAGTGTTGAAAAACACGCAAAGGATTGGCCAGATCCCAGGGTTTATTTCCAAGATAGAGCCATACACTTCTCTGCTATAAGCATTCTCATCCTTGTACACTTTTATCAGCGTTGCATCCCCCATGTCAAGTTCCCTTCCCTGGTGAGAAAAGCAAAAACATGTTAACAAGCTGTGCATGGAAAAATACCTGCGCCACCGATGTGATGGTATTTGAAGCTAAGCTAAGCACAAAATGGAGTCAGTGGTCAAGATGGAATAGGTGGTTAAATACAGATAGCATTACACCAATACACCAACCGTTATAATTGACCCACTATACAATATGCCTTAAAATCATGGGCCTTCAGACCGCCCTCTGTTGGGGAAAGTTGCAATTAAGTAAGGCCCACCCTGGGATGCCCAGTACCCCAGATGAGATCACCCACTAGCATGTTTAACAGACAAAACACCTTATCTGGCACCATCAGAGGGAGGTTAACAAATTAATACAGGAGACATGGTAGCATTACCATTTTTGCCAGGGCCAATCGACCAGAGAGTGATAAACATAGTGTAATCCAAAAGGGAATTTGTGATTTAAGTGAGTTAATCAATCTCACAAGATTTCCCTCAAAGAAGTCCTTTGTGCCCCTATATACATGTATCCCCAGGTATCGAAAGCTGTAGGTTGCAACTGATAAATCCATATCACCAAATTGCGGTGCTGAGCAAGTGCCATTAGCATTGAAGTAAAAGGCACAGGACTTTTTTCTGTTTATACAAAGGCCTGATAGTGACCTGAATGTTGACAGTAAACTGGGTATATTTTGCAGTCCGAGACTTAGGTCCTGAAAGTATTAGACAGACTACAGGGGTGAGGTGCGTTCCGGCCCAGGACCACCACCAGTTTAAAGCCAAAGTCAGTCGAGCAAGAACTTGGAAAAAGCATATAAGCGTACACCACATTCGTGTCTTCCTGAGCGATGAAGTCATTCACCGACGCCCCCTCCGGCCAGGACAAGTGATGGATGAGACAAAACTCACCCTTAGGTTTTTTGGGCACCATACCCATAGGTGAAATCATCAACGTTTCCAGAGGCCATTCAAAGAATGGACCCACAATTCTGCCCTTTACAACTTCTTTTGCCAGTTTATCCGCTACCACCCTCGGCATTTCTTTGGTAGACCGCAAATTGTCCGCCAATCTCTTCTGTCTCGGCCCTTGATAACCTATCCGAAACCCTTCTTTGAAACCCCACTCCAATTTGCACGCTATGTCCCTGTCTGGGTACATGCGCAATCATGGCAGCAAGAACTCCAGGTTAATTGGCTTGGCGACCTTTTCTCGCAGGAGTGCCTTGCTTCCCTCTACCCCTGGCTGTTCCCTACTGCTCTGCTGGACTGGTGAGTGAAAAGCACTGCATGGCCGGGTGTCTTCCCCCGCATTTGGAGCACTCATGTTTGAATTTACAAGGATGTCTCGAGCAGAAACCCTTATTAAAGTTCCAACATGCCCCTGAGGTAAGTATCTGGGGTTGTTGTAGCTTATCCGCCCCCCCCCCCTTGGGCGGGACAGGACTGAAACAGCTTGTACACCACCGGTAGGCCACTAGCAGTATGCGTTGATGCCGCAGAATGTGATGAAGCCATCCACTGCATCCATAATTCTGAGACAACATCATCCCAGGGTTTCTCAGGATTCATACTGACGGGTGCCCGAAACTCCTCGTCATAACTCAGACATGTGAAACCCCCAAAATGCATTTGGGCTTTGCGTATAATATCCATGTATTTAAAAAGCACAATGGCCCTGTTGGGAAATTTCTCGCAATAGATACTGCCATATATCAAAAAGGCTGAGGTCCAATTGTCCATAGTGATCGGTACCCTGGGCCGTCGAGCTAACTCCCACTCCTCTTCCTTTGAGCCCTCCCTTTCCTGTATGTCTCTATGGAGCAGTTTGAAAACATCTACATACTCATGTCACCAAATCCTAGCCTTCGTCTTGTCAGCCACATGGGAACCTAAAGGCATTGCAAAGCCCATAAAAGGAAGTAGCTTCTTATGCTCCTCTCTGACCTTGTCATCCCCCTCCTTACCGTCTCTCGTCGATGTTAACCCAATGTCACCTGCAGGAGCCGTATCCTGTATTGCCATCTGCTTACTGTCCCCAACCTGTGCCGCACTAGCGCCAAGTATGTCATGTATTGATTGATCACCTACTCCTATGGACTTGTGCGCTTTAGTCACAGCCGTAACTTGACCCTCGCCCCAAACAGACCACCATTCTCCCTTACCTTGAAAATGGGGAACCGTTCCCTTTGATGCTGTCAGAAGCTGGAACCACGCTCCTCTTTGTGCGCCGCTGCCTGTGCCGTCCCACTGTCCGCATTCTCCTGTAAGACAGAAATTGAAGAGGGGGTTGCGAAAATCTTGTGCCTTTTCCACCTCCCTTGTTCACCTCTCACCTCACTTTCGCGTATCTCCCCGTCTTCCCATTCGTCAAACTCATCCTCATAGTCAAGTTCCACCACCACCTCTTCGTCCATCTCACACTCTTCCTCATCACCCTTCGCATCCATTACATTACTCCACTCGTCCTGAGCTCGTCCCCCATGGGGTCTGCCATACTTGTGACCCATACGTTCCTGCACTGTAGAGAAGGCCGCTGAAGACCTCTCTATTGCTTCAGACCAACGTCCTGAGGCCGTATTGCCCCCGGTTGGCGTCACCTTCTTTCTGCCAGTCTCTTTTACTGGCTTGGACTCTCCGCGCCTGCCATGTGTGCCACTCATGCCCATCAAGCGGCTGGACCCCGCGGCCGCACAAGCCTTCTGGCTACTCTCCCGCTCCTGTGGAACCTATACCTAACTACCCTGCCTAGTCCCAGGGCCCACCATGCCCCCTTACCCCTCTTTGCCCGCCTTCCTCTTGGGCCACCGCTTTCTCCCTAGGGCTTCTTCCCTGTCCCATTGGACATTGATGGAGATTGATGGGCCCATCTCCATCTCCATGACAGCCTTCCTCTGTTCCCTAGCCCTGGCCTCTATATCTACTGTGGGCCCATCCTGTGCCTCGTGCTGCCCTGATGCAACACTTGAAGGTGCCTCTTCAATATGTCCTGGTGGGTCCTCAGTGTCCCCTTCTGCTCCTCACCGCCCACCCCAGCCCGGCCTCCAGTACCATACCCTGTCCCACCCCAGGCCCAGTCTGCCCACCCCTTTGGCCTTCTTTTTTTCAGGTGCCCACCCATGCCTGCAGCCCTGGGCCCCTCCCTACCCACAGAGAGGTCTAAAGGAGAGCGGCCCTGATTCAGGGCCCAGCCACCATGCCCTCCTGGCCCCCTGAGGACCACATACTTGCCCCGCATTGTCTAGCCCAACATGGCCCAAAACGTGGTAATCGCCGGGGGCCCTGCCCTCCACGCCCCCTCCTCCTCCCACCCCACCCCTCCAACACAGGCCTATCAGGCCCCAACATGAAAAGGCCTGGTTTGGAGTCTAGGAGAGTGGACGTGCAGCATCCACACCCCACTGATTTCTTTCTTTATGCCCGTTCAGGCGAACCGCAGGCTGCGATAGCAGCAGCCACCCCGCTGGTGGCCATGCGCGTATGGCATGTCATGCTGACCCAGGCCTGGTCTAAAACACCAGGCCTGAGTAAATCTGCATGGCCGGCTTCGCTGAGCAGGCGAAGCGTGGCCCGCACCACAGCAGCGTCGTGGCTCTGGGCCATGCCGCTTGTAAAATATACACACCCTCCACGCCTCCCTACTGGGACTGGCCAATCTTCTGACCGCACGATGGGATGGCGCGGAAGAGGCCGGACCCTCCGCCTCACCCTATTTAGCCCCTTGTCCTATTCCCACCCCCACGCACCCTACCCCAATCCTGTCCCCTTGACACCACTTCCCCTCCCCTCCGAAAGCTTCAGTGGAGAGACTAGAGTGCTTCTGTTCTCTATGGTGCCCCAACGTGACTTTGATTGAGACCTGATAAGGCTGGATCAGACTCTTGGCGTCACACCACTAATAGGCCTCTGCTGTAACCCCTGCGCCACCACCCAAGAATTGATGACCCTGGATGTGCGGCGGTTGTGAGACGGAATAATTGAAGGCCAGAGGTGAAGACAGCGCTGTGCGCATGGCAGCAAGAATACCTGAGGGGGCCCGTAATTTGGTGGAGCTAGTGAGAAGGCAGAGAAGGGAAGGAAATATAAGAACCCTCCCTCAAGAGACTGTCTGTAAACCACTACAACAAATAGAAGGGGCGCTCTGGCCTTATTCCCCACCCCTTTGGAGGCGAGCAGACCGGCTGGTGCTTTGACGTGGAGGGCACCTCCGAGATCGCCGCTTGGCCTGGAGCACAGGAGGACAGCATTGTACTACACCCATGGGCTCTTTGACGTCTACTGAGGACAAGGCCTGCATGGAGTGAGAACGGACAGGGGGAACGGGCAGGGACAAGCAAAGGACCCCCTCCCCTTGGGACAACTGCATATGTTCAGTGAACATATTTGAAGATATCCTGCCCTTACAGAGACCTGCAAAATCAACATAGGTAAGCTGCAGTGGTGTTGGCCCCTGCAGTTTTCATTGTGCCATTGAACAGAACTGAGTGGTCAGTAGAACTCGGTCAAGTTAATCAGCTAAAGTGTCTGCGAAGACTGGTCTTTAGCTACTCTGGGCCACACTAAAAGTAAGAGTACTGACTCCAGGGGTCATGCTAGCTCACAGTCCACCCCCACAAGGAGTTCTCATGTCACCCCATTGGAAGAATGCATCCTGCCTACATGTATGGACCTGCCACACGATAATAATACTGAATATAATACTACAGGAAATCCACAAGTCTAGGACAGTGATAGAACAGCGACTGGGGACCATTACCTCGGCCCTCAGCCTGCTTATAAAAGACCACAGAAAATTAGTGAGAAGGGTGAAAAACACTGAAACAGCTGTAGCTGCTCTTGAATCCCTGGCATTCGGAGAGCATGCCTACCATTGCGCAGCTCCAACGCAAGGTTGACACGTTACAAGAAAGGGCATAGGACACAGAAGGAAGAGTGAGGAGGAATAATGTTCACATTGTGGGCCTGCCGGTGTGGATCGAGCGGCAGAATGCCATGCAGTACATGGAGACTAGGCTGAAAACTGTAGTGGCTCTAACCGGCCTTTCCTCCCTTTTCACAATTGAAAGATGCAATTGTGTCCCGGCAAAAAAGCCACCATGTGGGATGCCACCGTGCTTGACAGTGGATCTAATTCTAAATTACAGGGACACCTTCCTCCACAGTGCTCGAGAAGCGGCGCCTATTATGGTGGACAACATCAGGGTGTCCCTGTTCCCTGATTGGACGCTCTGTATCCAATGACAGAGGGACTCCTACCAACCAGTCAAGCTGCAACTGCGAGCTGCGGGACTACCCTATGCGTTGCTCTTTCCGATTAGGTTGAGGATTGTACACAACCACAGAAGCCATTTTTTCGACACACCAGAGGCAGTTTGATACTGGTTGGAACAGCACGTCCCACATGCACCCACAAACCAGATACCTCCCAGCAAATGCCGCCTGAGAAACAGAAGCAGTTGCACAGGAGACGAATTGGCATGGAGAGACGGACACAGGAGGGAACTACACCCATGTTGCAGCAAGTCAGAGAGGGTCAAGAAGTGGCCCTCAGGTCAGAAACCTCCTTCCGAGGACAACACCATTCGGCTCGTTCGAGGGTGCGGCAGGGGGTCTGAGCTAGCAAAATGCAACATTAAAGCGGCTTTTCTGCTCCTGCCTATCCACCCTGACAATTTTGCATTACTGGGCATGCAGCTAGATGGGGCGATCTATGTGGACAGAGTACTCCCGATGGGCTGTGCCATTTCCTGCGCACTTTTTGAGGCTTTTAGTACGTTTCTTTAATGGGTTTCTGTGTAAGTGTGTGGTCATCTGGAGGTGACACATTACTTGGACGATTTACGGTCCTTGCATAAGATTGATTTGCATACGGCACAACAGCTCCTGGATTTCCTCAATTTTGCCTGTAGGGTAGTCAGGGGGGAGTAGAACATTTCGCAGGCACCTGGGACTAGCTATTTGAGGTGCCTCTCTCCCGCACCATAGGATTCGTGTGTCAATGGGTCTGCGAGAAGACATCAGACTGTGAGAGACGTTCTTAGCACAGTTCAATGGGGTTTCCATGATTTTGCAGGTGAAGGACACGATCTGGCAGGTGCAAATCTTCTCGGATGCAGCCGGGCCTCTGGTTTTGGTCTTTTTTGGGACGGTCTGTGGTGTGTGGAGCAGTGGCCCGCACATTATGTGACACAAGACAGGAGTATTGCTTTTCTAGAATTCTTTCCCCTGTTGGTGGCCTTGACTGTGCAGGGAGACGAACTTGCCAACAGGACGGTAATTTTTCACATGGACAACATGATGGTTGTAGACATGGCAAACACACAGAGGGCCAGGGACCTGAGGGTGTTGCGTTTATTGAGATGTTTTATGCTCAGATGTTTATCTTTAAATGTTATATTTAAAGCAGCACACATTGCTGGGGTGAACAATGCTATTGCATAATCCCTGTCTTATTTACAGTGGCAACGGTTTTGCAGTTTGGTGTCAGGAGCAGAGCGGCACAAGACAGTGGTCCCAGCAAACATTTGGAAGTGGAGGGCGTGATGATCATTGGGCTGGTGGAGATGTCATTAGTGGAATCAACTCGCAAGAGTTATCGTCTGGCATATTTGGAATTTCAGAGTGTTTAATGTTTGGATGGGATTTTTGGGTGCAGTGTGATGACAATCTCAAACTTTACATTTTGTTTTGTTTCTGATACAAAGAGGTTTGTCGCCCGCAAAGATTGGGGGCATGTTGGCTGGCGTGTATTTTTATGGTAAATTGTTTTTCGGTTGCGAACCAGCAAAAGATGATTTTCTGTGTAGAATGTTGAAAGGGTGAGGTGGAGCTGAAGCGGGGACTGGCAAGGCAGCATGGGAACCCATTACATTTGATCTATTGTTGGAACTGTTGCATGTGCTGCTGGTTTGTTGTACTGACTCTCGTGAACTTGCGTTGTTTAGGCTGTGCATGGTGTGGATGTTTTTTGGGGCATTTTGGATGTCTGAGCTTTTGGGTGTGGGTAGTCCGTCGGTGTGAAAGTGGGTGACATATGCCTAAGAGAAGGGGGCGCTTGGGCATATGGCTTAGAAAGTCCAAGACGGATCATTTGGGAAAGGGGCAGTGGGTGTGGTTGAAGAAAAGTGGGGATACAGCTGCTAGTCCGGTTGTTGAGTGGATCAGTTTTCGGTCACAATAGACGACATGTGGGGCCGGCGTTTTTAGCCATGCGAGTGGCGAGAAGCTCACAGCATTCCAGTTGTTGGCTGTTTTGCGGATGGCGCTGAAAAGGATCAGGAGACAGGACCAGTCCTACGGGACTCATTCTTTCAGAATAGGAGCAGCTACAGCGGCAGCTCATTTAGGTTGGGACTGGGCTGAGATTCGGCGAATTGGTAGGTGGAGGTCTAGGTGCTGTAAGCAATATGTGAGGTTTTGACTTGTGGGGCAGGTTCTGAGGAGTAGGACGGTGCAGGGGCTGGGATAAAGGGGGTGGGGAATCCGTGGATGTTGTACGAAAATGTTTTATTTTTGCAGGTTGCGTGGCCAGTCCCAGGAGTCGGAAGATTGTCACTTGGATGGTCGGTCATTCATTCATTTATTGGGTGGCTAAATATGCAGCAGCAGATCTATGGACGCTCATTGGGATTGCCGAGTAGCCGTCACGAAGTCCTGTGGTGGGGGAAGAGCGGAATGAGATGCTTCCTTTTCTAACATCGATGATGCTAAATTGGGGTTGTCCAGATCTTCTGTTATAGCACCTGGGTGAAAATGAATTGGTGAAATTGTTGGGGCTCACCCTACTGAAACATATGCAAAGGGATCTGTAGTTGCTTTGTCAGAAGATGCACTGTACATGCTTAGTATGGACTGAGTTTGTACCTAGGAGGAAGTGAAGAGGAGTGCTGAAGCATGGAGCTATGGAGAGGGCTCAGAGGAGGCTCAATAGAGCAATGAGGATTTTCTCCTGGGCCCATGGTATTAAGGTGCTGAAACACGAAGACATTACTGAAGAGGAGGCGGGGCTATTCAGGACTGATGGTGTGCACCTATCCGAGTTGGGCAATGCATATTACACTATTGGGCTTTGCTTAATTTTGGCCGGTTTTGGGGGGGGGGAAAGTATGTGGCTCAAGGAGTAGGTGTAAAGTTGTGCAATGTTGCAGTGGGCTCCCTGGTGGGGCAGCAAAATGCCTAATGAGTTTGTGGCAGTAGATGGGGTAGGGTGGAGAGTCAGATGCGGGACTGGCCACTCTTCCAGGGGGGAGAAAGAAGCAGGTGAAGGATTATAGTGTGGGGGATGCCCGAAGCAGGCAGGGGATGAAAGGAAAAGGGGGATGTGTGGGTGAATTGAAGTGGAAGATGAGTGAACGGAGGCAAATTGAGGAAATGAGTGAAAAGGAGGACTGTGGAGAAGTTTCAGAGAGGTGGGGTTTTAAAAGTTAGTTTGGAGTTGACTATGTACAATGTTATGTATAAGAGTCAATCCTGTCCTAAATAAATGGCCTTTTACACTACGTAAACACTGTGTCACTGACTATTTCCCGATGGAGGGCCACTTGGTGAGCAGACGCAGTCTAGCCTCTCCACAGGAGCTTTCCGGAGGGGGAGTGCTGTCAAGGGGACAGGATTGGGCTAGGGTGCGTGGCCTGGGAATAGGACAAGGGGTTAAATAGGGTGAGGTGGGAGGGACTGGCTTCTTCTGCGCCAGCCCATTGCGCGGTCGGAAGATTGGCCACCCACCCGCCCTACATGTGGAAAGGCTTCAGGATAGGGGTGCGGTGTTGATCGTGTGGGTGTTGGGTAAATGCCAGTTAGGGCAGGTTGCTGACAGGGGTTGTGTGGCAGTAGATGGGGGAGGGTGGAGAGTCACATGCGGCCTGGCCACCCTTCCGGGGGGAGAAAGAAGCAGGTGAAGGATGATAGCGTGCGGAATGCCTGAAGTAGGCAGGGGATGAAAGGAAAATGGGGATGTGTATGTGAATTGAAGTGGAAGATGGGTGAACGGAGGCAAATTGAGGGAATGAGTGAAAAGGTGGCCTGGGAGAAGTTTCAAAGGGGTGGGGTTTTAAAAGTTTGTTTGAAGTTGAGTATGTACAATGTTATGTATAAGAGGCAGTCCTGTCCTAAATAAATGCCCTTTTACACTACGTAAACACAGTGCCACTGACTGTGTCCCAATGCACAAGCGCTGCATCCCTGCCATGTGACTCTACTCCACACTTGGGTCAGCTAGTGCCAGTATTGTCACCACCGCATTCCCCGGACTCGGGCAAGCAACTAACCTTACAGCCCCATCCGCGTCTCTCCCACGTTCCGCTCCTCCACGTGGACAGGCCCGACAGGTACCACCGATTCACCGGGCGGAGCAGCGGGATACGACCTCGGCCTCAGGCCACTTGTAGCATCTTCACACAGGGTTTAGTGAGGGTCAGCTCTGACACTGCCACAGTCTCCAAGCGGCAACCAAGCACCCCTGTGGCTCCGTCTGGGTCCCTCTTGCGCTCTGCTTATTCATGTAAAGTGGGCCGACCACAGGCACAGACCCACCTGGTGAGCTATCTCTTCTTTGCCAGGAGGGATGATGCGACTGAACTCCAGCCACATATCATCAGCAGCAGGGTACAGGGCAACAAGGGTGTTCCTCTGCAGGTAACTGTCCCTCTCTTGAACGGATTTCTGCTGATGGATAGGTCCTGGGCCGAGAGCTCTCGATTATGCGTCCACCATCTCAGCAGCTGTCCTCACCCCTCATGTGAATTGCACATTTATATTGCTTCATCAGAATTTCTCACTCATGTTTGGTCTTCTCATGCCTTAAGCTTCTTATCTCAAGAACATCTGCTGCAGGGAAGACCCACCCCCTCTGTCACTTTAGTGATAGCTGCCACTTACTTAACTTTCCTTAATCCATAACTAGATGCAGTAATTGTCTTCACTCACAATTCTGGGGAAATGTTCACCCTAATTTTGTAGATGCAATCAGAATCTATGTGCCTGATTAAAGATATGCCATTCACCTTATTACAAGTGGACTACGGTATAATTTTGAATGGTGGGTCTATCATTGAAGATATGTTATAGACTATTACATTTTGAGCAAAGACTTATTGTAGCACATCCAATGCATTTTGCAGAGGTCTTTTAAAATTCATATTCAATTATATCCTGATACACTTGTACACATTTGTGACGCATTACACGCCCACCAAACATGTAACCAGCCCCTACGTTGCATGCTTTATTTTTATTGTGTAAAAAGCAATAATGTTTTAATTGAAAATAGCCCTCTGCAAAATGTATTGCAGCCTTTAAAATAAGGGCTTCGTTCATAATTCAGTATTCTACAGCGTACATAGAATGGTAGAGTTTTTATTCAGAATGTACATGTATTGGAGTTAATATCTGATGGATGAATAAAAGAATAAAGGTGCATATTTAAGAACCCCTAGCTCCATTCCACTGCCACATTAGCATCATTTTTTTAGGCTAATGTAGTGTTAGAAGGTAAAAATCGCTGCACCAAATACAAAGTAGCATAATAAATGCATTGCGACACTTTGTAACAATTTGAGCTACATTATGCCTGCGCCAGGCATAATGTATGTAAAGGGGGCGTTCCCCAGTTAGAGGGGGTCAAAGAAATGGCACAAGGAAATCCAAGAGATTTCCTTGCTGCATTGTTTTCCGGCACTTTTAACCCCTGCTCAGAGCAGGCATTAAAGGAGGCCTCCATTGCTTACAAAGGGCCTCTGGGTGCTTTGCAGGATTAGCATCAGAATGTTAGACACTAAGGGCCAGATTTATGGAAAAGTGTTGCAACATGGTACTGTGCCAAAATTGGCAGCACCGTGCTGCGTCACTTTAGAAATGCAGGGATGCGCCGTATTCAAGGGAATACGGCGCACCCCTGTGTTGTCTTCTGCGCTGGCGCTAAATTCAGCTGCCAGCGCCAACGCAGGCATCCTTGCACCATCGTGCAAGGAAGTCTGCATTGAGGGGTGTGATTGTTTATGTGCGGGAAGGTGTCCCTTCCCGCACATACACAATCACTAAGCACAAAGCAGGACACACAGAAGTGCCAAAGCGTCATTTTCAAATGATTGTTTATGTGCAGGAAGGGACACCTTCCCACCCATAAACAATAATTTCTGGCATTTTGCTCTTTCTATGCGTGCTGCAGAAAGCAAAAAAACGAGGAGGAATAAAAGTATTCCTCCTCGTTCTGCCCTGCTAACGCCACCCCTGGGGGTGGCATTCGATTCTGGCACTGCCTCAAGTTTATAAAATTTCATAAACCTGAGGCAGCGTCAAAATGCAATGGGTGTTGCTGTGGCACGCCCACACTAACACCCATTGCACGGCCCTTCCACACACACTGCTGCGTGGGAAGGAGCCGTATTTACAAGGTGACGTTAAGCAACAAAAAGTGATATAACGCCACCTTGTAAATATGGCGCAGTGCTTAGCACCACAGGAGCGTCAAGAAAAGTGACGCTCCTGTGGCGCTAGGGGCCTATAAAGACGCCCCCAATCCTGCAAAGAGACGGATTAGTGTAAAAAATTCAGACACTAGTCCCTTAACTACCTCCATGATGCTTAGGCCCTGATTTATACTTTTTGGTGCAAAACTGCACTAATGCAGTTTTGCACCAAAACGTTTAGCACTGGCTTGTACCATTGCTGTGCACCAGCCGGGCACCATATTTATGGAATGGTGCAAGCCAGTGCAAAGGGTAGGCTAGCGTAAAAAAATATGACATTAGTCGGGTGTGGCTGGCTGGATGGAAGAAGGGGGTTTTGCACCAAAAAATGACATTAGGCATGTTAGAGTGAAAACAAAATGACTCTAACCTGCCTAGAGTCATTTTATGATGCAAAACCATCCATACCACATGACTCCTGTCTTAGAAAAGATAGGAGTCATGTCCGCCAGCACAGGGTACCAGGGTCTCCTTGGCATGGCCATTGCACCCAGTTCCATGTAGGGGGCCCATTTCAGGGCCCCCAATGTCACTTTAAAAAAAAAAACCTTCCTGTACTTACTTATACTTACCTGGTATGGTGTCCCCCATCCTCTGCTGTCCCTCTGGTGTGGGTGGGGTTGTCCCTGGGGCTTGGGGAGGGCACCTGTGGGCTTATTTCATGGTGTTCCACCATGGAAATAGGCCCACAGATCCCCTAACGCCTGCCCTGAGCCAAGCATTAAAAAATGGTGCAAAGCAAGCTTTGCCCCAATTTGTGACCCCTCCTTCCTCCAGAGCGTGATTTTAGCACGGGGTATAAATATAACGTTAAGGCCATAGAGTCATTTTTTGCACGGGAACGCCTACTTTGCCAAAGTATAAATATGGAGTTGGTTTTGCACCGACTTTGTGTAAAAAAAAAAATAACACAAATTCGGCGCAAAACAAGTATAAATATACCCCTTAGCAATGTAAATACGGCGCACACATGGTGGCGTTGAGGGAGGGGGCACAAGAAAAGTGGCACTGCACGGTGTGCAGCACCACTTTTCTTAAATAGGCCCCAAAGTATTTTAAGGAATATCCATTATTATTTCCCAGTTCTTCTGGTTCACCTCTCCACACTCATTTTAAAACCTGTAAGGGAAGTGCCTCAGGTCTTCGCTTTGAACTGAAAGCATAGAGCGTTTACTTAGATTAGTAATCTGGGACCCCGAAACAGACTTTTTTGACGCAAAGAGGTGGTTCACCTGTTCCAGAATCAGTCCTATTGATCTATTTCTCAATTTATCTATCTATAGTTTTAAATGTCCCCGTGGACTCGTGCATGATAGCACTGTACAACTGCAGGACGGCAATAAAACTGAGGGAATGAGACAAAATATGAGTATGCATTATTTTAATATGGTTGGAGCAGGTAATGATAGGGGTTGGGCAAGGTGGCTGGGGCACAACACACACTGGCATATGAGGACAGGGCATCTGTAGTGTTGACGGTGAAACATGTGAGACGCACTCTGTAGCTATACAGAGTAATGGCACACAAGTGATATTTTACTCTAAGTAGATCAAATGTTAACCTTGCATCAGTCAGAATAATCTATGCACTGTATCTATCTAGAAAAACACCAAACATTAAATCCTTATATACATTTATTAATCCTACTAGTCATATCCTTCTTTACATTTTACGATCCTAATAATAATTTTGGAATCCACAACAATACATAAACTATACACAAATATAAATATCACTCTATTCAATACAATTCATTATCAATTTCATGGTTCATAATCAAACCCAAAAATGTTGATCTAATTGACAATAATGTCTAAACCCAACAAAAAAACTTCCAATTCGTTGTCAACACGTGTTTCATCCGGGGGAGTACCCCTAGGTTTTCCTCAGGACTTGCTTGTCAAATGAAGATTCATGAAAGACTTCCTACAAAACAGTATTATCATATGACACGAGTCAATTACTACTGTCTCCTATTCATCCATAGCCTAATAATAAATTTCAAATTGAAAACCAACTATGTGCTCAGGTGAGAACCATGCAAGTATCTAACATCATCATTATATGAGTGGTGTTTTATTGTGCAACTGAGTCAACTACTCATTATCAAACATTTCACCCCCCTTATGCTGTAGAGTATGTAGATAGTGTATAGACCAAGTAAGTGCATCCCTACTAAAAGTTAGATTGAAATCATATAAAGTGCCTGAAATACATATACATAAATGAATCAATAAAATAACAAAAATTTAATTTAAATTGTAAAAATTATGAAAACAGTACAGATATGTGCCATGCTCCTCATTAGCTAAGAAGGACCCAAATGTGCTCTCTTGTAGCCTCTACAAAAGGAGGTGTGTCCCCCAGTTCATTCGGTTTTTACCTTATTGTCTCGATTGTATCTAATTTCTTAACATGCTCCAATACACCTCTTGATATACGAAGTAAATTCTAGTAATAAATAGGTACGGTAAGATATACAAGAGTATTACATTAGTGATGCATTTAATAGCGTGTTTAGGATATCCATGTAATTCCATAAACTGCTTACCAATTAGCTTATTTGTTTGAATTAATTCTACATCATGTCTTCACGTATTTTCTTATCAATTGCCTCTATCACAGAAGTAAGCATCCATTAGTGTCAAATCCTGTCTAATTAAATCTACGCATACAATTCAAATGCTCCATTTCCCTATTTACCTGTTGCAGTATTTCAGTGTCGGCGAGTACTCTACCAAATGACTAAACCGAATCCCTGCCGTACGTCATATTTAAATATCTAAGACGCTTAATCAAAATAAAAGACGGACTACCGCGATCCTGACCGTCTCCGCAATCAACACAAATGATGCCCTTCTATCTTGCGGCTACCTCTATCTAGTTAAGCTCAAAATAATACTAAACATCAAAAACGGACTGCGTTCACTACCAATACATCTAAGAAGAGGAGCAGCCACACAGATTCAGTCACTCTAGCCTTTCAAACCAGTTCTAATCTCTCTGTGCCATATATCTATTCACTTATATTTACTTGTTACTCATTCCATAAGAATAATATTAATTCATTGTTGTTTCAGGAGGTTGTCCCACAATAATCAACATAAAAAGAATTATAAAACCAAAAAAAATATTTATATCCTACTTCACTTGAGTTAATCGTTCACTAGTCAAAAAAATATATATATGTTATATATTATAATTATCCCAGAGATTAATATTTTGCTGATTTTGAATCTCATTTCATTAATTATACGTTCACTCACTAAACAAATGCTTATTATTACTCATCCAGAAAATACTCAATTTCATGATCTGTGTTTAAACCATACTCTACCGCTCCTAACTTCATGATCCATAGCGATTCCCTTCTTCTCAAGGCCAATTCTCTATTGCCTCCCCGTGGGTTCTGTTCACACTGTTCAAAGCCAAAAAATTTAAAATCTTTGTATGTCCCTTGTGCTTTGCATATCATCATATGCGAGGCTATCGGATAACATTCATCTAATTGCCTAATTGCTCTCCAGTGTTCCGAAATTCTCATCTTGAGTGGGCGTATCGTACTGCCCACGTATATTTTCTCACATTTACATATAAGCATGTAAACTACAAATTTTGTGTTGCAATCTATATGTGACTTTATGTGTATTTTACATCCTCTTCTATCAAGAAAATCTTTCTTGGCTTGCCATGCCCATTTACACATTGCACATGACCCGCATTTAAAAAAAACACGATTATGTACACTAAGCCAATTTGCCTTCGTCTCCTCTGATACATAACTTGGACTTAAGATACTTTGGAGGGTGTTCCCCCTTCTAAACGATACCTCCGGTTTCATACCTATATGCTTCCTAAGCACCTCATCTTGAATCAGTATTGGCCAATATTTTTTCATTATCTTCAATAATCTCTGAGAAACATCCGTATGATCCAAGACAATCCTCAGTCTCTGAGCACTAGTCTTCTTGATCCCCTCATTTTTTTGAGTTGTTAGTGACAGTGTCTGTGAACTGGATATCTTGAGAGCCTTATTACGAGATTTGAGTATATTATTCTCCGAATAGCCTCTAGCTCTAAATCTATGTTCCATATCCACAATAGTATCTTGAAAATCACAGTCTCTACTGCAAATTCTCCTCGCTCTGATCATCTCACCCAGCGGTATAGCCTCTATTTGGTGTTGAGGGTGTGAGCTTGACGCATGCAGTATAGTATTGCAGGAGGTAATTTTCCGAAACAGTCTACTTTCTATCCTATTGTTCTCCACAAAAAGTTCTACATCTAGGAAATCTATTTTGGACTCACTGTATTTATATGTGAATTTAATATTCACATCATTTCCATTAAGGAAATCACAGAAACTCTCCAGCGCTACTATATCCCCTGTCCATAGCATGAGACAATCATCAATATATCACCCTCAATAGAGAATATATGGGTGCCAAGTTGCCGCTTTGGAGCCCCACACCCAATTTTCTTCGAACCATCCCATGAATAAATTAGCATAAGATGGTGAAAATTTTGAGCCCATTGCTACACCCTGCTTTTGTCTGAACCAACTTTGCTTAACCAGAAAGTAATTATTATTGAGTACAAGATCAATCATATCCAGCAACATATGCGTATGTTCTAATAAACTTGCCGATCTCTTATTGAGTATGTGTTCTATTGCTTTCAATCCCCATTCATGTTGAATACTAGTGTAAAGTGCTGTCACATCTAGAGTTACCAAAAGCATACCTGGTTCCCATTGGATATCTGACAGTAGACTCAGTACATGTTTCGTGTCATTAATGTGTGAAGGTAAATTGTTAACAAATGGTTGTAAAAAAATATCGACAAATTCCGACAGTCTCTCAGTAGGCCCTCCTATGCCTGACACTATAGGTCTTCCTGGTGGGAATTTGGATAGTTTATGAATCTTAGGTAATGTATATAAGCCCGGATATTTGGGACGAAATACTTGTAAGTACAAAAATTCTTCCTCATTCAGTAAATTCTTATCTCTCCAGTTCCTTAACAGTCTATTTATTTTCCCTGTCAAAACCGACATTGGATTATACGAAAGCTTTTCATAACAGGCAATATCATTCAATTGTGTGTTCATTTCTTGCTCATAATCTATTCGATTCATTACTACTATATTGCCACCCTTGTCTGCTTTTTTAATAGCCAAGTCCATATCTGATTTCAAAGTCTTTAATGCCATATATTCATCTTGTCTCAGATTAGATTTCTTCCATTGTCTCTTCTTCTTTTCTTCTTTGTCCAGATCATTCCATACAAGTCCATAAAAGGTTTCTATATTACTGTCCATAGTTGATTTGGGTACCCAGGTAGAACTTCGTTTCAAACCGCTGGCAATATATTTATCTGGAGATATACTCAGGTCTTGTAAAATTGTAGACGTAGTTATTGGATCTTCCTCATAGTCTGTAATTGTCATTAATGTTACGGTGTCATAAACATCCTGAATCGACAATTTGCTAAATGCCCCCGTTCCCATTGGGGCCATTGCTGTATCTGTTATACGTGATTCAAAGTATCTCTTAAGTTTCAATTTTCTTATAAATTTGAATAAATCAATTTTAGATTGACACACATTCCCCTTGAACGATGGACAAAAACCCAATCCCCTATTCAAAAGTGATAACATCCCCGGGGATAGTTGCTTCTCAGATAAATTAACCACATTATTCTCAGATTTGATACTTATGTCTGTATCTTCTTGTCTTGTGACCTTGTCTTCATACCCACATAAGTGTCGCCCTTTGCTTCCTCTTTTCCCTCTCCGTGTCCTCCTACCCAGTTTCTTTTCTGATTTATCTCCCAATTGCCTCGTTTTATTCTTTTCAGTTCTTGTAAAAAACCTACTGCTAGCGAGTCAGATCCCATATGCAAATCTCTAATCTCAGTATCACTGTTGTCTGTCACTAGACTACTTCTAGAGGTGGATGCTGAGTCTGTCAAATTACTAGATTCTACTGTAGAGACTGCATTCTTTACCAAGTGGTCATATTTACGCGAGAACGTGAACACTCTACCATTAAGGTAATCTAGTTCGTCCCTCTTTAATTTCCTAGCTTTTCTTTGCTTAATGTCCTCCTGAAATTTCATTATCACATCATTTAAGATAACATAATTTTTTTCTGTTGCCTCCCTCAATTTTAGCTCACTGATCTCTTTTTCTAACTTCTCTATATCTGCTTGTAATTTCACTACTTTTCTCTCATCATTTTCTATTAAAATATCCATCAACTTAATTGAGTTGGATCTAAGTTCTTCTTCCCATCTTACCAGCAAATCCGCATCCAAATCGTCATATGTGGGGAAAATGTGTGATCTCAATCCCCTGGGGATTCTATCCAATTTCTTATATTGTCTCAGTGTGGTTGCATCCCACCATCTCGACATTTCATTTTTCTTCATCCTTTCCAACCTAATAAATTTATCCTTTAAACCTTCCTTACTTCTACGGTTCCCACCAGTCGTTGCTTGTCTAATTGTACATCCACTATCTAGGCTCTTAAAATGTTCCTCTGCTATCTTCATTCTATCTTCCATTGCGCTAAATAAAAATTTAATTAGTATCCCCTTTGGAGTAGGGTGCTGCCCACTCACATCTAACTAATGTAAACCAACAGAAGAGGGTGAAGTAGTGAGTGATTGGCGCTCCTACTACCACAAATTATAACTACAAAATTAACACGGTGCACAGAACTCAGGTAACCACCCTCCAAGAGTTACCTCAACGATATACCCTTAGGTATATCTCACTTTGCTATACAGAGTAATGGCACACAAGTGATATTTTACTCTAAGTAGATCAAATGTTAACCTTGCATCAGTCAGAATAATCTATGCACTGTATCTATATAGAAAAACACCAAACATTAAATCCTTATATACATTTATTGATCCTACTAGTCATATCCTTATATACATTTTACGATCCTAATAATAATTTTGGAATCCACAACAATACATAAACTATACACAAATATAAATATCACTCTATTCAATACAATTCATTATCAATTTCATAGTTCATAATCAAACCCCAAAATTTTTATCTAATTGACAATAATGTCTAAACCCAACAAAAAAACTTCCAATTCGTAGTCAACACGTGTTTCATCCGGGGGAGTACCCCTAGGATTTCCTCAGGACTTGCTTGTCAAATGAAGATTCATGAAAGACTTCCTACAAAACAGTATTATCATATGACACGAGTCAATTACTACTGTCTCCTATTCATCCATAGCCTAATAATACATTTCAAATTGAAAACCAACCATGTGCTCAGGTGAGAACCATGCAAGTATCTAACATCATCATTATATGAGTGGTGTTTTATTGTGCAACTGAGTCAACTACTCATTATCAAACATTTCACCCCCCCTTATGCTGTAGAGTATGTAGATAGTGTATAGACCAAGTAAGTGCATCCCTACTAAAAGTTAGATTGAAATCATATAAAGTGCCTGAAACACATATACATAAATGAATCAATAAAATAACGAAAATTTAATTTAAATTGTAAAAATTATGAAAACAGTACAGATATGTGCCATGCTCCTCATTAGCTAAGAAGAACTCAAATGTGCTCTCTTGTAGCCTCTACAAAAGGAGGTGTGTCCCCCAGTTCATTCGGTTTTTACCTTATTGTCTCGATTGTATCTAATTTCTTAACATGCTCCAATGCACCTCTTGATATCCGAAGTAAATTCTAGTAATAAATAGGTACGGTAAGATATACAAGAGTATTACATTAGTGATGCATTTAATAGCGTGTTTAGGATATCCATGTAATTCCATAAACTGCTTACCAATTAGCTTATTTGTTTGAATTCATTCTACATCATGTCTTCACATATTTTCTTATCAATTGCCTCTATCACAGAAGTAAGCATCCATTAGTGTCAACTCCTGTCTAATTAAATCTACCCATACAATTCAAATGCCCCATTTCCCTATTTACCTGTTGCAGTATTTCAGTGTCGGCGAGTACGCTACCAAATGACTAAACCGAATCCCTGCCGTACGTCATATTTAAATATCTAAGACGCTTAATCAAAATAAAAGACGGACTACCGCGATCCTGACCGTCTCCGCAATCAACACAAAGGATGCCCTTCTATCTTGCGGCTACCTCTATCTAGTTTGGCTCAAAATAATACTAAACATCAAAAACGGACTGCGTTCACTACCAATACATCTAAGAAGAGGAGCAGCCACACAGATTCAGTCACTTTAGCCTTTCAAACCAGTTCTAATCTCTCTGTGCCATATATCTATTCACTTATATTTACTTGTTACTCATTCCATAAGAATAATATTAAGTCATTGTTGTTTCAGGAGGTTGTCCCACAATAATCAACATAAAAAGAATTATAAAACCAAAAAAAATATTTATATCCTACTTCACTTGAGTTAATCGTTCACTAGTCAAAAAAATATATATATGTTATATATTATAATTATCCCAGAGATTAATATTTTGCTGATTTTGAATCTCATTTCATTAATTATACGTTCACTCACTAAACATCTTAGATATTTAAATATGACGTACGGCAGGGATTCGGTTTAGTCATTTGGTAGCGTACTCGCTGACACTGAAATACTGCAACAGGTAAATAGGGAAATGAAGCGTTTGAATTGTATGGGTAGATTTAATTAGACAGGATTTGACACTAATGGATGCTTACTTCTGTGATAGAGGCAATTGATAAGAAAATACGTGAAGACATGATGTAGAATGAATTCAAACAAATAAGCTAATTGGTAAGCAGTTTATGGAATTACATGGATATCCTAAACACGCTATTAAATGCATCACTAATGTAATACTCTTGTATATCTTACCGTACCTATTTATTACTAGAATTTACTTCGGATATCAAGAGGTGCATTGGAGCATGTTAAGAAATTAGATACAATCGAGACAATAAGGTAAAAACCGAATGAACTGGGGGACACACCTCCTTTTGTAGAGGCTACAAGAGAGCACATTTGGGTCCTTCTTAGCTAATGAGGAGCATGGCACATATCTGTACTGTTTTCATAATTTTTACAATTTAAATTAAATTTTCGTTATTTTATTGATTCATTTATGTATATGTGTTTCAGGCACTTTATATGATTTCAATCTAACTTTTAGTAGGGATGCACTTACTTGGTCTATACACTATCTACATACTCTACAGCATAAGGGGGGGTGAAATGTTTGATAATGAGTAGTTGACTCAGTTGCACAATAAAACACCACTCATATAATGATGATGTTAGATACTTGCATGGTTCTCACCTGAGCACATGGTTGGTTTTCAATTTGAAATGTATTATTAGGCTATGGATGAATAGGAGACAGTAGTAATTGACTCGTGTCATATGATAATACTGTTTTGTAGGAAGTCTTTCATGAATCTTCATTTGACAAGCAAGTCCTGAGGAAATCCTAGGGGTACTCCCCCGGATGAAACACGTGTTGACAACGAATTGAAAGTTTTTTTGTTGGGTTTAGACATTATTGTCAATTAGATAAAAATTTGGGGGTTTGATTATGAACTATGAAATTGATAATGAATTGTATTGAATAGAGTGATATTTATATTTGTGTATAGTTTATGTATTGTTGTGGATTCCAAAATTATTATTAGGATTGTAAAATGTATATAAGGATATGACTAGTAGGATCAATAAATGTATATAAGGATTTAATGTTTGGTGTTTTTCTAAATAGATACAGTGCATAGATTATTCTGACTGATGCAAGGTTAACATTTGATCTACTTAGAGTAAAATATCACTTGTGTGCCATTACTCTGTATAGCAATGTGAGATATACCTAAGGGTATATCGTTGAGGTAACTCTTGGAAGGTGGTTACCTGAGTTCTGTGCACCGTGTTAATTTTGTAGTTATAATTTGTGGTAGTAGGAGCGCCAATCACTCACTACTTCACCCTCTTCTGTTGGTTTACATTAGTTAGATGTGAGTGGGCAGCACCCTACTCCAAAGGGGATACTAATTAAATTTTTATTTAGCGCAATGGAAGATAGAATGAAGATAGCAGAGGAACATTTTAAGAGCCTAGATAGTGGATGTACAATTAGACAAGCAACGACTGGTGGGAACCGTAGAAGTAAGGAAGGTTTAAAGGATACATTTATTAGGTTGGAAAGGATGAAGAAAAATGAAATGTCGAGATGGTGGGATGCAACCACACTGAGACAATATAAGAAATTGGATAGAATCCCCAGGGGATTGAGATCACACATTTTCCCCACATATGACGATTTGGATGCGGATTTGCTGGTAAGATGGGAAGAAGAACTTAGATCCAACTCAATTAAGTTGATGGATATTTTAATAGAAAATGATGAGAGAAAAGTAGTGAAATTACAAGCAGATATAGAGAAGTTAGAAAAAGAGATCAGTGAGCTAAAATTGAGGGAGGTGACAGAAAAAAATTATGTTATCTTAAATGATGTGATAATGAAATTTCAGGAGGACATTAAGCAAAGAAAAGCTAGGAAATTAAAGAGGGACGAACTAGATTACCTTAATGGTAGAGTGTTCACGTTCTCGCGTAAATATGACCACTTGGTAAAGAATGCAGTCTCTACAGTAGAATCTAGTAATTTGACAGACTCAGCATCCACCTCTAGAAGTAGTCTAGTGACAGACAACAGTGATACTGAGATTAGAGATTTGCATATGGGATCTGACTCGCTAGCAGTAGGTTTTTTACAAGAACTGAAAAGAATAAAACGAGGCAATTGGGAGATAAATCAGAAAAGAAACTGGGTAGGAGGACACGGAGATGGAAAAGAGGAAGCAAAGGGCGACACTTATGTGGGTATGAAGACAAGGTCACAAGACAAGAAGATACAGACATAAGTATCAAATCTGAGAATAATGTGGTTAATTTATCTGAGAAGCAACTATCCCCGGGGATGTTATCACTTTTGAATAGGGGATTGGGTTTTTGTCCATCGTTCAAGGGGAATGTGTGTCAATCTAAAATTGATTTATTCAAATTTATAAGAAAATTGAAACTTAAGAGATACTTTGAATCACGTATAACAGATACAGCAATGGCCCCAATGGGAACGGGGGCATTTAGCAAATTGTCGATTCAGGATGTTTATGACACCGTAACATTAATGACAATTACAGACTATGAGGAAGATCCAATAACTACGTCTACAATTTTACAAGACCTGAGTATATCTCCAGATAAATATATTGCCAGCGGTTTGAAACGAAGTTCTACCTGGGTACCCAAATCAACTATGGACAGTAATATAGAAACCTTTTATGGACTTGTATGGAATGATCTGGACAAAGAAGAAAAGAAGAAGAGACAATGGAAGAATTCTAATCTGAGACAAGATGAATATATGGCATTAAAGACTTTGAAATCAGATATGGACTTGGCTATTAAAAAAGCAGACAAGGGTGGCAATATAGTGGTAATGAATCGAATAGATTATGAGCAAGAAATGAACACACAATTGAATGATATTGCCTGTTATGAAAAGCTTTCGTATAATCCAATGTCGGTTTTGACAGGGAAAATAAATAGACTGTTAAGGAACTGGAGAGATAAGAATTTACTGAATGAGGAAGAATTTTTGTACTTACAAGTATTTCGTCCCAAATATCCGTGCTTATATACATTACCTAAGATTCATAAACTATCCAAATTCCCACCAGGAAGACCTATAGTGTCAGGCATAGGAGGGCCTACTGAGAGACTGTCGGAATTTGTCGATATTTTTTTACAACCATTTGTTAACAATTTACCTTCACACATTAATGACACGAAACATGTACTGAGTCTACTGTCAGATATCCAATGGGAACCAGGTATGCTTTTGGTAACTCTAGATGTGACAGCACTTTACACTTGTATTCAACATGAATGGGGATTGAAAGCAATAGAACACATACTCAATAAGAGATCGGCGAGTTTATTAGAACATACGCATATGTTGCTGGATATGATTGATCTTATACTCAATAATAATTACTTTCTGGTTAAGCAAAGTTGGTTCAGACAAAAGCAGGGTGTAGCAATGGGCTCAAAATTTTCACCATCTTATGCTAATTTATTCATGGGATGGTTCGAAGAAAATTGGGTGTGGGGCTCCAAAGCGGCAACTTGGCACCCAAATATTCTCTATTGAGGGCGATATATTGATGATTGTCTCATGCTATGGACAGGGGATATAGTAGCGCTGGAGAGTTTCTGTGATTTCCTTAATGGAAATGATGTGAATATTAAATTCACATATAAATACAGTGAGTCCAAAATAGATTTCCTAGATGTAGAACTTTTTGTGGAGAACAATAGGATAGAAAGTAGACTGTTTCGGAAAATTACCTCCTGCAATACTATACTGCATGCGTCAAGCTCACACCCTCAACACCAAATAGAGGCTATACCGCTGGGTGAGATGATCAGAGCGAGGAGAATTTGCAGTAGAGACTGTGATTTTCATGATACTATTGTGGATATGGAACATAGATTTAGAGCTAGAGGCTATTCGGAGAATAATATACTCAAATCTCGTAATAAGGCTCTCAAGATATCCCGTTCACAGACACTGTCACTAACAACTCAAAAAAATGAGGGGATCAAGAAGACTAGTGCTCAGAGACTGAGGATTGTCTTGGATCATACGGATGTTTCTCAGAGATTATTGAAGATAATGAAAAAATATTGGCCAATACTGATTCAAGATGAGGTGCTTAGGAAGCATATAGGTATGAAACCGGAGGTATCGTTTAGAAGGGGGAACACCCTCCAAAGTATCTTAAGTCCAAGTTATGTATCAGAGGAGACAAAGGCAAATTGGCTTAGTGTACATAATCGTGTTTTTTTTAAATGCGGGTCATGTGCAATGTGTAAATGGGCATGGCAAGCCAAGAAAGATTTTCTTGATAGAAGAGGATGTAAAATACACATAAAGTCACATATAGATTGCAACACAAAATTTGTAGTTTACATGCTTATATGTAAATGTGAGAAAATATACGTGGGCAGTACGATACGCCCACTCAAGATGAGAATTTCGGAACACTGGAGAGCAATTAGGCAATTAGATGAATGTTATCCGATAGCCTCGCATATGATGATATGCAAAGCACAAGGGACATACAAAGATTTTAAATTTTTTGGCTTTGAACAGTGTGAACAGAACCCACGGGGAGGCAATAGAGAATTGGCCTTGAGAAGAAGGGAATCGCTATGGATCATGAAGTTAGGAGCGGTAGAGTATGGTTTAAACACAGATCATCAAATTTAGTATTTTCTGGATGAGTAATAATAAGCATTTGTTTAGTGAGTGAACGTATAATTAATGAAATGAGATTCAAAATCAGCAAAATATTAATCTCTGGGATAATTATAATATATAACATATATATATTTTTTTGACTAGTGAACGATTAACTCAAGTGAAGTAGGATATAAATATTTTTTTTGGTTTTATAATTCTTTTTATGTTGATTATTGTGGGACAACCTCCTGAAACAACAATGACTTAATATTATTCTTATGGAATGAGTAACAAGTAAATATAAGTGAATAGATATATGGCACAGAGAGATTAGAACTGGTTTGAAAGGCTAGAGTGACTGAATCTGTGTGGCTGCTCCTCTTCTTAGATATATTGGTAGTGAACGCAGTCCGTTTTTGATGTTTAATATTATTTTGAGCCAAACTAGATAGAGGTAGCCGCAAGATAGAAGGGCATCATTTGTGTTGATTGCGGAGACGGTCAGGATCGCGGTAGTCCGTCTTTTATTTTGATTAAGCGTCTTAGATATTTAAATATGACGTACGGCAGGGATTCGGTTTAGTCATTTGGTAGCGTACTCGCCGACACTGAAATACTGCAACAGGTAAATAGGGAAATGGGGCATTTGAATTGTATGGGTAGATTTAATTAGACAGGATTTGACACTAATGGATGCTTACTTCTGTGATAGAGGCAATTGATAAGAAAATACGTGAAGACATGATGTAGAATTAATTCAAACAAATAAGCTAATTGGTAAGCAGTTTATGGAATTACATGAATATCCTAAACACGCTATTAAATGCATCACTAATGTAATACTCTTGTATATCTTACCGTACCTATTTATTACTAGAATTTACTTCGGATATCAAGAGGTGCATTGGAGCATGTTAAGAAATTAGATACAATCGAGACAATAAGGTAAAAACCGAATGAACTGGGGGACACACCTCCTTTTGTAGAGGCTACAAGAGAGCACATTTGAGTTCTTCTTAGCTAATTAGGAGCATGGCACATATCTGTACTGTTTTCATAATTTTTACAATTTAAATTAAATTTTCGTTATTTTATTGATTCATTTATGTATATGTGTTTCAGGCACTTTATATGATTTCAATCTAACTTTTAGTAGGGATGCACTTATTTGGTCTATACACTATCTACATACTCTACAGCATAAGGGGGGTGAAATGTTTGATAATGAGTAGTTGACTCAGTTGCACAATAAAACACCACTCATATAATGATGATGTTAGATACTTGCATGGTTCTCACCTGAGCACATGGTTGGTTTTCAATTTGAAATTTATTATTAGGCTATGGATGAATAGGAGACAGTAGTAATTGACTCGTGTCATATGATAATACTGTTTTGTAGGAAGTCTTTCATGAATCTTCATTTGACAAGCAAGTCCTGAGAAAATCCTAGGGGTACTCCCCCGGATGAAACACGTGTTGACAACGAATTGGAAGTTTTTTTGTTGGGTTTAGACATTATTGTCAATTAGATCAACATTTTTGGGTTTGATTATGAACTATGAAATTGATAATGAATTGTATTGAATAGAGTGATATTTATATTTGTGTATAGTTTATGTATTGTTGTGGATTCCAAAATGATTATTAGGATCGTAAAATGTATATAAGGATATGACTAGTAGGATCAATAAATGTATATAAGGATTTAATGTTTGGTGTTTTTCTAGATAGATACAGTGCATAGATTATTCTGACTGATGCAAGGTTAACATTTGATCTACATAGAGTAAAATATCACTTGTGTGCCATTACTCTGTATAGCAATGTGAGATATACCTAAGGGTATATCGTTGAGGTAACTCTTGGAGGGTGGTTACCTGAGTTCTGTGCACCGTGTTAATTTTGTAGTTATAATTTGTGGTAGTAGGAGCGCCAATCACTCACTACTTCACCCTCTTCTGTTGGTTTACATTAGTGAAACGCACTCTGTAGTACGTCCAGTGGTAAAGTGTGTCAATAGTTGATATCTGATATCATGCTGAGAATGCAGCAACAGTACTGTGCGCTATTGCCATTGAATAGTCGTGGACAGGCTGGTGGAACAGGTCGTCTTTTCTCTGTGTGGTCAGTTGGGAGGTGAAGGGTGGAGAGATTGTACCTTCTCTCTTCAAAATGTCAGCTTTGAGACTGAGGCCTGACCCACCATAACCCAGAACACTGACTGAAGGTTTTTAATCATTCTCCATTGCCTTCAATCTCCCTTAAGCTTCCGGAGAAGAGCAAATCACTCGCAGGGTTCGCCGCATGACAAATAGCATCCTGTCTAAAGGTCCTACTTGCCCATAAGACTTAGAAACTACTTGCACCATACTGCACCCTTAAACGGAAACCAAATGAAAACAGCCATCACACGATAATCCAAGTGAATAGTGAGAGAAGCTGAATGTCACACGATATAGAAGAATGGAATATGCAAGACCAAACTCTTAACTCCAACTAATCCTCTTTACATTGTTTATATATCTAAAGAGTGTCTTCTACGGGCAGGCCTGCAGCACACTCTTTAGCTCACTCATTTGGACCAAGCCCCCTTCTGTGTATGGCCCTGCATAGACTCTATCTGTGTCAAGACCAATTCACCCACAAGGAACCTGAATGTACCTAATCTCTATGATAAGCATGCAGACTGCATTATGACCAGTGACTTGAAGGTTATGCAACGGCTTTATGGTGATCCATCCTATTGGCTTTGTAAGACTCGTTCACACAGCACTTTCTCACCTCCAACAATTTTAAGACAATCAGTGCACTCTCAACATAACACTCACTCCTAAGCTTTTTGCATTCAAGTATGTTAGAGGATCACTAGATGCATTTGAGTTTAGGGTCTTAGGGTTGGTGAGAAGTTTTAGTAATTGTGGGACACCATCAGTGAGTTACTCTGGTTATAAGTTGAACCCTGGCGGATTGACAGGTTGAAGCCCTGACTTAGATGGTTGGTTGTTATGATTCTATATGTATCTACTTATCAGATATAGGTGGTCATTCCGACCCTGGCGGTCCATGACCGCTAGGGCCGGGGACCGCGGAAGCACCGCCAACAGGCTGGCGGTGCTTCCTGGGCCATTCTGACCGTGGCCGTAAAGCCACGGTCAGAAAAGGGGAACCGGCGATTTCCCACCGGTTTTCCCCTGGCCCAGGGAATCCTCCATGGCGGCGCTGCTTGCCACCATGGGGATTCCGACCCCCTTCCCGCCATCCCGTTCCTGGCGGTTTTTACCGCCAGGAACAGGATGGCGGGAACGGGAGTCGTGGGGCCCCTGGGGGCCCCATAATGATTTTCAGTGTCTGATTTGCAGACACTAAAAATCGCGACGGGTGCCACTGCACCCGTTGCACCCCAGCAACTCCATTCGGAGCCGGCTTCATCGTTGCTGGGTCTTTCCCGCTGGGCCGGAGGGCGGCCTTTTAGCGGTCGCCCGCCGGCCCAGCGGGAAAGCCAGAATGACCGCCGCGGTCTTTTGACCGCAGTGCGGTCATTCGGCGGTTCCCGCCAGGCGGCCGGCTACCGCCGCCCGCCGCGGTTGGAATGACCGCCATAATGCCAAGAAGCTCTTTATAATATACTGTGAAATCAGGCTATCTGGATGGATGTCATAGGCATCTACAAAGGATGACACTGACTTGGACCAAGGGAAAGAGATCATCTCCAGCTAGACTGAGAAAATTAAGCTGAGCTGCAACAACAGCTAAGAGGCAGTAAATCCGCCGAACACACAATACAGATATCCCATATACCTATCAACAAGCTCATAAGAGCACTCAATATAGTGAATAAACACATTGGTGCACACTGGATAAGGATGCACATATGAGTGCAAAGCAGTGTAGATGCTACAACAATTTGGATATCACTATGTATAAAACTGCATCTGGTATTTGCATGCTCCTGTGCACAAAATTGCAGTGTCCACTAAGCAACAACACCCCTCAGAACTTAACAGATAGAGGATTAAGCACATGTCCAACACACCTCAGATATTCCATATAGTTGTGTATTGGCAAGATCACAACAGCTGTATATAAGGTAAATAAATCGCAACCTCCTCCCCCTCAATTGAACATATTAGTCAAAAAAACTTCTCACGCAACTCAGAGGTACCATATAGTTAGACCTCACTGAGCTCACAATGGCACTTCACTCCTCATAAACATATTCCACTCTATACCTACACAAACAACACTAAACTAACACCCAACCAGCACTCTGCAGCTACTCTAGTGTAAAAAGTATTGGACTGACTTTTCAGGCACTGCCAGATGGGCCGGTGTGTGTGCTGGTTTTGTGGTTCATGTCCCTAGGACCAAAAAAAAAGTTCCAAACACTGGCTCCTTCAAGCCGACTCTTCAGGCAGTGCTAGTCCGCTGCCCAAAAGGCCAGACCAGTACTGGGTTTAAAGGACACCATACTCTCTACCTCAAACATATACTTGAAACTAGGCAATGCACATACCATTTCTCCCGACTGGCATATACCTAAATTGGTAGTGTCCTTCGGCTACACAGAAAATAACATTAACCATAAATCAACACAGCATAAAATATACACAACAGCAGCATATTTACTGCAATCCTATTACAGATGACTCAACTCAAAGAGCCGGAAAACTGAGCCGGGTCTGTGGCTGAATCCTCGAGACCAGAGTGTTATGGTACCTGAACTCTGACAGCGAGTGCACTTGGAAAATCTCTACAACATAACATATCCAATCCATGGTAACAGAGATCTCATATTGTTCCAATTTACATGTGAGATGTTCAGCCAGATCTGCATGTTTTCATAACCCTCACCCTTAGTCCTGTATCTACAACGGGTAAAGTTAAACTACATCATAAAGCAAAATGCTGAGTGTTGCAACCTCAAAATCCTGGATTTTTTTACATATCTTACAACCAACATGGAAAATCATGAGAACTCTGCAGTACGAATGTATCTGCCCCAGGATGTTCTAACAGGACCTCAACATCTGTAGCTATACCAAACAGAATAGGCAACATTCTCAAACTTCAATGTTTTCTCCAGGTCTTACATACTGGTCCATTCAGTCCTATGAATGGATGCATTTCATGGCAATCAAGAAAGGATGCAGACAAACACTAACCAGTGAGCCAGCTTACACCTAAATTCACTCAATAACTGAGCTTTAGTTGATTTATTTTATAATGCAAATTTCCAGTCGCTGTAAGAAAATGCATGCAATGACTGTCATATAAATATTAGGAGCAGCTTCGTTTAAAACCAACAAAGATCATTTATTTTAAGAAATAACTACATTTATTGCTCAGAGTAAAAGCAATGAGCAGTAATTCCGTACATGCCTTTCCATTTGATTTCATTTTCCACTTCTTAAAAATAATTAGTCTGGTATTGCAACTTTCTAACCCTGATGAGTTGACACATATTATTATGCATAGGTGTTTGACTTTCTTAACACCAGAAATTTCAAGACTATTGAATTCTAAGTACATAGTTCCAATTGTGATTTGGGTTTGTGATCGACCTCTGGAACTATTTTATTATGCACCACTGACATCTGTTTATAACCTTAGAAATACTAACCCAATGCTCCCTAGCCACCATGCTATACCAGACGTACAGGCCTCTGTGCGCTGAGATAGACACGGCAGCTTGCGCTCGATGGGCCTGGGAGGGCCTGCGGAGGCGTGCCCATCTTCACTGCCCATATTCACCCAATTTCCCATTGGCTAAGAATCCTCTGATCCACATGATGACAGATGAGGGGGCTTGTTGCCAAGTTTGTCGGCTGGGGATCCTCACATTTGGTGACCACTCCCCAACCACCCAGCACAGAAAAACACCCCTCGCATACAACGCTTGAAGTCCTCTTCAACCCCCTCTCTGCGCTGCATGTCATGCTCTGAAGGACACGTTCCTGCCCCCCACGCTCCACGCCTTAGATCACCTGATCTCCAGTCCTTCCCCCGATTGCTTATAAGCTAACCCTTCTATACACCATGCTGCCAGAGAAGGAACCTGTGTGTGCCCGCAGGCTGCCTGTGAGACTGAAACAGTCCCCGCCCCATTTATGAGGTGTAATGGCACTATTGCTGCACCCAGTCCAGTGCCCTCTCTCTGAACCACAGACTTAGTCTCATCCATTTAAAATTCCTGCACAGACTATATCGCACACCAGCCCAACTGCACAGGACAGGACTTGTGGAGTATGCGCGTCCCTTGAGATGTGCTGCTCCACCAGCCACATGTCTCCACCTTGCCTGGACTGCCCCACAGAAGTGAGTTTCTGGACCAGTGTTTATGGAGAGGTGG
Organism: Pleurodeles waltl; assembly: GCF_031143425.1. Classification (NCBI taxonomy): domain Eukaryota; kingdom Metazoa; phylum Chordata; class Amphibia; order Caudata; family Salamandridae; genus Pleurodeles; species Pleurodeles waltl. The sequence goes on from NC_090440.1 coordinate 873,862,218, forward strand.
CGTAAATCACTTGTCATCTTCCACATTGAAGGTGGCCCTACTGGGCTACGTAAAAGAGATTCCTCCTGAGGCTCAGTGACTCACTGCGATTCTGTTTCTTCTGGCTAAATGGAGGGTGGCCATTTGCTGTCAGAGGCGACCTGCACCTAAAATTGCAGATTGGCTGCAAAATGCAGCATATAACCAGGAACAGCTGCCAAATTATTGGGAACATATTCCGGCCTAAAGATATTGGGCCCCACTAGTTTTACATCTGGGGCTACGGGTAGCATCTGGGGCTCTGGAGGACACAGCGAGCCCGACGTCACCATACGCTGCTTCCCAATCGTGAGCAGCTCGCCTGAGGTTATCCCCACGACTTTGGGCACCCCTTTCAACTGGACCTACGTGCCTGACCCTGGCATGTTGATTGTTGATGAGAACGATGTATCTGATATAGTTTCTCTTCTTGTATAATTCTTTGTAACTGTCATATGATGCTTTTATGCATGTATGGCGCCTCATCCCTCCCCCATCCCGTATCTCCCTTCATTTGTTTGCTGTTCAAATGTAAAAAAATTACAATAAAAAACCTTAGAAATACTAGTATTTATTGTAGTTGTCTGTTTTTTTTTACAACAGTCCCAAACATCTAATAGCTCTTCCTGGTAATAACAAAATCTTTTTGTGTGTCTTAACCCCTTACATAGCTGTCTGTCTTCGTAGTATAATATGCAATTCAGTTTCATGACATCAATTTTTAGAGGGTTTTGTACTTTCTCTATTTTTAAGGGGGGCATTTTCTCTCTTAGGTCGCTTGATGGATATTTTTTAAAGAGGTTATAGGGAAAAAACAGAGAAACAATGGGCACAAGTATATGGTAATGCATGTTTCTAAATCACTGGGAGACAGGACTGTAAGGTAGGTAGTAAACACCCCTAACCTTCCCCAGGCATTATGCAGAACTTGTGGCGGAGAAAAATATATTGTTAAGAAACTTAACTTGTGGCTAAATATACAGCAATAGACTGCCCAGCATGTGAATACCCTCGGACGCAAACTCAGTACCTTTCCTCAAGCGAGCACTCTTTCATTAGGAGCAGCTACTTTTTTTTTTTTTTTTGTATGTTTGTTTATTGATTTTCGTATTGTTAAGTTCAGGTAATATAGTAAAGCATTATATTACGTTGTTACACACTGCGGAAGTGCGAGTATTATCTTGACATGTGTAGAAAGAGGGACCATAAATACACATATTGTAGTGACACATTCCCTATTTGGTAGTAACCTTTCTGAGGGTATAAACATACATAGTTTATAATAGCAAATCTGCAAACGGTGTCAACAAATCGAGAACAATTTATAATATGATAAAGGAATAGTAAAAAATAAAAAAATTAACAAATAACAAGTAACTAACAACAATCACCATGCGTGCACATAAGTATATAGTGTTGTGAGATGTCATATATATAGGGAGGTTCAGGTCGTAGTGTGTATAGCGAGTGGTGGGCTCAAGTCCAGTGTCATGCTGGTATCTGGTCGTGTGTATAAGCATATAATGGCTATGTATAAACGCCAGGAAGGGCCGCTCAGTTCACGGTGGATGAAGGTCGTTTTTAGCTTCCACCTTCAGAACCATTGACTCCCAATATTCCGTCCCTGTGTTAGTCATGCCCTGTGTCCGAAGCCACCGTAAATGATAAGCTTCCACCTTAGACCATATCAAAAGGTCTTTCAGCCATAGCGACATGGACAGGGGGTCTGAGATTTCCAGGTCATGGCTATCCTGCGTTTGAAAAGCACAAATGCTAAATCTATGAACCTATGAAGGTATTTGTCTCTTTTTGTTTTGGTTCGAATGCTTAATGCCTGGGTGACACAGGTAATGTATAGTCCGCTATGTCCGTAATCGTTTCAGTGATTTTGTGCCAGACAACCCGCAAAGTTGGGCATTCCCATACCATATGATAAAATCCCACTGGGGATGTAGCGCACCTAGGGCAAACTGGTTTGTGCGTTGGGTACATAAGATGGAGGCACTGGGGGTCTAAATATGCTTGGTGTATGTAGTTCAATTGAGTGAATCTAAATCTGGCATTGCGGGAAACCTCCTTTACTGAGCGCAATGCTAAGTTCCACTCTGGTAACGTCAATGAATTCGATAGAGCTGTGTTCCATTTTTCGTATGTTGTTTGCAGTGGAGTGTTGGTAGGTGCACGGAGTGCCGCGTATAGAGTGGTAACGATGCGTTTAGTGGTCGTAGCCGACTATATGGCGTGTAAGACATGAGAAGTCGGTGGCTCAGTATTCCCTGGACCCCATGTACGACGCATGCCCTTTATTATAGTATAATAAGTGATGAATTGCCCTGGTGCGATGTCATATTCAGCAATCAGATCTTGAAAAGATTTAAGCACACTGTAGGAAGTTGGCTCTGAATGTACTATTTCAAAGTAAGAAATAGTGTGCCCAGAGTCCAAGGGTTCCCCTTAGAGGTAAGATAGTGGCAAAAAGAGATAATTCTAATGCTCTATTTTGTGGTAGTGTGGTCGAGCAGTAGGCTTATCAGAGGGTAGTGTTAAGCATTTGTTGTACACACACAGGCAATAAATGAGGAACACACACTCAAAGACAATTCCAGGCCAATAGGTTTTTCTTAGTTTATTTTAAGAACCACAGGTTCAAGATTTACAAACAATACTTTAAATGAAAGGTATTTCACTCAGGTATCTTAGGAACGTAGAATAATCACAATAGCATGTACAGTTTTGGCAAAAATGGCAATAAGCTATTTTAAAAGTGGACACTGCAAAAATCAACAGTTCCTGGGGGAGGTAAGTAATTGTTAGGTTCACAGGTAAGTAAAACACTTACAGGGTTCAAAGTTGGGTCCAAGGTAGCCCACCGTTGGGGGTTCAAGGCAACCCCAAAGTTACCACACCAACAGCTCAGGGCCGGTCAGGTGCAGAGGTCAAAGTGGTGCCCAAAACACATAGGCTTCAATGGAAATAGGGGTGCCCCGGTTCCAGTCTAACAGCAGGTAAGTACCTGTGACTTCGGAGGGCAGACCAGAGGGTTTTGTAGGGCACTGGGGGGGGACACAAGCAGGCACAGAAAGTACACCCTCAGCGGCACAGGGGCGGCCGGGTGCAGAGTGCAAACAGGCATCGGGTTTGCAATAGGTTTCAATGGGGAGACCCGGGGGTCTTTTCAGCGATGCAGGCAGGCAAAGGGGGGGCTCCTCGGGGTAGCCACCACCTGGGCTAGAAAGAGGGCCGTCTGGGAGTCACTCCTGCACTGCAGTTCAGTTCCTTCAGGTCCTGGGGGCTGCAGGTACAGTGTGTTTCCCAGGCGTCGGGTTCCTTGAAGCAGGCATTCGCGGTAAGGGGGAGCCGCTGGATTACCTCTGCAAGCGTTTTTGTAGGGGTTCGGGGGGGTCAATTCTGGCTACTCACGGGCTCGCAGTCGCCGGGGAGTCCTCCCTGTGGTGTTAGTTTTCCGCAGGTTGAGCCTGGGGCGTCGGGTGCAGAGTGGGAAGTCTCACGCTTCTGGCGGGAAACGTGAAGTCTTTAAAGTTGCTTCTTTGTTGCAAAGAAGTTGCAGGTTTTTGAACAGAGCCGCTGTTCATGGGAGTTTCTTGGTCCTTGGGTGAAGGGCAGTCCTCTGAGGCTTCAGAGGTCGCTGGTCCCTGTTGGATGCGTCGCTGTTGCAGTTTTCTTCGAAGTTGGGAGACAGGCCGGTAGGGCTGGGGCCAAAGCAGTTGTCGTCTCCGTCTTCTCTGCAGGGCTTCAGGTCAGCAGTCCTTCTTGTTAAGGTTGCAGGAATCTATCTTCCTAGGTTCTGGGGCCCCCTAAATACTCAATTTAGGGGTGTGTTTAGGTCTGGGAGGATAGTAGCCAATGGCTACTAGCCCTGAGGGTGGCTACACCCTCTTTGTGCCTCCTCCCTGTGGGGAGGGGGGCACATCCCTAATCCTACTGGGGGAATCCTTAATCTGCAAGATGGAGGATTTCTAAAAGTCAGAGTCACCTCAGCTCAGGACACCTTAGGAGCTGTCCTGACTGGGGAGTGACTCCTCCTTGTTTTTCTCATTATCTCCTCCAGCCTTGCCGCCAAAAGTGGGGGCAGTGGCCGGAGGGGCGGGCATCTCCACTAGCTGGGATGCCCTGTGGCGCTGTAACAAAGGGGGTGAGACTTTGAGACTCACTGCCAGGTGTTACAGTTCCTGCAGGGGGAGGCGAGAAGCACCTCCACCCAGTACAGGCTTTGTTCCTGGCCACAGAGTGACAAAGGCACTCTCCCCATGTGGCCAGCCACATGTCTGGTGTGTGGCAGGCTGGCAAAACTAGTCAGCCCACACTGGAAGTCCGGTATGTTTTCAGGGGGTATCTCTAAGATGCCCTCTGGGTGTAGTTTTACAATAAAGTGCACACTGGCATCAGTGTGCATTTATTGTGCTGAGAAGTGTGATACCAAACTTCCCAGTTTTCAGTGTAGCCAATATGGTGCTGGGTAGTTCGTGTTTGACAGACTCCCAGACCATATACTCTTATGGCTACCCTGCACTTACAATGTCTAAGGTTTTGCTTAGACACTGTAGGGGCATAGTGCTCATGCACTTATGCCCTCACCTGTGGGATAGTGCACCCTGCCTTAGGGCTGTAAGGCATGCTAGAGGGGTGACTTACCTATGCCATAGGCAGTGTGAGGTTGGCATGGCACTCTAAGGGGAGTGCCATGTCGACTTAGTCATTTTCTCCCCACCAGTACACACAAGCTGGTAAGCAGTGTGCATGTGCTGAGTGAGGGGTCCCCAGGGTGGCATAAGACATGCTGCAGCCCTTAGAGACCTTCCCTGGCATCAGGGCCCTTGGTACCAGGGGGACCAGTTACAAGGGACTTACCTGGATGCCAGGGTGTGCCAATTGTGGAGACAAAGGTACAGTTTAGGGAAAGAACACTGGTGCTGGGGCCTGGTTATCAGGCCTCAGCACCCTTTCAAATCATAGCTTGGCATCAGCAAAGGCAAAATGTCAGGGGGTAACCATGCCAAGGAGGCATTTCCTTACACACACCGTCTGAGAAGAAGTGTTCCATTCTTGTGATGTCCTTATCCACCCATAGTGCTCGTGCCTGGGGTGGTATATTCTGTGGTTGTAGGAGGCTGGCCTGGCTTGTAGTGGGTACCAGAGGTACTTACACCTTGTGCCAGGTCCAGTTATCCCTTATTAGTGTAGAAGAGGTGTTTCTAGCATCTTAGGCTGATAGAAGGTAGCTATGGCAAAGCAGCTTAGGCTGAACTAGGAGACATGTAAAGCTCCTACTATAGCACTGGTGTCATCTGCACAATATCATAAGAAAACACAATACACAGAGTTACTAAAAATAAAGCTACTTTATTTTTATGACAATATGCCAAAAGTATCTCAGTGAGTACCCTCAATATGAGGATAAGTTATATACACAAGATATATGTACACAAACCAAAATTAGGTAAGTAATAGCAAGAAAAGTAATGCAAACAGTGTAGAATTACAATAGATTGCAATAGGAGGACATAGGTATAGGAGCAACACAAACCATATACCCCAAAAGTGGAATGCGAACCACGAGTGGACCCCAAACCTATGTGAGCTTGTAGAGCGTCGTTGGGACTGTAAGAAAACAGTGAGGGTTAGAAAAAATAGGCCACCCCAAGACCCTGAAAAGTAGGTGTACAGTGCACCTACTACCCCCAGAGAGCACAGAAGTCGTGATAGGGGGATTCTGCAGGAAGAACAAACACCAGCAATGCAACAACAGTGGATTTCTGGACCTGAGTACCTGTAAGACAAGGGGACCAAGTCCAGTAGTCGCGACAGTGTCGAGAGTGGGCAGGAGCCCAGGAAATGCCAGCTGAAGGTGCAAGGAAGCTGCCACCTGTTGGAAGAAGCTTGGGGTTCTGCAAGAAAAAAGAGGACTAGGGACTTCTCCTTTGGAGGACTGATGTCCTACGTCACGATGAAGCTTGCAGAGGTGTTCCCACGCAGAAAGACCGCAAACAAGCCTTGCTAGCTGCAAGGGTCGCGGTAGAGGTTTTTGGGTGCTGCTGTGGCCCAGGAGGGACCAGGATGTCGCCACTTGGAGGAGGAGACAGAGGGGGCGCCCAGCAACTCAGGGAGCCCTCACAGAAGCAGGCAGCACTGCAGAAGTACCTGAACAGGCACTTAGATGGAGAGTGAACCAGAGTCCACGCGAAGTCACAAAAGGGAGTCCCACGACACCGGAGGACAACTCAGAAGGTTGTGCACTGCAAGAAGGAGTGCCGGGGACCCAGGCTTGGCTGTGCACGAAGGAAAACCTGGAAGAGTGCACAGGAGCCAGAGCAGCTGCAAATCACGCAGTACACAGCAATGCAGTCTAGCGTTGGGAGGCAAGGACTTACCTCCACCAAACTTGGACTGAAGAGTCACTGGACTGTGGGAGCCACTTGGACAGAGTTGCTGATTTCTGGGGACCACGCTTGTCAGGATGAGAGGGGACCCAGAGGACCAGTGATGCAGTCTTTGGTGCCTGCGTTAGCAAGGGGAAGATTCCGTCGACCCACAGGAGATTTATTCGGAGCTTCTGGTGCAGGGTGAAGGCAGGCTACCCCCAGAGCATGCACCACCTGGAAACAGTCGAGAAAGCCGGCAGGATGAGGTGCTACAAAGCTGCTGGTAGTCGTCTGGCTACTTTGTTGCAGTTTTGCAGGCGTCCTGAGCAGTCAGGGGTCGATCCTTTGGTAGAAGGTGAAGAGGGAGATGCAGAGGAACTCTGGTGAGCTCTTGCATTCGTTATCTGAAGAATTCCCCAAAGCAGAGACCCTAAATAGCCAGAAAAGGAGGTTTGGATACTAAGGAAGGAGGATTGGCTACCAAGAGAGGTAAGAGCCTATCAGAAGGAGCCTCTGACGTCACCTGCTGGCACTGGCCACTCAGAGCAGTCCAATGTGCCCCCAACACCTCTGTTTCCAAGATGGCAGAAGTCTGGGACACACTGGAGGAGCTCTGGGCACCTCCCCTGGGAGGTGCAGGTCAGGGGAGTGGTCACTCCCCTTTCCTTTGTCCAGTTTTGCACCAGAGCAGGGCTGGGGGATCCCTGAACTGGTGTAGACTGGCTTATGCAGAGATGGGCACCATCTGTGCCCATCAAAGCATTTCTAGAGGCTGGGGGAGGCTACTCCTCCCCAGCCTTCACACCTATTTCCAAAGGGAGAGGGTGTAACACCCTCTCTCAGAGGAAATCCTTTGTTCTGCCTTCCTGGGCCAGGGCTGCCTGGACCCCAGGAGGGCAGAAACCTGTCTGAGGGGTTGGCAGCAGCAGCTGCAGTGGAGTCCCCGGAAAGGCAGTTTGGCAGTACCCGGGTACTGTGCTATGGACCCGGGGGATCATGGAATTGTCACCCCAATACCAGAAGGGTATTGGGGTGACAATTCCATGATCTTAGACATGTTACATGGCCATGTTCGGAGTAACCATTGTGGCGCTATACATAGGTAGTGACCTATGTATAGTGCACACGTGTAATGGTGTCCCGCACTCACAAAGTCCGTGGAATTTGCCCTGAACGATGTGGGGGCACCTTGGCTAGTGCCAGGGTACCCACACACTAAGTAACTTTGCACCCAACCTTCACCAGGTGAAGGTTAGACATTTAGGTGACTTATAAGTTACTTAAGTGCAGTGGTAAATGGCTGTGAAGTAACGTGGACGTTATTACACTCAGGCTGCACTGGCAGGCCTGTGTAAGAATTGCCAGAGCTCCCTATGGGTGGCAAAAGAAATGCTGCAGCCCATAGGGATCTCCCGGAACCCCAATACCCTGGGTACCTTAATACCATATACTAGGGAATTATATGGGTGTACCAGTATGCCAATGTGAATTGGTAAATTTAGTCATTAGCCTGTTAGTGACAAATTTGGAAAGCAGAGAGAGCATAACCACTGAGGTTCTGGTTAGCAGATCCTCAGTGAGACAGTTAGGCATCACACAGGGAACACATACAGGGCACATACTTATGAGCACTGGGGCCCTGCCTGGCAGGGTCCCAGTGACACATAGACTAAAACAACATATATACAGTGAAATATGGGGGTAACATGCCAGGCAAGATGGTACTTTCCTACAGTGGTATTCCAGGGATATCCCATGGTGTTATTGCTGGAGAGTATGGAGTAGGTGATTGGGATCTAGATAATGATGCCAGGATGTATGTGCTACTCTCAACAGTGGATTCGTTGTGGAACCACCTACCATAGTGCTGGACAACCAAGTATATAGTGCTGTATCACCCAGTTGGGCTAATACATCATGTGTCTCCGGGTCCATCGGGGATGTCAGCCATGCGGTTGGCCACTGCAATTGCGCTGCTGAGTAGTAGGACTCAAAGTGTGGGGCTCCTAGGCCGCCCTCACAGAGCGGTCTCTAAAGTACAGAGAGAGCTACTCTGCGGCGTTTATCTCCCCATATCAAGTCCAATAATAAACTTCAACGCCTTAAAGAAGGTGTGTGGCACTTGAACGGGCAGAGCTGAGAAAATAATACAGCAGCCGAGATAGAATCAACATCTTAGATATCGCCACCCTACCCATTGGGGACAAGGGAAGTGATTGCCAGAAAGTAAGGGATGTGCAAGCTTTCGTTAGCGCTCTAGTGAGATTACCATCTAGGAGGTTTTTAGGTGAATGATAGATATATATTCCTAGATATTTGAATGTGTCATATTGCCACTGCAATCGTGTTTCATGCGTAGCGAGACGTTTAGCGGTAGGGTACAACGCTAGTGGAAACACACATGATTTAGGCCAATTAACCTGGAGTCCCGATGCTGTTCCAAAGAATGAGAGTAAGTGTTCTAGTTCCGGGAGCATGGAGTGCACATCTCTGATGTATATAAGAGCATCATCTGCATAGAAGGACACCACATGGAATCTCTGGGAGTGCCATATTCCCCAGGCCTCAGCTTTGGTGCGTAGGTTCCATGGCCAAAGCAAATAACAGCGGTGACAGCGGGCAGCCCTGTTGTTTGCTGCATTGGACATTGAAGCAACTCAATATCACTCTGCCTGTCTTCACTGTTGCCAGTGGTTCCCCATATAGCATCCTAACCCATCGCAAGAAGCGAGGGCCAAATCCTATTCTTTCCAGGCAAGCAAATAAGAAGTCCCATCCCAGCGTGTCGAAGGCCTTCTCTATATCTAAGGAGACCGCCACGCGACATGTGTCATCCTGCAGCGTATTGTGTATTAGATGTAGGAGGCGTCTGATATTTAGATATGTGGTGCGACCTGGTATGAAGCCTGCCTGATCGTGGTGCACCAATGAGTGCATTACAGGTATCAGGCGGTTAGCTAATATCTTACCTAGGATTTTGCAATCTAGGTTAAGTAGTGATAAAGGGCTGTAAGATCTTACATCAGCCATATCGCGCCCTGGTTTAGGTAGCACTACAATAAGAGCTTCGCGCAATGAGTGTGGTAGGGAGGCCTGATGAAATGCTTCCTGATAGACCTCTAAGAGACGTGGGAAGAGGATAGTGGGATATGTGGCATAATATTCAATGGGCAAGCCATCAGTGCCCAGTGTCTTGCAACGCGCCAACTGTTTAACCGCAGTAACGATTTCGTCTAATTGTATAGGCTCTTCTATGAGATCACGTTGTGTATCTATGAGTTTAGAAAGGGATACCTTCTTCAGAAAACTACATGCTCTCTCTGCAGTCAAATCCGCCGGCCGTTCATAGAGTCGTTGGAAGTAGGCACGAAAAGCATCATTAATTGCAAGCTGTGACATGGCCATATGACCATCTGGCAGCAGGATGGACATTGCTGGTGTACTGTGGTTTACCTCACGGAGGTGCCAGGTGAGCACCTTACCTGATCGATCTCCCTGAGCATGTTGTAAGGCCATACGTGTGTGATAATCATAATGGCTTAAAGTGGATTCTGCTTCATGTCTACTGCGTCTAAGTTGTCATAGTTGTGTGGGTGACCCGGGAGATTGCGTAGCATGAATTTCTTCTTGATGTAAATCCCATTCGATCTTTTTTAGATCTCTTGTTAATTGATGTCGTACTCCCCAAGTTGTGGCCATACAGTGCCCTTGGATTACCACTTTATGTGTTCCCCACTCCGTTGCATGGGAGGAAGCGGTGTCAGCGTTTGTTAGGAAATATTGCCTGATAGTGTCTGCCAATGACTCACGGAATGGGGGGTCTAATAATGCCTCCGTTTGCAGGCATCAAGTGGGTATAGCAGGCCGTGGTGAACCCCAAGATAAAAGTGCTGTAAGCGGATTATGGTCAGAGTGTGTTTTAGCGAGATATTCTGTTTGGTGCAAGAGGCGGCCATTATTGGTGGTACTAAATAGGATGTCTATCCTAGTAGGAAGGTTGTATACCGGGGAATAAAAGGAATATTCACGATTGTGTGGGTGACTCAGTCGCCAGACATCAGCTAGTCTCATGTGTGTGCTCCAGATCTGGAAATGACGGGGGGCTACAGATATTGGGGGGTGAGAACGGTCTAGTTGAGGATCCATTATACAATTGAAGTCTCCACCCTAGATCGCAGGAGCAAGTGGGTCATGGAACAGGGCAGGTGTAAGGGATTCTAAAAAAGGGATCTGATTAGTATTTGGGGCGTGAACAGCCGCTAGGTTAATGGGTGTGCCGTCTAGCCTTCCCTCCAGTATCACACATCTGCCTTCCTTGTCTACTAACTGAGACGTGAGGGCAAAGGGGATGCCAGGAGCCAACCATATTAAGTCACCTTTGGCAAACGCTGATGTAACAGTGCCATATATTTGACCACACTAGCGAGATTGTACCTTCATTAATTCTGCTTTCGTGAGATGTATTTCTTGAAGCAGTGCAATATGTACACTATGACGTTTGAGATATGAGTATTTTATAACGTTTAGTGTATGTTGCCATACCTCTTACATTCCAGGTCAGGACTCTGTACTGTGGAGCCTGGGATGACAGTGGTGTGTGAGACATTATTCCTTAACGTTGAAGCAAGGTACAACAGACAATATAGCACATCGGCGCATTATGCTTTCGGAGACGTGCACATGCAAGGACGGCTGGGGCAATATGACCCAGTATTTCAAACATCGATGGTATTCAAAGCTGCATATTAAGAAGCATGGTGAATCATATAAAAAACACAATAAGAAAAAACTCCAATAGTAAAAACAGTCCCTCCCGGGCTGCAACTGTATATTGTGAAGCCCAATATACACTAACCGATAACAAATAACAGGTATCTCTATGTCTCAATGAACAACGCGTCCAAAGGTACATCTTGGTGGGGTAATGATTAGGTGTAGTGGAAGTATGCCCCGCTACGGGGCCCCTAATTATTGATGCAGCAAAGGAGAAAAGAATTAGATGACGTTCGCAAGAATATCCCGGTATTTTGTAGTTAAACATATATGTATATGTATATATATATATATATACATAGAGGGCGGTAAAGTGCCATGTCTGCATATCCTGCTATGAACTGTCAAAGAATGTCATCCACTGAGCCGGGGGTAATGTGTGGGGCTTTATTGCTACCGGTCTCTGAGATCTCAGAAGCAGTGTCCGATCCTGACGTTTGTATGTGCTCTGAGCGAAGTGTGTTAAAGGAATTCTTACAGCAGCGTGTAACTGTCGCTACTGCTCCGTCTCTTTCTACTGCTGCTTGTTCCTGGTTTGGGCAGGTGCGAGCTGGCCCTCCGCAACGACGTCTCGACTTCGGGGTGATCCACGTGTCCACCTCCTTCTCGTCCTCTCTTACCACAGCCAGTTCCTTGGCATGGAGCCAAGTCCATACATCCTCTGGTGATTGGAAAATATGTGTTGTCTCTTGGTCTATGATCTTAAGTTTTGCTGGATAAAGAAGGGCATATTTGATTTGTAGAGCGCAAAGGCGTTGTTTAACCACCATGAATGACCCCCTTTTCCGTTGCACCTCCATTGTGTAATCTGGATATGCCGCTATTGAAGTGTCTTCGAAGTGCCAAGGACATTTGGTGCGTAACAATTGCAGGATCAAGTCCTGGTCACGAAAATTCAGGAGGCGAGCTATGAGAGGGCATGGAGGGGCACCAGCTTTGGGAGGTTGGCCTGGTATTCGGTGGGCCCTTTCAATGGAGAACAAGGGTGGGGCACCGTCGCGGAACACAGTGGATCTGAGCCATTTTTCCAGAAACAATTCTGCGTGAGGTAGTTCAGAGCGCTCAGGAAATCCAATAAACCGGATGTTGTTTCGTCTCGAGCGGCCTTCTGCGTCTTCAGCTCTACGGTGGAGGGCATTGAGTTCCTCTTGCATGGATGCTATTTGTGTTTGAAGTGATTGAAAGGTTGGTGATACAGTCTGTGTGATTGCTTCTGCCTGAGTATCACGCTCTGCGAGTTTACGATGATCTGCCCTCGACAGGTTTACTTCCAATGAGACTGTGTCTATCTTGGTTTCCAGTGAAGTTTTGGTGTCTAATATTGCATGCAATCTTTTTTCAAACTTTGCAGAGTGACTTTGCAGGGTGGTTTCCAATTGGCGGAACTGTTCAGTTTGTGATAGTGGATCCAGGGAATCATTGGCAGTTGTGGCCATAGTATCACTTGTTGATTTATTGGGCCGCGGGTTCCCCATAATGACAGAGGGCAGGTAGACTATGTCAACGAGCTGTAACCCCGGTTATTAATCCGCTATATATGGTAGTCCCAGTACACCACTAACTCATATGTGGTGCAATGAGTAACACTGTTCAAGACAACGCAGCCGTGTCGCAGTCTCCGTGGGCGCAGTGTCGTATGGATTGGAGCACACAGCAGCTCACACGCGAGGGAACATCCGAACGTTGCGCACTGACAGTGTCAAGTGTGAGGTAATGCCGGAGGTATATGTCAACGTGACTTGTATGGAGGCATGAGAGCACAGGTCCCTGTGTTTATAGTGTATCTATGAGGTGGTCTGTTAGTGTGGCTATAGCGCTACATTTGCCTGTTTGCCCCTTGCCTTGCGGTTCTCGGTTGTCCTGGGCAGCAGCTCGGCTTGTCCCCCTCTCTCAGGCTCAGTAGGTCGATGGGCATGTACTCGGCACTCACGTGAACAACCGGTTGAAAGTAGAAAAGAACAGCGAGCAAACTGTCCATAAAGGGATTGTGCCGAGCAGGGGTGCCCTGCGGTACGCGCACGTCCCTTCCTGCGGCATCAGTGCACCTACCGCCTTATTGCTGTCTCGGTCTTCACAGAGGTGTGTGCTCCCTTTGACAAACTGAAAGCATTGGGCGCCGCCAACCGACGCCGTCTCGGCCCGCCTCACGCGCTCCGGCATCCTTCCGGGGTGCTACGGTCCGTCCTCTCAGTCGAAACGGGCTGCGGAGATGTTGTCAAAAGCCCAGCCGCAGGCTCGCGCACGAAGATCAGCAGCCCCGTGAATCAGGCAGCCATTTTCACCCTCTCAGTCTCCGGCCTCAATCGACGTGCGAGGACCGCCACGTCGTGTCGTGCCACCTCTAGAACCACGGGTTCTCACCACCGTAGATATCAGGGCTACAGGGTCTATTCGCGCGTATAAGGCTCCCTTGATAGTTGTTTATGCAGGATAGTGATTGGGCTCCGCGCGGAGCTCGTTGAATAGCATCCTATACGGCCGCCATCTTGGCCACGCCCTTTTAGGAGCAGCTACTTAATGTATTCTGCAGTCTCTTTCAGAGATGCCAGTCAGGGACCGATGGTTGCAGATGCAATAGGGTGACCAGATGTCCCGGATTTTCCGGACAGTCACGGTTTTTCCAAGGACTGTCCCGGCATCCTGACACTTATGCCGAAAACAAATATATGTCCCTGTTTTTAAGAGAGTTGTGTGAAACTGCACATTAATCACAGTGTTCACCTTTCAATCGGCCCTCTCTCTGCTGTGCCGCCTCACCTCATTCAAGCAGCACAGCATTTAATGAGGTGTTAATCAGGGCTGCAGAGCCTGTAAGTCAAGGTCCGGCATACCAGAAGCCTGATCCAGGAGCTCTTCCCAGAAATAGGAGTGAATGTGGGAATGTATATGCGTATATCCCTAAGACCTCATAAGCCCTGATAGGACATTTAGGCCCATATTAATGGAAAATGATGCACAGCGTCATTTTTTTTAACATGAGCTAACGCCTTTCTCTAATGCCATCCGTGCACCATATTTAGGAAATGACGCACAATGGCGCTAAGGAAGGCTAGTGTCTCAAAAAAAAGCCGCTAGCTGGTGAGAGATGGCGTTAGAGAAAATGGAGCTAGTGGGTAAAAAATGTCAGTAGGCTGATTAGCGGCAAAAAATCTGCCGCTAATCAGCCTACTGCCATTTTTTGATGCATGAGTAACCAAAAACTGACTGCTGACTAAGCATAGACAGGAGCCATTATCACCACCCCAATGTCCACCACAGGGGACCAGTGTCCCCAGGGCAAGCCCAACGTACCAGTGCCAGCCAGGGGGCCCTGTGGAAGGGGTCCCCAGTGGTACACCACACACATACACTTACCTGCAACTTACCTGGGATGGGCTCCCTCTTCCTGTAGTGTCCCTTTGGTGTGGCTGGTGGTGATGCTGGCGGTTGGGGTGGGCATCTTTGTGCCATCCCATGGTGTTTCCCCATGGAAATGGGCCTACCTGCACATTAACGCCTGGTCTGTGCCCATCACGGTTTTTCGTTATAAAAATCTGGTCATCCTAAACTGCTACCTCTGACTTGCTGGTTAGTACCCCTGGCGCTGCCTCTGCTACCACTGGCAGTGCTGTAAGCGCCCGGTTTACTTTCTGTGGTTTCCAGGCATTGATTTTCTCGTAAACCATTAACAGCAAGTAGGGTGTCGATGATAGACAAAGAATTGGAGAACTGGTAAACCCTCTGCTATGACTGGGATGAAAGGGCGCATAATGTCACATGCGCTATGATTGACATTTTTCTTGTCAACTTTACCAAGTATTTGAGATAAATGTGGCCCTAATTACGCTTATCCCCCGGTCGCCTCGGCTGTATGCTCTGGCATCGGAGCCCTTGGCTTGACGCTAAGGGAAAGGCATACATAAGATTCCCTGGTTATAAAATAAAATTATCAGCATATACAGACAAACTAGTAGTGTATGTCAGTGAGTCCAGAAATCACTTATCACCAGAACAGCCATAATGAATATTGTGGTGGTACCAAGTTCCCTGTTTCTGAACATTCTTATAATATGTTGTAAAATATCTCTTCACGCTTTCCAAAAATGATTAACTAAGCTGTTATGTGCAGGAAAACAACCACGAATAAAATTGACCATGCTCGCAGTTTACTATGAGAAGGGAGGCTTGGTTGCCCCAGACCTTGAAACGTATTATAGGGTTGCACAGAGCCATTTTGCTCACTATTGGATACACTGCACTTGAAGCTTAGCACATGTATGGCTGGAGAGGGTTGGTCTCCAGAGGCAGTGCTATTCATCTTCCAGATCCTAAAATATAACATCATAGATCCACGTGGTTCACAGTGCACGCATGGACAGATGCTTACACCTAGTCAGGGGAGACTGATGTACACCTGTACACCCAGCTGATGCCAATGAGGTGGGCGCACGGAGTGTAGAGAAAGGTAGTGGGAATAGATTTGAAAGAATGCAGACAATTACAGTGGGGGGGGCCATTAAGAGACAGAGGGGGTCATTACAACCTTGGTGGTAAAAGCCGCTTACTGCTGTCAGGAGACCGCCAACATCCCGCCGCGGCCGCGGTAAACCGCCACGGTCATTCTGACCCACAACAGGCAAACCGCCAAAATACAGACATCCACAACAGTCCGCCACACCAAAGGTCAACGAGAAACTGGCGATGACCAAATCTCCACCGTCACGCCAACAGAAATACGCCCACACTATCACGACACACGAATCCACGCGGCGGTCTTTCAACCGCGGTATTCCATTGGCAGTACACACCGCCGCGCTTAAAATACACACACTCTTACTAAACACAGCCACATTGGACAATTCAAAATACACACACCTGAGACACATACACACACCACACCCACACACCAATTAAATATAAAACACACACCCACATCACCCACAAACCTCCACTCCTAGAGAATCGGTACCACGCACAGAGAAAAAGATATCCGAGCACCCAGACGTGCATATTACATTCACCCAGCAATATTACCACGCACTTCACACAACACACTAATACACATCACCACACTTAGCACCACACAATCCACCCCACACATCACCCACACCACCCCATGGCACCGCAAAGACACCCCAGGTTTTCTGAGGATGAACTCAGGGTCATGGTGGAGGAAATCGTACGGGTAGAGCCACAGCTCTTCGGAACACAGGTGCAGCACACCTCCATTGCCAGGAAGATGGAGCTATGGAGCAGAATAGTCGACAGGGTCAACGCTGTGGGACAGCACCCAAGAAATAGGGACGACATCAGGAAGCGGTGGAACGACCTACGGGGGAAGGTGCGTTCAATGGTATCCAGGCACAACATTGCGGTTCAGCGGACTGGCGGCGGTCCACCACCTCCTCCCCCAGAATTTACAACATGGGAGGAGCAGGTCTTGGCGATCCTGCATCCTGAGGGCCTCGCAGGAGTATCTGGAGGAATGGACTCTGGTAAGTCTCATCTTCACTACTTCATCCCCCCCACCCCACCAGCATGCCAACTCATACCCCCACCCACCCCCTCACCCCCACCACACCTACTCCTTGCAAATGTCTCACCATCACAACCCACCCATCCCAACCCCAAGCCCTGCATGCGACCACAAAGCATGGACACCCATCACCAAAGCATGCCCACTGCACATCCCCATCCCCCCCCCAAACCACCGTCACAAAAGCCCCCACACAGGAATGCAAGCACTGGGGTACACGGGCACCCACCCATTGCACGCTATGGCACACACAGATGCAATAACCATCCCTTTATACCCCTGCAGGACCCGAACGCCACGTCACCGCGCAGGAGGGTCCACAAATGTCCACTCCACCCCCAGAAGAGGCCCACAGTGATGACAGCACCTCTGTCGACCTGGATCTAGATGACCAGCCCAGCACATCGGGGACCTCGGGACAGTCGGTTCCCCTCAGACAGCCACAGGCCACAGCAGACCTTCCCCCCTCTGGGAACACCAGCACAGCACCCACCCAGCGGGCCCATACCTCTGTCCCCAGGACACGTCAATCAGCGGTGTGTCCACCACTACAGGGCACCCAGGTTAACCCACCACCCCAACAACAACAGGGACCTGGGGGCAGTGGTAGTGGGCACACGGTCCAGGGGACAGAGGCCCAGGGAAACAGGGGAACTGGGAGGGCTGCAGTGCGACAGGGGGGGGACAGGCCCAGGGAACCCACTCTCCACGAGGCCCTCTCCTCCATCATGGGAGCCTACCATCAGTCCCAGGAGACGATGGCGACGGTACTGGCCAGGTTTCAGGAGATCCAGCTCCTGCAGGAGGAACAGTATTTGGGGTTCAGGGAGGAACTACGAACCATCCGTTCCGCCCTGGGCACCATTGTAGGGGCTCTGAATCTGGTAGTCACCACATTGCGGCACCACAAAGGGCCCCTGACACTAGCATGGACCAAGAACTGCCTACCACCTCTGCCGGCGCTAGTGGACAGGAGGCCCCGCCACAGGACCAACAGGCCACCAGCACCCCACCCCCTGCAGAAGGAGAACCACCCCGCAAGCGGGCCCTGAGATCCAGGAAGAAGACAGAGTAAGATGCCAAGACCCCCGCTAGGAAAGGATACCTCCCTGATTGTCCTCCCACTGTCCCACATTGTCACCCTGTCCATCCTTAAACTGCCCCTGCTCCACTTTCCACAGGCATTTGGACAATGCACCTGTGATACAAATAGTCTGGACTCTGCCATGGACAATCCTCCACCATCACCCCTCACCGATTTGCAACCACCCACCAATATAGAGCACTGTAATAAACACAGTTATTGCACAAAACAATCAGGAGTCTGGCTGTGATTTTGAACAAATGTATTAGACATTAACGTGCCAAAATGCTTATTTACATTGTGATGCCAACATACCAATGTCACACAGCTGTAGTTCATGGGGAAACAAAGCAGATGTCACGCAGTGGGGCCCACATCTCTGAAATCGGAAGGGAAAGTCACAACTCAGTTACCATACACTGGGGGAAAAGGACAGACAGTAGAGAGGTAGTAGTGTTTAAGTATATGATAATGCCGGTGTGTATTCTTACCTGTGTGTCATTGGAAATACTGCTGTATTACTGTGTTCCTGTTTTCTATGTCGTCTTCTTCGGCTTCCTCGTCTTCACTCTCCACAGGCTCCACAGCTGCTACAACACCACCATCTGGACCATCCTCCTGCAGAAAAGGCACCTGTCGTCGCAAAGCCAGGTTGTGAAGCATACAGCAGGCCACGATGATCTGACACACCTTCTTTGGTGAGTAGAATAGGGATCCACCTGTCATATGGAGGCACCTGAACATGGCCTTCAGGAGCCCGAAGGTCCGCTCGATCACCCTCCTAGTTCTCCCATGGGCCTCATTGTAGCGTTCCTCTGCCCTTGTCCTGGGATTCCTCACTGGGGTCAGTAGCCATGACAGGTTGGGGTAACCAGAGTCACCAATTAGCCACACACGGTGCCTCTGGAGTTGAGCCATCACGTAAGGGATGCTGCTATTCCGCATGATGTACGCGTCATGCACTGAGCCAGGGAACTTGGCATTAACATGGGAGATGTACTGGTCTGCCAAACATACTATCTGCACATTCATGGAATAATAACACTTCCTGTTTCTGTACACCTGTTCACTCCTGTGGGGGGGAACCAAAGACACATGGGTCCCATCAATGGCACCTATGATGTTGGGGATATGTCCAAGGGCATAGAAATCACCCTTCACTGTAGGCAAATCCCCCACCTCAGGGAAAACGATGTAGCTGCGCATGTGTTTCAGCAGGGCAGACAACACTCTGGACAACACCTTGGAAAACATAGGCTGGGACATCCCTGATGCCATGGCAACTGTTGTTTGAAATGACCCACTTGCAAGGAAATGGAGCACTGACAGCACCTGCACTAGAGGGGGGATCCCTGTGGGTTGGCGGATTGGTGACATCAGGTCTGGCTCCAGCTGGGCACACAGTTCATGAATAGTGGCTCGGTCAAGCCTGTATGTCAGTATGACATGTCTTTCCTCCATTGTCGACAGGTCCACCAGCGGTCTGTACACAGGAAGATTCCGCCATCTCCTCGCATGTCCCAGCGGACGGTGCCTATGAAGGACAACAGCGAGCACAGAGTCAATCAACCCACAGGTACGTAACCACAGCTTGCACATAACACGATTCTCACTCCATTGAATGCTTTGTATGAGTGTTGATGCAAGGCCTAGGTATGTGTGACGCAGTAAAAAGTAAGCCATGTGGGCCCCTGAAATGGCGGCTGCCTGACCTGTGAAGTGCGACAATGGGATGTGAGGTAAATGCGCTGGCGTGGCACACCGTGGCGGTAGGCGGTCGAAGACCGCGGCGCAAAGCAGCATTGATTAACATTGAACCCTATGGGTCTCATGAGCCAATGACGATGTGCGCCGGCGGTCGCGGTACGCACCGCCGCGGTACGCCCCACCGCGGGCGTGACCGCCATTTTCTATCTGCTTAATCACTCGATACCTGATCTTCGACAGGAGAGGACCTACACTGCTGTGACCTCGTTCTGGAAGAGACAATGGCTCATGCGACTGGGGAAAGGGCCCCTGCCTTCACAGCTCAGGAGTTGGAGAAACTTGTGGATGGGGTCCTCCCCCAGTACGTGCTACTCTACGGTCCTCCAGACCAACAGGTTAGTACTGAGGGAGCATGCTTTATGGGCAATGCCTGTGTTGAGTGGGGTGGATGAAAGATGGTGGGGAGGGGAGCGATTGAGGCATGCATCAAACGACGGTGAGAGCATATGCCACATGGCAAGGGTAGGGATGGGGGGCCACTCACATTGAATATGCAGAAGGTGATGACTATTTTTCTCCCCCTGTACATTTCACATAGGTCAGCGCCCACCAGAAGATCGATATTTGGCGTGCCATCGCCAAGGACGTCCGGACCCTGGGGGTCCACCACAGACGGGGCACCCACTGCCGGAAGAGATGGGAGGACATCCGCCGCTGGAGCAGGAAGACGGCGGAGGCTCAGCTGGGGATGGCCTCCCAACGTGGGAGGGGTGCCAGTCGGACTTTGACCGCCCTGATGTCCCAGATCCTGGCGGTGGCCTACCCCGATTTGGATGGGCGCGTGAGGACATCACAGCAGACACAAGGGGGTGAGTACACTCTCATTCTGTTGACTTTGCACGCAGTGGAGGTGTCTGGGTGGGGGAGGAGGGCTGTTGGTATCCCTAGGCCAGGGCGATTTCTGTAGGCCAGGCACCTCCGTAACGCTTGGCCCTGTGCCCCCGCCCCCCACCTCTGTAGGGTGCCTAGTACAGCTATTCATGGCCCTGTGTCATCTATGTGTGCAGATGTCGTCCATAGGTTTGTAGGCCATGTCCCACGGATTGAGTAGTCGACCCGCAAGTGCGCGGCGTAGTGCAGGGGGCTTCTGTGTCTGTCCTGTCCGCCAACAGCGTCGCCAATGCATGCACTCAACATGTCTTTATTTTCTCCCCCCCCCCCCTTTTTTGTGGCCTTCCTGTTCATGTGTGCATTAGCATCATCAGGCGGAGGAGAAGTGGCATCGGAGCACGAGGGAGCTGCATCCCACATGGCCATGGAGGGCCATGCAACGGACTCCGAATTCACCAGTGGGACAGAGGGCGAGGGGAGCTCCACAGCGGGGACTCGGGCAGACATCAGTGACACCGACTCTTCCTCTGAAGGGAGCTTCCTTGTGGTGGCGGCAACATCTGTGCCCCCCGCAACAACAGGTACAGCCGCCACCCACCGCACCAGCACCGCCCTCCCAGCAGCCCCTCAGCGTTTGCCCTGTGCCCGCTCACCCAGGAAGGTGGGCATCTCCTTCGCCCCAGGCACCTCAGGCCCTGCCCCAGTCACCCCTCCTGCCCTCAGTGAGGAGGTCATTGACCTCCTGAGGACGCTCACTGTTGGGCAGTCTACCATTTTGAATGCCATCCAGGGTGTAGAAAGGGAGGTGCACCAGAGTAATGCATACCTGGAGGGCATTCATTCTGGTCAGGCTGCCCTTCAGCGATCGTTCCAGACTCTGGCCTCAGCACTGATGGCAGCCATTGTCCCTGTCTCTAGCCTCCCCCCTCCAACTTCCTCCACCCATACCCTATCACCTGTACCTCTGCTTATCCCAGGGACACCATCAGACCAGCCTGCACACACCTCAACACCCAAGGGAAGCTCAGGCAAACATAAGCACCACACATCACACAGGCATTCACCCAAGCAACATCCACATACAGACATACCAACACCCACTGCCTCCACTGTGTCCCCCTCCTCCTTGTCTCCCTCCTCCCTCCCTGTCACGTCTCCACTCACACCTGCATGCACAACATCTTCAGCAACTACGTCCCTCAGCAGCACACACACCAAAACCCCCCGCACACGTGCAGTCACCACCCCCACTGCCATTTACACGTCCCCTGTGTCCTCTCCCAGTGTGTCTGTGACCCCCTCTTCCAAGATACACAAACGCAGGCAGCCACCCACCCAACAGCCATCCACCTCACAACAGCCTCCAGCCCAAGCACCTGCACCCAAAGACACCAAACTTACAACTCCTACAACCACAACCTCTTCCTCCACTCCCATACCCACTACACCTACCCGTCCCACTGCTCCTAAAAAGCTTTTCCTGGCCAAACTCAACCTCTTTCCCCCAACTCCCCCACCCCGTCCATGTCATAGGACTACAGTCAGCACCTCAGCCACGACAAAACCGGCCCCTGTCATCACAGTCTGCCATGGACTGTGGAGTGCCCCACCCTCCAGGGCAGCCAGTTCGGTACGAAGCCAAGGCACGGGCAGCCCACCCCCGGAGAAACATCCCAAGATAGGCAGTGGCCGGCACGAGAGGGTGAAAACACCAGGGACTAAAACCCCTACCATGGCTCCGGCAGGAAGTGTGGAGACAGCTGGCACACCGCCCAAGGTGGGGAAGGGCCACAGGCGATCAGGGAAGGCTGGGAAGGGCAGCACGCCCGATAACACCGCCATCAGCCCAGCTGGCCAGGAGGGCCCCGCCAGCCCCATCCCAGGTGGGCAGGAGGCCACCAACAGGCCCGGCACAGCTGCCCAGGAGGGCCCCGCCAGCCATAGGACAGAAGGGCAGAAGGGCCCCGCCAGCCACAGGACAGGTGGCAAATGACCTCCCCGCCATGGCCGGATCCGCTGCACTGGGCCCTTCATCTCAAGCACTGCTGAACTGGGCACCGCCGTCTCAAGTACCGCTGCACTGGTCCCTTCATCTCAAGCACCGCTGAACTGGGCCCTTCATCTCAAGCACCGCTGAACTGGGCCCTTCATCTCAAGCACCGCTGAACTGGGCACCGCCGCCTCAAGTACCGCTGCACTGGGCCCTTCATCTCAAGTACCGCTGAACTGGGCACCGCCGTCTCAAGCACCGCTGCACTGGGCACCGCCGTCTCAAGTACCGCTGAACTGGGCCCTTCATCTCAAGCACCGCTGAACTGGGCACCGCCGTCTCAAGTACCGCTGCACTGGGCCCTTCATCTCAAGCACCGCTGAACTGGGCCCTTCAGCTCAAGCACCGCTGAACTGGGCACCGCGGTCTCAAGTACCGCTGCACTGGGCCCTTCATCTCAAGCACCGCTGCACTGGGCACCGCCGTCTCAAGTACCGCTGAACTGGGCCCTTCATCTCAAGCACCGCTGAACTGGGCCCTTCATCTCAAGCACCGCTGAACTGGGCACCGCCGTCTCAAGCACTGCTGCACTGGGCCCTTCATCTCAAGCACCGCTGCACTGGGCACCGCCGTCTCAAGTACCGCTGCACTGGGCCCTTCATCTCAAGCACCGCTGAACTGGGCCCTTCATCTCAAGTACCGCTGAACTGGGCACCGCCGTCTCAAGCACCGCTGCACTGGGCCCTTCATCTCAAGTACCGCTGGCCCATGAGCGGCAGGGGCTGGGCTGCATCTGTGTCGGGCAGGGCTGCACGAAGCACTCTGGGCACCAGGCCCCCTCCAGAACCAGTGGAGACTGTTATCCACTTGTGAGACTGTGGCTTTGCACTCCCCAGGATGTAACAGTGGGCAGCCCACCCACTGTCTGGACTTGTGAGACTGTGGCTTTGCACTCCCCAGGATGTAACAGTGGGCAGCCCACCTACTGTCTGGACTTGTGAGACTGTGGCTTTGCACTCCCCAGGATGTAACAGTGGGCAGCCCACCCACTGTCTGAACTTGTGAGACTGTGGCTTTGCACTCCCCAGGATGTAACAGTGGGCAGCCCACCCACTGTCTGGACTTGTGAGACTGTGGCTTTGCACTTCCCAGGATGTAACAGTGGGCATGGAGGCCCCTCGTGAATCTGGCGTGGGGCACTCATCTGGCTGAGGTGCCCCCCCTTCCCTTCCCCCTGAGGTGCCTGTAGTTTTGCTATCTGATGCTCCTGCAGTGTTCTCTCCGTTGGAGTCAGGTATCCTGTGTGGGCTTTGCCCATGTGATTTGGGCCCAGTGGTCCACGAACAATGTCTGCTACAATGCTTGGACTTGTACATTTATGTATATAAGAGTTTTTGATGTGTATATATATTTTTTTGCCAGTAATACAATATATTCCAATGTTTAGAATAATTTCCTTTTGTATTTGCATTCTTCCGGGGGGTTTGGGGGGTGTCACTGATGTGTTGCTATGCATGGATGTGTGTGTTGTAGTGGGTGAGGGTGAGGGTGGGTGTGTCGCGTATGTTTGTACCCGTAATAAATTACCCTCCCCTGCCCCCTCCCCTGTGTCGTAGGTGCAGTACTTACCGTTGTCTTCTGCGCCGGCGTTCGTGCTCCTGGTAGAGGAGCAGGAACACTATCGCTGGGAGTATGTGGAGTTCGGGTTCCATGCTGTCCTGATTCCTCGTGGGCTGTATGGAGGTGAGCGTTTTCCCTTCAAAATGGCTATTTCCGCCGTGTTTTTATCGGCGGGGCTACCGCCCCGGAAAAGGTGGCGGATTGGTAGGTTGTGATACAGTGGCGGTGACCGCCGCGCTGTTTGTTTGTACTGCCGTGGCAGGCGGTGTGTTGATGTGGCGGTCGCTGTTGGCGGTTTCCGCCAGGGTCGGAATTCCATTTTTTTTCCCGCCAGCCTGTTTGCGGTTTGCCCGCCGCTTTAACACCGACCGCCAGGGTTGGAATGACCACCAGAGTGATATTGACACTGATGCAATAGCAAGAGCAGGCTGAGACTCTCCCTGCATTTGACATATTTCTCTACTACAGAATTCGCCATGTCCTCCAGAATATCAGTGGCGACTCCCTCAATTAACTTGCCCCTTTTGACTTGCTAACATATCTGATACAAGGGATGATGCCTAAGCATATTAACTCCCATTTATATACAAAGGTATGGAGCAAAGATACCCCTGGAACACTAAGGGGCTCATTTACAAGGCCCTTGCCCCACAGTACTCTAATTTTTTCTGATGCTACAGTGGTGCAGAACAGTCTCCAGCCCTATTTACAAACTGGTGCAATGGCAGCATTGCACCAGTTTGTAAGCCCTTGCGCCACATTATACCTGCCTCAGGGATAATGTAATGAAGAGAGGCGTTCCCCCTGAAGGATGCCCTTAGGAATGGCGCAGTGAAATCTACAAGATTTCACTGCGTCATTCTAGCATCATTTTTTAACGTCTTCTCGGGGCAGGCATTAAAGTGATGCTGTGCATTATTCTATGGGCCTCCCCACCCTTTGCTGGCCTAGCATCAAACAAATGTACGCAAGTCCAGCAAAATGCCACAACTGTGTCAGTAATTCTGACACAGCTGTGCTAACGAGTGCCAGGGTGCGCTGTATTGTAAATAAAGAAATAACGCGCTACCATGGTGTCGTTAGGGGGGTGCAGGGCGGCGCAAGCAAACTGGCACATCATGAGCAATGCACCAGTTTGTAGTAAATGAGGCCCTAAGAGTCGCCAGGAATGGCAAGCAAACAAAGAAGATATAACGTACATTCAATGTCAGTATTGCGGCATGGCCACCAAGAATTACTAAATCGCCGACACAGACTACTGCATTTTAAGTGCACCCAGAAGTACTACTACACCCCAGACAGACTATTCAGTTGTGGGCTCAGGGAGACTCCTGAGTGACCCAGATGTGGAGCTCCTGTTGCCACTTGTATACATGTCTCATGGAAATGCCCCACTATACGGGACTATTGGCATCCATCTTGTTTCTCACAGGTTAGTAAAATTATAGATTTGAACATCTCACTGATCCCAATGTTTGCATTGTTGGGGTACGTTAGAGACACACCACCATCCAACAGAATACTCGTAGCCTTAGCTCTCCTGTAGGTTAGGAGACACATAATGGTCAAATAGGTTAAATGGGCCTTTCCTAATCCTAAAAGAATGGCAGCAGAACTTATCTACTGTAGTGTTGCATCTGACAAGAACAGCATGTTAATCCTGTCAAAATCTAACCCCATTGGGGCTCCTATCCGTCATGTACAGCCTTACACCAAACTTAGGCAGGCACTGGGAAGGAGACAGATGGAGGGCAATAGCAAGCAGTCTGAGACTATTATCAGGATGATGCAAATAATAAAATTAGAAGAAAGACTAGGACACTTAGATATACAGCACTGATGTGTGACATTATGCACATTAAATGTATGTAATCGTTGTACTATATGTTGAAGTATGTAGTCACTTGGGCCCATATTTATGGGCTTTTGACTCAAGGCAATGCAGCAAGTCACCTTGCTGCACAGCCCTGCGTCAAAGGGAAAGGGCAGGAATGTGCTGTATATATGGCGCATTCTTGTCCTTTCCCATTTGATGCTGCCATTTTGGCAGCCTAGCATCAACATAGGCACCCTTGTACCATGGTGCAAGGGTGCCTGCGTTGCATACAGAATTGTTTTTGTGCAGGAAGGGCCACCTTCCTGCACAAAAGCAATCGTCAGTGGATTTTTCCTCTAAGTGTGTTGCAGAATGTAGCACACATAGAAAGAGGAAAAAAGGAGGAGAAATAAAGATATTGCTCCTCGTTGCACCTCCCCTGGGAGGCGTAACGTTTTGGCGCATCCCCAGGTTTACAAGCTCTTGTAAATCTGGGGATGTGTTAAAATCCATGGGTGTTGCATGGGGGTGGGAACAACCACCGCAAGGCCTATGGAACGCCTCCCTTGCGCAGAGTAAGGCAACGCAGCAATTTGCACTTCCTTGCCTTACTCCATAGTGGCTATGTGTGGCCTCATAGACGTGAGTTAACGCTTTCTGTCGCGTTGCGTCACAAAAGTGATGCAACGGCTGTGCAAGGGGCTCATAAATATGCACCTAAGTCTCTGGGGTGAGTGAATACTCATTCATTGTATATAGCGCTGGCTTTAGCACTGGTGGCGCCCGGTGCGCCAATCATTTTTGGCGCCCTTCCCATGACCTCTTTCTCAGATTCTCTCACCACCACCTGGCAACAGTGCCCCTCGTCTCTCGATGGCCCCTTTCTCACATACAATTCATTTGCTTTAAAGAGTTGGTAAAGGCTGGCTTTACTAATCCACTCACAGATCTATTCTTTGCAGCAAGCATTTTAACCCCCTGAGCTACTTTATAGCGAGTCAAAACTGCCATTACACAAAACCCATGTCTCTCTCTAGCAGGAACATTAATCACAAGAGTTATCGCAACATATGTTTGTTGCCTGAAAGCTGGAGCACAATGAACTCTGCAGCAGGTGTTTTGAAATCGAAAGTAATTCCTCAACACGGTGTACCTCTCTCAGTTCAGTGCCCCTCTTCCAGGCCAGCGCCCAGTGCGGCCGCACCAGTCTCACCCCACTAAAGCTGGCCCTGACTGTGTAATAAGTGGAAAGACAGTTGGTTCCTATATTTTTTTGCTTTTCTTTTACTTTTGTAACCTTTTCATTTTGTGTAATGAACTTAAAAGTCTTTGACAACAATTTAAAAAAGCAAGACTTGGCCATACACATCAGAATACCCAAACCCATCACTGCCACAGCTTTCAGCTTTTACAAAAACGTTTTTCTAATATAGGTTCCATCTTTACTCGTGCCTAATCACTGGGTTTGAGGCTTTGAGGTACCCTCCACCCCAAGTGTGTGTGTGCGACCATGAAATGCATGGAGATTCTTGGCAGGACCATCTAGTCTTCTGACCTGCTGCAGGTTTTGGAGCCATTGTAGCATAGTGAGTGGTGTTTGCTTACTTCGAATGACGTCGAAGAAGTCTGTGACATTCAGAGTCTTGTGGTGATCCTATGGGTCTTCTGTCTTGGAGAAACTGGTAAGTTCTTTGGGGCTCACTGAGCTCTTGATTTCTCTAGTAAATGTGATCTTTGAAAGGGTTCCAGACTCGTACCAGTGAGCGTCCCTGGAGGTACAGTAACAACAAAAAACACCGTAGCATGCCCCCAGGCTTCTAACAACAAAGAACCTCCACGAAGACGCACAGAGCTGCACACATCCTGAAGCCCGCAGCCAAAGTCTGTTTACTAGTGTCATTGGCAACGGTGCGTGCCTGCATAGCAATCAGTGCCTTAATGAACTTGCTTCGTAGCTTGAATTTTAATTTAAATTAAGTTTGATTTATTTTTAGTTGAATATTGCTTGGTCATAACAGCGATCTCCAGTTCTGTTCATGTAATATGCCAATGTAAAAGAAAAAAAACCTGAAATGCATTTATTTGGTACAAACCAAGTGATAGCTGAGTATACCGTGGGCCTAACGTCGTCCACTCCTTGCCTTTTAGCAAGCAGGCAGCACTTTGCAATCATTGTAAGTATGGGCCTACAAGTCCAAGCATGCAGAGTGCTGCTGGCCGCCTATTAGGCAAAAAAAATAAAAGAAAATGTCTGGCTGAAGGTGTCTCCTGACATTGAGCCAGTTGGCTACTAAGTAACTTGTTCACTAGAAAATCCAAGAGTGTTTGTTAAGTCAGTGACTGGTGCGGGTGAGGATATGAGCCAGAAAACCAAATAACGCGTAGCTTTTGCTGTCAGAGGTACTTATCCAAATCGCAAACGTAAAATAATTTTACATAATATATAATCAAATGCCCTGAATCATGTCCAGGGTCGTGCAAAATATTCAAGGACCATCTCTCCAGTCGAGCTTGCCCAGGGCACAAGTCCTACGAAAATAGTGACGCGCATTGTGTGATGTCACAGGAAGTCATGTCATACCCTTATAACAGTCCTCACTTAAAGTTGAACTGGCCTATATTTCAAACACGAGAAGTTAACGTAATCGCGCAGAAATGTGAAAACAATTTTTGGTTTTTTTTTATTGTACTTTTAATAAGGCACATTTAGGTTTTCTACTTACCAATGTTTAATTGAGTCCAGAAATTACCACTATTTTTAAACAGATATGTGGAACTTGCCATACACATATTTAAACTACGCTTAGAGTGTAGCCAAATGTGCTGAGATTAAGTTTTAAACCCTAAAATTTGTTGTTTTTGCATGTTAGTTTTCTGCTGGAGTTCTTTATCCAGCTTTAAAGCACAAAAGTGCTGCATATGTGTAGTTCATTCGTCATATAAGTAAACGGGTTCTGCTGGATACTGTTGTATAGTTTCGGCTTTAGGCCTTTAACTGATGCACTATATGAGTTGACTGTAGAAGACCAAAAGGACATTGGGCCTGATTACAACTTTGGAGGAAGGCGTTAATCCGTCCCAAATGTGACGGATATACCACCAGCCGTATTACGAGTCCATTATATCCTATGGAACTCGTAATACGGCTGGTGGTATATCCGTCACATTTGGGACGGATTAACACCTCCTCCAAAGTTGTAATCAGGCCCATTGTACGGGTTAACAATCATCAAGTGAATCCATAGGCACCAGTAAAAAACATGGACATTAGGAACTAGGTTTAGGGTAAAATTTGATCCAAAATTTAATTTTCTGTGCTGCCTATACCATTCTTCAAAACTGCTCATATCGTATCACGACGTTTTTTTTTAGTTTCACAGATGCATTTTCTTATCCACAACGTCTCTCACGTGGCTTTTAAAATTTAATTTACATTTAATCCCAAATTGTTATTGTATTGTGGCACATGCATAGCCAGGGCCACTCGAATTATGCTTCAGGGAAGCAGCAAATTATGCAGCAGGCTTGACTAGAGTATGTGGCAAGAAACGCAAATCATATGGCAAAATGCATCACATTGTTTTAAACTTTATTTTGATTTTATGCTGTATAACAAATCTAAAAAAACATTACAACCACAGGTACAATCACTAGTTAGATCATAATAGAACATCACCACAGTCCAGATCTGAAGTTATGCTGCCATCAATTCAATAGGTAGTAGAGATGAATAAGGGGCAATCGAACTTCGCGGGGTGGGAATGCAGTAGGTAGCTAAAGTAGGGAGTTTAGATATGACAGAAAGAGGAAGAGCTGAACAAACCCGGGACATTAATCACCCAGCTCCTCTGGGGAACTGTCCGCATAGGCCCCACAGAGTGGGAGGGCCAAAGTGGTTGTGTGCTGGTGAATTGAATCAGCCTCACTTGAATCTTCAGTTTGTTGGGGGAGCAGGGTCAAGAGATAATTTCAAGGTGGTTGCCATATATCTTTGGGACAGGAGGACGTTGGCTGTTGAGCTGCATACATTTCACTAGTGTTGTCACAATAAGACGTGCCACTCAGCCATGCGGACCTGGTACAGGTTGTATTGCTGCCCCAGTGGAGTGCAATCTGTTGCTTTGCAAGGAGGAAGGCAAGTGCGACAAAACGTTGCATAGTCTGAGGTAATGGCTTAACATAGCCCAATAACACCAAAAGTGGGCTAAGAGTGAGCAGGTGTCCTGTCACTTGTGTAAGGATGGTATGCACTGAGTCCCAGAATGTGCGGATCAGTGGGCAAGTCCAGGCTAAATGAGCAAAGTCAGCACTCTTGGGTGAGCATTTTGGACAGGAATGCGATTGGGCTGGGTCTAATTTGGTGAGACTTTGCAGTGTTCCATAAGTGCGGTGGAGATATTTGTAGTGTAATAGTTTATGCCTCTGATTGTTGGAGATAAGTTTAGACTGTGCGCAGCAATAGTACCATTGTTTATCTGACAGAGGCTACCCCAAGTCGAGCTCCCATGCGGATCTGGATTGATCTGTCCCCACGGGCCGTAGCCTGAGGGAGGTACTGCAGAGTCGAGATATCAAGTATGTGCTATCAGGGGCCACATTGATTAGAGAGAGTGGAATTAATTTCTATTGGTTCATGTGGGTGGTTAGGTAGCATAGCGCGTAGGGTACTATATAAGCGATGTACAATAAAACTATCTAGGTACATTGTAGTGTGTCCTTCATTCAACGTAGCAATAGTTTTCAGCGTGGCCTCACTAAAGAGGTCCCCTAGTGTACGGAGATGAAGGGCAGACAACACTCGCTGCTCCAGTATAATCGAAAGCCATAGGTTCCCTAAGAGGGGAAGGTGGGGGGAGTACAGCAGGTCATGGCCTAGATAACGGAGTAGCTTGAACCATGCCCAGCATGTGGTGGAGAGTGTCTAGGTTTCAGCTGGGGTCGTGGGAAGGCCATGTGGCAGAAGCACAGAGAGGGAAAAGGGAAGAGCCTGTGCATGCTCAGGTTTCAGATACTGAAGTTGGGCATCTGGGTGGTACTAAAAATAGGCAAAGTGTGCCTGGGCTACTAAATAATAGAGACGGAAATCAGGCACCAAAAATCCTCCCGCTGGTAAGGTAGAGTCAACGTGTCCCACTGCACCCGGGGGCGCCGGCCAACCCATATGAGTCTCGTGAGCAGGCTAAGAAAAGTATAAAAAAAACTACTGTATAGAGCAGTCGGAATGTTGAGAAATAGATTTAAAAGCAGGGAAGGGCCACCATTTTAATAATAGCTATCCTACTGGCCATGGAAGGGAGGAGTTTAATCCAGTGCTCTACCTGGGACGTAAGCTTATCATTCGGACCACCTCAGCACTACTTCTATGCAGATAAATACTAAGATATTTTTGGCGAGTCTTTGCACCATCGCAGCGGATAATCAAGGGGGCAAGGAGTAGTTGCATCAGTTAGCAGAAACAGTTCTGATTTGCTCCAGTTTGTGGCCAGACCAGAGAAAGTACAAATCGTATCCCCTCCCTAATAAGGGGAGGAAGGTTGATGGAGGGGTGACGGACAAACAGGAGAATGTCATTGGCGTACAAGGAAGCTAAAAGAGGGCCTCTGAAATTTTAACCCCTGAGCTAGGTGGAATTCCGGGAAATAGCACACCAGTGGAGCCATAGCTATAATAAACAGCAATGGAGGCATTGCCACGCGCAAGTGAAACGTATTCTGTGAGCGTGCCATTTATGTGCAGCTTTGCCATAGGGGCTGAATAGAGTTACCTGATTAAGTCTCTGAATTTCTTTGGTATGTCCAGCTTTGCTAGGGTGGCATGGAGGAAGGCTCATTCAAGAGAATCAAATGCTTTTTCAGTATCCAAGAGCAATGCCACTGCCGGTATGTCTGCAGAGATTTGATTAATTAGCACAAAAATGGTGAATAGGTCAATCACAATTGAGCGATGAGGAACAAACCCAGATTGCATAGCGGAAATTATTTTATCCATGAGGAGAGCAAGGTGGGTAGCGACAATCTTGACAGATATCTTATTATCGTGATTCAGCAGTGATAGTGGTCAATAGGAGGCACACAGAGAAGACAACTTGCCAGGTTTCAACAGTAATGTAATAGCCTCCCGAAGGGTAGGAAGAAAAATTCCCAGCTGTAGAGACTTATAGTATACCTCTAGAAGATACAGGGTCAGGATATCTTTGTAGGCCTTATAAAAATCCCCTGTAAAGCCATCAAGTGCCAGGGCCTTCGATCTCCTCAAGGAATCAATGGCCTGGGATATCTCTTTGCACATATTAGGGGCAGCTAAGAACGGTTGCTGGCTGCCATCCGGCCATACCATGGAAATGTTCGATAAGTATTCTATCAAATCCGCAGCAGGCGGATCAACCCGAAAGGTGTATAGTTGATGGTAGTATGCCATAAATTCAGAGACAATGGCCGCATTGGATGTAATCTCTGTGCTGTCTGCGTAGTGTAAGGCCGTAATATACAAGATCTGGTACTGAGGGCGCAGGGGGTGAACAAGTGTTCCCCCAGGCCTCTCCCCCTCTACATACCGACGGGCCCTTGCGTATTTACTGAGATGAGTAGCCTCTTGCACAGCCAGGTCGTTGAACTTCTGCAGTAACTCTGATCGCGCAATCATGAATGTGTTTTCGGCTTCCGTGCATGTCTGGCTATCAAGATCAGTAAGCTGCTTCTCCACTCTGGCAAGATCCACCTGAATAGCTCTGAGGACGCCAGCGTGCTTGGCTATACAGATACCTCTTATGTAAGCCTTGAAGTCTTCCCACAATGTGGAATAGCGCTGGACTGAGCCAGTGTTCAATGTAAAGTAGTCAATAATAGCCTCCCGAATCTCAGCACGAAACATGTTGTCGTGCAGTGCATTAACTTGGAAACGCCAGGTCCTGGATAACAGAGTGGTAGAAGGTATACTAAGTTTGGCTACAACAGGAGAGTGGTCCGACAGGGTGTGGGGGAGGTGGAAAATATCAGTTAGCCACAGAAGTACAGAGGGGAGAAGGTACCAGTGGTCTATGCGTGTCCACGTGTTGTGCGTAGACGAGTCAAATGTAAAATCGTAGGCATGTGGGTGTCGGGTGCGCTCCGCATCCGGTAGCTGGAAAGTGCTCAAGAGGTCTGTTAGTATGCGAAGAGTGTGTGGTTTGGTTACACCAGTGGAGCCTGCTGTGTCCAATAAGGCATTGCAGGCAATGTTAAAGTCTCCACCCTGGAGTATATGGAACGTCATCATGCAGTCTAGTCCAACCTGAAGGTTAGAGAAGTCTGGGGAATAAACATTTGGAGCATAAACATTAGCTAATGAAACTGGAACCTACGCCTGGTCTCCCTGTACCAATAAGTAGCACCCCTCTGGATCAGAATCAACAGTGCGGCATTTAAAAGGGACACTCTTATGGATCAATATAGACACCCCATGGAAACAGGAGCTGCAAAATGTAAAATATCTGTGTTGGTCCCATTGTACAGCATAGGAGTGATCAGGGCGAGGAGCTAGGTGCGTTTCCTGAAGAAATGCCAACTTTGTGCCTTGCCTATTAAGATACGAAAGTTACCAGTTTCCCTTTCTTAGGATTGTTCAGGCCCCTAAGGCTCCAAGTCACACATGAGTGTCATCACATAGGTATGAGTAACGTGGCGTAATATAGTGATAATGAAGTATTTGGACCAGCTAGGTGAGTTGGACAGTCAGACCGCAGAGTGGAAAGAGCGATAGTAGCTGTGATAGTACATAACATATACAATCCAACCCAGTTCCTCCCAGCCACACTGGTGAATACAGTCCACAGTGAATCCCCAAAAACAATAACACCCCAAAACAGGTAACTATATTGGCATACACCATTGGGTTGCAGCAAAGCTCCAAAGTGGGGAAAGTGTCCATAGCTGAAGGGTGTTACGCGCAACGTATAAAAGCAGACAATGCACTAAAATAAACTTTTTCTA
This sequence comes from Pleurodeles waltl, assembly GCF_031143425.1. Taxonomy (NCBI): domain Eukaryota; kingdom Metazoa; phylum Chordata; class Amphibia; order Caudata; family Salamandridae; genus Pleurodeles; species Pleurodeles waltl. The sequence continues at coordinate 873,895,979 of NC_090440.1, forward strand.
TCATAGGGCGGTATCATCAGTCCGGTCCCATAGAGCAAGCATTTTGTCAGCTTCGTCAAGAGGGGAGATTCAGCACGAGGGGCGCCCTTCCGAGTCCACGAAATTCGGGTGACTACGCGTCGATTTCCCAAGTTGGCATAGCTTGCAGAAGGATGCAGCCTCAGTAGGAGAGTTGAAGATGTGATCCTTGCCCTGCAGTTCAATGCGCAACCGTGCTGGATATAACATGGCATAACAAATCTTATTTTTCTGAAGTATTGCTTTAACATCTGCATATTTGTGACGGGCATCCTGGACTAACTGTGTGAAGTCTGGGAAAATGGAAATGGACATCTCCTGATACCGCAAGGGCCCTTTATCACGGGCCAACCTCAAAGTGGTATCCTGGTTTCGAAAGTTTAGGAGTCTGGCAATTATGGGGTGCGGGGGGACCCCAGGACAGGCTGCTGACCCAGCGATCTATGTGCCCTCTCCACAACAAGGTGCTGGTGAATGCCCCTCCACCAAATAGTTCCACAAGAAGCTTTTCCACAACGCTATCCATTTGGCCAGTATTCATCATCTCTGCCACCCCTGTGATGTGAACGTTATTGCGACGTGACCGCACCTCCAGGTCCTCATTTTTTAAGGCCACCGCTTTCAGAAGGTGCTCTACCCTTTCCAGGGGATTTCAGTGTCAGCACAGCCATCTTCCACGTCTGAAACCTGTCGCTCTGCTCCATCCATTCTAGCAGCTTGGCAGTCTATGCGATCGTTCATACGGCTTAGTCTTGCATCCAGGGTGTCGAAGTGGTAGCCTATAGCCTAGAATCCTGCCCAGAGCTCAGCTATAATCACTGCCGTGCCATCAGGGGGAGGGGCAGAGGTTGCACCACGCTCCGAGTCCGCCTGTGTAGGGCCGTTTATAGGGGCCTTCTTAGGGTTCCTATAGTGTCTAATGACAGTTGCTTCTGCCTGGGGTCACCTCGCCCCATGTCTCAACACTGTATGGACCCGCCAGGTATTGGCGCTACCTTCTGTGTCAAATCTAAAGCGTCAAGCGTGGCAAGTAACTTTGCAGTGAGAAGGAGCGAGTGATATATGCTCAGAGTCAGGTAGGTTCAGTATGGGCAAGAATGTGGCACCACAGTGGGTAAGTATTTATCTGGGGGACATCCAGTGAATTAGAGTCAATGGGGTGCACCAAATGGGTAGCACGTCTGGCCGATATAATGGCGACCCCGTGCAGGCCTAGTGGGGAAATAAAGAGGCCAAAGACTCACCACTGCTATCGGGGTCCAGGTCGCAGGGTAATCCACGGGGCGAGGCGAGGTCTCACATGGGGTCTGGATCCGAGGTCAAGGATTTAATTTCCTGGCGGCACCCACAGTCGCCCAGGCATATGCAGATTTGCGATGCCCCTCGGCAGATGCCACTGCGCGGAGACACACTCAACAGGGGGCGAGGCCCCGGGAGCAGTATCCATCCAATCTGGCACCCGAAAGCAGCCTGGGTGCAGCCAGCTGACCCACCGCATCCGGCAATGGCAATCAAGAGGCTCAGGGGGGCAGTAGCATCACCAGCATGCATTGTGAGAGCAACTGTACCTCTAGTTTAAATAAGCAGAGGCCGGGAGGTACACTGCGCACGGCCCGCCCAGCTCCAGCTGCCGCTGCCCCGCCCTCAGCCCCACCCACGGCCCCTGTCACCACAAGGCCTCTGAGGGCTGCGTCGGGCTGCAGCAGCCGGCTTCTCGTGCCACAGCTGGGACCCTTCATTCTGCCCGTCTATGGCAGCATCAGCAGGCCCCTCAGCAGTCTATAGGGGCAGCTCATGTTAGTTGCACCCATGTGGCGTCTGCTTGCAAGGAATATCGGACAGGATTTCCTGGAGCTTCACGACAGAGCGGCCATTACGGTTGGCGGTCAGGCCACGCCCCCAATGCATCAAATGTTTTAATACCATTACTTTACTATTTTGTAATTTCCACACATGGGAGTACTGTCTGAGCAAAGATTTCAACTCTTTTTTACCAGTTTAACAACAAAATACATAAATAAGCAACTGAACATTGAACAATTAACCTTTGTGACGGGTCTTCCAAAGCATGTGCACAGTTATCACCATATTTTTTGTTACTTTTGCTAAATTTGAACTAGAAAAAATGTTTTTTTCTTAAAATATGCAGATTATGCAGCAGATGCTGGATTATGTGGCAAATGGGGCAAGCCCTTAATTATGTAAAAATAGCCAGGACTGCAGAATTCCATAATTCCAAAGGCCCTGTGTACAGTGTTTTAGTATGGTTTTGAGACCACAAATAATTTCCTGGGTGAGCTCGTAAGCGCTTGCACTGTTGGTATACCTGTTTGGTAGAGTGTAGATTTCTGTGTTAGCAGAATTTGATATGGTGCAACAGTTTATATTATGTTAGTTTTCTTTTGTGAAGTGCAAAATATCGCTTCATGCCTTCAATGTGTGAGGGGAAAAATTACCTAAACACAGTAGCAATTAACTATATTAAAACAAGTGAGTTTTCAGTAGGCAAGGGAATGCCAGATAATAGACCACTGACTTCAGGTAGTTTTGAAGAGAGTTCCAGAGAGTAGGGGGGCCTTGGTCGAAAAGAGTCAGCCTCCTACGTCAGATTTCCTGAAAAGCATTATGGACCAAAATAGAGACCAACTGCATCACAGTGGGTTTATTGCTGAAGTCCAGAGTGATGCCTTAAATTACGTAGTTATGTCTTGCCACTGGTAGCCAGTACAGAGCTTGAAGGGCAGGAGTGATATTTCCAAATGTGTAGGTGTAAAGGTTCTCTTGTGGCTGTGTTCAGGATTTGTAGAAGCCTGCAATGTGAGTACTTGGGTTTCCTAAGGTAGTCTATTGGCATAATCTAGGTATGACAGGACATAGACGATGGTGGCCTGGTGTATCATGGGGTAGAAATCACCCTTGGTCACTTGATTTACCTGCATTACAAAGAAGAGGTAGACGGTATGATAACTCCCAGGATCACCTCTTTGTCAGTGGACAGCGTAGTTCTTGAGGGCAAAGCCTGACTGGGTGGTATTTTGTCCTGATTCCACGTGTGAGAATCTTAGGGCCAGATTTACTAACATTTCACGCAATACAGTGCAGCAGGGCAACTTGCTTAGGTGCGTTGTGTGAAAGGGAAGGATCAGAAATGCACCATATGTAATAAGATATGGCGGACGTCTGCTCTCTCATAGCACTGGCACACTTCAGGAAGCCTAATACCAACACAGATACCCTTGCACCATGGTGCTATTGTGCCTGGGTTACAAAGAGAATTGCTTTTTCCCGCAGGAAGGGTTTCCTTCCTGCATAAAAACAATCCACTGAGGTATTTTTCTCTGTCTATTTGTGCTGCAGAACGCATGTCCTTCCCGAAAGCTCATCTCTTTTTGGGCTCAATGTTCCAAAAAGACCTTGAGATGAGCCAGGCATCTAACTCCAGCCTGGCTTGAGCTTTTAGTGGCTCACCCACATCTAGTAAAGAGGAAAGGAGCTGAACAGATTGTGTCCAATAACAGGATGGCAGTCACTCTGTGTCTTCAGTGGTATTGGGGTAGAATCCATGCCTCTGCATGGGTGGAATCCTTCATTTTATTAATTGTTTACACAGAAAACCATAAAACAGAAATAGTTAATCAGTTGTTAAAACTGCACTCATTACATCAAAGTACACTTAAAAATAAAATATTGCAAATGACAAAATTCTGTAAATGTAGGCCTATCAAAACAAATTTTGTTTTCACGTATTAAAGTTCACCAAAGGCAAAAACATTCAAAGACAAGCACCTACAGTTTGGCAGAGTAGAAGTATCACTATTGGTGGGTGGTACTCCCATCCTGCTAAACTTGTGGGTCCTTGCTCTATTTAGAGTCTTGGAAGTGCTGGGTGTAAAATGTTGGAGCCTTAGCTGGTTCTGCCAGTGTAAACCTTTAAGCTGACAGCAGTCTGCCAAAGAGCAGGTACTCTCAGAGTCTGTGAACAGCCAAGCATAAGAAAACGTACTTAATTGTGTAAGTTACTCAAATGTGTAAATTATCTTTGTGAATCAGCCCCGGAATGTTTAAAAAAGATATGAGTAAAAAGGAGTGTAAATATCTAACTAAGAGACTGCAGAAGAGAGTGGTATGAAGAGGTGAATGTGAGTGACCGAGACACTCTGAAGACCTTGTCACTCCCACAGAACACAGTAATGTTTAATTCACTGTCTGCTTAAACATTTTAAATTACTATGGGGCTGATTCACAAAGGTAAACTTAAACTTGTGCAAATTTACTATTTGTTGGTACTCACAAACTACAAGTTTAATGTTACTAATAGTAATTTTACGACTGCAGAGCCTCTGGACTCCTGGTGGAGACTCCACACATAAAAAGATAGGCCAGTCCTATCTTTATGTTTGTATATGAATTAAACTTGTACTTTGGGAGAAACTGATAATCCCTGCAGTGCTCTACAAGTGAGGGATTTAATAGATCTAAATGAGTAAAGCACATGAGAATGTGTGCGTTCCTTTCAGAAGAAGGCAAACCACTTGAACACTTGCTGCCTGACCCCACTCTGCTAAGCTTTCCACCGGAGTACCATGATCCACGGTGTCAAATGTGGCTGAGAAGTTAAGAAGTATAACCCCTGCTGTGAAATTCAGAAATTCCATCCATAGCTGTCGATTTTTCAACTATCTAACTGTAAGCAACAAGAAGTGTTAAGATCTATAGTCACCTGAAGCAGAAGGTTAGAATTTTTCAAAATGGGAATTATAATCCTGTTCTTCTAGAAGGGTGTAATAGACCCTGCTGCGAGATTAGCATTTAGATATCACATAAGGTCAAGCAGGTCTGTGTGGGCTGAGAGTTTTTAAAAAATGTTCTAGTTTTCATATCTTACTTAGTTTTAAATTTATGGGAATAATACAATTGCTGGTTACAGCAGCGCAAATACGAAAACCGTAGTTCTATTGAGCACTGCCCAACAATCTGTAACTGGTAACTTGGACATCCACATAACTCTGCAGCTGGTGTCTTGGTCCCTTGAGCCATCTTTCCATTAGACACAATTGGAAAAGAGATTTTGTTGGCAAGGTGGCTAAGAGGTCAATAGTCCTTCTATGGTAAACTGAGCTCAATCTGAAAGTTACAGGTCTGAATGTTGTGGAACCCAACTCAGACTTTAATTTCATTTCAAGACCGGAAGCTTGCATTTTGCATACACCTTTTTTTGCTACTCAATGTGCAGCCATTCAAAGCAACTTTCAACCATACTCAAAACTCTAGAATCAGAATCAATAATGAAGTCTATATAAACTACACCCAAGCAGCCATCTTCCTCTTTTCATTGCTCCTTTGTGTCAGTTAAGCATTTGTATTTTCATTTGGAGTTTTGATACATACAGTAATCATCACTTTAAGGTTTGATTTAGTTTGTCCCCTTTCCCAATTTATGTTAAGAGTATTTTGTTTAGTTATATTATTTAATGTAATATGTAAGGATTTAAAATTCCAAGAAGTTTGATTGAAGAGTAAATTAGTTTATTATGGTTTAAACGCATGTTTAAAAAAAAAAAAAGTGATCATTTGTATTTAATGTTCTAAGTACCTCGTTAGTTGAATGTTATTTGACCTACAAGGGTGGTTTGTGACCAGGCACTGCATGTGCTTTATTCGGTCCTGTTTGCCTCCATTCGCATGCCGTGCCAGGAGGAGGTTCTTTACTTCCTGAGCCAGTGGTGTGATGTGTATTCAGGAGAGGCTCTCGCATAGAGAATGGCCGTTCTTTCTGCATCATGACATCATTGCGTTCGCATGCATGATGAGGTCATGACGCTTTAGTGGCCATTTTGCAAAAGAGAGCAGATTGAATAGGCTTGAAGCCTTGGGGCGTCCATTTTAGGAAAGAATTAGTGCTTTGGTTGATGGTGGCTAAGACAACCAAGGAAATCGGTTATAATCGCCTGCAATAACGAGCCGTTTGAAGCATCAGAGTAGGTTTTTCCTGATTTTGGTAACAATATATCAAACAAAATATAGAAAGGGGGAATATTATTAATTCATACAGGATGGATGAGGCTGGAGATGCTTCAATGTGTCTTACTCAGAGAGAGGCCATTAAAAAGATGGTGCAAGAAGAAGTTAAGGCTTCTGTGAAAGAAGTGTTAGAATCAGTTTTAGGGAAAAGGAGGAAAAGTAAAGAACTTCCTGATTTAGAGGAGTAGGTTTTGTCTCTTGACGAGGAGGAACATTCTCAGAAAAAACAGAAAGGTGGATAGAAAACGTTTTAAAGTAAACATATTGAGCAGAGTAAAAGAGAAGAGTGCTTCACTTGGTAAAGAGGTGGTCTAAGCACTAAGGAAGAGCAAGATGTCACTTGTAGCCCAAACAATTGTGTCCCTTGCTGCACAATGGAGACTCAGGCTAGACCTGACAATGGGGAGTCTTATAATGAGGAACTAGATTCATTTATTTTTGATTAATTTGATGAGGATTGTTGGGATCCTGATAATGAAGAGATAGAGAAGAGTCTGAAAGAAAAAGGAATTATTAAGGATCCACAGGGCAGTGACAAGTTTAGTCCTGACAGGATTAAGCATCCCAGAAGCGCAGAATGGTGGCTTTTAACTCATGTAGCAGAGTTTTTGAAGCTCTGGATTCGAAGACCTTTAGAGAAGGAGGCCAGGGCAGTAACGAGAGCAGAGTGTGCACGACCTGTGGTTAAGAATAAAGCATGTGTCACTCCTGATCTGGATCCAGACCCAATAAGCTTCTTGTTTAAATTAGGAAGAGACCCCCGCGAAGGCTTAGAGAGAGCACTCAAGCAGTATCAGGACAAGCTCCTTGATGTAATTGGTTCTTTAGCAAAGATTATGGATATGGCAGAGGAGGCAAAATCCAAAGATGTGCCTGTAGATTTTGATCTGCTGCGGGGATGGAGTCAGAGGGCAGTGTGTTTCCTATGGAATGCAAATGCTGCTCTGGTGGCTGAGAGCCACATTGATGAGGATTAGTCCTAAGTTAGGAGATTTTGCTAAAAAAAGAGCCTTCAAAGGACCCAAATAGTTTATTTGGAGAAGGTTTAGTCAAAGGTGTCGGAAAATATGTCTCAACCTTCACCAGTTTGGAGAAAGTTAAAAATTCCTTAAGTAAAGTCTTTGGAAGTTGAGTTTTTGACAGGGCTGGAGCGAGGGGACGTTTCTCCAGCTGTAGTTTTGGAAAGTCCCACTATCAGTTACAAGGTTGTGCATCATTCAGAGGCTTTCAATTAGCCACAGATTTCTTCCCACAAAGAGGAAGATTTGGTAGAGGATGCCAAGCCAGAGGAAGAGCACAACATTTGCAAGGGTCCCATGATAAGTATGAAGATGTCTCTTGTTTTTTTCCCAGAAAAGCTAGTGGGCGTTTGAGAAGCTTTCCACAAAACTAAAAAAAAATGACAAAAGACCAATGGGTGTTAAAAGCGGTACAAGGTTATATAACAGAATTTTGAGAATTCCCTGTACAAGAGGTCGAGCCATCGGAGATGTTTTTCTCTCAAGAACAGGAGTTGTTGGTAAGTGCAGAGGTACCGGAAATGTAAAGGAAAGGTGCTACAGAGAAGGTGACAGAGGAGCAGTTGACTTTTGTAAGTGCAATAATTTTGGTACAGAAAAAGGACAAAAGTTGGCATCCTGTGATAAATGTGATAAACTTGAATTGTATTAAAGTGGACAGACACTTCAATATGGATGGAATCCATCTTTTAAGAGACAAATTGGAGGTGAACAATCGGTTAGTAAAACTCGATTTAAAGCATGGCTATTTTACAATTCCAATTGCGGAAGACAGTTGGAAATATCTCCAGTTCAGATGGCTGGGGAGACTTCATCAATTCACTGGCTTCAGTCCCCTGATGTTTTACCAAGGTTTTAAAACATGTAGCAGCGTTTCTCAGGGAGAGAGGAATTCATATAATAATGTATTGAGACGATTTCTTTTATATGGCTCAGGATATAGATTAGTTGAAATTGCAACTATAAATAGGAGACAACGGGTAGTGGTGGTCAAATTGGTGCACTTCCTACAAGTTATTCAATGTATAAACATATTAAAGTTCAAGTTGAAGATAGTTCAAAGCAAGATACAGCGCGGTGCTGGGTGGTAATGCATGCTTCACTACCCAAAAGCATAAAGTGGTGTCCACAAAGTGACACCTGACGTATATTCCTAAGGATACCGCAGCACTCCCAAATAGTCCATAATTAACAAGTCATCCAGATGAGTTGGGTTGTGGTACATTCTATTTATTGTAGGTATGGACATCAATGTGGCAAGATGAGTATGGTTCCACAATCACAGCCAATACGTGTTTTGTCACACTTGTGACTTTTTCGAGGCTGTAAAATACGTAGAAACATATTTGACAAACCTAGGGCCTGATTCTAACTTTGGAGGACGGTGTTAAACCGTCCCAAAAGTGGCGGATATACCACCTACCGTATTACGAGTCCATTATATCCTATGGAACTCGTAATACGGTAGGTGGTATATCCGCCACTTTTGGGACGGTTTAACACCGTCCTCCAAAGTTAGAATCAGGCCCCTAATGTACAAGTATGGAGGATGATAGCATGAAATTCCAAAGTGGGGAAAGCTGTATTGTTGTGTGTCCATCCGAAAAAGGAGGCAGATGGTAGACCACCCCCACAAGCAAAGAAAGGGAGCCAAGTAGTCATACAACATGCGAAAAAGTTGTGAAAAAGATAATACCAGTGAGAGGTGTGAGAGCAAAAAAGGAAGATGTGCATGTCAAACGCACAAATACGTTGTTCAAACCATCCTCTGTCAGATACATGGGACATGCAAAGATAGACTTGGTCTGCCCAAACCAAAGTGAGTGGTGTTAAGCTGGTCCATGGAACGTGCTAAAAGTTATTGAAATGATTTCTGGGCCATGTCTCAAGCCACCAAACCAGAGAGACAAGATACACATAATAAAAAAGTACATAGTTATGTAAGGGAAGTATGAGTCATGATAGCATCTTTGTGCCCATGGGTAAGAGCACTCCAGTGTCTAAAATAAAACATGTGGCACCACAGTAAGTAACAGAAAGCAGAGCATAAAAGAGTAGTATGTGTAAGTGAACAAGACAGCTACTCACCTCATTATTACTAAAGGTAACAAGAGGTAAAAAGGAAAACCGGTCAGTGATTCATGTAGCAAATGCACACGGTAGCCCCTGATGCAAAAAAAGACCATGAGACGTCTAGAACCTAGAGGGAAGAGAGAAGAAGAAAACTAAAGCAAGGTAGATATAATAACAGTAAAAGAGTGATACAAAGTCACATGCTAACAAAAAGGGACCTATTATTACTGATGTGGGAAAAGGACCAAATGTAACCAGGTAGTAACAACTGATCCCAAATACCAGTATGGAGTGGGAAAGAGTGTGCCTATTAATGAAGAAATAGCAAAATAATTTCCCCAAAACATACTGTTAGCAATGTTAATGCAGGACAACACAGAGGGTAAACAGCAAGGTAAGAAATATCTGAAACGCCAATTAGGAGCGGTCACCATCGAAGAAATGTGACCGGCAGTTGCAGAGATAATGAGTACTCTCCTGAGCACTACCATGTGTCCTTAATCATGCAAACTGTTCATATGTGTAAAAAACAGCTTCTCATAGCAAGCCCACGAGTACAAGATATGTGAGCCCCAACTATGAGCCTACTGCGAAAAGTCTCTGAAACTAGTGAAAAAAAAAAAATGAAATAAAATCACAACAGATGGGGGAATCACAAGGACATAGCAGGCATAGTAAGTGTAAGTGTAAGATATGTAACCCCTGACATGAGCCTACTGCCGAAAAAGTCACTAAAGCTGGTATGAAACAACAAGAAATGCAACCGCAACAGAGGGAGGAATACTATGGGCATAGCGGACAGGGTAAATCGCTACGCTGTTACGCGTAAAAAGATTGAGCAAGCAACTCTAGGTCAGCTTACCTTGTGTGTCCGCAGAACCGGAAAAATGTGTAATCTTGCACCAATTTACCTTTGAAATGTGCCCCGTTGTCCCTCTGGACTTGGAGTGGGATTCCGTAATACAACATTAACAAGTCCGGTATTTTGATGGTGTTGAATTGAGTAGCACATTTACATGGAAGTGCAATCAGATATCCAGAGTAAGTATCCACCACCGTGCAGGCGTATTGACACCTGCAACTATTCAGTACTGGCCCAATGTAATCGATTTGCCATGTCTGTCCCGGCAACTTCCCTCTCCCCAGCTGACCTCTGACAGTTCGCGGGACAGATCTCTGAAATGTTTGTTGACAAATAGGACACTGCATGATCACTGTTTTTATCAATTCTAAGGGAATGTGCATCCCTCTAATCTCTGCACACCTGTTAGTGACCTTCTCTCCCAGCTGTCCACAATTTTGGTGTGCCATTTAGCTATCCTAACCAAGTCAGAATCCTGCGTTGCCACTTCTGTCTCTGAGATTTTGGCTTTGTCATCTGCAGAGGAATTGAACCATTGTTCTAGTGAATCAGTGGGGCAGTGGGCATCTACATCATATCCAGTAACAGTACTTTGCTCTAGCATTTCCCAAATTTCCAGACACAATTCTTTGCCCCACACCTCCTCCTGTATTTGCCAGTTATGTGCATGCCATGTGGGACGCCAAGGAGCTAGCCCGTTGGGGGTGGACCAAGAATCAGTATAGATGAGACATGTCCCAGGAAGTTCCTCTTTTAATGCTTGAAATACAGCGTACAAGTCTGCGTATTGACTACGCTTCCCTTCTCCTGTAGTGGAAAGCAGCTTGTTGGTTACTGGGTTATACAACACTGCCTTCCAATGTCTTTTGGCCCACACATACTTAACTGAACCATCGGTGAACCATACATGCTCCTTATCCTCAGGGGACAAGGATTCAAATGGCTCACCCCACCTCACAAGTGACTCTTTTATCTCTGGCACCTTTTGCACCATCTCATCATCCTGCACAGGGGCCTGTGCCACCTATGCAGGGCTGCTATCCCCGCTGGTCCCACTTGGGCTCCGTCCTGTATGTACCATTTCTACTTAATGACACTTGATTCCTGTGCATAACCTATCCGGTGAGTTTTAGGTGAACTCATCACCCACTTCATCATCGGAATCTTGGGTCTAAAAAAAATCACATTATGCCCTATGGTCATTTGCTCAGTACCCAGTAGAGCCCAGTAGCATGCTAGTGACTGTTCCTCAAAGGGAGTATATCGTTCTCCAGCATCTGGTAGCTTTTTGGTCTAGAAATCCAGAGGCACCCTCTTTCTTCCCTGTTTTCGCCACATACTCCAATTTGCATATTGCCTCTGAACGGTTACATGTTACTCAGTGTCTCCTTCCTGTACTGACCATACGTTTAACGCCTGTTGAATCGTCTGCTTTGCCAATTCAAACTCACACTACTGCTGCTCTCCCCCTTCTAACTCATGCATCTTTCGAGTCACTTTGTACAGAGGGGCCAAAATCTGACTCAAGTGAGGGATATGCTGTCTCCAAAAACCAAACAATCTAATGAATTGCTGAGTCTCCTGCTTATTACGGGGTATGGCAAATTCTTTTGTCTTGCCTGCGACAACACCTCCCTATGTCTTTAAGTCCACTGAATTTGTAGACTTTACATTTTGAGAGGGTCCTTGCATCATATCTGGATTGATCATCCATCCTTTGCTTTGCAAATGTTCCACAACCCTGTTCAACTGTTTGCACCTGTTCTTGTGTTTCTCCCTGAATCATCACATCATCGATATAATGAGACAACTTAATTCCTGGAATGACATCCAGGTGTTCTGCCTCCAGCCGGTGAAAGATGGTGGGGCTGTGTACATACCCCATAGGCAAAGAAAACATCTTAAATTGTCTTCCATTCCACAAGAAAGCAAATTGTTCCTGACTCTCAGGAGCCAATGGTATGCGGAAAAAAGCATTAGCAATATCAATGGTTGCATTCCAAGTCCCTTTATATTTTTGTATCCTCTCAATCAAAATCATGGTGTCAGGGACTGCAGCAGTCAAAGGGGGTGTATATTTGTTGCAATTCTCGATCGTCATTCTATAGCGCCTATCCGCTTTGCGTATAGGCCACAAAGGATTGTTCCACTCAGTGGTGACTGGGGCCACTACACCTGTCTCTATCAACTCCTGTATAGTCTTGCTTATCTCCTCATGCCCTCCCAAGATTCGGTACTGTTCCAAATGAACCACCTTCGTGGCTGGAGGCACCTTCATTGGGGGCATCTTTTGACGACCCACTCTCACTGCTGCCGCTGAAATTTATCGCTTGGATCCAAATTGATAACACCCATCATCAAAGTATAAAGTCATCCCCTTCAGAGTGTCAATTCTCATTATGCAGTCAAGGAGGGGCATAATCAAAAGAATGTATTCTCTTTTTGGCGTTCTCCCTATTTTCATTTGAACACTAGTCTGCACCGTAGGGGTTTACAGTCCACCCAACCCTGTGATGGTGTAGTGCTGACCTGTAAACATTTTTGGATTTCCATATATTAAAGAGGCCTCCACTCCAGTGTCTACCAAGGGCCGAACCTCTTAAACATTTTTATGTTTCCTGTGAATTTCTAAATTAACATGGGGTCTGTTATCTTTACGAGCTCATCGCTGTACCAGAGTTTGGTCTATTTCCTAATCTGATTTAAACATGTCGACTTTGGCCAAAGTCAAGTCCGGATATATGCTCTCATATCAGCAAGGAGATTCCTCCCCTTCTCTGTTGTCCTCAGTCAACCAGTCAGTATTCAAATCTTCCTCCTCCTTCCCCCTAAGAGAAACATTTTTCTCTCTTTCTTTTCCTTCATCTGGCATCTGTTAATTGCCCTGACTTACTTGTTTGTTGTCCTGTTTATTTACCCTTCTACTTCCCTCCTTTCTGTCCAGCCATCACTTGCAGTACATCTCCCACAGACTCTTGGTATCTATCCCATCTATCTGCTCTTTGTTGACACCATCCTTCAGCAATGCCATAAACATATCTCTCCTAGATACTCTGTCATCTGTGCGACGTTCAGCCCTTAAGGGTCTCTCAGGTTTCATCCAGGCTCCAAGTTCTCCTAACTCACAAACTGCCTCCAGCACATCCTTTAAGGCAGTGTTGTCCAACCTTTTTATCGCCGCGGACCGGTAGATGTTTGATAATTTTTCCGTGGCCCGCTTGTCCCATTGTGTGACAAGCAGGCCACGGAAAAATGATCAAACATTTACCGCCCGCCACAGTGGGGCGGCCCGGTGCCGATTGATCCACGGACCGGCACCGGTCCGCGGCCTGGGGGTTGGGGAACACTGCTTTAAGGGATTACCTGTCTGACTGATTAATAGGGTCATTATCACGTGTTTGTAGGCTGGAGAAGCGAAGCAAATTATTTTGTTTTGCACTGACACAGAGAGCGGTCCGTCTAACAGATGGTGAGCATCACTCAGGAACATGATAGTTTTCATCCCCACCTCCTTAATTCTCTGCATTGCATCTCTTAATGTATACCAGGGCTTATCATTTTGTGGCCAGTCTGACTCTGTGAGATACTTATGGTTACATCCAATGACTGATAGCTGCAGTAGGGTGATCTGCTGGTTATCCTGAAAGCCCCTAAACTGCTCCTGTACAGTGTGATCAGTGCTAAGTATGCAAAACGTACGAGTGTCTCCTACAGCTAGCATTACTCCAGATGCTCCTGTGTCAAATAATCACACAATCCATGTAAGTAATGTTTCCCCAGATCTCTGCCTAAATCTGTCTATCATATCATTTATCTCCTGTTGTGTATAATCTTCTAGAGAGTCCATGGCTGCCCCCCAGGCTATTGAGCTCCATGCTGTAACTTTTGTCTGTGTATGGGCTGTGCATTAATCATATTTTGTTCATCTGCCTCGCTCTGAGCAACACTATTTTTACAGAGCTCTTCGTTAGAATCAGAAAAATCTGTGGAATCCCATATATTTGTATCCCAAGCATCAGGATTCCGGTCTAGCCCTGCTTTAGCAATGGCTAAATTAACCTTCTTTTTATTAACTCTCCCCTTACGCTCCTTGTACTTATACTGAGCGACGCGAACAGCAGCTTTCTCTGCCACAGACTGATAAGTGTTGACTTTATCTTCCAGTAATTTATTCTGGCAGGACAGCATGGTTGCCTTATCTTTGGCTTCAACTAGCTGCCTCACCAATTGCTGATTTTCTTGTTTTAACTGAACACATTTCTCATGCATTTTTCTATAAGCAGATAACTGGATCCAGCCCGTCTGCCTAAAAGAGATAATTCCCACCCCTTATCTATGGGCACTTTTTGCAAACAATTCAACACGAGTTAGTTCAGCATCGACAAGACATTCACCTTAACTTTCACATAATGCCGCACCGTACACCCATTCATTCACAAGAACATTATAGGGTGCTTTTTCCCACCTTGGTATGTCATTTGGCACCTGGGAAACTGCCTTCGATTTTTTGCCAACCGTTTTCCGAAATCCTGCAGAGTGACGCCAAGATGTGCTGCTCTACTTTGAACTAAGTGGAAAAGTTGCCAAAGAATGCAGCACTCTTAGTTTAAGTGATGAATTTATGAAGGGACTTCCCAGAAATTATATAAAAGCACATGAAAATATGAAAATAAGCATTTAACTTGAATGCAGTGGAACACATGTTGATGCCAAAATACTCACAGGAGTTTAAAAATGACAGACAGAAAAAAATGCAATACATCAACAATGAATATATACAGTTTAATATATTTATACAGTAAAGCTAAATAATTAAGAATTAAAATGCATCACTATTGGTGTTGAATTCTTCATCCTTGCCTGCATCAAGCCGAGGAACCCTGGACGGCTGAGGCAGGGATCTTCCCAACATGTTTTTTTTTCCTGAACCATGTGTCCACATTCCGACGAGTTCCTTCAACCTCAGTGCCAAGTTTCCCCACCTTATGTGCCTTAAACAAATTCAAGAGGAAGATTCTAGCACTCTCCCCCTCACTTCAGTTATGAAATTCAAGTGCTGGCTGTACTCGGTCGGCATCGAAAACACGCAAAGGAGCGGGCCCTGCCTCAAAGAGCATTCCAGAGACAGAAGAGCTGTACTTTCCTTTGATAAAAACAGTCCGAGACTGAAACTCTCTTATCCCGTCAACCTTCCACATCCCCATGTTTTGTTCCAATTAGGTGTTTTGTTCCAAAACGGTACAACCCTGTGCTGGTGAGAAAAGCGCTAACACATTCTGTGTGGAAAACAAGCTCGGTGTGGAAAAACACTGCACCACCATAGTGACGGCACCTGAAGCTAAGCACAAAATGGAGTCAGTGTTCAAAATGGAGTTGGTGGTCAAATACAAATAGCATTACACTCCTATAGGGTATTTTATGTGACTGCCTATTTCAGATGAATGATGTAGGCTGCTCTTCTGTCACCCCTGAATGCTCCCCATAGAACACTGATGCTGGCTGTCTGCAACTAATGCATGACTCTGGGCTTATCCTCTTTTGCTCCTCAGTGGATACTTGCAAAGTCTGAAATCTGTCTGGCAGTACACATTTCTCAATGATAATGTGATGATTGTTATTTGTGTGCATTAGAATAGTGCCTCCTTAACCTTTGATTTGCTGTCCAGATTCTTTCTTTGTAGGCCTACATGCTTGATTTTGACCTTGGGGCCACAGCTGCCCGTAATGAGTGCACATCTGCGGACCACCCCTCTTTTGCTTATAGGTAGTCTAACTCCAAAGAGCATCTACTATGGTTGTATGTCTCCTGTCCATAAATGCAGTTTGAATTTTGTCACTTATGAACAGACACTTTAGATAATTTACAATGGCTCTCCATGACCAGTACACACTATGGCTGGCTCCTCAATCACCCTCTGGGTGGACAGTATGCCTGGCTTTTATCCTTGATGCCTGCAATAAGAGCATGCAGGAGGTTGCCCCTCTGTCACTCCTAGATGGATTGCATAAGGTATTCCTCCAGGCTGTCTGTATCTAGTCCATGCCCATGGGCTGCTCTCCTCTTGTCCCTGGGCGAACACTATTTTGCTGCTACATATGCTACCTGTAACCAGTGCACTACTGTAAGTTGCTCCTCTGTTACTCCCGGGTTGTCCCTCAAGAACATATACCCTGGCTGCGTTTCTCTGATGGAAGCATGTAGCTTAATCCTATTGCTACAGAACGTATGTGGTATTTATGTATCTATGTGGTATTTATGTTGTACAAACCTAGCTGAAATGCAGAAGAGCGGTGTACAGCGATAGCTTGTTTCTAAGTGAAAGAATGAAAGTGAAACGTTACTGCATCATGATAAAGTGTTCTTTAAAGAGTTGTCTTCAGCTCTTTCCTAAATTCCAACTGGTTTGGAGCAGTCCTGATCCATACAGGATGTCATTCCATAGCCTGAGTGCGCCGTAGGGGTGGGCAACATTTGTGTAATTTACTTTCGTGTAACTACAACATTTCAGCAAAGTTATGTAAGCTTACACATAATTTCTCAAAATGCAAAGCTGTCATTTACAGCTATTTTAGCACGCATTGCATTTCTGTATTAATTTTGATGCAAGAGCACATTTTGTGTGAATAAAATAGCACAAAATAGAACTGCTGCAGACAACAGCTACTCTCCCCCAGTTTGTTTATTTTGCTCCTATGCTCCTCCACTATAAAATCGGCAAAGTCAGGGGTGTAATTACATGATGTGGCATAATGGTGTAATTCCTGGAATTTTGCATAACAAACGTAAAACATGTAAAAAGAAATTCCTTAAATTACATGAGAGTAGTTCAAATTGTGCCTGGGCATAGTGAGTAAATTGAGCAGATTGCCTTTTTTGTTTTTTTGGACTTCTTTGTCTCCAGACTAATTGTGTCCTGGGCGCAGGTGTGTTGAGTGCGACTAGAGAGCAAGCTAGGTAGGGGTGCTAGTTGTAGTGGCTTTGTAGAAGGTGCAGCTGGTTTTGAAGATAGGGAGAGCCAGCAAGAGCAACCTGTAGAACTTATTCTGGGTAAGAATGATGTGATCATAGATCTTCAGGCCCTTGATGAGGCACACTACTACATTGCACGCTGGCTATCCTTGGGCCCAAAATCAAGATACGAACTCTGAAGTAATTTTCTGGGAGGAATGGTTTCACTTTCTCTAGAAGAGAGGTAGTACTAAGCTGTGTTATTTTTCTTGGTGTTCCTTGAAGATGTCATTGGTGTCCTGGGTGGCTTTACGAGATTTGGCATTCAGTAAAAGCTAGGGTGTGAATCTGCCTTGGTTCATGTCGTTGTACCAGGTTTGGGCTAGTTGTGGCTTGTCAAACAGCAGGAATTCTAGTTTGATGGTCTTGTGCTTCAGGTAGGTGCTAGACATCCAGGTCTGAGGAGACCTTCAAATACAGTTGTGTGTTGTCAGTGCGCTGGTAAATGTTGATGTTGTCATATGTGAGTAGTGGTCTAAAGTGCTCCATGTAGAGGTTGAAGATGGCCGGGGACAAGAGAGAAACCTAGGGAACTCTGCAGGTGATCAGGATCCTCTGGGAACTGTAGTACCCTTGTGAATGAACTTATGGTTGTACACGTCAGAGGAGAACTATTGAAGGGCATGTCCTGAGAATCCCATTCGAGACTTCACAGTGCGGATAGGATGGTTTGTCAACAGTGTCAAAGTCAGCTGAGAGGTCCAGAATCTTTATCTGCTGTCAGGTGGCATCGTCTCGCAACATAGGTGTCTCAGTGGTGCTCTGTAATCTGAAGCCAGATTGACAGTCGTGCATTGTTGATGTGATCTTGAAGTTGTGCTTAGACTGCTTTTGATGGTTTGTATTTGGCAAGTTCATCAGGGTCCAATGTGTGTTTCTTCAGAAGTTGGATGATGTGGCTTGTCTTGAATGCTTCAGGAAAGTTGTCTTCAGTGAGGGAGGCGTTGATGATTGTAAGCAGAGGTGAGAGAGCATTTCCAGAGAGGACTTTGATGAAGGACAAGAGTAAGACCCCATCCTACTATATGGTGGCTTTGAGACAGATGAGGAAGTTGCCAAGGATTTTGATTGCTAGGGGTCTGAAGAATGACCATTGTGGCAGGCAGCCTGGAAAAATGGGTGTCAGAAAAAAAAGCATGTTTTGTGATGGTGAAAACTGTAGGATCTTACATACTTTTTCCACTTAAGAGGTACTGATGGTATAGCACTTGCCTGTGGAGTGTGGGATAGGAGATTCAAGCAAGGGTAGATGCAGTGCTTGACTGCTTTGAAGAGTGTTCTGCTTCTTTGTATAGCTTTGTTATGGTATTGGTGAAGTACTTGGTTAATGAGTTGTCCACCTATTACAAGGATAGACTTCAGCAGCATAAGGTTGTTAGGGGTCTTAGTTTTCTTGCATTTTCTTTCCTGTCTGCAGATGCAGTGTTTGTTGTCGGTACGGTCTTTGGCGTATTTGGGTGCTGAAGGTTTCGGCTTGCAAATTTGTGTTTCGGTTGCAGCATAAGTGTTCAGACGGTTTTCCAAAAATGCACTGCAGTCACTGAATAAACTTTAATAGACTACTAAAAGTCATAAAAGCACAAACATCAGGACATCATTGAGCATCAAAACATAAGTAATCTGATAAAACCACAGTAATATTTAAATAACAACAATACAAAAAATATAAAAAAAGATAAAAAATGTCAAAAAGCACTCAAATAAGTTCATAAAATTCATAAAAACCCCGCCCATTGACAATTGATCACGTTAATTTAGGCAAAGACTTCCTTAATCTATGAGCCCCTGTCAGGAAGCTAGCAACATTAAAGCAAATAAAAGGACTGGCAACCATTTGTAAAGACATCAAAGCTGGTTTAACCTGTACAAAGGAATGATCCTTGAGGAAAAGCAAGATACACTTGCACCGCAGTTTTCTGCAATATTCACAAAAAAAGACAAAGTGCGCTATATCCTGTGGGGAAAAATGGTGACACGGACAAACATCTTTCTCTTCCACCTTGTGTTTGCCTTGAGGAACTGCAAGTGACCAATGTAAAAGATTAAATCAGAATCTCGTTAATAATGAATGGCGCCGCGGCAACTTTACTACCAAATTGGGCTCCATTAAAGGTGTGGTTTTTAACAAAATATAATAACAAACAGTGCCTTTGCTAAGTTCTAGCCTCTCCCTTTGCAACTGCATCAAGAAAGTGATGTGCTGCCCAGCCCAAGTCATCTCCGTTTTTGTTATAAAATTCGGGATCTCAAATAGCTCAGGGCGCCCCAAATCCCAAGAGACCTCCTGTATGTATTTAGATCAGGGGATATGTAGGGCCTTATCTAGTGTCAGGCAATACCTGATAGTGGTCCGATTAAGGTCAAGCTCAGGATTATATCACACCCTAATCCACCTGAGCAGAGGAGCCAGAGCTAATTGATCAGATATATGCCCAGGGTCCAACTCCTTGTGTATAATATATGACGGGACCGCTTGTGGGACCTTCAACAAATTCCTTAGAAATTGATTCTCCACTAACTGGATTTCCTTCATATTTAAAAAAAAAACTAACATCACTGCCATAAGTCAGTGTTGAGACGCATTTACCCTAATAGACCTGAACAAGGGCCTGAATCGGCAACGCACCCAAACTCTTGGCAAAATTTAACGTTGCAGCTGACACCTGTGAAAAGACATTCCTTTTCAACCTCAATTGTGGCCCCCAAAACCCTTTTTCATCAAAAAGAAAACCCAGATATGGGAAGGTCAGCAACCTAACCAGTTCCTAAATGCCCCCCCAAAACACTTTCTCTGGAACTTCCTTGTTCCGACGACAATCGCGTGTGACTTGAAGTAGTTAGTGAATCGAGATGGTTCATAAATGCCACAAATGAGTCCACCAACTGTTGCAAACCCCTTGCAATCCTGGCTATTAAAACTGCATCGTCCCTGTAAAGAAGGGTGGGTACTAATTGAGAGCCAACCCGCGGGATATCCTTACAAGCTGCAATTAAATCAGACCCCAAGTTATTAATATATAGAACAAATAACAAAGAGGCCAGGATACAACCTTGCCTTACCCCCTTGTGAAAACTCATTGGTTCCGATAAGTTCTATCCTGGTCATACCTTATACTAGCGGCCATGAGCCGGTGTAAATCAGAGAGAAAAAGCACTGAATTGCTCTCCACCCTGAGATCTAACAACATCCCCCACAGTGTTTCTCTGTTCTCATTGTCAAAAACAGTACGGTCCATGAATGCCATGTACAATGAACCCTTATTCAGGCGCAGCTCATGGGAGGGAAAAGGGGTGCGGTGGTGCGGCACAGAGAGGGTGGGGCCAAAAAATAATAATAATATTAAAAAAGAAAACGTACTTTTTTCCTGCGCAGCTCCATCCACTCCGCTCCTCTGTCACTGCAGGCACAGGCTCCCAGGCTGCACTGAGGCCAATTATGATGCTGCTCACAGCAGTGACAGGATTGGCTGGGAGCGCCCAGCCAGGTCGCTCCCAGGCAGACTGGGAGTCTGTGTAGGCTTTCTCCAGCCCTGCAACTGTGTTGCTGGGCTGGAGAGAGCCTACTGCGCATGTGTGTTTGGCCGGCCTGAGAAGGCCGGCCAAACACACATGGGCCATTCCAGTCATGCCCGTGGCCCCACCCACTTCTATAAGTAAAAACATAATAAACAGAGTTTAATATGTTTTTACTTATAAAGGTTTTGCAGCTCCTGCTGCTGGTGGGGGGGTGACGGTTCTCCGCCCAAGCAGAGGAGCCGCCCTGGCCCTTATTAGCCACTGTATATTTTCTAACAATCAGTTGTAGGTTTAAACATTGGTCCATAGTGCCTTTCCCTAGACTGAATCCATACTGGGGACCAGATATTACATGGTTACAATGAGCCCACTCCGTCAACCTAGGTAGAATGACTTTACCTAAGACCTTTACGGTCATGTCTATAAGAGAAATGGGGCAATAACATTTTGGATCCCAACTTAGCCCCCTCTTAAAAATGGGAACAATGTCTTTTGACCAGGTTTGTGGAATCCCTTGGGTACAGACCACATTACCAACTCTCGTTAATATTTTCACCCAAATCAAGGGTTCTACTTTAAACAAGTCAGCTGGCACCCTATTAGGGCCAGGAGCCTTCCCACTAGGCATTGACACAATTGCGTTGAATACCTCCCCTTCTGACAGCCCAAGTGAATAAATCACAGGCCTGCCGCCTTGGTTCAAGGACTGAGTCTCCTCCCCAGGATGATCATACAAACTTTGAAAATGTGAGACCCAAACCTCAGGGGAGATTACGCAATCCAGAAAGTCAGTTCTACAATCCTTAAAAAGGGTTCGATTGATCACTTCCCAGAACTTCGCGCTGTTAATCAACACGCTAGCATGTAGCAGATCCTCCCAAGTGCTTCTTTTATTCACAGTTCACCTGTGAGACAGGGTTTGTTTATATATTTTCCTCTTCAGTGTGATCTCATTGCTATCCCATGGGACTTTACTCAAGGCCAGCTTAAGTTCCTTATAGGCACCTGAACACTTATAATCAAACCACTTACACTCTCTCTGTATAACTGTTGTCTAGTGGTCCACTAAGATCAGAAGCCACCTGCCTACATACATAATTGAAAGCGCGCATCGCCAGAGAAATCCGGAGGGGGCAGGAGCTCTGAGCCCAGAGCCCAGTGTCCAATCAGAAGGGCAGGAGCCCTTTAAATTTTCATCGCGCTCCCGCCGTCGCGGGAAAGCGCGCATCGCCAGAGAAATCCGGAGGGGGCAGGAGCCCTGAGCCCAGAGCCCAGTGTCCAATCAGAAGGGCAGGAGCCCTTTAAATTTTCATCGCGCTCCCGCCGTCGCGGGAAAGCGCGCATCGCCAGAGAAATCCGGAGGGGGCAGGAGCCCTGAGCCCAGAGCCCAGTGTCCAATCAGAAGGGCAGGAGCCCTTTAAATTTTCATCGCGCTCCCGCCGTCGCGGGAAAGCGCGCATCGCCAGAGAAATCCAGAGGGGGCAGGAGCCCTGAGCCCAGAGCCCAGTGTCCAATCAGAAGGGCAGGAGCCCTTTAAATTTTCATCGCGCTCCCGCCGTCGCGGGAAAGCGCGCATCGCCAGAGAAATCCGGAGGGGGCAGGAGCCCTGAGCCCAGAGCCCAGTGTCCAATCAGAAGGGCAGGAGCCCTTTAAATTTTCATCGCGCTCCCGCCGTCGCGGGAAAGCGCGCATCGCCAGAGAAATCCGGAGGGGGCAGGAGCCCTGAGCCCAGAGCCCAGTGTCCAATCAGAAGGGCAGGAGCCCTTTAAATTTTCATCGCGCTCCCGCCGTCGCGGGAAAGCGCGCATCGCCAGAGAAATCCGGAGGGGGCAGGAGCCCTGAGCCCAGAGCCCAGTGTCCAATCAGAAGGGCAGGAGCCCTTTAAATTTTCATCGCGCTCCCGCCGTCGCAGGAAAGCGCGCATCGCCAGAGAAATCCGGAGGGGGCAGGAGCCCTGAGCCCAGAGCCCAGTGTCCAATCAGAAGGGCAGGAGCCCTTTAAATTTTCATCGCGCCCCCGCCGTCGCGGGAAAGCGCGCATCGCCAGAGAAATCCGGAGGGGGCAGGAGCCCTGAGCCCAGAGCCCAGTGTCCAATCAGAAGGGCAGGAGCCCTTTAAATTTTCATCGCGCTCCCGCCGTCGCGGGAAAGCGCGCATCGCCAGAGAAATCCGGAGGGGGCAGGAGCCCTGAGCCCAGAGCACAGTGTCCAATCAGAAGGGCAGGAGCCCTTTAAATTTTCATCGCGCTCCCGCCGTCGCGGGAAAGCGCGCATCGCCAGAGAAATCCGGAGGGGGCAGGAGCCCTGAGCCCAGAGCCCAGTGTCCAATCAGAAGGGCAGGAGCCCTTTAAATTTTCATCGCGCTCCCGCCGTCGCGGGAAAGCGCGCATCGCCAGAGAAATCCGGAGGGGGCAGGAGCCCTAAGCCCAGAGCCCAGTGTCCAATCAGAAGGGCAGGAGCCCTTTAAATTTTCATCGCGCTCCCGCCGTCGCGGGAAAGCGCGCATCGCCAGAGAAATCCGGAGGGGGCAGGAGCCCTGAGCCCAGAGCACAGTGTCCAATCAGAAGGGCAGGAGCCCTTTAAATTTTCATCGCGCTCCCGCCGTCGCGGGAAAGCGCGCATCGCCAGAGAAATCCGGAGGGGGCAGGAGCCCTGAGCCCAGAGCACAGTGTCCAATCAGAAGGGCAGGAGCCCTTTAAATTTTCATCGCGCTCCCGCCGTCGCGGGAAAGCGCGCATCGCCAGAGAAATCCGGAGGGGGCAGGAGCCCTGAGCCCAGAGCCCAGTGTCCAATCAGAAGGGCAGGAGCCCTTTAAATTTTCATTGCGCTCCTGCCGCGCGGGACGCGCGCGGGCGGCGCCCGGGCGAAGCCCGGGCCAAGGGCGGGCCCGTCCTTGCCCGTCATTGCCAGGAAGAGCCAGGGCAGGGCCACCCCCCTGACATTTTTTAATAGGTAAAGGCTGCCTGAAGGAAGCACCATATGGTGCTGTGGGTGGAGTGAGGCACCCAGAAAGATCTTCAACAGTTCGGAACTCCAACGCCCTAAACAGGTTCCACAGATGCAGGACTTGGGCAGTGGCTGACAACTATCTACCTACCCGGACACCTTTTCAAACAGAGGTGATCAGCCCTTCATGCCTCTTAGATATCTCAGCACTCCCTAACACAAACCTCAGCAGAGCTAGACAGGGTGAGGAAAAGAGAGGGAGAGTGCTCACAGGAAATAGATTGCTAAACTTTTGCACAGGATCTGAGTGTCCTACCAAAACAAGATGGGTAGACGGAAGGGAGGGATACCTTTGGAAGAAGCAGGCAATAACAAGACCTTAGACGGCTTCCTCCAAAAAGCGGTAGGGGCACTACAAAAAGAAATTGAACTGGTCGAGCGCCGTCTAACTGCTCCCCCATCCTTCTTTTCACCAGCTTCCCAGCCCCCCTCTGCAGAACCACCAGCACCAACCACCCTCACAATTCAAACACTCAACGCAGAACCCTTGGACAGAACCATACATTCTTCGGGATCTACCCAGCCTACGCCAATCAGGCCTACACCCTCCCCAAATCATGGCACAAAGGGCAAAAGGAAACGGGGGGAGACGAATCTAAAGAACAAACGGGCCCGTGTCCTGGACCCCTCTGTCCATACCGTATCTACCAGACCTAAGGATCATATACCTGCCCAAACTACCAACTATGGCAACCGGGATATTACTTCTATCACAGACTTTATTAAAGATGAGTGTAAAGAAATGGCTCCCTGTTGCAGTTACCCCCCACTTTTTGCCTGATACTGATGCTGACTTGACTGAGAAGTGTGCTGGGACCCTGCTAACCAGGCCCCAGCACCAGTGTTCCTTCACCTAAAATGTACCATTGTATCCACAATTGGCACACCCTGGCATTCAGATAAGTCCC
Source organism: Pleurodeles waltl (assembly GCF_031143425.1). Taxonomy (NCBI): domain Eukaryota; kingdom Metazoa; phylum Chordata; class Amphibia; order Caudata; family Salamandridae; genus Pleurodeles; species Pleurodeles waltl. The sequence goes on from NC_090440.1 coordinate 873,920,409, forward strand.
TTGTAACTGGTACTTCTAGTACCAAGGGCCCTGATGCCAAGGAAGGTCTCTAAGGGCTGCAGCATGTCTTATGCCACCCTGGAGACCTCTCACTCAGCACAGACACACTGCTTGCCAGCTTGTGTGTGCTAGTGAGGACAAAACGAGTAAGTCGACATGGCACTCCCCTCAGGGTGCCATGCCAGCCTCTCACTGCCTATGCAGTATAGGTAAGACACCCCTCTAGCAGGCCTTACAGCCCTAAGGCAGGGTGCACTATACCATAGGTGAGGGTACCAGTGCATGAGCATGGTACCCCTACAGTGTCTAAACAAAACCTTAGACATTGTAAGTGCAGGGTAGCCATAAGAGTATATGGTCTGGGAGTCTGTCAAACACGAACTCCACAGCACCATAATGGCTACACTGAAAACTGGGAAGTTTGGTATCAAACTTCTCAGCACAATAAATGCACACTGATGCCAGTGTACATTTTATTGTAAAATACACCACAGAGGGCACCTTAGAGGTGCCCCCTGAAACTTAACCAACTATCTGTGTAGGCTGACTGGTTCCAGCAGCCTGCCACACTAGAGACATGTTGCTGGCCCCATGGGGAGAGTGCCTTTGTCACTCTGAGGCCAGTAACAAAGCCTGCACTGGGTGGAGATGCTAACACCTCCCCCAGGCAGGAGCTGTAACACCTGGCGGTGAGCCTCAAAGGCTCCCCCCTTTGTCACAGCCCAGCAGGGCACTCCAGCTTAGTGGAGTTGCCCGCCCCCTCCGGCCACGGCCCCCACTTTTGGCGGCAAGGCTGGAGGGAACAAAGAAAGCAACAAGGAGGAGTCACTGGCCAGTCAGGACAGCCCCTAAGGTGTCCAGAGCTGAGGTGACTCTGACTTTTAGAAATCCTCCATCTTGCAGATGGAGGATTCCCCCAATAGGGTTAGGATTGTGACCCCCTCCCCTTGGGAGGAGGCACAAAGAGGGTGTACCCACCCTCAGGGCTAGTAGCCATTGGCTACTAACCCCCCAGACCTAAACACGCCCTTAAATTTAGTATTTAAGGGCTACCCTGAACCCTAGAAAATTAGATTCCTGCAACTACAAGAAGAAGGACTGCCTAGCTGAAAACCCCTGCAGAGGAAGACCAGAAGACGACAACTGCCTTGGCTCCAGAAACTCACCGGCCTGTCTCCTGCCTTCCAAAGATCCTGCTCCAGCGACGCCTTCCAAAGGGACCAGCGACCTCGACATCCTCTGAGGACTGTCCCTGCTTCGAAAAGACAAGAAACTCCCGAGGACAGCGGACCTGCTCCAAGAAAGGCTGCCACTTTGTTTCCAGCAGCCTTGAAAGAACCCTGCAAGCTCCCCGCAAGAAGCGTGAGACTTGCAACACTGCACCCGGCGACCCCGACTCGGCTGGTGGAGATCCAACACCTCAGGAGGGACCCCAGGACTACTCTGATACTGTGAGTACCAAAACCTGTCCCCCCTGAGTTCCCACAGCGCCGCCTGCAGAGGGAATCCCGAGGCTTCCCCTGACCGCGACTCTTTGAATCCAAAGTCCCGACGCCTGGGAGAGACCCTGCACCCGCAGCCCCCAGGACCTGAAGGACCGGACTTTCACTGGAGAAGTGACCCCCAGGAGTCCCTCTCCCTTGCCCAAGTGGAGGTTTCCCCGAGGAACCCCCCCCTTGCCTGCCTGCAGCGCTGAAGAGATCCCGAGATCTCTCATAGACTAACATTGCGAACCCGACGCCTGTTTCTACACTGCACCCGGCCGCCCCCGCGCTGCTGAGGGTGAAATTTCTGTGTGGACTTGTGTCCCCCCCGGTGCCCTACAAAACCCCCCTGGTCTGCCCTCCGAAGACGCGGGTACTTACCTGCAAGCAGACCGGAACCGGGGCACCCCCTTCTCTCCATTCTAGCCTATGTGTTTTGGGCACCACTTTGAACTCTGCACCTGACCGGCCCTGAGCTGCTGGTGTGGTGACTTTGGGGTGGCTCTGAACCCCCAACGGTGGGCTACTTTGGACCAAGAACTAAGCCCTGTAAGTGTCCTACTTACCTGGTTAACCTAACAAATACTTACCTCCCCTAGGAACTGTGAAAATTGCACTAAGTGTCCACTTTAAAAACAGCTATTTGTCAATAACTTGAAAAGTATACATGCAATTTTTATGATTTAAAGTTCCTAAAGTACTTACCTGCAATACCTTTCGAATGAGATATTACATGTAGAATTTGAACCTGTGGTTCTTAAAATAAACTAAGAAAAGATATTTTTCTATAACAAAACCTATTGGCTGGATTTGTCTCTGAGTGTGTGTACCTCATTTATTGTCTAAGTGTATGTACAACAAATGCTTAACACTACTCCTTGGATAAGCCTACTGCTCGACCACACTACCACAAAATAGAGCATTAGTATTATCTATTTTTACCACTATTTTACCTCTAAGGGGAACCCTTGGACTCTGTGCATGCTATTCCTTACTTTGAAATAGCACATACAGAGCCAACTTCCTACATTGGTGGATCAGCGGTGGGGTACAAGACTTTGCATTTGCTGGACTACTCAGCCAATACCTGATCACACGACAAATTCCAAAATTGTCATTAGAAATTCATTTTTGCAATTTGAAATTTTTCTAAATTCTTAAAAGTCCTGCTAGGGCCTTGTGTGTTAAGTCCCTGTTTAGCATTGTCTTTTAGAGTTTAAAAAGTTTGTTAAAAGTTTGAAATTAGATTCTAGAAACAGTTTTAGATTCTTTAAAAAGTCTTCCAACTCTTAGCAGAATAATGTCTGATACAGAGATGCAGGTGGTGGAACTCGACACCACACCTTACCTCCATCTTAAGATGAGGGAGCTAAGGTCTCTCTGTAATATAAAGAAAATAACCATTGGCTCCAGACCTACCAAAATTCAGCTCCAGGAGCTGTTGGCAGAGTTTGAAAAAGCCAACCCCTCTGAGGATGACTTCACAGAGGAAGAAATTAGTGACTTGGAGGGCAATTCCCCCCTTCCAATCCTAAATAGGGAGACCAGGGCCTCTCAAGCCCTGTCTCCAAAAATGATAGTCAGAAATGTTGCTTCCCTCACAGGAGGGTCCAGCATTTCTGAAATCACTGAGGATGCTCTCAGTGAAGATGACCCCCTGTTAGCCAGGATGGTCAAAAGATTGGCTTTGGAAAAGCAGCTCCTAGCCATAGAAAGGGAAAGAAAAGAGATGGGCCTAGGTCCCATCAATGGTGGCAGCAACTTAAATAGGGTCAGAGATTCTCCTGACATCCTAAAAATCCCCAAAGGGATTGTAACAAAATATGAAGATGGTGATGACATCACCAAATGGTTCACAGCTTTTGAGAGGGCTTGTGTAACCAGAAAAGTGAACAGATCTCACTGGGGTGCTCTCCTTTGGGAAATGTTCACTGGAAAGTGTAGGGATAGACTCCTCACACTCTCTGGAAAAGATGCAGAATCTTATGACCTCATGAAGGGTACCCTGATTGAGGGCTTTGGATTCTCCACTGAGGAGTATAGAATTAGATTCAGGGGGGCTCAAAAATCCTCGAGCCAGGCCTGGGTTGATTTTGTAGACTACTCAGTAAAAACACTGGATGGTTGGTTAACTGGAAATGAAGTGTGTGACTATGTTGGGCTTTATAATTTGTTTATGAAAGAACACATTTTAAGTAACTGCTTCAATGAAAAGTTGCATCAGTATCTGGTAGACCTAGGTCCAATTTCTCCCCAAGAATTGGGAAAGAAGGCAGACCACTGGGTCAAGACTAGAGTAACCAAAACTTCCACTGGGGGTGACCAAAAGAAAGGGGTTACAAAAACTCCCCAGGAAAAAGTGGGTGACACTAGAAACAAAGAAAAAGAGTCCTCTGTAGGCCCCCAAAAACCAGAACAGGTGGGTGGGCCCCAAGACACAACCCAAAACAAAGGTGGGTACCAGGGTAAGAACTGGGATGCCACTAAGGCCTGGTGCCACAACTGTAAACAGTCTGGGCACCACACCAAGGACACTTCCTGTCCCAAAAACAAACCCCAGAACAAAATTCCTGGGGTAACCAGTGTAGCCATGGGAGATGACTCCTCAGATGAGGAGGTCTTCCTAGCCTTCAACTGGAAACAGGGCCCAACAGGTGAGTTGGAGATTCCAGAGGGAAGCAGACACTTCCACCACCTACTGGTGAATGGAATCCCAACCACTGCCCTGAGAGACACTTGTGCCAGTCACACTATTGTGCATGACAGGCTGGTGCTCTCAAACCAGTACATCCCAGGTGAGACTGCCAGGGTAAGAGTTAACCTAGACAGGGTCACTAAGAGGCCTGTGGCTTTAGTGCCCATAGAAGTGGGTGGCACTCTTAGCTGGAGAAGGGTAGTAGTCAGTACAGACCTCCCCCTTGATTGTCTCCTTGGAAATGACTACCCAGAGGTTAGTCAGAGCCCAAGAGAGGAACTGGCCCAGTGCCAGTCCTCTCCCAAGGATTCTGGAAGTCCTGCCTCTGCAGTAAATGCAAGCAGGCCCCAGAAGAAGAAGAAAAGAAAACAGAGTAGGAAGGGTGGACAACCTTTAGCCAAGGTTACAGCAAGCCAGGGAGATTCTGCTCCAGTAGGGGAGAACTCCAAAAATGGCCCTGATAAAGTCCAACCTGACCCACAAGAAGTCCTGGCTAGTCAGGCAACTGTTAAACCTGAGTGGGTGGCTCCTCAGCTAACAGAAGAAAGAGTGGAAGAAGGGTGTTTACTACAAAATGTGGTAACCCCCCACTCTAATACAGCAGACAGGCACCCTGAACCCAAAGAAGCCTGTAACTTAGCCCCTTCCCTTGTAGGTGAAGAGCTAAAGGTGTGGTTCTGGGCACTGACAGCTGTCAGTGGCCCCTGCTGGGTGTTAGCCTTTATGGCTGCACTATCCTTGGCATGGTGGTCAGACCCCATGCCAAATAGCAAGTTAGGCCCCCTGACCCTGTTGGTCATGGTGGGGTTACTCCAGCTCTGGGTAACCTCTTTGGGTAAGCTAGGGATGACCCTGGCTAAGATAAGATTAGCAGAGGTGGATACCTCTAAACCCAAAATAAAAAGAATGGGTGGAGACATTGAAGAGGCAGACAAGAGGCAATTCAGACTAGGTCCTATCACTGTGGAAGTGGGTCAGTTCCCCAAAGGGGATGACCTGAACAGAAGGATGTAAGGCAGAGTAGGCCCTGCAACTAACCAGCCTATTTCTCCTACTCTTCCTCGCCTGACAGACTAGGAAGACTCTCCCAGCTTGGGCTGAGTCTCCTGGCCTGTGGGCTGGGGGGGGCTTGTGTAAAGAAATGGCTCCCTGTTGCAGTTACCCCCCACTTTTTGCCTGATACTGATGCTGACTTGACTGAGAAGTGTGCTGGGACCCTGCTAACCAGGCCCCAGCACCAGTGTTCCTTCACCTAAAATGTACCATTGTATCCACAATTGGCACACCCTGGCATTCAGATAAGTCCCTTGTAACTGGTACTTCTAGTACCAAGGGCCCTGATGCCAAGGAAGGTCTCTAAGGGCTGCAGCATGTCTTATGCCACCCTGGAGACCTCTCACTCAGCACAGACACACTGCTTGCCAGCTTGTGTGTGCTAGTGAGGACAAAACGAGTAAGTCGACATGGCACTCCCCTCAGGGTGCCATGCCAGCCTCTCACTGCCTATGCAGTATAGGTAAGACACCCCTCTAGCAGGCCTTACAGCCCTAAGGCAGGGTGCACTATACCATAGGTGAGGGTACCAGTGCATGAGCATGGTACCCCTACAGTGTCTAAACAAAACCTTAGACATTGTAAGTGCAGGGTAGCCATAAGAGTATATGGTCTGGGAGTCTGTCAAACACGAACTCCACAGCACCATAATGGCTACACTGAAAACTGGGAAGTTTGGTATCAAACTTCTCAGCACAATAAATGCACACTGATGCCAGTGTACATTTTATTGTAAAATACACCACAGAGGGCACCTTAGAGTTGCCCCCTGAAACTTAACCAACTATCTGTGTAGGCTGACTGGTTCCAGCAGCCTGCCACACTAGAGACATGTTGCTGGCCCCATGGGGAGAGTGCCTTTGTCACTCTGAGGCCAGTAACAAAGCCTGCACTGGGTGGAGATGCTAACACCTCCCCCAGGCAGGAGCTGTAACACCTGGCGGTGAGCCTCAAAGGCTCCCCCCTTTGTCACAGCCCAGCAGGGCACTCCAGCTTAGTGGAGTTGCCCGCCCCCTCCGGCCACGGCCCCCACTTTTGGCGGCAAGGCTGGAGGGAACAAAGAAAGCAACAAGGAGGAGTCACTGGCCAGTCAGGACAGCCCCTAAGGTGTCCAGAGCTGAGGTGACTCTGACTTTTAGAAATCCTCCATCTTGCAGATGGAGGATTCCCCCAATAGGGTTAGGATTGTGACCCCCTCCCCTTGGGAGGAGGCACAAAGAGGGTGTACCCACCCTCAGGGCTAGTAGCCATTGGCTACTAACCCCCCAGACCTAAACACGCCCTTAAATTTAGTATTTAAGGGCTACCCTGAACCCTAGAAAATTAGATTCCTGCAACTACAAGAAGAAGGACTGCCTAGCTGAAAACCCCTGCAGAGGAAGACCAGAAGACGACAACTGCCTTGGCTCCAGAAACTCACCGGCCTGTCTCCTGCCTTCCAAAGATCCTGCTCCAGCGACGCCTTCCAAAGGGACCAGCGACCTCGACATCCTCTGAGGACTGCCCCTGCTTCGAAAAGACAAGAAACTCCCGAGGACAGCGGACCTGCTCCAAGAAAGGCTGCCACTTTGTTTCCAGCAGCCTTGAAAGAACCCTGCAAGCTCCCCGCAAGAAGCGTGAGACTTGCAACACTGCACCCGGCGACCCCGACTCGGCTGGTGGAGATCCAACACCTCAGGAGGGACCCCAGGACTACTCTGATACTGTGAGTACCAAAACCTGTCCCCCCTGAGTTCCCACAGCGCCGCCTGCAGAGGGAATCCCGAGGCTTCCCCTGACCGCGACTCTTTGAATCCAAAGTCCCGACGCCTGGGAGAGACCCTGCACCCGCAGCCCCCAGGACCTGAAGGACCGGACTTTCACTGGAGAAGTGACCCCCAGGAGTCCCTCTCCCTTGCCCAAGTGGAGGTTTCCCCGAGGAACCCCCCCTTGCCTGCCTGCAGCGCTGAAGAGATCCCGAGATCTCTCATAGACTAACATTGCGAACCCGACGCCTGTTTCTACACTGCACCCGGCCGCCCCCGCGCTGCTGAGGGTGAAATTTCTGTGTGGACTTGTGTCCCCCCCGGTGCCCTACAAAACCCCCCTGGTCTGCCCTCCGAAGACGCGGGTACTTACCTGCAAGCAGACCGGAACCGGGGCACCCCCTTCTCTCCATTCTAGCCTATGTGTTTTGGGCACCACTTTGAACTCTGCACCTGACCGGCCCTGAGCTGCTGGTGTGGTGACTTTGGGGTGGCTCTGAACCCCCAACGGTGGGCTACTTTGGACCAAGAACTAAGCCCTGTAAGTGTCCTACTTACCTGGTTAACCTAACAAATACTTACCTCCCCTAGGAACTGTGAAAATTGCACTGTGTCCACTTTAAAAACAGCTATTTGTCAATAACTTGAAAAGTATACATGCAATTTTTATGATTTAAAGTTCCTAAAGTACTTACCTGCAATACCTTTCGAATGAGATATTACATGTAGAATTTGAACCTGTGGTTCTTAAAATAAACTAAGAAAATATATTTTTCTATAACAAAACCTATTGGCTGGATTTGTCTCTGAGTGTGTGTACCTCATTTATTGTCTAAGTGTATGTACAACAAATGCTTAACACTACTCCTTGGATAAGCCTACTGCTCGACCACACTACCACAAAATAGAGCATTAGTATTATCTATTTTTACCACTATTTTACCTCTAAGGGGAACCCTTGTACTCTGTGCATGCTATTCCTTACTTTGAAATAGCACATACAGAGCCAACTTCCTACAATGAGTTTCTAAAACAACTACATCCTATAACAATCCGTCTATTAGCCATCGAGGAGAAACTCGATGCCCTCATTAAACCCAGCCAGCCAATCCCCCCTTCCCCATCGGGTTTGCACTGCCTGCGACAACACCCTATCCTTGGCCCCCCTGTCAATGATGCCAGTAGTCCCCTTCTCCCACCACCTATGGTTCACAAGCCAAAACCACCTTGCTCTGACACACTACATCAACTACCGAAGCTCTCTACACCTAGTCTGGCTAATCTCCCTAAAAAGTGGTACACAAAGAGCGATTCCTCTTACCTAAGGCGGACTGGTGAAATTGCCCCTTCCACAAACACGGGCGCCAAACCCCATAGAACCCACCCAAATATCCCAGTAGATCGGATGCGCAGGGACTCAGGAACTAACATGGGAACTTTACATCTACCACCAGAAGCCTGCCCCTACGTGCTGGTTATTACGAACGTCCCTAAGCTCAAGTCCATCATCCCAGAATCATTCACAGAACTGAAAAACAAGGTTATTCATTGGTTGCATAAACATGCTAGATTCGCATTCCATATGATACCCTCAATATTAATGGTGAGGAGGGTGGGTTGGGTGGGTCCACTCAAAAACCCTGGTACTGGGGACTGTATTGTTATTAACTTTAATGCGCCCTCCCTTGTCGAACAGCTTTCCCTAAATGCATGCCATCTCAACCCCCTAGGGGGGGCCACTTCACTTTGCAGGCTTCAGGCCTTTTACCCCCATAAAACTGCACCAGGCTTCAAGGGGGTGACAATGACATCCAGAGATTTTCCTAGGGCTCAGATGCCAACTGATTTCCAGCCAAGTTGCAATCCTGCCTCGCCCACACTCTCCGAAAACGATTGACTATTACACATGACTTTTCCTAATTCCCGAGGTTCAAGCAACTGGAACAAAAACTATCCTATAGCTGGGAAAAATGAAACTTATAAAACAGGGCAAATCAACTGTGGGGCCGAATATACTCCCATTAGCAACACTAGTGAGTCTACTCTAACTCCCGCTCTCGCCCAGTCAGACTATCTTAAATGTTCTGAAATCCATTTCGGGGGAACAGATAAGGAGCGCAGGGTGATTGAGATCAATTTAGCTGCAGACCCACTAGATCACAGCAAACCCGCAGACCCACCTCTACTCCAGGTATTTGATTGGCTTAGGCCACCCCCTGTCCTAGATGGGGCTGGAAGCACCCTAGACACGACTGAGAAGGGCATAATGCTTCCCCACGGTACCCTAGTCCCGAGAGAGAATCCCGTGGCTGAAGCTCCCCATAACAAACCAGATGGCTTAGATACCATCCTCAGTTGGAACATTGCCGGGTTGGAGAGTAAAATGAACAACCCTGAATGGGGAAAATTTATAGACAAACATAAAATATGTCTCTTCCAAGAAACATGGGCGCTGGAGCCTAAATACAGAATCGGTTACAAAAGCTACTGGGTTCCAGCAAATAAGGTGAATTCAGGGAGACCCTCAGGTGGCCTGCTAATATGGCTCAGCTGTTCCCTCAAATGCCAAATTGAACCAATTGATTTGGGCTGCCCTGATCTAATGGGTCTATCAATACCATCTCTTAGAGAGAAACCACTTTTAATAATTAACATCTATAATAGGAGCCTGGGCAATAAATATGAGTCCAACGCACTGACTATTTTAGACAATTTTCTCACCGATAAATCACCCTCTCATTTTATTCTCATTGCCGGAGATTTTAACACCACTTTTGAACCCTACTCGCTGGCCCAGGAACTATATAAAGATGAAGATGCTCATTGGGGCATCCCCCAGCTGGTGTCAAGCAAAAGACCTAAAATCAACAGACTATCACACCAGCTCATGGACATTACACTGGCACACGGCCTCCGGGCTTGCAATGGCCGTTCCCGCTCGGATCTTAACCTTCACCCCACATTTAAACGTGGGTTGCAGAAGAGCCAGATTGATTACACCTTGCTCGACATCCGCCTTTGGGGTCACATGGTCGATATGAACATCACAGAACATGAGGAAAGCGACCATGAACCACTGATTTTATCACTCAGGAACCTACTACCCCTACTTGAAGTCTCCTGCCCCAAGTCCTATAGACAGCAGCTCGCACTGACCAACAACAGGCGAAATGTTAGATGGAAATCCCTGAACACTGACATAACCACTTTGGCAAAAGTGTACAGGCAGCTGGCGGACCATATGGAATATATACTTCAACCCACGAAAGATAGTGGTGGGCTTATAGCAGCCCACACACTGTTTTTTAACTCTTTAAAAACTCTACTTACTAAAGAGTCGGCAACAGAGCCTAAACAGAACTCTAACGCAAGATGGTTCAACACTGCATGCAGAGAAGCACAGCATAAGTTGCTGAGAGCCCTAAGAGGTGGCCAGATGGATTATATAAGGGAAGCTAGAAAAGACTACAAAAAGGAACAAGGTAGAGCCCGTAGGAAATGGGATGAATCAAGATGGGTCCTCCTCCTGGAATCTGCTAAAACAAACGACACCACGAAATTTTGGAAATTGGTAGCTGATGCCAGCAATGAACCACACCGTTCGCCTGGTGCCTCAATACTCCCTGCAGAATGGTCCGACCATTTTTCCCAATTATACCTGGGGACCACCGATGCTGCTTCCCGGGATCTGATCCATATCATGACCTCCGAGACCCCCAAAATTGAATTCACTTTGGCAGATACCAAGGCTGCGATTGCCTCAATGAAATGGGGAAAGGCCCCCGGCCTTGATAAAATACCAGGAGACCTTTACAAGACGAATCCAGATGTATGGGCCCCATACTTAAACCTCATTTCCAATGAGATAGCTGCTGGAGCACCTGTGCCGAGCTCCTGGTTGGGAGCAGAGATAGTCCCCATTTTTAAGAAAGGCGACCCCTCTAACCCTGCCAACTATCGCCCAATCTCCTTACTCGACAACTTCCAAAAAATCTTTGCAAAGCAAATTTTGTCCTGTCTAGAAGACTGGATTTTAGAAACAAACGCCATCTCTGATCTACAAGCAGGGTTCAGACCAGCAGTCAGTACTATAGATCAGGTGCTAAGATTTTTAACAATAAAATGGAAAACTGTAGAAATAGGAAGGGGTAACCTTTACGTAGTTTTTATTGATCTCAGAGCCGCGTTCGACCTGGTCCCCAGAAACCAGTTATGGCTGACGCTAGCCAATATGGGTGTCCCGCATGGCCTTCTGAAACTTATTACCCGCCTACATGAAAATACCTATGCCCAAATCAGGAACGGCAAGAAGGGTGATCTCACAGAACCAGTGGCTATTGAGAGGGGAGTTAGACAGGGGTGCGTTCTGGCCCAACTCTTTTCCTATTATACATAAACAACTGTATCAAGTACTTAGCAAACTGCACAAATGATTCTCCCAAGCAGGCTGGAACCAAAGTCCCCTGCCTACTCTACGCAGATGACACTATTCTTTTGTCTAAATCACCCATGGGAATTCAAAACTTGGTAAATCAGTTTGGTGTATACTGCAGAAACTATGGATTAGACATAAACCATAAGAAAACTAAACTTATGATATACAGCGCCCCGAACAAGAAGCTCAGCGCAAACATAAAGATGGATTTAACTCCCCTGGAGAGAGTAATGGAATATGACTACTTGGGCATTAGACTATCTGACAAGGGCAGCTGGGAGCCAGCCATAAGGAAAGGGGCACTAACAATTAGCCAAAGATGTGGAGTAATAGGACGCAAAGCTAGCACTGCCACAAGCCCCCCTCTGATCCTTATCTCTGAAATATATAAAGCACAAATCCGTGCTGCGGCCCTATATGGAGCAGAACTTTGGGGATTACACAGACAGATGGATACTCTCCAAACCAAAGAAAATAACTTCCTCAGACACATATCTAGACTGGGGAGAGGCACGCCAATGCTCCCCCTCAGACTGGACCTGGGCTTAAATAGTATCAAAGACATAGCATATCTAAGACCACTCCTGTATTGGGTCAGACTATGGAAAACAGACGAACTTGAACCCTACAGGGCAGCAGTTAAAGAACTATTACCACCTCATCACGGATGGGAAAAGGTACGGTGGCTCAGGGAGATGAAAGCGGCATGGACCAAACTGAGTCTATCCCAGTACTGGGAGAACCCCGAGATGATTCCTGGCAGTGCTAAACGCCTGATCAAAGAACATTATTGGGCAAAAATCAACGAGGAATCTCTCGGTTCAAATGGGTCAGGTCGGCTGACAGCAGAATTCCTGCTGGTCAAACACGTTCCCTTCCCTGAAAGCTCCCTGGATCTACCCATACCAGCCCGTGCTCGCTCTCTACTACTCCAGCTCAGGTACGGGACATTGGCGGTCAATAGCTACACGGCTGGTTGGTCGACTAACAGTTCCCCATCGGACAAATGCATAAATTGTCATTTATGCAAGGAAACAGCTGAACACATCCTATTTTTTTGCCCTCTGTACAAAGGTCCCCGAGGGAAGTGGATTATTCCCCTGTGCAGAACACTCCATCCACTATCCCGCAACAGTCTATTCAGAATATGTAAATACGACACTTCCATACTGATAATCAGCGCTGTTTCTAAATATCTGGCAGCAGCATGGAAAATTCGTAATAGGACTATTCTAGATTTTAACTCACTGTTTGAAGAGCTGTCTAGAAAACAGTAAATCAGCATCCTGTTATATCAGCCTTGGGCTCTAATTGTAAACCGCGACTTATTGAGCACAAAAGACCGTATTTCTAAATAAGTGCTACATCGAGTTATTTTAACTAAAGTGTTTTATAAATTTAAAATTATATTTAATTTTATAATTGTCAAGATGCAATTTATTGGATGAATTAACCCAAAAGAACTAATTAACCTAGAGCATCATCTACCTCTGTCTGACTTCTTAAATTTTTAATCAGTTTTACTGTCTGGAGTTTCAATGCCTGATTTTATATAGAGATGTGCCACACAACAGCTTTTACGTTATTATTATTTTATTGTTCAGGGTTATGTACAGGGTAAGATCCAGAGACTATTCCGAGCACCTCTTTCACCCCACCTATTTATGTAATCTTTCTCAGGCAGCTACTGGACCCCTACTTTTTTTTATTATTGTTCCTTTTATTGTGTACTGGTTTATGGTTTTTATCTTTCTGTACGTATGTATATATTTTTAAACCTTTTAAATGGCCCAAATTTGGACCGAATAAACTATTGATTGATTGAAAGCAAATAAAACCTCCACACCTGGCTGATCCTGGGACAAACAGATGTTTAAGCCAGAGGCATGTAAGCAATGAAGATTGCTAACAAACTCTTCAGGAATTATTCTGTCCCAATTAATATGCCGACCTTGGTCCTTTGATTGCAATGCCCTACTTCCACACCCCATTCCAGGGCTCCCCTTTGCCCTCAAATCCCAATCCAAGTTGACAACAAGGGTGTTATGGTCACTATACAAGCTTGTTACAACAAGGACATTGGTGACCCTATCATGGACATAACCTGAGGTTAAGATATAATCAATTGTTGTGCTGCAGCCTCTTCCTATAAAAGATGGGCTAGAACCCCCCTCCTCATTATTAAGGCAGTAAAGATTACAATCGGCCAAGATAGTCTCTTATAATTCCAACCGTGATGTATGTTCAAAACACAAATCAGCTGACATTTGTGCATGTTCAAATCACCAAGAACGACCACCGAATATGAACCATGATGCTCCTTCCTTTGTGATTCAAGGAAATCTTGCCACCTTGTTAAATGCTCATTAAGAAATATCTGTGAAAACAAATTATACAAATTAATAACTAACAAATGTAACTTCACCACTAACAGGTTCTCAGAGTCTGACTCAATTAAACTAGGGGAACCATGATAAGATGGGATAGCAGGAGAGAAGAAAGAAGAAGATCCATCTATAACAAACAAATTAGATGTAACCAACATTTCCTGCAGGGCTACTATCTGATAGGCAAGAATGAAAATTGGCCATCTTGTGTCATCTTTTTTATTAGTAAGACCTGCAATATCCCAGCTAATTAATTGAAACAGGCCACAACAAGAGGGTTTTCGCTCATACTTAACACAACAGAGCCCTTCATGGTTGCAGTTCTTAAACTGCATATCCTCACAGTGTGTGACACCCTTCCAGAACCAGCTTCTTTAAATGCTTCTCAGCCCCCACTAAATGTGCATCAGTCAGTATTATCCAAATTCCCCAGCGGGTCATATCTATTTCTCAAATCCAGTGATGCCACAGAACCCTTATTTTGTAGGACTACTGAGGCTACATTATCGAAAGGCAGCCACCTACGATTTCGTGACATATTGACATGAACAGGAGAATAGAAAAGGCCAAAAGGAAGGACTCGGATGACGGCCCCCCGGCCCTTCTCAGGCGTATCATTAAAGATTAGTCGTCTGGCAGATCTTGACTCCCTAAAATTCAACACAATGCAATTGCCAGAGTATTGCTTCTTCCCATAACCTAGTCAAGCCACCCGATGGGCCAAAATGATCTTGTCTCACTCCAAACTGGATAGCACCCTCTTGGAGAAAGACAAATGTTTAGCTCTGGGTATGAGTTCAAAGGTTGATTCCACCACCCCTGATGACGGGGGCGGAATATTCACCAAAACTGCCACTAGGGGGTAGAGGCCGAGGGACGATGAAGCCTGGGACCTGGAGACCAGTTTTGCCCTCCAGAAAGAGCTATTTGGGCCCTGATTCCATGAGAATCGCTCTTGCAAAAAGTAGAAGGTGGTCCTAAAGCTGTTGCTGTTCTTGAATCTGGTGGTGGGACAAGGAAGGACCTGAATGACCTTTCTGTTGGTTCTTCCCGACTCCCTCACCAAAACGATTCTCAGGACGATTTACTCTCTGTGGGGGTTCACCTTGGGGGGACATCAACAATGGCTGATCGCCCAAATAGCCAGGACAGTGTATGGCCCCGTTGCTGTCTGTCTGCTGATTAACTACCCGCCTAGCCCCACAACCAGATGCAGGAAGATTTAAGTTGCCATTATGCGAACCCTCCCCAGCATTTACAGAACAATGTGCCCGAAATAAAGAATCTAGACCGGACTCAATTGTATCAAGCCGTGACATTATCAGTTCCAGTTGAGTTACCAAAACAAATTCTGGCTGTTTTAAAACGACCGCTCTGCTATTCAGGTAAGTACTCTCCTGTTTACGTTCTTGTGACGCCAGTTGTGAGTCAGCCCCTCTTCTATGAGGACCTCTGTTTTCCCCACTTACAAGCAGGCGCAATGGGGGATTTTTCGATCTCTACCCCTCAATCAGCAAAGGAAGACTCCTGTCATTTGAGCTGACAAACAGAGTATAGGCATGGGACCCGGCAGAGGTGAAGAGATTTTAAGGGAAGATTGAGGGTGTTGAGTATCAACAGAAATCCCCTCCACCTCCTTGTCCCCCTCACAGCCAGCTAAAGCGTGTAAAACTTTGTCGACTGCACCCACAGTGTCCATCCCCCCCAGTGATAATCTCCTTTCTACCAAATCAATTTTGGTTGCCACCCTCCCAATTACACGGTCCGACATCAAATCAATCCTCTTGGGCTTGCGTGGTGCAAAAGAGCCCTTGTTCACTTTGCGCTTACCAATGGAGCCGTCGCTCATCAAACAGTTGACAAGAAATTTAGCTGGGTACTTGGTGTCGGGGGACCCAGCCCAGCCTTGTCTGGCCACGGATGGGCACAGACAGGCCCGGTCTTGGGCAAGGCACTTGTCCGGGCACGACCTGGGTGTGTCCTGCGCAGCGGGGAGCCAAGAATGCCTTTATACGCCTCAGGGCACAAAGAGGAAAGCAGAATGCGGCCTCCTGCTGCGGGGAAGCTTGGGCGTTGTGGTCCATGCAGCCCCCGGATCTGGGTGTAGGCAGAAACTAAGTCCCATACAGTAGGGAGCCAAGAATGCCTTTATACGCCTCTGGGCACAAACAGGAAGGTGGAATGCAGCTTTCTGCCACTGGTAAGCCTGGGTGTTGTGGCCCCCATGCCCCGGTGTAGGCAGAAATTAAGTCCCACGCAGCAGTGAGCCAAGAATGTCTTTATATGCCTCTGGGCGCAAAGAGAAAGAGGAAGGCGGAATGCAGCCTCCTGCCACGGGTAAGGATGGGTGATGTGGTCCGTGCAGCTCCCAGCTCCTGGTGTAGGCAGAAACTAAGCCCTGCAGTCATTTAGAAGGATGTTCAGATCAGACAAGGAGGTGATATGGCAATAGATGAGTTTGGCCTTTGGAGTGTGTTGTAAAAGTCAGGTCTATTGTTCTCTTTTGAGTTGACTGCAATATGTTGGATGGATGGTCAGCAGTGTGATGGGGATGGTGAGGTCTGTGGAGTTTAGAGGTACTGGAGGTTTGCCCTGAATTGTTGTGGATGAGGTCCAGGATGTGGCCATTGGAGAGTATTGATTTGGTGACATGCTGTACCAAGCTGAGTTTGTCTGGCACGTTGAAGTCATTGAGGATGGTGGGGTGAGCAATTTGGATGGAAGAGGTGGTGAGGGTGGCCTCTAGATAAGGTGGAATACTGAGTTGTGGAGAATGTGAAGTGGCATGTGCACAGCTCTATGAGGTGGGATTTTACCTGCATGCTTGTGGTGCAGGACCTGGAGGACTTATGGATGATGCCAAAACCTCCTCCCTTATTATGAGAAAGGTCTGCATGCTGGCTACCACAACCTGTGGGAAGAGTGACATCTAGGATGTGGCACTAAGCCATGTTGCTGTGAAGAAGAGTGCATCAAGGTTGTGATTGGTAATGAAGTCTGCAATGTGTTGAGCATAGATTACTGCAGAGTGCGTACTGAAGAGCAGGGTAAGGGGCAATAGGGAAAACTTTTGATGCTATTGATGTACTGTCCAGGGTTAGCACCAAAATGTTGGTGCTAACTCTGAACAGTACATAGGGGCCCATTGTACCCAATGGTGTGCCCCCTTTAACGCCCGCTCTGAGTAGGAGGTTAAAAGCAGCTGCTAAAAATGGCACAAAGAAATCTTTTAGATTTCTTTGCAAAAATGTTTCTCCCCCCCCCCCCCAACGGGGGAAAGCACTCTTTGCATACATTATGCATGGCGCATGCATAACGGGGGGCAAAAGGGTTACAAAGTGGCGCAATGCATGCATTACGCCACTTTGTAAATATCGCGATTTTCAAAGCCTAAAGCCACATTAGCGTAAAAAAAAAAAAAATGCTAATGTGGCGCTAGAGCTTCTTAACTCAGGGGCTTAATACGCAACATCTGTTTTTCATTGTTGACTTTGTTCATGAATGCATCATGGAATTATTTAAATTTTTCCATACTGAGATCATATCCAGACCTAATTATTAGCCTCGTACATGCCATGCATATATGTCTGGAATTATGCCAAATCACTCAATTGTAGCCCCATACGACCTCACCCAGCATATCTGCAGGTCTGGTGTCCATGCTTTCTGAATTACTAACAGTCCTGAAAAGTGGTCGGGGATGCAGTGGTAATTCAAACCCAGCTTTGTTCTTTGGAATCGGACAAAATCCAGCTCTTGCTGACTTGAGATAGCTACTTATTACCAGATAGTGCACTACAGTTTCTCTGCACTTTTGCTCAGCTGTATACATGTACTGCTTGCTATTGATACACTTGAGGGATCAGGAGGAAGAGGTCAACACCGCAACAAATCAGTAGAAGGATGATGGAGAAGCCTCCCAAAATACTTGAAAAAAAGAATTGAAAAAACGATGTCATGAGTCAAAATACAGTTTTAAATCCAGTCACCAGACAAGATCCGATGCTCTTGAAAAAGTGCACAGTGCCGGTTGTACTGAAAGTGTTAAAAATCGTTTGTACACTGCCCACAAAATGAGTTGGGTATAGTGTTTGTAAAAGTCTCAGAAGCATTTCTCACTGTTTTGATGTTTTAGGTCTCAACCGCAGAAGTCAAAGGGATCTCCTTTTGTAGTAAAACTGCAACCAGTTTACTAAATTGATCAAAACGCATGCCTTTCGTATCAATTATGAAGGGATAATTTTGATTACATGTCGAGGGGGAGGATACAAGGTTATCTAAACCCTAATCACACAAAGTTGGCTAGGTTACAATGCCCAGCTGCCGATGTTGGTTAACATTAAACACTAACTAATATTTCAAGGTGTGTGATGTATTGGGATGAATGAAATGAGAGTTACTGATAAGACACAATTTAAACCAGACATCAAGAGGTTATACATTCTATGCAATGAAATAGAATTGCACAGGTGTGAGTGACCTAGAGGATTTAGGCAGCTGTAAACACTGATAAATACAGGGTCAGCCTCATTCAAGCACATGTAGGAGAAAGGAAATCTCTACAAATGAAACAAAGGTGAGTTGGGCATTTTCATATACCAACCCCGTGCAGTGACCTGTAATCATGAAAAAGAAAAGTAGTAATTGGAAGGGAAATACCTCTGTGTGTTAGCCATGTAAGAGGTGGATAACAAGGTGTGGGTAGATTCTTTCCTAACCATTGTTTTTTTGTGTTCATTTTAAATTGAAGGACTTAAAAAGGGCTGTTTCGTTTAAAAGTTGTCACGGCACATAACCTGTTTAAAGAGTTTGTAAAGCCCAATGTAATTGTATTATGACTCTTAACTGAGACTGATCATGCTGTAAAAAACCTATGTTTCTTATGAGGAGATCTAATTCTAAGGACATAATGTTATTTAATGAATTCACTCTTTTGGAAAGTATTTACATGCCACTGTTGATAATCTTAAAGACTAATTGCATATTCTCTTTTTCTATCTGTCAGAGCCTTTCAGCATCTTCTTTTTCTGAGTATTTGTTCCATTCATTATAAATGACATCTACCAGTTGCAATGTATCATTTAGTTTTAGCAGGGTGTGGTCCCAGAAGGAAATTAATAAAATCCATAGTTCCTTCAATTAGGGTCAAATGCCCCTTCACAGCTGGAATAAAGAATGTGCTATCCAACGCTGGCACAGCTTACCGGCCCTATACATAGCAACCCCTACAGGTATGCATCTGTTACACTGGGGATTAGGGCAATTAACCTTTGGACCAGGTGATGGGAATGAAAACAACACTTGCATGAATTAGAAACATAGAGACAAAAGGCTAAACCTTCACTAAAGAACTGTGAGGAATTATAATTTCCATTATGAATCACGTCATTTATTTCAGAATCTGAAGTATTTGCGGATGCCAAATGGTTAACAGTGTTAAATGATGGAGTTTTGCATTACTCCCACTGTGTGTAATGGTATATCTCACTGAGATAACTAGTTTGATGTGTGTAATAGTGTGCATAATGATGAAAACAATACCCTTCTTTGTAATTCAGTGCATTTACTGTCCATTTTGTAACCCATGGTGTTGTTTGGAACATTTGCAACTGTAAACATTGCAGATTCCTCCATGGAATTCGTTATTCAGTGTAAACCTGGACACACAGTAGGTTTTAATATGCCTGGCTGGGGACTCAAGCAAGTGATGTTATTGTGCTCTTCAAGGGGTACTTCATTCAGAGTATAGAGAGGCTGAGAGGCTTATTCTGAATCTTCTTGATGTCCAGGAGTGTCTGCTGTACAGGATTGTCTACATAATGCTTTTTAATGTGATCAATGGACACTGTCTGTTTTTCTTTGAATCAGCCAATAGAGGAGGGGGCTACAGTTTGTCCGCCTCTTGCTTCAAGAATTGGAACTGGTGGTCTGTAAGATGGCCCAAAGGCTTGTTTATCATGGATGTTTTCTTAAACTAGTTCACCTACTGGAGGAACCCACCAGTTAGCAGCAGTTGACACGTTCTCTTTGTCAGTGGCGGCTTCAGAATGCTTCAAATTGGATAGTTTATCTCTGTCCTCTTGGATGCTCTGTAAGATACTTAAAAGTTGGTCCAGGACAAATTATTTTTCTACCATCACCTTCCCAGGATTATCTGGGTCAGGTACATGGAACTCCGAAGAGTACTTTGTATTGAGTGCTTCTCCCACTAGTCTTCTAGGTAAGTTATTTAATACTGTGTGAACTCTATAGAGGTGATGGTACCAATTCAGATCTGAACTGAGCACCCAAGGGGTCAGGGTTTGTTTAGGCATGCCATCAACTCACTGTATTAACACATTCTGCTCGGATCAAAATTGGTTGCTGAATTTTAGACATATTTCCAGAGCAGACATCGCATCCCTGTAAACCTCTGAGGCAAATGCATGACCATTTTTGGAATGAAATACATGGACTGCGCCCATGGCTGTAAGACAATACAAGCCCTTTACGACTGCTAGAGCCATAATTTCTCTGAGGCCTTACCCGCAGGAATCAAAAACATGAATCAATTGCATACTTATATTGGTTAACAAAATTTACTTGGCTAACATGGTCCAAAATATAAAATCCTAAAGAGAATGGAGACTGTTAGTGGAGTCTGCTTGGATCTTCTAACAATAAAAGCTTTAACTTTCTTACAAATATCACATTGTCAAACATAATCTTGTGACTTGTTTGATTAAGTCTAATTTAAACATCTTCTTATGAATTATCCTATCTTTTACCCCGGGTATGGAAACCACAGGAGTGTTATCTGAACTGAAGGTATTGGAGTATTTGTTTTAAATCTACATTGTAACCTTGCACGCAGGAGAATGAACTGGACACTATTCATGTGGGAACTGAAGGGTCAGCCCTCTGCAATGCAAATACCAAGGCATACATTTCTGCATGTTGTGCAGTGCTGTTATTTAGGATTCTGGTGGGTGTACTAAGGGTGAAATTCACTATATTTAATTACACCCTGCACTGTTATGCAGGCTGTGAATTACTTTTGTTTAGTCTTAACTGCAGGTTGTGCAGAGCTGTCTGTATAAAACATGCTCTAACAAGACTCAATGGGTAAGGCTTGTGCAGTCTGAGAGAAACTCTGCTAATATTGGAAAAATGCTTGTGTCCAAAGAGTCAGATCATACTGAAACTTTTCATCAACTGCACTTAACCTAAAGGCCCACTGTACCCATCTTTGTGTAGAGCTCTAGTACTGGGAATGTTTGCCTTGGTGGCCTCTTCTAGTGAACGAACAGGAGAAACCACAATCATCAGTTGTCTAAGTGTCAAGATGCACTCTTTCAAAATAGCTGTCTGCACAGTAACAACTCTATGGAAGCAAAACATGCTTTAGCTAGAGAATTTAAGTGTGACTCTTATGCAATGGGAACTGTCTGTCTCTCATTGTAGATTACGTAAGTGTAACCCGAGTAGCTTGGTACCATTCTTAATACTAAGTTAGTCTTGTTATCCATACTCTGTAAATATTTTGTCTCTTGCATGTCTGCAAGATATCAGCTTGTTTACGCATCTATTGTTTTGCAGAAAATGTGGGAGACATTTAATTCATACATGGGCTTCACTAGCTCAGCATAGTATGGCAAGTAAGTCTGGACAAAGTTAAGAAAGCCCAAAAGAAATTGTAACATCTTCAGCCTGTAGGGAGGCTGCACGGTAGCATCTTTCTAAAGGAAATCAGATGCCAATTCTCTGTCCCCATTAGATAATTACTATTAAAGAATGTCTCAGTCAGGTAGACAATTTTTAATTTTTTAAAGTTAATTTTGTAAGCGTTTGATGTTCCATTTTTTAAAGTTAATTTTTTACCTTTTGATGTTAGAATAGTCACTATTCAGTCCATCCCAGTTAGGTGTGTGTCTAAGTCATCATCTGTGAGATAGATGTCATCAATTTATGATGGCGCCCCGGGATCTGGTTATACGATCTTGATTATATGTACTCAGAAGAGGCCAGGGTTATTCTTAAACCCCATGGGGAGGTAGTCTTTTGAAGAAATATTTCACTTCATAGAAGCTAAAGGCAGTGATATGCTCACTTTCAGGTTGTATGTTTTGATTGAGAAAACAGTTGGAAATGTCCAGGTTTGCTTTATATTTTGTCTGTAATATGATTGTCATTAAACTCATGCTGTGAATATCTAAATTATAAACTCTATCAGGAGGATTTATATGTGTATCTGAAGTCTCAATGTGTATGAAATAATCAGTTGGACTAGGCACCAAAAACCTCTGAAGAGCCTGCTATACTATTGTTATTTCTTCTGCACTCTTTAGAAGCCCTCTCACCCAAGCCCTGTTCTGCAGAAGTATCCGTAACTGGTACGGCATGATTACTTAGAAAGTCCTGCTACTTTCTTATTTTTTAATTGAGTTTTAGAATCCAAACCTTTCTCTTCTTTCTTTACACCCACCTCGGTCTCTCATGCTTCTTCTGTACTTGGTTCAGCTACCTCTCTATGTTTACTGTCAGAGTCCTGAAAAGAACACGAAGAGTGGCTATCAGAATACTGATTCTGATCTGTTCTTTTTTTATTTTATCACAGTCCTTCAAATTATATCATCCTGGCTAGACTCCTGGATTACTGGAGATCTAGTTTGCTTCTTCTCTTCCTCCCTTGTTTCTTTTTATTTTCAGTTACAAGCTTTACCTTAATGGAACTTGTTGCTTTTAGGTTTGAGGTGTGATTTATCGGCCTGTGTAGCTAAAGTATTATGACCTACAGAGATATAAACTTCAGATATAATTTGTGGTAATTCCAGTTCATGACCTTCAACAGGAACTGCTGCAAGCCTCTGGAGTATAGCCAGGGCCGGCGCTTCTCACTTAATGTTGCTTAGGATGACTGAGGAAACAGTAGAAGTGTTTTCTATTAATTTCATGCCTTCGTTTAGAGCTGGTGCAGCCAAGTGCTCATTTTGTATTTGTTTTAATACCTCCTGGAGAAATGCAACTGAGGGTGTGCTATGTGTGTTAGTGTAAATGCATGCAAATATACATTCCCGGGTGTTACACTCCTCTTTGAGTGGCACCATTCAGAGACACATGGTCAGTAGTCTGTTTGTCTTTAGGTCTTGTGTGAGGGTAAACTGATTCCCTCTCATTTATCCTGCAAGGAATTCTGAAGGAAATTTCATCATGCTTTATGGGCACTTTTTCCATGATAACATGTCCACGGACTGATTGTTTGATGGCAACATGACCCTGGACTACTGGTCCTACTAGAGTTGGTCTGGTGTTCATAGCTTGTAGTACATACTTTTCCTGTATAAGGAGACTGTGGGCCTCATTATGGGTTTGGTGGAGGGAATTACTCCATCCCAAATGTGCCGGATATCCAGTCTGCCAAGTTACAAATTCCATAGGATATAATGGAACTTGTAATACGGTGGACGGAATATCAGTCACATTTGGGATGGAGTAATCGCCTCCGCCAAGGTCATAATCAGGCCCTGTGTCTTTTAAGGTTCCTAGAACATCAGCGATTTGTAGGGTCTCAGGATATGGGAATGGTATTGAGCCAGGCAGTCCTGGTCATGTTGCCCCTTCGTTACTCATGGGACCAAATTTAACATTCCTGTGTGTTGTTGTGTTAACCCACCAGCACGCCAATTTTGGTGCTCTTGGTAAGTGAAAGGGTTTTCCAATTGCTGGTATGCCTTATAATGTGTAGGCAGAGCTGCTGACGTATAAGCCTGAACTGCTCTAATAGCATCTATAACCTCAAACCCCAGATATGAGTAAAGTGCTTCAAAGGCATATACTGCATTTGCAGCTATGTAGGAAGCTGGCTCTGCATATGCTATATCAAAATGAGATTTAGTGTGCACAGAGTCCGAGGGTTCCCCCGATGCTTAACAGAGACTAAGGCCCTCATTATGACATTGGCGGTAAGTCCCGCTTACCGCCATGCTGACTGCCGCCAACATACCGCGACCACGGCGGTATACCGCTACGCGTATTATGACCCACACATAGAAATCCGCCACTATACAAACATACATACAAGTCCGCCAGCCCAAAGGTCAGTGATAAAATGGCAGTACCAAAACCCACACCATTACACCAACAGAAATACGCCCACAGCATTATGATCCATGAATCACCGCGGCGGACATTCAACCACTTTAAACCATTGGTGGTACATACCGCTGCACTCAAAATACACACACACTAACAAAACTACACCACATTGGACAATTCAAACTACACACACCTGACACACATACACACACCACACCCACACCACTATAAAAACACACACCCACATTACCCACAACCCTTTACCACAACTAACAATTTACAACAAAGAGAGAGACATGCCAGGAGCATCCACAGAACCAGAGCCACAGAACACCATCACCCATACATCATCCACGCACCTCACAGCACACACCCCACACACACTCACACACACCACACACACTACACCCATGGCACCACAAAGACACCCCAGGTTCTCAGAGGAGGAGCTAAGGGTCATGGTGGAGGAAATCATCCAGGTAGAGCCACAGTTATTCGGATCCCAGGTGCAGCAGACATCCATTGCAAGGAAGATAGAGCTATGGCTGAGAGTCGTGGACAGGGTCAACGCCTTGGGACAGCACCCAAGAACCAGGGATGACATCAGGAAGAGGTGGAATGACCTACGGGGGAAGGTGTGTTCCGTGGTTGCAAAACACCAGATAGCTGTACAGAGGACTGGCGGTGGACCTCCAGCTCCTCCCCCACAACTAAAAACATGGGAGGAGCAAGTATTGGCAATAATGCATCCTGAGGGCCTGGCAGGAGTAGCAGGAGGACTGGACTCTGGTAAGTCAACTCTTTACTACTTTCACCCTCCTACCTGCATGCCACCACATACCCCCACCCTAACCCTCACCCTCACTCCCATCACTCCATCACCTCCCACACACCCACCATCACAACCCACCCCTCCCACAACCAAGCCCTGCATGCAACACCAATGCGTGGACACCCTTCACAGACCTGCATGGACACCCATCACCACAGCATGCACAGTAGTGACAATCACTTAGTCAACCAAATCACAACTCACACAAGCCAAAGCTGCCTTGCTAAAAACAACCATAAAGGGAAACACACCCATGCACCATATGTCACACGCAGAAACAATAACACTGCATTTACATACCCACAGGACCCCCACACAATGTCACCGGAGAGGAGGTGCCAGCAACATCCAGTCCACCCCAAGAAGAAGCCCACAGTGATGACAGCAGCTCGGCAACGCCTGGATATGGATGACCAACCTGGCCCATCTGGGATCTCTGGACCGTCGATTACCCAGCCACAGTCCCATACCCCCACAGAGCCTCCCCCTCAGGAAACACCAGCACAGCACCTACCCAGCAGGCCCAACTCACTGTCCCCAGGACACGTCACTCAGCAGTGTGTCCACCACTACAGGGACCCCAGGCAACCCCACAAACACAGGACGATGAGGGACCTGGGGGTCACTGGCAGTGGGCACACGATTCAGGGGACAGAGGCACAGGACAACAGAGAAGCTGGGAGGACAGATGTGTGACAGGGGGAGGGCAGGCCAAGGGAACCGACCCTCCATGAGGCACTGATCCTGGAAGCATCACACCATTCCCAGGAGACGATGGGCCAGATACTGGCCAAGTTGCAGGAGACACAGCGGCTGCAGGAGGGACAGTACCTGGGGATCAGGGTGAATCTGAAGGACATCCACACCACCCTGGTCACCACTGCAGGGGTGCTGACAGACATGGCCAACACCATGAGGGAGGCAGTGGCACACCAGTGGGCCCCTGGCACTAGCCACATCGATGAACAGCCCTCCACCTCCACCAACGCTAGTGGACAGGCGGCCCTGCCACAGGAACAACAGGCCACCAGCACCCCACCCCCTGCAAAAGGAGAACCACCATGCAAACGGTGCCTGCGATCCAGGCAGAAGCCAGAGAACATTGCCAAGACCCCTGCCAGGAAATAAGACTCTCCTGATTGTCATCCTTCTGTCCCACACTGTCACCCTGTCCACCACTTCCTATGCCCCCTTGGACAGTGCACCTGTGATACCAATAGACTGTACCCTATCATGGACTCTCCTCCACCATCACCCAAGCCCATTGCACATCCCCATTTACTTCTCAGCACTGAAATAAATACCCTTGGAATAAACACGTATGGAGTATGTCAAATGATTTAAGGATGTAGTTGTTTAACAATCTGTAGGCATTGCAAATAGACAGTACATTGATGTAAACATAGTTATGACCTGTAATGTGTTGCAGTCAATACACCAGTAGCCACTGGAGGGCACAAATATCTGCAAATACACATGTTAAAGGGTACAATAAGTGGGCTGTGTAGTGGGAACAGCAGCCAGGCAGAAAGAATTCACTTCAATGGAAGGTGAGGTTACAGTGTCTTACCTGTGTGTCACTGTTGTATTATAGCTGTTTTGTTGTCCACATCCTCTTCCTCTGCCTCCTCTTCGTCACAGACCACAGGCTCCACTGCTGCCACACGACCATCTCCAGCCTCATCCTCCTGCAGAAAAGGCATCTGGTGTCTCAAGGCCCGGTTGTGCAACATGCAACGATGAACTGGGGTGACTAGCACAGGGATCCACTGGTCAGATGGAGGCACCTGAACCTGGCCTTCAGGAGGCCAAAGGTTCACTCAATGATCCTCCTTGTTCGCCCATGTGCCTTACTGTAATGTTCCTTTGCCCTTGTCCTGGCATTCCTCACTGGGGTCAGTAGCCATGAGAGGTTGGGGTAACCAGAGTCACCTGCAAATACTGAGGGATACCATTTAGCCAGACACTCACCCTTAGGGCCAATCCCACACCCATATACCAACATCTACTGGGTGGGGACCATGGGCTCACCTATTAGCCACACCTGGTGCCTCTGGAGTTGAGCCATCACATACAGAATGCTACTATTCCTCAGGATATAGGCATCATGCACAGACCGAGGATACTTAGCACTGACAAGGGAGATGTACTGGGCCGCCAGGCACACTATCTGCACATTCATAGAGTAAAAACCTTTTCGATTTCTGATCACCTGTTCATTTCTCCAGGGGGGGGGGGAGGGACAAAGGCAACATGTGCACCATCAATAGCACCAATGATGTTGGGGATATGTCCCAGTGCATAGAAGTCAGCCTTTACTGCGGCCAAATCCTCCACCTGAGGGAAAACAATGTAGCTGCGCATGTGTTTCATCAGGACAGACAACACTCTGGTCAGCCCGTTTGAGAACATTGGCTGTGACATCCCTGCTGCCATGGCCACTGTCACTTGGAAGGAGCCACTTGCCAAGAAATGGAGCAGTGATAAGACTTGCACAAGAGGAGGTATCCTAGTGGGGTGACGGATAGCTGGAATCAGGTCTGGCTCCAATTGGGCACACAGCTCTTGGATTGTGTCCCTATCAAGTCTGTAGGTGAGGATAATGTGCCTGTCCTCCATTGTTGCCAGGTCCACCAGGGGTCTGTACACGGGGGATGTCTCCATCTCCCATTCATCTGCAGCGGTTGAACTCTAGGATGAAAAACGGTGAGCAGATGGTCCTATTCATACATATCCTCAGAGTAAAATGCCTTGCATGTTGTGACAGAAACAGTATGCGAACGTGTAGTTCGGTTAATGTGCCAAGTCTGCTGTGACGCAGTTAGGTGCCACGGCCTGTCTCCCCTGAAATGGCAGCCGCCTGACCTGTGCGGAGCGACAAAAGGAAATGAGGTAATTCCGCTGGCATTGTGCACCGTTGCGGAAGGCGGTCGATGACCGCCGTGCAACACCTCATTGGTTATTATTGGGCCCTATGGGTTCCAGTAGCCAATGGTGATGTACGCCGGCAGTGACAGTACGCACCACCGTGAATGTTACCGCCATTTTCTATGTGTTCACTCACTTGCTACCGGACCTTCAACAGGAGAGGACCTACACTGCAAGTGCTGCTGTGACCTGTGTCTGGAAGCGACCATGGCTCGAGTGTCTGGGGAAAGGGCACCTGCCTTCACTTCATAGGAGTTGGAGAGACTGGTGGATAGGGTCCTACCCCAGTACAATTTACTTTATGGTACTCCAGACCAATAGGTGAGTACACTGTGAGCACGATGAATGGGGCATGAATGCATGGAGTGCTATGTGTGTAAGCCTCGTATAAGGGGGGTGGCTGAGGGGTCCTGGGCACAGTGCTGCATGTCTGGTGGTCAATGTCTGTGCGTAAGGGGATGGGAAGGATGTGGTGGGCCATGAGTGTAACAGGCCGGACGGTATGACTCATACCTTTTTCTATGCATCTTTTTCTTCAGGTCAGTGCCCATCAGAAAAAGGGTATTTGGCTTGCTATCGCCAAGGAAGTGCGGACCCTGGGGGTCTTTGACAGGTGGAGCACCCAGTCGCAAATGGTAGGAGGTCCTGTGCTGCTGGGCAAGGAAGACGGCGGAAGCCCAGCTGGGGATGGCCTCCCAACCAGGAAGGGGTGCCCGTCGTACCTGACCCCCCCTGATGTTCCGCATCCTGGCAGTGGCCTATCCGGAGTTGGATGGGCGGTTGAAGGCATCACAGCAGTCACAAGGGGGTGAGTACAGTTTCAGATTCAGCAAATTGCGTGTGTTGAGGTGTTATTTGGGTGGGGGGGTGGGTCTGTGGGTGCCCCTAGGCCAGGACAAACATGGCAGGGTAGGTTCCATGATGGGCAGGGTCTGATGCACTCCAACCCCAAATATGCTAGTGGGCATCTCCTACTGGGCAGGGTCCTGTGGGTTTCAGGTGTGCTGCTATTGGCATTAGGCATTGTACTCCATGGCCTGGGGACTAGCATTGTAACTGGTAGTGCATGGCCTAGTGCATAGGGCTGTTCCCTGTGTGTTTTGTACGCCAACGGTGATGTTGTTGCTGGCATTGACCAAGTGTATCCTCTGTCTCTCCCCCCCACCTTTTTGTTTTGTCACCCTGTCCTTGTGTGCGAGCATCATCTGGCGGAGGAGCAGAGGCACAGGCGACGGAGGAAGCTGCATCCCACATGGGCCATGAGGCCGAATCCACCGACGGTGAGGGCACCAGTGGGATGGAGGGGAGCACCACGGCGGAGACTGGAGGGGACAGTTCTGACAGCGACACCTCCTCCAATGGAAGCTCCCTGACGGACACCTCTGTGGCCACCTCAACTACAGGTACAGCCACCACCCCGCGTAGCAGCACTGCCTTCCCAGCAGCCCCTCAGCGTGTTTTCCGTGCTCGCTCACCCAGGAGGGTGGGCATCTCCTTCGTCCCAGGCACCTCAGGCACTGCCCCAGTCAGCCCTGCTGCCCTCAGTGAGGAGGCTATTGACCTCCTTTGATCCATGTCTGTTGGGCAGTCAACCATACTGAATGCCATCCAGGGTCTGGCAGGGCATTTGCAACAAACAATTGCATTCCTGGAGGGCATTCACTCTGGCGTGGCGGCCCAACAGAGATCATTCCAGGCTCTGGCCAACTCCCTGATGGCAGCCATTGTCCCTGTCTCTAACCTCCCCCCTCCGACTTCCTCTACTCAGTCCCATTCCCCTCAACCCCAGCCTATCCCAAGCACACCTTTAGACCAGCATGCACCCAAATCAACACACAGAAGTGGCTCAGGCAAACACAAGCACCACACTTCATTCCACAGGCACTCACACAAGCACCATCCAGATGCAGACACACCAACATCCACTGCCTCCACTGTGTCCCCCTCCTCCTCCTCGTCCACCTCCCTCCCAATAGCGTCTCCACTCACACCTGCATTCACTACATCCACACCCACTGCCTCCATCACCATCACGCCTATCACTACACGCTCCTAACTGGCAGTCAACACCTCCACATCCATGCACATGTCCCCGTGTCCTCTCCCACTGTGTCTGTGCTCCCCTCCTCCCCAAGTACACAAACGCAAGCACTCAGACACCCAAAAGCCATCCACCTCACGACAGCATCCAGCCCATGCACCTGCACCCAAACACAGCAGACAAACACCTCCTACCACTACTCCCTCTTCCTCCACTCCCAAACCTTCACCCTCTTCCAGTCCCACTGTCCCTAAAAAGCTTTTCCTCTCCACCCTTGACCTATTCCCTGCCCCTCCACCCCCCGTCCTTCACTTTGTGCCAGGGTGGTCAGGACCCAGGCTAGCACCTCAGCCACCCAGTCCACGGCCACTGTCATTTCTGCAGCGACTGCAGCTATGAGAGGCTCCGAGAGGATCCACTCACCCCCTCCTTGCCAGGATGAAGCACACTGGGCACTATGCCCCCTCCAGAACCAGTGGAAGAAGGCATCCACTTGAGACACTCTGGCTTTGCACTTCCCAGGACCAAGCAGTGGGCAAACCATCCACTAGAGAGGCTGTGGCTTTGCACTCCCTAGGACCAAGCAGTGCCACCCACTTGAGAGACTGTGGCTTTGCACTCCCCAGGACCAAGAAGTGGGCAAACCACCCACTAGATAGACTGTGGCTTTGCACTCCCCAGGTCCAAGCAGTGGGCAAACCATCCACTAGAGAGACTGGCTTTGCACTCCCCAGGACCAAGCAGTGGCAAACCACCCACTTGACAGACTCTGGCTTTGCACTCCACAGGACCAAGCAGTGGGCAAACCACCCACTTGAGAGACTGTGGCTTTGCACTCCCCAGGACCAAGCAGTGGGCAAACCACCCACTTGAGTGACTGTGCACTCCCCAGGACAGAGTGCTGGCATGTGGCCCCCTCCAGGAGCAGTGGCGTTATACCATATTCCGGCTGAGGTGCCCCCCCTTCCCCTTCCCCCTGAGGTGCCTATGTATTTTCGACCTGATGCCCCAGCAGTGTTCTCGCCGTATTGAGGCAGGAGTCAAGTGGGGCCTTGGCCTATGTGATATGGCACTGTGGGCCATGGACAATTTGGACTGGGCAGTGTCTCTCCATTTGTATATATTGTAGATACTATTTGTGCTTTGAGGACGTATTTCTCAAAATTTATATTATTACACTGACTTTACTCATTTCCTTTTGTCCTTGCGTTATTCCTGAGGGTCACGGGTGGATTTGTAATGTTGTTGCATCTGTTTTTGTATGGTGTTGGGGGTGGGTGGGGGTGTTGCGTGTGTCACTCTCTTTTTCCTCCCCCCCTTCCTTGTGTGCTAGGTGCGGTACTCACTGTGGTCGTCTTCGCTGCCGTTTGTGTTCCTGGTGTATGAGGAGGTATACCAGCATGGGAAACACATGTAGTTCGGGCTCCATGGCATCGTAGTTCTTCCTTGAGTGTCCAGAGGTGAGTCGTTTCCCTTCTGTGTACTGTTTCCACCATGCTTTGGAGGGCGTTAGTACCGTCCCGGAAAAGCTGGCGGATTGGCTTGTTGTAATAGGGTGGGCGGTACACTGTCTTCCGCCTGGCTGTTGGCGGTTACCGCCGTGGTGCTTGTTGCTACCGCCGTGGCGGTCGGAGTGTTAAAGTGGCTGTCTGTGTTGGCGGTTTCCACCGTGGTCATAATTCAATTTTTTTTACTGCGGCCTGTTGCCGGTATTACCGCCACTTTATCACCAACTGCCAGGGTTGTAATGAGGGCCTAAAGTAGATAATACTAATGCTCTGTTTTGTGGTAGTGTGGTTGAGCATTTAGGCTTACCAGAGGGTATTTCAAAGCATTTGTTGTACACACACAGTCGAGAAATGAGGCACACACTCAATGACTAACTCCAGGCCAATGTATTTATAATGGAAAAATATATTTTGTTACTTTATTTCTAGAACTCAAAGAATCTTTTTGCAGGTAAGTACATTTGCAAGTAAGTATCCAGCATATGTATCAAAGACACTTTGTTGAGATTTGGCAAATAAAACGTTTTAGAGGAAAGTAACACTTTTCACTTTCAAAAGTTGACAGTGCAATTTTTAGAACAGTCCTGGGGAGAAAGGGGGGGTGTTAGTGCAGTTGTGAGGTAAGTACTCGACTTACAGTTCCAGTCTCCGGGGGTTAGGATGTGCACTGGTTGGGGTTCAGGATGACCCTAAACTTACACCACCAGCAACACGGGCCGGCCAGGTGCAGAGGTCAAAGTTGAAGGTAGATTTAGAATGGGATCCTAAGGAGTCTGGGGGCACTCGAAAACTGATCTGCTGGCAGGTAAGAACCCGTGACTGCGAAGGGCAGACCTCAGGGGTTAAGGTGAGCACTGGGAGGCCAAAGGTCAGCACCAAACACAAACCCTCGCAGCACAAGTGCGGCCGGGTGCAAGGTGCAAACACAGCGTCAGGTTCCCAATGCTTTTCAATAGGGGGACCCAGGGGATCCCAGAGATGCTGCAGGCTGGGTCCGGGGGTTCGTTCTGGGTAACCACAGGCTGGACAAAGAGGAGGGCTGCCTGCTGAACATTGCTGGACCAGTGGTCCGATTCCCTAGGGGCTGCGGGTGCAGGGGTACCTTAAGGCATCTGGAATCTTCGTCCGGTTCTCTCGCGGTCAGTGGTGTCCTCCAGATTTAGGCTGCAGGTGTCATGTTGGCCAGGAGGGATCAACCCAGGGGACACAAAGGGTCAGCATCACCTGGGGACCTGCGCTGGACCAGTGGGCCATCTGGACTCGGACCGTGGGTGTCGACTGCAGAGTGGGCAGGACTCACAGATCCAGGGAGGTTCTGGAGTCCTTCTTAGAATTTCTTGTGGACAGAGCCGTTGTCCTTGGGAGTTCTTGGTCCCCTGGTGGGCAGGCAGTCCTCTGGGAGTTTGGAGAGGTCGCTGGTCCTGCAGGATGCGTCGCCTTTTTGGAGCAGGGCTTTAGAAGCTGCAGTTAGGCCAGTAGGGCTGGGGCCAAGTCAGTTGGGGTCTGGAGTCTTCTCTGCTGGGGTCGGCTTAGCAGTCCTTCTTCTTGCTTCTTTCTTCTTCTTGTTGAGGTTGCCAGGAATCTGGTGAGCTAGGTTCAGGGTTGCCCCCTAAAAATACTAGATTTAGGGGTGTTACAGGGGTCAGAGGGCAGTAGCCAATGGCTACTGTCCCTGAGGATGGCTACACCCTTCCTGTGGCCACTCCCTTAGGGGAGGGGGGCACATTCCTAACCCTATTGGTCCATGTCCTTCAAACCAAGATGGAAGATTCTGCAGGACGAAGATCACTTCTGCTTTGGACACCTTAGGGGTGGTCCTAGCAGGAGTGGTCACTCCTCCCTGTTTTTCCTAATGTTCCCACCAGACGTGCAGCCAAAAGTGGGGCTTCGTTCATGGGGGCGGGCATCTCGACTAGCTGGAGTGCACTGGGGCACTGTAACAGGAGGCCTGAGCCTTTGAGGCTCACTGCCAAGTGTTACAGTTCCTGCACAAAGAGAGGTGTGAAGCACCTTCACCCAGAGCAGGCTTTGTTTCTGACTCGCGAGGGCACAAAGGCCCTCATCCCATGGGGTCCGAAACTCGTCTTTTAGTGGCAGGCTGGCACAGACTGGTCATCCTTACACTAAAGAGTTGGGTAAAATACAGGGGGCATCTCTGAGATGCCCTCTAGGTGCACTGTACAATAAATCCAACTCTGGCATCAGAGTGGGTTTACTGTGCTGAGAAGTTTGATAACAAACTTCCCAGCCTTCAGTAAAGCCATCATGGAGCTGTGGGGTTCGTATTGACAAACTCCCAGCCCATGTATTTAATATGGCCACACTGCACTTACAATGTCTAAGAATGGACTTAGATGCTGTAGGAGCATATTCCTCATGCAGCTATGCCCTCACTTGTGGTATAGTGCACCCTGCCTTAGGGGTGTAAGGCCTGCTAGATGGGTAACTAACTTATGCCACATGCAGTGGTTGGTGGGCATGACACCCTAAGAGGAATGCCAGATCGACTTTACCTTTTTCTCCCCACCAGTACACACAAGCTGCAATGGCAGTGTGCATGTGCTTGGTGAGGGGTCCCTTAGGGGGGCGCAATACATGCTGCAGCCATTAAGGACCCTTCCTGGCCACAGAGCCCTTGGTTCCACTGGTACCTTTTACAAAGGACTTAGCTGTGTGCCAAGGGTGTGCCAATTGTGGGAACAATAGTACAATTTTAGAGAAATAACATTGATGCTGGGACCTGGTTAGAAGGATCCCAGCACACTCTCTGTCAAGTCAGCATCAATATGAGGCAGAAAGTGGGAGAGTAACCATGCCAAAAGGGGGAATTTCTTACAAGCTATTACAAATGTAACTCCCCTTGATAAAGGGGAAACTTCTATTCTTGAGATGTTGATTGAATGTATCTCTGTAATTAACTCCTATTGTAATTGGAGGAGCCACCATTTTAATTGAAAATATCCAATAAAACATGAAATTCAAAAACATAGAAAACCAGAGATGGGAAATAACCTTTTAAGAGTCAGGCTTGACTGTAAATATGTGCTTCCTTTTCTGTAGAAGGTAGCCATGATTAAAATGGACATCTCCGTAGACCTGTAATGATGGTTCTTTTGATTGTGCATATTCAAAGACTACTCAAGAGTAACAAAAATCAAAAATCGCGACATGTTATGCAACCTAGGGCTCTGGCCTAGGTCTAGGAGGCCTAGACTAATTTCAGACCATCATCTCTTGAGCAGGAAAGTCTAGGTTATTGTAGGCCCACACAACCCCACTAAGCATACCTGGTGGTGCCTGTGCTGTCTGGATTACTAATAGTAACAATGAGCCACTAGCACATGGTGCTGATATTTGATTTAAAAAAATAAAAGGTTAGATTGGGAGTTCTTTCTTCACTGTCAGCTGAGGTGTTTTGCAAGCTACAGATTGTGTGCCATTACGCCAAATGGATGGATGGGCCTACAGAATATAGACTGGGTATATCTTCCAATCTGATGATCGTTCTATTCCAAACACTTCTATAGATGACTTTTATACTCATGTTAGACATAAATGTAACTGGTTTTGTACAACTTTTTTAATGAAAAGCGACCCACAAAAATGCACATCATAAACACCAGGGCCCCAAGTAGACGTCATGCAATGCAGTGCAGCAAGTAAAGTTGCTGAGCTGCATTACGTGAACTGGAGAAAGCAGAACAGTGCCACACCTATTAAGATGTGGTGCTGATCTGCTTTCTCGCTGCACTGGTGAACATTTGGATACCATGCGCCAACGTAGATACCCTTGCGCCATAGCACAATGGCGTCAGTGTGGTGGGAAACATAGGTTTTGTCCCAGATTTACTAACAAATCACACAACACAGTGCAGAAAGTAAAGTTGCAGTGCTGAGTGAACAGTAGAGAGCAGAATTATGCCATATCTATTAACAATGCAGTCATCCTTGCACCATAGTGGAAGGATGTTTTTTTTGTGTCAAGCATAGCTTTTTTACAGGAAGGGTTCCCTTTCTGTACAAAAACTGTGCTTTAAAGTATTTCCCTCTTTGTATGTGTGCTGTAGTATGCAATTAAATAGATCAGCGATACAAAGCGGCTTCAGAGAGCCAAAAGAGGGTGCTCTGGGGACTGGTCTTCATGAGACATGTGAAGCGCCGCTTGCTATATGGAGACATTTGTTTATAGGTTCTCTTTTTAGTTCAAGCAGAAAAGCATATTTTATATATTTGCACAGATATTCTCTGTTTACATTAGGCAGAGACGAATGCATTGCCTCACCTGCTTTTCCTGGCTCTATTTTTTGGGCCATTCCACAGGACAATGGCTGAGCCAGGCTCACGGTTTACTTTATTTGCCCACCTTTAGTGTGGAGAGGTTACAGCAGCTTGCCTGGGTGTTAACAGGATGTCCTGCGCAATAAACTTCCTATGCATACCTATCAACCAGGACTCTCTCATATGAGGGTGAGGATAGATGTTTAAAAGGGTGATTCCACTGAGTTCAATGGAGCAAAACACATTTTTGGAGGGCAAAATATGCATGCAAAACGGATGAACCAATGGAAGTCTATGGAAGAATTTCAATTTTAGGAAGGTGTGTATTATTAAAAAAGGAGTGATACTTGCCTAAATGAAGGTGAGTTGG
The DNA here is from genome assembly GCF_031143425.1 of Pleurodeles waltl. Classification (NCBI taxonomy): domain Eukaryota; kingdom Metazoa; phylum Chordata; class Amphibia; order Caudata; family Salamandridae; genus Pleurodeles; species Pleurodeles waltl. The sequence goes on from NC_090440.1 coordinate 873,956,239, forward strand.
AAGGTATGCCTGGGCTTGAACATCCAGTGTGCTGACTGGAAGGGTGTCAGAGTTTAACTATGGTTGGGTGCCGCTGGCTGGACATTGGAAAATTTCAGGTTGCCCAAGCAAATTGAAGTTCCCTGACAGGTACCGCCTACCTGGGTGTTGTGAAAACCTTTGCCCATCCCCCAGAAAGTACACACTGGCCGGTAGGACTTTGTGGAAGCTACCTGCTTTACCCAGGAGGGATGCTATACTTTCATTTAGACAACCATAACAAAACTGAGCAAGACTGCCATACTTTCAGCAGAGAAAGACTGTACCATATCACCATTGCTACTATATTTTAAATTGGACAGTAAAGCATGCCAACAATGACTTCCAATTTAGGCTGGAGACTCCTGACTTAGCTACTGCTCAGGTTATTGTAGCTTTCTCCTGCTTAAAATACCTCTTCTCAGTTGGGTCCTATGTGGTGCAGGCAAACTGAAGGACCACACAGACATCTGTAATGTTTAACCATGGAGTGAAACCATGTGTGCCAAACTCCCTTTTATGTACAAGGTCACTTGACTGATGGTTTTTGTGAGGGATGGGAGTGGGCCTATAGTAGGGAATAGCCCTGTTGTCGAGGGGTCTGTAAAGTGACATGTCTTGATGGACACTACATTTTTACCAAAAAACAATTAAAAGTCAAACAGGCCACATAGATGGCACAACAAAACAGGACACCAAGGTATGTCAGGAGGACAGCGGTGAACAACTAGAGAAAAGATGCTGGGTGCAGCAGGACATCATCACTCAAGTTTATAGTTTAACATGATACTGAGTCAGGGCACCAACACTGTTGAGGATGGATTCAGAATGATGTAAACACTTTTAGATGTCTAATATCATACACAGCATGGTGACGCCTGGAGAGTTCGAAGATACTCAACGTTGCTGAACTGTTTGAGAGTTCATGGTCATTGTTCAAAAGTTTACATTATGCATTGGATGGGCAGAGTCATGATGTTTGACTTCTGAAGACTGCCTTTGAAGGACCTGGAAACATGTGAAAAGGTTTCTGGAATCTTTCCCTAGGCTAGCTCTGACTCTGAAATCCCTGAGTCAGGCTATACTGTGTCTATCTCTCTCCAGTGAAGAGGTACCATGGAGGTGTCACCACAGGCTCTGTGTGGGCCGTGTGGGAGGTTGCATGTGTGCAACACTTAGGGGCCTCTACAAGAGTGATGATAAGCCACTTCCAAGTCATTCATGGGATACTTTTGTGGCTCATGTTCAAGGCTTGCTGAAAAGCTGCATGGTGAAATCAATGTTGTAAGTAAGATGAACAACACTGGTCAGCTCAGAAAAAACATGAGAATTGAGGACCCACTTTGAAAGATTATGGTGGTCATTCCAAGTTTGGCGGGCGGCGGTTGCCGCCCGCCAAACTTACGCCGCCACTTGGCCGCTCCGCGGTCAAAAGACCGCGGGGGCCATTCAGACTTTCCCGCTGGGCCGGCGGGCGCCCGCCAAGGGAGCGCCCGCCGGCCCAGCGGGAAAGGCCCTGCAACACAGAAGCCGGCTCCGAAAGGAGCCGGCGGTGTTGCAGGGGTGCGACAGGTGCAGTTGCACCGTTGCGATTTTCACTGTCTGCTATGCAGACAGTGAAAATCATGCTGGGGCCCTCTTAGGGGGCCCCTGCACTGCCCATGCCAGTGGCATGGGCAGTGCAGGGGCCCCACGACACCCGTTCCCGCCATCCTGTTCCTGGCGGTAAAAACCGCCAGAAACAGGCTGGCGGGAAGGGTGTCGGAATCATGGAGGTTCAGCCCAGCCAGGGGAAATCCGGCGAGAAACCGCCGGATCCCCTTTTCTGACCGCGGCTTTACCGCTGCGGTCAGAATGGGCAGGAAAGCACCGCCAGCCTGTTGGCGGTGCTTTCCGTCGTTCACGGCCAACCCGCCAGGGTCGGAATGACCACCTATGTGTCGAATTGTATTCGTTACTGCATAACTAGTTTGTAACAGACCACCTACTGTCAGAAATTATATCTTCAGGTATTCTAGTGCTGATCTCAAGGATTTTTCATTGGAGAACCCTAGAATACCGTGTGTCCTTAGAAATGATCTTTCTTTGAACTACAACGTATATGCCTTGAAAAAGCCCCAGTTTAATACACCACAGGGGGCGAAACACGTGTCGGCTGTTCTCTTCATGTATCTCTGAAACAATTCCCAAACAAAGGATAAATAAATGCTTTTGATTTGAACATGCAGATTGGACTAATCATTGCTTGAATACAATTCAACACATAGGTGGTCATTCTGACCCTGGCGGTCTTTGACCGCCAGGGCGGAGGACCGCGGGAGCACCGCCGACAGGCCGGCGGTGCTCCAATGGGGATTCCGACCGCGGCGGTAAAGCCGCGGTCGGACCGGCACCACTGGCGGGGTCCCGCCAGTGTACCGCGGCCCCATTGAATCCTCCGCGGCGGCGCAGCTTGCTGCACCGCCGCGGGGATTCCGACCCCCCCTACCGCCATCCAGATCCCGGCGGTCGGACCGCCGAGATCCGGATGGCGGTAGGGGGGGTCGCGGGGCCCCTGGGGGCCCCTGCAGTGCCCATGCCACTGGCATGGGCATTGCAGGGGCACCCGTAAGAGGGCCCCTACATGTATTTCACTGTCTGCTGCGCAGACAGTGAAATACGCGACGGGTGCAACTGCACCCGTCGCACAGCTTCCACTCCGCCGGCTCGATTCCGAGCCGGCTTCATCGTGGAAGCCTCTTTCCCGCTGGGCTGGCTGGCGGTCTGAAGGCGACCGCCCGCCAGCCCAGCGGGAAAGTCAGAATTACCGCCGCGGTCTTTCGACCGCGGAACGGTAACCTGACGGCGGGACTTTGGCGGGCGGCCTCCGCCGCCCGCCAAGGTCAGAATGAGGGCCATAATCTTTCAAAGTGGGTCCTCAATTCTCATGGTTTTTCTTTGTTTTGACTTGGGGTAAACTGGTCCATCCCCCTATTGATTACCCACTGACCAACATTTAATCTGGGAATTTTGGAGGAAGGGAGCATTGGACCTTTCCTACTTGTTCTGGGTCACTGGTCAGCTGTTGCTTCTGGGTGCCAGGGATGCTTCAGGAACTTCCTAAATGGTACTGCTGTTCTCACTCCAGTCAGGTTGTTCAGGAATGTATCAACTCTACAGATGTCAGAGTAGATACATTCCTGGGATAAACTGCAAGTTTGGTCACCACTGAACATTATGGATGTTTGGGTTGTACTTAGTTGATGGTAGCAGGATCAATTCACTGGATGACACCCAGGGCATGGGTGAGATATAACTGTTATGGCCTTTAGCAGGAACAGTAGTAACTTCAACTTGTATACTCTTGGCAGTTGATGGCTTCTCCAAGGATCTATGGTGATTCTTCCCTTGTGCCTCAAGACTTTTTTTGAGTGTGAAGATGGCTGGCTTGATGGTAATTGAATTAATTGTTTATTCTAGGGGGTATTATAGTTCCTGTTGATTTTCTTAAGCCTGCGTGAGGCATTGGTGCTTCTTCTTTTCATGGATGCAAGGCATGTAAGGCAACCGGTGACTGTGTATGGACAGTTACAGTGGGAAGCTAGGGGTACAGACTCTGTGTGCATGTGTGCAGCTTGTCACTGGTTCTCCAGCTAAGCTATGCCAAGTCACTGTCACTGTATGTTGATGCCATAAGTCTCTGGGTGACTTATAGCCAGCGATATGAGTCATTTATAGTAGTGATCTGATTAAGCTTGCTTGGAGGCCATGGTATGCTCTCTTTTCACTTGTGCAGGAACAGTCTTCAGTGTGACCAGTGGGTCACTTCCTTCTATTCGTCTCTCTTCTTTATGATCAGGTGTGGCATCATCTTCTTGAATTCAGGTCAACAAGGCTCATGTAGGGGTGTCTTTGTGGTGATGGGTGGGGTACCCTGGATGCGAGCTTTAATTCTCAGAGCCTTAATCAGTGATGGTGTTAGCAGAAGGCTTAAGGCAGGGATACACACATGATGCGGTAGTGTGGTGGCACCAGCGAGAATAGGTTGGTAGTTATGAGGCCTATCATGGTGGTGGGACAAGTACAGCATTGGTTTGATGAAACTAGTTCAAGAAAGCGCCAGTCATTATCTGTGTGCTATATTTCTGGAGCATTGGAGCACTGAAGCACTGAGGATCTATATTTTAGAATAGCTGTGTTGGGATGGGAATGCCCCAGCATGGTGAATTGAAATGTTCTCCTGTGCTGGGTGTCTGACTTCATGTGAAACTGGTGTCCTGACTTTTATTTTTGCTCTGGAGTCACACTGGAGTCACACTAATCTAGAAAGGACACAGAGGTGTAGGGCTGTCTCTGACAATGGGTGGTCCGGGATACATCCTGAGACCTTAAGGGGTGCACCCATTGTGCCCTCATAGTAGACAGTGGACTATTAACCCTGTCCTGTGTCGTAGCACATAAAGCAGTGGTGGCACTGTACAGAGTTTTGTGAATATTGTGTTTGACTGGACCTTTTTATCTGTGCCAGGAGTGTTTGGCCCAATAACCTCTCCTGTGCAAAGGTCCCTATTAGGTGAATTCCAAAACCCTGTACTTAGCATCCTGTGCATAACTTGAGTGTGAGTATAGTATGCATGTTGTAGTAGGACTATGGGCCTCATTCTGACCCTGGCGGTCCTAAACCGCCAGGGCCGCGGGCAACGGAAGCACCGCCAACAGGCTGGCGGTGCTTCAGTGCCCATTCTGACCGCGGCGGTCAAGCCGCGGTCAGAAAAGGGGATAGGGCTGAACCTACCGCCAGGAACAGGATGCGGGAACGGGTGTCGTGGGGCCCCTGGCCCTGCACTGCCCATGCCAAAGGCATGGGCAGTGCAGGGGCCCCCTAACAGGGCCCCAGCATGATTTTCACTGTCTGCATAGCAGACAGTGAAAATCGCAACGGGTGCAACTGCACCCGTCGCACCCCTGCAACACCGCCGGCTCCATTCGGAGGCGGCCTCTGTGTTGCAGGGCCTTTCCCGCTGGGCCGGCGGGCGCTCCTTTGGCGGGCGCCCACCGGCCCAGCGGGAAAGCCAGAATGGCCTCCGCGGTCTTTTGACCACGGAGCGGCCAAATGGCGGTGACCGCGCGGTCAGAATGACCGCCTATGTGTGTGGGTGAGTCTAAGTATTGAAGCTAGTGAGATCCACTTTGGACACCCCTGGTTGTGGAATGTTACAAGATATAGTATGAAGATAGCTTCCCCATACAATTGAACGACACTGTCTGCATTCCTGTGATTGGAAGAACCAGACTCTGAAGTGAGGAGAATGGAGACAGGACTACCTTTAGAAATTCCATGAAGGCTTTGTTAGAAAGTGTCTGCAGATTAGGTTTTTCTGAGCACTGATGTTTACTAGATTGTAGGGGTGGAGGATGGTACTGTAGCATCTGTTGTCTAATGTGAGGACATTTCTGGGCAAGATCTGCCCCTTCTCTTTTGTTCAGAAAGACTACTGACAGATAAGTGCAGTAAACTCACACTTCATTGTGCCCAGGTTGTGAATACCCTTGCTTGGAGACAGCCTCAGAGCTACCTACTGTGAGAAACATCAATTTACACAAAGCCTGTGTCTGGAGTGCAGCATGAGAAGGACACCCCGAAACCAGTTCTGAAGTTTAGAGAGTAGATCCAACTCCCCTGTCTCATTCTGGAAAATGTGTACAAAAGTGGGATTCAAACCCCTCAACTTTGTTCCAGACCTAAGGTCTTTATGACCAATGAAGGGAGTGCTCTATAGAGTACTTAAAAAGATGATCTGCAACTCTGCTCAACTTTGCCTGACAACCAGTCTCCCAGAGATGAGGTGACAATACCAGAAGTCAACCCTTTCTGCTGCAGAACTCCTTGCCTGAATAATGCATACATCCAATACAAAAATATGAAGCATGCAGCACTCATACCTGTCTACTGTAGCTCAGTGATGATACCCTATTCTGAGATACTCCTAAGCACCATGGTTCACAGTGAGGGGCACCTCCCCTGTAAGTCATGCTGTAGTCTAATATGCAGCTGTTTGACGGCTCACTAGGAATGGCAGTCTGCATCTACCCCTTGACGGATGTGTAAATATAGGGGAGGTGCCCCCCACTCTGAGCACAGCAGCTTTATAAGTACTATGCAGAGCACAATAAGTTAAGGGTGAGGCGACCTCTTAAATATCTTTTTTGATCCCGAGGGCTAGGACTTTATCGACCCATTGTAAAAACTTCTTTATAGTCCATTTATCCATTTAGCACTCAAAAAATGTTTGTGATTTCATGAGAGGAGTGGAGCTGGCCGTGTAGAAGGAGAGACTCTCCAGGAGGAGAGCTTGTGTGTTCCACCTGAGGGGAACTTCAAAGAAATCTTATGACTCAAACAAAATGCACTAGGAGATACCCATGCTGTGGAAGATTCCCCCAGTCTCTTTGTGCAGTTCACTGAGTGCACTGTACCAAGTTGGTCCTGAAATGTATCACCCAGCAGTCAGCCATGAGGGCAATCCTCAAGTGCTGCCGCTGCTGATGAAGAGCAAAGGGACACCTCAACTGCTGAGTGGAGAGCTTGATCCACCCAGGGGGCTGCCACCAACTGAAATTGATTGATGTGAGAAGAATCACCCTGCAACAACCTTTGGCAGACATCTGACTCATAGCGCCCAAGAAGGCCACAGTGGAGCCAAGCACTGACATGAAGCCCTGCCTCTTTGAAACCATCCAGCCATTCTGTCCAAAGAAGCTGCTGCTAAGGTCCCGCAGCAAGGAACCCACGCTGATAGGGTGGTGGTTGTGACCACATTTCATTCAGAACTCCTAAAAACAACATTCAGGTAAACCACAGGACTTAGCCTGCTCCCAGGGCCATGAGGCAGAAAGGTGCTGGCCAGTCTGTCACGTCTGTTGAGACTACTGAATTAAGATGAAAGAACAATACACTATTGGACTAGGCTGCACAGTAAAATGGTGAGACCGTTTGAGAGAACTGCACATGAGCCTAATCCTGCATAATCTTACAGACAGCTGTTGAGTCCTGATTTCTTACCTCCCAAACTAATGTTGATATTGGATTGATCAATGACAATGCACACAACAACTACATTTTTATACGTGAGCAATACATTTTCATACCCGAAGTAGCATCACTACTGTTAGATTCCCCCGTTGTGAACTCTCCATCAACCCCAGCACGTAGTTATGTGGTCAGGCAGCCTCTGAGGCCCAGGCCTGAAGGGTAAACTCACAGTGCAGATGTGGGGTATTACTAAAGCCAGCAGCCAAATGCACAAATATGAAAACTAAGATCAGATCCCACAGACAGGCAACAACACTATAATGGTCCCCAGAGATTGGCCCCAATAAACCACACGTGGCCAGAGGGATGCATGCATTCCCAAAATACCATAAAATTAGATGCCACATGTAGTTAAGTACAATTAGTCAATCAGGACACAGCGCACACACAGCACACGCAATGACCACGCACCCCTCAGGGTGGACCTCTCATTGATTACTGCACTCGTACATGGTCGCCTACCAGGCACAACCTCTCAACACACACCACTCTTGTATCACTGACACTCTGACCACCCTGAACTGCCTCACATGGGACAACCGTAGACTACATGGCCATAGAAAGGCACATTTAGTCTACTCCTAATTAAATAGACACAACATTGATATATGTTTCCTACAAGAAACTCACATGTCTGATTCATTGTCCCCGAGATTATGCGCCTGATGGTAGGGTGAAAAGTACTCATCCACATACTCCAACTATGCCAGAGATGTGTCGATACTGCTGTGTAGGGGAATTTCATGACAGATATTCCAAACTGCCACTGACCAGGGTGGTCATTATGTTATCCTTGCGGGCTCTCTCCATGCAAGCCTGTAATGTGGCTGCCATATATGGCCCATATGCTGATGTCCCTGAGTTCTTTTCAGAGCTGTGGACTAAAATTCTAGGCCTTGGACCCCGAGTGGTCCTATGGGGGCGGGGGGATTTTAACGCAATACTAGATGACCAACTGGACCGGTCCAGCCTTTCTATAAGTTTGCACATAAGCACCACATTGTTGCTCAAAAAAAGATTACACATGATAATTACTTACAAGATATCTGGCGACTTGTACACCCTCACATGCACGAGGGCACTTGCCTTTCGGCATTTCATGGTGCTTGGTCGCAGATAGACTTCAGGATAGTGTCCCCTGAAGTCCAGACATGGTCGCTTAAGGTTGCTCACCTTCCACATACCCTTTCAGACAATGAGCTGGTTTTGTTGGAGCTTCAACTACCTGGTCCACCCTGCGTCTTTACTTGGCGACGGTCATTGAATGCATTACGAGGCGCAGTATTTGGAGAAGAAATACATAGGGGAATCACAGATTACTTTGCCCGTAATGCCAGGTTCGGCAGAGTCACCCTTAGTACCCTTAGAGGCTTTCAAGGTCGTAATACGAGGGGCTTGTACTGCTAAACAATCAGGGGTCCTGAAAGCCATCCGGTGAACACTGGCCTGACTCAAACAAGATATTTGCTCTCTGGAGATGCAATACTTTAGTTCTAAAAGCCAAGACCTCTTGGCCTCTATCCGCGCCAAACTGAATGAATTTCAGGAGGAAGCCATCTGGGAAACTCGCTACCTCTATCGAGATGCCCAGGCCCGACGCTACAGAGAAGGAGACCGACAGGACAAAACACTGACAGGGCTGCTCCGCAACCCGTGCACTTCCACTTACATAGCTGAACTCCTGGACTCCAAATCTAACCATGTGTCCTCCATGCCAGAACTGCTGCAGTTATACGCTCAGCTATTCAAAGTGACCCCAACTCTTGCGGGGTCTGAACTGACTGCATATTTTGACACCATACAGTTGCTATGATTGCATCACGCACATCGCGCCTACTTAGGTTATCCCATCACCACAGAAGAGATCATACAGGTTATCATAGGCCTTCCTGGAGACAAGGCGCTAGGACCTGATGGGCTCACCACTGCTTTTTATAAGGAGTATGCTTCCTTACTAGCACCACATCTTTTAGCAGTGTACCAGAAATCCCTGAATAAAGCCTCATTGCCAGGTTGTAACTATCAGGATGTGGCTGGGTTTCCTGTTGTACTGTTTGTACTACTTAATGCTAATAAATACAATTTTAAAAGTGCTTTCTGGATTTAAACACTGGGAGTCTACAGTTTAGGTCTGTTGGCATGTATACACCAATCTGGTGACTCCCTCCATGGCTCAGGACACTTTGTGCCATGCTGTTTCCCTCCCAAAACTTGGGATGAGTACAACTGCACTGGTATGTGCAACTTGCGGGCATTCATGATGGGGACATCTTGTTTTCTGGAAAAGACCTCCTCATAGCCAGATGTGTGGTAGCTGGCAAGATACTAAGGTGGTCATTCTGACCTCGGCGGTAAAATGCACTTACCGCCGGTCAGAAGACCGCCATAACACCGCCGCGGCCGCGGAAACCCGCCACGGTCATTCTGACCCGCAGAAGGCAAACCTCCGAAAATCCGACAGCCACAACCGACCGCCAGACCAGCGGTCGGCGGAAAGGTGGAGGTGACCAAACCTCCACCGCCACGCCAACAGAAATACGCCCATGCCATTACGACCCACGAATCCACGCGGCGGTCATTCAAACGCGGTATTCCATTGGCGGGACACACCACCGCGGTCAGAATACACACAAACGAACAAAACTCAGCCACATTGGCCGATTTGAATCCCACACACCTGATACACATACACACACCACTCCCACACACACAATACAATATAAAACACCCACCCACATCACCCACAAACCCCTACGCAAAAAAATTCTGAAAGAAGGCCAGAGCGAGACACCAGCATCCACAAACTATGAGCCACAGCCACTCAACACCATCACCCACACACTATCCACACACAAAACAACACACACCACCACACTCAACACACTTAACTACACATACTCCACCCCACACATCATACACACCACCCCATGGCACCCCAAAGACAACCCCGCTTCACAGACGAAGAACTCAGGGTCATGGTGGAGGAAATCGTTCGGGTAGAGCCCCAGCTGTTCGGCACACAGATACAATACACCAGCATTGCCCGGAGGACGGAGCTATGGCAGAGGATTGTCGACAGGGTCAACGCAGTGGGACAGCACCCCAGAAATCGGGAAGACATCAGGAAGCGATGGAACGACCTACGAGGGAAGGTGCGTTCCATGGTATCCAGGCACAACATCGCCGTGCAGAAGACTGGCGGAGGACCCCCACCTCAACCCCCACAATTCACATCATGGGAGGAGGAAGTCTTGAACATCCTGCATCCTGACGGCCTCGCAGGAGTCGGCGGAGGAATGGATACTGGTAAGTTGAAGCTTCAATACTGCTTCCCCCCCACCTGCATGCCAAATCATACCCCAACCCTCACCCCCATCCTCGAACCCCACCCTCACCCCCACCCCCATCCTCACCCCCACCCTCACCCCCACCACCATCCTCACCCCCACCACCATCCTCACCCCCACCCCCAGCACACCTATTCCCCGCCAATGTCTCACCATCACAACCCACACATCCCAAAACCTAGGCCTGCATGCGTCCACTAAGCATGGACACCCATCACCAAAGCATGCCCAATGCATATACACATCCCCCCCACAAGCCACCCTCACCAAAGCCCCCACACACGAATGCCAGCACTTGGGGACACGAGAACCCATAGATACACCCATATGCCACACATTGAAACTATAACCATACCTCTATACCCCTGCAGGACCCGACCGTCAACACACCGCGGCGGAGGGGCCAGAATTCTCCACACCCCCCACCCAAGAGGCCGTCAGCGATGACAGCAGCTCTGTCGACCTGGACACCGATGACCAGCCCGGACCATCGGGGACCTCTGGACAGTCGGTTCCCCTCACACAGGCCCAGGCCACTACAGACCCAAACCCCTCTGGGAACACCAGCACAGCTCCCACCCAGCGGGCCCATGCCTCTGTCTCCAGGGCGCGTCAATCTGCGGTGTGTCTACCACTACAGGGCACCCAGGATAACCCACCACCCCAACAACAACAGGGACCTGGGGGCAGTGGTAGTGGGCACACCGGCCAGGGGGCAGAGGCCCAGGGAAACAGGGCAACTCGGAGGGCAGCTGTGCGACAGGGGGGGGACGGGCCCAGGGAACCCACTCTCCACGAGGTCCTCACCACCATCATGGGAGCATACAACCGCTCCCAGGAGACGATGGCGACGGTACTGGCCCGGTTCCAGGAGATCCAGGTACTGCAGGAGGAACACTATCGGGGGTACAGGGAGGACATCAGAGCCATCAACACCACCCTGGTTACCATGGTAGGGCTGCTGCAGGACCTCGTCAACAGCAGGGCGGACACTCAACAACACCCAAGGGCCCCTGCCACTAGCCTGGACCAAGAACAGCCAACCACCTCCGCCGGCGCTAGTGGACAGGAGGCCCCCGCACAGCAGCAGCCCACCAGACCCCCACCTCCTGCAGGAGAAGAACCACCCCGCAAGAGGGCCCTGAGATCTCGCAAGAAGACAGAGTAGGATGTCAAGACCCCCGCCAGCAATGGATACCACCTGATGTCATCCCACTGTCCCACATTGTTACCCTGTCCATCCTTGAACTGCCCATGCTCCATCTCTCCACAGGCCTCTGGACAATGCACCTGTGTGACTGTTACTCTGGACTCTGCCATGGACATTCCTTCACCATAGCCCCCACCCACTTGAAACCACCCATCCCATTTTGAGCACTTAAATAAACACCTATTTTTCACAAAACTATCTGGAGTCTGGCTGTGATTTCAAAATATTGTAATTGACATGACAGTGCAAATATGTCCTTGTACATGGTGAAGTCAACAAACAGCTGCCACAAAGCTGTAGTCCATGGGGAAACGAAGCACAGGACTCGTAGTGGGGACCCCAGATCTGAAATAGGGAGGGAAAAGCCAAAACTCAGTCATCATACACTGGGGCAAATAGACAGGCAGCAGAGATGCAGGAGAGTAGTTAACATTTACTAAATTATCTTAGAAATTTTACCTGTGTCCTATTGGAAGTACTGTTCAATGATTCTGTCCCTGTTGTCTGTTTCAGCCCGTCGTCTTCCTCCTCGTCACTCTCCTCAGGTTCCACCGCTGCCAGAACACCACCGTCTCGACCATCCTCCTGCAGGAAAGGCACCTGGCGGCGCAAAGCCAGGTTGTGAAGCATGCAGCAGGCCACGATGATGTGACACACCTTCTTAGGTGAGTACATTAGGGATCCACCTGTCATATGCAGGCACCTAAACCTGGCCTTTAGGAGGCCAAAGGTGCGTTCGATCACCCTCCTAGTACGCCCATGTGCCTCATTGTACCGTTCCTCTGCCCTGGTCCGGGGATTCCTTACTGGGGTCAGTAGCCACGACAGGTTGGGGTACCCAGAGTCCCCCACTAGCCATACACGGTGTCTCTGTAGCTGTTCCATCACGTAAGGGATGCTGCTATTCCTGAGGATGTAGGCGTCATGCACTGACCCTGGGAATTTGGCATTTACATGCGAGATGTACTGGTCAGCCAAACACACCACCTGGATGTTCATTGAATGGTAATTTTTTCTGTTCCTGTACACCTGCTCCCTGTCTCTTGGGGGAACCAAAGCCACATGGGTCCCATCAATGGCACCAATTACGTTGGGAATATGTCCAAGGGCGTAGAAATCACCCTTCACTGTAGCCAATTCGCCCACCTCAGGGAAAATGATGTAGCTCCTCACGGATTTCATCAGGGCAGACAACACTCTGGATAACACCTTCGAAAACATGGGCTGAGACATCCCAGAAGCAATTCCCACTGTTGTCTGAAATGACCCACTTGCCAAGAAATGGAGTACTGACATGACCTGCACCAGAGGGGGAATCCCTGTGGGTTGGCGGATGGGGGACATCAGGTCGGGCTCCAGCTGGGCACACAGTTCATGGATAGTGGCACGGTTAAGACGGTAGGTCAGGATAATGTGGCGTTCTTCCATTGTCGACAGGTCCACCAGCGGTCGGTACACGGGAGGATTCATCCGTCTCCTCGCCCAACCCAGCGGACGGTGCCTAGGAAGGACAACATGGAGCACACAGTCAAGCAACCCACAGGTACGTACTCACAGCTAGCACAGTAAACGATTCTCTATGCAGTGAATGGCGTGTCTGAGTGGCTATGCAAGGCCTAGGCCTGTGTGACGCAGTTGAAATGGAGCCATGTGGGCCCTGGAAATGGCGGCTGCCTGACCTGTGAAGTGTGACAATGGGATGTGAGGTCAATGCGCTGGCGTGGCACACCGCGGCGGGCGGCGGGCGAAGACCGCGGCGCGAAGCCGCATTGGTTAACATTGAAGCCTATGGGTTTCAGGAGCCAATGGCGAAGGGCGCCGGCGGTGGCGGGACGCACCGCCGCGGTACGCACCGCCGCGGACGTGACCGCCATTTTCTATCTACTTATCCACTTGCGACTTGAACTTTCACAGGAGAGGACCTATACTGCAAGTGTTGCTGTGACCTCGGTCTGGAAGGGACAATGGCTGCTGCGCCTGGGGAAAGGGCCCCTGCCTTCACTGGAGAGGAGTTGGAGAAACTTGTGGATGGGGTCCTCCCCCAGTATGCGCTACTCTACGGTCCTCCAGACCAACAAGTGAGTTTAATTCAATCTGGATTTGGGGCCACTGGCTGGCTTGGGGGCCTGGCGGGGGGCCTGGCGGGGATGGGGGGCATGTTGGGCCTGGCGGGGGGCATGGCGGGGGGCCTGGCGGGGATGGGGGGCATGTTGGACCTGGCGGGGGGCATGGCGGGGGGCCTGGCGGGGATGGGGGGCATGTTGGGCCTGGCGGGGGGCATGGCGGGGGGCCTGGCGGGGATGGGGGGCATGTTGGGCCTGGCGGGGGGCATGGCGGGGGCCTGGCGGGGATGGGGGGCATGTTGGGCATGGCGGGGGGCCTGGCGGGGATGGGGGGCATGTTGGGCCTGGCGGGGGGCATGGCGGGGGGCCTGGCGGGGATGGGGGGCATGTTGGGCATGGCGGGGGGCATGGCGGGGGGCCTGGCGGGGATGGGGGGCATGTTGGGCATGGCGGGGGGCATGGCGGGGGGCCTGGCGGGGATGGGGGGCATGTTGGGCATGGCGGGGGCATGGCGGGGGGCCTGGCGGGGATGGGGGGCATGTTGGCCATGGCGGGGGGCATGGCGGGGATGGGGGGCATGTTGGGCATGGCGGGGGGCCTGGCGGGGATGGGGGGCATGTTGGGCATGGCGGGGGGCATGGCGGGGGGCCTGGCGGGGATGGGGGGCATGTTGGGCATGGCGGGGGGCCTGGCGGGGATGGGGGGCATGTTGGGCCTGGCGGGGGCATGGTGGGGGGCCTGGCGGGGATGGGGGGCATGTTGGGCATGGCGGGGGGCCTGGCGGGGATGGGGGGCATGTTGGGCCTGGCGGGGGGCATGGCGGGGGGCCTGGCGGGGATGGGGGGCATGTTGGGCATGGCGGGGGGCATGGCGGGGGGCCTGGCGGGGATGGGGGGCATGTTGGGCCTGGCGGGGGGCATGGCGGGGGGCCTGGCGGGGATGGGGGGCATGTTGGGCATGGCGGGGGGCATGGCGGGGGGCATGGCGGGGGGCCTGGCGGGGATGGGGGGCATGTTGGGCATGGCGGGGGGCCTGGCGGGGATGGGGGGCATGTTGGGCCTGGCGGGGGGCATGGCGGGGGGCCTGGCGGGGATGGGGGGCATGTTGGGCATGGCGGGGGGCCTGGCGGGGATGGGGGGCATGTTGGGCCTGGCGGGGGGCATGGCGGGGGGCCTGGCGGGGATGGGGGGCATGTTGGGCATGGCGGGGGCATGGCGGGGGGCCTGGCGGGGATGGGGGGCATGTTGGGCATGGCGAGGGGCATGGCGGGGGGCCTGGCGGGGATGGGGGGCATGTTGGGCATGGCGGGGGGCCTGGCGGGGATGGGGGGCATGTTGGGCCTGGCGGGGGGCATGGCGGGGATGGGGGGCATGTTGGGCATGGCGGGGGGCCTGGCGGGGATGGGGGGCGTTGGGCCACTGGCAAGGAAAATGCTGACAAACTTGAACGTGGTATTTCTCCCTCCCTGTACGTGTCACATAGGTCCGCGCCCATGAGAAGATCGGGATTTGGCGTGCCATCGCCAAGGAAGTCCGGACCCTGGGGGTCCACCATCGACGGGGCACCCACTGCCGCAAGAGGTGGGAGGACATCTGCCGCGGGACCAAGAAGACCGCCGAGTCTCTGCTGGGGATGGCCTCCCAACGTAGGCGGGGTGCCTGCCGTCAACTGAGCCCCCTGATGTTCCGGATCCTGGCGGTGGCCTACCCTGATTTGGATGGGCGCGTGAGGGCAGCACAGCAGACACAAGGGGGTGAGTACAAGCATTATCTACTCTGTTGTCGCGCAGTGGAGGTGTCTGGGTGGGGGAGGAGGGCTGTGGGTCCCCCTAGGCCAGGGCGATATCTGTAGGCTGGGCACCCCCGTAAGCCCCTGTGTCCCCAGCCACCACCCTCAGTAGTTTGTCAGTACAGCCATCCCTGGGCCGTGTCATCCATGGGTGCAGTTGTCAACTCTAGGCGTGTAGGGCATGTTCCACGGAATGCGTAGCGGACCCCAAGTGCGCAACTTAGTGCAGGGGGCATCTGTGTCTGTCATGTCCGCTAACTGTACCGGAGATCCATGTACTCAATATCCCTTTATTTCTCTCTCCCCCCCCCTTTTTGTTTGTCTTTCTGTGCTTGTGTGCATCAGCATCATCAGGCGGAGGAGAAGTGGCATCGGGGCAGGAGGGAGCTGCATCTCACATGGCCCAGGAGGGCCATGCCACAGAGTCAGACTGGACCAGTGAGACGGAGGGCGAGGGGAGCTCCACGACGGGGACGACTGGACCCTGCAGCGACACGGACACGTCCTCGGAAGGGGGCTCCCTTGCGGGGGTGGCACCATCCGTGCCCCCCGCCATTACAGGTACAGCCGCCACCCAGCGCACCATCTCCGTCCTCCCAGCAGCCCCTCAGCGTTCGCCCCGTGCCCGCTCTGCCAGGAAGCCGGGCATCTCCTTCGCCCCAGGCACCTCAGGCCCTGCCCCTGTTACCCCCGCTGCCCTCAGTGAGGAGGTCATTGACCTCCTCCGAACGCTCATTGTTGGGCAGACTACCCTTTTGAATGCCATCCAGGGGGTGGAGAGGGAGGTTCATCGCAGCAATGCGTACCTGGAGGGCATTCATTCGGGTCAGGCTGCCCATCAGCGATCGTTCCAGGCTCTGGCCTCAGCACTGACGGCAGCCATTGTCCCTGTCTCCTGCCTCCCTCTACTAACTCCCTCCTCCCAGTCTCCTGTTCCTCTGCCTGTCCCACCCACACCATCAGACCAGCCTGCACACACCTCAACACCCAAGAGAAGCTCATCCAAACATAAGCACCACAGATCACGCAGACATTCACACACGCAACATTCCGATGCAGACATGCCAACAGTCACTACCACCTCTGTGACCCCCACCTCCTCGTCTCCCTCCCTGTGACGTCTACACTCACACCTCCATTCACCTCACCATCAGCCAGTGTTTCCATCACCAGCACACCCTCCAGTCCAGTCCGCACACGTGCAGTCACCACCCCCACTGCCATTTACACGTCCCCTGTGTCCTCTCCCACTGTGTCTGTCACCCCCTCTTCCACACCACACAAACGCAGCCACCCACCCACCCAACAGCCATCCACCTCACGACAGCCTATCCCTCCTGCACCTGCACCCAAAGACAGCAAACGTGACTCACCTACAACCACATCCTCTCCCTCCACTCCCATTCCCACTGTACCTACCACTCTCCATTGTCCCAAGAAACTCTTCCTCGCCACTACTAACTTCTTTCCTGACCCTGAGCCCCCCCCTCCTTCTCGTCGGGGTAAGAAGAGCACCTCAGCCACCACCAGCCCTGCAGCCCCCTTGACAAGGGTGCAGGGGTATTGGAGCCCGCCAGCCCGCATGTCTGGATCTTCGCCCAGCAGCAAGGGGACAGCCAGCCCACCCCCTGGGAAGAGGAGCAGAAGGCGGAAGGGGCGCCGCAGGAGCCCGCCTTCTACATCCCCCCCGGACACCACCCAGAGACAGTCACCAGCCACAGCTCCAAAGGGAGGAAAGGGCCACAGGCCCACGACTAAGGAGGGCAAGGGCAGCAAGTCGGAGAGGTCAGGCAGCAGGCCTGCTGCCCAGGAGGAGCCCACAACCCCCATAGACGCTGCCCCGGGAGGAACCGGCACAGCTGCCCCGGGAGAGCCCACCACCCCCATAGCCGCTGCCCAGGGAGGACCCAGCCCAGCTGGCCAGGAGGGCCCCACCACCCACAGCCCAGGTGGGCATTGAAGGAGCACCATCCCCGCTGCCCAGGAGGGCACCACCAGGCATTGAGCAGTTGGCCATAGACCGGCCGCCGTCTCCAGAACCGCTGAACTGGGCCCCGCCGTCTCAAGAACCGCTCCGCTGGGCCCCGCCGTCTCAAGAACCGCTGAACTGGGCCCTTCAAGGCAAGGAGCGCTGAACTGGGCCCCGCCGTCTCAAGAACCGCTGAACTGGGCCCCGCCGTCTCAAGAACCGCTGAGCTGGGCCCCGCCGTCTCAAGAACCGCTCCGCTGGGCCCCGCCGTCTCAAGAACCGCTGAACTGGGCCCTTCAAGGCAAGGAGCGCTGAACTGGGCCCCGCCGTCTCAAGAACCGCTGAACTGGGCCCCGCCGTCTCAAGAACCGCTGAACTGGGCCCCGCCGTCTCAAGAACCGCTGAACTGGGCCCCGCCGTCTCAAGAACCGCTGAACTGGGCCCCGCCGTCTCAAGAACCGCTGAACTGGGCCCTTCAAGGCAAGGAGCGCTGAACTGGGCCCCGCCGTCTCAAGAACCGCTCCGCTGGGCCCCGCCGTCTCAAGAACCGCTGAACTGGGCCCTTCAAGGCAAGGAGCGCTGAACTGGGCCCCGCCGTCTCAAGAACCGCTGAACTGGGCCCCGCCGTCTCAAGAACCGCTGAACTGGGCCCCGCCGTCTCAAGAACCGCTCCGCTGGGCCCCGCCGTCTCAAGAACCGCTCCGCTGGGCCCCGCCGTCTCAAGAACCGCTGAACTGGGCCCTTCAAGGCAAGGAGCGCTGAACTGGGCCCCGCCGTCTCAAGAACCGCTCCGCTGGGCCCCGCCGTCTCAAGAACCGCTGAACTGGGCCCTTCAAGGCAAGGAGCGCTGAACTGGGCCCCGCCGTCTCAAGAACCGCTGAACTGGGCCCCGCCGTCTCAAGAACCGCTGAACTGGGCCCCGCCGTCTCAAGAACCGCTGAACTGGGCCCCGCCGTCTCAAGAACCGCTGAACTGGGCCCTTCAAGGCAAGGAGCGCTGAACTGGGCCCCGCCGTCTCAAGAACCGCTGAACTGGGCCCCGCCGTCTCAAGAACCGCTGAACTGGGCCCCGCCGTCTCAAGAACCGCTCCGCTGGGCCCCGCCGTCTCAAGAACCACTGAACTGGGCCCTTCAAGGCAAGGAGCGCTGAACTGGGCCCCGCCGTCTCAAGAACCGCTCCGCTGGGCCCCGCCGTCTCAAGAACCGCTGAACTGGGCCCTTCAAGGCAAGGAGCGCTGAACTGGGCCCCGCCGTCTCAAGAACCGCTCCGCTGGGCCCCGCCGTCTCAAGAACCGCTGAACTGGGCCCTTCAAGGCAAGGAGCGCTGAACTGGGCCCCGCCGTCTCAAGAACCGCTCCGCTGGGCCCCGCCGTCTCAAGAACCGCTGAACTGGGCCCTTCAAGGCAAGGAGCGCTGAACTGGGCCCCGCCGTCTCAAGAACCGCTGAACTGGGCCCCGCCGTCTCAAGAACCGCTGAACTGGGCCCCGCCGTCTCAAGAACCGCTGAACTGGGCCCCGCCGTCTCATGAACCGCTCCGCTGGGCCCCGCCGTCTCAAGAACCGCTGAACTGGGCCCCGCGTCTCAAGAACCGCTGAACTGGGCCCCGCCGTCTCAAGAACCGCTGAACTGGGCCCCGCCGTCTCATGAACCGCTCAGCTGGGCCCCGCCGTCTCAAGAACCGCTGAACTGGGCCCTTCAAGGCAAGGAGCGCTGGCCCTTTGGCAGACGTGGCAGGGCAGGATCTATCTCGGGCAGGGCTGCAGGATGTCCTCTGGCCAACTTGCCTCCTCCAGTGGCAGTGGGGTCTGTTATGGACTGTATGGGCCGTGGCTTTGCACTCCCCAGGATGGCCCAGTGGGCAGGCCACCCACTGTATGGACTGTTTGGACTGTGGCTTTGCTCTCCCCAGGATGGCCCAGTGGGCAGGCCACCCACTTTATGGACTGTATGGACTGTGGCTTTGCACTCCCCAGAATGGCCCAGTGGGCAGGCCACCCACTGTATGGACTGTATGGACTGTGGCTTTGCACTCCCCAGAATGGCCCAGTGGGCAGGCCACCCACTGTATGGACTGTATGGACTGTGGCTTTGCACTCCCCAGGATGGCCCAGTGGGCAGGCCACCCACTGTATGGACTGTTTGGACTGTGGCTTTGCTCTCCCCAGGATGGCCCAGTGGGCAGGCCACCCACTGTATGGACTGTTTGGACTGTGGCTTTGCTCTCCCCAGGATGGCCCAGTGGGCAGGCCACCCACTGTATGGACTGTTTGGACTGTGGCTTTGCTCTCCCCAGGATGGCCCAGTGGGCAGGCCACCCACTGTATGGACTGTTTGGACTGTGGCTTTGCTCTCCCCAGGATGGCCCAGTGGGCAGGCCACCCACTGTATGGACTGTTTGGACTGTGGCTTTGCTCTCCCCAGGATGGCCCAGCGGGCAGGCCACCCACTGTATGGACTGTATGGACTGTGGCTTAGCACTCCCCAGGATGGGCCAGTGGTCATGGAGTCCCCTCGTGGATCTGGCGTCGTGTACTCAAGTGGCTGAGGTGCCCCCCCTTCCCTTCCCCCTGAGGTGCCTGTCCTATTTTCTTTCTGATGCCCCTGCAGTGTTCTCTCCGTGGAGTTCTTGTCGTGGGACTGGGCCTTGCCCCTTTGCACAGGACCCCTGTGATCCACGGACAGTGGTTGGACTACATTTAGTAGCTGTGTATATTTTGTACATAGTTTATTTATTTATTTGGATTACTGGTGTACATATTTCAATATATCTGCCCGTTTATGATCTCTTATTTTGGTCTTTGCATTATTTCGGAGGGGGGTGGTTTGTGGGTTGTGACAGTGATCTGTGGGAATGCATTGATGTGTGTGTTGTAGTGGGTGTGGGTGGGTGGGTGTGTGCCGGTAATCTTTTCCCTCCCCTGTGTCGTAGGTGCAGTACTCACCGATGTCTTCCGCGCCGCCGGGCGTGCTCCTGGTATATGAGCAGGTATAGGAGTGCGGGGATGACCTGCAACTCTGGTTCCATACTGCCGGAATCTCGCGTGGAGTGCGTAGAGGTGAGCGTTTTCCCGTTCGTAGTCTGTTTCCGCCGTGTTCTTATCGGCGGTGCTCCCGCCCCAGAAAAGGTGGCGGATTGGTGGGTCGTGATAGGGTGGGCGGTACATTGTCTGCCGCCTGGCTGTTGGCGGGGACCGCCGCGCTGCTTGTTTGTACCGCCGTGGCGGGCGGAGTGTTAATACGGCGGGCTGTGTTGGCGGTTCCCGCCAGGGTCAGAATTGCATATTTTAGACCGCCGGCCTGTTGGCGTCTTGGCCGCCGCTTTATCACCGACCGCCAGGGTCAGAATGAGGGCCTAAACCTTTAAATACCATTGTGGGATCTATGGTTCTGCATGCAGTACTGAATTGGTGTTGAAGCTTGAGTGAGGGCATGTGTGCCCACCTCCCAGGGGGGGTGTGGCTTACTGCAGATGGAGTAGCATGCAAAAGACAGAGCTCTCGCCTAAACTCCGCCATCTGCCTTAATTCTGTGCCTGGTTCGGCACGGAGGCCCCCCCCCCTGGCTGTCAGCACTGTGATCCCCCAGTTGAGGCCATTGCAGCAGGGTCATTTTTGGTGTTGTTGCCCCACCCCTCACGTGGAATTCGCTACTCGGGGCCCACAATGAAGCCCCGATCCTCGATGCACAAGATGGAGGCGCCTGACACACTACGCCACTGCTGCCTGTGAAACCCACAGCTGAGAAGCAAGGGGCGATACCAGCACACCGGACGGGGGAAATTGAGGTGGACCCCCCACTACTGCAAATACTGCCCCCGACGAGGTGAGCATTCTGGAGGCACCCCTGCTCCGGGGGCCTGCTAGAAGAGATCTGGGTCCTGACAGTGGAGAAGCGGGACCAGCACATGGATGCGGCAGAGGACTACCACCTGAGACGGATATCCCTGGAGCGGACGTATCAGCCTGAGGGTAAGGAAGAGCTGTGAGACCAGATCGCGCATGAACGGTGGGCGGCAGGAGAGTGGCACAGGTGACGGAGATTAAACAAATGGCGTCCAGCTTGTGTACTACATGGGAGGGTAACTGGGGCTGGCTCCTTGAAGTGCCCTGAGCTCGGAGAAGCACCTTGGAATCAGAAAGTGGTTACTGCGGGCTCCACTTCCTTCTGTGCTGCCTGGGCTGACTCCTTCCATGGGCGCATCCTTTATGCCTGGTGCAACAGAAACGGGACTCTCATTTGACGGACACCCTCCACCTCTTTGGCTGTGGGTCGATCTCCCCCTTTGACTCTGCAGGCTGCCCCCCCCCCCCCATACCCCTCGCCCCAGTGCCCCTGGCACATCAGATGAAATCATCTAGATGGACACCATTCATCAGGTGTATTGCATAGTAAGTGGACCGCAAGACCTTTAAACATGACTTTGTACTCACTGTGGGCAGGGGACTGCGTTGGATGGCTAAGGTATAACTTACATACAGGATCATGCAACCCAATATGTTGTGTCAGGCCTGGCCAGATGGTCTGTATCCAACTGAATTAGAAGCAATAGGGGAGCCTGGGTAACTGAATTAGGGTCCTTTTACTATATCAACATTATGGATTGCGTGATGTGTCGCCAGGAGGAGTTTAGTAGAGTGCACTCCCCCTCTTCGTAGTTGTGCATTTTAAGAGTGCATGAATGTTGAAGGTTTTCTTGAAGGTTTGGATGGGGAGGATTTATTTCCTTGCCCTGTGGTTGGGAAGTTGGGCTGTTTTTTGGTGTTGGGAAGTTGTAATGGACGACATCCGCTGGCTTACTACCATTCCACTACATACATATTACCTCCTTGAAACCACAGGGGTCTCGGGCGCACTGGCTTGATCCCTTCACTTTTTACATCGGAACAGCGCAATGGCAGCCTCCCTATCATATAACTTTGTCAGATGGAATGTCAGGGGACTTAACAGTACAAGGTCTACTCCTACTTAAAAAGGAGCGGGGTACAGGTGGCTTTAATTCAGGAGACTCACTTTACAGCCCCGGAGTGTGACACCTTTAGGAAAAGGTGGCAGGGCCAAGTCTATGCCACGACATACCCAGCATTTGCTAGAGACGTCCTAATATGGGGCCGTCCCTAAGTCCCATTTCAGGTCACAAAAGAATTGATAGAACAACACGCCTGTTACGTCTTGGTATCGGCCCGCCTGGCTGGTCAGGACATAACAATAGTTGTAATATATACCCCCAACTCTGACGAAGGTGGTTTTCTCTCTGGATTGACTGGTGTACTGCCCCCTTTTATGACACAGAATATCCTGATGGGAGTGGACTATGATTGTGTCCCAAACTCTCTTCTCAATAGATCACATGCTCCACTGGGTGACTCCCCTGTGATGCAAACTGCGCTGGCTTACCTGGAATGGAAGTATCAATGAGGCCTTGTTGATTCCTGGAGACACCTGCACCCCAATACAAGAGACTATTCTTTCTACTCTGGACTGAATGACTTGCATGTCTGACTAGATGCTTTCCTAACATCTCCCGATGTACACAGGTACATCCAGCATGTGGAATATATATGCCACACAGTTTTAGTTCATAACCCTATTTTGATCTCACGAGACTGGCACACAGAGCACCCCACGAATCCTGGATTGGCGCTTACGCATGGAGTCCCTGGAGGATGCTGCCTTTTGCCACTTCAACGGAGAAGCCATCTGGAAACACTTTTTGGACAATGCCGCCTCCACCACCTCCCCGCTTACTGAGTGGGATGCCTTCAAATCAGTGATTAGGGGCAGCTGCATAGCGGAAAGAGTGGGCGTCAGGCACGCCCTGGTGACGGACATTGATGAAAAAGAAAAGGTCCTAGTGACCCTAGAACTAGAGAGACCCGGCAACCCGGGATTAAAGCAATGACTTTTAGAAGCCAAAGAACAATTGACAGCTTGTACAGGGAAGCTAAGATGTTATGATTATCGAGCCTATCTGGCACAAGCACATGCTGAAATTGACAAAGCAGGAACCCTACTACCAGGGCTGGCAAGCCCCACACCCCATAATTCACTCATCCTAGAAATTGATTCTGCAGACGGAGAGCGGCTATACCGCCAGGAGGCCATTAATGCTTGCTTTGAAGAATGCTCCACATCAATGTATGTAACTCCCCGGAATGCCTCTAATCCTGCTTAGACACAATTCCTGGAAGTGATGGATTTGCCTCCCCTGGGGGAAGACGAGGCGACTGAATTAGGTGGCCCCATTACAGTACAGAAAGTGCAAGCAGCCATTAAAGCGATGGCATGTGGTAAAGTGTGGGCACGGATGGCTTCCCAGACATTTTATGTGACATTTATGGAAGAGCTTACCCCGCAACTAGTGGAATTTTATGCAACAGCACTAGAAGCAGGGCATGTCCCCCCGCACTACTAATGAAGCTCTAGTGATCCTATTGTTAAAGTCAGGTCGTCCAACCGAAGATGTCCGTGTGTATCAGCCATTATCAATGTTAAGTATGGACTATAAAATTCTTAGCAGAATGCTTGCATTACGTCTCCTGCCCTCTATGCTAAAGCTGATCCACGCTATTCAAACTGGTTTCATCCCCGGTCATAATACAGCCATTAATATCTCTCATGGAACCCCCACCCTGATACCGAAGGAGTGCTCATAATAGCCATTGACATTGAAAAGGCTTTTGATACTATCTTTACAAGGCTATGTTAAATGTGGGACCCGACCTGGTCTTTGGTAAATGGACTGAGCTCCTCTATGTAGCACCCACGGCTCGTGTTAAAACAGGTATCATGATCTTTGGCTCCTTTGTGGTGGGAAGAGGGACTAGGCAGGGCTGTTCCACTTTTACTGTTACTGTGCGCCGTGGCAGTGGAGCCCCATGCAAGTGCGGCAAGAACAGGTGCCAGTTACCGTGGGTTGGAATACTGAGGTAGATATCATAGAATAGCACTGTATGTGGATGATATGATCCTCTTCCTCCATGATGCGGAAGACAATCTACATGGAGCCATCTCCCTGTTGCATTGGGTCTTTGCATTAATTGGCAGAAATCCTATATCTTTCCAGTGCAATGAGACATGTCCCCCACCCCAGGACCTATGTGGCCTTACCTGGGAAGCATCTACACTCATATACCTTGGTGTACAAATTTATAATGATTCCTGCGGTCTTCTAGAGCTCAATATTGGGGTGGCGATCAGGAGGCTCTGAACTAGAGTGGCCTTTTGGATTGGCCATTGCTAAAATGGTGGCTTTGCTGAACCTACTCAATTTTTTTCCACCCTTCCAGTTTATATTCCTTGAACTCAGTTCTGAGAATTGGATTCGTTGTTAATTGAGCTTATCTGTGATTGGGCAGAATGAAGAGTGGCGCTGAGCAAACTACAGCGCCCAACAGGGGAGGGGGGCGTAGTGGCACCTGACTTGGAGACATACTACTTAGCAGCTCAGCTTGATGCACAACTCCGGCCTGTGGGCGAGGTTCCTCATAATATTCCAACATTTAATACCCTATTCCATACCCTCTTATCACCCAGAGGACCACCCCAATGGGGGCCCATGGACCTACGTGTTATACGTCGCTGTTGCCTGCCCAGTTTGCAGCGCACCCAGTCCACCTCACAGCACTTCCCAGGCCTCCGATTGAGGTGCCTGACCTTATTGCTGGGGGTGGGGCCCTCAGGTGTCTGACTGACTGGACAGTATGCAAAATTGCTCAAATAAGAGATTGTACAGAGATGGGGAACTACTGTCCTTTGAGAGCCTTGCTGAGGACTTCAGATACCGCAAGGGCAATTTTTGTTACATAGTGCAGTGGTAGCTACAGCTAAAGAGCACTCGGGACAGGGCACAGCTGAACCCACTACACACCAGGGCTGCTGCACGCTTCGCACTACAAATGACAGAATAAAGGCTGTTACACTCCTATATCAAGCCTTACGTGTAGACATGCTAATCCCTCTGGAGGATCTTCGCTTCAGATGGGAAGAAGACATTGGTTCCCTCATAATGGAGGCACAGTGGGCCTCTATTCTATTGCACACTGATACAGTATCTAGAAATGCCAGGTTTAAACTGATACATTTCTGTATCCTGCACAGGGCATACCTAACCCCGGGTAAAATAATTAGAATGTTTTCAGCAGCGGAGGCCAGCTGCCCTTGATGTGGTGCAGTGGCAGCCTAACTACTTCATATGCTGTGGTCTTGCCATGCCCTGCTAGAGTTCAGGGAGGGAGTGTTTACCTGCATTGCCAAGGTTACAGATAGAACTCCTCCTCATTCCCCTCTAGTGAACCTCCTGGGGGGATTTCCTCACTGTGGCAAATTTAAAATCACCATGAAGTTCATTGATTTAGCTCTCTTGATAGCAAAGCGGAAAATTACATCACTTTGGAAATCGCCTACAGGCCCCCACCTAGATAAATGGAAGACAACTCTGCTCCTCTGGGCGGGCCTGGAGGGGAAGGGGCTGTTCTGTGATGTATCATGGGGGCAGTGTACCACAGACAAGACCAGAGCATGGGACCTCTTGATTGATTGTTTGAAGGAACCTAACAATGACTCCCCTGACACTTCCCTCTTGACTCCACATGACCCTGAAATGGAGGATACCCTGGCTCCTTAATGTATGATCTGGAAGTGTGGATTACTGGCAATTGATCAGGACCAATGCGGGGATTGAACACTGACTTTGTGGGAGGCGGGTGGATGCTTGGGGTGGCCGGGGGGTGAGGATGCACTGTTTGTTGCCAGTAGTACGGGTCATGCTACATAGCACTATCAAGAAAGCATTATCTGCAATATACCTTCCTAAGGACCACTAACATAATGTAGTGCATTGAGGACAACTTCTATTGTGTCATGAGCGTGCCATGTGCTATCACTGCGTAACTGTATGATGATAACAATAAACTCTGATTACAAAAAAAGTGTGCCCAACTCCATTTCATTAGCAGGGTAACCTGAGTAGTGATGCCAGTGAGGAATGGGTGAGCAAAGTGTAAGAAGCAGCCCTCTTGTAGATGGGGCTGTAAAGTGATGTGTTCTGCAATGCAGATGAAAAGGGAAATTGAATTCCCCACATTTCTTTATCAGCACCTCCCATGCCTGTGCGCCAAAGTTTGCTTGTATACCTCTACGCATGAAACGCAGATAGGAATCTCCTAAGTTAATTGACAAATGACAGGGATCTTGGAAAGAACTCGCCACAATTCAACTTATATATGTTCTTATCTACAAGGAAAGACTAGAGACAGAAATTATGTGTTCAGTGGACTCAAGTAAATAGTCTGCTTATTTATTAAAATGTATTATTGCCAATTAAACATGTGGGAATGTTAGAATAGAATATATATACCCAACTCTAGAATAATTATTATTAACCATGGCATAAATGTGATGAAAAACCTTACCTCTGGTCATGGCATAAATCCTGAAGAAATGAGTGGTGCCGCTAATTAACATATGTACTAATGGCACATGCAGTGGTGGCACAGGAAGTGACTCTAAACCCCTCTGATATCCCTCATGTAAAATGACACAGGCAAATGTTACTGCAAAAGCTGGGGTATAGTCTTTTCTAGATATGAAAAAAGGTAAAATATTCGTAACTAAAACATACATCAATTTGTCTCAAACAAAGAGGTAAATATTTCAGACAATAAGTAAGTCTACATTTAAAGTATAAACCAAGCACTTATAGATAATTATTGCATGGCATGAAACATTGAACACATCTATAAACTTGATGTACACATAAATATAAAATTAATGGATACAGTTACTAAGAAGGGTATTCCTTCTCTGAACTCCTGCTTACTGCTGACAAGTGTAGTGTTTTGAAGGTCATGAGTTAGATTTTGAGCACAGCAAACTAAGCCATCCCTCCTTCTGAGAGAGGTAATTTCATTACCATAAAATAGGAAATAATAACATCTAATATTTAGGAAGCTTAGTAATGGTAGATGTGATATTAACACTATATGAAAAACAAGCTATAATATGCTGTGCCTGATCGGCTTAATTCCACCTTCTTTTGAAGGATCGTTTATTTCATTTGCATTCAAAGCGTTTTTTCTCCTCCTGGCGTCACTAGGTTGATGTATTTTTGATTTCCATTATTTTTACTCTGTTTATTTTAATTATTATCAAAATACGGGTGAAAACGCTCTATAAATGAAATAAAATAAATTAACTCTGAACACAGATCTTGTAACTGTGCTCTTTCAGTTAGGGCTTCATTGCAGCACCTAGCCCAGGAATGTCTCAAGTAGGGACAGGTACATGCCAGATTTCACTGTGTTGCCATTTGAGCATTCTGAAAACCGGGCAAGGATAGTACACTTGTGAATGAAAGCGGGACACTGTTGATTTAGTCCACGTCAAATTAATCTCCGTGAGGAAATGATATGTACTTTGATGTAGGGAAAACAAGATTGGACTCTGGGTTGCCTGACTGCACAGTCTGCAATTTAGAAGGTCAGCTACCTATCACCATAACTGTGAGGTCAAAGTATTTCGCAATGTTGTCATGTACATTTAGAAATAGTAAAGTTAGTATGATATATGAAGTTATATTCAACTATTTGTGATACATTTAAAAACTGTGACATGGTGTATGAAGCTTGTGGTCTGAATGGGCCTCCTGACTCTGACAGTAGTTTTTATGTGCATAGCTGCTTTAACACAATGTGGTTAACATATAGTGAAATCAAGATATTATGTTGAGAAAATCTTCTAAGATAGGCCTTGAATTAGAATTGGCTGGTGCTGTCTGCAACCATCTTTTTGGAATGCTTTTTTTCTTGTTCCTTTTTCACTTTGCGCAAGAAACCTTGTAAACACTGCTTTAAGTTGTAATGTGGCTTCCCCAGATACAGAATGATTATTCTTTCTTTGTATCTCCGTAGCACAATGTTGCAGAGAGAATGCACATTGTGCTCATCTGTTGGGACCATAGTGCGATCCTCATGAGAACTTGCACTTGTATATTAAGTAACAATATTTGTACTAATTATTGAGGTGAACTGCATTACGTGAATCTGTGGAATAGCTCAAAATAATGTGATTTTAGAAACTGTATTGTTCTTCCTTTAACTTGTTTGATCTATGTTGTGTGTTTTAATATAATTGCATTCATGTATGGTTTTCCTTGTGTCTTGCATTATAATAGGAACCCATTCCTAAGGGTGGTGGGCTCACTCTCTGCTGATCTTTAGGAGGTGACACCATGTCAGTCTGTTGTCTGATTTAGGACATATTTTAATTCAGCTGAACCTTATTTTGTTCTGTTGTTTTATTATTACACTTTATACTGAACATTATGCTATTCCTTGAGCTAAGTGACTAACTAATTGACTTCTAACCACTTAATCAGGGTCAGACTGGCCGATAGGGCAATCCGGCACTGCTCGATGGGCTGGTTTGACAGGTCAGTATGTAGGTCGTTTTTTTTAGCAGATTATGGGCCTGTTTTATGGGCAGAAAGGTTGCTTCGTGCTGTTGATTTCCCTGATATCACCACAAACATTAGCTGCACCAAACTAAAATGCATGCAGTCTCCTGTACACTGAAAATCACCTATGCAGAGCTAACGGGCTGCTTGCTTACTGCTCCTTCAATCTGCACTGTGCCACATCCCATGTGGTCACTTCCTCTAAACAAGGAAATGATTATGGAATGCTGGTGGCCATAGTGTATCATTGTTTAGCACTCCAAGATGGCAAACATGTTTGTTCTAAATATGGTGCCCATAATGGTGTTTTAAAGCAAGAGACTATGTAAAATACCATTGCAAGATGGACCCTGCTGCTATGTTTAGGGATATTATTGCAAGCATATGCCTGCTGTTTAGAAAATATTATCTTTTTTCTACCTGTGTTCTTGTAATTTATCTTGCATATGTTGTTGATTTTATGCGTAAAATACTATGGCTGTGTCAATGGGTGAATGCAAGAAAGAGTCAGTGGATGGATGAACTGATTCATGAGAGCAAAGATGTGCATTAATGATGGCTTATGAGTGCTTAAAACCAATGACACAAAAGACGTTTTCATTCATAAGACAGACCTATCAGCACTGCCAATGTGTGTTACTGCATGGTAAATGCATAGACCATACACCTAACACAAGTTAATTATGTTCTTTCTGTTCACATGCAACCATTTTCTTACAGTTCTTTTCTCATGCAGACCCTCCCTTATGAATGTCCGGATGAAGGCCTGCTGCCCTTTCCTTTTTTTCTTTCTGTTAGGTCTTTACAAGTACAAAATTGGCCTGATTTTTAAATGAGGCCCTCTTTTTTTTTTTTTTTAGCTATCTGCTACATTAATGGGGGGCCACTTATATTTTGGTGCCTGGGACTATTTTTTGTTCAAGTCAAACCCCGAACCTAAGTTTGCTTTCTGCAACAATCTGAATCCTTTAATAAACCTTCATTGTTTCATTTTAAAAATGTGTCTCCTTTTCATTGTAACGCCTAATGGGCTTTACTATTTATATTGTATTTTGCCTTGAAATAGATGGCTAGGTTAAGTTGAGTCCTTAGGGGTTTAACACCGCTACCAGTCTATCAGATATTTTACATCAGTAAAAAAAAAAAAAAACATGAACTCCATGTGCATTTTTTTTAAAACAACACATTAATGAAGTCATTCAAAAAATGTTAGAAGACCCTTTTAAAGTAAGTTTGACCTTTTATAAATATTTGTTTGATTGTCATTAAGCAATGCTTAATTGACGTTATAAACTGAGCTCGGTAATTACGTTTTTAAACTGCTTGTACAAAGTAAATAAAAAGTGCTTCTTTTTTTTACGCGTTAGCCACATGCTGTTTATTCGTTTAATTTCTGTATTCTCACTTTATTAAACCTACGGATGGTGCGGGCATGGAAGGTACAGAAATAATCTGCTGCTGGGCCATTATTCTGAAATACGGAAAAAGCTGCCAGCTGGACGCAGGGTTGAAAACACCGTAAGATCCAATTTCAAGTGTATGATATACGGTGGAGAGACAAAGGTAACAAAACACCTGAGCCTTCCAGGGACACTGACTAAGAAGGAATTACACTTACTAACAATAGTGAGGGACTCCGTACACCCCTGTCACTCCCGACCTCTCCCCTTACAAGTTTTAATAAGAGAAATAACTCTATTCCAACATGGCCGTCTTGTTTCCAGCCGCTGTAGACAATTGATAGCCTCGACTTCCGTGACTTTACACTTCTGCAATTTCCGTGTGCGAAGGCCGGGGGCGTTCCCTCTGTTGTCTCCTCGGTCGTACCTACTGCAAGTGGCTCCGGTGCTGCTGTGTCTTCCCAACCGGCCGCAGGATGTCGGTGCCCGGCTCTCTGCTCCGGCCAGCTAGCCTATCTCGTTTTCGAGGAGCCCTGCTCGGCGCTCTGATGGGCGACTGTTTCGGGTCCGAGTTCGAGGGACAGAATTCAATGCGAGCTGCGACCGTGATCCGGACCGTGCGGCGGATGGAGGAGGAGGACCGTGGGCAAGGTCTGGGGAAATAGGGAAAACCTTAATCGGTGTCACTGTTAAAAGAATACTAAAAGTAAACTGAGCGTTCATTTGTAGGATACATTCTAAGTATAAGTCAGACCAGTGTGTGCTACTTTACATTTGCAACAAAAAACTCCGTGTTACCGTGGCAGGCATGAGCTGGTGATTTTGCTACCTTTCTTATTTAGGTACAAGGGTGTGGCGTTTCTAGAACAAGCATCGGAATCACTAGCAGCGTTCGGCAGGTGCTAAGGATAATGCAAGCTGTTGCACTATGCGGATTCTATATTTGTCAATTGGCTGTGGTCATTCGAGCGTATAGTTTGCCTTGTTTATTTTCAAAATATGCGACCTTTTCCTGGTTGATGGACACCGTAGAAATGTATTGCGGCATGTGGGACCCTAGTAGCTTATACGTTTTAGCATAGAGCAGGACTTGTTGATTAATACTCTGGGGACAAACGGGCAAGGATTATTTCCTTTTTTAAGACACGTGGATGAAAACAGAAAAGAAACACAAGAAGTTCGTGAGAAAGGCATAGAACGTTTGAAAACGCGAACTTTCTTAATGTGATTAATAAACGTATTCATGCGGACGTGGAGCTGAGGAGGCAGTGGACTATTTTTTGACAGCAGAATGGGCAGTGACGGCTACGTGTAATTCCGGTGTGATGTATGACCAGTCACTAAGGATCGGTTATTAGCGCTTTGCTATGAAATGAGTGTGGTTAAGCGGCGAAGACAGTTACTATAGCAAAGTCCATGTCGTATAAGAACACATGTAAAATGCAGTAGTGACGTGTGTAGTCAGAAAGGAGGGTCTGGATGAGAAAAGAACCATAGAAAAATGGGTGCATATGGATATGAAGAAAATAATGTACGTGTGTTAAGTGTTTGCATGCATTTATCATACAATAACAAGCACTGGAAATGCAGTAAGGTCTGGCTTATGAATGAAAGTGTCTTTTGTGTCATTGAAGACACTCCTAAGTTATCCTAAATGCACTCTGTCGCTTATCTTTGCTCTTGTGAATCCGTTCATCCTTCCACTGACTCATTCTTGCATTCAACCTCTGACAACAGTAAATTACACATAAACTCAACAACAGATGCAAGATAAATTTCAAGAACACAAGTAGAAAGAAAAGATACTTTGCTGTTTTAAAAACAGCTGGCATATACTTGCAATAACAACCCTAAACATAGCAACATTTGTCCATCTTGCAATGTTATTCTAGTCTGTTGTTTTAAAACCCCAACATAGCCCCCACGTTTAGAGTCAACATGTTTGCCATCTTGGAATGATAGAACAATGATACACTATGGACAACAGCATTCCATAATTGTCCTCTTGTGTTTTTTTCAGTAAGTGACCATGCAAGATGTTTGCACTGCATTTTAAAAGAGCCTGTTAGCTCTTTGTGAGAAGCTATAGTAGCCTCTTTAAGGAAAAAAACAAACAGGGATGTGGAATTCCTATTGCCCCACACCCGGGTCAAGGGCAAGAAGTTTTCATGTTTATTTTTTC
The DNA here is from genome assembly GCF_031143425.1 of Pleurodeles waltl. Taxonomy (NCBI): domain Eukaryota; kingdom Metazoa; phylum Chordata; class Amphibia; order Caudata; family Salamandridae; genus Pleurodeles; species Pleurodeles waltl. The sequence continues at coordinate 873,988,740 of NC_090440.1, forward strand.
CTTGGGACAAGTAGGCCCAACCCCCTGCAGCACAAACCCTTTGGTTGCCAGTTTACACAGACGGGAACTCTCTGCAGTTGAGGTAATGTGTGCCCATATGTTGATGCTGTTTGAACTTGTATTTATGGTTCATTAATGAAAATCCTTCATTATTAGGGTGAGCACCATAAATAAATGTTTTACGGTCACAGTGCACTACTGACAATGGTTCCAGTAAAAAAAAAAAAAAAAGTGTACACACGTTTGAAAAGTTTAGCAATAGGACGCTAAGTATAATGCTCCCAGAATGCTCTCTGATTAGATGCAAATATTTGCAGAAGCTTATAAGCAAGAATCACGTTTTTTTGCTTTCAAAATAAAATGTTCAGAAAAAAATGCAAGTAGAAAAAAAATGTTTTGCTACAATGAAATTTTAGGTGCTATTTCTCTGAAGTGTCATTTAATAAAATGTTGATGCATGTTAGTATTTCTAATGGAAAATCAGTGTAACCATTTTCAACAAGATTATAGGAAGCATGAAAATAAACAAGCACTGGCAAAGCCAACTGATCCGACATTTTTTTGTGAGTCTTTTGGTTTAGTCAGTGCATGTCTTGTTTTGAGATGGCTTTTGTAACACTTTATTGTTGTGAGAGCTGTCAGCCCTCACCATTGTAACGAACACTGAGAAAAATAAAAAAGCTTTTGTTCTCAAAAAGCACACATTGCCACCAGTGGCGTAACAAAGGCCCTGCAGCCCCTCTACAGGGGCCCTCCCTCAGCAAGGCACCTACCCTGAGTGAGTCTGGAGGGGGCCCCCCGCTCTATATTCTTTGCGGGGGGCCCCCTCTCTATATTCTTTGCGGGGGCCCTCTCTATATTCTTTTTAAGGGGGGCCCTCTAGTTTTGTTACAACACTGATTGCCAAAGTAGTTTCCCGCACTAAACAAATTTACTTTGTGTGCCAATATGGTCCTGTGGAAGAGCAGAATGTGATCATTCACAGTAAAGCCAGCTGATAGAGAGAGAAATAGAAGTTTAATAAAAACTAAATGTCTTTGTTAATGCCAGACCTAATTAGGGACCCAATTCTTAAAAAAAAAAAGTCTCAAAAGTGCACCCATAGAATTAGTGGTGTTCATGAATGCAGAAGAACTTACAGAACTAGACCAGGGAATCGTACTCCTAGAAAATATTTGTTAGCTGTATTTTAGCACAAGCAAATATGCATGTGTGGATTTGCTCATGTGAAAATATATTGAGCATTTGCAAGTTCACCCCCCTCCCAGCTTTTTTCCCTAACCCTTGAAGAACCTTTACTTCTGCCATTGTCAGGAGTAAACTTCCAACGTTTCTCACTATGGGACAAGATTAGAGAAGAGCCGGTGAAAATCCTTAAAACATGCAAGTTAGTAGGTTTGCAGACTCAAAGGCATTCCAGCCTTGGAACTTCTGCTGCTTCCTCCAGCCCCGGTATGTAGATCGGCAGAAAGGCGGCAAAATAAGGAAATTGCTGTCGTAGGGATTGAAACTGCAAGTATTCAAGCCCTACTATAGTAATCAGAGAGGCTATTGTCAGATTGCTTACATAATGGGATTGCTGCCATAGTTTCGCGCCACACCACATGGCACCAAAGGGACAAGTAGATTTTTTTACAGGATAAGTAGGTTTAAGAAGCAACCTGTCCCATGGACAAGTAGATATTTTATTAAATATCACACCCCTGAACAAATAAAAAGAGGAAAAGCAAGGAAATAAAAGGGAAGCTATAAAAAGTAGAACCCTGAAAACAAAGTGACTGGCCAACTAGCTATTACACTAAAGCACATTCATTTTTAGGTGGAGGAGCACACATGATCAGAAATGCTACCTTTCACAGGCTAAGAGAGCGAGTGGCAGATGCGGACTAAACTATTACCCCATGCAACATGCTACCATGGATAGAAGCAGAGTGTAAATGACACTCCTAGACCAATGGCGCCAGAAAGCTGACCAAAAGACCCTATACATATCTATATGGATATATATATATATACATCCATGGATGTATGTAGTATTTATTTTATGATTTTTCTTTATTACAAGATCCTGGCAGATAGCTATGTCTGTCAGGCATCCCAAAGAGATTCTAGCAAAATTTATTACAGTGCAAATCTTTTACCCAAATAACAAAGTCCTTCCCCACAAAGGTAATCTGTGAGATTTCATGTGACATAATACCCTACTTCAGGCCTTATCACAGTGCAAAAAAGCTACTCTTCAAGGCCTACATATGTGCTACATAATAAATGAATCAGGCTTACTACCTTTTGTCATAACATTTCATAATAATCAGAGCAGACCTATGGCATCTGCAATCCAGTGTCCCAGTGAACCATAGCTGTTATCATTGATTTGTCACCATAACCTGCTAAGGCATACTGTATTGAGCTTGATCTTTCCCATATTGCAACCCTCTGGCATACAGTAATGACATTCAAAAAGTATGCAAAATTACATTTGGCAACACAAAATATCTGTGCTAAGAGGGTCTAACAAGGATTCTGACTGTGCAAACCTTCTATAACCACAGTTTGTCAGAGGGAGTAACGAACACCCAAAAACCTGCCTATTATGATAAACTGAAGTTCTATGTTATAAAATACAAAGCAGTAGACTTCAACAGAGACTGATAACAATCCACCCTTAAATACTGTTGGGACGGAAATGTCCAATTTATGTGTACCCCTACCCTGAGAGCAAAACTGTATTGATGTCTGGATCCCTAATGCTGATTTTTGTTGGCATAGGTCAGTGTTTCCCAAAGTGTGCGTCGTGGCCCCCTGGTGCACCATCAGAACTCACCAGGGGCGCCGCACACTTCAAGGGAACACTGAAATGCTTTCATTTTCGTACTACCTTACGGCCCCATTCTAAAAATGCCTTCCATTTAGAATGGAGCTGTATAGGAGTATGGAAACAAACGAATCACAGTGGAAATAAATCGAACTTGTTAGGCTTTTGCAATGTTATGTTGTAAGTTGTAAAACCCAACAAGTTTGATTTGCGTCCACTGCGAGTCTCTCTTTCATACTACCGTACAGCTAACAAAGCTGCATGGTAGTATGAAAGAGAAAGACTTGCAGTGGACCAAACCAAACTTGGTGGATTTTACAACAGACATCATAACATTGCAAAACCCTAACTAGTTTGATTCATCTGCACTGCGATTCTTTCTGTTTCATACTACTGTACATCTCCATTCCAAAGACAAGTTACGTTTAGAATGGAGCCGAACAGTAGTATGAAATAGAATCACAGTGGAAATAAATCAAACTTGTTAGGGTTTTGCAGTGTTGCTTAGTAAATTGTAAAACCCATCAAGCTTGATTTGTTTTCACTCAGTGTTTAATTATTTATAAATAAAAACGTACCTGAAAGCTCTCCTCTGAAACACGTGGCTGCTGCAATTAAATAAACATGCACAGGACATTGGGGCAGTGGTAATCCTAAAGCCATCTTGGGCCTCTTCAATCCATTTACAGCCTCTCCCTGCCCCTTCAGTTCACTCTTGCATATGTCTCCCAATGTGGAGCTTTTCAGTCCTTCTCTTCCTTCGTCTTTCCCATATGTGCCTTTGCTCGCAGTAAATGCCTGATGCAGAAAACTAAGGCCCATATTTATGAAAAGTTTGTGCTGCATTTGCGTAATTTTTTTAATGCAAAAGCGGCGCAAACTTACAAAATATAATTATATTTTGTAGGTTTGTGCTGCTTTTGCACCAAAAAATAATGCAGATCTGGCGCAAACTTTTCATAAATATGGGCCTAAGTGTCAGTTCTTAAAAATAAGTGCCGGTTCCCCCCACTGGAACGCCACTGCTTAATTTGTAGATAAAAATGTGCTGGTGCTCAAAGCTCTCTTTTGAAATAAGCGGATGCTGAATTTAAATGTGCGAGCCTTCTCGGGCCTCTTTAATTCATTTACAGCCAATCCCTTTCCTTAAGCTCACTCATGCAGCTTTCTACTTTCTCCCTTTGTGATGCTTTGTAGTTTTTCTTTTCCTCCACATTTCCCATATGAATCTTTTGCTCTCATTAAATGTCTGATGCAGAAAACTGGAAACCACCTTCTCAAATTAAGCCCTGCGGAAAGCACTGGCTCAAATTAAGCACTGTTTGCACTGCGATTCTTTCTCTTTCATACTACCATACGGCTCCATTCTAAAGATGTTATGTTTGGAACAGAGCCGTACGGTAGTATGAAAAAGAAAGAATCACAGTGCAAAAATCAAACTTGTTAGGGTTTTGTAATGTGCATTTGCAGCTCTGAGTAACCCATGTGGGAATGCCATGTGGGGGTGTTATGGAAGACACAGCTTTCAGCGTCAAAATAAATCGAATATGCCAATCATGGATAAGTCCATTACATACACATTTTGTAAAGGAACACTTGCACTTTAGCACTGGTTAGCAGTGGTAAAGTGCCCAGAGTAACAAAAACAGCAGAATCAGAGTCCAGCACACATCAATAACCTTGGGAAAAGAGTCAATAAAAGGTTAAGGGAAACCACGCCAAGGATGAAAAGTATAACAACGTGGAAAATTACTTGAAGCTTTTAACGTGGAGGTGGCTAATGCTAAAATAAAGTCAATAGATAAAATGAAGCTGGTGGTCACTAATGTGACGGTGTGCTGCTAGGCTAAGTGCAACATGGAGTCAGTGGTCAAAACACACATATCATTACACCAAGAAATCCATTATCACCGTCCCTGCAGCCAGGAGCACTAGTGCCTGTATGCTTGCCAAGGCCAGTGTTCCCTGTGAGGGAGATAACAGCGTTGGATTGAGAGGTCCAGTGGGGAGCCCTGTTGAGTAGACTTCCTGTGCGAGGTGTGGGGAAACAGCTGCTGCACCGATTGGGCCATTTCCCATGTGCTGGACTGATTTAGTGATCCCCCGCATGCCAAGAGAGGCATAACGGTGCTGAAGACTGCTGTGCGGTAAGGGCCGAAGACTTGTGCAGTTGCAGTGCGGTGACCGGGCCGGAACCCTTGGGCAGTGAGCGGTGGTGACCAGTAGGTCGCAGGGAGCAACAAAGACTGCAACTTGATCGACGGCCCCACCCCCGATAAGTAAGGATGCTGTGGGACCAAGAACAGGATCGTCATAGCCATCCTTCCCATCTGGAGCGTGTGAACACTTCCCCCACGGAAGCTGCAGTAGACCTTCGATCGCTACAGAAGAGTGACTGTGAGGGAGCGAGCGAGCGTGTGTCGCTGAGTGCAGCCACTGAGTTTGTGTGCAACTGACTCACCGACCTTGGACTAGAGCAACAAAGATTGCAACTCGATCGACGGCCCCACCCCGATAAGTAAGGATGCTGTGGGACCAAGAACAGGATCGTAATAGCCATCCTTCCCATCTGGAGCATGTGAACACTTACCCCACTGAAGCTACAGTAGACCTTCGATCGCTACAGAAGTGTGACTGTGAGGGAGCGAGCGTGTGTCGCTGAGTGCAGCCACCGAGTTTGTGTGCAACTGACTCACCGACCTTGGACTAGAACAACAAAGACTGCAACTCGATCGACGCCCCCCCCCCCCCCATAAGTAATGATGCTGTGGGACCAAGAACAGGATCGTCATAGCCATCCTTCCCATCTGGAGCATGTGAACACTTACCCCACGGAAGCTGCAGTAGACCTTCGATCGCTACAGAAGAGTGACTGTGAGGGAGCGAGCGTGTGTCGCTGAGTGCAGCCACTGAGTTTGTGTGCAACTGACTCACCGACCTTGGACTAGAGCTGCTGCGAACGCTCGCAGACAGGGTGAATTCCCGGACTCTGACTGCTTTACTTTTGCCAGAGTGAGTAAGACTTATTTCAGGTCTGACGGCCCTGGGGGAACTTGCTCCCAAATCAAGCGCATGTGCGCTGAAACTCTTTTGACTTTAAATCGGAGTTGTAGTGGACTCTTAAGACTCGGACTACTGGTGGGTTATTCCCTGGAGGTTACAAGTAGAGAATGGTAAAATAACCACAATCGCTCATGCATGGGATGAGTGAGACCGGGAACTGCCAAAGAGGCAATAGAACCCCAACCTCAGGGGAGGACTGAGCAATTGTGTGTGCATGTCCTATTCTTCATTTGTGTAGTTAGCAGTAGAAATAAAATACTTCTTTTTAGTTATAAAAGTGAGTGTTTGGCTGGACAATGATTTATTACAGCTACTGCACATACTTGAGTTGTTAGCCTGTATTGACCCCCTTACAATCCCCACCAGGAAACACTGGACTGCTCCAATTGCACATACCCTGAAAGTCAATTGTTGGAGAACTTTACCCAATTACTCAGGATCCATTGTCGGGCCCTGGGAAATCAGGAGTAAAAGGCCTCTACTGTCACGGTTGTGGGGCCCTATAAAAGAGATTGTGACAAATACCTATTGACTTCAGCATATGATTTTTCACAATCAATATATCAGACCCACTGCCTTTATTTATTGTACTTTTTCAAAACAAATAATCAGGCTTATAACCTTTATCATTGGCTTATTACAATAACCAAGTCAGACATAATGTGTTGGGCAAAATCTATCCCACAAGGTAACTATTGGGTGTACCATAATTAAATTACAAATTAGTACAAAATTAACACTGTCACAACTATTCCCATGGTTTGTTTCGATGGGCCATCAACAGCGAAACCCTTGATTACTATGGTAATCAGCAAGATATTGTGTAACAAAAGTATTGCCTACAAGGTTTAGTACAGTGTAATAACAATCCACCCACAAACGCTGAGTGCTTTAAATACATGATTTTCATAATAATTCAGGCCTACTTGCTTTGCCATACGTTTTTGTTATGAACGGCTCGCACGCAAGGCCTGCGACTTAACTTTTCCCAGTGACCCACTAAGGCAGTGGCATTTGCCATCTGCTTTGCACTATAATCAACGTGGGTCTACAGGAGTAGGTATGAATAGCAGCCATCGTTCATGGACTTATAAAATTGGAAATATGTACAAAATTATAGTTGACAAAACAGTATACAGTTCCTGCCTGTAGGGCCTACACACTGTGAGAATCCTTGTCCGACTCTACTCGCATCGTTTTCAGAGTGGTTGCCAACACCAAAACCCTTGCCAGCTATGGTAATTTGAGAGATTACAACTCACAAAATATCTGCCTACAGCCTGAAACAGTTTGATAACAATCCACTGTTGGAGGCTTATTGTCTTTAACACATGGTTTTAAACCCTTCTGCCTTTGTCATATCTTTTCATAATATGTTATCCGGCATCACTTTTTTCAATGCCCAAGTCAGACACATAGCTGTTGGCGTGCCATCTTAAATATCTGGGGCCTACTGCACTGAGCATAAGCTTTCCCACAAGGCAGCAGTTAGGCATACATTCTTAAAAAAAGTAGGCAAAATTACAGTTGACAAAGCAAAATACTATCCTAAGAGGGTCTGACAAGGATTCTCACAGTGGAACTCTCCTATCCCAAAGGTTTGCCAGAGGAAGTAACCAACACTTCAATCTGTGCCTACTAGGGTAATCTGTGAGATTCCATGTAACAAAATATCTGTATGCTTTACTACAGAGTACTACCAGTCCACCTTTGAATGGCTGTTGACAATACATAGGTCAGGCCTACTGCCTTTATCATACATTTTCATAGCAATCAAGCCCTTTAATGTTTATCACTGCCTTTCACCGTAACTAAATCAGACTTATTGTGTTTGGCATAAACTTTCCCACAAAGCAATTATCAGGTATTCCTTAATAAAATTACAAATATATTCAAAATTACAGTTGTCAAAACAATTTAAAATCCCACCTGAGAGAGCCTAGAAAGGAATATCATAGAGTCCATTTTCTCTCCTTTTGTAAAGATGGATCACCAACACCAAAACCCTTGCCTACTACAGCAATCTGTGAGATTCATGTAAGATCACTCCTGCCTATATGCTTTAACACGGTGTCACCACAATCCACCCTTAAAAGCCTATTGCCTTTAATGTATGCTACTCATAGTAAGTAAGTCAGGTCTACTGGCGTTGTCAATAAGCAGATCAAACCTAATGGAATCTGGCATAACATTTCCCAATGAACTAATGAGGCCTTTAGCCTTTACTGGTGCCTTGGCACAGGCCTGTTTAAGTGAATGCATGTAAGCTTGCATCTGTGCATAGTTATAAATTCACAAAAACATAGAAAAATACAATCTGCAAAACAATATACCACCCTTCTCAGTAGTGCCTAATAAGAATCATCACAGTGAAAAACCCCTTGGGGGTTTATAAGAGTGAATGGCCAACACCAAAACCCTTGCCTACAACAGTACTCGGTAAGGTTACATGTAACAAAATTCCTCTCCGGAAGCTGTAATGCAGTGTGATAATGGTGGTAAAGGCCTACTGGATTTATCAAATGCTTTTCACAGTAGATAATCTAGGTCTGTTGTCTTTGTCATAAGTTTTCATGATAAGCAACTCACATCCATTGCATCAGACATACGTTTTCCCAGTACACTAGTCAGGACTATAGCTTGTAATCTTAACTCGGGCTTACTGATTTGAGTGTCCGCTTTCCCACTAGACCACCATCAGTCACACAGGCCTAAAATTATGAAGGCATACAAAAGACAGTTGGTTTAGCAAAATGCAATCTCTCTTAAGTGAGCTTGACAAGAATGATTTTATAGCAAGTCTGTATCCACAGTTTCTCCTCAACACCAACACTAAAATCATTACCTACTACAGTAAACGGTGAGATCTCATTTAACAAAATGCTTATCTGCAGGCTTTCATAGAGTAATAACAATCTATCATGTATTGCTCTGGTAGAGAGTCTCTAGCATTTATTTGTTTCTAAATGTCTTAACTCACTGCTGTGACATAGCAACAGTTGCTAAAAAAAAAAAAACTTGTTACCCACTGTTGCTGCGTCATAAAGGCATTCCAGGCCAGACTGACAGGCCTACCGGAGAGCCTGTCAGCACAAGCTTTCACTGAAAGCAGAAAAAAAGCACAGCTGCAGGAGGGGGAAGGAAGGAAGGAAGGGAAGGTGGTGGTGGTGGGGGTTGCTTAAGGATGGTAGATAAGGCAGATAAGGCTTTTTTCTTTTTCTTTACACATTTGGGACAGGGAAGAGCAGCTGTGTTATGTAAGGCGCCTGTTATTCCTCTGCCCCTGTGTGCCAGTTGAAAGCAGGGGCAGATGATTTTCAGGGTTTTGGGGCCCAAACATAACATGGAATTATAGATGAGTAAAAAGTGAATTACGGGAATGTTTTGCACCTTGATGTTCTGCGTGACACCATAGACAACTCGAGCTTCGCTCTAATTGTTTTCAGTCAGAACCCCCTCAGTGAAAAACATTCCCGCAATTCACTTAGAATCTATAATTCTATATTCTATATGTTATGTACGGCTCTCACTGAGAGCCACTAGCATAAATGCCAGAGTCTAAGCCTGGTAATTCACTGCTATGAAGTAGCAACAGTTGTTAACATAAGATGCTACCCACTGTTGCTATGTCATGAACGAAATCCAGGCTGCTCTGGCAGGGCTCTCAGAAAGCCTGTGAGTGCAGAGCTGGCAGAGAAGAGAGCATATCCGGATGGTAGAGGAGGGGGAAATAAGACATGGGGGGTTTGTGGGTGGGTGGTTTGGAGAGGCGACAAGGATATATACTTTGTTGCGATAAAAGAGAGGAGGGACCATGATATGTATAGTTCTCCCATTAATCACACAACATACATTTAGTGATGGCAAACAAGTGAATTATGAGGATGATTTTCATCTCAAGGTTCTGAGTGACATTATAGACAACTCAAGCTTTGCTTTAGTCGTCTATTTGATGTCACTGAGAACTCCTCAGAGTTGACTGATACCCATCTATAATTCTATCTAGTGTTGACATATGATTTTCACAATGAATATATTGGGCATACTTCCTTTATTGTAACATTTCATAATAACCAGGTCAGGCCTATAGCTATGGTGACTGACTTGCCACCATAACCCATTCAGTCCTGCTATATTGAGTATAAGCTTTGACACAAGCCAGAAAATACAATATAAGCACTGTTTTCAGATGAAGCATATAACCTCATCTTGTACTCAGCGAAACCAAGTTGTAGGTGGAGCCTAAGCTCCTCTCAGTAGTACTCTGAATGCTCTTTTTGTTGATGATGTAAGGTCTGGCAACAGCTACACTGTCAAGCCAAACCAATAAAGGCTTTTAGATTAGAGTAGCCCTGGGTATCACATAATGTGCAAAACTGCACATTGAATTTTAAAGTTAATGATGGAAAGGGAAGGGGAGGTGCACATCTGGAAAGCTGCAATACATTCCTCATTACTGCCCTCCTCCCGTCTTTGCTGCTGTCAGAGGAAAACACATATTTATCCACTTATCTAAGACACTTTAACAGCATTTTAGTGCCATGTGAGCCCCAAAAGGTCAAAGCGCATCCTATTGTAAGCTTGATAGTTACCTTTACTAGGTGTTCATAGTGCTGTTGGCTGAGGCAGCTAGATAAAATATTCAAAGTTGCATGGATGGGAAGCACATTTTCTGTGGAAGCACGCTATTTTTGTCCAACCAAAACATGCTCTTGCCACTTAATGTGGAGGTAGGGCTAAAGGCCTTCTCTGTAGTACTCCTGCAAGCTCTTTTTCAGGTTCATAACGTAAGGTTTTGCATCAGTTGTTTATTGAGCCAGAACAAAAATGTTCCCAGTAATTTATAAGAAGTGTGATAAATGTGTATATCTGGTCATTCTGTTAAGGATGGCCTGGGCTTTAAGAAAGGTTCAGGTTTGACTTCCTGTGTTGAGTATCAGGGGTGTGGAATTCCTATAGCCCTACACCCAAGACATATCGTTTGGGGTCAAGAACAACAAGATTTCATGTTTACTTTGTCCTTGGGGCACATAGGCCCAACCCCCTGCACCTCAAACCCCTTGGCTGCCAGTTTACAGAACCACATTATGGAGCAGGGAAGGGAATCGTCTGCAGTTGAGGTGACGTTTATGGCTATATGTTACAAGTTCGAACTTTTATTTATGGTTCACCTTTATTATTAGGATTAGTGCTCTAAATAAATGTAAGCTCGTTCTGCACTACTGGCTGTGGTTCCAGGAAAAAATGGAAAAAGTGTACACATGTTTGCATAGTAAAACAATGAGGTTTTGTATAATGCTTCCGGAATGCTCCCTGAATAAATGCAGATATTTGCAGAAGCTTGAAAGCAAGATTGATGATTCTTTGCTTTCAAAATAAAATGTTCACAAAAACATAAAGAAGGAACAAAATGTTTTTATAAACTGCTGTGGAATTTCAGGTACCATTTCTTTGAAGCATCATTTAGTAAAATGTTTTGATTCATGCCAGTATTTCCCAAAAAATATTCACAGTGGAAAATCAGTGTAACCAGTTTCAACAAGGTTATGGAAAACATGAAAATAAACAAGCATTGGCATATCCAGTAGGTCTGAAATTGGTGGTCAGTCTTTGGGTTTTGTCAATGTGTGTCTTGTTTTGACATGGCTTTTGTAAAACTTTGTTTTGGGAGCTGCCGAGCCCTCACCATTGTAACAAACATCGGCAATAAGCAAAAATATTTTTGGTCTCAAAATGCATGCATTAGCAAAGTAGCTCCTGGCACTGAACAAAATTACTTTGTGCTGATATGGTCCTTGTGAATGAGCAGATTGCTATCACTCACAGTGAAGCCAGCCGATAGATGGATAGAGATAGAATTTAAATAAAAGCAAAAGGTCTTGGTTAACGCCAGACCTGATTTGAAGCCCAATTCTTAAAGTCACAAAAGTGCATGCATATGGTGTATGTTGTTGCATTAGTGCAGATTAAAGTATTTCATGAACTCACAAGAATCTGTAGAAGTAGACTAGAAAATCGTACACCTAAGAAGTATTTGTGAACTGTATTTTAGAATGAGCAAATATGTGTGTGTAGATTTATTCATCTGAAAATACGTTGAGCTTTTACACGTTCTTTCCCTCTAACCACTTTTCCCCAATCGTAGAAGAATCTTTCCTTATGCCCTTGTCAGGAGTAAATTTCCAAACATGCAAGTTAGTAGGTTTGCACATACTCAAAAGGGCATTCCAACCTTGGAACTATTGCTTACTGTTACCTCCAGCCAGTATGTAGATCTTCAGAAAGGTGGCAAAATAATGAAAATCCTAGAATTACAGCCCTACTACAGTATTAGCCCTGGTATAATCAAAGAGGCTATAGTCATAGCTCTTATATAAGGAGATTGCTGCCATAATTTGACATTGCGCTATATGACACCCCAAAGGACAAGTGGATTTTTTTACAGGACAAGATTTGTGAAGCAACTTGTCCCATGGACAAGTAACTATTTTATCAAATTCCACACCCCTGAGTACAATATATTTCAATTTGCAGAAATAAAGAAAGATTATTGTTGTGAAGGATGATAGTGAGGAGGAGGAAGATAACATTTGAGGATGGGATATATTTGCCTTCATTGTACATCATTTTTAAATGACCATTGTTTAAAGGGGATACAGAGAAATAGATATGTAGTGTACCATTGGACTTGGATTGCTAAAATGATTGATAAAATGTCCCTAATATACAGTTATTGGGATGCCAAATCAACTTTTAAAGTGAAATGTTGTAGTGATAAATTAGTAACATCTATTTAGATAACCTGTGGCCGATCACAGGACTAAATCCTTGGTGGTTGGATGTGGATGTAACAAAAAATGAAAGGTTAGAGAAATGGTCAACAAAAGAATGAAGTGAGTTGTAATGAGTGCTAAAATGTGTTAAAAAAGTTCTTGGGCTGGATGAGATGAAGGTCTTGGTGCATTGTGGAGTTTGTTTTATGTCTGTGGATCTTCTGTTTCAAGAATATAAATTGGCAAGGCAGTGAATGAAGAAAGTGATTAGAGATGGACCACATCAAACATAGCCTCCTTTAAGAGAAAGGACACTGGTGTAATGGAACATTGTACAGGGATACAAAAAGGCTTAGAGAAACGTTAGAAGAAATGAGGAATGTGTAAAAGAGCAAATTGTTGAGAGACCAGAAGAAGAACAGCAACTGTTAATCAATGTCACAAATTGGAGGCTGCAGATTTGTTGGAGGGAGTATCTGTAACATTAGTGTTCAAGGTATTTTACTTAGCATGCATTGTTGCCTCTATCACTTTGTGCCCTTAATTAGGCCATATTAAGGAAATGGGAATGTAAATTGGGGTTGGGTGAACATTGGCAGGTATGGGCCTTATTGGCATCAGGAAACCTTGGCAGTAAATGACCGGGATTGTAATCACTCATGTAATTCCTATTTTTAGGTACTTTGGATTTCACGGATGACACAGCCATGGCAAGATCTGTTGTGCAGTCCCTTTTATCAAATGAAGAGTTTGATGAAGTGGATATGGCGAAGAGGTAAGGTGTAACATGCCACGTTTTTACATAGTTCGAAAAAAATATTTCTGAGTTTAACTTTCAGGGAAGCCAGTGAGAAAGGCAAGGAGTCATGTAACCAACCAGGAACAAGATATTTATTGCACTTCAGTACTATGTCTATTCCAATGCTAAGCTCCCAGATGCCCCGTTAGTACTTTGAGTCTCTCAACCCCAACCATATAATGTTCATTCTAAATACAAGTGTTTTACCATTTGCAATACATTTTCTCTACTGTCGCCATTAGATAGGTTGGGACAAATGATGACTTGAACGTACAGTCATTGGCTTTTAAAATGTTTTGTTTTTAAAGTATTGTGGGCCAGATTTACGTTTTGGCACAGGACAACGCCGCAAGCCTTGTGGTGCTGCTGTGCCCCAAAATCTGCGACATAAGGTCCATTCCTGTCCTTTTCCCCTGCGCTGCTGCACAAGCTGCCGTGCGACAACACAGGCACCCTTGCACCATGGTGAGAGGGTTCCTGTGTTGCGGGGATGATTATTTATTTATTTATTATTATTTTTTTGCAGGAAGGTGCACTTTCCTGCACAAAAACAATCCCAAGAGGAAAAAAACAGGGAGAAATAAAGATATTTCTCCCTGTTGCATCACTTCTATGCCTACCCCTGGGGAGGCATATGTTTTTTTTATGCATTCTCATGTTTACAAAACTTTGCAAATCTGTGAACGCTTCAGAATCCATGGGTGATGTATGGGACCCATGCAACATCCATGGTAATGCCTCCCAGGTGCAAATTAAGGCAACACAGCAATTTGTGCTGCATTGCCTTATTCCATTTCTACAAGGATATTTAAAGCCATGCAAATTGGCTTTGCATGGCCTTGTAGATGTGGGTCAGCAGCCTGCGTTGCCAATGCATCAAAAAAGTGACGCATTGGTGGCACAGACCACTTGAAGATCTGGGCCTGTATTTTGAAAGAAGGAAAGTAATTAATATCTCCTGGTTTTTGCATGCTTTTCTCTAATATCTTAAAAATGGCAAAGACTCATTTATCCTAAATTTTGAAGAGAGAGCGCGCCAAGAATGTGCAGATGCCTACATATTACCTATATCACTTGCACTGATTTTTGTATTTCATTAGTATGCTTGAACTTTAAATATGCTCAAAAAGTTTTATATGTGTTCCTTGTCCCCAGCATACCATAACTGTTCATGATATGTTGGCAATTATCACCATTAAGACAAGGCCTGGACTTTGCACAAATTACACATCAAGTGATGAATTGCCACTTTAATGCATATGCAAGCATTATAGCAGGTGTGGGTCTCATAGATAGCTACAGTGTGCCAAGAATTACCACTATTGTGCCTCAGATGCCTTCAATTTGGAAACCATTACCACCGTGTTGTCAGAACAATCACTGTGCTGTAGAGGGCCAAAGTGTGGTGGGAACTACCCCCACAGTGCCAGGATGAACATTATGCAGGGTTTACACACCTTCGTGCATTGGATTTCCACAAGATAGCGAGGCTTCCAGACACACTTACAAGACTGCTATTGATACTGATCGTGAATACTCTTGTGCAGTGCGTATACACAATATGTCAAGAGCGGCTACCATTCTGCTAGAGCCAGATTCATGTCCGAGATATGCATGGAAGCCCACTGTATACCAGAAATTACCTGCATGATTCCAGGGCCAGCTTTTTATGTTGTAAGACAATGCCATAAATGCCTACAAGTTGCCAAGGAAAACCACTGTTGTGCTAGTTTCAGCATTATACAGTGGCGGGCAGTGGGCACAACACCCATGCTCACTCCAAATGTACACACCTTTTGTCCCCATAAAAATGACCACTTCAGCAGAAGTCTTGCTTTTTTAAAATCAAACAGCCGCATGCATCCGCAAGTTTCCCTTAACTAGAGTTCGTAATCCTACCCATCAAGTGCTTGGAAAACAATAACACGCATTTTCACTGCACAAAAAGAAAGATTTAATCAAATGAGAAGAAGCTGACCCTTGGTGTTCTGCCTAATTGTTAATGGCTTTTGACCTGTGGCAGGTGAAGGAAGAACGTTAACAGGACATTGGCAACATTAAACTAATCATCCCCACTGTGTTTATGACATCTGTGTAACACACAAGCAATTACAAATGTCTACAAATAAAAATACACTGGTCTGATCTGGTTAGGAGCAGTTTTAAAGACAATTACAGCTAAATGGTAACATAGTTGAAAAACAATATCTTACGTTGAGTTACATGTATTGTCATTTGATCAAAGAGACTGATACACTTTAAACTTTTTTTTATAAAAACATCAAACATACAGTGATAATTAAAGTCCGCTGTACTGTAGCCATGCAGTTTACTTGTTCCCAAAGAAAAGTAGCACAGGCCATATGTATCGCACTCACAAGGTAACACGACAACTGTTCATATTTGTTATGGAGAGCGGCTCTAGGGTAGCAGGCTAAAGTAAACCTATTAATGAATAGAGTGCTGGTGAGGAAAGCATGTCGGACTTTTCAAAGGGAATCTACCAATAACACGTGCATACAACATTATACAAAATCATTTCCATTACACAGACTATGACGAGCGGACCTTACCTGAACTGCACTTGTGGCGTTTTCTTACAGTAAGTTCTAAGATGCTAAATTAAAAGGTTGGTTTTCATATATAGAGATACAGGCTGTTGTTTCTCTGAGATAATGACAATGGGCACTTAGTTTGCGTCTTCCCTTTCGCCTCCAAGATTTCTGGAACTTGTCGCCTAACAACATAATAGAAAAAAAACTCCATAAAGCAGTGGAGTGAGAGTCTTTGTCAGTAAAGGGTAGCCATATTAACACGGATACATTTCAGTTATGTTAAACCCCAGCGATGCATTGACTGCAGTATTTTTTATTAAGGATCAGCTCTTTTTAAAACTTCTTTTATGTTTGTTGAATCAAGTAACATAAAATACAGCATGTGAATCAAAGTGGTAACTGTCGACGAAGCATAAGCACAGTGACTGATTTATTCAACATGTGAAATTCCTTCAAATTAGCCGAATCGCACTAGTATGGGATTCACGACACAATCACGTCACGTCTTATAATCTGCTAAAAAAAACAGAAAATGAATTACTTAACTTATTAAATATCATTGAAACTTGTACCAACGTCGTCTTCCTTGAGGCTGCAGTAGCAGGTATTGCTGGAGGATTGACCAGATATCCTTAGGCCTGGATTTAATGGGCATTAGATCACAAGACCAGTAGGTCCCAAACCTATTAGAAACATGACCCACTTTATAGAACGACAAACATTTGTGACCCGCTTACCTTTAATGGACATGAGGAGGGCGATTTTTGAATGTAACTTAAGTATCTTGTGGTAGGGCATTGTCATTTACAGACAGCACATTTTACATTGAAATGATCACTAACATTGTACAGACTTACAGGTTTATTCATAAAACTATAGAGCACACAAATTACAATGGATGAAAATCGGGGTTCTATGAATATCTTTCATTTCTGCATCACCAAGTTAAAGTGTCATGATATTTTTTGATCTTATTAAAATCTCTTTTCAGAATTACAAGTGTGCTCAGTGTTTGCTTTCCTAACTGCTGAATACATACAGTTCATTTACAGGTGTTTACATTGTGTTGTGGGTTGCAAAAAAACGACATCCTACAGTCTTTCCTTTCACATTCTCTGTACTTCAGCAAGATTGTCACAAAATTCACTTTGAAAACTCGTGTCACTTTGCATTTACAGAAAGAACAGTAAACACCAATCCTGCAGCAATTTATCAGAAGACGTAACCTGACATTTGACCCCTGAAGCACCTGTAAAAACAAAAGTGAAAAGATAAACTCAGAATTTAAAGGCATGTTTTTTTTATTGCTCAGCTTTTCCCCTCCTACCAGAAATATGCTCGGGATCCACCAGTGAGTCGTGACCTACAGTTTTGGAAACACCGCATTATAAATATTTGCTGTGTTATTGAAGTATATAAGATCCTGGACCTGTTTGTGGGCTATTAGAAGTAGACCCTTCCCTTCTCGTCACAATATGACGTTTAGCTAACAAAAGTGCCAGAGCTGTATATTTTCGGTTTGTGACTGGGAAATCCCTAACTTACCCCAGCAGTGTGCACACAGAGGAGTTGCCTCTAAACTTTCCAAGTTCAACTCGGTGAAAATATTACTCCGATGGATTTGAATACCTGCCACCAAACCAAGTGCATTTTGTCTGCCCAACCCAATTGCATTTTAGATAGATTTCATCTTAGACCAGCTCGTATTTCTGTAGCTTGGTCAGCATATGATAGTATTGTTGGATAAACTGTTTATGCCTTTTCTACTGGTGTAACACTTCTGACTAACGAACAGCAGTATAGCCGCTGTGATGGTGCAGTCTAAGTTGTGATCCCATTGTTGCTGTGCCTGTTTGCCATCCGGGGTATAACACGTAAAGCTAACTTGTAAGGTCTAGAAATCATGTTGTTCAGTTCTTTTGCTTAGATTGAGTACATGCGTAGTGCAAATGAATTTGGCTCTTTAGGAATGTCCGCAGTGGTACCTCTCAATGCCTGTTGGACTCTGTAATACCGAAACACATCAAGGGCCGTCATGCTGGGATCACCCTCCCTCATCTGCTGAAGAGTTTTAAATTTATTTTCTCTGAATGGGTTACCCATATGAACTATAACAAGCCTCTCTGACTTGGTGCTGATGCCTTTATCTTGGAGCATAGGTAGCCACGTACACCATAAGATCTACATTTCCACAGGATAAAGTTAGTCATCTCAGTTTATTTATATTTGAGCCAATCAGGTCAGTATGTAGGTGCATTTTCCAGGCAGAGCTGAGCAAGCCCGCTATAATAGCCTTGAACTCACTCACATCATGTTCAAGCCTTGAGTGTGGTAGGTGATGGGGGCCATGGACCCAATAATGGATGAATTGAGCCTGCGCTACATAGTAATAGAGCTCCAAGTCTGCAGCAACCAGACTACCCTGTTCACATGGGAGAGCCATTGTAACCTCTTTGATTTCTGGCTGTTTGCCGGCCTAGGCAAATCTAGTGAGCAAGTTCTGCAGGTTGCTGAAATAAGCACAAGAGGGGATAATTTATATATTTTCAAATAAATACAACATTCTGGGAAGAATTCAGAGCTTCACAATGGCACTTCTCCTGCAAGAGACCAAGTACGTTTGATCTACCTCTCTATTCGGTTTGTTAACTTGTCAATGGCTGCACTATAGTTACCGGGAAAAACTTCCACAGAGTTCCTGTGCATCATGATCCCAAGGCAGCGTACATGCTCCAGTATCCATTTGAAGAGGAATTCCAGCAGACACTATGATGTAGGCTGTCTGGGAGAAACTAAACTAATTATCCCAGTTTAGTTTTAATCCTGTGAGTCCACCAAAGCACAATATTTCTTGGCTGAACTCTGGTAGATTGCCTACTTTATGTAAGAGATCCTGAAGTCAATCGTAAAGATATGTAAATAGGATTGTCTGTGGCCAGACAATTTCAACCCCCTCTGAGTGTGCCACTCTCTAGGAGTGCAACAGAGTGGTTCATACTTTAGAGGGTATAGGAACAGCAGCCCTGCCTTGTTCCCCTGCAGATAGCAGTTGGATCAATAACATAACTGTTGACCTGGATTCTGTCAGTGAGAACAATGTACAGCAGTCGTACCAATCTGAGGAACACCTCCGCCACACCTATCTTGTCCACGTCTGTAAACTTATATTCCCATACTTCAGAATCAGTGGCCGTCTTGGAATCTGAGAAGACCACAACTGCATTTACTCCAAGGTTAAGCTGTGGATGGTGCTGAAGAAGGTGCTAAAACTGAAGTCAACCTGCCATGATTTTTTAAAAGCGTCACCACCAGGGCTTCTTGCATCGTGAGCAGCAGTTGACTCCTTAGAACCACCTCCTTAAATAGTGCCATAATGTTGGGGGCTATTCCTACACTAATTCTGTATGGAAACTCGTACTTATACAAGCCGTATCAGGAGCAGGGCCATTGGGCATTGTTTTCATGACATATTTTTAGAATCTCCAGTGACAACTGTGCCAGAAGTACCCTTCTGCATGTTTGAGTTAGGCTGTGGTCAACTTATCAAAGAAGCTATCTATTTCAGCTCATGAGATTTTTGTATGAGAGGACGAAAGCTTGTTGTAGTAATGTTTATCAGGTTGGAATTGGGAATGATATATTGGCTAGCCGACAGGAGATTAGCATAAGTGTAGCTAATAAGGGTAAGATGCGTCTCTTGGATAAAGATGAGCAGTAATGTGTAGATTCAGGTCGTCATTTTTTTTTGATAAACAGATTTTATTAATTTTTGTTCATAACTGGCAGGTTTAACTATAAGACACATTATCCATCTGTTACAGTTAGAAATATTAGGTAATGACCAACAAACCTTGAATACCGTTTTGTCTTGCTGAGATTGAGAGTAGACCTGTTTTCAGCATGTATCGGAAACATCATTCCTCTTGACCTATTCATTCGCCCCATACTCGTCCATGTTTGTCAGGCAGACTCTGGCATCATAGACCACTTGCTCCTGCCGAGCACACCAGTCCACTCTTTGCCGCCACACTGCTAGAGTGGGGGGGACCAGGGGACATCCATCGCACAGCCACATCTAACTTTGCAACCAGTAAAGCAGTACTGAGGTACATTCTTTCGGCTCTCGTCCATTCTGAGTCCTCTATCACCCCAAGTAGTAGTATAAGGGGGGTGAGCGGTACCTCCCACCTGATAATTCTGGGTAGTTCATAAGTCACCTCAGCCCAATATGTCAAGATTGCTGTATAATCCCACACCAAATGGTAAAAGTTTGCTGAGGTGTGTCCGCAGGTGGGGCAAGTGGAGTCAGTGGGTAGGCCTGCCTTGTGCAGGTGAGTCGAATATCGTAGGCGGTGTAAAGATAGTATGTTTGGACTAACCGTAGACGTGAGGAAATAGCGAGTTCACTGGGGGCCGTAAGGACATCCAGCCAGTCTTCATTATCTATAGGACCTATCCATCCCCCCTCCCAGCGGAGCTTAATATGTTCCAGTGTGCCTGGTGAGTGGATTATTAATGTACGGTAAATCTGGGGGATCCCACCACAGCCCAGTCCCCCCATAAGGAGCTTAGCCTCCAGATGGCTATATTCCAGTAGTGTCACAGACTTGAAGATGTGAACTTAGATGGCGTGCAGTAATTGCAGGTGTTTGTAGCATTGAGTGTGGGTAAGATCATAAGTGTTTTGGAGGTCTTGAAAGGAGTGGCTGTGTGTGCCAGTCCAAACATCACCTAAACCGAGTTTCCTGAAGCCGGAGCGACCTCCGCCCAACTAAAAGAGTTTTACGAGGCCATGCGCCTCATTTTTTGGCGGGCCGACCCTGATATGGTGCCTTCGGGCTCAAGGAGCTCGGCTGAGGGGCCTTCGGGTTCCGCACCAGCAGCTTCGACCCTGGCCACGAGGTCACCTCCAGATCCGCGCGCGGATCTGCACCGTCGCCAGTCGCACCCTCAAGACCTTCCCCGGCGCTTGGTCGATTATTGACGTTCCAGGCATCGGTGGTGCCCATATCGACGTTGACCCAATTCTTATCCCCGACGACTTGAAGTCGGAGCGGCGTCGATTGAAGCAGCCTTCGGCTTCGGTGGGACCTATTCGCCCCAGGTCCGATTCAGACCCTTTTTTCTATGGGTACGAATATGGGGAGGATTTGGAGGGGTCCATGGACCCTTATGAATACCAGGTTGATCCTGTTATGGACTGGGCACAGGATTCGGGCGAAGCCAGTGGTCTGGATACTTCTCCTGACACTGGCATGCTGTCTCCTCCTACCGTGGCTACGGCGGAGGGAGCAACTTATGGTATGGTGGTCAGTAGGGCAGCTGAGGTCCTCGGCCTTGAGCTGCCTATTGTAGAGGTCAGGTCTAATCTCCTGACGGAGGTGCTTCAGCCTGGGGCTTCTACCTCAGAACCCCTTTTACCATTCAATGAGGCCCTCACCGATGTCCTTTTGGGTACATGGTCCAAACCCAACACAGGGGCTCTTGTGAACAGGACTATCGCACCCCGCCATCGGCCCGCTCCGAACCACCCAAAATTCCTGTTCCAGCACCCCTTTCCCGCCCCTTTTGTGGACACGGAAGGGGTGCCCTGTCACGTCCTCCACACAGCCACTGTGCCATGCATGCTGGCCAGCCTGTGCGTGGCCGAGGACGCGGAATCCCACGTGGCCGTGGGACAAGGAACCAGAGGTCTGTCCAGTCCACCTCTGCCCCCGCTGCAGCCTCCAAACCCTCCTAGTCCGCCCTTCACTCCTGCTCAGTTGGTGGCAGGATCCGCCATCACCTGCCCCACTGGGACATATCACCACGGATGGGTGGGTTTTGCAGATCATTCGGAAGGGCTACTCCCTCCCTTTCGAATCTGCTCCACCACACATGACACCATCTTTCCATCACCTTCCGAGGATCATTTGGCGCTTCTCCGCCAGGAAGTCGCGGCTCTCTTGGCCAAGGGAGCTATACAAAAGTTCCCTGTGGCAGAAGTAGGTTGTGGTTGTTATTCCCGCTACTTTCTGATACCAAAGAAGGACAAGAGCTTACGTCCTATCCTAGACCTTGGGGACCTGAACTACTTCCTCAAGAAGAAGAAATTCAAAATGCTCACCCTGACTCAGGTTCTGTCTGCCTTAGACCCAGGAGACTGGATGGTTGCGTTGGACATGCAGGCTGCTTATTTCCACATCCCTATCCTGCCTGCCCACAGATGTTACCTACGATTCGTGGTAGGTCACGAGCACTTTCAGTTTAGCGTGCTCCCCTTCGGCCTTACCAGCGCCCCTCGGGTGTTCACAAAAGTGATGGCGGTGGTTGCAGCTCATCTGCGCAGATTAGGGGTCTCAGTCTTCCCCTACCTCGAAGACTGGCTGTTGAAGGCAGACTCGCCCCAGACAGTCGTCTCCCACCTTCAGACTATGGCGAACCTCCTGCACACGCTGGGGTTCACTATAAATGTGCCGAAGTCACACCTGACTCCCTCTCAGACGCTCCCTTTCATCGGGGCAGTTCTGGACACAGTGCAGTTTCGGGCTTATCCTCCCGAAAAGCAAGTCCAAGACATTCAGGCTATGATTCCAATCTTTCAGCCTTGGTCTTGGGTTTCAGTAGACTGACTCTGAGGCTGCTGGGCCTCATGGCCTCCTGCTTCCTGCTAGTAACACATGCCAGATGGCATATGCAGGCTCTGCAGTGGAACCTGAAGTTCCAGTGGGTGCAGCATCAGGGGAATCTCTCCGACATGGTCCAGATCTCAGAAGGGACTGCGAAAGACCTGCAGTGGTGGCTTTCGAATCCGAATTGGGTCCACGGCAGATCCCTCTCCCTTCCCCAACCAGATCTCTGTATAGTGACAGATGCGTCACTTCTGGGTTGGGGCGGCCACATGGGAGAGGCGGAGATCAGAGGCCTCTGGTCTCCGACAGAATCGGGGCTCCATATAAATCTGCTGGAGCTCCGGGCGATCAGGCTTGCGGTAAAAGCATTCCTTCCCTCTCTCAATGGGAAAGTGGTGCAGGTGTTCACAGGCAATACTACCGCCATGTGGTACTCCAACAAGCAGGGTGGAGTAGGGTCCTGGACCCTTTGTCAGGAGGCACTACGCCTCTGGACATGGCTGGAACATCAGAGCATTACCCTGATGGTTCAACATCTGGCGGGCTCCCTCAATGCTAGAGCAGACTAACTCAGCCGTCGACGCACAGTCGATCACGAATCTGCACCTGAACCTGTCCAACCTCCGCCTTCATGCGTGGAGATTGAGTGGCAACAGTTGATGGCTTTCACCCTTCCACCTAAAGTCTGCAATGTTGGCAGCCAGGCGTCCATCGACTAACACTGTATACGCCTGTCGTTGGAATAAATTTGTGGCATGGTGTACCAACAAATCTGTTGATCTCCTTTCTGCCCCTCTGTCAGAGGTTCTTCTGGTCATTCCTTCTTTAGCCCAGCAGGGCTCTGCTTTGGGCACCCTTACAGGTTATTTATCTGCCATTTCCGCCTTTCTTAGGCTCCCTGATCAGCCCTCACTCTTTAAATCACCTATTGTGAGTAGGTTCCTAAAAGGGCTCACCCATTTATTTCCTCCCACTCCATTTATCATGCCTCAGTGGGACCTTAATCTTGTACTTACTTGTTTGATGTGTACCCCCTTTGAGCCAATGCATGATTGTCCTTTGCGGCTCCTCACCTTAAAAACTGTCTTTCTGGTCGCTATCACCTCTGCTCGCAGGGTGAGTGAGCTTCAGGCCCTTTCCTCAAAACCTCCATATTTGTCTGTACGTCCTGACAAGGTAGTGCTACGCACTAGAGCTTCCTTCCTTCCTAAGGTGGTTACACCATTTCATGTAGGCCAGCCCATCACTTTGCCTACCTTCTACGTACCCAAACATCCTTCCCATGAGGAGGAGAGACTCCACCGTCTGGACCCAAAAAGAACGCTGGTGTTCTATCTCAATCGTACTAAAGATTTCCGTGTGGACGATCAACTCTTCTTTGACTATGTGAGTGCGAAAAAAGGGAAGGCAGTGCAAATGCGTACCATCTCTCTATGGGTGCTTCTTTGCATCAAAATGCGCTACGCTTTGGCTAAGAAGCAACCTCCTGAAGGCTTGCGTGGTCATTCCACCAGAGCAACTGCTGCTTCCACTGCGTTAGCACGCGGAGTTCCTGTCCTGGATATCTGTCAGGCAGCTATGTGGGCATCCCTGCACACGTTTGCTAAGCATTACTACCTGGATAGTCAGGTCCGTCGAGACGGCTACTTTGGTCGTCCGGTCCTGCAGGACTTTCTAGTATGATCTTAGGTTGCAGCCCACCACCGAGGATGGCATTGCTTTGGTATCTATTCTAAGGTAAGGAATCTGCAACTAGAAGTCTCTATCAGAGATACACGTTCCTTACCTTCGGTAACAAAATATCTGGTAGAGACATATTCTAGTTGCAGATTCCTTACTGCCCACCCATCCTCCCTGCTTGTGAACTGATTTCTAGGGACAGGGATTCCCCCTTTCAGGTCCTTAGCTCTGGCGCACCAATCTCAGTGTTCTTAGCGGCTCTGCGCTCTGGCGTGGAAAGTCGTTAAACTGACATCGCTGCGTGAGGGCGGCGTCTATGTATTACTCCCGACGTCATCACGCTGACCACGACACCTACGACTCTGTTGAGTCGACCGACAGCACCTACTGAAGCAAGGGTATTGCTCGAAGAAAAATCTCCAGATCCATTCTGACGCCTAGGGGAAATTCTAAGGTAAGAAATCTGCAACTAGAATCTGTCTCTACCAGATATTTTGTTACCGAAGGTAAGTAACTTGTACATTAAGGCCGTTTCAACAAACGTCATGATCAGGCGCAGACATGGTGACAAAACTAAACATTAGAGCTCATGTTTTCCTTGGGACCAAAAACAGAATCTAGTACATAAAAAATAGAGTTCTGATTAATTGACTTTAGTGTACTCTATCTTCTCTTAAGGTTTGCTGAGGAGTATGTGAAGGACCCAGATCGAGGCTATGGGATGGGTGTTGTCACAGTTTTCAAAAAGCTGTTGACCAGCCAAAGCACCGATGTGTTTGAGCCAGCACGTGAACAGTTTGAAGGCAAAGGCTCATATGGCAATGGGGCAGCCATGAGGGTAGTTGGCATTCCACTTGCTTATCCCGATATCAAGGACGTGAAAAAGGTTAGTTAATATGTTGTTTTTTCTTTTTTTATTTCTTCATTTGGCCTGGTGGGAGGTGCTTGTCTATTCCAAACTGAGTCTCTACTAGTTTGAAGATAGGGAGGCCCCCGTGGGAAATCTGGAGCTTGCAAGACATGGTGGTCCTTCGTATTTCTGCTATTTTTGGGGACATTGCCTGACCAACCGTTACTGGTGACTATGGCCTGTCCTGCTTGTTCTGATCGCCATTTAAGAGTCCAAATCAACTTCTTGAGCACCTTTCAAGATTACTGCTGTGTTTATCGATTATGTACGTGGGTATACACTGTTGCAGGTTCTCCTCTGCACTTCACCATGTAACTTTGTATATTTTTGTAGGACGACCTGTCACAATAGGTATGCAGGCCTTAACCCGCCTTGTAGAGCAAGGCTGGTCCAGTTACCTCTATTTCTGGATGAGAGTTCGGAGAATAGCCCATAACTGCTTGAGAGGATCAAAATATAGGGTACTACTCTCACATTCCAGACTCACAGTGATAGCAAATGACAATAGTCCAAAGCTATTGCTGCGGCACAACTGTTAACTGTGCTAGATAAAGGGTGTTAAAGTGAAGCACAGTTCTAGTCTCTGTGTACCTTGATTTATGGAGATCGTTTCCACCTCTGCATGTATGCAAATGTATAAAATCTTAATGACATTAGGCCATTGAGAAGAGCCCAATGTCGTGTTGCAATGCATTTTATTCACTATCACTCTCAAGGCACTTGTGTGATGCTTTTTGGGTCTAATCCCTGTATTTTTGTATGTCTTTGATTTTCTTACTTCATTTTGTGACAGTTTGCCAAGATCAGTGGTCAGTTGACCCATGCTGCTTCACTGGGTTACAACGGTGCCATTCTGCAGGCCCTGGCTGTGCACTATGCTCTACAGGGCGTGCCGACCAACACGTTCCTGGATCAGCTCATCAGTAATATGGAAGCTGTGGAAGGAGATGAGAAGTCGCTAGCTGATGCTAAAGAGTAAGTGAACAGGCAGAAGGAGTGAGGTCTGAATTGTGAACATAAAGATCAATTTCTCCTTGTTACACTTTGTCTTGGTGAGTATCCCTATTTTCTGTGGGTGAGTGAGGCGGGAGTGTCAGCAGCAGGTGTGTGTGTGAGCTTTGTTCAGACATTGGAGCTTTGAGAAAAGTAGATGCTCATTCGTGTACCCTCGGTTTGAGCTGATACGATAGACATTCTTCATGCTTTCATACCAAGCAAGTTATCACCTAAGATTTTTTTGTACAATGAAAAATATCTCCATTTCTATTGCAGATTAAAAAAATAACAGTGGCAACCGAATAGATGAGTTTCACAAAGCCTCCTCAACACCAATAAACCTATTTAAACGCACAGCATAAGATGGGGCATTCAGGTTTGTTGGGCCGCTTACCAACAAAAGAGCCATATAAACAAACCTGATACAGAATAAATTCTGTTGAGCAGAGCCCAAACTCACATTTATACATAGCAGGGGGACAGATTGTTATCTTCATGAATTACGACGTTATCTTAAATCAAGAAGTGGAAATAATTTAGATGGCACTGATTGTACTGCCTTGCATGGACAGGGATCTAGGAAGACTTTCTGCTTTATTGATAATACGCCAGCTTTCAACTTGCATTAAGAGATCTTTTATACAGGGAGTGCAGAATTATTAGGCAAGTTGTATTTTTGAGGATTAATTTTATTATTGAACAACAACCATGTTCTCAATGAACCCAAAAAACTCATTAATATCAAAGCTGAATATTTTTGGAAGTAGTTTTTAGTTTGTTTTTAGTTTTAGCTATGTTAGGGGGATATCTGTGTGTGCAGGTGACTATTACTGTGCATAATTATTAGGCAACTTAACAAAAAAAAAATATATACCCATTTCAATTATTATTACCAGTGAAACCAATATAACATCTCAACATTCACAAATATACATTTCTGACATTCAAAAACAAAACAAAAACAAATCAGTGACCAATATAGCCACCTTTCTTTGCAAGGACACTCAAAAGCCTGCCATCCATGGATTCTGTCAGTGTTTTGATCTGTTCACCATCAACATTGCGTGCAGCAGCAACCACAGCCTCCCAGACACTGTTCAGAGAGGTGTACTGTTTTCCCTCCTTGTAAATCTCACATTTGATGATGGACCACAGGTTCTCAATGGGGTTCAGATCAGGTGAACAAGGAGGCCATGTCATTAGATTTCCTTCTTTTATACCCTTTCTTGCCAGCCACGCTGTGGAGTACTTGGACGCGTGTGATGGAGCATTGTCCTGCATGAAAATCATGTTTTTCTTGAAGGATGCAGACTTCTTCCTGTACCACTGCTTGAAGAAGGTGTCTTCCAGGAACTGGCAGTAGGACTGGGAGTTGAGCTTGACTCCATCCTCAACCCGAAAAGGCCCCACAAGCTCATCTTTGATGATACCAGCCCAAACCAGTACTCCACCTCCACCTTGCTGGCGTCTGAGTCGGACTGGAGCTCTCTGCCCTTTACCAATCCATCCACGGGCCCATCCATCTGGCCCATCAAGACTCACTCTCATTTCATCAGTCCATAAAACCTTAGAAAAATCAGTCTTGAGATATTTATTGGCCCAGTCTTGACGTTTCAGCTTGTGTGTCTTGTTCAGTGGTGGTCGTTTTTCAGCCTTTCTTACCTTGGCCATGTCTCTGAGTATTGCACACCTTGTGCTTTTGGGCACTCCAGTGATGTTGCAGCTCTGAAATATGGCCAAACTGGTGGCAAGTGGCATCGTGGCAGCTGCACGCTTGACTTTTCTCAGTTCATGGGCAGTTATTTTGCGCCTTGGTTTTTCCACACGCTTCTTGCGACCCTGTTGACTATTTTGAATGAAACGCTTGATTGTTCGATGATCACGCTTCAGAAGCTTTGCAATTTTAAGAGTGCTGCATCCCTCTGCAAGATATCTCACTATTTTTGACTTTTCGTAGCCTGTCAAGTCCTTCTTTTGACCCATTTTGCCAAAGGAAAGGAAGTTGCCTAATAATTATGCACACCTGATATAGGGTGTTGATGTCATTAGACCACACCCCTTCTCATTACAGAGATGCACATCACCTAATATGCTTAATTGGTAGTAGGCTTTCGAGCCTATACAGCTTGGAGTAAGACAACATGCATAAAGAGGATGATGTGGTCAAAATACTCATTTGCCTAATAATTCTGCACTCCCTGTATGTGCTTGTGTTTTGTAGAGTGTTGACACATCACTTTTCACCCAATTTTCAACGTTTTGGAGTCTGGATGTGAGATTTAGGTTGTTGTCCTTCTGGGAAATGTTGGGGAGTCGGGTATTCATCCTGGTGATATGAAACATCTGATCTTGCTGACTGAGTTTAATTTGTGCACTGAGGTCTTAACACTTGCTTTTTGTGGGGGCATTGTGGTAATCCTCTTCAGACTGAATTTCTGGAATTTGGGAGGAAATGTCAGTCTCTTGGGTGCTTGATTCAGCATGTGTTGCAAAGGATTTAGTCGGGTGTGGAATTTAATAAAAAATGTACTTGTCCATGGGACAAGTTGCTTCTTAAATCTACTTGTTCTGTACAAAATCTAGTCCTTTTGGTGCTGTGTAATGCTGCAACAAATTATGGCAGCAACCTCATTATGCAAGAACTCTGATAATAGCCTCTCTGATTGTGCTAGGGCTAATACTATAGGAGACTTTGAATACTAGCAATTTCAAGCCCTACTATAGCAATTTCTTTTTTTTGCCACCTTTGTTGGATACTACGGCTGGTAGAAGCAGTAAGCAATAGTTCCAAGACTAGAATGCCTATGAGGCTGTGCAAACCTATTAACTTGCATGTTTTAAGGCTTTCACAATCTCTTCTCTATTTTTACCATACTGAGAAAGGTTGGAAATGTACTCCTGACACGGGCAGAAGTAGAAGTTCTTCCAGGGTTGATAAAAAAGTGGTTGGAAGGAAAGTGAACTTGTAAACGCTCAATAGATTTTCACATGAGCAAATCTACACATGAATATTTGCTCGTGTTAAAATACAGTTCACAAATATTTTCTAGGAGTAGATTTCCTGGTCTGTTTCTGTAAATTCTTGAGAATTCATGAAACCTACAAATGCAAAGACATATGTCATGGGTGCACTTTTGTGACTTTCTAGAAGAATTGAGCCCCTCATTAGTTGTGGCATTAACCAAGATATTTTGTTTTTATTAAAATCCTATTTCTCTCTATGCATTTATTGGCTGGCTTTACTGTGAGTGATAGGATTGTGCTCTTCCACAAGGAGAATACTGGCACATAAAGTAGTTTTGTTCAATGCCAGGAACTACTGTGGCAATGTGTGCTTTTTGGGACCAAAGAAATATAAATATATATATATATATATGTTCGATGGCATGTGTAGCTGCAGATACACATGCTGTGCATTATCCTGCCATCTAGTGTTGGGCTCGGAGTGTTACAAGTTGTTTTTCTTCGAAGAAGTCTTTTCGAGTCACAAGACCGAGGGACTCCTTCCTTTCGGCTCCATTGCGCATGGGCGTCGACTCCATCTTAGATTGTTTTCTTTCCGCCATCAGGTTCGGACGTGTTCCTCTTCGTTCCGTATTTCGGTTCGGAAAAGTTAATTAGCTATCGGAAAATTCGACGGTATTGTTTGCGCTCGGTACTGGGTTAGTGAGTGCACATCGACTTCGGGGCCTCCACACCTCGGCGGAGCCTGGTCGGCCCGACCGCGTCCATCTTCAAAACCTCATGGACCGGACTCCCTTCCGCTTCTGCCCCAACTGCCACGCAAAGTATCCTTATACAGACTAACACTTGGTCTGTAATCAGTGTTTGTCTCCCGAACACAAAGAGGATACTTGCGAGGCCTGTCGGGCATTTCGATCCAAGAAAACACTACGGGATCGAAGAGCTCGAAGACTCCAGATGGCGTCGACACCGGCCGGGCACATCGACGTCGAAGAAGAGGAGAGTTTCTCCATTCGAGATTCGGTCTCGGACGAGTCCGAGATTGGGCAGCCAAAAACGCAACAAACCGTGAGTAAACCAGCCCCTGTAAAAACTCACACCAAAATAATGAAGGCCAAGGGGACGCCATCGCCAACAGGCCATGGATTTACCCGAAAACACGGTGACCAAACATCGGCACCGAAAAAGGCCTCCCAGCAGCCGAAGACATCCGACTCCGGTCGAGATACCGGCTCCGACCAGACGCGGCACCGAGAGTTCGGCACCCCGAAAGTCAAAAAGGTTTCCTCGGAGCCGAAAAAGACTGTCGAGAAGATTTCGGTGCCGAAACATGCAGTTTTGGAGCCGAAACAGAGCTCCTATACAGAGGAACAAGGCCTTGCAGCACAATTACAAGGCCACAGATTTGAACAAGAACTGGGTATGGGAGAGCCAGACCATACCCAGAGGCATATACAAAAAGACACTGGAAAGATCAGAACTCTTCCTCCAATAAAAATGAAGCGCAAGCTCGCATTCCAAGAGGTGGAAATGAAGCCAAAAGCGAAAGTGGCTAAAGAAAAGACACCACCACGATTCTCGCCACAGCAATTGCCAGCACATTCACCACATCTGTCCCCGGTGGCGACACCCCCAATGATGCAGTCACCTACACACACAGGGATGAGCCAGGATGACCCAGATGCATGGGATTTGTATGATGCACCGGTCTCAGACAATAGTCCTGATTGCTACCCAACAAGGCCGTCACCACCTTAGGACAGTACTGCATACATGCAGGTGGTTTCAAGGGCAGCTATATTCCATTATGTAGCATTGCATGCAGAGCCCATAGAGGACGACTTTTTGTTCAACACCCTGTCATCTACGCACAGCCAATACCAAAGCTTGCCAATTCTGCCAGGCATGCTAAAACACGCCAAACAGGTGTTTCAGGACCCAGTAAAAGGCAGAGCCATCACGCCTAGGGTGGAGAAGAAATATAAACCTCCCCCTACTGACCCTGAATATATCACACAACAGTTGACTCCTGATTCGGTGGTAGTAGGAGCAGCCCGGAAAAGGGCAAACTCCCAAAGTTCTGGAGACGCACCACCGCCTGACAAAGAAAGTCGGAAATTCGATGCAGCAGGCAAGAGGGAGGCAAGTAGCCAATCAATGGCGAATTGCCAATTCACAAGCTCTACTGGCAAGATACGACAGGGCACATTGGGATGAAATGCAACATCTCATTCAACACCTTCCCAAAGAGTTCCAGAAACTTGCTCAACAAGTTGTTGAGGAGGGCCAGACTATCTCCAACAACCAAATAAGGTCAGCTATGGACTCAGCAGACACGGCGGCCAGGACAGTAAACACGGCGGTAACCATTCGGAGACACGCATGGCTACGAACCTCCGGATTCAAGCCAGAAATTCAGCAGGTTGTGCTGAATATGCCTTTCAATGAACAACAATTATTTGGGCCGGAGGTGGATAAGGCTATACTGTAGAAAAACTAAAAAAAGACACAGACACGGCTAAAAGCCATGGGCGTGCTCTACTCCCCACATAGCAGAGGCACCTTTAGGAAGATGCACTTTAGAGGGGGGTTTCGTGCTCAATCCACAGAGCCTTCCACCTCACAACCCAGACCCACATATCGGGGCCAATATCAGAGAGGAGGGTTTTGAGGACATTATAGGGGTGGACAATTCCCTAAACCAAGGGGGAAATTCCAGAGCCCAAAAACCTCACAAACTAAACAGTGACTTCAATGTCACAAACCCCCACCACGCAACACCAGTTGGGGGGAGGCTTACAGAATATTACCACAACTGGGAACACATAACTACGGACGCGTGGGTCCTAGCCATTATCCAACATGGTTATTGCATAGAATTCCTACATTTGCCACCAGATGTGCCTCCAAGAGCACACAATATGTCCAAACAACACTTAGACCTGTTACAACTAGAAGTCCAAGTATTGTTACAAAAGGAAGCAATAGAACTGGTAACCAACCATCAAAAAGGAACAGGTGTATACTCACTGTATTTCCTAATCCCAAAGAAAGACAAAACACTGAGACCCATATTAGACCTCAGAACACTGAATCTTTACATCAAATCAGATCACTTTCACATGGTGACACTTCAAGACGTGATTCCCTTGCTCAAACAACAGGACTACATGTCAACGTTAGATCTAAAGGATGCCTATTTCCACATACCCATACATCCTTCACACAGGAAATACTTAAGGTTTGTAATACGAGGCGTGCATTACCAAGTCAAAGTATTACCATTCGGCATAACAACAGCCCCAAGAGTATTCACAAAATGCCTTGCAGTAGTAGCCGCTCACATCAGGAGACAGCACATCCACGAATTCCCTTACTTAGACGATTGGTTAATAAAAATCAGCACTCGGCAACAGTGTTTTCTACACACAAAATACGTCATAGAAACCCTACACAAACTAGGGTTCTCTCTAAACTACCAAAAATCACATCTACAACCGTGTCAAATACAACAATCCTTAGGAGCAACAATCAACACACAAAAGGGGATTGCCACTCCAAGTCCACAAAGGGTACAAGCCTTCCAAAATGTGATATTAAACATATACCCAAACCAACATTATCAAGTGAAGTTTGTAATGAAACTCCTAGGCATGATGTCTTCATGCATCGCCATTGTCCCAAACGCAAGACTACACATGCGGCCCTTACAACAGTGCCTAGCAAAACAATGGACACAGGCACAGGGTCAACTTCAAGATCTAGTGTTGATAGACCGCCAAACACACTTCTCGCTTCAATGGTGGAATCCTATAAATTTAAACCAAGGGCGCCCATTCCAAGACCAAGTGCCTCAATATGTGATCACAACAGATGCTTCCATGATAGGGTGGGGAGCACACCTCAACCAGCACAGTATACAGGGACAATGGGACCTTCAACAAAGCCAACTGCATATAAATCATTTAGAACTGCTAGCAGTGTTTCTAGCATTGAAAGCATTTCAACCGCTAATAGCCCACAAATACATTCTTGTCAAAACAGACAACATGACAACAATGTATTACCTAAACAAACAAGGAGGGACACACTCATCACAACTGTGTCTCTTAGCACAAAAGATTTGGCATTGGGCGATTCACAATCACATTCGCCTAATAGCACAATACATCCCGGGGATTCAAAACCAGTTGGCCGACAATCTCAGTCAAGATCACCAACAAACACACGAATGGGAAATTCATCCCCAGATACTACAAACTTACTTTCTACGCTGGGGAACACCAAAAATAGACCCCTTCGCAACAAAAGAAAATGCAAAATGCCAAGACTTCGTGTCCAGGTATCCACACCCTCAGTCCAAGGGCAATGCGTTATGGATGAGTTGGTCAGGGATATTTGCTTACGCTTTTCCCCCTCTCCCACTCCTTCCTTATCTGGTCAACAAATTGAGTCAAAACAGATTCAAACTAATACTAATAGCACCAACCTGGGCTCGCCAACCATGGTACACAACACTACTAGACCTGTCAGTAGTACATCATGTCAAACTACCAAACAGACCAGATCTGTTAACTCAACACAAACAACAGATCAGACACCCGAATCCAGCATCGCTCAATCTAGCAATCTGGCTCCTGAAGTCTTAGAATTTGGACATTTAGACCTTACACAAGAATGTATGAAGGTCATTAAACAAGCTAGAAAACCTACTACAAGACATTGTTACGCAAACAAATGGAAAAGATTTGTTTATTACTGCCATAATAATCAAATTCAACCACTACATGCTTCCGCAAAAAATATTGTAAGCTACTTATTACACTTACAAAAATCTAAACTAGCATTTTCTTCTATTAAAATACATCTCACAGCAATATCTGCTTATCTGCAGATTACACATTCAACTTCACTTTTTAGAATCCCAGTCATCAAAGCATTTATGGAGGGTTTAAAAAGAATCATACCCCGAGAACACCACCAGTCCCCTCGTGGAACTTCAATATTGTATTAACACGACTCATGGGTCCACCATTTGAGCCCATGCACTCTTGTGAGATGCAATACGTAACCTGGAAAGTAGCCTTTCTAATAGCTATCACATCTCTTAGAAGAGTAAGTGAAATCCAGGCATTTACTATACAAGAACCCTTTATACAAATACATAAACATAAAGTGGTTCTCCGTACAAATCCCAAATTCTTACCAAAAGTTATATCACCGTTCCACCTAAACCAAACAGTGGAACTCCCAGTCTTTTTTCCACAACCAGACTCAGTAGCCGAAAGAGCCTTACATACATTAGACATTAAAAGAGCACTGATGTATTACATTGATAGAACGAAACAGTTTCGCAAAACAAAACAATTGTTCGTAGCCTTCCAAAAACCTCATGCAGGAAATCCATCTCCAAACAAGGCATTGCCAGATGGATACTGAAATGTATTCCGACCTGCTATATCAAAGCAAAAAGAGATCTACCTATTACGCCAAAGGCGCACTCCACTAGGAAGAAAGGCGCCACAATGGCTTTTCTAGGAAATATACCTATGACAGAAATCTGTAAGGCAGCCACATGGTCTACGCCTCATACATTCACAAAACATTACTGTGTAGATGTGTTAACAACACAACAAGCCACAGTAGGACAGGCTGTACTACGAACATTATTTCAGACAACTTCAACTCCTACAGGCTAAGCCACCGCTTTTGGGGAGATAACTGCTTACTAGTCTATGCACGGCATGTGTATCTGCAGCTACACATGCCATCGAACGGAAAATGTCACTTACCCAGTGTACATCTGTTCGTGGCATGAGACGCTGCAGATTCACATGCGCCCTCCCGCCTCCCTGGGAGCCTGTAGCCGTTTTAAGTTGAATAAAATTTGTAAATACTTACTAGTTTTTATACACATT
Source organism: Pleurodeles waltl (assembly GCF_031143425.1). Taxonomy (NCBI): domain Eukaryota; kingdom Metazoa; phylum Chordata; class Amphibia; order Caudata; family Salamandridae; genus Pleurodeles; species Pleurodeles waltl. Next base: position 874,023,824 of record NC_090440.1, read on the forward strand.
ATGTACATACATACTTACTGCATTGCATGGGCACCTTTACTATATACACAACTCCTACCTCAGCCTCTGCGGGGAAAACAATCTAAGATGGAGTCGACGCCCATGCGCAATGGAGCCGAAAGGGAGGAGTCCCTCGGTCTCGTGACTCGAAAAGACTTCTTCGAAGAAAAACAACTTGTAACACTCCGAGCCCAACACTAGATGGCAGGATAATGCACAGCATGTGAATCTGCAGCATCTAATGCCACGAACAGATGTACACTGGGTAAGTGACATTTTCCATATATATATATATATATATATACATGTTCGATGGCATGTGTAGCTGCAGATACACATGCTGTGCGTTATCCTGCCATCTAGTGTTGGGCTCGGAGTGTTACAAGTTGTTTTTTATATATATATATATATATATATATATAGTTTTTTTTTTTTTGTGCTTTTTACCAATGTTTGTTACAATGGTGAGGGCCTTGCAGCTCCCACAACAATAAAGTGTTACAAAAGCCATGTCAAAACAAGACACGCATTGACAAAACCAAAAGACTGACAACCAGTGTCCGATTGTTGGCTTCTGCCAGTGCTTGTTTATTTTCATGTTTCCCATAATCTTGTAGAAAATTGTTGCACTGGTTTTCTATTATGAATATTATTTTTGAATACTAGCATGTATCAACACATTTTACTAAATGATGCTTCAAAGAAATAGAACATGAAAGTTCATTGTAATTTCTATTTTGAAACAAAGAATCCTCCATCTTGCTTATGAGCTTTTGCAAACATTTGCATTTAATGTACGTAGCCTCATATTGTTAAACTTTTCGAACCTTCGTACGTGTTTATTTATTTTTTTTTTACCGGATCCACTGTCAGTAGTGCAGTGTGACCTTACAACCTTCCTTTAGAGTGCTCACCCTATTAATAAAGGCTTTGCATTAATGAACCATAAATGGACACAAAAATTACATCAACCTTCCCTGTAAACTGGAAGCCAAAGGGTTTGTGCTGCAGGGGGTTGGGCCTACTTGTACCAAGGACAAAATAAACTTGAAAACCTGTCCGTGACCCCAAACAATATGTTCTGGGCATCGGGCTATACGAATTCCACATCCGTGATTTAGATAACTCTTCTCTGCATTATAAATTGGTGCTAGATTTGATGGTTGAGATCGGTTTTGAGGAGAGATCTGGAATAAACTAAATTGCAAAGATTTCCACTTTCTGTGCTGTGCTCAATTCCTGAGAACAATATAAAGGGAGGGAGGCTGTGAATGGGTCTAGAATTAACACAATGAGTTTTGATGCCATTGTCTCTAAGTAGATTATCCTTTGTTGATAGTGGGTACAGGGGTGTGGAATTTATTTAAATATCTACTTGTCCAGGGGACAGGTTGCTTCTCAAATCTACTTGTCCTGTAAAAAGATCTACTTGTCCCTTTGGTGCCATGTAGGGTGGCGACAAATTATGGCAGCAATTAATAGCCTCTCTGATTATGCCAGGGCTACTACCATAGTAGGGCTTGAATACTTGCAGTTTCAATCCCTACTGTAGCAATTTCCTTATTTTGCCACCTTTCTGCAGATCTGCATACTGGGACTGGAGGAAGCAGTAAGCAATAGTTCCAGGGCTGGAATGCCTTTGAGTCTGCAAACCTACTAACCTGCATGTTTTAAAGATTTTTACCAGCTTCTCTCTAATATTTTCCCATAATAAGAAAGGTTGGACATTTACTCCTGACAATGGCAGAATTATAACTTCTTCCAGGGTTGGGAAGAAAGTGGCTGGAGGGAAAATGAACTTGCAAATGCTCAATAGATTTTCACATGAGCAAATCTACACATCGTATTTACCCATGCTAAGATACAGTTCACAAATATTTTATAGGGGTACGACATATACCATGGGTGCACTTTTGTGACTTTCTTTAAGAATTTGGGGCCACATGTAGGTAGGTTCAGATTTGTGACCTGCAAATTGCGAGTCGCAAATCCGAATGTAGGATGGTGTCCTTGACACCAACTGTGATTCGCAATTTGCGACCCCCCCGCGAATGGTGGCCTGCTGGAGACAGCAGACCACCATGTCTGTGACTGCTTTTCAATAAAGCAGGTTTTTTTTTGTTTTTTTTTTTGGTAATGCAGCCGTTTTCCTTAAAGGAAAACGAGATGCATAACAAAAACGAAAAATGAAACATTTTCGTTTCATTTTTTCAGAGCAGGACCACTGCCTGCTCTGAAAAAATGTTTACAGTGATATTCACAATGGGGAAGGGGTCCCATGGGGCTCCCTTCCCTTTTGCGAAAGTGTTAGCACCCATTTGAAATGGATGCAAACTGCGATTGGTTTGCGCCCGCGTTCGCGGTCACAAAACAATCCTACATTGCACTGCGAGTCACAATTAGGAAGGGAACACCCCTTACTAATTGCGAGTCGCAAACCCGTTTTGTGATTCGGTAACCAGGTTACTGAATCGCAAAACTGGGTTTGTGCATCGCAATGTGCTTTTTGCACATCGCAAACAGCGAAAGTCGCTGTTTGCGACATGCAAAAAGCTACCTACATGTGGGTCTTGGTCCCTAATTAGGTCTGGTGTTAACAAAGACATTTCTCTCTCTTTCGGCTGGCTTTACTGTGAGTGATCGCATTCTGCTATTCCACAAGGAGCATATTGCCACACAAAGTAGTTTTGTTCAGTGTCAGGAACTACAGTGGCAATCAGTGATGTAACGAAACTGGAGGGTGCCCCTTTGCAAAGAACATGGAGGAGCCCCCTCTCCAGACTCACTCAGGGCAGGTGCTGTGCTGAAGGGGCCCCCTGGAGGGCGGCTGCGGGGCCTTTGTTATGCCGCTGGTGGCAACGTGTGCTTTTAGAGTTCAAAAACGTTTTGGGGGGGGTTTGCCAGTGTTTGTTACAATGTTGAGGGCCTGGTAGCTCCCACAACAATAAAGTGTTACAAAAGCCATGTCAAAACAAGACACGCATTGATGAAACCTAAAAGACTTATAAAAATATGTCAGATCAGTTGGCTTTCAGTGTTTGTTTATTTTCATGCTTCCCATAATCGTGTTGAAAATGGTTACACTGATTTTCCATTAGAAATATTTTTGGGAAATACTAGCATGCAACAACACATTTTACTAAATGACACTTCATTTGCATATAATCAGAGAGCATTCTGGGAGCATTATACTTAGCCTAAACTTTTCAAACATGTGTGCACACGTTTTTTGTTTTTTTTTGTACTGGAACCAACGTCAATAGTGAAGTGTGACCTTAAAACATTTATTTACTGCACTCACCCTAATAATGAAGGCTTTCAAATAATGAACCATAAATACAAGTTCGAACAGCATTATCTTTTGGAAACACATTACCTCAACTGCAGAGAGTTCCACTCTCTGTAAACAGGCAGCCAAAGGGTTTGTGCTGCAGGGGGTTGGGCCTACTTGTCCCAAGGACAAAGTAAACATAAAAACTTGTTGCCCTTGACCCCAAACAAGATGTCCCAGGCGTCGGGCGATAGGAATTCCACATCCCTGGGGTAGCTGAGTTAGGATGTTATTTTTGCTCTCTTTTGATACCTAAGTGTTAATGGATCGGATTATTGATTGCATTCATTATGAATGTAGTTGGTGGCTTAGCAAGGGTTGCATTTAAATGCTGAAAAGTTGTGGTGATGGTGCACATCCTTGGTTTTGACCAACACTTGGGTTGTTAACAGTTTTTGTATGTTAACCCTTATCTTAGAAGAAGAGTCAGAACCACACTAGCACCACTCTGACGTCTTAGTTCTTTTCTTCCAGGTGATTTTGTAGAGTCTTATAGTTGACTGCATCATACGCCGTTGACAGGTTTAGCATTGAGGATCCACTTTCACGAGTATTGGGCAGTGTTAGTTTGGTATTTCTGAGAGGCCTGACTTCTCGTGGTTGATCATGGTTAACATTAGCTTTCCAAAGGCTTGGTTTTGTGTGAGACCTTGCCCCCAGGATCTTGGAAAGGTTTTCCATGTGAGATGATACTCTGACAGGCCTCTGAAGTCTGCCATGGGATGTCTTGTCTGATGCCTCCTGAGAGGATCAATGTGTCTTTTTTTTTTTTTTTTTTTTTTTATTATCCAAATTTATTTATTTTTGAAATAGGAAACAAAAGACACCAACACTACAGTGAGTACAGTAAAGCACAAGCACATTGGATAGGTCCGTACATGATGTGCAGTTGGTAACCGAATACCCACCACCCTGGCCCAGGGCAAATACATTGCTTAGAGTTCAGTCCATGATGTGCCCTCCGCTTCTCCCAGATCGCCTCGTACTTCCAAGGACAGCCCCTCGCCTCATAAATCAGTTTTTCTCCTTGAGAGCACCAGTCCATCCCCACTTGCCACTTTGTGACGGATGGCATCTCAGGACTTTTCCATTGTTGCGCAATGTCTCGTTTGGCCACTAGGCAGGCCACTCCAATGAAAGTTCTCTCCGTTCGGGCCCCTCCCAACTGCTCCAGAAGGCCCAGTATCGCCACCTTCACATTCAAATTAATCAAGCCCCCCAGCACCGTAGAAACTTCCCTCTCCACCCCCTCCCAAAAGGGGCTCACCTTCGAGGCAACATGCAGGAGATGTGCCTCCACCTGACAACACCTTGCGCACCCCGCAGGGGTCCCAGAACTCATGTGTTGCAAGTGCCGCGGAGTGAGGTATGTCATGTGAAAGTAGTTAATCTGCACCATCCTCAAACACGCTGATATGCTCAGCTCACGTGGTGCAAGGCAGGCCCTCCCTCCAGTCGTCCTCGTCCAAGTCACCCACCCAGGCTGCCCATTAGTCAAGTCCATCTGGTGCGTTAGTGAGTAGGGAGCGGTGAGTCTGGGTGATGGCACCTCTTCCCAGTTTTCCCATCAGGAGTTTCGCCTCAAGACGGCTGTAATCAGGGAGGGACAAGGCCAGAGACAGGTGATTTCCAGGGCATGGCGCAGTTGGAGGAAACAGAAGAACTGAGTGTTAGCCAGTGCATAATGGTCCTTCAGCTGTTGGAATGACATAAGCCCCTCTGTGTTATCACCCAGATAAGTAATTCCGATATTGTCCTAGTGTTTAAATCTTTCTAATTCACCGACCTGCCGGAGCCAAGTGCCCTGCCATAGGGGTGTCAATTTAGTGAGGCGTTGCTCCCACCCCGTCGACCGCAGTGCCGCCTTCCAGCACTTCACCACCACCTGTGTACAGTGAGGGGCAGCACAGGGAATCCGGCTCCCATATAGCAGCCCCAGGAGACCCTCAAAGCCCGCCTGCCAGATCTCCAGCCGGTAAGCCAGATTGTCCCAACCGCCCTTGAACCATTCAATGATGGGGACCATCTGGGCCGCCAGGTAGTAGATGTACAAGTCCAGAATTCCGATTCCCCCTTCTTATGGAGATTTCCACGCTGAGCGGGAGGGCGACATAGGCCACCCTATGTCGCCCTCCCGCCCATATCAAGGAGGTAAGCTTGGAGGTGAGGGATCGGAACCAGGCCTGAGGGACCAAGTATGGGAAGTTTGTCAAGCAAGACCTACAAGTATCTGGGGAGACAGATCATCTTGAAAAGAGCAGTGCGGCCCAATGGGTTCAGGGGGAGGTGTCACCGCCTGCCCAGGTCCGCAGACAGGGTCCGTGCAAGTGGTTGGAAGTTGAGTTCCCAGGCCAGTTCTGGGATTGTCGAGAGGTGGGTTCCCAGGTATTTGAAGGCATTATGCCTCACCGTGACGGTGGGACACCATTTGTTTCCCCCCTGCCTGTCCCCGCACCTCCACCAGCACTGATTTCCCTAGGTTCTGATGCAGGCCCAATGCCTCGCCATACAGCGTCAGGAGCTCAAGGCATCGGGGCCAGAGTCTCGTGGCCTCCCCAGAAACACCAGAACATCTTCTGCGTACAAGGTCCTCTCATTCACTCCCCCATAGCCAGCCCCTCATAAGCGATTCTCCCTGAAGAAGGTGGGCCAGCGATTCAATGGCCAGGGTGAATAGGAGGGGTGAAAGAGGACAGCCCTAACTCGTTCCTCCTGATCGGAAAGGGGTCCAACAAGATGTCATTGACCCGTACTTGGGCTGACGGGTCTCGATAGAGAAGGTGTACCATCCCTCTGAATTTTGGGCAGAGACCGATGCGGATCAGCACCTCTTCTAGGAAGTTCCACGCCAAGGTATCAAAGGCCTTGTGGAAATCCACTAGGAGGAGTGCTAAATCCCCCTCCAGTCTATCCTTCTGGGAGAGTGCCACCTGGAGCTTCTCAGGCAGTGACGCATGCTCCTACCCAGCATGGAGCCACACTGGTTTGGGGGGAACAGGGAAGGGCAGTGAACGGGGCAAGTCGAGTGGCCAACACTTTTGCAAATATCTTAATGTCCGCATTAATCAGCGAGATGGGTCGATATGAGGAACACTGGTCTCTGGGTAGGTCACTCTTTGGTATGACCACAATGGTGGCTCAGTCCAGACCTGGGTAGAATGCGCCTCGTTGAGCGGCCGCCTCATAGGCGCTCACGAGATGGGGAACGAGGCGCCGACAAAACCTCTGATAATATTCTATAGGGTTCGCTGTCCGGGCCCGGGGTCTTCCCAGCCTGAGGGCCGATATAGCACAGTCTACCTCTTTCTTTGTCAGAGGCAGGTCCAGTTCAGCAGCTAAGAGGGGAGGGAAATGTCGTTCAGAATGGGATTTTCCTGTTCGCTGGGGGTTGGAGCACTCTGGAATAGAGGTCCTCGTAATAGGAGGCAAAGGTTTGTGCTGTCTCCTCTAGGCCCTCCCGAGCAACGCCAGTCCGGTCCCTAATGAGTGGCACCACCCGCGCTGAAACATCTTGGGTCTCCAACAAGTACAGCACTTTCCCCATCGTATCTCCTGATTCGTAAACCCTTTGGGTCGAGGACTGCCAGCACTGCCCGACCTCTCTCTGTGTCTTTTTAAAACTGTTTTGTAGAGGCATCAATTTGGTTGTTATAGCAGAGCAGTGATCAGATGACAAACAATATGTTTTGGTCTTTGTTGCTTCATGAAAAGCCTACGTGAGGTTAACTGGTATGAGAAACAATGGAACCTTGAAACATAGTGGTGGTGTGATTTTTTTTTTTTTTTTTTTTTTTTTTTTTTTAGGTTTCCTCTGATGTTGCGTATTTTCTTCCTTTTTTGCCTTTGAATATGTATTTTTATGGCTTGGGAGAGGTTTGCCAATTTTAAATGCTAGATATGGGGAATACGAAAAGCTCCCCCTTGCTGCTATACAGTCAGTCACATGGCTATACGATTTGATTCAGAGCAGCTTATCTAACTAAAAAACGTTCAACAACCCTGTCTGTGCTATGTAAGCCAGGATGTGCAGTCAAACAAACTGTGACTCGGCCATCCACTGATTCAGATATGAGCCTTGAAAGAGGTTACTCTGGGAAGTACCCCTAAAGTGCTATATCTGGAAGTGTGAATTTTTAAGGTGTAGAGTTGAAAAAACTCTTTAATTATGGACAGTATTTGCTTCTAGACATCACTCTTAATGGTGTTGATGGTCTACTCCAATAGTTAATCTGCACTTTTTATGTTTTTTGCTCAATTACAATGTCCACAGGCAGTTTTACAGGGTCTGTTAGTGTAATTTAAAATAGTTTGTAAGCAACCAGATTATGTTTTGGATGCATCCCCAGGAAATTGTGCGTCAGGCCATTCTGCACGGGGAGGTTTGCAGCTGCTTAGCTTTTTAGGGTTGAGCCTGCAGTAGCATCTCGCTTGTGAGACACTATTGCATGTTCACTTGCGTGGCACTCTTCTTTAGAGCCTCGCAATTGGTGAGTGGAGACCTAGCTTCATTTCTGTTCCTTCCTGTGGAGTAGGGACCACGCACTGATTGAGTCAACTTAATTAGTACCCGTCGGCTGCTCCAGACATGTCTAAGGTACTTTTTTTTTTTTGTTTTTTTTTTTTTTTTTTACTTCTAGTGCCCGTAGGCAGAAGTCGTGTGACTGGCAAAAATATGCCGAGCAGGACAAACAAGATTGCAAAGTTTTATTTTCTATAGTGAACTTTCTTTTATTTTACCAAGTCTTGTTTTTGCTTGTAGGTGCTGATCTGAAGAGATGATAATCTTGTTTTAAATATTGCAAAGTGACTTCTTTCTTATGTGAAATTTCCGAAATTATGCTGTATCACATAATCGTGCAGTACATCGCAGTCCACTCCACTCCACCTCACTCCAATCCACCCTACCTCTCACCAATCCACCCCCTCAATCTAATCCACCCCAGATCAGTCCCCCTCAGTACAATCCACCCTACAGTCCACCCCATTCCAATCCAGCCCACTCCACCCCAGTCCAATCCACCTCAAACCAATCTTCCTCAGTCCAGTCTGCCCCACTCCAGTCTGCCCCATTCCAACCCAGTCCACATCACCCCACACTATTCCACCCCAGTCTAGTCCTCCCCACACCAATCCAATTCATACAACACCAGCCCCCCACATCCCACTCCAAGCCACCCCACTGCAATCCCCCCACTCGAATCCAGTGCAGCCTAATCAAATCCACCCCATTCAAATCCAGTCCACTACATCCCACTCCAACCCAATTAAAACCATCACAAACCACCCCACTCCAACCCACCCCACCCCACTTCACTCCAACCCTCTCAAATCCATCCTACTCAAATCCAACCCACTCCAATCCACCACCCTCCAGTCCCATCCACCACACCCCAATCTACTCACTCCAATCCACTACAATCCATTCCACCCCATTTCATTGTAATACACACCACTCCAATCCACCCACCTCATTCCAATCTATCCCACTCCAATCCTCACCAATCCATCCACCCTACTCCTCAGTCTAATCCACCCCACCCACCCCAGTCCTTTCCATCCCACCCCAATCCTATTCACCCCACTCCAGTCCACCCCATCCCACCTCACTCCAATCCACACAACTCCAGTCCAATCCACCCCACTCCAATCCAGTCCACCCTACACCAATCCAATTCACCCCATTCCACTCCAATTTTACCCCACTTAAATCTAATACACCCTAATCGTCCCCAGTCCAATCCAGCCTACCCCACTATAGTCCACTCCAACCCATCCAGTCCACCCCAGTCCATTGCACCCCACACACCCCAATCCACCCCACTCCAACTCACTGCACTCAAATCCACCTCATCCAATCCACCTCAATCCACCCAGTCCATTCCACCCCACCCAATCTAATCCAACCCACCCTTCCAATCCACCCAATCCATCCAGTCCTCCTCACCCAGATACAATCCACCCCGCCCGAATCCAATCCACCCAACCCCAGTTCAGTCCACTCCACCTCATCCAGCCCACTCCAGTCCACCCCTGCCCAGTCCACCCCACTCAATCCACCCCACTCTACTCCAGTCCACCACACTTTAACCCACTGCAATCCACCCCGATCTACCCCAATCAAATCCACCTCACTCTAGCTCCAATACAATTCATCCCGCAACCTCAGTCCACTCCAACCCACTCCACTGTATTCTACCACATTCCACCACACTCTACTCCACTCCACTCTGACACTGCACTCTACAACACTCTCTGCTACTGAGCCACGGAACTCTAGTCACCTCTTCTCCACTCTGTGATACTATACTCCAACAAATCCACTCTTTAACATGCTACTCCCCTCTACGACACTCAACTCCAACAAATCCACTCTGACGTGCTACTCCCCCTACTTCATTGTAGGACACTCCATGCCACTAACTTTTCGTCATGCTGAACATCAGCCACACTGGTGTACGAAATGGCTAAATCAGATTGCCAAAGCCAATGGCACTTGCATAGGCGAGAGCTATTGGCTTTGCAATGCTTGTTCTAAATTGTAATGACATAGGACACGATGGCAAACAACGCCTTAGTTTGTGACGTGTACACTGATTCATTCTCCTCCAGCACTTCGCTATCACTGGCATTTCAAGTGCCCTTTCATTGATTTGTAACTTCTTTCTTCTCGCAGGCTGGATTTGGTAGAGCTTCCGTTCACCAATCGATTAAAGAAGATTAAGGAGTTTGTGGAGAGGGGCCAGATTTCAAAAGATGATGTGATATCGGAATTAGGTAGGTTTTTGTTCTGTTTGATTCTTCTTTATTTTTTATCGTTTACCTTTAGGGCCTGGCTTTGTTGCATCTTCCAAAATCTGAGACTACTAAACGTTCTGAAGACCTTCAGGGACCCCAGAGGGAGAGAGACGGGCTCCTAGTAGAGCTGCACAGATCTAGTGGTAAAAAGCTGGGGGTTGAATGAGCTGGACAGCCTTGAATAAGCAAGATATTGTTGTGTGGAAAAACTTAAAAGCTCTGAGAAGGAGATATCCATAGGTAAAGCACTGGAAGAGCTTTGTAGTCCAGGGTACTAAAGGATGGGCGTATTTAAAACCTGCACTCTTCGGGCAATAAGATTAGACCTGGGAGAGTTATACAGCCTATAATTCAAAACACTCGAGTGTCTGGAAAACCTGTGTGACTGGGGGACTGGCATGGTGAAGCTTTTTACAGCCCGTAGAGGGCTGGGCCACTTTGGGGGCTTTACCTGTCAGAATCATAGAGGACCGGGTATTCGTGAGAGTTCCGCAGACAAGCGCTTAAGCGACTGATTCTTAGCGAGCTGTTCAAACCAGAGGGGGGAGTTCTGGGCGTGAGGCATAGTTTCTGGCTCGCAGTGGGTGAAAGCCTCCTCCTAGGAGCTCTTACACACAATGCAGGAAGTGGTTTGGCAAGAGGAGGTACAAAACCGTGAGTGGGAGCCGTTCTGGCCTTCATGGGATGCCTTATCCCAGGGAGGGAGACGGCTGAGGAAGCTACTTGCTCGTGGTGGGAGAGACTGGGGTCAGAGAAGGCCCTGGACCCTGAAGGAGCCGCGCAGTCCAGAGTAGGCAAGGCCGAGAATTAGAGAGACGCGCAGGGAGAGTGTAGAGCACTGGTTTGATGAAGCTACATATCGGATTTGAGCCTGCTGCAGGCAATTGTCATTTTATTATCAGGGAAATCGACAGTAAGAACCGGACCAACAGACCATAAAAAAGTCTCACAAAAAGCCAGAAAACCGACCCACACACAGACCTGTCAGGCACTGCCTGGTGGCCTTTTAGGTTAGACCGACCCTGAAGCTTTCCCTTTTATACTGAACATAATTGTCATTACACCGTATGGATTCATAATGCTTGTAAAATGTCAAGTATGCTGTAAATCTTGGTTTTTGGTACATTTCTCTAAGTGGCTGCATTAGCCACTTTACCGGTTATGGAAGGGATTTGGGCTTCCCAGGAAGGGGCCAGTTCATCATCGTGATGACCTGCAGCTATGCAGGACACTATACTTCTGGCTATTGGTGTTGGTTTCGGGTGTCCAGTCTGTACAAACCAGTCCAGCATTTTCAAATAACTCTTTGGACTATAGACCGGTGCACATCTGTGTAAAGGTAGCATATTAAGACCCTAGAAATCTGTTAATTAATTCGTTAATTAGTTCAAAAGACAGATCTATAACGAACACATTGGAACACAAGTATTTAACTTTTGCCAATAAGTAATGCTTTGTCCTAGTTTTATCATGTTGTGCATGAGCATAGATGGCCATGCTGTGCTCCTACATCACGCTATTTTCCCAGTAAATGGCATGCTGAGATTAGACCCGCCACCATTTTTTTTTTTTTGTTTGTTTAACCTGGTGCATCTATTAAGACAGCATCCTTCCAAATCTAATTTGGGACTTTTGGGAAGCAAATCCATTGGTCGGAAAAGAAAAGAAAACGGCACAACCTTGTCATTATTGCCAGAATTGTAGGCTGGTGTTACTAAATACCAAGAATCCAGGTGTTTCCATACTGCAAAGGGACAGAAACCCTCATAAATGTCCATCCAGAAGGCGGGGCGATTTGGGCATTCTTACGATTTGACCGCTTTTGTTTCTAAGTTGTCCTTTTTGTAGTTTTGAATGTTACTTGAATCCAGCATGTCTGGTATACTGAAGTGCTCTGGAGAATATACTGGATATAAGATGAGTTTACGTTGGAGCCAGATTCCAATTTTTGACACTTTTTTATTTATTTTTATTACCAGGTCATGGCATTGCTGCGTTGGAGTCCGTCCCCACTGCAATCTACTCCTTTCTCCGCTGCATGACCCCCGACCCTGATATTCCAGAGGAATACAACAGCCTCCAGAGAACGATCATATACTGCCTCTCCCTGGGCGGTGACACTGACACGATTGCGACCATGGCTGGAGCCATTGCTGGGGCCTACTATGGTGAGGAACTGGTGCCCTCCAGCTGGAAGCAGCGCTGCGAAGCGTACGAAGACGCTGAGAAGTGGGCGGAAGAACTGCATGAACTGTATTCCAAACGGTGTCAAAGCACAGCCGCAGTGTAGTGTCCCTGGGCCTGGCCAGTCATTCTGCCTTAAAACACCACTCAACATGCCTTAGCAACTATGCGTGGCGTTGTTCATGTTCCGGGTGTTATCGAGGAGGTGTAGAATGAACAGACGAGAAGCCCTGGGGCTGGGTGTAATTCATCTAATGGTTTAAACAGTTACAGAAAAGCCTGAGAACTGGTCAGAGGCCGCAACATCCCGCGCTTCCTGCTGGACCAGCCAGAGATGCGTGCAGCACAAGAGTAAGACCAACTGGAGATGTCCTACGAGGACTTCGAAGCCGCGACCCTCTGAGGCAGAAGCCCAGGGAGCAGTTTGCTTTCAGAAGTATGGGGATTCGTGTGCCTCGTGTTTATTCACAGCAGAGAGGGGTGGTTGGGTGACACCCTTCTTCTAAAATGCTCCCTACGTTAATATAAATATCGCAGGTGCGAATATTTGACATGCAGCCATTTGTCTTTGAGTACATTAAAATGAGGACCAGCCCATATTGGATAATCAAATTAGGAAAAAAGTACTGTAAACGTCACTGTTGATGGATTTGCCGCAAGAATGCACACATTCACTGATTCGAGAATGAGTCCTTATTGGCCGTGGTTTGTGTAGGAAGTTGTGAACAACAGTTGAGCCCTGGATAGAATGCACAGTTTCAGTGCAGAGAAACTGTTACGTTCACCATGGTCACAGTGTGGTCTCAGCTGAGAGCTGGATCCCTAATCGACTTTTATGATATTCGCTCGAGATGAATATACATACAGTGAATGAATCCAAATATGAAACATTTACCTAGTGGTTATTCTGAAAATGGGGCACGTTTGGGGCTTCGTGAACCAGCGCTGGGCATCCATCTCAAGGACTGACTACCTTAGTCGCTTGCATGAAGGATTTAGCAGAGAACTCCTATAGTACCAGTAGAACTGAGCACGTCTTTTTATGCAGCACCAATAATGCTCAATTTTCTGATACTGAGGAGCAATTTACAAGTTCTGAAGTGACCAGACTGCTTCCTCCCCACCTAACTCCCACATTAAAGGTCCTGCGGGGATAAGCTTGTATGTTAAGTGAAATGACAGCACTTTAACCGTCAAATTGTTCAACGCACGCAGTTTTTTTTTTTTTTTGGCCTGTTTCCCAATTTTTTTTTTAGGGTTCTGACACCCATCTCCACCAATGGTGCATTCAGTTAATTCGTAAGAATCTCCATATATTGTGAGAGAAGCCGTAATTTGGTTGACTGACTGACTTCACGGCACTTAATACAGTCAGCCACAACCAAAGTGACTTTTCGGCCACAATAGATGGAGGTTTTTATCAATGTTTAATGGTTATTGCTTTGTGTCTGGCAATACATTTTTTAATTACTAAGTTGCAGTTTATAATTCTGGTGCAAGGTTGTCCTGACAGAACTCTACTTAGCAGTCCTGTTTACTTTTATTCTTTGCTAATTGGAAAGACCACCCGTGGGACAAATATATAGTGCCCCGTTCTTCTACAATAGATGCCGACTGGCAACCACCAGCCGAAATTAACTACTTCATGTGGCCCTGCAGCACTGGAATAAAGAGAAAGCACCATCCTGGTGCAGTAGAGAATTAACCTAGGTTACATTGCACAAGAAAACATTTTATTGAAGCGTTGGTACACTCTAGAAAATATATTCATGTTTTATTAAAACACGTGTAGAGCTTGACCATTGAATACTCCAACCAACAATTAGCAGTGTTAAACCAAAACGGTGTGAAGTTGGGTTATGAAACACCAGTGGAAAGGCCTGTATTTAGATTTTTTCTCATTAGCAATTGGTTTCTCAGGCAAGATTATTGTTTTGCTGGTTGGGCTCCACAGTTATTTTTGCACGTTCTGAAAAGTCAGGAAGCAAACAGTGCCAGGCTGGTTGAGCTAAAGTGAGAAATAAAAATGTCACGCGAAACAAAAAATCACTATCTTTACGCAAATTAAATCTGTGAAGAAAGTCCTTCATAGATTTGATATGTGCAAAGTGATTTTTAGTTACGTGTGACATTTTTATGAAGTGAAATGTTTTCATGGCAAATTGGTAGAATTTTTTTGGGGTGAGTTTGGCAAGAGTTGACTGTATTGGTGATTGTCGACAGTTTTAATAAACATTAAGTGAAACATTGAGTTTGCTCATTTATTAATGTAAATGTTGTATTGTTGTGTAACCATTTTAGTTATAGCTCCATGTACGTTATTTTAGCACACTAGGCCTGCTGCTGTGCACTTTAACATAGATATGTTTTATTCAGCTTCATTTATTGTTTTAACAATAGCAACATTTGTGGTCTTGTTTTATTTCTCTCTAACTAGCTGTTCTTTGCCTAGGCCAGCACTGCGTTCTTAAACAAGACATTTCTTTCAACAGATAGACTGGTATGCCACTACAAGAAAGAGTTCTATATGTAGAAAGTGGTGTTCACTTTCATCATGCCTAAAAAAAATCAGTTGGGGGAATGGAATAATATGTCCGCTTGTCTGTGAATAAGGGACTTGAATGATGTTAAAAACTAATCTACTCTTCCATCTTTGGAGTCAGTTTATCTGCCTATTGTTTGGCATACCTTTTTATTACACAGCAGGCCTCCTATCCTGCTTGACCTATACCAGTTGCATTACCATTGACGTAATTGCATATGAATTGATTTCTGTCAAGAAAATCTTACGTCACTTGTACAACATGAGCCATCAACTCAATACCCCTTCTAAGGAGCAGGGAGCCCCCCCACCCCCCCAAAAAAAATTACATCATCGGAACTTTAAAACAAAGTGGTCCTTTATAATGTAGACAGTTCTGCTCAGCGTTTGCCAATCATGCGCTGTATTGCACAATGTGCCCCGGGGGCATAATGGGCATTTGCGCACCCCCGGAGTTCTTTGGTGTTACATAAGGGGCAGTAGATGCGTATGCAGCCCCCTCCTGTAATACGGATAGCGCTGGTGCACATATAGCACCACTGCTACCAACAGAGGGTGTTCTCTAATTTGCATGGGAGCGTGGCCCCATGCAAATGAGGAAATCTCTTTGCTTCTGCGCTCACGCTATATTATAGAGGTGCATGCAAAGGGAAATTAGCTTCTCAGGAAGCGCACTGACAGTGTGCCACAAACGTTGGTGCACTGTCAATGCGCCCCCTGATGGCAGCGTTCTGGAGGGTCTAAAGAGGGTCCAATGGATCCCCCAGACATCCCTCTGCATGGGGGTTCAGTCACTGACTGCAACCGCCTGCAAGGGGATCTCTCACCCCTCTTTAAAGTGCAGGCGGGTTGCCGTCTGAACAGTGAAACACGGAGCGGCGGCAATGTGAAAGCCGCTCCATATTTCACTTGAATGCACTTCCCTCAGCAGCGCAAGTGTGCGGCTGCCCTTGGGGCAGCACATTCATTCTAACACTGTGCATTCTCCTTGCTTGCGCAGGGCGCACCGTTTGAAATGGTACCCGGCGCATACAAGGAAAAAGCTCCATATGTGTAATATTACTCCATAAGTGTCTCCCCAGGACGTAACGTGTGCAGACAGGTGCCGTCTTCTTACCTAGCTCTTGTTTCACTCATTTATTTATTAATAATAATTTCTGTGTGATTAAACCCTTGAAAAAGGCCCCTCTTCTAAACCTAAAGATCAAATGGACTTTTAGCAACATAAAGTAAAAGCCAAACAAAAATTCTGAGTCTTGGAACCAACTTTTAACTACTCACTCGAAACGTAATATGGATAGTGTATACAGTTAGCTACATTAGAGAATCCCCTTTGACTCGTTTGCGCAGTCTTTAAGAAAACCAGAAAGTAAGATCCCAGTATTTAACGCAACTTCCTTTCCACTCTATTCCCATCATGTCAACCGATAGCATGACCTAGACCACTGCGAGGCCTTACCGACTCTAAATGGCAACATTGAATAATGTTCTTTTTTCAATGTGGCATATGTTTGATACTTACTTGGCAGTTTAGAAATTACGGAGGCCCACAAGAAGTTAATGTCGCCTGCTGTAGGTTTGATTTTTCCAGAAATAGTCTTAAAGTTACTAGTCAGCCTTGGTGGTATTGTTGGTGCTGGTCGTTTTTGCTGTCTGAATACAGACTACTTCACCTGTGAGTCCTAGACTTCTCAAATAAAGACAAGACAAAGAATCTTATTTCTCTAAATATTCTTTAGGGGGTTAAATCATTCATTCCTGAAGCCATCTCAGTTGAGCAGGTGCACGTGGTGTTGTGTGTAGTATTATCATGCTGTAATGTAAAACCTTTATTTGTGTCATCAGCGTGTTAATAGTTGGAAAAACTAGGCTTTCTTATAGTGTCCTTTATTACCTTCGCATGGATGTTGAACAATATGGATAAGACCTGGGGTATCTCAGAGTTACTCGCCAAGCCCTGATGCAAAAATGAGTAAACACTGTACAACCATTCTTCCCCCACCTTCTTTTCCTTTAAGTCTCTTTTAGTGCTAAATTGCATTCCTCAATCAAGACAATTGAAAGCCCCAGAGATGTCCACCAACTGAGAAATGGCTCCTGCTTGCTGTTCTTTAGGAGTTAAACATCCCGCACTGCTGTTACTGAGTGAAGTACCCTCTTCATCATTCAAGTCTAAAGGGGTCCAGACCTGATGTGGGTTGTCACTTGCAGGTTTTGTCATTGGTCCTATTCTTCAGTTGGTGAAGAGGGAGGCAATTATTGATTTCCCTAACTTCCTGAGGAATCTGCTCATCAAAATTCTTCTCCTCTGTATTGTTGTCCTTTCCAGGTACCAGTCATAAAAGTGAAATGTGGCCTTCAAAGAGGTTAGAGAACCCCACTCTGGGCTACATCGATTGAATTTATAGATCATATGTTATCAGGATCCTCCACGTCTGGAAAAAGTACCCTTGGGCACGAACAACCCCGAATGACAACCCAGAAAATGCCAGTGTCTTCGGCAAGTGAAGATCAATACCAATCCTCTGTTTACTAGTGTTCCAAATACATATCTAATGTATATTTGCAGGTTATTTAGCATTCAAGTAGCCCTTTAACAAAATTAATACAGATTGCTTGCCATCCACATAGAGAAGTGATTTCTCTGACGGTTGTCCACTTATGCACCATTTTCTTCTTTTGAAGCACCTGGTAGTACGATACAAAAGCTAGTAGGTTTTCGTAGGCATCCAGAGTCAATCAAGGCATATCGTTGAGCACCAGTCATCAGTATGGCTCTTCTGTAGAGATAGAACCCAAAGACTTGGAAACACCGTGGCAGATGGGTAGCTTAAACGGGAGGTTTTGTATTGCACAATCCACTGTAGTCAGAACCAATGACTTTTCTCTCCTGTGCCTGGGTGTAGAAGCAAGAGCCTTTGGGCACACCTATGTCAAATACTAGAAGGATAGATGGGTAGACCTCTTTTTCTGCTGACAGCAGTCTGCATAGTTGAAAACTTGCCAAAAATGGCAGAGCTTTTCGAGATGTTTATTTTGATTTGAATCTAAAGTATATAAATTCCTTCTTGAGAAATAAGATGAGGAATTATTTCTGCAAAAGGAAAACAATCCATAAAATGTGGACTACTTAGTAAACAATCCATCCTTGTTTAGAATATGTTTAAGTAATTTGTAATAAACAAGTTACTCATATTGAAAATTATAATGTAATTATAGAAGTTATTGTGAGGATCTAAAATCTGAAATTGTTTTGCTCATATAATTAGGAAGATGGAATAGGTGTTGTCTGATAATTGGCAACATCTCTTGAAATGAGTAATTCGAAGTGGCAAAAGTCGCCCCAAAATTATATTGATGATCCATACAAATTCAAAATGTGAGAGATTCAAACGTGTTGGCCCACATGACCATCTAAGCATTAGTACTGAGTTTATATATTTGACCATAAGAATGTGGTCTCAGTATGGGAATGAGGGATTGTGTATATCCGGCAGTGAGTTACCATCAGACACGTCATGAACATGAAACACACCGTTTAAATTGAAGGAGAAAAAAACCCTCAGCCAACAAACCTCGATCTAAAAAAATAACTTGAAATTGGCTTCCCATTAGCAAAATGATTTAAAGAGGCCGATCTTTCAAATTATCAGCTTAAATAAAAGAAAATAATCTCTCTGACATCCAAACAGGATTTTGCCCGAGTTACACAGCACCTGACCTGGCATGGGACATCAAGTGTATTGTGTGCGCTAAGAAGTATTGACTCTTCTGCTCCTGGACCTTTCTGCCTCCCATCATATGGTTCATCATGCCACTCTGCTCTCTAACGTACAGCGGTAAAGGGCAGTGTCCTTCACTGAGCTGCTTCCTAATAGATCGCTCATTCCTTCTGCTTTCGGCATTTTACCTCAATGACAGGATTTTCCCAAGGCTCCTGTTTGCTCCCTCATTTTATAGATCAAATCTGTTTATTAAGTTTTTAATTTTAGAACAACGCACATGTATATGTACTACATCACAATATTGCGAATAGGCGCATAGTTAGCTTATTCAATGCTAAACAATGAATGAAAAATAATTATACAGTAACACAACTATGTTTCCCCACAGCTAGTTGGAAATATATTAATCACACGATCTCCGGCTCTATTACCATGTAGTTCTAGTCCAGAATTAAATCACATCGTAGAGGACCTCCCAGGCAATCAGTTCACATTCAGGACCCTCAGGTAAGTTGGGCATGTCAGCTCTGAAAACTCCCCAGATAGGATACGTAAAAACGGTTGCCAGAGTTCCCTAAAGTCTCCACCCCGCAGCTGTGAGACCAGGGAGAGCTTCTCCATGGCGAGGATAAACCATAGCTTGTGCAGCCAAGAGACTATCGACGGGATCTGCTCTGTCCCCCACACAGATAGCAAAAGCTGCACGGCAGCCTTTCAAGGCCAAGGCCATCTGCTGACCTTTCAAAGATCTCAAGGGATATGTGAGCGGGTTGGGGAGACCAAGCAAAATGTACGCAGGAAATCTAGGGATCTGAGTGTCAAAGGCCCTGTCCACAGTGTCTATTACATCCTTCCAATACCGGTGTACCTTGGGGCAATGCCATAATAGATGCACAAGCGTGCCCCCCCCCCACACACCCCCTCCAGCAGTGACTAGATTTATCGTGATTCCAAGCATGTATCCTGTTAGGGGTGTAATACCAGGAGGAGGCTACTTTATAGGCTGTGTCTGTACCTGCTGCGTTATATGCTGTGTGGTGCACCCTATAAAAAACA
Organism: Pleurodeles waltl; assembly: GCF_031143425.1. Lineage (NCBI taxonomy): Eukaryota > Metazoa > Chordata > Amphibia > Caudata > Salamandridae > Pleurodeles > Pleurodeles waltl. The sequence goes on from NC_090440.1 coordinate 874,043,457, forward strand.
CTCTCCCACTCATCCTCCGATAGCTCCCTCTCAAGCTCCTTCTCCCCTCTCAATTGACCCTTAGTCTTGATTGAACAGATCTCTCCCCGCAGGAGGGCATAGAGTTCTGAAACCACACGCTTATCGTCCTTTTTCATTAGAATCCATTTTTCAAATGGGGTTAACGGCCTATCGACTAATATCCTATTAACCAGGAGCAATGCCCAATGTCTTATTTGGTAGTACATCATCCTATTGGCCTCAGTCAGGCCATATTGCTCCCTCAATTGGTCAAAGGGGATTACCCCCTGCCCATCAAATAGGTATCCTACCCTTTTACATCCCCTCTCATACCACCTACGTAATGTCTCCGGCTGTAAGCCAGGGCCAAAATCAGGATTCGCGCCCAGTGGAGTCATTGGGGACGGGAAGGTCGTCAAACCCGCCCTGCCGGCCACCCGATCCCACACTTTCATCGTAACCTCCGTTATTGGTGATATATACAACCCTTGTGCTCTGTGGCGGCACCTAAGCCAGGGTTCCTTCCATATATGAGAGCCCGCCACTGCTTGGTCCATGAAACACCAATGCTTCTCCGAAGATGGCCGGCTCCATTCCAAAAGGAAGCGCAACTGCGCTGCCTGAAAATATCGCAGAAGGCAGGGAACTGCTAGCCCCCCCTCCTTCTTAGGACGGTACAGAACCTGCCGTGATATCAGCGCCGCCTTCCCTTCCTAAATAAATCTTAAGGACTGCCGCTTGGAGGGACGCTATCGTTTGCGGGGGTTCCAGCGGGAGCACCTGGAACAGATAAAGTATACGTGGTAGGATGGTCATCTTCACCGCCGCAACTCTGCAGAGCCAGGAGAGTTTAAGCCTCCCCATGACTCCAAGTCGCTCTGCACCTCTCGCATTAGTTTAGAATAATTCAACTTCACTGTACTGGCGACCGTAGCACCCAACTCAATCCCCAAATATGGGAGGCCCGAAGAGGTCCATGTAAAATGAAAACGAGCCTTCAAGTCCCTTTCATGCTCCGCTGTGATAAACTTGCCCAGAGCCTGCGATTTAAGCATATTTATTCGGAATCCCAAAACCCTGCACAAATTCCTCAATAACACCCAATAGTGCCGGCAGTGAATTCGTGGGCTCCGCCAAAGTAAAAATAACATCATCCGCATATAGCGAAATGAGATGCTTATCGCCCCCGAACCTGATGCCCGTGATCTGAGGGTTGTCCCGGAGCCTCTGCGCCAGTGGCTCCATGTAAAGCGCAAACAGGAGGGGCAAAAGAGGACACCCTTGCCTGGTGCCTCTTTGGACGACGAATGGCAAAGAGAGCGTCCCATTAACCCAGACCGATGCCCGAGGCTCTTGATAGATGCATCGAATCCACGTTATAAAACCTGAACCCAGTCCAAAGCGTTCGAGCACCCTGAAAAGGTATGGCCAGTGGACCCTATCAAAGGCTTTCTCAGCGTCCACAGACAGGAAAAGCGGCTCCCTACAGGAACGTTCAGTTTTATCCAAGAGATGGAGCAATCGCTTGGTATTATCGCTACTCTGTCTATGGAGTATAAATCCCGACTGGTCGGGATCCACAAGCCCTGGCATATAATAGTTGAGACGGTGTGCCAAAATGCTAGTAAACAGTTTGGCATCGATATTCAGGAGGGAGATCGGCCTATACGAGGCGCATTCCTCTGGATCCTTCCCCGGCTTTGGGATAACAACGATAGTAGCGTCTAACATACTAGGCGAGAGCACACCCGTTTGACGAAAAGAGTTAAAAAGTCGCACAAGAACGGCAACGAGTTCCGCACAGAAGGATTTATAAAAAAGCGCAGAGAAACCGTCGGGGCCAGGTGACTTCCCAGTCTGCAAGCGAGTAATCGCAGATATAACCTCCTCAGCCCTTATAGGTTGGTCCAACGAAGCTGAATCCGTCGCCGACATAGGCGTGATTGCTATGTCCTCTAAGAAGGATTCTGGGGCTAAGTCACCAGGCTTCTCAGCCATATATAGACTTCGATAGAATTCCGCAAAGGCCTGCGCTATTTGGTCGCTCATATGTGCCTCCGCCCCAGACGGAAATCTTACAATTTTTATCAGTGACGCTGCGCGCTGTGCTCTCAACCTATGCACCAGTAGCTTGCCGCACTTATTGCTTCCTACATAATACTTTTGTTTGAGTCGGACTACCGCATACTCTGCCCTGTCCCAGTCCAACCTCCTCCGTTGCTTCCGAACCTTCTCAAGCTCTCGCCATATTCTAGGAGCACCGGTGCGTTTATGTGAGCACTCTAGCGCCCTTACTCGCTGCTCCAAGTCTTCCCGGAGCCGAGTCCTCGCCTTGTTATCCCTAGAAGAAAGCGACATCACCTCACCCCTCAAAACAGCCTTCAGTGTCTCCCACAGTGTTGCAATGCTTGTCCCGTTATCGTTAAAGCTAAGGTAGTCTATTATTGCCCTTCGAATTGTCTCTACCGTTGCGTCGTTCTGAATCATCTAATCTCTCAGTCGCCATCCCGATGGACTAACCCTCTCCATGTCCGTATGAATCTCAACTGTTACCCGAGCATGGTCTCACATGGCCCGCGGCCCGATCGCTGGGTCTCTAACCCTGGGGAGAAGCTGCTGAGATGCCAGAAACAGGTCTAATATAGCGTATGTTTTGGTTGCCGACGAGTAGAAGGAATAGTCCCTCAACTAGGGTGCGCGCTCCTCCACACATCCACCAGACCACACTCATGAAGCCACTGCCGCCCAGAATCCGACAAGGATCCAGTCTGACCATACCGTTGACCTGAACGATCCTGGTCCCTATCCATCACCAAATTAAAATCACCTCCCAGCAATACAGCACCATCAGGGGACTGTAGGATCGGAGTCAGAGACTGTCTCAAGAAGGCTTCCTGTTGAGAGTTGGGTGCATAAAGTGAAGCGATCGTGAGAGTAAAACCCCCCAATCGGATCCGAAAGGCCAAGAGCCTCCCCGGGACCTCATGCAATTTGGATATGAATTCCCCCGGGAAAGTGCGTGATAAGAGTATCGCCACCCCTGCATGCTTTGACAGCAGGGAGGACCAAAACTGCCTGGGAAACCACTTGGATCGCATACGGGAGGTATCTTTAAGGACAAGGTGCATCTCTTGAAGAAGATATACATGACTCCCGGATCTCTCTAAAGCTGAGAGGATGGCTAGCCTTTTAGTAGGGTTGTTTAGCCCCCTAACATTTAAGCTTAAACATTTGATGGTCATAACTTATACTGAAGAGAGCAAGCAGGGGAGACAAAAGCACAGCCTAGGACTACCACCCACAGTATTATCTAGACCGCCTAGTGCAAACAGGCCTGAGGATGTCTTCTCAAAAGACCAACATCGCAGGGAAACCAATAACAAGAAAACCAAAAAGCACAACCGGTGCATATGACACAAGTCCTCGATCGTCCATCCTCGCAAGGTAAAATCTCCACGGGGCAGTATACTCCGCCATCTCAGTAACCCGATCCATTGCCCCGCCACCCCGACCCTCTGCAACAATCAACATATTATTACGACTGTGGCCTGCAGTGATACCGGGCGCCCCTGGCGGCCCAAACTAGGCCGACGTGCCAGCCGCCACGATGTTCAAAGCGGCTTCCCTCTCCGATCTCAGCTACAAGGCCGTCGGTCGTTGCAACTTCCTTTTCTTATCTTTTCTCCGCCACCGAGGAGGGCCCCCCGCCGATAGAGCCGCCCCCTCACTCGCCTCCCGGCCTGTGTCCTCAAGGCCCAGGACGCGGCCAGCCCCCGTAACCGATTTCACCTGCCGAAGCTGATCCTCCCAACGGAAGACCAGGCGGAACGGATGGCCCGTAGGACACATTGTGTGCCCTAAGGTGATCTGTGATCGGCCTAAACTCTCTCCGTCTCTGCAAAGTCTGCACAGATAAATCATGAAAGAGCTGAAGTTCATGCCCACGAAAGAGGACAGACTGGAGATTGCGGGCCCGCTGTAGAATCTTTTCTTTGAGGACAAAATTATGGAGACAGGCTAAAATGTCTGGGGGGGTGGTCTTCAGAACCCCCAGCAGGCCCAGCTCGATGCACCCGATCCAAGACCACCTCCTGTGTCTCTTCTGTGCCAAGCAGGGAGCGAAACAAATCCACCACGTAGCCCCGGATGTCCCCTTTCTCCGCACCCACCGGGGCCCCTCGTATATGGATATTTTGTCTCCTCGAGCGATTTTCTAAGTCCTCAACCGCCATATGAAGAAGGTCCTGTTGCTCTCGGAGGCGAACTACCTCCTGTTGCAGGCCCACGACCTCTTCGCCGCGAGGGATCTCACTGTCCTCTAGCTGCGATACACGTTCACCCAAGGAAGTAACCTCTCCTCGTATCTCCTTCACCTCCCGTGAGATGTCCCTACGCAGCTCTTGGATATCGCCTCGGAGCGACTCAGAGAGGTCAAAAAGCCCTTCGTCACGGAAGAGCTCTCATCCAGCTCCGTCTAAACTCGACTTTCCAAGGCCCTCGTCTCAGGTAAGTCCTCCATCATAGACCCAGGTGCAGAGCGCGCCCCTACCAACAAATCCCTCACTGAGCGCTCACGTTTGGCCTTCAATGTCGCCATGGCGCACCGGCCTGACCTCACCTCACCAGCTCAGCACCGTGAGTCCTCCAGAATCGCTTTTCCGAGGCCGGTCGGCGGGCACCGCTCTTTCCGGAACCGCGCCAAGGCCCAGCTCCCAGCCGCCACCCGTACGGTGGTCCGCTCCTCTCGCCCACTTGCAGAACTTCAGGCCAGGCCAGCCAAAGATCCAAGCACCGAGGTGTGCCCCCCGGAAGCCAGGTAACCGTGTCCCCTCTGTCCACCAGGGCCCTGCGCTCCACCGACCTCGCTCCAAATCACCAGGGCAAGGAAGCTCCGCCAGTCGCCACCGCTTCAAGATGGCACCAGAAGCACTTATTACTCTTCAGGCACCTCCTCCACCAGGCGCCGGGCCCTGCAGCTCTCTCCAGCTGTCGGGGGGCCCCAGGAAGGCCCCTCAGCCCTCAATCCCCGGCGCCCTGGCCACAAGGAGCACCCAGGGGAAGGCCCGTCCCGTGACCCGGGCTGCGCCTCGTGCCGCGCAGCGGCCGCACTCCAACTGCCGGGCCGCGCCCCGCTCCTCCCGCGGGAGCGGCGCAACCCGGCTCCGACCGGTGCCGCCATGCCCGGGACACCCGGAGGGAGCAGCGCAATACGGGGAAAGCCTCCAGGCCTCCCCCAGACTGGCCACAAGTCGATTTTTGGGCCGAGGCGGCGGAGCGCAGAAAGGAACGTCCTAGCGCTCCGCCATCTTGACCACGCCTCCCCGCCATCTTGACCACACCCCCTGCTCCCTCATTTCAATGTACATCGTAGACCATTTGTGAAGCTGATCACCTCCTTCCTCAACTACTGCAGTTATGTAGAATGCACTCAAATTATAATAAAACTCCAGAGCATACTAGCTAGGATCTTGCGCCATTGGCCAGTGTCTCCCTGTGGTTATTTTATGTGGTTTTGTTTAATTGGTAAAAGCACATGATCTTTTTCAGATAGGAATTAAATCGAATGAGATCTGGAATTGCAGGTCAAGATGGAAGGAGCAGGTTAGAATGTGAGGCAAGCCAGGTTTCGAAGGTCTTTGGAAAGAAGGAAGATGCCAGACACCAGTTTGGGGGACCTTTGAGGAAGCCGGGGCTACTGGTCTTCAGCAGTGGGGGGGCTGGAATCCTTTGTCTGTCCTGAGGTCCATCCTATTATGGCTCTGCAAAACTGGGCTAGGGTATAACCCCTTTAGCACTTAACTGTAAGTGATGGTGACGGAGAGCATTCACAGGCATCTTGGGGAGCTAATGTGGAAGTACGTAAGCTCAGAATTTAGCATTATCCAGCAAGGCAATATCTGATTGTCCAATCAGGTGCTTTACTTTGGGAAAGAAAAGTACTTTAATACACATGTAAAATGTAATACTTCACAGAATAGGCTACAGGCACATTTACTTTACTGGCACTTGGGCTACTGCACTTTGTGTCCTGGTCCCCTCTCTCCCAGATGTTCCTTATCTGTGTAATGAGGAAGGTCTTCATTTCTGAGGTCAGTCTGTCCATGACAGGTGTCGGGCTCAGTTGCAGATTACTACTTTTATTATGGTGTGCTTTGGGTTGTCTGAAACTGTCCCTGTGTTAGTTATTACCACCGTAGAGTTGTTTCAGTAATGGTAGGCGGTCAGCGGAGATCCACAGCACATTTTCTTCTCACTCCCTGTTCTGGTAGAAAACATGCCAACTGGAAGTTCTAGGCCTCAGCAGGTAGCAGTGGAAGCCACTTGCCTTGATTTCCTGCAGATGTGCGAATCTATGGTAATGACTCGGCCATATGGCTGTCAGGTAACCGAGAGTCCTTGCAGAAGTGTGAGGCTCCAGCAACGACGCAGGCCTCTGGCTGTCAAAGAACCTGCTAAAGGGCTTGGAGGGATCTGGGAATTAAGCTGCAAGTGTCAGAGGTCACAACGGCACAGTCCACCTCAGACACATTCTGTGATGCGGTGTGATCTCCCTCTGGCACAGTTTCTCTGATGCAATGGCATAGTTTACTTAGTTAGTCAAAGTTCTTCAGTGAAGTGGCAAAGTGAATGGACACAATCAATGCAGTGACATAGCTGCTCAGGCACATATTCTTAGATGCAGTGACACAGTCCAATCATGCGCAGATTATTTGCTGTACTAGCACAGTCCGCTTGGTCACAGATTCTTATTGTGGTTCCTGACTGGAGACTGTACCTGTGCTCCTGGGTATGCATCTGTCTCTCCAGAGTCTTCCTGTTCTGGTGGACCCACACAACACTAGGACCTGCTTCTGGCTTTGCCTTAAAATTCATACCTCCTTCAGGGTTGGCAGGCTCCTTCCCTCTCTCTGCAGTCTGGTTGACTTCTAAGCGCTTCAGGTCAGTGGAATAGGTTCTTCCTTCCAGGCAGTGCTGCTGCTGATGTCCTCCCTCACCTCTGGAAACCTATATGTTGGGCAGACACCATCTCTGGTTGCAAAGGAGTTCTTGGAGTACTCTGTGGAGCACTTCCTTCTTGGTCAAAGAACTTGAAACTGGAACAAGTGGGTTAGTCTTCGAATTCTACTAAGTCAAAGAAGACCGAAACAAAAGGCTGGCCTCATTTAACAGGTTCCCTTTCATCTTAACAACGGAGTGTAGTCCCACTCTTCACCCCTGCGGCTACCAAATGGCAGTGCTACAGAAAGACTAAATAGCAACTCTTAGCCAAAGTCCTAATTGAATTTTTAAAGGAGCCTTATCTTCTCTGTGCCACTTCAGTGCCTTGAAAGCTTCTAGGTTATAAGTAAATGAATAAATTAATCTCCAAACTTTGACAGGGGAGACAACTGGTGCGAATGGAGATACTTTGGCAGACCTGTATATTGAATCTTAGTATTGCAATAGCAGGAAGTGCTACTGGTTTTGATCGAGGCACACTGGCAGATCTGTGTTTGGAAAGCAGTAGTATAGCTATGTGCTTGAATATAAGGAGACACACCAGGTCAAAGTATTGGTCTTTTAGTGGAATTGTAAGTGGTGACCTGAGGTATTTGGTGCAGGGTGTGACCTTCAGTCATTTGGGGCTTACTCTCCAACCCCAAAAGCACTGGGTATAAGAAGTGAACTTCTGCCACAATGTGACCCAGTCTTCCTACCCAGTGGGTATTGGTCACATGGCATGGCTTAGCCGCCTGCTCCTTTCAGAGCTCTTGCATCATGCCCCCTGGAGATGTTTGGTCGTTCTCAGTGAGCACATGATATGCCCGCTTTCCACACCCTGTGATCAGTCACTTCTCACCCAGTGCCTCTCCCCCAATACCTAAAGTTCAGGCCCTTCTGCCATTGCCCAGCTTGTGCTAGGTGGTGGGGATGTGGTCTTTTACCATGCCCTGTAACCCTTGTTCTATACCACTGGTGCAGAATGAGCATGGTCATAGGTCACACCGCATTCCGCTTGGTTGCCTGGCATGGCCACCCACCAGCACCTGTCCACACACCCACTGTAGCTGCTGAACATTACCTTTGGCTATGCTCAACTGAGCATTTCCTTGTCTTCAGCCTTGCATTCAGTCACCCAGTCTTTGGCCATGCCCTTCAACAACTAGGAGTAGGGCGTGTCTACTCATCTCCTGAACCAGGTACATTTACCCTCACTTGTCATGACCTTTGACTGTGCCCAGTGGGTGTTGTGTACAGAGGAAACCTTCAGCCACACCATGTGCTTAAACAATCCACCCCAGTACCTGCTGAACACATTCCTCGCAGCCGTACCCAGCAGTTGCTGGGAATAATGTGCACTCTTGATGCTGTACCTAGCACCTGGCACCAGCACCCCTGGACAATAGTTTTGGTTGGTCCTTTCAGGCATTGTTCTCAAGCAGTGGCTTTTACGTTCTTGCTCATCAGTAATTCCATTCATGAGCATCAGTGGTAAGTGCAACTTTTAGTATACCACATAATTTCCTGCCTGTATAATCAATATTGACCAGTGCCTAGTGGTAACGGGGTGTACTGCATGCATCTTTGTACAATACTGTTTGTTACCAGTAAATGGTCTGGGGTAGGCATTAGGTGTGGTTAAAATTTTAGCATAGAAATGGTTTAATATTGCATCCCCCTGGACCATTTTATATCTTTTACAGGGTCATCCCCAAACTTTTTGCCTTCCTCCTTCTATTTTTCTGACCTATTTGTGTTTGCTGTAGGGCGCTGAGCACTGTATCACTGCTGATCAGTGCTAAAGTGCATATGCTCCCCCTTCTAAACTTGGTATGATTGACTTACACCTGATTGGCATATTTAATTTACCTGTAAGTCCCTTGTACAGTGGTATCCTTATACCAAGGGCCTGTAAATTAAATGTTACTAGTGGGCCTGCAGCACAGCTTGCGCCACCCACAGAAGAGCCTTTCAAACCGGGACTCAGGCCTGCATGTGCACGTTACTACCACAGAGACCTGGCTTCTAAATTTACTTGCCAGACCTAGAACTCCAAATTTACTACATATAAGTCACCCCTAAGTAGGTCCTAGCTTGCCCTGTGGGCAGGGTGCTGTGTATGTAAAGGGTAGGACATATATCTTTATGTACTACATTTCCTAGTAGTGACAAACAGCCAGTTTAGTTTCTGACTACTGTCAGCTCTGCTCCTCTCATAGGATTGCATTGGAAATGCCCTAACATATGTCTAGGCGGTATTGTCTGATTTATGAGGGGTTGCATAGGCATGTTTGGTATGGTTGGAATGGTAGTGACAAATGCTGCTTACTGGTGTAGGTGGATTTTTATTACCTATATAGAAATGCCACTTTTAGAAAGTGAGCATTCCTCTGTGCTTATGACTGATGTTTTGCAGCTTGACTCCAACCCCGTGTGGGGCAGAGTGACAGCTGGGCTTTGTGCATACTTTTCAGGCAGCCTATACACATGGAAGGTGGAGGTATAATAAGAGTACATCTGCATATTGAATGGCTTTCCTGGGCTGGGAGAGGAAGAGGTGGGACACACCTGCATCTATAAAGGCCCTTCCCTGATTTCTCACAAAGGGCTCACTTACCTATTACTGATGTCAAGGAGGAAGGGGACACTCCTGGAACTGGTTAATGCTGGTTGGAAACCCCCCCTCTCCCTTTTTGTGGACGTTGTGCAAAATGAGTATAATGTAGAAGGGGGCTTGCCCCATGATTTTTAGACACTAATGGACTAATGAATTGGACACTGGTTGCTGCTGGAAAGACTCACCTGCTTTGGGACTGCTCCTCTGTTTTGTTGACCTGTGACCTGTTAGGTCACTGAGAGGAACTGTCACTGCCTTTTTAACACTTGTGCTGGCCTGCTTGCTTGGGCCCTGCAGTCCTGTGCCCCTCCCCCCCGCTGTCTCTAGGGGCTGGGTGGTGTGCCCCCTTTTCCCTAACATTTTCCCTTTCTCAAAGCACAAGAAAGGCACTTTATGATTCATTAATCCAGCGCAAGGGAATCGCTATGCTCGTCAGATCACGAGCGTGGAATAGCGCACCTTTACTTCCCCGCAGCGCATGAAAAGCTCTGGGTGTGTGAATCTGAAGCAGTACATGAACAGCACTTTGCTTCTTTCCCAGCATGTGAGGAGCGCTGTGGCGCATCCGGGGGCAGAGTAGAGTGTGAATAGAGCGCTCCTTGGTCCCCGGTAGCAGCGTGTGAAGAGCGCTTCGTTTTTGGCTCATTGGAGGTCCCTGTGGCTGTGGGCCCCCTCCCCAACACAGGAAAGTGGACAGGAGCATGCCAGCAGCCTCTGTCTGAGCTCACCTGTTGCTGCCCCTGGGCACGAGCCGGCCCCTATTTGGGGGAAGATCACTGCCGCGTGGACAGTGGGCCCAGCTGCTGGAGACTGGACCTGCCTCGATCATTGCTGCCCGGCCACTGAGTCCGGGAGTGCTCGGGACGTGCCCCTGGAGGGGCGGGTGGCCATAAAGGACACCGCGGGACTGAGCAGCTGCTGCAGCTAGGCTGGTGGCTGCCTGATGGTTCCTTTCCCCCGCGAGGGACCCAGGGATAGCTTCTCACTAATTCAGACCGCCCGTGTGCCTCCTCCCTCTTCCTTACCCCCAAAGGAGAGGGCCACGGTGATATAGCACTGCTGATGTCAGTAACAAGCCAGGGTGGCGACCCTCGATGGAGGTCCGCGGGCTCTGCCAACATTATTGCTTGTTTACTGCATGCTTTCTGCTCGGAGCGCAGCAGCTCCTGGAGTGGAACATATACGTCCCGGATTACCTTAATCTCTGTGAGAGTAGCCCAGGTGCTCCTGAGTAGGATGCAGTGTATTGTGTTACCCCGTTGCCCCGTTTATGGAAAGTGTTTACAGATGATCCGGTAATAATTACAGTTCATTGCAATAATCTTGCCCTCCTGTATGCTTTATCCTTTTCCACCCTTTGTGACCTGATTATGTTTAGGTTGTGCCTGCTGGGTTGGGGTGCCCCTCATATTTTCAGGATCTGCCTTTTGTTCAGTGGAGGGTGGGTTCATGACAGGCAATATGGAGATGTTTCTTTCAATGGGCACTCACGAGGAGGTTGTATAGTATGTGCTGTTCTTTTTGTTGGCATGCATGGTAATGTTTTACCTGACTCCTGCAATATGGAAATGTTACCTTCGTCTGCAATCACGATGATGTGTTTGTTATGACATGTACCTTTAGGTGATAATGTTTACCTGACTACTGCTTACTTTTGCAGAGTACTAGTAACTGGTGTGATGTTTTGACAGCTGCTCGTGGTATTACTGATACATGTGTTTGGTCTCATGATGTTTTATACAATACAGTTTATTTTTATATAACTTGTTGTGTCTCCTTTGTGGTGTATTTATTGTGTTGTGCCAACGCTTTTCACATGTCTTCTGGGATAAGCCTGACTGCTTGTGCCAAGCTACCAAGGGAGTAAGCAGGAGTTATCTTGCATGTGTAGCTCTCTTGCCTTGACTAGAGTGTTGGTCCCTGCCTGGCTGAGGTGCCTACCCTAGCCAACCAGGAACCCCATTTATATCCAGTGCATAATAAGAAACCTTTCTGTAGGTCTACATTATAAGCACACCCTCCCACTGCATGCTCGGAAGTACCTGAAAAAAAATATATTTGTCACCCCAACCTGGCAAGCATGACATAATACATACATCCAGTCAAAACCCCAAGGTGCAGAACCACATTATCACAAAAGTAAATGAACAAATTATGAGCCCTGGGAACATGCGTGGTCCCCTCAACCTGGTTAGCGCGACATCCAGCTATCATCAGGTGTTGGAACATAATAAACAACAGTATAACAAGGAGGGTACGTCAGTGATTTAGCTAAAAAAGGTGCCTGCCTTCCCCAAGGGCACTTAAGAGAGCATGACTCGTCCTGCGCCCAAGGAGAGGTTGCTGGTGGGTTCCTCTCCGCCTCCAGACAATGCACAGTGCTCAACATGCGCTTTCCAAGTCAGGTGCAGCACTCAACACAGGTTGCAACTCTGAATAAAAATTAGGTTCTCCCCTTCCGTCACTTCTGGGCACCACACAGCAGTGCTCACCATGCGCTGGAGTCAGGCAGGGGAGAAGCGCTCTGCACGAGCTACAATCAAAGAGTAGATCGCTTCCCTCACGCTACATAGCAGTGAACTGGGGGGAAAAGGGGGCCTCCTTCCCCCACCCCTTGGAGACAAGGGAGGAGGGCACAAGACTGCAGGACCTGGCAAGGCAGGCCAGCACAGAGGTGCTGATGAAAGCAGTGGCGGCCCTTCTAGTGACCTAGTAGATCACAAGTAAGCACAACTGCAGAGCAGTCCCAGTGCAGTCCCTGCACGGTCCCTAAACCAGCATCTAGTGTCCTGTCCATACAGGTTCCAACAGTGTCTCAAAAACATGGGGAACATCCTCTAAACCTATACTCAGTTTGCCCAGCTTCTAGAAGTGGGGAGAAGGTTTTCAACCAGCTCTAACCATCCATCCTGGCTCCAGACATCAGTGGGGATAAACAAGCCCTTTGTGCCAGGGCAGGCACCAGCCTATACAAATGTAAGTGTGCTTTACCTCTCACATCCCAGGAAGACCACTCAGTATGCAGATGAACTCCTATTAAACTTCCACTCTCCCTCGACTGGCTATCTGTAAAGTATGCACAAAGCCCAGCTGCCAATCTACCACCAGACCTAGATTGGAGTCAAGCTGCAAAAGTACCAGAGTTATAAGCACAGAGAAATGCCCACTTTGTTAAAGTGGCATTTCTACCTTGATAATAAAAAAACACCTACACCAATAAGCAGGATCTCTCACTACCATTCCAAACATAATAACATGCCCAAACTATTCCTCATAGATCAGAAGATACCTTAGACATATGTAAGAGCATTTCTAATAGTGAGAGACTAAATAGACTGTTTGTCACTACCAGGACATGTAGTACATAAAGATATAGGTCCTACCTTTTACATACATAGCACCCTGCCTATTGGGCTATCTAGGGCCTACCTTAGGGGTGACTTAGATGTAGCAAAAAGGGAGTTTAGGCCTTGGCAAGTAGTTTGACTTGCCAAGTCAGTGTGACAGTAAACTGTGCAGGCAGGCTCTGCAGTGGCAGGGCCGAGACAAGCTTGAAAGGCTACTCCTGTGGGTGGCGCAATCTGTGCTGCAGGCCCACTAGTAGCATTTAATTTACAGGCCCTGGGTACATGGTATACCACTCTACAAGGGTCTTACTGGTAAATTAAATTCACCTAACAGGTGTGCAGGAATCTGGTTCTGTATATACTACATCAAAATGAGATATAGTGTGCACATAGTGCAGGGGTGCCCCAGAGGCTTAACAGAGGCTAAAGGAGATACTCTTGTGCTAGTGTGGTTGAGCAGTTAGGCTTATCAGAGGGTAGTACAAAGCATTTATTGTACACACACAGACAATAGAAGAAGCACACACTCAATGACAACTCCAGACCAATAGTTTTTATATAGCAAAAATATATTTTCTTAGTTTCTTTTTAGAACCTCAAGCTTCAAGTTGCAGGTAAGCACTTCAATAGATTAGTATTTCACACATGTATCAACTGTACTTTGTTTGAAATCGATAAGTTATATAGTTCTTGAAATATTGACAATAATCTGTTTTAAAAATGGGGACACTGCAATTGTGAGAAACAGCTCCTGGGGGGGGGAAGAAAAGTTAGAGTGTTTTACAGGTAAGTACAACACTTACAGTTCCAGTCTCCGAGGGGTTAGAAAGTCTACAGGTTGGGCTTCAAGTTAACCCCAAACATCCACCACCAGCAACATGGGGCCGGCCAGGTGCAGAGGTCAAAGAGTAGGCAAACTTAACATGGGGTCCTATGGAGACCGGGTGCACTCGGTTTCACATCTGCAGGCAGGTAAGTACCCGCGACTTCGGAGGGCAGACCTGGGGGCTTTAGAGGAGCCTGGGGGTAGGCCACAAGTAGGCACCAAATATACACCATCAGCGGGTGGCCGGGTGCAAACAAGATGTCGGGTCTCCAATGATTCTCTATGAGGGGACCCCAGGGTCGCTCAGAGGCTGCAGGCGAGGTCCAGGGGGTCATCTCGGGCAAAGTACAGGCTGGACAGGGAGGAGGGCCACCTGCTGAATGTTGCTGCACCGGGTGTTGGTTTCTCCAAGGCCTGGGGGCTGCAGGTGCAGTGGGTCTTTAGGCGTCAGATTACTTCGGCCTGAGCTTTCGTGGTCAGAGGGGTCCTTGGGATTCCCTCTGCAGGCGGAATCATGGAGGGGTGGAGAGGTCAAACCAAGGTAGGCACTTGCTTGGAATCACCTGGGGATCCTCTCTAGCTGGTTGGGCCACCTGGACACAGGCTGTGGGCGTCTGGTGCAGAGTGGTTAGGGCTCACGCATTCGGAGTGAGGTGGGAGTCCTTAGTCGTCGGTTTCTTCTTGGACAGGGCTGCTGTCCACAGGAGTTCTTGGTCCTTTTGGGGTGCAAGGCAGTCCTCTGGAGCTTGGCAGAGGTCACTGGTCCCTCCGGATGCGTTGCTGTTCTTGTGGAGGTTCTTTGAAGCAGGAGACAGGCCGGTAGGGCTGGGGCCAAGTCAATTGTTGCCTTCCTTCTTCTCTGCTGGGAGCTTCAGCTATGCAGTCCTTCTTCTTGTCAGGTCACCAGGAATCTGACAACTTGGGTTCAGGGAGGCCCTTAAATCCTAGATTTAGGGGTGTTTTAGGGGTCAGAGGGCAGTAGCCAATGGCTACCTTCCCTGAGGGTGACTAGACCCTCCTTGTGCCCACTCCCTCTGGGAAGGAGGGCACAAACCTAATCCTATTGGTCCCTGTCCTTCAAACCAAGATGGAGGATTCTGCATGGATGGGGTCACCTCAGATCTGGACACCTTAGGAGTGGTCCTGGCTGGGGTGGTCACTCTTCCCTGTTTTCCCTAATTCTCCCACTGGACTTGCCACCAAAAGTGGGGCTTTGTCCGTTGGCGGGCAGCTCCACTACTGTAATCTGAGACTTGATCCTTTGAGGCTCACCGCCAGGTGTTACAGTTCCTGTAGGGGGGAGGTGTGAAGCACCTCCACCCAGGACAGGCTTTGTTTCTGACCACAGAGTACACAAAGGCTCTCACCCCATGTGGTCAGAAACTTGACTGAAAGTGTCAGGCTGGCACAGACCGGTCAGTCCTACACTAGCAGTTTGGCTAACATACAGGGGGCATCTCTAAGATGCCCTCTGTGTGCATTTTTCAATCAATCACACACTGGCATAAGTGTTGGTTTATTGTGCTGAAAAGTTTGATGCCAAACTTCCCAGTATTCAGTGAAGCCATTATGGAGCTGTGGAGTTCGTAATGACAAACTCCCAGACCATATACTCAATATGGCTACACTGCACTTACAATGTCTAAGAATGGACTTAGACACTGTAGGGGCATATTACTCATGCAGCTATGCCCTCACATGTGGTATGCTGCACCCTGCCTTAGGGCTGTAAGGCCTGCTAGAGGGGTGACTTACCTATGGCACGAGCAGTGGTTTGTGGGTGTGGCACCCAAGTTGACTTTGTCTTTTTCTCCCCACCAGCGCACACAAGCTGCAAGGCAGTGCACATGTGCTTGGTTTGGGTCCCCTAAGGTGGCATAATACATGCTGCAGCCCTTGGCGACCTTCCCTGGCCACTGGGCCCTTGGTATCATGGGTACCTTTTACAAAGGACTTAACTGTGTGCCAGGGTTGTGCCAATAGTGGAAACAAAGGTACAGATTTTGGGAAACACTGGTGGTGGGGCCTGGTTAAGAGGATCCCAGCCCACTTTGAATCAAAGTTGGCATCACTAGGCAAAAAGTGGGAGGGTAACCATTCCAACAGTGGCACTTTCCTACAAAGTGTAACCCTATTATACCAAGTTTGGAAGGGAGCGCACATGCACTTTAGCACTGATCAGCAGTGATAAAGTGCCCAGAATCCTAGCGCCAACAAAAAGAGGTCCGAAAAACAGGAAGAGGAAGGCAAAAAGTTTGGGGATGACCTTGCAAAAAGGGCCACGTCCACTACCCAATCAAAACTAGTTAGGAAATAATTGTTGGTTGCTCTGACAATTGTTTTGGAAGTTTGATGCTGAGAAGTTACATTTATTATGTAAATAAAGATTGAATCTCACCTAGGAAATCGCAGTTCTAGAGCATTTCATGACACAATGTCTGTGAATTATAGGTTTCCAGCAATGGAGATGCCTAAAATTAAGGATGTCTACTGTATGGCTGGGGGGCCTTATTCATGCCAGATTTGCAGTTTTACTATGGACTATGTTAATAATTTCCATGCAAATTCATTGTTTCTAAATTTATCTGATATGGCTAACTTAATGTCCAGTATGGAGCTGACCTTTCTGAACCTACGCTGGAACCCCCTGGCTTGAAAATACATATGCTGTGCTAATGGATTTTAAAGCACAACTGAATGAGAAGTAAGCCATGCCAAATATGTCTATTATGTAATGTTCCTAGAACATAGATGGACGTCTATTATTGTGTGCCCATCTCCCTGGGAAACCGGTCGACTCACACCTTGCCGATCACTTTGAGACCAACCTCCTCATCAGTCAAGCTTAAGGGCCAACAACAGCATCAAGACAACCCTTCTCACCGCCATGGATGATATACATTTCATTACTGACCAGGTGGGCCCAGCACTCTTCAAAATACTGGGACTCTCATCAGCCTGTTCCCAACACCCCATGGCAGCCAACCCCAAAGTGCACATGGACTGCAGCCAGGCCCTTCACCCAACTCCCAGCAGGCGACCAATCCCCCACTGCACACAGCCTCCATATCTGTGTGGATTGGGGTTGGCCTGATGGTCTGACCTGTGGCCCAGCTCACAACCACTCAGGCAGCCAACCAGCCACAGACCTCCCACCCCAAATTTTGCGTGTTTAATTTTTATCTTTTTTCAGTCCTAAATGTTGGGCCTTGAGGACCTTTGTCTGGAACCCCCTTCCTCCTACATAAAGCAGATGGTAGGGCTATCCCTACCCTGCCCCTTCTATGTTTTTTGAAAATTACTTAAGGACACAGAGACTGAGTCCCTGTGTCTTGTAATGGCAGCTGCAACATTTTATTTCATGTTGTGGCCAGGCAGTCAGATTCCTCTCAACCACTAGAACTCACGGTACCGAGACGGCTGAAGAGCAAAAAAACCTCTACCGACAAATCAGATCCCCTTGCTGGTCAAACCATCCAGACAGCTCTTTGTTTTAATCATAATTTATTTGAAAAGGCCCAACAGATTTACAACAAATCACAAAAAGCACACTTTCTGGGGAAAGATATAGCTCTGTGCCAAATTTGGTGTAATTCTGGTTTGTCATTTTTTCTGTATATTCTAATATATACTCATATATATTCAGGATAGTAATAATCCCCTTATTGTACAGCATTATTTTGCATTACCTTATTTTCCAGGCTGGCGCCTGTTGGTGAATTTTCTTGTTTATTTTTTCTTAAAGGTTCTAGGATCCAGACTTTAGTTGGTATGGGTGTTGGTCATGGGCAAGAAGACCCCACGGAGCAGCAGGACGTCATTGGTGGTGGATCGTAAAGAAGAAGATTCAATATGGGCAGGTAGCAGTAGAAAACTCCTCTTGTTCCATACAGCGGGTAAGGAGAAGCATTGGCAAAAACAATAGGTCTCGCCTATGGAAGAGCTATGGCTTTGCCAATATGTTTTATTCATGTTGTACACCAGTGTGGCTGCTGTTCAGCATGGCCAAAAGTTAGTGGAGTAAAGGAGAGTGGTGTGGAGTGGAGTGTTATGGAGAGGTATAGAGTTGAGTGGTGTGTAGTCTCAGGCAGGACATAGTGTCGTAGAGTGGAAGGGCATAGATTGGAGGAGTATTGAGTGGTGTAGAGTGGAGTGGTGTGTCAGAGTAGAGTGTCATAGCAAGGAGTGGCATAGAGTTTTGTGAAGTGATCTAAAGCAGAGTGGAGTGGATTGGTATAGAGGATATTGCATAGAATGGAGTAGAGTGTTGGAGTGGAGTAGTGTAGGGGCATGGAGTGGAGTAGTGTGTCATAGAATAGAGTTCAGTAAAGTGGCATAGAGAGTTGGAAAGAGCATCATAGAATGGAGCTGAATGTCATAGAATGGAGTGGCACAGAGTGGAGTAGCGTTTAATGGAGTTGAACTTCATTAGTTTGGAGTAGAGTACAGTGGAGCAGAGTAGATTGGAGTAGAGTGTATTGGCATAGATTGCCTTGGTTTTGAGTAAAGTGGTTTAGAGGGAATTGGTGTAGAGTGCAGTGATGTAGAGTGGAGTAGAGTGGTGCACAGTAGAATGCAGTGGCATAGAGTGCAGTAGCATAGAGTGGATTGTTTCAGAGTAGAGTGAAGTGGCGTAGAGTGTAGTGGTTCAGGGTAGAGTGGAGTGGTACAGGGTAGAGTGCAGAGGTGTGGATTGCAGTGCTGTGGAGTGCAGTGGTGCAGAATAGATTAGAGTGAGATGGGGTGATGTAGAGAGTAGTGGCGTAAAGTACATTGGCCTAGAGTGCAGTAGAGTGGCATAGAGTTTAATTGTGCAGAGTGGAGTGCAGTGGCATAGAGTGCATTGGTGTAAATGAGTGGTGCAGAGTAGAGTGGTGTAGAGTACGGTGACATTGAGTTCAGTAGCAGAGGGTTCAGTCTTGCAGAGTGGATTGCCATAGAGTGCCGTGGCTCAGAGTAGAGTGGCAAAGAGTACAGTGGTGCAGAGCAGTGGTGTAGCGTACAGTGGTGCAGAGTAGAATAGAGTGGCGTAAAGTGCTGTGACATAGAGCACAATGGTGTAGAGTGGGATATTGTGTAGTGTTTTAGAGTGCAGTCTTGCAGAGTAGAGTGTCAGAGTGCAGTGGTGTAGAGTAGAGTGGTGAAGAGAGCAGTGGCGTACAGTACAGCGGTGCAGAGTAGATAGTGGTGTAGAGTGTTGCAATGTACAATAGTGGCATAGAGTGCAGTGGTGCAGAGTAGTTGGTGTGAAGTGGCATAGAGTGCATAGTTATGAGTAAAGAGGTGTTGAGGGCATTGGCATAGAATACAGTGGTTTGGAGTACAGTGGAATAGAGGGCAGTGGCATAGAGTGGTGTAGAGTGGCATAGAATGGCACAACATAGAGTGCAGTGGTGAAGAGTGTAGTGGCATAGAGTGCATTAGCACAGAGTGCTGTAGAGTGGCATTGACTACAGTGGTGCAAAGTACAGTGCAGTGTCATAGAGTGCAGTAACACAGAGTAGAGTGTTGTAGAGTGCAGTGGTGTAGAGTAGAGTGGTGTAGAGTGCATTGGTGTAGAGTGCAGTGTCATAGAGTGGTGCAGATTGGAGCGATTTAGAGTGAAATGGTTTAGAGTAGAGTGCAGTAGCATCCAGTGGAGTGTTGCTGAGTAGAATATAGTGGCATAAAGTGCATTTGTACAGAGTAGATTCTGTAGAGTGCAGTGGGGTTGTATTGTTTTTTTAGAAACGTGGTCCAAAGTGCATTGGCATTGAGTACAGTGGCATAGAGTGCAGTAGTGTAGAATGGCATGGAATAGTGCAAGGTAGATTGCAGTGGAATAGAGTAACAAAGGGTGCAGTAGAGTAGATTGTTTCAGAGTAGAGTGCAATGGTGTAGAATGCAGTGGCATGGAGTGCAGTAGCATAGAGTGCAGCATTATAGAGCACAGGGGTGCAGAGTAGATTAGAGTGGCTTAGAGTGAATTGGCATAGAATGCAACTGTTTTCCTTTAAATCAGAGTGCAGTGGTGTAGAGTGAAAAGATGCAGAGTAGAGTGTAGTGGCACACAGCGTATTGGCATAGAGTGCAATAGAGTGGTGTAGGGTGGTGCAGAGTACAGTGGCATAGAGTGCAGTGGCACAGAGAACAGTAGAATTCAGTGGCAGAGAGTGCATGGCGTAGAGTGAAGTGGTGTGGAATGCAGTGACAGAGTGTTGCAGAGAAGAGTTGAGTAGAGAGCAGTGGCTGGTGTACAGTGGTCCAGAGTAGAGTAGTGGGTTAAAGCGCAGTGACATAGAGTACAATGGCATAGAGGGCAGCGGCGTAAAGTGCTGTAAAGTCTAGTGACTGGTGCAGTGGTGCAGAGTAGATTGGCGTACAGTGCAGTGGCATAGAGTGCATTGGTTTTGAGTAAAGAGAATAGGGTTGCATTGTTGAATGCACTGATGTAAAGTGCAGTGGCGCAGAGTAGAGGGGAGTGTCATCACATAGTTTAAGCCGGTGGTTGCCGGTGGGGGTCACTGAGTGGAGTGGCCCTTGGTGCAATGGAGGTGAGTGCAGCGGGGTAGAATAAATTGTTTCAGAGTAGAATGGAGTGTTGCAGGGTAGACAAGAGTGGTGTAGAGTACAGAGTAGATTAGAGTATCATAGAGTGGATTGGCATAGAGTGCACACACAACACTTTCTATTGAAATAACCTCTACATTTACACAGACATACAGTTTTACTGATAAAACTATACAGTTCACAAACAAAAATGTGTGTCAATGTCATCACCTAGTGTGTTGATTTGGTTTGATTGTATTAAAATATTTGTTTCAACCGCACTTCAGAAGTCCCAGAAAATATGCTTCATTTGTGCTTTTCTAATTCTGATGTATTCTGCAATATCTGCAAAATTCATTTACAGACATTTTGTTGTGTGCTAAAAAAAAAACAACATCGTACAGACTTCCTCAAGCACACCGTCAGTTGCCAGCATGATTGTCACATAAATCCTCTCCCTTTGTGCTCAGAGAAAGAAAAGTAAACACTAAGCTCCCTGGAAGACAAAGCCTGATATTTGACCTCTGTCTTTGAAAGCATATCAAATGTGACAAGATAAGGGCAAGAGTTAAAAGTCTCTTTACAGAAATCCAGGACTGTGAAAGACTACAGTAAATAGGGTTTGGGCATTGCTTAATTTAAGCCGGGGGCACCAGCACTTATTTTTGAGGACCAGCACTTATTTTTCTGCATCAGGCAATTACTGTGCGCAAAAGACACACATGGGAAAGACAGAGCAGAGAAAGACGGAAAAGTGTCACAAAGGGAGAAAACAGAAAGCTTCAAGAGTGAGCTGCAGGAGTGCCTTTAAATGGATTAAAGAGGACTGAGATGGCTTTAGAATTACGCTACCTCAGTATTCTGAGCTTGCACATTTAAATGCAGCAGCCGTGTTTTTTAAAGGAGAGCTTTGGGCATCAGCACATTTTTTTATTTACAAAGTAACCACTGGGTTTGGGCAACAGAAGGGACAAACCTAAGCTAGACAGCCTAAAACAAATAGAACCAGCTAATAGAAAGCAAACACATGTGAGTTACAAACCACAAAACCCAAGATGTAGGCTTCAACCTAAAAAAGAAATAACAGCCGGTTAGCACACAGCTCTTATATTGTCCTCATCCTAAAGATGCAAGTCATTCTCATGAGCACTCATGCAAAAGCGTGGTCTAGTATTTGAAGTTGGGATGCGACTATTGCAACAATGGAGGTATTTCAGAAAGCGGTGTGAGGAAAAAAGAGAGTAAGTGACTAATGAGAAACTGCAGAGGAAAGTGATAAGAACAGGAGTGCTTGAGGCAATTAAAATGTTCCCCTTTCCAGAGATCTTAAATGTGAGATATTTTTCAGAATCTCACATTTAAGAATAGAAATATTTTCAATTATAACAATTCACAACACTATTGTTGTTCACCGTTTATCTGCTCTTGAATACGGATCAGTGCTAACAAGCACCAGCAAAGCCAATAGATTTGGCTTGTTTTCAGGGAATAAATGTGTTGTTGTGTGCTATGTGTCTACATGTTTGCAGAAAGTATGCATAGAGGCACCCAAATATATATACTGGATTCTGGTACGCTTGTTTTAGGCCAATCCCATAATTCCATAAGTCACACCCTTTGTAAGTGATTCTTAGTTACGCTTCTTTGATCATGCTCCTTTTAGAGACCCCCTGCCCCACCTTTGTCATCACACGTCTGTGTTTCAGAGACTTTCCCTACTGTTTATCTTCAAAAACTAGTCACATAGCTTCCATTGAATACACGAGGCCTTGTATGTAAATATGTATGAAAAACTCCTTTTAGAGTGTTAGGAGTCCTGAGAGACTTTAATGAACAGTCTTAATCTTTCCATCAGTGGCGGGCGGTAATTTTAGGAGGGGGGGGTGGGCGGGAACCACACTCACACTAATTCATTCACACACGCATGCACATCCATTCACTCATCAACATACAAAAATACACGCACGCACCAAACATTAATTTAAAAAACACACATGCACTTACCTTCAACTCGGAGGTCCCAGGAGGGTTGGGACTGCTGCCTTCCCTCACTGGCTGACCTTAGGTAACAGTCCCAACTTTGTGACAGAGTGGGATGGGATCAGTGAGATTTCTGACCCCACCCCACTATGTGACGAGGTGTCACTGATTGACACTCTCCCTGGGCGCTTCAGGTCTTAAACCTGAAGAGCCCAGGTCGAAGTCAATCAGTGGCGCTTCCCTCGTCACCCGGGGGAGGGCCTCGAGGCACCTTTGCTGAGCCAAGAAGGTCACGCCCACAGGAGCTGTGACCTCTTCAGCCCAGCAAAGTTCAGCTCTGGCAGCCAGGAGTTGGTGCAAATCGTGCATGTCTGGCTCCTGGCCGCCTGATCTGAACATGAAGAGTGTCTGTCAGGCTGACCTTTGCTCAGTCTGACAGACACTGTTTATGAGGGGCAAAAGGTGGGGGGCGTGGCCCCTCCGCCCTAAAGGACGGGCCGCGGCTGCTTTTCATGTTTGTTTGAATTCCTCAAGAAGCTGAATATCTGGCTTTTCATTTAACAAACCTACCATAGGCCGGGCTAGGCACAAGCACCTGCTGAGCACCAGGATCCCTTGCGGGTGATAGTGCGGTTTGCAAATATACATAACATAACATAAATTAAGTTATTGAATGTGTTGCTTTCTAAGACAAATTACTGTCATCTAACAGTTTGACATTTGAGAGCGTTTGATTGCCTACGATTACTTGTAGGGAGGGAAAGAATGGTGAACACCCAAATATGGTAGGGCCAGGATTTGAGTAGGTTTTGTTACTACGCTGATCATCAGAATAGGGTGGCAGAGGAGTCATCACGCTCATTCTTCAATGTTTATTGTTTAATTTTAAAGATAAGCTGACATTGAATGAAGAGCCAGCTATTTAGCGCAGCTAATACCAGTTGCGGCTCGCTGCACAGTGAAGGGGGGGCAGCGCGGGGGATAAACATTAAATTATTTTTAAAACATTTTAAAACGTACCTTTATTATTTTGTTGTAAAAGGTTTGCAGCGGCTGGTGGAGGAGCCACCGCTGACTAATACCATTAGTTGGCACTGGATGCGGGATCTGCTGTGTTTTCTCATTCCATGTAGGAAATTTTTCAAACTCTGAAATATCCCCCTCCTATTAAGAACCGCCCCAGTCTGTTTAACCAGGCATGCAAAACAGATGCCGGCTCATCAGCAGAAGAGGTGTCTGAATTGTCCGTGCAAGCACGTTCCTGCAGGTAGACCCAATCACTCTCATGCAGTGCAGGGTGACCAGATGTTCCCAGATTAGCCTGGACAGTCCCGGTTTTTCATGCACTCTCCTGGCACCTTGAAACTTTTTACAAAAATAAATACATGTCCTGGTTTTGAGAGAGGGTCTGGTTAGCTGTGCTGTGAAGGTTCATGTTCACACCGGCCCTCTCATTACACCAGGACAGAGTTTTGTTTAAGAGTCTCCTGCTGTGCTGTCTGATCTTGTTCATGCAGCACAGCTGGATTTAATGACGGGTCAATCAACCCCTGCAGATCCCAGCACCTGAGGCCGGAATCACAAAGTAACCCTTCCAAAAGAACACCTCAACATTGCTGTAGATGTGGTATATATACATTGCCTATGTAGCATGAAAATTAGACTCCTAGACTAGGCTTGGTTGTAATCCATATATGGCTGTCTAGTTGACCTAGAAACAGGAATAAACGTTGACACTGCACTGACTAATGTCAACATTTAATCCTACGTCTATGTCTTGGTTTTTTGTTCTGAAAATCTGGTCACCCTACTACAGTGGCATTGAGGGATGTAGTTGTGCTTGGCCCTTGTTGCAAAGGCTGAGTACCATACATTCAAGAACTCACACGGACGGGTTGTTACCATCTAGATGTGGCCACAAGCACCCCAAATCCCATATATTTATCCCCTGGCTAGGTTCTTGGGAGAAGTCCCTGCTATCCATCAGTTCACACCTTGGGTTATCGCACTCCACCTGGTCAAATGGTCCTGCAGGGCATTCTTCCTCTCAGGGTTGAGGCTCCAAGGGAACACCTTCATGCTGCTGTTCCAGCACAAAGGGGACCCCCTCCCATTGCCCTCAGGGCTGTCCTATCAGGCTTCTTGGTTCAGGGCTCTCAGTGACCAACACCTTCATAAACCAGGACACGTTTCGGGTCAATCAATCAATCAATAATTTGTTAAGCGCGCGACTAGGTAGGGTCTCAAGGCACTGGGGGTGGGGGGGTTGCTACTGCTCGAAGAGCCATGTTTTGAGGCGCTTTCTGAAGGCTAAGAGGTCCTGGGTCTTGTGTAGGTTGGTGGGGAGGGAGTTCTAGGTTTTGGCGGCGAGGTGGGAGAAGGATCTGCCACCTGAAGTGGTGCATTGGATGCGAGGGACTGTTGCGAGGTTGGCGGAGCAGAGCTGGCGGGTCGGGATGCTGGCGGGTCGGGATGTGGAAGTTTGTTGAGGTAGGCCGTTCCAGTGTCGTGGAGGGCTTTGTGAGCATGGATTAAGACGATCCTTTTGTTGATGGGCAGCCAGTGTAGGGTTTTGAGGTGGGCGGAGATGTGCTCGTGGCGAGGGAGGTTGAGGATGAGGCCTGCGGCAGCGTTCCTGATGCGCTGGAGTTTTCTCTGGAGCTTGGCTGTGGTCCCCGCATAGAGGGCGTTGTCGTAGTCCAGTCTGCTGCTGATGAGGGTGTGGGTGACCGTTCTTCTGGTTTCTACTGGAATCCACTTGAAGGTCTTGCGCAGCATACGAAGGGTGTTGAACAAGAGGATGATATGGCATTGACTTGCTGAGTTATGGAAGGAGACGAGTCTAGTATGAAGCCGAGATTGCGTGCGTGGGTGGTGGGTGCCGGGGGTGGTCCTTGGGTGGCCGGCCACCATGAGTCGTTCCATGCTGACTTGTTGGGTCCGAAGATGATGATCTTGGTTTTTCCTGAGTTCAGCTTGAGGTGGCTTGCTGTCATCCAATTAGCGATGGCGAGGAGTCCGGCGTGGAGGTTGTTCTTGGCGGTAGAGGGGTTCCTCGTGCTGGGTGTCGTCGGCATAGGAAATTATGTTGAGGCCGTGGGGTTGGACGAAGCTGGCGAGCGGAGCCATGTAGATCTTGAAGAGGGTGGGGATGAGTGAGGATCTTTGGGGGACTCCTCATATGGTCTTGGTGGCTTTAGACCGGAATGGAGGGAGGCAAACTCTTTGGGTTCTTTCGGAGAGGAAAGAGGTGAACCAGTCCAGGGCTTTGTGGTGAATTCCGGCGTCGAAGAGGTGTGTGCAGAGGGTTTTGTGGCATACGGTGTCGAAGGCTGTGGAAAGGTCAAGAAGGATGAGGGCAACGGTTTCACCCTTGTCAAGTCTGGTCCTGATGTCGTAAGTGCAGACGATGAGGGCGGTCTCGGTGCTGTGGTTTTTGCGGAATTCAGCCTGGGGAGACGTCAAGTATGTTGTTGCCCTCCAGGAAGTGGGGCAGTTGTTTGTTGACTACCTTCTCTATGACATTCACGGGGAATGGGAGTAGAGAGATAGGCCAGTAGTTTGTGAGGTCTTCGAGGTCTGCTTTGGGTTTTTTGAGCAAGGCGTTGACTTCGGCGTGTTTCCAAATATCTGGGAAGGTGGCAGTCTCGAAGGAGCTGTTTATGATGGACCGGAGTTGGGGGGCGATGATTTGGTTCACCCTTTCTCTCTGGCAGGCATCAGTGAAAATGGGCCCTGGATCTTGGTGACTTACCAGTGATCTCTCTCAAATGGTCTGTCAAACTTGTTGCCTGGATGATGATCTTTGTTGAAGACCACATCTTAGACTTGGAGGGTTGGGCCACACCTTCACTGTCCCTGCTGGCCTGAACACTGGTGACCTTCCCCTTCCTTTGTACTGCCTCGGTGTTCATCATGTGTGGTCCTCATCGAGCAAAGGTAGGGATGTTATCTCATCGGGTCGCCTTAGCAGGAGATCCACTGGAACACATCTGGTGTGGTGGTGCTGTGAAGCATTTACCTGTATGACCTTGCAAATTGATGGAGGCATTCTTTAAGGTCATCTCCTTGGTTGACCCCTATCCTCAGTGCCCTTTTGAAAGTGAACATAAATCTCTTGTCCTCTCCATTCACTTGCAGTCATTGTGGCATGATTTTCCTATGTAAATCCCCTGGCTCTTGAGATATCTGCCAAAGTCTTTGCCTTGGAATGGTGAACCATTGTCAGTCTTGACTTCTTCCTTATGGCTGAATAGGGCGAACGTGTTATCCATCACAGGCCTTATCATCCACAATGCGATGGCCTGCACCATTTCAACCATTGGGTACTTAGAATAGCCATTGATGGTGACAACTGTGGCTCTCCTGTGTGGAAACTGGTGAGATCCATGCTCAGGTGAGTCCAGGAATGGTGATAACAGGTGTGCTATTTGTCGCACCTCCAGTAAGCTGACATGGGTGGTAATGACGCACACTGTCATCAACCATGTCATCAGTTTTGTGAAACCAACCCTTTCTCCTGGTCCTCACTTTAGTCTTGCAGTCCAAAATGGGAAAGACGGACTAAAACTGAGCAAATGTGAGCTTGAGTAAAGAATGGTTCTCTATAGGGAGCAATCAAATGTACCTTAGTAAGTTTCAATATTAGTGGCACCGCTCTCTAATAGAGTTGGGAATATTTACCATTGCAAATTAATTTGCTTTTCTTTAGCTTTTACAGGTATTGCACCATTTAAAGTATTGTACAATTAATCAATTAGTAGTTATACATAAAAAAAGACATACAACAACATTTACGGTGCAACCAATGGCCAAAGCTTGATTGACAGTCTTTGTCACATACTTCAACTTACAAGTGTCTCTTAGTTAATTATGATATGAGTCCACCCTATGGCAGTTTATCAATTCAACAAACCGGACCTGTGCAGGGACGTGGCATCAAACCTCAATCCCAATGGTTCCTAGTCGTTTTAATCCTTGGAACTCCTTGCAGTGGCTGAAACACTTTTTTCTTGGCCGTTCCTTGGTGACCCTGGTGTGCAAACTCAACCACCCTGTACCACAGGGATCTCAGGATGATTATGTGGTGCCCTAGTGGCAGTGGCTGAGCTTGGTGGCATGCGTGGTGTAGGTGCGCTTGTGGATTATGTGCCACAGCTGATTGATGATCAGTTTTTCGAGGTGCTTCCATCCCTTAGTGCCATCCAGAAGGTGCTTCCATGCTTCGCGACAGAACGCTTCCATTGCCTTCTGCAGACATGCATCTAAGCATGTGGCTGTCTGGATCTCTCTTCAGCCAGGGAACAGGTGCAGCCGGCCCGTAGGCAGCGAGTGTGCGCTCTGCGTGGTCACACAAACATCACTTTGTTGCCAGTGTAATCGTGCTCAGGCCTCGTTGCAGTGGCTGAGCACCATACATTCAAGAAAGCAAAAGAACGGGGCTGTTACCATCTAGGAGTGGCCGGGAGCGGTCCTCATTCCGTTTGTTTGTAATTGTATTTATATAGCGCTTACTATCCCTGACGAGGCGTTGAAGCGCTTTATTTATCCACTTAGGCCATGCCTGGCCCCCAGGGTATGTGCAACGTGGAGGCAGGATGGTAGTCTACAAGGGACAGGACATTTCAGAGCTTTGGACTGTGAACTCCTAGGGTCCATGCTCGTGTTTCTTTCATATTAACTCTTCCTGTACGAGATGGATGAGGGGAGAGCCCCGGTTAGTTTACGAGTGGCCAGTTTCTGCAGATATCCAGAGGTCAACTCCGAGTAAAACTTGCATATTTTAATTCTATAAACAGGCACAGAGGCAGAAAGGGACCTAGCACTTCCTTCTATTCAGTGCCTTCGTTGGGATATTTCCATTTTCAATACAGCCAGCAGCTACATTTGAAGACATTGACATTTTCCACGAGAGGGCGGTACGCGTGCACATATCGAAGATTTTAACATCTGTTCTGCGGAGTCTGCAGCCGCGTTAAGTGGGCTTTTCCGCCTGCTCCCTGGAAGCGGCCCAAAGACCCGTGTTCGTGCTGCTACCTTCTGCGTTTCAGATAGACAGGCCCTCCTCGGGAAGAGTTCTTGCAGGAGTGAGGGAAAGCTGATTCGGTCACAGCAGTATTCATGTAAAGGTTATTATCGGATCTAATAAACGTGAAGAAAATTACATGCAAACATTTTAAAATTTTCTTTGGGAGTGTCAGATTGGGTGAAAAGATGGTGGAATTTAAAAAATCAAATAGAAAAGAAGTTCAGTTGATGAGAGATTTTAACTGAAAAAGCGGATAAAAAAAACACAAGATTAGTTTTTTGCTTCTGTGAGGACCACTGGCAGTCCTTAACATTTTGAACAGGTGCAGTACTGAGGCTGGAATTGTACACAGCCTGAGGCATTCACACACAAAACCTTCTCAAAGAGTTTCACACCTGTGTGTCTGTCTAGATTGTGTTAGTTGGCTTTGGTGAGGCTGTTCCAAATAACAATGACCTACTGCAAGTTCTTAATATGTAGAAACAAAAAATAATAAAAACAGGTCTCGGAGTGACTGCAGCAGGAATTTCAGGATTCTGACATGGAATACCACCTAAGTGAAAACAGTGTCAGAATTCACATATTCACTCACTGATCCACCTACAAATTCCTTTCAGTGAGTAAAGCATCGGTTCTAGATATCTGTCTGTAACCGACATGTCACTCATGCCTTAACCGTTCAGGTGCTGTGAGTGATGGCAGCTGGTCCAATTCCTCAATGCTGGATCTTTGCCAGGAAATGGAAGGTTGCACTTCTTGCCTTCTGTGAGAGAGGGACGCTGGGCCATGCTGTCCCAAATCTGCGAGAATGGCTGTTGGCCGATTTGTACTTGCCTGTGCCGATGCTACACTATCTGTGCCTGTTCTCTGAAGGAGGGATGCTTGCACTGTTCCTGCTCAAGATGTAGCTGTTTCAGTACCAGGGGTGTTTCCACTGATGTTGTCTCATCTTATTAAAATAAACACAAAGGATGATATGATTTTAATGCCCCTGCATACTATGTTCAGGAAAGTCAGAAGCTTTTATTGAACCCAGGACAAAACTAATAGTGGGGTCCTGACTCAGTGACTCTGATTCCAATCACAGCTCCCCAGCTTGACCAAACTGTGTGACCCAGGGCAATCACTTTTCCCCCTTTGCTTCCATTTCAGTGATCATCACATTTGAGGCCACTTTCAAATAATTTACCACAGGGCATGCACTGTACCAAAACATAACTTGTTTGTGGTTTATTAGACAATAATGTTGCTCCACTTTTTCAACAGCAAAGTATTTGCATAGGAGGCATAAGGGAATTGTCTTGCTTCTTAGGAGACTAATAAAATTTTCATCAGGGCAGAAGGGGTAAATAATGTGATATCCATCCAGGATCTGAATTGCACAGTGTCTAGGTAAAAAAACAGATTTCAATGCCAGCTTCCAAGCTTGACTAAACCGTGTCACCATAGGTAATTATTTTTCTCCACTATGCCTCCTTTTCCATGATCACCAGATCTGAGAGCACCTTGAATTAGTTCGGAATGTGCACCGTACAACAACCTCTCTTGTGTATGGTTTTATAGACCACATGCTGCTCCATCTATAAAAATAAAAGGCATATGTAGGAGGAACCAAGACAACTGACCTGCCTCTTGCGCAGAAGAAAGGATGTGCTTCACTAATTCTATTGATGGCTGCTCGGAGCAGTGATTTAATCTTAAATGCTTAAGTGAAATAATCCAAAATACACTTTGAATGTAAAAGTTCAAACCTCAGCTTTGAATAAAGTCACCGACATTTGCAGAAGGGCAGATGGGCCAATGCAGAGCTAAGAGCTGTTCCCTTAATCCTCCACGGTGCTGCTTTTCCAGACAGGAAGCAACACAGATGGGGCTGTGGAGAATTACGGTCCTTGGCAGTCACCACATCGCTATCTCTGCCTTAGTGAACAGAGTCAGGAGATGCCTTGGTGTTGGCATACAGTTTGCAGTTTCAAGGCCTGTATAGTCCCACTGCCCAAATCCAGTCAGTTGTGAGTGTGGCATGGCAGCCTAGGCAGGGTCTGTATAATAGTGCAGGCTGTGACTACAGTGACGTGTCCTGGGAAACATGGTGACAAATTCACCAATATCCTGAAGTGGGGTCTGCCCAATTGTCTGCCCCACTTCTGAGGTAGCTAAACATGCCCTGTGAAGCAGGGATTGTTTCACAATATTGGTGTTTAGATCACGGTGAAAACATTTGTAGCTTGCCCACATAAAATTCTAAAATAGGTCTGTATTTAAATGTCGCAATAAGTGACATAACCTCTACCAAATTAGGGATCCCATAACGAACAGACTTTACACCTAGTGGACACTAGTACACTTGAATGCTTCCCAGTACAAGATATGGAGCCCACCAATAAAGCATACCACTATAGATAGATGAACATTCACCAACCTGTATGAGTACAAGAATGACTGATAATTCTACACAGGTTTGCCTATGTCTTGCTTGCAAGAGTTTTGTACTTTCATTGTTTGTCTGTTTACGAAAATTGTACAACAGTCCTTTAACACCTCTCATTCTATCTTTAGTGCGTTAGCTGCCTGTATTGTACTTGTCCTGATTGTGTGAAAGAATCGTTTGATGTTCTTTCAGCTGCTGCCACCTGCCCCTTAACTTTTTATTTGTTTTCGGGAAGGTTACACAGCGGCTGTTCATGTTGAACCTTTACTGTATTGTGAAGCTCGGTATACAATTTACCACTCCACCTAAAAAAAAATAATAATCCACATCTCCAATACTTGCTTCCTTTCTCGCAGTGAGTGAAAGAGTGAACCCTCACAAAACGTGAGCAGAGTTTAATTTTGGTCTTATGCATGAAACAAGCAGTGTTTGACATGGAATGGGAGACTTTGCGAAATGTTAAAGTGTAGCTGACAGCTGCATCAATGTCCGGTACAGCACCTGCAGCCAACAGCACTATACATACTGAAGTTTTGATCCCATATTGAAACTGCTAAAACCAAACCTACAAGCCCCACATTGCTGTTGGCTAAAAAACAATATACGGTAATCTATGTGATAGTTTCAAAGTGCAGAATTTTTATTGCAGGCAATCAGGGTTTAAGCAGCCTAGTGGGTGAGAGCGCAGATAGCCTTTCCGGTGTAAATGCCAAATTTGCCTGCTAATGGGTTGGCATTAACACTCCTTGGCAACTAGCTTTCTACAATGACCTATTTACCAGAGCAATACGAGCATCAGCAAGTTACCTGTGTGTAAAGACACAGAAATAACGAAAGCAATGACCTTTTACTCCCTCATCCCCAGCCA
Source organism: Pleurodeles waltl (assembly GCF_031143425.1). Taxonomy (NCBI): domain Eukaryota; kingdom Metazoa; phylum Chordata; class Amphibia; order Caudata; family Salamandridae; genus Pleurodeles; species Pleurodeles waltl. The sequence continues at coordinate 874,075,063 of NC_090440.1, forward strand.
TCCTGCGTTATTTAGGTGGCACGCCCACAGCACTGCTGTGATGCACCCTACCTTAAATAAGTGCAGCATAAGCTGCTCCTGTGGCCTGTGAGGGCTGTCACTATATTGCACGGTTGCCCAAACCAAATCTTGACTATAGCAAGCACCAGCATGGTACCTTTATAAAATTATCTTAGCAGGGGTGTAACGCAGGCTCCTGCGGTGCAGGAGGGTCCCTAAACCTTCAAGAGTCCCCCACAACCTTTCAGTGCGGGCCTATGCAGCCCAAGGCTAATGAATATTTGTGAGATATGGGGAACTCAGGGCCGCTCATCAAATTCTGCTGGGGGGGGGAGAGGGGGGGGGGGGGGGTCATTTTGCGTTATGCCACTGCCTCTTAGTGTAGATTCAGAGTGCACTTTTATTCTTTCCAGGTCTTTATTTGTTCAGAATCCGTATATGACAACAAGAACCTTTACATAAATAAGAACTCTCTACCTTTCCAGCTTTTCTAAAAGGAACACCGCTTTGTAGCGAAATCAAACGTTGTTTCCTACTTTTCACTTTAGACTTCTGCTATCTTAAAACTATTTTCTTGTATCTTATTTTTATTATTTTTTCAGCGTTTTGGAACCCGGCCGTCATCCATTTTGAGAAACTCCCATCAACCCTTGTCACGGGAAGTGAAATCAGAGTCGTAGAGGCATTAATTCTGCAGATCATAAACCGCAGCAAACTAAAAGGCTGCTCTTTATTTGGGTTTCTACTACAAAGTTACACATCTGGGAATCTACCCCCTCCTACCTCTAAGACTTAGGAGATTGTTCCCTTCCAGAAAAGGGCACATCTCACAGAACAACTCAACAAATTGATCGGCGCAGGGTGGCCATTAGGGTCTAGTTGACACATTTGTGTCAAAATGTTCTTCAGATATCTGGGTCGAGCCAGAGGGGGGCGTGGGTATCTGAACCATGTAACCTCTTCATGATAGGCATGAAGTATGATAAGGGAATTGTAAGAAATATTGTGTGACAGAAGTACTGTGATAAATGTTTCCAAAAATATTGGTAATTTCCCTTAAAAATGCAAAATAACAAAAAACAAAAGCTTAAGTTCGATCCTGCACAAGAAGCCAGTTGCGATCCCTAAACCCTGGAGAGGCTTGAGTACATTTCAGAAGCCTACATTATGCTGCAATGAAAGGGGCCTGCAGGCCATTGCTCACAGGCTTAATAAATGTAATGTAAAACCATGGCACCGTTTTTTTGCATTTATAGTTGTTTAATAGAGTACGGTTTGCTTTGCTTTGGAAACATCAACAAATCAATCCGGATGAACAGTGGACTGTCGAGGTATATGATATATCTGCAGATTATGGCTTGATTCTGGTCACACCATTCTGACGTCAAACATTGCAGGCATCCAAGGCTGGGAGAAGAGCCGGCCCTGGGACCAACTAAACGTACACGTTCTCTTCCTACACCTAATCGAAATGACCCCCTTAAAGAGCTATGGATGAATGTTTCCAAAAGGCTAGATTTTAGCCCTGGATCTTAGCTACAGCCACATCACTGGACTTTATACACAATAAAATCTCAGCCTGGAGACAGACACGCAGACACACACACAAGCGTGCTCCCTCCCTCCCCCCCTTCCTACTGCACTCCCGGAGCCCTCTACAAATTATTACTACCACAGAACACTGAAAATCCTTTCTGTCCACTGATCTAAAAATTGCAGTCCAGTCATTAGTACTTTCCCATCCAGATTACAGTAATATGAATTAACTAGATTACCGCCCCCACAAAAACACCCCTAGCCTGTTACCCGTGCATGGCTAGTCTCAAAAAGCTGCAAATGTTATTGCATCGCACCAGTTGTTGTGAACCATTATAGGCAAGATGCTCCTACAACACGTCTCGCATTACCTACAAGGCCTTCAATCTAAATGCTCTAAAGTACTCTTTTTCAAGCATACTTTGTTCTCTCACAGTTTCAAACATAAATTTAAACATTGACATAGAGTACACGATGTAACCATCGCCATTTCTTTGAAGCATTTGAAACTGTGACATGGCAGGACCCTGAATGCTCTTTTAGCCTACCAACATCTGCTCAAAGTTTCCCATTATTCAAGGTCCCAGGTTGCATTGTGCTAGGGCCAAGATGTGCGCGCTTTATTCATACAGCTAGGTCATTGCTAATCTTCAGTGACATGGGATGTCTGTTTGGGGAGGAAGGCACAGAAACACAACCCCGTGGCTGTGTGTAAAAGGCCGCTTTATTGGAACAGGTGCACTTACAAATAATTCCCCTCGGCCTTTGCCTTACAAAACTAAAGCCTCACTAGACATCAAGTTCACCTAAGCACCATCCCCCCCCCTCCTCCCACCTCCTCCCTCCCTGTCAAGTTCTCCTGCCACCCCTCTCGAGTCTTGTGTAGCTACTTCTCAATCCTGGTCGTTCGTTGTCATCCTGAGCCTGTCAATCTTCCTTCCTGCCCGTCGTGACCTGCTGCTGTACCCCCCCCCTACTATCCCAAAATGCCCATCCATCCTGCCCATCCGCACATGTTTAGTTGGCTGCAAACTCTAATCACCGCCAATCGCACCTGTTCCCAGCGACACCACCATACAAAAATCCGGGATGCACACCTGCTCCAATCCAGCGCTCTCACAGAACATTAACCATAACGAAACGAAAAAGCCCCCCAGGAAGAACAGGGGAGAAAAAGACAAAAATGGTGTAGAGGGAGGGAGGGTGAAAAAAAAAAATTCTACTCCGCAAAAACGGGACCGGCCACCGTGTCACCTATGACAAAATGGTGGCCGGTCACAAAATGGAGCCCCCTATATATGCCCCCCACCCACGTAGCCCAAAGTAGCCCAATTTACAGCCCACGGCACCCCGGGCTGTACCACCCTCCCCAAAGACCCCGGGGGGGAGACCTCATTCTTCAGTAGGTCCCCCCCGGGACCCCATTGTAGAGGAAGGCACAGAAACACGACCCCGTGGCTGTGTGTAAAAGGCCGCTTTATTGGAACAGGTGCACTTACAAATAATTCCCCTCGGCCTTTGCCTTACAAAACTAAAGCCTCACTAGACATCAAGTTCACCTAAGCACCATCCTCCCCCCTCCCCTACCCCCACCTTCCCCCTCCCTGTCAAGTTCTCCTGCCACCCCTCTCGAGTCTTGTGTAGCTACTTCTTAATCCTGGCCGTTCGTTGTCATCCTGAGCCTGTCAATCTTCCTTCCAGCCCGTCGCGACCTGCTGCTGTACCCCCCCCCACTATCCCAAATTGCCCATCCATCCTGCCCATCCGCACGTGTTTAGTTGGCTGCAAACTCTAATCACCGCCACCAGAAAAAGCCACCTAGGCTTTTTCTGCCCCCCCCACCGCGCATGGGGGTTGTCAACACCTAATTACTTATGTCACCCGAAACAACGCCTTCAAGAAGTCCTTCAACTCCAACAAGTAAAGTTCCATCCCCACAAATGACAAGTGAACTCCGTCGTCCCTAAAGAACTCTACATCTTCGGAGCGTATGTCCTTGTGCTCCATAAACGAAATGCCCTTATCTATGCAGAAAAGCCGCAGCTCCTTGTTCAATTTTCTTCTCGCCCTTTCCACTGCCCCTGGTTTTCTCGCCCCCCTCCAAAACCGACGCGGAACAAAACCCGTAACCATGATGTGGGAACCGCTCCACTGGGACCTAATAATCAATAAATCCTTCTTCATCGCTTTCAACAAATCTAAGCCTGTCCTCCTGACCATATCATTCTCCCCAACATGCAAACACAACACATCTGGGCAAGGGCCCACCCCCCGTATCCCTTTCAAATGTGCAAGCAATTCTTCCCACTGCATGCCACCCTTACCAAACCACCTAACTCGATAACGCCGTAAGTCAAAACCCAAATTCTCCCCCAATGCAGTCCGCTGCGCCTGACGATGAGCCCATTTTACGAAAGAATGAACAACTATCCATATACGGACGAACTCATCCTCCAGGCCCGCCACCACACCTGCAAAAGAAAAATGGCAATTAGAGCGCGCTCACCGCTGCGATTCCTTGCCGCCTGACGTACCTCCTAAAGCAATCAGATCTCCACCGTCCCAGAGACATAAGGGCCTCCCTCGACCAACCCTGCATCCCTGCTTCAGTCGCTACCCCGATGCGAAAGGAGTAGGTACCAAAAAGGTATGGGTCCTCGCCCAATAAAGACAGCCCTTTGCGAAGCACCGCCAAAAGCTGGGCAGCCGTGACCCTACTACCATCCCCATGTTGAAAGACCAACTCGGATCCGCGTTCAGCCTGCTCACGCCATCGCTGCCCCAATGCCAGTGGGTATATGATAGACACTGGGTACCTCCTCAACCATACTACTACCCCGCTGCCCTCTGATCTGTCTTAGAACTGCGTACGCGCACCACTACACCTTTTGGAGACAGCTGTACGTCTCCCCAGCACAGGCCTGGCTTGCGTGGGGAACCCAGCCACTCGGAGACGCAAAATGCCCCAAAAAACATCCAAGATATGAGTGTCCGGAAAAGTAAGGCCTCCCCGCTAGAATAACATATTTTGGGTAATGCTCGCACCGCTGCCTTCAACAGAGGTAATGGCAGGGGGAACCGTTGTCTGCTTACCGATCCCTTTTCTCGCGCCCACCCTTCCAATATTCGCTGTCCCAGTTCCCCCGCAGTCGGTTGATAATCCCACAAGCACTTACCCATGAACCCCAACGCTGCCAGCTTACCCGCTATAGTAACGCACGACTGACCTTTCTCAATCAATGTCAGTATGAATTGTACCACGTCCTCAACAACCTCCTCCATCCTGGACCTCCTGCGTGCCTCCGATTGTCTAAATTCTCCCATGCTTTGAGATACGCCCGGCGAGAGGAGGGGGCGAGAGACTGTATTACCAGGTGAAGCATCCTCGCGTGCCTATGGTCCAAAGAGATTCTGGCATCACCGTCCTGCACAATGCCGTGCCCGTGACCAACCCATGGAATCTGTCCCACTGTGAACGAGACAAAGCGTCGGCAATGTAATTGTCCACACCTGGTACATGTCTAGCCCGAAACGAAATATCATGTTTTAAACATTGGAAAACAAAAACCCGAAGCAAACGAAGAACCTGGGTGTCCCGTGCCGACTGCCTGTTTACCAACTGTACCACTGCCAGGTTGTCCACGCGAAACAACACCTTTTTATGTTGCAGCGCACCTCCCCACAAACACACCGCGATGCCTAGCGGAAAAAACTCCAAAAAGGCTATGCTCTTCCCTCCCCTTTTCCATGCCTCTGGCCACGACTCCGAACGCCAACTTTAAGCCGCACATGATGATGTGGCAAATGCGTACCCGAGAGAGCCAGTGCCAAGCGCCGACAAAACGTCCTACCCGCCCGAACCACTCTGCATGCAAAGTTGAGATGCCCCAACAAAACTTGTATCTCCTGCACCGTGACCTTTTCTTTCCCCAACATGTGTGCCGTCCTGTGCAACATATCCACTTTCTTGTCCTGCGGGAGCAGAGCCATCCCCGCCACCGTATCTAACTCAATGCTGAGAAAAGACAGCGCCGTACCAGGCCCCACTGTCTTCTCGGGGGCCAAGGGCACACCAAGGTCCCCCATGAGGTGCTCAAAGATGTGTAGCACCTCCGCGCACCGCGGAGAGTTAGCTTCCGCCGCAAAAAGGAAGTCGTCCAGGTAATGCGTCACCTGCGCATGACCAGACACCTCCGTGAATATCCATTGCAAACAGGAACTAAAACATTCGAACAAGGCACAAGAACTCGCGCAGCCCATGGGCAGTGCCTTATCCACAAACCAGCACCCATCAAATTGTATACCCAGCAACTCAAAATCGTCTGGGTGCACCGGCAGCAAGCGAAATGCCGACTTTATGTCTGTTTTTGCCATCAGTGCCCCGGGGCCCAACCGTTCGACCATGTCAATCGCCACATCCACGGACGCGTACGAAACCCGAGAGCACTCATCAGGAATGAAATCATTGACCGACGAGCCTTCTGGCCAGGACAAGTGCTATAGCACGCAAAACTGCCCTTTCTCTTTCTTGGGCACGACCCCAATCGGGGATACAATAAGGTTGGGTAACGGCCACTGGTGAAACGGGCCAGCCATGTGGCCTTCGGCCACCTCCTTCTCCAGCTTCCCCCTTACCAAGTCCTCTTTTCCCTTCACCGACTGCAAATTTTCTGCGCACCGACGCAACCGCGGCCCCTCGTATCCCAAACGAAAACCCTGAGCGAAACCCTGCAGCAGCAACTCCGCATCTTGCCTGTATGGATAAACCTCAAGTCAGGCCGCCAACTTCTGAACCTTAACCGGTGAGCTCTTACCCGCAGAGCCTGTGCGGAAACGCTGCTCCCTCCCGCTGGGTCCTGACTGCTCCTGACCCCAAGCTCCTTGATTTTGACCTGTCGAATTCCCTGTCGCCAACTGGCCGGAACAGTGAATGGCTGGGTGTCTCCCTGCACATTTCGAGCACTCATGCCGAAATTTACAATATTCTCGGGAGCAAATCCCTTTATTGTAATCCCAGCAAGCCCCCGATCTCCCGCCGGTTGAGGAGCCGGACTGATTGCCACTGCCGTTCCCCACCCCTTGGGTGGGGCGCTCTCGAAAGGGCCGATAAGTAATGGGAAGGCCACTAGCCGTGAACACAGTCTTGCCAAACTTAGCAGGGCCCATAGTGTGCTGCCAGAGGTCGGCATCAATTTCCCCCCATTGGACATCTGAATCCGCCGCCATTCGCGCCCTAAACTCCTCATCATACTGGCGCCACGCATAGCCCCCGTAATTCAGGTGGGCCTTTCGGATAATATCCATATACTTAAACAATGCTACCGCCCGCTCCGGAAAGCGTTCGCAGTAAACGCTGGCAAATATTAAGAAAGCCGCCGTCCAGTTTTCAATGTTCACGGGCACCCTAGGGCGCTTCAACAGCTCAAACTCCTCCTCTTTGGAGCCCTCCTTCGCCCGCACCTCTCCATGCAGCAGTTTGAGTACCTCCACATACTCCCCCTTCCAAATTTTTTCTTTTGTGGACTGCATGAGATGCGCCCCCAACGGTTTTGCGGTGCCCATGTAAGGCAAACGGGCCCGCTTCGAGACTGGCTGTTCCGACTTGTATCCTGCGCCTTTGTCACCCTTCTGCTTATCGTCGGCCTCCTTGGCCCCCCCTCCCCTGCTGCCTGCTCCCTGCTCTCACCTTTTACCGGCTCCTGCGCTGCGGTCCCCTCCGTGCCAACCCCGCGCCCACAATGTAGACCCCTTTTGACAAGCGCGTCGCCCCCAACCCCTTTGCATCTATCACCTCTAGCGCAACCAAAACCATGGTAACGCTTGCCTCCTCACCTGCAGGCAGTGACGGTGGCCGCTCCTGTGCCTTCCGCCGCACTCTCTGGCCTTCTTCCCACACTTGAACGCGTGCAGGTGGCTGGTCCTGAATACCCTGCAATGACTGAGACAGAGCATTAGCGGGCCCCACCCCGCCCTGCTCCCACCAAATCAACTCTTCACCATCATCCACCAGCTCCCCTTCCTCTATGCTGGTCTCATCATAATCCAATATGTTGTCCTCACACCACAATTCATTGCCGTAGCCCAATGCCTCCTGGGCCCGCCGTGGCAACTCACCCGCTGTTGTCCCGACCGTGCGCCTCTTGTGCACCCCTGCTTGGACCCCCGATGGGCCCGGACGCCGCTCCCAGGAAGCGGCGGCGCTGGCGGGCGCAAAACCCCTGCCTCCCCACCGCTCCCCAGGAGTGTCCACAGCCAACGTGTCGTCCATCCTGGTGATGAGCTTCGGCCAGCCGCCCGAGGCTCTGCCTGTTCTTCTGTCCAGGGTGATCGAGCCACCCCGCGCTCGCCTGGCTCTCCCCGCCCGCAACGCTCTCTCTGACAAGAAAGGTCCGGCAGGCCGGCAAAATCAAAATCTCCCACCACGAAAAAGCGAGGCACCCCTTGCGCACCCAAAACCCCCCGCTGCCCGGACCGTACTCCTGGACCTCCCGACCCCTCCTTGCTTAACTTAACCGGCCCCCTCTTCGCTGGTTCCCCATAAACTTTGCGTGGGGCTCTGCGCCGCACAATAAGGTTCGGGGATGCCCCTCCTTGGGTGTCCCCCGTCATCCATCACCTCTCCCTCACTCTCTGTGGCGCTCCACTCTAGCATGGTAGGCCACTTGCGAGATATGGGAACTAATGGGTCATACTCTCCATCCCTCTCTGCAGACACCCCATCCTCCCCTTCCCCACTGGAAGTATCCACAACCAGCATAATATCTAAATCCTCACCCTCCCCGGCCTGCTCTCCGTCCACAACCTGCCCTCGCTGCACCCCACTTTCCCCGTCCTGCCTGTCACTTGCGCGCGGACCGCGCGATTTCCGGGAACCAACCACCCCCTAGGGAGTGCCCCGCCTTTTCTTTCCAAGCCCTTGCTCTTTTTCCAACCCGGCCCCACCCCTCCCCTTTCCCGTCAAAACTAATAACTTCTTGCCGGGGCCGGCAGGCCTGGGGACCACGCGGCCCCGTTTCCCAGGAGACGGCCACCCCCTGCCCCGCCACCCTCTCCTCACCTGGCTCGGCCTCACTCCCGCCCGCAGCGGTGAGCAGGCCATCACCGCCGCTGCGACCCCCTGCGCAGCTTTTCTCACCGGTCGCAAGGCAGGAAGGGCCTCCTGCCGTACCAGATCCATGCGCCCGGCCTTCCTCAACAAGGACAACGCTGCTTGGACATAATCGCTTTCCATCGCGGATATGTTCCCCTGCTTAACCGTAGACGCAACGATCCTCGAAAGGCCCGAGCAGGTAGGCAAGAAACGCTCCGTACAGCGCTTGTCCTTTCCTCCTCTCTTTTTTTTTTTTTTTTTTTTTTTTTTACTCCTCGCCTCTTCCTCGCACCTTTGTGAAGCAAAAGTGTTCCCAACTATGCCAAGCTAGAAACATTTTTCTACTCCGAAAAAACGGGACCGGCCACCGTGTCGCTACAATGACCTATTTACCAGAGCAATACGAGCATCAGCAAGTTACCTGTGTGTAAAGACACAGAAAAAACGAAAACAATGACCTTTCACTCCCTCATCCCCAACCATCCTGCGTTATTTAGGTGGCACGCCCACAACACTGCTGTGACGCACCCTACCTTAAACAAGTGCAGCATATGCTGCTCCTGCTGTCCTGTGAGGGCTGTCAGTGGTAAAGCTGACTGGTGTGGAATGCTGCCTACTATATTGCGCTGTTGCCCACACCAAATCTGGACTAGAGCAAGCACTAGCATGTACTTTTATAAAATTATCTTAGCAGGGGTGTAACGCAGGCTCCTGCGGTGCAGGAGGGTCCCTAAACCTTCAAGAGTCCCCCACAACCTTTCAGTGCGGGCCTATGCAGCCCAAGGCTAATTAATATTTGTGAGATATGGGAAACTCAGGGCCGCTCATTAAATTCTGCTGGGGGGGAGGGGTGTGTCATTTTGCGTTATGCCACTGCCTCTTAGTGTAGATTCGGAGTACACTTTTAGACTTTCCAGGTCTTTTATTTGTTCAGAATCCGTATATGAGAACAAGAACCTTTACATAAATAAGAACTCTCTACCTTTCCAGCTTTTCTAAAAGGAACACCGCTTTGTAGCGAAATCAAACGTTGTTTCCTACTTATCACTTTAAACTTCTGCTATCAAAAAACTATTTTCTTGTATCGGCGAGGCAGTAATTCTGCAGATCATAAACCGCAGCAAACTAAAAGGCTGCTCTTTATTTGGGTTTCTACTATACACATCTGGGAATCTACCCCCTCCTACGTCCAAGATTTAGGAGATTGTTCCCTTCCAGAAAAGGGCACATCTCACAGAACAACTCAACAAATTGATCGGCGCAGGGTGGCCATTAGGGTCTAGTTGACACATTTGTGTCAAAATGTTCTTCAGATATCTGGGTCGAGCCAGAGGGGGGCGTGGGTATCTGAACCATGTAACCTCTTCATGATAGGCATGAAGTATGATAAGGGAATTGTAAGAAATATTGTGTGACAGAAGTACTGTGATAAAAGTTCCAAAAATATTGGTAATTTCCCTTAAAAATGCAAAATAACAAAAAACAAAAGCTTAAGTTCGATCCTGCACAAGAAGCCAGTTGCGATCCCTAAGCCCTGGAGAGGCTTGAGTACATTTCAGAAGCCTACATTATGCTGCAATGAGAGGGGCCTGCAGGCCATTGCTCACAGGCTTAATAAATGTAATGTAAAACCATGGCACCGTTTTTTGCATTTATAGTTGTTTAATAGAGCTTTGCTTTGGAAACATCAACAAATCAATCTGAATGAAGAGTGGACTGTCGAGGTATATGATATATCTGCAGATTATGGCTTAATTCTGGTCACACCATTCTGACGTCAAACATTGCAGACATCCAAGGCTGGGAGAAGAGCCGGTCCTGGGACTAACTAAACGTACATGTTCTCTTCCTACACCCAATCGAAATGACCCCCTTAAAGAGCTATGGATGAATGTTTCCAAGAAGCCATATTTTAGCCCTGGATCTTAGCTACAGCCACATCACTGGACTTTATACACAATAAAATCTCAGCCTGGAGACAGACAGGCAGACACACACACACAGGCGTGCACCCTCCCTCCCCCCCTTCGTACTGCACTCCCGGACCCCTCTACAAATTATTACTACCACAGAACACTGAAAATCCTTTATGTCCACTGATCTAAAAATTACAGTCCAGTCGTTAGTACTTTCCCATCCAGATTAGAGTAATATGAATTAACTAGATTACCGCCCCCACAAAAACACCCCTAGCCTGTTACCCGTGCATGGCTAGTCTCAAAAAGCTGCAAATGTTATTGCATCGCACCAGTTGTTGTGAACCATTATAGGCAAGATGCTCCTACAACACGTCTTGCATTACCTACAAGGCCTTCAACCTAAATGCTCTAAAGTACTCGTTTTCAAGCATACTTTGTTCTCTCACAGTTTCAAACATAAATTTAAACATTGACATAGAGTACACGATGTAACCATCGCCATTTCTTTGAAGCATCTGAAACTGTGACATGGCAGGACCCTGGATGCTCTTGTAGCCTACCAACATCTGCTCAAAGTTTCCCATTATTCAAGGTCCCAGCTTGCATTGTGCTAGGGCCAAGATGTGCGCGCTTTATTCATACAGCTGCGTCATTGCTAATCTTCAGTGACATGGGATGTCTGTTTTCGATGGGTGTTGGTTTCACGGTGTTAGTCGCAGCAGAGGCCCTGCATAGCAAGGCTTGTCAGTAGCTTACACACATCTCGATGGTCGGGCAGCCCAATATCCGTATATGTGTCCTAACTGTTGTTATCCGTGTCACCATGATGCAAAGCATGTATCATGTCTTCAAAGTACTTGTCACCTAATCCACCCATATCTGAGAACCTCAAGTGAATCAAACCTTGACCCGGAAACACCCTTCCCCAATGATATGGAACACACTACCCACATCTGGGACAGGGCCAATATTTTTGCATAGTTTAAACATACTTCGAAAGATCACATACTACTAAAACGTTTAGGTCATCAGATTGCAAATGATTTGTAAAAGTTAAGTCCCTGACTATTACTACCATATAAAATTTCAAAATATGGGGGGTCATTACAACCTTGGCGGTCTTTTAACAAGACCGCAGAGGGACCACCGTGCGGAAGACGGCCAGTAGTGGCGGTTTGCCGCTCGGCGTACTATGACTGTTGGCTGCTCTCTGTCGTTTTTCCAACGGAGAGCCGCCAACAGCCATACTGGCGGGCGGCGGGGAAGTGGAGGTTGCTCCACCTCCACCGCCACACCAACAGAACACCGCCCAGCGAATCACGTCCTGTGATTCGGCGCGGCGGTGTTCTGTTGGCGATGTGGTGTCGGCGGAGCAGCCCCCATGGCTCCCGTCCCCTCCCGGAGGATCGACGGAACAGGTAAGTCGATCGTCCATTAGGGGGGGGGGGGGGGTGTTGTGTGTTGTGTGGGTGCATGGGGGTGTGTGTCTGTGTATGTAGAGGGTGTGTGTGAGTGCGTGTATGCTTGCGGGGGTGTTGCGTGTTTTGGGAATGAGTGCGTGTATGTCTGTAGGTATGTCTGTATGGATGTGTGCGTGTATGTTTGAATGTGGGTGTGCGTGTCTGTGTGTGTGGTTGTTGGCATGTATGTCGGTGTTTGTGCGTGTATGTGTGTTGGTGGTGCCTGCGTGCATGTCGTGTGTGTGTGAGTTACGTGATGTTGGGGGTTGGGGTGGGGAGGGGGGCCCTGCCACCTTTGGGGGGTGGCAGGGGTGGTGGGGGGTGTAGGGGAGGGAGTCGGGGTGGGGGTGGGGGAGACCCCTATCAGTGCCAGGGAAGGAATTCCCTGGCACTGATAGTGCTTACCGCCATGGATTTCATGGCGGTTCCTACCGCTGGAAATCTATGGCGGTAAGCCGGGTCAAAATACCAGCGGCGGTATTGAGACGGCCACCGGGCTGGAGACCCAGGTCTCCAGCCCAGCGGGCGGAACGGAGAAGCGGCGGATGACCATGGCGGTAACCGCCATGGTCATAATACTCAAAAAAAGACCGCCAGCCTGTTGGCGGTCTTACCGCCGCTTTAACACCGTCCGCCAGGGTTGTAATGACCCCCATAATCACTGAATGTTTCGAACATAAAGGTAATTGTACTTGTGTTTGTTCTACCCAGGGCTCTCTTTGTAAAATTATTCCGTTGTTATTATTAAATACCACTGATTGATATTTTTATCATTCGGTATTGCCCAATGTTTCTAAAACGGTTAATCTCACTAAAACTATTATGGTACAATTAAAAAAAATGTGGCTATCTTTTTTTTTAACAAGGAACTTTGGCTAGGTAATACACTATTGGGTTTTGCTGTGCCAAATAAAACTTCAGAAAATTGAATAGTTGGGGAGATCTTCAGTCCTGACAAACCAGTAAGACCAAGTGGGTTGCGATACTTGCATCTTAGAATCATATTTGTTATGTGACAGACTCCAGCCCAGCCCACCCTGACTTCAATGGCACCAGCCTGCTCAGAGATCATACAATTTCCATTTCTTTTGATGAAAGTAGCACTGAGAAGCGAAGCGATTGGTTGGGTCATGAAAGAAACAGAGGATTGATATGAGAACAGCTTTACATTTTCCCTTGACTATTCATACACTATTTTAACCAAACAGACTCCTCCTGAGATGTGTCCTGCCATAAGACCTGTTGTGAACGGTACAGAACACTGTGTGCTCTTTTTGGAAATAGAGGTAAGTGCACAGGGCTACCTAATAGCATGATATGTGCTGTAAACATGAAATCTAATTGAAAAGACTAGGGGTAAATCTTAAAAGAGTAATCACAGTGTGAGAGCATACACAGAGCTGGAGACCAAGTATCAACAACAGAGTTTGAAGAGGGAGAATTATCAGACTATCTTTTCTGCCAAAACTACCTATTGACCTGTGTGATTGATAGTTTCTGCTACCAGAATCCCTTCTGGTTTAAGAGGGCTGTGAGGTGAGAGTTTCTGCTGCTGCTCAGGGCTGGTTATTTCTTGTAATGAAAAACTCTATTTTGAGATTCTGACCAATTAAAGGCAGGAGTGCATCACTATCACCCAGGCAACTAATTCAGAAGAGGAAATATGCAAAATCTGGGGCGGTCGCAAATTAGAAGGCCACTCCTAGTATGATAACTCCAATGCCTAGTTGGAAAATAAAGGCAAATTAAGCAAATAAAAAATTAAAAAAGAATGTGAAATTTCCTAGTTATCATGAAGGAAAGTTTCAATTTTATTAAGAACACGGAGGCGAGGAGTGTGCTTTTCTCTTCCTTTAATTTCCACTCTGCAGCCTTAATAAACAACATTTACACGTCAAAACTACAAAGCCCAAAGGTCTTTGCTGCAGTGAAAAAATAAACAACCATAGAGATACAGTCCCATAAATATAGCCATCCAGGACCACACTTTCTCTTTCTTCAAGCGAGCTGCCTGAACCCGATGCCTTTCAAAAATCCTGTTTTTGGTCTGATCCTGAGAAAAAAAGAAACAAACAAGAAACAGATGTAAACCCAAATCTGAAACTCATAACCAGACATCATGAATACTAGCAGACGAGCAGAATCGACCAGGAGCAAAGAAATAAGGTAATGAGCTGTACGATCCAGGAAAGAAAAACCCAAAAAACACAATGTTACACCAAAGTAACACCAAAGAGCATCAAACAGTACATACTTACCCTCAAGGTGAATTGCCAAGTGTTAGGAGGGTGAAAGCATACAGAAAAAGTTCGGGAGGGATAATCGTCGCCTCTGTGTCCTTAATAGAATTTAAACTTTCCTTCATGTTAACTTGGAAATTTTACATTCTATGTCAGGACAGGAGGCTTGGGTTATGCTAGTTTAAAGCTGACTGACAACAAGAGCAGCCATGCTGGGAATTGGTTTGAAGTAGAACATTTTAAAGGTCGATTCTGATGTCTTCTAACTTACCTCCCAGAGAAAAAGCTTTCAAAGCCATGGCGCCCCTAGTCGATCCACGATTCCTGGAGAACCCATCGAACCCAACAGGCGATGGTAGAAGACGACATCGGTTTAAAGGGTTTCTTGAGAGAGATGAACATTTGAGCTGTCCCCGCTGGGTGATATTCTTCGGTCATAGTCATATATGCTCTCAAACAGTGGACCATGGATAACTTAGGGTGGTCAGGGAAAGAGGGATAATGGGCCACTCTGGTGTTGGATTTGGTTTGTCTTGAGATTGTAAAGGAAACTCCTGGAGTGAACATACATCCTGTGATATCCAAGGCTCGAACATCTGACACTCTTTTGCAATAGATTAAACATAATAACATAGCGAACTTACCAGAAATGTCTTTCCGTGAGAGGTACTGATTGTCTTGCCAAGACTGAAGAGTTTGTAATACTACGTTAATGTTCCAGAGTGTGGAGTATCGTGGCTCTGGAGGAATTAATAGGCGAATGCCTCTGAGAAGATGAGACACCAAAGGGTGTTCCCCTATTGCGACATCATGAAGAGGGAAATGGCCCGCAGAAATGGTGGGTCTGCATGCATTGATAGTACAGCAAGCCAACCCTTTGCCAACTCGGAAAGGAAATTGACCACCTGAACTACATCTGCCCCCATGGGATCCAAATCCTGATGCAAACACCAATAAAACCATCTACACCAGGCAGCGAGCGCCATATCGCTTCATTGTAGAGTCATACCAGGCTCGTCTGACAAGGGACACAGTGTGTTCTAAAAGGCCTGGGACCTCCCAGTAGTCCCTGTAATCCTGCACACCATAAAGGTAAGGTTGCCTTCCTGAACCAGCGGATGTGAGTTGCTGTGCTGGTCCCTCAACAGCCAAGGGTTGTGGGAAAGTCAGATTGGAGAAGCCATAGAAAGTTCCAGAAGAACTGGAAACCAGGCTTGAGATCTTCAGAGCAGTGCCACCAGGATCACCTCCGCTTTCTGCTACCTGACCATGGTCAACAGTCTGGTTATCATTGAAAAAGGTGGGAAGGCATAACCCCGAAATTGGGACCAACACTGAAGAAAGGCATCGGCTGACTGCGCCAGAGGGTCCGGTCATCAACTGAAAAATTGGGGTACTTGGTGGTTGAGGCAGGACGCAAACAGGTCCACTTGACAAGGGTCCCAATGGGTCATGATCTGTTAAAAAATATCTGGCTCCAACTGGCAGTTGCTGTAGTCCTTTAGATGACAGGATGGCCAATCCACCATCTAATTCAGACTCCCAGGAAGGTATTCTGCCGTCACTGACAGGTTGTGTTGAAGGCAATAAGCCCCAAAATCCTTGTCGACGTACGCCAGAACCTTGGATCGAGTGCCCTCCAGATGGTTGATATATCTTATTGCAGAGACGTTGTCCATCTTTAGAAGGTTAGATCACAACCCTTTGTTGGCAGCTAGATTCTGAATAGCAAAGGAGCCTGCCAGGACTTCCAAGCAGTTGATATGTAGAGATTGTTTTTGTTGGGACCACTGACCTTCTGTGCTAATATCTCCACAGTGAGCTCCCCATTGCTGCTGGTTGGTATCGGACTCTAAAACTAGATCCAGGGTGGACCCGAAAATGACTCTGCCATTCCAGGCATGTATGTGGTCAAGCCACCAATGGAGCTCTGTGCGAATATCCGGACAGAGGGAGATCTCCTGTGCATACGTTAGGCCCTGTCTGAGATGTAGAGCCTTCAGGCATAGGAGTGCCTGAGAGTGTAGGGGCCTGGGAAATATTGCCTGAACGGAAGACAATAGGAGGCCAACTATCCTGGAAAGGTAGCGTAAAGAGATTTTCTCCCTCTCCAGCATTCTCCGCAGCTCCCTGCACGCCATTTTCTTCTGGGGAAGACAAAGAGATTGTTGTATTGTGTCTATCTCAAACCGCAGAAAGAGTATTCGTTGGGCCGGGGTGAACTCCGACTTTGGAAGTTCAGGAGGTCTTGTAGAAGGATTTTGGTCACATGCAGTAGTTGAAGGAGGGTCTCCCTGTTCTGGGGCATTAGAAAAATATCGTCTAAATAGACGATGAGTCTCACTCCCCTGGCCCGCAGCAATTCCATAATCGGTCTCATCACCAGGGTGCTGAGGACAGTTCGAAGGGAAGGCATGTGAATTCATAAATTTGACCCCCCCATTCGAACTGGAGGAATCGTCTGTGAGGTAGGAAGATGGGCATGATAGGGTAGGCATCCTTTAGATTGAGTCTCACTAACCAGTCATTGGGTAGAAGGATGTCTCTGAGGAGGTGAATACCCTCTGTCTTGAAATGTTAACACATCACCCAGTTGTTGAAAGCCTTGAGGTTGATAATAGGATGGAAGCCCTTGTCCTTTTTCTCAACTAGGAAAATGTTGCTCACAAACCCTCTTCGGTGGAGCATCGAGCGGCCCTTTTCTGAGGAGCTCGGTCACCTCTTGATCCACCACCTGTGAATCTTCTCTTGAAAACACCATAGGTCGTGGGTAAACCTGTTGGATTGGAGTTTGGTACAGTTCTATGTGAAAACCCTGAATGGTTTGGAGGACCCAAGCATCCTCTATGACAGATGTCCATTTTTGGGTGAACCAATGAAGTCTTCCCCCTACCCTAAAAGGGGAAAAGGGGTATAGCTTACCAGAGATGCCTCCCCGTGCGTTGCTTGCTCGGAGGTGATCTTATTGGCCAAAGAGGGTCTTGAGAATGCTGCCCTAAGACAGCCCTGCACATCCCTGTCCATGGGCTTGAGTGTCTTCCCTACAGCATACTGCGCCACCTTTTCCGCTGGAACCCAATCTGCCAAGCGAGGATAGTAAATATCTTTGGGGTTGAGTATCCCCGGCACACCAGTGTCCTCATCCTCAACCTCATACAGCCTGGCTTTCTTGGTACTGCCTTTCGGTCTACTTGTTCTACTCAGACCTGGCCCGAGTCCCCATCTAGGTTATCTGAATCGTCCCAGACATTGTCATCTGTCCCCCGGGGTGAGCAGGAATTGTCATTGGGGGTAAACACAGGCTGGGTAGCTGCTGGCGCTTTTCCGTCTAAACATATTTTAAAAAAGGCCAATCGTAAGCACTCAAAAGCGTCAGAAGAGGAATTGGTGCTTTAGTGCTGGTGTCCTGGTTCGAAGGGCCTTGCACATTGAGAGGTGGCAGCAGCCTTGGGTTTGCCCCTGCTTGGGGTGTCAAGAACTTTGGACTGCCAGCACTAACAGTTGCTGACTAAGGATTGTAAGGCTTTAGCAACAACCCACTCCAAGGATGCATCGATTACATCCACCAACTCCTCATTAAAAGGTAATAGGGAATGGGTCTGCTCCACTGATTCCCAACTAGTATTGGTCTGATTGGCAATGATACATGTAGTAGCTAAGTAGGGTGGGATTAAAAAAAAAAAACCTTTGGGCATATCTGGTGTCACCAGACTTATCTGAGCCAAAGCTTATTATTAAGTGTCAGGGAAAACCTTGGAAGAACCAACTCTCAAATTTGCCAAGGCTTGTTGGCAGGAAAGGGAAACAAGTGAAAGGAGTTGCTGTCCTCTAAGTAATAATGGACTGAAGAAAAGTGAGCTCTGCAGAGAAAAACCTCTTAACTGGAGTGTAATTAAATTTAGAAAATGAGGGAATGTCAGGAATGCAAGAGGGGTGCGCATCTAGTTTTCCTTGGAGCTGTGTACCTCACATGCCCTCAGGCGGTCCTTGACTGACACCGCACTGGGATAAGAAATCCCCTGACAAGCGACACTTCAGGGTGGCTCACTCTTCTCGGCCACAGCGTCAGAGGGGAGAAAAATGCCCTGAGGAGGCTGTCGACTCAGAACAATGTGTGTGGAGGCTGTTGCTAATCCCGAAGGCAGCGGCCTCCGTAGCGTGTGAGGGGGAGCACAACTCCCCAGAACAATAAAAAAAATTAGCAATAAAATTAACAATAAAGTAAACAATAAAATTAACAATACTTAACTGAATAAGCTTCGTAATTAACAATGCAATAATGAGCAAGGTACTACACACAAGTATTGAAAAAGGGAAAGGCTATTATGTGCCAGCTGAGCAGTGAAGAAAGAAGAAGTGTGGTCCTAGATGGCTAGATTTATGGAACTATGGCCCTCATCATGACATTGGTGGTAAAACCCGCTTACTGCCATGCTGACGGCTGCCAACATACCGCCGTGGTGGCGGATAACCGTTCGGCATATTACGACACACACACACCAAACCGACAAAATACAGCCACATACAAAAATCCGCCAGTCCTAAGGTCAGTGCTAAAGTGCGGGTCCCAACACCAATACAGTTACGCCAACAGAAAAATGCCCACCACATCATGACCCATGAATCACCATGGCGGACCCATGAATCACCATGGCGGACATTCAGCGGCGGAAAACCATTGATGGTACACACTGCCGTGCTCAGAATGGACACCCAAATACCAAACTACACAACATTGGCCAATTCAAACAACACACACCTGACACACATACACACATACACACACCACACACACCCTCTCATACCACTATAAAACACACACCCACATTACCCAGAACCCTTTACAAATGCAAATCATTGCCACCAGACAGACATCAAGACCACTGCAACAAATACACACACATCCATAATCCCTTACGCACTCCACTATGCACACCCAATCACACCACCCAACACACACACACTCACACACATTACACAATACCCATGGCCCCACAAAGGCACCCCCGTTTCACAGATGAAGAGTTGCGGGTCATGGTGGAGGAAATAGTCAGGGTAGAGCCACAGCTGTTTGGCGCACAGGTACAGCAGATATCCATTGCAAGGAAGATGGAGCTATGGTGGAGAATCGTGGACAGGGTGAACGCCGTGGCACAGCATCCAAGAATAAGGGACGACATCAGGAAGAGGTGGAACGACCTATGGGGGAGGAAGGTACGTTCCGTAGCTGCAAGGCACCAGCTCGCCATACAGAGGAATGGCTGTGGACCCCCATCTCCCCCCAACAGCTCACAGCATGGGAGGAGCAAGTCTTGGTATTACTGAATCCTGAGGGACTCGCTGGAGTAGCCGGAGGACTGGACACTGGTAAGTCAACATTTACCACTTATCACCCCACATACCTGCATGCCATCACAACCCCTCACTCCCATCACTCCACTCCATCCCACACACTGCACCTACACATATGACTGACTCCAATGCCTAGCCCTGCATGCCATACCAATGCATGGACATCCCTCCCAGCCCTGCATGGACGCCCATCACAAAAGCATGCACAGCATAGGGGAACTAACAAACCCACAATACATCACCATACACATTCAAAGGTGACAGGGCAAAAGCAACCATAGAGGGGAAGATAGGAATGTACAAAATGTCACAGGCATGAAGCATAACACATCACTTACATCCCCACAGGTGCCCCAGCCAATCTCAGTGGTGAGGAGGTGCCATGACTATCCTGTCCCCCAACAGAAGATGCCCCCAGTTATGACAGTAACTCTAGACTTCTGGATCTGGATCAACCACCTGGCTCATCAGGGACCACTGGACAGTCGGTCACCTCAGCCCACTCTAAGTCCACCACAGAGCCTTCCCCATCCGTTACCAACACCACAGCACCCACCCAGCATTCCCACACCTCTGTCCCCAGGACACATCAATCAGCAGTGTGCCCACCTGTACAGAGACTCCAGTCCACACCTCATACCCAAGACAATCAGGGACCTGGGGTCAGTGGTATAGGGCAACAGGGACACTGGGGGGGACTGCCGTGAGCCAGGGGGAGGACAGGCCCAGGGAACTGACTCTCCAGGAGGCACTCACCAATGCCCTGGGGGCATACCAAATCAAAAATCAAATAATAAATTTCTTAAGCGCACTACTCACCCGGTAGGGTCTCAAGGCGCTGGGGGGGGCGGGCGGCGGTTACTGCTCGAAATGCCATGTTTTGATGTGTTTGCTGAAGGTTAGGAGGTCCTGGGTCTTGCGTAGGTTGGCGGGGAGGGAGTTCCAGGTTTTGGTGGTGAGGTGGGAGAAGGATCTGTCGCCGGAGGTGGTGCGTTGGATGCGGAGGTCGGCGGAGCGGAGCTGTCGAGTTGGTATGTGGACGTTGACTCGTTCGTTGAGGTAGGCCTGTCCAGTGTCGTGGAGGGCTTTGTGAGCGTGGACAAGGGTTTTGAAAATGATCCTTTTGTTGATGGGCAGCCAGTGTAGGGATCTGAGGTGGGTGGATATGTGTTCGTGGCGAGGGAGGTTGAGGATGAGATGTGCGGCTGCGTTCTGGATTCGCTGGAGTTTTCTTTGAAGCTTGGCTTTTGTCCCTGCGTAGAGGGCGTTGCCGTAGTCCAGTCTGCTGCTTATGAGGGCGTGGGTGACTGTTCTTCTTGTTTCTAAAGGAATCCATTTGAAAGTCTTACGTAGCATGCAAAGGGTGTTGAAGCAGGAGGATGATATGGCATTGATTTGCTGGGTCATGGAGAGAGAGGAGTCCAGTATGATGCCAAGGTTGCGTGCATGGGTGGTGGGTGTTGGGGGTGGTCTGAGGGTGGCGGGCCACCAAGAGTCGTTCCATGCTGCCTTGTTGGGGCAGAAGATTATGATTTCTGTTTTGCCTGAGTTCTTTTTGAGGTGGCTTGCTGTCATCCAGTTGGCAATGTCGAGGAGTCCGGCGTGCAGGTTATTCTTAGCGGTAGCTGGGTTCCTAGTGAGGGAGATGATGAGCTGGGTGTTGTCAGCGTAAGAAATGATGGTGATGCCGTGGGGGTGGAGGATGTTGGCGAGAGGAGCCATGTAGATGTTGAAAAGTGTGGGGCTGAGGGAGGATCCGTGGGGGACCCCACAGATGATCTTGGTGGCTGTAGATCGGAAAGGAGGGAGGCAAACTCTTTGGGTTCTTTCAGAGAGGAAGGAGGTGAGCCAGTCCTGGGCTTTGTGACAAATTCCGGTGTCGAAAAGGCGTGTGCGGAGGGTTTGGTGGCAGACAGTGTCAAAAGCTACAGAGAGGTCTAGGAGGATGAGGGCGACGGTCTCACCCTTGTTCAATCTGGTCTTGATGTCATCTGTGCAGACGAAGAAGGCGGTCTTGGGGCGGTGTTTTTTGCGGAATCCAGACTAGGAGACGTTGAGTATGTTGTTGTCTTCTTGGAAGCGAGACAGTTGTACGTTTAGTATCTTCTCCACGACCTTTGCGGGGAAGGGGAGAAGAGAAATGGGTCTGTAGTTTGTGAGGTCTTCAGGGTCTGCTTTGGGTTTTTTGAGAAGAGCGTTGACTTAGGCGTATCCAAATATCTGGGAAGGTTGCGGTGTCGAAGGAACTGTTGATGACGGCCCAGAGCTGGGGAGTAATGATTTGGCTGACCTTGATGAAGATGTGGTGGGGCAAGGGTCGGTTGGGGAGCCTGAGTGGATGGAGCTCATGGTTTTGCCGATTTCTTCATTGTTGGTGGGGGTCCAGGTGTTCAATAGGTTGGTGCAGCAGGGTGTTGTGGTGTTGGTTGTACCGGTGGTGGTGATGGTTGGTGCTGATGATGTGAAGCTGTCGTGTATGTCTGCGATTTTGCGGTGGAAGTAGTTGGAGAGGGAGTTGCAGAGGTCTTGGGAGTGTGGACGGTTGATGGTGCAGGATTTGGGTTTGGTGAGTTCTTTGATGATGGCAAAAAGTTCCTTGCTGTTGTGCGTGTTGTTGTCTATGCGTTATTTGTAGAAGGACCGTTTGGTGGTCTGGATGAGTTGGTGGTGTTTGCGCATGGCTGTTTTGAGGGCGGAGAAGTTGCTCATTGAGGGTTCTTGGGGCCAGGCTTTCTCAATTTTTCGGCATTCTCGTTTGGAAGACTGAAGTTCTCTGGTGAACCAGGGGGCGGTCTTGATGGTGCAGGTCTTGTGGTTTGTTTTCAAAGGGGCGAGGGAGTCTGCACAAGTTTCTAGCCATCGTGTGAGGTTGAGGGCGGAGGTGTTGGGGTCGTTGGTGGTGGGAGGTGGAGCTTGTGTGAGGTTGGAGATCAGATGTTCTTTGGAGATCTTGTTCCACTTGCGGTAGGGTGCTGTTGGTGATGGGTGGTGGGTTTCAGGAAGGAGAAGTGGACACAGTGGTGGTCAGTCCAGTGGAGTTCGGTGGTGTGAGTGAAGGTGATGTGGCTGCTGGAGGTGAAGATGGCGTCTAGCGTGTGTCCCGCTGAGTGGGTGGGTGAGGTGACCAGTTGCTTGAGGCCGAGGATCGTGAGGTTGTCCAGCAGGGCCGTGGAGTTGCAGTCGTGGGTGTTTTCCCGGTGAAAGTTAAGGTCACCAAGGAGTATGTAGTCTGTGGAGGTGAGGGCGTGGGAGCTGATAGTATCGGCGATGGTGTCACAGAATGGGGGGGCGAGGTCCTGGTGGTCTGTAGATGAGGGTTCCTCTTAGGGTGGTGTTAGCGTTGGTGTGTACTTGAAAGTGTAGGTGTCGGTGGAAATTTTGATGGAATTTTTGTGTATTATGGCGATACCTCCTCCTCCTGGTTTGTTGGTGCGGTCTTTACGGGTGATTTTGTAACCTTCTGGGATGGCTATGGCGAGGTCGGGTTCTGATGATCTATGTTTCAGTGAGGAAGGCGATGTCAGGAGAGTTTGTGGTGAGCAGGTCCCAAAGCTCGATGGCATGCTTGAGGACGGAGCGGGTGTTAAGGAGGACGCAGTTGAGGGGATTGGGGGGCTTGGTGTTGTGGTGCTTGTTGGTGTTGCTGGTGTTGGTATGAGTGCAGGAGAAATGGCATGAGTGGCATGTAAAAGGTCTATGTGTGTGTTTGTTGTTGGCCTGGGCGCAGGCAGGGTGCTGGCCTCGGTTGAGAGCACGAGTTCTGTGGAGGAGTAGTGGCGCTTAGTGGGGCCGGAGGAGCGTGGACCAGGGGGACGGGCGCTGGGCACGGTCCAGGCGCAGACGGGCTTCCCTCTGGCACGCAGCGGCCGCCATTAAGAAGGGGAGGTGGGAGGGAGTAGCAGCTGGGAGGCGGGAGGGAGTGTCCAATGAGGGCGCAAGGGGGGCAGGGCCGCAGGGGACGCAGCGGCTGGGTCAGAGAAACCAGCGAGAGCCGGAAAAGATAACAGGCACAATTATAGAGCGCAAATACAAAGCGGAGCAGAAAATGGGCACAGTTTAAGGTAAAAACAGTGTGGAAAACGAAAAAACTAATATAAGAAACGAAATAGAGCTATGGAAACAAACCGAAACAAAATGAAATACACGGTATACTAGACACACCTACCACTAGGCACCAGGGATGAGGCGCAGGCGTGTGCCTGCGGGTGGTGGAGGGCCTCAAACTTCTTATGCAGCAAACGGCGGGGTCAGGGGCACAGAGGCAGGCTGGTGGAGCTGAGTGTACTCCTGGCCCAAAGCAGGTCAGGGGGTCACACTAGGTGCTGCGCAGCGGGCGCCATTAAAAAGGTGAGGTGGGAGGGAGGAGCAGCTGGGAGGCAGGAGGGAGTGTTTAATGGGGGTGCGAGGGGGGCGGGGACACAGCGG
The DNA here is from genome assembly GCF_031143425.1 of Pleurodeles waltl. NCBI lineage: Eukaryota > Metazoa > Chordata > Amphibia > Caudata > Salamandridae > Pleurodeles > Pleurodeles waltl. Next base: position 874,099,085 of record NC_090440.1, read on the forward strand.
CTGGGTCAGAGAAACCGGCGAGAGCCGGAAAAGATAACGGGCACAATTATAGAGCGCAAATACAAAGGGGAGCAGAAAATGGGCACAGTTTAGGGCAAAAACAGTGTGGGAAATGAAAAACAAATACAAGAAACAAAATACAAGCTATGGAAACGAAACGAAATGAAATACACAGTATACTAGACACACCTACCACTAGGCACCAGGGATGAGGCGCAGTTCTTTTGCAGCAAACAGTGGGGTCAGGGGCACGGAGGTAGGCTGGTGGAGCAGAGTGTACTCCTGGCCCAAAGCAGGTCAGGGGGTCGCAATCCCAGGACATGATGGGCCAGATCCTGAACAACATGCAGAAGAACAAGCGGCTGCAGGAGGAACACCATCAGAAGATCAGGGAGAATTTGCAGGCCCTCAACACCACCATGATCTCCATAGCAGGGGTGCTGGAAGACATGGCCAACATCATGAGGGAATGGACTGCACAGCAGCGGGCCCCTACCACTAGCCAGACTATTGCCGAGCACTCCACTTCTGCTGCAGCTAGTGGACAGGGGTCCCCGCCACAGGACCCACAGGCCACCAGCACCCCTCCCCCTGCAGAAGGTGAACCACCCCGCAAACATTCCCTGCGAACCAGACAGAAGCCAGAGACACTTGCCAAGACCAAGGCCACCACCAGGAAACAAGACTCTCCTGATTGTCCCCCTTGTGTCCCACCCTGTCACCTTGTCCACTTTGAACTGCCATTGTGCCCCCACCTATGGCCCCTTGGACACTGGACCTGTGCTACAAACTGACTGGACCAATACCCTGGACTTTCTTCCACCATCACCCCATTCTATTGCACTTTACCCTCAATTATATAGTATTACAATAAACACCCCTGAACACAATTAGAGTAACACTGTTTTATGTGTCTGAAATGTGCATTTGTGGGAACAGTCACATCGAGTGCAAATGATCTGAACACTGTGATAGCTAACAAATAATGGCCTGGAACTGTCTGTAGTGATCACATAAGGACAATGCTGTCATATCACCAACATCTGGAAAATGAGAAGCCATAGGTGACAGTAAGTTGAGATGCAAAGGAAGTGAATGCCATCATGCCACAGGCACACAGATAAATCAATAGTCAGAGTAATGGTCAGTCTCACTGTCTCACCTGTTTGTCATTGGAAGTATTGTCGTATAAATTATCTTATGTTGTCCTCATCCTCTGCTTCATCATCCTCACTGTCCTCCGGGTCCACTGCTGCCACAGGGTCATCTCTAGTCCCTTCCTCCTGCAGAAAAGGCACATGTAGTCTGAGGGCCAGGTTGTGCAACATGCAGCATGCCACTTCTATCTGGCAGACCTTTCCGGGTGAGTAGCACAGTAATCCACCTGTCAGATGGAGGCACCTGAACCTGACCTTCAGGAGGCCAAAGGTCCGCTCGATTATTTTTCTGGTCCACCGATGTGCCTCATTATAACGGTCCTCAGCCCTTGTCCTGGCATTCCTCACAAGGCTCAGCAGCCACGATAGGTTTGGGTAGCCAGAGTCACCTGCAAGTATTGAGGGACAACATTTAGCCTTACACAATCCAGTGGGATGATGGATAGATGATGTCATGTCAGGCTCCAATTGGGCACACAGCTCTGTGATTGTGGCCCTGTCCAGTCTATAGGTGAGGATAATGTGCCTGTCTTCCGGTGTAGTCCACAAGGGGTCTATACATGGGGGGTCGTCTTCTCCTCCCATTCATCCGCAGCGGTAGGTTTCTAAGGGACACGAGCGAGTAGGCTGTCACAATTTAAACAATGGAACCACCACCTCAGTGTTCATGTTGCATTTATGTGATGGGACAGTGGGAATGACATGTATGTGCAAATCTAGGCAGTGACGAAGTAAAGGTTAATCTGATGGTTGTCCATCACAATGACATGGCGACCGCTTGTCCTGTGTGTAGGGACAGGTGGAAGTGAGGTAACTCTGCCAGCGTTGGGCATCGTGGCGGAAGGCGGTCATGCACTGCCGTGAAATTCCTCATTGGATATTATTGGGATCTATGGAGGGCAGTGGCCAATGTGGATCTGCGCCGGCGGTGAAGGTGTACACCGTCGCAGATGTGACCGCCATTTTCTATCTCTGACCTCACTTGTTTCCTGACCTTCAACAGGAGAACACCTACACTGCGTGTGCTGCTGTGACCTGTGTCTGTAACCTACCATGGCCCGTGTGACTGGGGAAAGGGCCCATGCCTTCACTGCGGAGGAGTTGGAGCGATTGATGGATGGAATCCTACCCCAATACAGACTGTTGTGTGGGCCTCCAGACCAACAAGTGAGTACACCTTGGGCACAATGCATGTGTGAAGGATGCATGGAGATGTGTGTGCAAGCATCGTGTCATGGAGGGGTGGTGTAATGTGGTGGTGTACATGGTGTGCGCCGGCCGATGTGTGTGCCAATGGTGAAGGAAACGGGATTGGTGGGCCATATGTGTGGCAGGCTGGATTGTATGTGTAATTATGTTCTCCCGTCTGTATCGCCACTGCAGGTCAGTGCCCATGAAAAGAAGAGCTTTTGGCATGCCATTCCCAAGGACGTGCGGACCCTTGGGGGTCTATGGCAGACAGAGCACCCACTGTCAGAAATGCTGGGAGGACCTGAGATGCTGGGCACGAAAGACCGCTGAGGCCCAGCTGGGGATAGCCTCCCATCGAGGAAGGGGTGCCCGTCGGAACCTGACCTCCTGATGGCCCGCATGCTGGCGGTGGCCTACCCAGAGCTGGATGGGCGCTTGAGGTCATCACAGCAGCCACAAGGTGGGTGAGTACAGTGGGCATTACTACAATAATTGGTAGGTGGCATGGGATCCGGGTGGTGGGTGTGAGTTAGTTGGTTAGTTGGTGTCCCTTAATGCCAGAACAGACATTGCAGCGTGATCCAGTTCCAGAGTAATGGTTGAAAGGGAAAATAGGGGAACCTAGCTAGGTTACATTCTATGTCAGGCAGGGCTTAGTGGGTCCCAGGAGGCGTGCAGTTGGTGGTGGTTGGCCCTCATCTTGCTGTGGCATCTAGACAAATCAATGGCAGTGCAATTCATAGTGCTCAATCCTGATCCCTATGTGAGATGGTGCTGTGTATGCCAACAGTGGTGTTGATGCAGTAATTGACCCTGTGTTCTCTTTCTCTCTCTCCCCCTTTATCTTCTGTCATCCTGTCCAGGTGTGCATTAGCATCATCTGGCGGAGGAGCAGGGGCACCACCGACAGAGGGAGCTGCATCCCACAGGACTCAGGAGCCATAGTCCACCGACGCTGAGGGAACCAGTGGGATGGAGGGCGAGGGGAGCACCACGTCGGAGACAGGAGGTGACCACATTGACTCTGATACCTCCTCTGATGGAAGCTCCCTGGTGGTGGTGGATACCTCTGTGACCACGCCAGCTGCAGGTACAACCGCCACCCCCGTACCAGCGCAGCCCTCCCAGTAGCCCCTCAGCGAGTTGCCCCTGCCCGCTCACCCAGGAGGGTGGGCACCTCCTTTGCCCCAGGCACCTCAGGGCCTGCCTCAGTGAGCCCTGCTGCCCTTAGTGAGGAGGCTATTGACCTCCTGAAATCCATCTCTGTAGGGCAGCCAACCATTGTGAATGCCATCCAGGGTCTGGCATCCCAGATGTAGCAATGCAATGCATTCCTGGAGGGCATTCACAGTGGATTGGCGGCCCAACAGAGATCGATTCAGACTCTGGCCTCCTCTCTGATGGCAGCCATTGTCCCTGTCCCTACCTTTCCCACCTCCAACTACCACTTCCCAATCTCCTAAACTCCAACCCATCCCATGCACACATACAGACGACCATGCACACAAGACAACACACAAGAGTAGCACAGTCAAACACAGGCACCACACTTCAACACACAAGCATTCACGCAAACACCAGACAGTTGCAGACACAACCACATCCACTGCCTCCACTGTCTCCCCCTCCTCCTCCTCTACCTCCCTCACGTCCACACTCACACCTGTATGCACTGCTTCAAAATCCACCACCAGCATCACCACACCAAGCAGCACACACACCTCACTAGCAGACACCTCCACAACATCCATGCATGAGTCCCCTGTGTCCTCTCCAACCCTGTCTGTCCCCCCTCCTAAAGCTCACAAACGCAAGCACTCAGACACCCAACAGCCATCCACCTCACATCAGCATATTCCCCATGCACCTGCACCCAAGTCCAGCAGTGGTACTCCTCCAGCAACCACTCCCTCAACCTCCACTCCCTTCCCTCCTCCCTCTTCCTGCCCCACCGTCCCTGAAAAGGTTTTTCTTGCCCAACTTGACCTCTTCCCTCTCCCTCCCCCCATCATGCCCATAAGAGCAGGGTCCCAACGACCCAGCACAGCACCTCAGCCAAACAGTCCACACGGACAGTGGAGGCACCCCCCAGTTGTGGAGGCAAGACGGTAATGGTTCCACTCCACCAGCCAGGAAGGGTAAGGATCCCACAGCCACTGCCATGAAGGGGAAGTACCCCTCGACTGCTGCCATGAAGGAGAAGGAGGGCCCACCTCCTGCCATGAAGGGGAAGATGCCCTCGACTCCTGGCATGAAGGTGAAGGAGGCTGCACCTCCTGCCATGAAGGGGAAGATGCCTTCGACTCCTGCCATGAAGGGGAAGGAGCCCGCACCTCCTGCCATGAAGGAGAAGAAGCCCTCGATGTCTGCCAGGAAGTGAAAGAAGCCCTTAACTCCAGAGGATGGCAGGATGACACCACCACCAGTGGTCATGGAGCCCTCACCTCCAGCTGAGGCAGTGCGGCCCACTCCTCCTGCAGAGGCTGCACCTTCATCCGCTGAGACAGCGCAGCCCTTACCTCCAGCAGAGGCTGCCAAGGAGGAACCTTCACCTGCTGACATAGTGCAGCCCTCACCTCCCGCAGAGGGCATATAGGCTACCCTCTTGGGACTGCTGTACAAGAAGTCCCCTCCAGAACCAGTGGGAAAGTCACCCACCTGAGAGACTGTGGCCTTGCACTCCCCAGCACAGAGAAATGGGCATGGAGCCCCCTCCAGAACCAGTGGGAAAGTCACCCACCTGAGAGACTGTGGCCTTGCACTTCCCAGCACAGAGAAATGGGCATGGAGCCCCCTCCAGAACCAGTGGGAATGTTCCTGATTTTGGCTGAGGTGCCCCCCAACCCCCCCCCATCCCCCTGAGGTGCCTGCCCACTTACAAAATGATGCCGGTGCAGAGTTCTGTGCAGTCGAAGTCAGGAGACAGGTTGGGCCTTGGACTGTGCCCTGTGGCCATGTGGGCCCTTTGTACTTTGGACAGGCATTGGCCTTCTGTGGACAATTGTACACATCATGTTCATGTGGTGGCTTTTCCCTTGCTAATACATTTTCAGTACTTCCAAAATCGGGTCCATTTTTTACTGTGCCATGTGTGATTGGTTTACATGTGCAGCTGGTTGTGTGTATGTTGTGTGTATGTCTGGTGTGTGTTGTGCGTGTGTGTGTCACTCTCATTTTCCTCCCTCTCTCCCTTGTGTGCTAGGCGGCTGTACTCACTGTTGTTGTCTTCGTCGGTGTTAGTGTTCCAGGTACAGCATGGCATAGAAGAGCATCGGGAAGATTTGCAGTTCCGGTTCCATGGCGGCGGCAGAGCCCTCTGTGTACTTGTTGGTAAGTCTTTTGTTTTCTGTGTTCTGTTTCCGCCAGGCTTTTGATGGTGTTGGCACCGCCTCGGAAATCCTGGCGATTTACTTTGTCATAATATGGTGGGCAGTACTTTATCTTCCGCGTGGCTGTTGATGGCTACCACCGTGCTGTGTGGTGTTAACGTCCTGGCGGTTAGTGTGGTACATTGCCTGTCTATAGGTGTTCTCATCGCCATGGTCATAATTTGGCGCTAATTACCGCTGGCCTGTTGGCAGTATTTCCGCCACTTTAACACTCACCACCAATGTCATGATGAGGGCCTATATCTCTATGGTTGTTTCTTTTTTCACTGCAGCAAAGACTTTTGGGCTTTGTAGTTTCAACATGTAAATGCTGTTTATTAAGGCTGCTGAATTGAAACAAAAGGAAGAGAAAAGCATAATCTGAGCCTCCGGTCCCGACATAGAATTGATGTACTGGGCCACAACCGATTTTGGCATTTTTGTTATTGTGTTTCATGAAATTTAGCAATGCGCTGCCCTTTACATTATATGTCAATTGTGCTGTTTGTTGGCACACTGTGTAATATGTCATGTTCTTATCAGTTTTTAAAATGCTACCAAAACAATGCATTATCTTTATTTATTTATGCGGATTCTGTACCATCAGTGCAGGCTGTTGTGGTTTGTGGTCGTTGCTTTTTGAATGCTTGTAAAAAGATAATTAAAAACATGAGTTTCCATTCAGTTACTTGGCTGTTTGTCACGGCCGCATTCATTGATGTGTAGCAGACCGATGCCCTTGCGCTGCTTCCAGGCACTGCCAGTGGAAGCCCTCAGGGGAGGACGCAGCCTCTTATTCTGTAGAGGTTTCCAAATCCCGAAGAACTGTCTTCTTGATACAAAAGTAAACTACAGGTTGCCAATAAGTTGTACCTTGAATTTTTTAAATTCTCAATCACTTCTAGGGAGTGATGGTAACGTGCAATCTGTTCTTCATTAAAACAACCTGCCCCATTGCACTCGGGTACTGGCCCTGACTAGGCTTCAAATAAAGGAGAGCTGGCAGCCAATCCGCTATCTAAGGGACCCTTTCCTGCCATTACATGTGTGGTCAAAATGTTACATGGTAAAGTAGAAAACATTTTAATGTAGCCCTAATTTATTCTTGTAAAGACCTTAATAAAAAACATTATTTTTAGGTCGAATGCCCATACTGCACACTCCAAACATCTATTGCTAATCTTACCCTATCCTAATCCCAAACACATCATTACCACCAACTTTTACTCTAGCCCCCATGAAAATCTAAATGGGATCTCTAATACTGGCTCTCTACCTGTTGATAAAATGATCTTCATTGATAATCTTCAACCTAACTAAATCCCAAAGCCTATCCTCTGTCCTTGGTTCTAATCCTCAACCTAGCCTATCACAACCCCTAATCTCTATCCCCACTGCTATTGCTGAATCTAACCCTAGCCCAATCTTCAATGCTGGTTCCCCTCATATCTTGAACCATAACCTCTATACTCATTGCTAATCCTCCGTATAACAATTTCTTGTCTGTAACCTGTCTTTATTGCTAACCCTCAACCTATCCCTATCATGATAGCAAATCTCTATTCTCATTGGTAATTCTTAACCATATCCTGTCCTGATCCCTTACCTCTGACACCACTACTCATCCTCAACCTAACATGATACCTTCTCTGACTTCTACCTCCATTGCTCGTCCTACATTTAACCCTACCCAGATTCAAAACCTCTGACTTCTTTGATAATCCTCACCATAACCTAAACCTAATCCCTGACCTCTATCCTATTTGCAAATTCTCAATTTAACAAAATCTCAAAACCTAACTGTTCCCTTTATCCTCATTGCTAATTCCAATCCTAACTGTATCCCAACCCTAAACCTCTATCTGCACTGCTAATCCTCAACCTAAATCTATCCTAATCACTAATCCATAGCCTCAATGCTAATTCTAAACCTAACATTAACCATAACTTCTTTAACATTGCTAATTCCTATCTTAGCCATAATGCTAACTCTGTCCCAAGCTTTAATATTAATTGCCACTCGTCAACCTATTCTTCTATTCCCCATCGCTACTTCACACTAACTGCAAAACTAACCCTACCTTCTATCACCACTACTAATCCTCAGTTCTCAGTAACTTTTTTTTCCAGTCACTTGGATAACAATAAACCTAACCTCTTTTCATTATGGATTCTCCCCTAACACCGATCCTAACATCTGTCTCCATTACTAATCCTGTACAGTAACCCTAACCTCTAACTCTACTCTCCTCAACCCTAACGCTAACCTGAGCCACTATACCCTTTGCTAATTCAATTCCTGGCCCTGTGTTCTTTCTGCTGCTAATCTTCACCCTAGTCCTGACTGTCTTTGTTATGCTTGTGAGTACTGTGTGCCCATTAGCCACAGTCCAGAACATTCTGTAAACACAAAGCTAAGATGTGCACCACCATGAGTCCTAGGTGGGCCTTTTTTCTTATCCTTTATTTACCATAAAATTTTCTTATATTTCGGGAGGGCATATTTTCACTCTTTGGTGCTCTCTCATTGGAGCATTTACTGCAGCCAGACCAGAGCCTATAACAGTACACATGCCAGGCTGCAGCTAGGACAACCCTACACCCCCAATCTCTATAGTGCTCGGCCTGCTCTGTAGGCCACCAAACTATTTAGAGTGTCGAATGCAGAGATCTAAGTACGCCTCAGGCTCTTGACTGTTTTCCATCTGTCTGGAGCCATAAATGGTCTGCAATTGAGTTTTCCAAATGTAGTGTTAGTGCGTCTTACCTTATTTGGTATCTTATCTTTAATTTATAAGGGGACGCGTTAGAGGTTTGATGGACCTTTTGACTGCGCTTAGATTAATTCCCACCATAAATCCCAAATGCAACTCAATTGATCCACAATATCAATGAACAATCTTAATGCCTTTTGGAGTCAGTAATCTTCATGCACCATGACCCATTTGGCCATGAATAACCACACCCTTTGGTAAAAGTTAGAAAGTTTATTTCCTTATATTAACAATGCTAATATCACGTAGATTAGTCTCAAAACCAACTGGGACACATACATGAGCAACACTGGTTGACCAAATCTTCTGAAGAATCTCAATTTCACTAACGCATTAATCACTAAACATTCACGAGTTACAATACAAATCAATAGGAAGAATAATTGTGCAATATAAAATTACATACATTTAGGTTCAGCAAATGAGCAACATCAACCATTTATTAACAGCAACCAGTTAACATATCAGGATTTCCCTTACTTACCATCCGATTAGAATAGCATGCTTGGGCTTTATGCAAAACTATTTTTGTCAACATGAATTTGGAAAAACATCTGACTATGGCTCTATCAAAATAGCGGTTGATACCTAGAAACAAAAGACAATTTACATCAAATACAATAGCATTTTGGTATACCTCTCTTCATATGGAACTGCAAACTGCGATTATCTTTGTCGGTTGGACATCAGTTCAATCAGCAACGGGCCACTGAAAGCGTATGTTTCAGAACAGGGGACTCTAAGCGATCTGAACCACTAGGAAAGCAATGTCTAAGGGATCAGGATTCAGCATCAGAAATTTAAACAATGAAGTTAAAGGTAGAAACGAATCATCGGAAACTGTTCAGCTCCTCAGACAGAATAGAATGAGCGCAAAAATTAGAATGATCGCTTCTCCTCTGTGCAATCGGGCTAAGTTAAAATCATCTAAAGAACTTCCCACGTTGCCATTGGTCAAGGAATTGTGCGTTAACAATTAGTCCAGGAGGGACTTATTTCTAAATCTAAGGCATAACTAAACTGTCTTTCACATAGCGATGATTGGCTCCTCCTCTCCTGTTCCCACCGTCAGACTCGACAGGTCACATTTTTCTATCCATCCGTACTCCAGTCAGTGCTTCCATTGTTAGCTCGTGGGAACGTCGCTGTCTCACGCACTAAACTATACATTGTTTCAATAACTAGTACAAGACATTCTAGCAAGCAGTTCTCATGAGAAAGTTAAAGACATCTGCTAAAGTTTGGTCCACTCAGTGAAAAACAATACATGTATTAATTTCTTAAGGAGTACATTTCTCACGACATTATTTGAACAGTGCAGCTTAACATGAGGCTGTGCAAACTAGGCCTAAACCTCGCTAACTTAAGGCCTGTAATTAATAAAACAAATACATATTGCAAATTCATTGATATGTCACACTGCTACATTTTCTTAGTGTAAGCACTTCAATTAATATTAATAAGCATTTATTATTGACACTTCGTGATTAATGACGGCTACTCAAGTGGACACATTTTCCAAGTTGCACATTATTTTCTATGTTTAATCAAATGCTATCCAGACTCATAATTCAAAGTAAATTAATATTTATTAGTAAAATTCGGCAATCACAGTTCCTCCTCTGATGATTAAATATGTCATTACACTTGCATCTTCCCACACAAACTTTTTGCTCCTCTAAAATGTGTCCTCTTTATAACTTTTAATTCTTATTTCCCCTTTTGAATTTTCCCTTACCATTTTCTCCATTTTAATGTATTCCCTCCTCTGATCTTTTTTTAAATTTCTTTATTTTAATCACATGATACAATTTACATATTCCCCATGCTACAATTAGGCAAATCACTATAATCAATAACACCTGTATTACTTTCTATATTATCCCTTTCCCTAGGTTGCCAAGCCAATATCGTACGGAAGCAAACTCTTTGCCAAGATTTTCCCAAACTCCTGGTTCTCTCAGCTCCTTCAAATCAGCACTATCATTAGGTCAAATTGTTAATAAGGCTCCTATTTTCATTACTATTGTTAGGTATATATGAGCAACAATGTTGCGGATTCAGCATTTTACAAACTCTGCCCTCCTTTGCTAAAAGGATGTCTAACTCAAGGCGGTTCTGAAGAGTCATAGATCTTACCGCAGCTATTTCTGTAACCGTTAGGATCATGGCTCCTGAAATATTTGTCAGCATATTATCCACAATAGTAGACAACTTTCGAATTTTCAACGAATTCAGAATAACTCCAACTGAAGGAATTATTGCTCCAAATATGTCTCCAACTATGCCAGAATATGATTCTCGTTTTTGTCTAACCTGATGTAATTCAGTTATTTTAGATATCTTACTCAGGTTCTCAAACTGATTAAACTTTGGTAAAACTATCTCCAAGTAACATGTGCCATACCATCCTCTTGGAAGACGGTAAAACGCATTTGGTCCACAGATGTAATAAACTCCTGGAATAGCTGGGTCTTGTCTATTTAACACGAACATCCATTTACTCTGATACAAAAACACGTCTACATTCACTCGTTCCCACAAAACAATGTATCAGTTCTAGATTTAGGTCTACATACACAAAACTTTCCTACGTTCTAACCTCCCTTGTGTCTTTATGTCACTAAATGCATGATCATTTCTAAATGTCCTTTTCTCTAAGCCTTTCTCTAGTTTCTCCTTTAATGCCTTTCTTCTATCATCTGTCTGATCTAAAAAGCCATTTTCTATGAGTGTAAGCAGGCAGGTAAGATTATTTCTATGCGCCTAAGCTGTGCCAAACGTCAATGTAGGTTCAAAGAATCCTCTCACTAACTCTATAGTGTTTTCCTTAGCTACTCTACTTAGATACTTAATTATAGGGACAAACTAAAACACCACATTATGGCTCGAGTAGATGTACTGGATATACTCCTGGTTACAGAATCTTGTTAGTAAAAGGCTACAACGTATGCCATAAGAAAGGGGGCAAACTATGGTAAGTAACTCCTTCTTCCAACGATGAAGGAATCTGCGTGCAGACATAACAATCTCTTGCATCCATCGTATCAACATACTCACACAATAAGCAATAGAAAACATTAGAAGACAGTTCTCCTTGAGTACTATCTACGTGAAAATATTTCTCATCTGTCCTAAACCTCTCTACTTCTGTGAGTGCAGTAGTTCTATGTAGAGCAGAGGCACGGTTGGCCACATTCTTATCAAGAAGAGTCATGCTCACAATCAACATCTGACTAGACTCTCCTGCTACCTCAGTCGAGGTTGGTTCACTGTCACTCTCCTGTAGTCCTTCCTCTTCGCCTCTTAAAGGAGTGTTTGAACCGCTCTCAGTTTGCTCAGATTCAGTCTCTGTTTCTCCTTCTCCCCTCTCCAATTCTGAAGTTAGTCTGGATGTTGTTGGTACTCTCAACAACTCTTCTTCATTGTCCAATGGACACAGTACCTTCTGAGTATGGCTGGCATGGATCCAGTTCGGAACTCCAGTGCACTTCACAGCTGTAGTAGTAGTTAGTACTACTTGGTAAGGACCTTTCCACCGAGGCTCCAAACATGTCTTCCTTATGTGCTTCCTGATTACAACCCAATCTCCCACTCTCAGGTTGTGGCTTTGATTATGAGACGACTGCAGTGTGGTGGCTTTCTCCTGATGAGAGAAAAAGTGAACCACATCAGCCAGAATTTTGCAGTAGTCCAACACCATATCATCTGTCATGTTCACAAGAGCATTGGCAGGAACCGCTGGCAACCTCATTGCTCTGCCCATGAGGATTTCATGCGGCGACAATCCTGTTTTCCTGTTGGGTGTGTTTCTCCTAGTCATCACGACTAATGCCAGTGCGTTCGGCCATTTCAGATTTGAGGATGCACACATTTTCGCAATTCTCGATTTCAAGGTACCATTCATCTGCTCCACAAGTCCTACAACTTCAGGGCGGTAACTACAATGCAACTTCTGCTCAATGTTTAAAGCTTACCTACTTTATTGTTGAAGTGACTTCCTCTATCTGATTCTAAAGAGACCAGAAACCCAAAACGTGGTATCAGTTCCCTAAGCAGTAACTTTGCTACTGTGATGCTGTCATTTCTTCATGTAGGGTTGGCTTCAATCCAATGACTAAAGATGCAAACAATCACCAACACGTATCTGAATCCTCCACACACAGGCATTTCAATGAAATCCATCTGCATTCTGCTAAATGGACCTCCCACTCTTCCAATGTGGCTCAAATTAACCACAGTCCCTTTACCCACGTTCGCCTGTTGACAGATAACGCAACAATAGAAAACTACTTCGGCAACCTGTCTAAATTTCGGATTGAACCAGAACTGCTTGAACGTTCGAATCATGGCATCCCTCCCAACATGTGCTTGACCATGATAATATCTAGCTATCTGAGTCAACAAGCTTTTGGTCAGAACCACTTGTCCCTCCCCAGACACCCAGACATCTTCTTTACGTTGAACACATTTTAACTTTACCCAATTCCTTTTCTCACCTTTGTCAACATTATCCTGCAACGCTTTCAATTCTTCCAAGGTATCTATAACATGCAATGCATACCTTGGGCACATTTCTTCTTCAGGAAACAATTACCACTAATCTTTGAATGATATACAGTTCTATGCGCAAAACCTTGTGACTTTATCCGCATATCCATTTCCCATTGACACAAAATCCTGTGATTTCAGGTGTGCACTGCATTTCACCACAGCAATCTTTTCAGGCATTTGAATAGCTTGTAACAACTCCTGAAATCTCTCACCATTTTACACTGGTGAACCAGAAGAGGTCAGGAAACCTTTCTGTGACCACAGCTGACCAAAGTTGTGGCCTTTTCCAAATCCATAATGACTGTCAGTATAAACGGTAACCTTAAGCTGTGCAGAAACATGGCATGCTCTAGTAAGAGCTACCAGTTCCGCCACCTGCGCAGAATACACTTCTCAAAGCCAATACCAGAAATTGTGCACACAGCATACCCTGCTCTCAGTGTTCCATTGTTATCTCTTAAACAGGAACCATCAACAAAAAAAATTTGGTCATTTTCTTCCGATTGAGTATCTCGAATGTCCGGTCTCAGTTGTATGCACAAATCAGTAAGTTTTAGACAGTCATGTTCAACTTCTTTCAATTTGTCAATTTCAATATTCTCTTTTGGGAGTAAGGTTGCTGGGTTAAGCACTGCACACCTTTTGAGTGACACATTTGGGGACCCCAGGATAACCATTTCGAAAAGCGTCAGCCCAGCATTTGTAAGATGCTGAGTCTTGGTTCTGGTGAGTAAAACTTTAATAGCGTGAGGGACCATGACAGTTAAAGGATGTCCCTGCGACAGGTAGGTAATATGTAGACTACGCTTCTAGTGATGTACGAGTTTAATTGTTTCTTTAGAACAGTGGTCAAGTATTCCATAAGTCTATTGTGAAGAAAGTCCTTCATGTAATATTTGTAAGTCTCTAATCCTCTTCTTGTAGACCTTTCTCCTTTATTCATGTTTTTTTTAATGTTTCTGTTCTTCTTAGGTAAGTTGTTGTGACTCCCGGTAGACCTCCCGCGAAGGCACAGAGAGAGAAAGGAGAAAAACAAAAATGATAAAACCCTCAGCACAGGTAAGTGAATGGTTTTGTTCGTTTAACATCTCTTCCTCTCTGCACTTGTTTTTCCACCTTCCTTGTGCGGTATTCATGTTTCACACCCTTTTTTTCTTTTTTTTTCTTTTCACCTCCCTTTTGTGATTGTAGTGAAGCTTGGTTTGTTTTGAGGCAGTAATTTTTAGTACGGGTTCCCGTTCCATACTTTGTAAAGTCCATTTCCTAGTGTTAGTTAGGGTTTTCTATTAGTTATAGTGCTCCCCAGAAGTGCTTTCCTTTACAGGGGCTTGTATCATTGTGTAAGGAAAAATATAATTAATACATCAAAACAATATCGCACACACCAACTCAATACTCCCAGCAACAAAAGCATTCAGCAATAGCCTTTACGACCTCCCCCCCCTTTTACACATTCCCTGCTCCTTCCCCGCCTTCTGACTTAAAGGTCCTAATGAACCTCATATGCGATCCTGCACCTGTGTGAGCCACGCTACTATGGGAGTGTGCCTGGTGTCTTTGCTCATGTCCTTTTCTCTCTCTGTTGGGTTTGTCTCCTTCGTCGCAGCAATCGGGAATCGATATTTGCTCCCGCCAAATACCTTCAGTTCTCCTCCTATGGATCGTCTTGGGGCTGCTGTCTCGCTAGCTTCCTTGTCCATAGCCATCACTCTCGGCTCCTCTCTCCGTCTTCCTCCACCTCTCCCTGTTCGTTCCTTCTTCCTCTTTTCTCTTCGGGACACCCGCGTCTCTCCTGACGTCATCGCACCCTTGCCGGCATTGTGGGAGTATGATCTTGGTCGTACCTCCGGGGCACTTCCAGGCCATCCCCGGCAATCTCGGCTTGTGTACCCTGTCACAGTCCAATCACAATGCTCTCACTCTGAGTGAGGCTCAGTCCAACTGCAGCAACCATGTACAGACAACCTGGTAAGGCTGCTGCAACTGAGTCCAAAGTAGCTGACAAATATGCTATTGAGCGGTCTACACCACCATGGACTTGAGTCAAAACAGACAAAGAACACAACACGAAGGGTTTTGTGTAGTCAGGCATTCCCAAAGCCGGGGCGTTCCACATACTTTCTCTCAACTCAGTAAAGGCTTTCATACAGGCTTGATCTAACCTTAGAGGATCAGTAACATCTTTGTGAGTCACCTTCTGTAGGGGCTTTGACATGACTGAAAAGTTGGGAATGCATAGGTGACAGTAGCTCACCATTCCTAAAAACATCCTAACATCTCTCTGTGTTGCTGGAGGATTCATTTGCAATATGGCTATGACCCTTTCCCTGGATATTTTCCTAATTCCCTTCTCAATCAGTTGTCCCAAATATTTCACTTTGTTCTGACAATACTGTAATTTCGCTGGGGACACTTTATGCCTCTTCTTCCCTAAATGATTCAGCAAGGCAATAGTATCAAAAAATCATCAATGTACTGAACCAATGTCGATTGAAAAGGCATTTCCAACAATTCCAGGTTCTTTTTCTGGATCTGATTGACTCTGAAAACCCTTGAGGAATTCCACACCAACAATAGACTCAATCCAAAAATTGAAACAGAAAAGAAATTGACTATCATCGTGAAGAGGTACAGAAAAGAATGCTTGCGATAAGCCCACTACGGTGAACCATTCTGCAGTGCATGGAATCTGAAACAAAATCACTGCTGGATATGGCACTACCGGACAACACTTAATCACAATGTAATTTACTTTCCTCAAATCCTTAACAATTCGAAATTTCCCATAAGGCTTTCGCAATCCCATTATAGATGAATTACATGGACTGCACAACACTTCTTTCAAAACACCTTGGTTTACAAATTCTGCAATTATGGGTGCAATCCCTTCAATCGTCTCTTTTATCATGTGGTACTGAGGAATCTGAGGAAAAATCACATTTGGCTTGACTAGGACCTTAACTGGCTCAACTCCTTTTATTAGACCAATGACCTCTCCTGTAAAATCCCACACTTTTGTCTTGACTGTTCCCTGTAAGTCAAATGGAAGATCTCTCACTGTAAAAACTGGAAAGAAGATAATCAAAGGGTACTCCTCATTCGCTGTGTCACAATTGGTTTCTGTGGGAAATTCATCTTCATCATCACTGTTTGTCTGGATGGCAATTCCATCATTTGAGCATGTAATTGAACATCTCATTTTGCACAAGTCCCTTCTTAGTAAGGATACCAGACTCCAGTCACAAACGATGAATTTGTGTAATCCTTTAAAGTTGTCAATTTTAACCTGAGCTGGTTCTGTAATTGGGTTTGTCAAATAGTGATTTGCAACTCCTACAATCTGGACTGTTTTCTCTGAAAGGGGCAGGTTTGGAACATCTGCAGTTCTCACTGTAGAGTGTGTAGCTCCTGTGTCAACTAAAAATGAGACTTTGTGACCCATTACTTTTCCCTTCATGTATGGACCTTTCTGATCTACTTCTAATCAAGCTGCTAACACGCATTCTTCTTCATCCAAACATTTACTCACCCAATCATTGTTTATTCCATCCTCACTGTGTAATGGGAATTGGTGAACTGTGTTATTACTCTGATGAAACCTTTGACCTATGACCTGCTGAGGAAGCATCACCTGCTGCTGCTCCATTGTGGCTTGAGGAATTTTAATTTGCTGTCTAGGTATCATTTGAACTTGCAATTGCACTTGCTGTGACTGGGGCATCTGCAAATGTGGCAGTTGCATCTGTTGCTTAGGCTAAAAACTGTGCATCTGATTCACATTGCCTTAAAAATGTGAATTATGACCTCTCATTCTCGGTCCTCTTATATTTGGAAAAGGATTGATTTTGCTTGTTTGCTGTACAACACCTTCTTATAATAACATCAGAGTCTCCCGCTTCCAATGTCCGATGCCTCCACAAGCATGACATGGCAACAATCTCTTCATCCCTCGCACATCACTCTGAACAACCACAGTATTCAAATCAGGACTACGATTCACATTTCTGATTCCACGACGACCTCTACCTCTTGCTCGATTCTGAAACAACATTTTTCCCTGCTGTTGCGGAAAACTTCCCTGCATTCCTGTCTGTGCCGCTTTAATCTGCATCACCATTGCCTTCTCTTTCATCTTTCTCTGTTTCAATTCAATCTCATCACTACAGTACTTTGCATACTGCAATAGTTCATCAATTGGCTTCGCAAGTAGCGCAACTCGTCTTCTCTGAATGTGTCAATTCTGTCTAACCCCATCGTTCCCTCAATGAGGTCTTCTGCCTCTAGCCTAAGTCTGGTCAAATTTAGGGCACTTCCTCTGCTGGAACCTCCTTGAGTGCTACTCAACTTCTCTAGCCATTCAGTTAACTGCTGAGCTGTCAAACCTTGTAATGAAACGTTGTTGTGACTGACACCCGGCACTTGCTGTAATGTTAGGTTTGGGGTCTCTGGTGTCACCATGCTTGAATTTGGACCTACGTATGATCTCACCTAATTATTTGGAGGAGTCTTGAAAAGGCTTAAGTCAATTAACAGACCCGTTCTATCAAATGTTGGTCTCATCTGAGCTATCATTCTCGTGCGTACGTTATATATCTCCTTTTCTATACTCGGGTTCAGGGTTTTCTGCTTACTGTTCCCGTTATTTCCCTGGGCAAACAACCGTATGAATGGACCTATGATACCTGGTAGGGACACTGCATCTGGACTTGGTCGGGCATTTGGGTCTCATGGGTACACTGTTCCTGTATTCTGACTTGTCAGTGTAGACATTTCTGTCTGTGATCCTGTTATGTGGGTGTATGTCAGGATCGTCTGCGTCTGTATAAGGGACATCAAGTTTGGGGTTGACTCTATCTGGACCAATGTTGGTTTCTGGTAAACTTGTCCTGTCGGCACTACTAGGTTTGTTATGCTATCTATGTTATGCTATCTATGAGGGGTACATCTGGGTAAATTCTGGGAATATCCATGGGCATGGGCCTTTGAATCACTGAAGTATTGGGCCCACTATGGCTAACCTGTGTCTGGGTCGATTCAATTGATATCGGGGCTGTGGGGTCTATACTGGTGCTTGAGCTTCTCTCATGAGTTGCATATGGTGGTGGGCGATTTCTCAGTAGATGTAAAATAAACTTATCATTGTCGGACTCTTCATCGTGTGTTAAGGACTTCCTACTCTCTGTGGATTTCTGCTCTCTGTCACCTGAAGAGTAAGAATCCCTCTTCTTAGTACTCTTTTAGCCTCATTCCTTTTCTCCTGCGTGATTGCAGGAAACAACTTAATTCCCTGTAAAGTCTCAGTTCTCTGAAATTTCTGGTCACTGTCCCATCTAGCCTCTGCTAGTGTGTTCTCAGCTTTTCTCATTCTTCTCTCAAATTTCAGCTGTTGTTGCTGTCTAGCTACTAGTTCCCATATTGCTAAGGCCTCAAACTGTGCTGGTCTCGGAAGAGGTTTCAGATCATACAATACTCTCCTCAGATTCTCTAAAATCCTCAAATTAAATGCCCCATGGGCAGGAAATGCTAAGCTCCCATCTTTATCTGTCTCTTTGCACCATTGTTTCAACCAAAGACATGGCGCAGCACCTTGCTCTTCAAATACAATATAGGTGGGTGTACCTTCCGGCAGTGTAATCTCTCCTATTCTAGTAGGTATGAACATATCTCCCCTTAGGGCACTCTTTAATGCTTTGAAAAATGTAATCTTCGACAATTTACGCTACTTTCAATCAAATCAGGAAGTGACTTTCAATCCCAAAATCTTTTTCGCCAACCTTCTCAACCAATTACGCTTCACGGGTGACCACCAATCAGTTTTCGACCCTTCTGACTCACCGACCTGTCCCAGCGCTGCTCCAATGACGTCACACTCACACGTACAGTGGCTGACAAAGTCTTTCGGCTTGCCCTCCTCAGCTCAAATTCACACAAAAAGAATGCAAAATATTGAGAGCACTAAGTAAAATCAAAACCCAATTTGTCTGTTTACTACAGGTAGGGTAAAACAATCGCTTCAGAAACCTTACTGATTTTTCACTAGCGGCCTTTCGCTCTAACAGCTACTCTTTCTATCTCAGTTAAAATAGTGGTCATAGGGTCTGTCCTGGTGCAATTTGGACTCGTCAAATATCAGTCGAAAAGACCTTTCACTTACTTTAGCATGCACTGTTGAGTTTGTCAACCACGCCCAATTGACCTATTAAACAGACAAATTACAACAATAAACCAAGTGTCTCATACACTTATTCAATACTCCGGAGCCTTAGACCACGCAGGGTCCGTATAACAACAACCATGTGGTCAATTTTTTAGCACAAAGCACCACACACGTGAAGTTCAATGACTTCCCTACTCTCACACTTTGGAGTATGCAAACTTCTTCAACAACTTCATTTAGATTATGCAAACTCCCTAATTCCTCACAAACAACATAATTCACCAGTGATTTGCTTATGCTGTGCAAGCACAAAACCTATTTCATTCACACTGTCGAATGCTGAGAACATCCTCAAACAAACATTGGCAAGCTCCAAGATTCTGGGAAAGTCATTGTAAGTTCTTAGGCCAACATCCTCTCTCCCATTTGTATAATCAAATCTGAAAATGTTAACCTTTACTAGTTGCTCTTACCAAATCTGCGGCTTATTTTAATCTCTTAAGGGGACTACCCATCCAACTCTCTTACCATTTCCAAAAGGAAAAAGGACCTTACGCTGAACTCTTAAGGAAACAAACTGTCCTACCCTGCTATTATTTCTGGAGAACCAAAGACGTAACCTTTCTTTTATGATGGCCTCTTACTGAGACGTCACCATGTGGAAAACTCTCCTACTCTGCTGCCATTTCTGAAAAGCAAAAAGGATCTGATGGGCTCCTAAGGAGAATGACTTTGCACCAGGCCTTATGATGAGCTCTTAAGGAGACTAACCATCCGCTGCTACCATTTCTGTTAGCACGTCTGACCTTATTTGGTTACTTATTTTTAATTTATAAGGGGACGCGTTAAAGGTTCGATTGACCTGTTGACAGCGCTTAGAGTGATTCCCACCATAAATCCCAAATGCAACTCAAATTATCCACAGTATCCGTCAACAATATTAACCCCCAGGGTGCCTGGGGTGAGATGGTCTCGTCCAGGCACACGGTTCCCGTGTGCCTGGGACGAGATCAGCTCGTCCTGCACCCGGCCCTAGCGCTCCCCCCGTGGGCCTCCCTCCCACACCCCCCAGTCGGGATGGAAGGGGAATCGCTTCCCCTTCCACCCCCAACCCCCCCAGTGACCTCTGATGACGTCAGCACGCAAATCACACGCTGACTTCCAGCGCGATCCCAGAAGAGAAATGCTTTTGCACTTCTCTTCCGACCGGGAGGTGGGGCGGGAGAGACAAGAAAGGAAAGGAAAGACCTTTCTTTCTTTCTTGTCTCTCACAGCATTTCTGCTGCCCGATTGCGATGCAATCGCAGGGGGGGCAGAAACCACTAGACACCAGGGATTATTTATTTTTTATCATATTGCGCATAAGAGAAGCGGCCCCTTGGGGGGCAAATTATTTTTAGGCCATTTCTGCCCCCCTTGGAGGCAGAAAACCACTAGACACCAGGGATCTTTTTTTTTTGTTTATTTTTTATTTTTTTATGTGTGGGGAGCGACCCCCTAGGCAAGGGTCGCTCCCGAGGGGCCAAATTATTTTTGGGCTATTTCTGCCACCCCGGGGGCAGAAACCACTAGACACCAGGGATTATTTCTTTTTATCATACTTCTGCATAAAAAGAGCGGCCCCTTGGGCAAGGGCCGCTCCCCAGGGGGCCAAATTATTTTTAGGCCGTTTCTGCACCCCAGGGGCAGATCGGCTTAATATAATTAGGCCGATCTGCCTCCGGGGGGCAGAAATCCACTAGACACCAGTAATAATATATATATTTTTTTATGTGTGGGGAGCGACCCCTTAGGCAAGGGTCGCTCTCAGGTGGGCAAATTCATTTTAGGCCATTTCTGCCTCCCCTGGGGGCAGATCCGCCGAATATAATTAGGCCAATCTGCCCCCAGGGTGGGCAGAAACCACTAGACACCAGGGATTATTTTTTTTTTAATCATATTGCGCATAAGGGAGGCGGCCCCTTGGGCAAGGGCCGCTCCCCAGGGGCCCAAATTATTTTTGGGCCATTTCTGCCCCCCTGGGGGCAAATCGGCTTAATATAATTAGGCCGATCTGCCCCGGGGGGGGGGGGGGGGGGGGAAATCCACTAGACACCAGGGATAAAAAAAAAAAAATCATTTTTTTTTTTTATGTGTGGGGATCAGGTGGCCAAATTCATTTAAGTCCATTTCTACCTCCTCTGGGGGCAGATCGGCCTAATAGAATTAGGCTGATCTGCCCCTGGGGGGGGGCAAAAACCACTAGACACCAGGGATTTTTTTTATCATACTTGCGCATAAGGGGAGTGGCCCCTTGGGCAAGGGCCGCTCCCCAGGGGGCCAAATTATTTTTAGGCCATTTCTGCTCCCCCTGGGGGAATATAATTAGGCTGATCTGTCCCCAGGGGGATAGAAAACCGCTAGACACCAGGGATAATTCTTTTATTTTTTTATATGTGGGGAGCGATCCCTTAGGCAAGGGTCGCTCCCCAGGGGGGCAAAGATTTTTAGGCCTCTTCTGCCCCCCCTGGGGGCAGAAACTACAAGACACCAGGGAATTTGTATTTTTTTTTATACTAATGCATAAGGGGAGCGGCCCCTTTGGCAAGGGCCCCTTCCCGGGGGGGGGGCAAAATATTTTTAGGCCTTTTCTGCCCCCCCGGAGCTAGATCAGCCTAATATAATTAGGCGAATCTGCCCCCGGGGGGCAGAAACCTCTAGACACCAGAGATATATATAGTTTTTTATTTACTTTATGTTTTTATGTCTGTGGAGTGACCCCTTAGACAAGTTTCGCTCCCCTGGGGGGAAAATTGTATTTAGGCCGTTTCTGCCTCCCTTGGGGGCAGAACGGCCTATTTTTGTAAGGCCAATCTGCCCCCAAGGGGGGGCAGAAATCTCTAGACACTATGGATTGGTGTGTGTGTATGTGTGTGTTTTGGAAGGCCCATCTGCCCCCAAGGTGGGTAGAAAACCCACCAGAGACAGGGGAAGATTTTTTTTTCAAAAGAAGAGGTTGGGGGTAAGGTCATCACCCAATCCCAAATAAATGGGACCAAAGTTGTTCTGCCCACCAGTGGGCAGATTGGGCAATTACCCCCGATCCACACCCCGGGGGGGGGGCAGAAAGTCTACTAGAAGCCAGGGAATAAAATAAATACAAAAATAGTGGGGTGGTGGCTACCAACCAGTATGGGCCTGGTTATGCCCCCACCCCAACTGAAGGGGGTAACAGTCTTTCAGCTCTCCCCTGCACACTAAAACATCTTATCCCATGGCAAGCAAGAGGACATTTGATTATTTTGGGTTTTGGTTTTACATTAGGGCCATGAGAGCTTGGTAACTCTCAAAATTGTCCCACTTGGAATGGTGAGGGCTGCACTTTTTTTTACTTTGGGACGCTGCCATGTAGAAAACTCCACAAGACCTAGACACATCTGAAAACTAAACATCTGGTTGATTCCAGGGTGGTGTGCTTCACATGCACCCTGTACCATTTCCTTACCCACAATGCCCAGCAAACCTCCAACTTTGCTGGAAATCACACATTTTCCCCACATTTTTGTGATGGGACCTTCCGGAATCTGCAGGAATCCACAAAATTCCTATCACTCAACACTGTCTCATCTATGGCGATAAAAATTCTGCTGCACTTGTCAGCCTAAAAATGTTTTTTTTCAAACTGCCCTTTTGGACCTGCTTTGGTTTCCCCTCAATTTCGACATGTTTTTGGCTCTTCCCTGTCACAGGCACTTGGCCCACCTACACAGATGAGGTATCATTTTTACTGGGAGACTGGGGGGAAAGTTGGGTGGTAGGAAATGTGTCCCGGTGCGGTGATCCCACACAGAAAGGTGGGACAAATGTGATTTTTTAGCTAAATTTGAGGTTTGCTGAGGATTCTGGGAAAGAAAACATTGGGGGATCCACGCAAGTCACACCTCCCTGGAATCCCTCAGGTGTCTAGTTTTCAGAAATGTCTGGGTTTGGTAGGTTTCCCTAGATGGCTGCTGAGCCCAGGACCAAAAACACAGGTGCCCCCGCAAAAACAGGTAGTTTTGTATTTGATCATTTTGATGCGTCCAGATAGTGTTTTGGGGCATTTCCTGTCGCGAGCACGAGGCCTACCCACACAAGTGAGGTACCATTTTTATCAGAAGACTTGGGGGAATGCTGGGTGAAAGGATATTTGTGGCTCCTCTCAGATTCCAGAACTTTCTGTCACCAAAATGAGAGGAAAAAGTGTTTTTTAGCCAAATGTTGAGGTTTGCATAGGATTCTGGGTAACAGAGCCTGGTGGGAGCCCCACAAGTCAACCCATCGTGGATTCCTCTAGGTGCCTAGTTTCAAACATGCACAGGTTTGGTAGGTTTCCCTAAGTGCCGGCTGAGCTGGAGGCCAAAATCCACAGGTAGTCACTTTCGAAAAATACCTCTGTTTTCTTTGGGAAAATGTGATGTGTCCATGTTGTGTTTTGGGGCATTTCCTGTCGCGGGCACTAGGCCTACCCACACAAGTGAGGTACCATTTTTATCGGGAGTCTTGGGGAAACGCTTAGTCGAAGGAAATGTGTGGCTCCTCTCAGATTCCAGAACTTTCTGTCACTGAAATGTGAGCAAAAGGTGTTGCGGTGCGGGACGGTGCTTCGTGCTCCTCACGAGCGGGGTCCACAGGCCACAGTGCAGGCAGTGGCACCGGTGTCAGCAGGTGCGACGTCGTCGGGGATGCCCATGCTGCGGTGTGAGCGGGTGACACCGCAGTGTGGGGCCCACAGGTCGCGGTGCGAGCAGCGGCTCGGTGAAGTAATCCGATGACAGTGTCAGTGAGACAAGGGTCGCGGTGCGAAGTGGGGCAAAGCGACTCTGTGCGGCGTTGGCAGCTCACGGTGCAGGCCAGCGGCGTCGTTGGCGGCGTCGCAATAGTTTCTCCTCTTGAGCAGCACAAAACACACAGTTCCCAGTGCTGCAGGTCGAGGAAACTAAAGTCTTTGGTGTCCCTGAGACTTCCAACAGGAGGAAAGCTCTACTCCAAGCCCTTGGAGAACTTTCTCAAGCAGGACACACAGCAAAGTTCACCCTTTGCACTCCTTTGAGGCAGAAGCAACAACCGCAGGCCAGTCCAGCAAAGCAACACAGCAAAGGGACAGTACTCTTCCTTCGGCTCTTCAGCTCTTCTCCTGGGCAGAGGTTCCTCTTGATTCCAGAAAGATTCTAAAAGTCTGGGGTTTTGGGTCTTCTTTTTATACCCTGTTCTGCCTTTGAAGTTGGCAAACTTCAAAGCTAAGTCTCAAGTGTTTGCAAGATCCCTTCTTGTCCAGGCCAGGCCCCAGACGCCCTTCCAGGGGGTCGGAGACTGCATTGTGTGAGGGCAGGCACAGTCCTTTCAGGTGTGAACGACCACTCCTCCATTCCCCTCCAGCACAGATGGCTAATCAAGATATGCAGGCTACACCCCAGCCCCTTTTGTGTCACTGTCTAGAGGAGAGGTGTGAACAGCCCAACTGTCAAACTGACTTAGACGGGGAATCCACAAACAGGCAGAGTCACAGAATGGTATAAGCAAGACAATGCCCACTTTCTAAAAGTGGTATTTTCAAACAGACAATTTAAAAACCAACTTCACTAAAAGATGTATTTTTAAATTGTGAGTTCAGAGACCCTAAACTCCAAATTTTTATCTACTCTCAAAGGGAATCTGAGCTTTAAGGATATTTAAAGGCAGCCCCCATATTAACCTATGAGAGAGATAGGCCTTGCACAGTGAAAACCGAATTTGGCAGTATTTCACTATTAGGACATATAAAACACACTAGTATATGTCCTCCCTTAAACATACACTGCACCCTACCCCAGGGGCTACCTAGGGCCTAACTTAGGGGTGCCTTACATGTAGTAAAAGGGAAGGTTTAGGCCTGCCAAGTGGGTACACTTGCCAAGTCGAAATGACAGTTTAAAACTGCACACACAGACACTTCAATGGCAGGTCTGAGTCATGTTTACAGGGCTACTAATGTGGGTGGCACAACCAGTGCTGCAGGCCCACTAGTAGCATTTGATTCACAGGGCCTGGGCACCTCTAGGGCACGTTACTAGGGACTTTTTAGTAAATCAAATATGGCAATTATGGATAAACCAATCCACAGTACAATTTATGTGGGGATAACTTGCACTTTAGCACTGATTAGCAGTGGTAAAGTGAGCAGAGACAGTAAACCAGCAAAAACAGACGTACACAAAAAGGAGGAAGAAGGCAAAAGGTTTGGGGATAACCCTGCCAAGAGGGCCATTTCCAACACAAAGGATTCTGGGTAACAGAACCTGGTCAGAGCCCCACAAGTCACCCTATCTTGGATTCCCCTAGGTGTCTAGTTTTAAAAAATGCACAGGTTTGGTAAGTTTACCCAAGTGTCGGCTGAGCTAGAGGCCAAAATCCACAGGTAGGCACTTTGCAAAAAACACCTCTGTTTTCTTTGGGAAAATGTGATATGTCCACGTTGTGTTTTGGGGCATTTCCTGTCGTGGGCACTAGGCCTACCCACACAAGTGAGGTATCATTTTTATCAGGAGACTTGGGGGAACTCTGGGTGGAAGGAAATGTGTGGCTCCTCTCAGATTCCAGAACTTTCTGTCACTGAAATGTGAGGAAAAGGTGTTTTTTTAGCCAAATTCTGAGGTTTGCAAAGGGTTCTGGGTAACAGAACCTGGTGAGAGCCCCACAAGTCACCCATCTTGGATTCCCCTAGGTGTCTACTTTTAAAAAATGTGCAGGTTTGGTAGGTTTCCCTAGGTGCCTGCTGAGCATAAGGCCAAAATCTACAGATAGGCACTTTGCAAAAAACACGTCAGATTTTAATGTAAAAATGTGATGAGTCCATGTTGCGTTTCCTGTCGCGAGCATTAGGCCTACCCACGCAAGTGAGGTACCTTTTTTATCAGGAGACTTGGGGGAACACAGAATAGCAAAACAAGTGTTATTGCCCCTTGTCTTTCTCCACATTTTTTCTTTCCAAATGTAAGATAGTGTGAAAAAAAGAGGTCTATTTGAGAAACGCCCTGTAATTCACATGCTAGTATGGGCACCACAGAATTCAGAGAGGTACAAATAACCACTACTTCTCAACACCTTATCTTGTGCCCATTTTGGAAATACCAAGGTTTTCTTGATACCTATTTTTCACTCTTTATATTTCAACAAATGAATTGCTGTATACCCGGTATAGAATGAAAACCCATTGCAAGGTGCAGCTCATTAATTGGCTCTGGGTGCCTAGGGGTCTTGATGAACCTACAAGCCCTATATATCGCCGCAGCCAGAAGAGTACAGAAGACGTAACGGTATATTGCTTTAAAAAATCTGACATCTCAGGAAAAAGTAACAGAGTAAAACATGGAGAAAAATGGCTGTGTTTTTCACCTCAATTTCAATATTTTTTTATTTCAGGTGTTATTTTCTGTAGGAAACCCTTGTAGGACCTACACAAATTACCCATTGCTGAATTCAGAATTTTGTCTACTTTTCAGAAATGTTTAGCTTTCTGGGATCCAGCATTGGTTTCACACCCATTTCTGTCACGAACTGGAAGGAGGCTTAAAGCACAAAAAATTGTAAAAATGGAGTATGTCCCAGTGAAATGCTAAAATTGTGTTAAAAAATTGGGTTTTCTGATTCAAGTCTGCCTATTCCTGAAAGCTGGGAAGATGGTGATTTTAGCACCGTAAACCCTTTGTTGATGCCATTTTTTAGGGGAAAAAACACAAGCCTTCTTCTGCAACCCTTTTTCCTGTTTTTTGTTGAAAAAACAAACTTTCTGCTGTATTTTGGCTAATTTCTTGGTCTCCTTCAGGGGAACCCTCAAACTCTGGGTACCTCTAGAATCACTAGAATGTTGGAAAAAGGATTCAAATTTGGTGTGGGTAGCTTATGTGGGAAAAAAGGTATGAGGGTCTAAGTGCGAACTGCCCCAAATGGCCAAAAAAAGGCCTGGCACCTGAGGGGGAAAAGGCCTGGCAGCGAAGGGGTTAATAACCTTTGGAGTCAGTAATCTTCATGCACGATGACCCATTTGACCATGAATAACCACACCCTTTGGTAAAAGTTAGAAAGTTTATTTCCCTATAATAACAATGCTAATATCACGCAGATTAGTCACAAAACCAACTGGTACACATATATGAGCAACACTGGTTGACCAAATCGTCTAAAGAATCTCAATTTCACTAATTCGTTTATCACTAAACATTCAAGACTTACATTACAATTCAATAGCAAGAACAAAAGTGCAACAGAAATAGCATACATCTATGTTCAGCAACTGACAACATCACATATTTATTAACATCCACCCGTTAACAAATCAGGATTTCCCGTATTGACCATCCGATTAGAATAGCATGCTTGGGCTTCATGCAAAACAATTTTTGTCAACATGAATTTGGAAAAAAAATCATCTGACTGGCTCTATCAAAATAGCAGTTGGTACCTAGAAACAAAAGACAATTTACATCAAATACAATAGCATTTTGTTATGCCTCTCCTCATATGGATCTGCAAGCTGCGATTATCTTCGTCAGTTGGACATCAGTTCAATCAGCATCTGCAACGGGCCATTGAAAGGGGATGGTTCAGAACCGGGGACTCTAAGCAATCCGAACCATTAGGAAAACAATGTCTAAGGGATCAGCATTCAGCATCAGAAATGTAAGCAATAAAGTTAAAGGTAGAAACAAATCATCAGGAACTGTTCAGCTCCTGAGACAGAATAGAATGAGCGCAAAAATGAGAATGATTGCTTCTCCTATGTGCAATCGGACTACGTTAAAATTCTCCAAAGAACTTCTCATGTTACCATTGGTCAAAGAATCGTACGTTTACAATTAAATCTAAATATATAACTAAATTGTCTTTCACAGGTCTATGATTGGCTCCTCCTCTCCTGTTCCCACCGTCAGGCTCGTCAGGTAACATGTTTGTATCCATCTGTACTCCAGTCAGTGCATCGGTTGTTAGCTCCTGGGAACATCGCTGTCTCACGCACTAAACTATAGATTGTTTCAATAACTAGTACAAGACATTCTAGCAAGCTGTTCTCATGAGAAAGTTAAAGACATCTGCTATCGTTTGGTCAATTCATTGAAAAACAGTACATGTATTAATTTCTTCAGGCATACATTTCTCACGGCATTATTTGAACAGTGCAGCTTAATATAAAACTGCAAACTAGGCCTGCAGTTAATAAAACAAATACATTTTGAAAATTCATTAATACATCACACTGCTCTATTTTCTTAGTGTAAGT
The DNA here is from genome assembly GCF_031143425.1 of Pleurodeles waltl. Taxonomy (NCBI): domain Eukaryota; kingdom Metazoa; phylum Chordata; class Amphibia; order Caudata; family Salamandridae; genus Pleurodeles; species Pleurodeles waltl. The sequence goes on from NC_090440.1 coordinate 874,127,560, forward strand.
ACTTCAATTAATATTAATAAGCATTTATTATTGACACTTCCTGATTAATGTTGGCCACTTAAAGGGGCACATTTTCCAAATCGAACATTATTTTCTATGTTTAATCTAATTTTATGCAGATTCATAATTCAAACTACATGAATATTTATTAGTCAAATTCAGCGTTCACGATAGCCCCCACTACATAAGGATCAAGAGGCAGTTACATTTGCGGACTGCACATATAAATTTACTAATTGTTTCATTATGAGTAATATTTGGTCAGATTCCTTTCCAGCTACACCAGCCTGCTAGCCACGTGCAGTTAGTGGTGCTTGTGCTTCTGACTTTAGTGAACTGGCCAACTGGCTACTCTGCGGAAGTCACGGTGCCAGACTGGCCACCAAACAGATGCCACTGGGGACATTTCCAGTTGTGTGATCAAGGTAACAACTTGCATACAGAGGAGACCAGTACCTGAAATAGGTGCATAGCCTGGGCTCACTGCACAAATGGGTGCAACCTTAACAGCCATTATATATTACTGATATACCATATAACAATGTGCTATTGTCTTCAGCATTGTAAGACCCGCAGACCCCATAGTGCTTCCCCTTGTGGGGCCCTTGACAGATAGGCCAGGATAAGTAGATACACTTACCCGTTAGCAGTGTTTTCAGCTTCTACTGCATGATGTGGATGTGTTCAGTGTGGTGGTATTCTCAATGTAAGAGTGCGCAAATGGTGGAGCATTTTGCTGCATTTCAAAGAGTCTAATAGTAACAATGAATTATCCTATCACTCCAATAGCTACATGCTTTGAGTGAAATTAATCGCTACTGGTATTGATGACAATGTTCTCATTTATCTAGGAACCGACCAGGCGAACAAACATCTGCCACTGGTTTGCTTTAAGATTTTTTTAAATATCTTCCCACAAACATGCTTCTTGGGTACCACTGCACACATACATTAATTAAGAGAGCTAGTGGCCCCACAGACATCAGCCTGGGGACCTCAGTCCTGAAAAAAGCCTCAGACAACGAAGGGGCTTTTAGTTAGGCTGAAACATATCGACTATTACAGGAATACAGGGGAGTTTAAATACAGAAAGTATTCACCATACGTTTTAGTATTACCGCATGGGGACTTCAAAGAAATGTATTAGTCTACCACTTGGTAACTTTAACCATACCCAGAGGTCCCTTAACCCCTCGGCAGAAATCCTTCTGTAGTTCACTTTTCAAGCAAGGGTTTCTAGCACTACATATTACTGTTAACTAGAGACTTCTAACACGTCTCCTATAAAGAACTCCTAATTAGGACGTGAATTCTCATTTGCATCGTGACAGCTGTGGAGGCAATAATTAGTTTCACAGTGTAAATCAAATCTACTTGAAATGTTATTGATAGTTCAGTATGGAATGAAAACCAGCAGAAACCATTTATGACTGACAGAAGCAACTTCCATCGGTGATTTTTTGTAGATCACTAAAGACCAGTGAGATCTTAATGAAAAATAAAACTTTCCAACCCATTATAAGTCTCTTTTTCCTGAGGGGTATTCAAAACTACCAGAAACAGGGGGTCACCTGAAGGCCAGGTAGCTGTACACATAAGGAGAATGCAGGATTGCCACCCAGGACTTAGGCTTTCTGGCAGAGACCAAAATAGATGCATATATGTATAGTTTTCTAGAGAGGGTGGCTAACGTGTTAGAAGATTAAAGCCGTATTCCTGGCACTGCCTTCTTTCTTATTGAAGGTAGTGTTTTGTCTGCTGATCCCTAGGAGTGAAGCCTTAATTCCTTGAGGCGTTGAGCCAAACCAGGAACAGCATCCAATGGGGAAGGAAGCGCCATGGAGACTGTTTATATGTGAACACTGGGGCTGGTGTCTTTTATAAAGAGTTCCCTTGGCCTGCTTTCTTTGGCCCTTGTACAGACAAAGGCTCCAAGAATCTCATCACAATACACGAAAGTGCCCATAAGGCGGTCCTAGGTTTTTCACATCCCTGTGTGGAAAGACCATCTCCTCCTGTGTGACCAAATATTGCCACACTCAGACAAGCGTGCATTGAAAATCAGACTCATCTGTTTAATGCTTTCTCTGGCTCCTTTTCCAGAGGATAACTGAAAATATTCACTTTCTTTATCGCATTGATCCTGATTGCCTGCACCTCAACCTCTACATGTCTTTTCTCATTCTACTGGTTTTTCTTCACCTTCCATCACATTTTCTTTATTTCTTTCTCTCATTCTCTGTCATTCTCGCTCTCTTATTTTTAACATTTCACTCTTTACTCTTTTCTGCAAATGCTCTAGGTGACCTGAAATATCCCACAAAATGAGACCACACACTAAGACGAGGACGAAACAGGACAGAGCCAAAATTGAAGCCATTCTGACCTTCCCTTCAAGTTGCACATGCGCACTAAATGAGTGTATCCTCTACATCACATAGCCCTTACCTTCTTGGTCTGTCCAAAATGCCAGCCAGCGGGTGACAGGAAGCTACATGATCGTGTAGGTATCGTGGAAACGCTCTGCTTCTGGAGGGGTATCTTCTTGAAACTTCTTCTTCTAGCGGTTGACATTGTTGCAATAGTCCTGCCTGTATTATGCATCTTTGGATCCCATCCTCGTCGCCAATGTATTGTGTGTTGTGGACTGGTGGAATAAGGACACACAGAAAAACACTGGAACCATTAGAGGAAGAGGGCGATTAACTGGTGGGACCTTAGGTTTATTGTAGTTTGGGTGCACAAGCATCAAATGTGCATACAAGTACACTATATTTAGATTGGTTGCAATATATTTAGATTGCTTGTGCGTACAAGTACACTATATTTAGATTGGTTGCTCCATTTGGCTTATCTTCTTGATTTGATTTTTCATCGTCAATGGTGCTAAGGGTATTTGAATTATTTAAGTTTAGTGTATGTGTTATCCGTGCTCCTGTTTCTTTCGCTTTGACTTACTGGCCTCAGAACTTTTTTAAAGACTGAACTAGTTCAGTTCACTGAATGACCATTTCTAATTGCCATGGTCATGGTGCCTTTTAAGTGCAGCGCCGCAAAGGGATTTGTATCAAATACAGGGTGCAATGTAGTTGTTTTTCACTGTGTCAAGAGAAACTACATCACCTGACTGAAGTTGTGTTGGTGTTCCCCTTCTTGCTTGGACGTGGCCTTATTGCTGGAGGCTCTGCCCTCCTCTTGTCAGGCAGATGTTGCCTGTGGTCCTGTGCTCGCAGAATTTCTGCGCACGTGGTCAGACCAGATAGGAATACCTCTACGCTATTACTGTGTGGAGTGTGCTGTCATATGGCATGCACACACTAGTGGTCATTGCTAGTGATTTATGCTCTACTTACCTTATCCTTCACATTCTGATTAGCATTCTAATCAACCTTTCCATCTCACCATTGGCCAGTGGCTAATAGGGAGAGATGTGGGTGTGATGTAACCGCAGCTGCTTTGCAAAAGACGCAAGCTATTGACTGTGAAAGGGTAGATCCATTGTCTAATTTCAGTATTGTTGGCATGGCCAAGATGGCGAATATTTTCTTCCGTGCTGACATCACTTGTTTCACTCCTATAGATTACTGGAAGTCAGCAAAAAGGAACCCTGGGAAGTCATCCATCAGACCTACCTATCTCCTAGTTCACAAAAGACAACCCTGACACTGTGCCAGCAAGTAGCTTGGCTTATCATTGTTATGATGGCAGCTGGTGGATTTGACTTTTTTCATTTACAGCGCAGAGTGCAGCTGCCCACAATTTGATATCTTTGGGCCAGATGTACCAAAGGAGCATTTTGCGAGTTGCAATTAGCGAGTCTTAGCGACTCGCTATTTGCAACTCGCAAAATGTCATGCAGAACGGTGTCTCAGACACCGTCTGCGAGTTGCTATGGGGTCGCAATGACCCACCTCATTAATATTAATGAGGTGGGTCGCAAATTGCGGCCCCATACCGACTATGGGCACTCGCAAACATGGAGGCCTGCTGTAGTCAGCAGACCTCCGTGTTCGTGACTGCTTTAAATAAAGCAGTTTTTATTTTTTTAAGTGTAGCCCGTTTTCCTTAAAGGAAAACGAGCTGCACTTAAAAAAAAAAACGAAACCTTTAGTTTCGGTATTTTTTCAGGGCAGGGAGTGGTCCTTTGGACCACTCCCTGCCCTGAAAAAATGTTTTGGGGTCCAGTCACAAACTGGAAGGGGTCCCATGGGGACCCCTTCCAATTTGCGAGTGGGTTACCATCCACTTGAAGTGGATGGTAACTGCAACACCATTTGCGACCGCATATGCGGTCGCAAATGGTATTGCATACCACTAGGAATCGCAAATAGGAAGGGAACACCCCTTCCTATTTGCGATTCTGAAATGCATTTTGCGAGTCGGTCCGACTCGCAGAATGCATTTCTGCATAGGAAAATGCGATTTGCAACTCGCAAACAGCAGTTTTTGCCGTTTGCGAGTTGCAAATCCTTTCCTACATCTGGCCCTTTATTCTTTCGCACCTGTGAGCCAGACCTCCTTTCAAAGAAGCACTTTTATCCTTATCGCCTCATGATGCCTTTTGAGGGCAAGCCTGACCAGGAGAGTCTTTCTGATTGTGGTGCTTTGATTTCAGAGCCCTTTAGCAGCATAGCCTGCTGTGTTACTAATTCCCACTTTATTTTCTTCTGCTCTCTCTTTTCCTCTCGCATGCCCCCTCTCTGTCTTGCTCTGTCTCTCTCTCTCTCCTTCTGTCACTCTCTTACTACCTCTAGCTCTCTTCCCTCACCCTTATTTTTATCCCCGCGCTTTCCCCTCTCCCTTCGAATTTCCTTTCTTTTCTTTCGAGTCAGTGTCTTTCTTTCGCTCTCTTCCACTAAAGCCCTCATTAAAAGTGATGGGTGCAGATGTTAAAATTTAGAGGCTCAGAGTCCAAAATATGGGGGTTTCATTACCTCTGGGGTGCAGAATCAACAGGGATTACAGGTTAAACTCTGAGAATCCCCTGAGAAATGAGGAATTACCCAAGGGATCGATAATTTTGCAGCCATTTCCCCTGGTAATTCTTCATCCTCCCCTTTCGATTTCCCCTAGAGGTGTCGGCTGCTTTCCGAAGCTGAATTCTCCCGGGAAACAAAGGAGGTGTGTGGTGTTTCTATAGCATTCTTTACGGGGCCCAATGCCATAAGGATTGTTGGGGCCCCCTGTTCTAACCAACTTTGATTTTATTATCAATTTTCAGCTAATTCAAACCCATCTGATACCAAATAATACTGAACTTTATGTTATACTTTCAGAAAACGGATCCGCCAAAACAGCTGACTATTCAGAGTGCCCCACGCCCACCAGCCTACTGGTACCAAAAGAAAGCATAGATTAAGCTGTTTGTTTTTGCCAACAGATTCACTAGGGTCTGTCTCACAGTAGAGGCTAACACTTCCGGTGGTATGAAATAGTTATCCTTCTTTGGTTATGAAATCATTCATCCAAATACTTTATAGTAATTATGGCATTATTGAGATGTTTGTAGAGCCCTCTGTGTTTGGTTTAGGCATACTGGCCCTAGAAGTTTATCAAGACCTGACACCTAATGTAGGCCATGAGATCACAGACCAGGTGACCAATGTGACAATGATATTCTGGTGGTAATATCATAAGGACCACTTGAATCATTATTTTACCCTGTCTTGATGAAGCCAGGGCAAAGTGGGCTCTGTGCTCATTACTAATCCTTTGTCAAACATCCTGTTGGCGAGGGATACAGAACCCTGTGGCAGGCTGCTCCAGAAACAAGGTGCGGAACCAGAAAAGACTCAGTTCAGTTTTTCAGCCTTAAATGAGTGTGAAATCTCTACCAGTGCAGCAGACTTCTGCAGCCCAAATAAAAAAAACAAGCATTAGCAAAGCCAATAGATCGGGTTTTTAAGTTCTAATGCATGGAAACACACATGCATAGATGTTGTTTACAAACATTTTATGCAGAAATGTTTAGCACATTCAAGTCAAGTTATTGGCTTTGCCAGCAACGGAAAAAGAGTAGCAAAAAACTTGTTTCTGTAGCTAATACATATCGGAGACAAAATATTGAATGTGACAAAAATGTGAATTCGAATGGAAGCACTCCCAAGGAAGCAGAATAATGAACAAACTATCTAACAGCATGGGACCTACGAGAAATACTCCTCTGGGCAAAGTCACGGCCCGCTATATATATGTTTTAAAGAATTGGTGACAGTAGGGCTTGCAAACAGCTGGGCTGTCAAGCTATACCTAGAGAGCATTTGCATAGCCCGTAGGTCCGGCTGTTTAACACATGTAAGCTAAATTACTGGCTTTGCCAGTACTGGAGAAAAGTGGCAAAAATCCTTGCTTTCTGTAGAAAATGCATATAGGGGATGAAAAATTGAATGTGACAAATAATGCCTGAATGAGTAAACTTTTTCAGATGTAAAATAGTCCCTTAAGAGTTCCAAAGATACACCAACTAGCCAAGAGCATGAAGTGAGAGAAAAATATTTCTCTAGGTGGACCCAAAGCCCACTCTGTGTAGCAATAGTTCTCAAGACAGCTGTGCTTCCAAACCAGACCTAAAACACACATCCGGATGATCATCAGCATATTAGCTCGACTATGCAGTAATCTTTAAAAGGATGTGTTCACACTTAAATAAAATATAAAACGAGAGGGAAGGCAGTGAGGAGACCTGATTGGGTGTAATCTGTCATACATACCAGCGTCTGCAATAGGGTGCTGCAGAAGAAGCTGCAGTAGACATTAAAGATGGAGATTTCTTTGGAAAGCCAGGCAAGGCAGCAAGACCTCATCACCATGAGACAGAGACAATGTCTGAGCTAAGGGCCTATAGGAGACCAGACAGCAGAAAGTCCTGTATACATTTCAAAAGATGGGGCTGGTACTGGGATGAATTAGCTTTGTTAACCATATTGGCTTTCACAGCTTGCTGGGGGTCAAGCAAGACACCAAAAGACTTTACTGAAGTGATCATGGTCAGATGACGCCTTCAGAGACTGTGACAAGAACGTGGGTATTCCGATTGGTGGAGCTACGTTTTTGAGCATGATGATACATTCTCTCTCCCTAGCTATTTCCATCTTTCTTTCCTTCTCGATCTGTGGGAGCAGGAACTAGGAGTGCAGAGTATCCTGCAGTACCCCTACAGTTCCCTTCTGCTCTAGTGGTATTTTGTGGGTTCAAATCATGATTTCAGTGAAAGTGACTCTCAGTGCGCCTCCTACTGGCATGTTTGCTTCTGTGCCCACGTCATAATAGGGCACGGATGCAGATCAAAGTGATTCCCTCATTTTCACGTGTGCCAGTGCCATCTGTATTACAGAAGGGATCACAAGTGACTGCAGTCCCTTCTGTAACACCGTTGTGGGCCCCAGAGGTGCACCAAGCAGGTGCACATGCCCGTTGCACACCCAGGGCATAATGTATAATATGGCCCCTGGTATGTTAACTAAAAAACAATGGAATAAATTGTTGTGAAATGAAAGCTTGTGACTGAAACAGAGTGTCCTCAATGACATAGTGCCTCATAGCAAACTAATCAACACATACGTTACTTTTGAAGCCTAACGGATTGCATCCTAGTTTTAATAGTTCCATACCTGGAGTGAGATAACGCCTACATTCCCCACACAACAGCCGGGTAATTGGCTGCGCTCTTACCTCCTACGCACCCACCACAGTTGTCATCAAATTCATAGAGCCTCAGGCACCATGAATGAGCTCTGGGTGCACCAGGTGCATCGCACATCAAGACAAGAGAGTGCTGGCCTCAGGGACTTTTCTGAACTACTTCCTCCACTTGAAAGGTGCAATAAATATTATTGTCTATACTTTTGCAGAACATAAAAGAATAAAAAACATAGAATACATCACTTTTGCAGAAAAGCAATTACATAAAATCAAAATTACAGTAAAACGTTAATGCATAAATTATTGAACTCTCAACTATATCAACATAACAAGCTATTAAAATCCAACATCAGTACATGACACATGCACATATTAAGTTCAAGATATGGAAGGCCGAAAACATGAAAGCATTGGGTATTTAAGCATAACAATCGCTAATATTTTTTCAAATGAGATTATGACGTGTTTCTTATAAAACATACTAAACATTATTTTCATCATATGCGGGTAATACTAAATGTTCTTCAATCCGGTTTTTATCTTCAAAAGGCACCACAGGTATCTTCTTATCCTTGGTAAAATGGAAAGACAGTGCAGCGGGTTGAGCATCCTCTGAGAACGATGTTTAATTTGAAGGCCAAAGAGTGGGAATGCTGGCAAGACCGTCTTAGCATGTCATCCCTCTGAGGTCAACAAAATGAGTACTGGGGTAGAAAAACCTCTGTTATTTAAATAAGTGGCGAGAGACAATTTAGCCCGTGTTGAGCAATATTCAAATGGTCATTGATATTATTGTTTACTGATCTATTTCATTGATGTATTTATTTTCTAATACAGCACAAACGCCACCCGAGTGGATTTGAATGCGCTGCACAAGTCATATATAAACACATATGGTCACCCATATGTTGACTGAGCTAGTATACATTTGCCAGCAATTTTAAAGAGGTACAGCCAAACCAGTGCTTAATTTGTAAAGAAAAACGTGCCAGTGCCCAAAGTTCTCCTGAGAAACACGCGACTGCCATGTGCGACCACAGACTACAGATGCAGCGTAATCCTGAAGCCATCTCCGACCATTTTAATCCATTTGCAGCAACTCCCTGCCCCTCAGCTCACTCTTGCAGCTTTCTGCTGTTGTGTCACTTTTTCGTTTTTCTCTTCCTCCATCTTCCCCAAGTGTCTTTTGCGCGCATTAAATGCTTGAGGCAGAAAAATAAGTGCCGGCCCTCAAGAATAAGTGGCGGTGCCCCTTACAGGAAACCAATGGCTCAAATTAAGCACTGTGTCAAACTGCTACATATATATAATGGTAATCAACATTTTTTACAAAGTGATGAGAGTTGCAGCACAACCTTCCATATACACGTTATACAGACGTGTAATACATGTCCTTTTGCTGTTCCCTTGGTTTTGAGACCCTTGTGTGGCACCACAGGGCTCCTAGATTCTCAATTTGGATGATATCAGTCACAGAACTGCCATACATTGTGTTGCTGGATGATCTCAAGGTAACAGAACACAAGCACAAACAGTTACATTCATACAGAGAGATACTATTCTGTTATACAAAGATGTTGGTAACACCATTAACGCTTTTGCTGCTAAGCCTTCCTCCTCCCAGTGCTTTTTTTTGGTTATTTGGGGTAGTTCGTGCTTAGGCCTCTATCAATTTTTGTCCACATAAGCTATCCAAGCCAAAATTGTGTCTTTTTTCCCAGCATCCTGGGGATTCTAAAGGTGGAGCCCAGGGCTTGTGGATTCCGCTTAAGGGGACCAAAAAATTAGCCAGAATATAGCTAAATCTAGTTCTTTTTGAGACAAATGCAAAAAAAATGCTGCAGAAGAAAGTACCCATTTTTTTTCTTGCAAATGGCATCAATGAAAGCTTTGTGGTGCTAAAATCACCATCTTCCCAGCTGTTAGGAACAGGTAAACTTGATTCAGAAAAACAAACTTTCTAACAGTTTTGGCATTTTATTGGGAGATAGCCAATTTTTCCTATTTTTTGTGCTTTTATCCTCCAGTTTGTCGTACAAACGGGTATGAAACCTGTGGTGGATTCTGGAAAGGAATACATTTGTGAAAACTAGATAAAATGCTGAATTCAGCAAGAGATCCTTCAAGGTTTTCCCAAAGAAACTGAGTGTTAAAATAAAATAAAAAAAGGAAATTAGTAGGAAAAAACAGGCATTTGTGACGACGTTTTTATTTGTAATTTCTCATCACGATGGTTGATTCACAAAAGCTATATACCATTACATCTGCCAGACACTTCTGGTTGTGGGGATATATAGGGTTTGTGGATTTTACAAGAACTCAAGGTACCCAGAGCCAATAACTGGGCTGCACCTTGCAATGGTTTTTCATTATGTACCGGGTATAGAGGAATTCTCATGGTAAATATAAATAATGAAAAATAGGTATCAAGGAAACCTATGCATTTCTGAAATGGGCACAAGATGGGGAGTTTAGAAACAGTGGTTATTTGCACACCTCTGAATTTGTGGGTACCATACTAGCATGTGAATTAGAGGATAATTCTCAAACTTACTTCTTTCTTATATTTGGAAGGTGCAAATCATAAGCAATAAAATTGGTAATAACACTTGATTTACTATCCTGAGTTCCCCTAAGTCTTACAATAAAAATGGTACCTCACTTGTGTGGGTAGGAATAGTGTCCGCGGCAGGAAGTGGCCCTAAATGCAACAAGGATAGATCACAATTTTCCATGCAAAATTCACCCATTTTTTGCAAAGTGCGTAGCTGTGAATTTTGGGCCCTGGCTCAGCTGGCATTGAGAAAAACCTAGCAAGCCTTGTCATTTTAAAAAACTAGACAGGGAAATCCAGGATGGGGTGACTTGCGTGGCTCACACCAGGTTGTTTGACCCAGAATCCCTTGCAAACCTCAAACTTTGACTAAAGAAAACACATTTCCCTCAAATGTCTATGGTGGAAGTTCTGGAAGTTGCACAGAGTCACATACGTCCCGGTTTTTGCAAAGGGGTATCTGTGGTTTTTGGGCCTTAGCTGGCAAACTAATCAACACATATGTTGCTTTTGAAGACTAATGGATTAAATCCTAGTTTTAAGAGTTCTATAACTCAGCTGACACCTAGGGAAACCTAGCAAACCTGTACATTTTTGAAAACTAGACACTTAGAGGAGTCCATGATGGGGTCACTTACACCAGGTTGTGTTACCCAGAATACTTTGCAAACCTCAAACTTTGACTAAAAGAAACATATTTTCCTCAAATTTCTGTGATGGAAAGTTCTGGAATCTGCACAGAGCCACAGACTTACTTCCAACCAGCATTCTTCTAAGTCTCCCTATAGAAATGGTACCTCACTTGTGTGGGTAGGCTTATTGCCCATGACAGGAGGCAGCCCATAACGCAACAAGGATACGTCAAATGTATCCACTCAAAACAGACCTATTTTTTGCAACGTGGGTAGCTGTGTTTTTTTTCGCCCTAACTCAGCTGGTACCTAGAGAAACCTAGCAAACGTGTATATTTTTGAAAACTAAGGCCCAGATTTAAGAGAGCCTAGCTCCACCTAACGACACATTAGCCTCATTTTTTATGCTAATGTGGCGTTAGATGGCCAAAAATGCTGCACCATACTTACAAAGTGTTGCAGTGCTTGCATTGCTCCACTTTGTAACCCCTTACACCACATTATGCCTGCTCCAGGCATAATGTATGTAAGGGGGCGTTCCCCGGTTAGGGGGCTGAAAAAATGGTGAAAGAAGTCTAAAAGACTTGTTTGTGTAATTTTTTTCAGCATTTTTTAATGCCTGCTCAGAGCAGGCGTTAAAACGGGGCATGCCATTGTTTTCAATGAGCCCCTGTGTACTGTTCATGGTTAGCACCAAAATTCAGACGCTAACCCTGAACAGTGCATCAATAGCGTCAGAAATTCTGCAGCTATTGCCCCTACCCTACGCCAACTGCACCGTATTTTAAATATGGCGCACACATGGTGGCGGTAGACGGGCGCAAGGGGTCACAAGAAAAGTAGAGCTACGTATATTGTAGCACCACTTTTCTTAAATCTGGCCCTAAACAATTAGGGGAATCCAGGATCCGGTGACCTGCATTATGGCTCTTATCAGGTTGTGTTACCCAGAATCCCTTACAAACCTCAAACTTTGACTAAAAACACATTTTCCTCACATTTCAGTGATGGAAAGTTCTAGAGTCTGCACAGAGCCACAAACTTCCTTCCACCCAGCATTTTCCTAAGTCACCCAATAAAAATGGTACCTCACTTGTGTGGGTAGGCCTAGTGTCTGTGACAAGAACCGGCCCAAAAACACAACTGACCCAGTGTTTGAAAAGTGGGTGGTTGTGGCTTTTGGGCTGTAGCTCAGCCGGCACCTAGGGAAACCTAGCAAGCCTGTACATTTTTGAAAAACTATACACCTAGGGGAATCCCGGATGGCATAAGTTGGATGGATCTCATGAGGTTTTGTTTATCTGCAATGCCCTGCAAACCTCAAACTTTGCTTGAAATCAGGCATTTCCTTATATTTCTGTGATGGAAACTTCAGGAATCCACTCAGCATTGCCCTACCTGTACCGATAAAAATACTGTGCCACGTGTGTCTGGACCTAGTGCCAGTAACAGTAACTTATCAAACTAAGGGCAACGGGAGCCCTTGTGTGGGGACTTGTAATGACAATGGTTGGATAGGTTCCTGTCGCTGGCACTAGGCCTTACCACACAAGTGGCACAGCATTTTTATCGGCAGAAGTGGGGGAATGAAGGGTGGTAGGAATTTTGTGGATTACTGAGGGTTCTGGATGTTTCCATCAAAGAAACATGAGGAAAAATGTGTGTTTTAGTCAACATTTCAGGTTTGCAGGACATTGTGGATAAGAAAATGGTGTGGGATGCATGCAAAGCACACCACCCTGGACTCCCCCAGATATCTAGTTTTCAGAATTGTCTTGGTCTGGTAGGTTTTTCCAGGTGGCAGCCCATCCAAGCCCAAAATGTGTGGCAATTCACCATTGGAAGTGAGATGATACTGGGAGTTATCCAAAACTCTTTTAGCCCATTTGTAAAAACAACACCCAAACAAATCAAATATCCTCTTGCTTGCCACTGGGGAGAGATGATTTAGTCCATAGGGGAGCAGAAAGACTCTCTCCCCATTTTTGAGGGGTTGGGGGCATGGCCATCCCCATGCTGGGCAACCCCCACTGATACAAAGAAAAAAAGAGTAATCCCTGGTGTCTAGTGGGCTTTTTGTCCCGGGAGGGCAGAAAGACTGTTTCCTTAATGGGTGAGGGTTGAGGTGGGAGTGGGGTATAGCCATGCCCATGCTGTGAAGCCCCAACCCCTACAAATAAAAAAATAAAAAAATCCCTGGTGTCTAGTGGTTTTCTGCCCTCCTTCGGGGCAGATTGGCCTAAAAATGTGGCAGATCTGCTCCCAGGAGGGCAAGAAATGGCCCTAATAATTCCCCCAGAATGGGGAGTGATCATTGCCCAAAGGGCAGCTACCCCACATGTTATATAAAAATCCCTGGTGTCTAGTGGTTTTCTGCCCCTCCCTAGGGGCACATCGGCCTACAATTAGGGACAATCTGCCTCCAGGGAGAGCAGAAAATGGCCAAAATAATTCCTACATAGTAATGGGGAGTGACCCTTGGAACAGAGGGATTTTGTGGTCACGTGCAGAGGACGGAACGGTTTTGTGTGTGGGATTATCAGCCCGTGGGATCTACAGACATTTCCATCAGGAAGCACTGTAAGCACAATGCAACTTTGCCCTACTGTCCATACTTTCAATACTCTGGGAGAGACAAGACAGAAACACTTTTTTTAAATGGGCAATAAATATGTTCCACAGTCATGAAGACACTTCTGGTGCATTCACATATAAAGGGCAATGATTTGTTTCATGGTGTGGGTGGTAGGTGAGTGTGTTCAGCCCCCTTTGCAGAGGTCGGAGTACCGCTCATGTCAATGGACCTGACTGTCTCAGTGTGGATGCAATAATTCATCCTTACAGGCGCAGCAACACAACAGAGCATTCACTACAGTGAAGAAATGTAGGGCAATATATGGCTTACAAAAACATTGACAAAGCTAAATAGTAGAACTAAATCAAAAGTGCTATAACACAGCAGCATTGACTGTTAGTGTTTTTTATTTGTACTTTCAGCCCTGCTGCACAGCATTTGTGTTGCTGTACAACATGGCTAAAAAATATTGATAAAATCAATAGATCTTGCATAGGCGATACCTATTTGCTTTGCTAATACTTGTTTCTTTAAGTTGCAGCACTCCATAAGAGTGTATGTGCTTGCAGGCCTTGACCCTGTCACACACCCTATTGTTGCCTGCCCCCTCCCATCCTGTTGTTGCTTTCTCCCCCCTGTTCCATTGCCTGCTCTGTCCCACCACCCCTCCCACATTTTTGCATGCTTGTCGTGTCCCAACCACCTCTCTTTTGTGTAGTTGCTGCTTGCCCCGTTCCTCCTTGCATGCCCTATTTTACCCGTATTATTGCTTGCTTGTCCCGCTCCTGTTTCCCCCTCCTGCGCTGCTGCACCGGCACGCTTGCTTCGTCCCTCCCGCATTGTTGCAGCTTGCCTCATCCCCCCCACGTTATTGTAACTTGCCCTGTCTTGTCCTGTCCCATACTGCTTTATTACTTGCTTGCCCTGTCTCTCCCATTCCCTCCCACGTTGTTGCTAGCTTGCCCATCTCTCCAGCTCCTCCTGTGTTGTTGCGTGCTTGTTCCCTCCTGCGTTGTTGCTGCTTGACCCATCTCTTTCACGTTGTTGTTGCTTTTCCCATCCCTTCCGCCCCGTTGTTGCTTGTCCTGTCATTCCGTTGTTGCTTGCCCTGTCCCTTCCACTTGTCCCCTTCTGCGTTGTTGTTGCTTGTTCCCATCTATTGTGTCACCTCCTACATTGTTGTTGCTTGTCCTGTCCCTCCCTGCCGGCCCCTTTCTTGTTGATGTTACTTGCCTGGTCCTTCCCGCCACTCTTGCGTTGTTGTTAGAAGCCCCCGCCCCGCCTTGTTGCTTGCCCTCTACCTGCCCACCAGAAAAAAAGCACTATGACCCTAGGTGATAACTATTGGCTTTGCCAATGCTTGCTACCTGTAGTTACGTTCCATGAAGACCTCTCGTCCATCGCCGCACCAAACCTGTGACATGACTTGCGATGGGCGTCTCCCTAACTCAGCCAATGCAAACGCAGCCTTCGATCACGAGGAGTTCCCGCCTCCTCAGGAATCCAGGCCCCTTCCCGAACCATTAATGACACAACCATGTCCCGGCACAAGACAGGGCCAGCAGAACATGGAGGCGCTTAGCTGTACTTGTACTCCGACCGTATTTGGCCCCGGAGAGGGCTGCTTTCTATCCCTAACCGCCGCGCTCTGCCTCTAATGAAAGTGTGCCTTGAAATATTAGACGCTTTCGCGCGACTGCTTATTTTTACAAATGAAAGAATGCTTTCTTGGGCCGAGCAAGCCACTCTCTATTAATTTCGTTCTACCTGTCACCCCTACATCTGTAACATATTTTGCCGCCACACACACAGACGGCCGCAGCCTCACAACCGCACAGTCCCTGCCGCCTTGAGACGAGAGGCTGAGAGCCGACGGGCGACGGCATCTGCCGGTTCCAGCTCTCTGGTGGGGATCCTCCGTCTGGGGAGGAGGCCCCGTCGCCCGAAAAAGGGGAAGACGCGGTTAACCACACGCCCCTTAGTGGCCTCAGTTATATTCTTAAATGAATGACCCTCAGCACATCGGAAAATTGCTGGCACTAGGCTAAAACTTAATTTATAACCTATGTATTAATTAATGGAGCTTTGGAGGAGGCTGACATGTCACTTTGTGTGCTCCAGATTTCTGTATCATCCTAATGCAATAATGTGCCTTGCGGTTCGGTCACGGTTAGTGGGCGCTAGAGTCCTGGAGTGAAGCACGTGCCTTGATGCTCTTGGTATTGACATGGTGTAGTGGTCAAGGGAAGGATGATGTGAAGGATGACACTTTACTTCCTGTACAATTGGGAATCAATGCGACTCTGGCGGGTGAGCTCGGATCCTGTTTTTGTTGTTGTTTATTTATCAGCACATAAGTTCTGGATAATGTCATCAAAATCATGGTCATCTCAAGCGGTTTATCTTAGGACGTGAGGATGGTGGTTGGAAAAAGGTGCCTCTGCTCTCATGCCCTGCAACCATTTTAATTTGTCTCTCCTGTTTCCCAGAGAGCCGGTCACAGAAGTTGAAAGTCCTGATTTACTTCATTCAGACCATTCAGACCATGAATTCCGATACATCCCACAAGGCAAATGTGCAAAGCTGTAAAATCCAATGACTCAGAAGTTTGCAACTTTATTTTTGAAACAGAGAAAGGGAAACCTTTTGTTTTGCAGTTAAAGTGTCATTCAGGACAGCCGGTGGTTTGTAGTCACTCAGGAGCAGGTCCCGTGGGGGACCCCACCTCTCCTTTGTGTGATGGCACCTTCAACTGCCCCTGCACTGTCATCACCCAGGCTTTTCCAGGCTTGCCTAGATTTCCATTTTTCAACACACACCCCACAACAATGTCCCTGTTACCCTTCCCACAAGTCTAGCATACACAGGGAGGAGTGGCAGCAGCCGCTGTGCGCATGGCATAGCGCAGGATGTCTCATCGAAGGGGCATCCTCTGCTAGGACATGTGGTGCACCAGCCTGAAGACTAGGCCTCAAGTGACGTCAAGTGAAGTCAGGAAACGTTACTGGTTTCTTCGAAGCGAAGTTTCCTGACTATGCCTGACTCTGTGGGCCGCGTTGGAACAACATTACCCCCACCCATCGACAAAAAGGATCCCAGGCCCTCAAAGTTTGACAAACTGGTTTCAGAACACACAGAAATGGGGGTAGTCTGGATTAGGCTGTGACTACCTAATTCATTAATGAAACCATGCTTATCAGTCTGTACTAATTCTAGTGCCGGCTGTTTCTGTCATTTCAACGTTGTTAGTACTTTTATACAGATTTGAGCTTAACTGTCCACATTTCAAGGAAAAAAGGAAGCTAATTGCCTCATTTTCAGGGAATTGAAGGGAGATTATATGCAATGCAGGGGATTTGAAGGTAATTCAATCTTCTTCAGCTGGGTTCGATGGAAATTGCTTCCAGAGCGCGTTCCTGGCACTTATATAATGCACAGTCTGCCATTTGTATGGCATAGCAGCACTTTCAGTAGTTTGGAGGTGACTTTTTCCGAATGCTTTGGATGGTTCCACTGCAGACTGGAGTCTGACTGAAGATGTGCAGCCATTAGAATGAAAGGATATGTACCTATGTGGGTCACATTCAGTCAGCACTGGGTGAACATTCGTGGTGCTTGCTGGGTGGCGTCAGAGGCTAACCCTGCCACGCTGTTTTTTCCCGCTTTTGAACCTCTCATTACATTTATTTATTCATATGGCTAAGTTGTTTATCATGTTACTGCAAATACTGATTATGTAATGTAATGTTTTGCTATAGCTCGATACTGCATCAACAGTTCAGGCAAACGCCTTGTAGTGCAATGTAGATTCATATTTGACGTCATCAAATTACAAGATCTAGCTTTTCCATAATAATATCATCAACAGTATCTAAGTCCAATGCATGAGCACTTTAGTGAAGGGAGTATCGTCATATTCCTGAGAGTGTCAAGGCTGCGGACATCTTGCTGAAGGTCAGGCACTAACACAGTTGGTGTTATTTCTCTGGGTCCCTGGAACAAGATTGACAACATGCTGACATTCTCCTTGCTTTAAAATAGTAAGGCTGCATGTTGAGGAATATTGAATAAGGCATGAGTGAAAGATATGTGAGTTAAAATGTCATCTATGAAACTCATTTTATGGCTCTTTTGGTCTCAGTATATATTTATCAGTTAGTGGCTATAGAAGAAAGGATTCCACGATATTATCAAAAGCTTTTGATCTTATGAATAACATGTGGTATGCTGTCAATTTTCATAATATTTGTATGGGCTGCATTCCCCTTCACCGTTATTTTTATTTCTCTAATAGTATCAATTCACTTAACATCACTGGAACTGGGCTTCTCAGCTCAAGTTGGTAAGTTGTTACACACTTGTGGTTGCCAGAGGGTTTTGGAAAGTCTCTCTTGGCCATATTTCTAAGAAAATCCATAAAAGCTATCAACACCCCATCTCATTGTTGCACAATTTTATATTTAGAAGTATATTTTTTTCTTTCAATATTCCTTTTTTTGTATTTGATGAGCCCTTTTCTTTTGAAGCCCTATTTTGCCTTCTGATACACATTTTGCACGCTGAGAAAAATGCTTTTTAATGTAATTTTATGCTCATTTTAAATGTTGATATTTGTTTTGTACTAGAGTGCTAATTTGTATTTTACATATGTTTCATATGTTGATGTATATTTTGTATTTATAGGTCAGGTTTATGTTTCGAGTCCATGTTTATAATGCCAGTTTTAGTTTTGAAGATGTTTGTATTATTATGTACATTTGGTACATTTGAAAAGAAAGTTCTTGGTTTCCTTTCCGACACACTATACAGTTTGCCAAATTTACAGGTATAGGTGTTGGATCATGCCATCACTTCGGATCCCTCCAAGAGCCATCTCAGTTCACTTCTACAGTGCCAGACGTGTGGAAGACTTTGATTCATCAATTGTTTTCCTCCTATCTTTATGTTTTGTCTCAGGAACCATTGTTGTTTTTGGATAGTCTGCCATCTCCACACACCAAAGAGGTCTTGTGTGTGGCCAGTGTTGTTTGAACCCACCTCATAACTGCATTCCTCAAAATCATCGACCACTCAGGGTAGTTGCGTAGCAAAGGTGATCTGGACCACAATGCAAGCACAAAAACTCAACCACTTGGAAAGAAAAAGATGGTCATACCTGGGATACAATAATACTCACTGCTGTAGGTCTCATGCAACTGCATCAGGGTCGGCCTGGGACAGAAAACAGGCCTGGGCACCAACATTAAAGTGGCACCCATTAGTGAATCAAATAACTAAAAATGGGGTCCACATTTGCAAATTGGGCAGTTTTGAACGAATAATGGTATGATGTATAGGAGTTTTTCAAGATAGCAGTGACTGCATGCATTTGTGCTTGCTGCAGGCAATGCTTGTGGCAATATTAGTGAAATCCACAGTAAAAGCCGACCTACCACACCATAAAATAGGCCCCACAACAGCCTAAAATGACCCACACACTGATGTGTCACACTAGCACATTGGACAGTGCCTGATTGCCCTACAGGCCAGTCCAACACTTCACCTCTTTCACAAAGGGCAGCAATTCCTTTGCCAAGGCTGTTTTTTTAGGTCTAGATTTTGGCAGTACAGCTGTCAAAAGCACCTATTGCTTACAATGTATATATAAGTGTGCATTTGGCTCTGCTCTGTTCAACCACTGGCTTTCTTTGACCAGCCTCTTTTAGCCTTTTGCTTGAGATTTTATCAATTCACATCTTGGCTCATCCTAGAGGAATTTTCAACTATCACTTACTGCTGTTGGTTGTTTGGGTGTACACCACTGTGTTTATTGAACTGTATGAGGCACGACTTTACAACTATAACCCTCACTGTTTGCTCCTGCTCACTCCCTCTCGAACATCTTGCTCTACTGCATTAGCAATACTTGACTTAGCATTTTAAATCCAAATCTATTGGCTTTGCCAATGCTTGTTTCATCATGCAATAAGGGCATGACCAGGCAATGGACAGATGGATTCTAATAAAAGGAGATTTCTCTACAGGTAAGTGCCACTGAAAAGCTGGTAGGGGGTGGCTAAGCCGTTCCCTCACCACGTCAGTTTTAGAAATCACAAAATGTGACAGATTTGTTCACTATGCTTTATCAGGAGCGTTCACGCAAAGACTGCAGCTCCCTCTTCGTGCAATCTGTAAATAGAGTAAATAAGTAGATAGGATGCAGAAACCTGCCTGCTCATAGGGTAATCTGTCTGTCTGCAAACCTGCAGGAGCAGGCAACCCCTGAGAAACAAAGGCAAAAGGGAAAACGTCTGCTGCAATCTTTCCTGATTGTTCCCATGTGCCTGTGATCGGAAACAAATGGAGAATGGTATGCAGCGACATTAAAATCCTATAAATGGAGCAGGTTTGGTCGTCATCTGCTCCTCTGCTTTGGTTTACTGAGTACCCCTCCCTTGGTTTACCGACCCCTCCCTTTCATGCTGTGCCAGCTCTGACCCCCGGCACATGCCATGGGAAGCGAACGACTTTGGGTGGTAACAGGAGAGATTCCCCTTCAGCAACTGGGAACTTGGCGCTGAAAGGCACACACATGGTCTGCTTTTCCATACTGCAGTCGATGGATCCAGTGAGACAGAGAGAACCAGGAAAAGGCAGCAGGCTGACTTTGGAAATAAAATAAAGCCCTCCCTCCCCCGTGACAGGTGCTGGCGCACTCATGGGAAGTGCGGTGGCGGAAGCGGAAGCACAGAAGTGGCCATCTGCAAAGTGGGTGTGGTGTGGATATGATGAGAATAGTAGAATGGACATGAAAAAGGTACTCAGTACAACAAAGGATGAAGAGCAGGGGTATTATAAGTAGCTGGCAGCAGAATGGTTGTGGTGTGTGGGTTGTGTGTCACAACACCAAGTGATACAATACCAAAGATCCATGTATTGTCAAAGTAAGCAGATGTGGTGTTACCCATAGCAAAAGTACACGTCTCTGTGTATACTCAGAATGGAGTGGTAGTCAATATTGCAGAGCTGATTTTTGACCGGGCGATAGGACGCCATGTGGAGCACCAAATATGGTAGAGGACTGGGTGTGTTTCTATTTGCAGAGTGCGTGTAGTGTATCTCCTTCTTTAGATCTCTGGTCCTGAATTCTTGAAATGTCCATATGCCACACCTACTGCTACATGCAAAAACTTGTATAAGCCTTAGATCATTCCTCTGGTGCCCATGTGTGTTCTTGTGAACATTTTCATGGGAGTTTCATCCCTTGTTACTACCTCTCTGTTAATGGTGTGCATTACCCACATAGTACTGTGAAGAATGCTTGATTTTTAAAAGTAAGCGCTGGTGCCCATGGTGACAGGGAAACATGAGGTGCCGTACGTATATCGATGGCTGGAGCTAAGCATGCGCAGACATAGTACTGATGGGTTACAGACATTGATGCACATCTCTGCAAGTCATATGGAAGGGCGCAAGTCCTATTTTCCGCTGGCGGGTAGCCCATGCAGGTTGATTGATGGACTTCAATACTCCAACCCCAGCAATAGAACAACCATTATGGATAACCAAGACACAAGCCACGCTCACTAGGGTTAGGTGGTAGGTAACAGGATTTACTCTTCTGTCCCTAGAGAGTATCACTGTAAGGAAAACCCTCAAACTAAAGGCCACATCAGTCAAGTTTGCTCAGTGAAGAGAACATCTAGTTTACTCATAATTCCTACCCCAGCGGTAGAGTCTTTCCTTTGGAAAAAATCCACAAATCACAGACATTGCAGTGCTCTATGGACCTAACAATGCCAAGAGGCCGAAATATTTGCATATACTTCGCTAGCTAAAAAAACATTTTACTCCCCTGATTCTCACAAGATCACATGAAAGATGAGAGTTCTGTTTATGTTGCAGATTCAGATAAAAAAATTAATTAATCAGGGACACGCCCTCCAAAAGTCCAACACCATCAAAATTATGATGTTTCCAGTAATTCATGTGCCTTGCATATTTTAAAATTAGTCTCTGATCTTTCATTTCTCCCTTGATCAGCCACTGTATCGATAATGGATTCGTTTGGACTAGAATGCCCACGAGACAGAAGGCAGGATGTCACATCTGACAGCTGAGTGAAGTGAGTGCGGATGTGGGAGAATGGGTCTCCTCCATTCACTCTATTTCTAATTAAAAAGCTGTAGCGCTAAGGTCCACGATGAACGCCTTGCAGAGTGCACACACTCAAAGAGAGAGGTATCATGTTTTTGTTGAAGTTTCAAGCACAGTTAACAAAGATAGACACAATGTACTCACCATGTAAGTATAACTCTCACTCCCCCTCCTCCGAGCCTAATACAGGTATTAGTACCATCCGAGCGCTAGATATTTCCAAGACACCTTCTCACTGATCGCTCTTCCCTCCCTCTCCCAAGCAATTATGTCAGTCTCTCACGAAAGTTCCTTACAAGAATAGTTGTAGGGCTCTCAGTCTAGGTGGCTCAAACCGTTTAAGGTTTACCTTTGACAGGTATCTTAGCAGTGGGGAACATATCTTCAAGAATTACTTTTTGATGCGATTCAGGTCATGAGTCAATTTTCCAAGGACTAGTAGCTGCCACAATGTTCTAAACCACTGTGCCAGGCTTGGGGACGCTTTCGTTTTCCAGTACATGACTTTTTAAATCCTGGCCACCCAAAGCAAATGCCAAAGCAGGATTGTTCCTGCATATATGCATCAAGCTGTCCACCCAAAGGCCTAAGAAAGTCACAATCTGGTCGACAGCACCTCCTTGCCCAAGTCTTTAATGTGGCCTAAGACCACCTACCAAAAATAGCCATGCTTAGACAGCCCCACAAAACATGAAACATAGTTCCATGCTCAGTTTCACACCTCCAACCTTTCTCTGAAGAATTGGGATACACAATCAAATTGGGATGGGCTTAAGTATCACTGGTATGACTCTTTGTATGCGGTCTCCGTGTGGGGAATACTTCTGTAAGCCCCACAGATAGTCAACTGTATGTAGCTCCGTTCTCCCTCTGGAATCTCCTTATTTAGGTCTCTGGTACTGAATTCTTGACATGTCCATATGCACCACCTACTGCTTCACGCAAAAACTTGTATAAGCCTTAGGTCATTCCTCTGGTGCCCAGGTGTGTTCTCGTGAACGTTTCCATGGGGGTTACATCCCTTGTTACTACCTCTCTGTTGATGGTGTGCATTCTCCAATGCCATAGTTGAAAATGTTACATTCTGTCTTTTCCTTCAACTGTGTAAACCTTTCTGCATTGGTTGAATGCCTTTATCGCTCACTGTTTAAGTATTTTGGAGATCACCCAGCAACCTTCTTCCAAACAGCTGTTGTATTGCCCTCGCCTCAGGGTTGGTATGAAGTCTGGGTTTGTGTGTATTGTTGTGTGGGGTGATGAAATGTAATTATCCCTCCCTATCTAGATACCTTGTCATATATTTTGAGGACTGTCCTGACCGGTGTTGACAGACATATTTCGGGGACAATGCTGCTTCATCAGTCATGGAGATTCAGTAGGAGCCTAGCCACCATTGCCCTTTTCCATGAAAATCCCTTACTTCTGGGCTCTAAAAGTTGGCAGAATCTAGCCCAACATTTTGGGGCAAAAATTCACCTGGTTCAAGAGCGCCTTCAGGTACTTCCAATTCACCTCGTTAAATTTCAGTGCCTAGGCTGGGTAGGAATGGTGAGATTTTCTTATATGTGACCTTTTTTATTAAGTGACATACTTTACTTAAGTTTTTGCTTCTTTGTCTATCTTTTATGAATCCTGCCTGGGCTGTATTCATTAGCCTAAGCATCTGCACTGAAAATCTAATCGCCAGAGTCCTCATGAAGATCTTTAAGTTGGCCTTAAGCAATACAATTGGCCCATATGACGCATACTGCTCTGGGTCTTTTTCGGGTTTGTGTATCAGGGAGATGTCTACACCTTGCATAGAAGGGGTGATTCCCACCTGACCTTTGAAGGAGAAATACAAAATATTCAAAGACTTCCACTAATAGGCCATTTCTCATTACTTAGTCCCCAAACAATTCAGAGGAGAATTGCTAAGAGGTCACTGGGCACACTATTGGCTCGCTACATGCCCATGGTAGATAAGGAGATCGCCAAGATAGCTGAGATCAGTTATTGTAACATTGCCTGGGCCTGTAACACAAAGTCTATTCGTAATTTATCTAGACATAAGAAAAAAATAAGTCTCTGGGTTGCATGTATGCAATGAGTCTTTCAGCTCCAAGTTGTCACTAGCATTTTCAGTATCCTAGGAGAAACGCTTGTCATATGGCTCCACTTATTGCCCTTGTCAAGACCAGGGACCCGCACCAGATAAAAATTTCCCCCCAACAACACATCTGCAGCTCCTGCATCCATGAGCTTTCTGATGGTGTTTTTTTATTATTGATCCTGCTGGGTGTTTGGGGCATACCTATTTATATTGCTGATTTGGGGCTGAGTGTTGTGTATGTGCAACCTTACGTACCACCCACATGATCCTTCTTCACAGACATCCTCTCTCCCTCCAGGCTACATTTGTCCAAGATTGCCATACCTGCCATTTCAGGAGCATATTTACAGGCCCCAGTGCCTGCTTGTGCCACCCTAGCGTCATTTTCTGACGCTAAGGTGGCGTCAAGGCATTGCGCCACTTTATAACCCCTTGCACCACATTGTGCCTGCACCTAACATAATTTATTCAAGGGGGGCGTTCCCCCATTAGGAGGCCCAGAAAAATGGCGCAGGGAAATTCACAAGATTTCACAGTGCCATATTTCCTGTCTTTTTTAACGCCTGCCCAAGGCAGGCATTAAAGTGATGCTCCCATTGTTTCCAATGGGTCTCCTCATACATTACTGGACTAGCTCCATCATTTTTGGAGCTTGTCGACCAGTGCGCCACAATAGCGTAAAAAATGTTGACACTATTGTGCTAACATGTGCTGTAGTGTGCCATATTGTAAATACAAAGCTAACATAGTAATGTTGAGGGAGGCGAGGGTGCAAGAAAAGTGGCGTATCATAACTGATGTACCACTTTCTTGTAAATATGCCTCTCAGTGAGCCTCTACCCAGCATTGTACAGGGTAGTCTCGGATCTTCATTCTGAAGCGATCTCTGAGCATTAACTTATATCTGGGCCATGTTATCTCAGAATATGTGCCTTTTGTTGGGAGAACTTAACCGTCAAACATTAAGTGAGTGCAGTTTGAATGTGCATGTGTAGACAAGTGGAATTCTATACATCACTTTTAAAAATTATTGATGCATAATAACAGCCAAACAAACAGGAGAAGCATTGTCTAATATGACACAGATGTATGTCTCTATAGTGCAGTGAATCCCCAAGTGCCGAGGACTCAAACAAAATAGCAAATTTCAACATCACATCTCCTGAAATGTACAACACAAATGATTCACCTACAACTTCTGAAGTGACATTTTGGACACCAAGATCCAGTCAAGTCTAATCCCCATCCTTCTATCCTTTCCTATTATATCTATTACCATCTCTGATGCCAAAATCTATATCAGTTCTAGTTGAGCATCAGTTTGGGTCCGGGCTTGACTGTTCATCAGCAGACGAACTATCCATCACCCTGTGACCTCCGGTTTGTTAATCTAAGGCAGCTAATTAAGTCATGTCTTTCTCTTTCAGTGTCCCCTGGTGAAGGCCAGAGTCTTCCCGAATCCCGGCCAGTTCTGTTCCAGCACTCCTGAAATGGATTGGCCTTATGGCTTGGCGCATGTTTTTCCTGTTGTTGTGGTGTATCTGATACATTCCACTGCCACTCTGAAGCGCTGGCCTCGGCTCATGTGCATCTCATCCTCCTTTCCCACTGAAAGATGAGGTGGAATGGGTGACTCCATCAGTATTGCATTCTCTCCTTTCTTAGGTGATTTGTTAAGGCTCAAAGTCTCTTCTTTTTTGAGAGTTACCGCTGACAAGCCTTGGCATATATGGACCATGGCTTCTTCTACATCAGGTCTCCCCTCTTCCAATGTGCGTTTTCAATCTTTTCTTTTAGTGCACATCAATGCATTCTTGTTATGATGTGTGTGTTTTGGGGGGCTTATATGGATTCTGTGGGGGTCCTACCTGGTGAGTTTATTCCAATTTTCTGTGATCTGAGGCATCAACAGACAGTATATCTCGGAAGAATGAGCAAACAAAAACTTCAACTGGCCTGCTACCTTGCTCTGTGGATTCTGATGTTGTTGTGACAAAACCTGCTCTCTGGGTCTTCTGATTTTTCTTGGAGCTGTATGTTTTATACCTGGAGAAGAAGAACCTTCCTCTCAATTAACTCTTTCTCAGTTATAGAGCAGAGACCCTATCCCAGAAGTCAGTCACCTTCATCCTGACTTCCATAAGCGGGTGTGATGCCTGTACTCTAACCCCCCTCCCCCCAAGTCATCTCTGCAGCCTGAGAATAAACATTCCAGGTACTGAAGTGCAACTGGCACCTTGTCGTCTTCCTCCTTGCTTTCCGTTTTATTTGGCTTCTCTCACGGGGTTTCCATTATTCCAGGCCCCAGGCTCAGTTAGTTGGGGCTTTGACCACATGTCTTGAAGAGTGCTTTTCTTCTTTCCCCTAGCATGCTGGGAAAATCCCCTGACTAGTAGGATTGAGTGGATACTGTCTGTGGAAATGTCTCTCTAAGTGTGAAGGCACTCATGCTGCTAGGCCTTTGCGCTCTCTCAGCCCCCAGGGCAAAGTTATCCCCCTGAGGTTGGGTTAAGTACACTTTTTTAATTTTCCCTTTTCTTTAACAAAGGGAGATCTCCTCCTTGGCTGTGTACTCTCAATATGATAAAAAGTATTAGTAAAATATATTAAATATTAATGTAAATTAAATTTATTTAAAATGTAGAACAAAATAAAAAATGCCACAGCACCCCTCACATAATTTTGAACTAAATCTTAAATTAATGTAAACATAGTAATTAAAAAAATATTTTTCTGATGTTGAAAATGAATAAAAACAAATCTCAAACACAAAATAATTGTTTTAATTATTTTGTAATACATATTAAAAATGATGTATAGAACTAATTAAAAGTAATTTAGGTATATTTTATTAAAAGGTAATGTTACAATAATTTTTAAATTCAGAAAAGGTTATTAAAATGTTTTTTAGTTAAATAATAAATATATTTTGTTTTTAGATAAGTTGTTTAACATTCTTATATTTATTTATATGTATAACTCATTTTAAATATCTTAATTTCATTTATATGATGGGGTTTTAGTTTTAGTGCCTACCATCATTATTTTCTATGGGAGAATGTTACAGTACCAGTGGTTGACCATGTGTGGTGCTGGACTATTTCCACCTTTGGGATGGAGTAATTCACTACTGCTTTGGGTCCCTTTTTAGCTGTGGTAACTTTAGAAGTGCAGTTTATGATTATCAATGGGCTTAGTCTTTTGTGGGTTAGTGCATGACCACCGCCCCCCACCCTCCACTCTCTCCTTAAAACCCTCCTAACTGCTCCCTAAACCCCTCCCATTTGGTAGGAAACCTTCCCACATTTACTACTAAGCTAACATGTGCGAGGATCTCCCCATAGAAAAGCTAGGAGGAGATTTACACTCTTAGGTTTGTGATTAGCAATGTGCACCACAACATGCGGTACTTGAATAAACCCCTACTTGTCATGTACAACTCAGGTTTAGCAACACTTTTGACTTTAGTCATGCTGACGCTTAACTATGGTGAAGGGGTTAGCCAGCCAGGCCTGTGTGCCCCAGTCCCCACTCTTTTCAAAGCCTCGCATTGCCAGCTGCTGATTTGCAGCCCCTGACTTTTGCGATATACTCATGAGGAAGCAGGTTACATCAGCCGCCATTAGATGGCGCCATATGATGAAGCCTCCTCCAAAAGTGTCCCATGATATTGTTTTTTTTTTTGTAATCTGAGCGCTAATGTTATCAGAAAACCAGAGAAGGCCGTGGAATGACGTTTGTGAGTTCGTCTGACATGCCGGTACTGATTAAATAATTATTTGTATCATCTTTTCTGAGGGATATCCTGGCTTGTTGACGGACTACGGAGGAGCTATGATCCAGGAAGAGTACAAGATTTTTCTGTGCTCCAGCCAAGATACAAATGGACTGCTGCTCACTCTCTACACTTTAAAGGGGCTATTTTTTTCTCCTATTACATATATTGCTGCCAACAGGTGGGACCCTAAGGCTGCTGCCTTAGGGTCCCACCTTATGGAAGTAGCAGTATGACTGTGAGCGCAGGCTGAGAGGGAGTCCTAAATCAGCAGCCGCACACTGCATGCACGAGCCTACCTGCACATGACGTGCCCGCTCCACTCAGCTCATTCCTTTTTAGCCCTGAGTCACATTGCGGCATTCCATGCTGAAATGAAGGAGCATATGCACCAAATAGGCCCCATCTGGAACCAGGTGAAAAAAGGCAGTAAGAATTGGAAATTGAAAGCTTGTAATCACTCAAAAAATGCATAAAATAGGTTTGAATTCGACTGAACGAGACTGGAGAACATCTGCGCGAAACCTGCTCGCAGCCAGTTACTTTGGACTGGGGATCCAACTCAGTATTTGGCCCAGGGGCAGTGTCTGCTGAGATAAGTGTTTCATGGCGCATGGCACATCCCCCATGCCTTGTTCTGCATCACACCTGCCCACACAATTTCACTGTGTATTTGCATCTATGTTGCAAATGTGTTTTTTTCAGTACCACCCGGATGGCTAATCCAACATTTTAATACATTTTGTGCATTATAAAACGCACACAATAATGTTTGGTATCCTTAAGAAACCCCTCACAAGAACAGGAGGGATAGGATCGAACCCGTGGGAATCTATTGGCACCTAGTTAGCACAGCTGGATGAGGAGTGCAATTACCTCTCATTTTTTTGGTCTCTTGCTGGACCTTATGTTATAGGAGTTTAGCCATCCATCGCCTGCCATTTGTTGCCTTCAATGTCACTCTCATTTGCTTTAATAAAATGTTTTAGCACTGGACGCGTCATAGCACTTTTTATAATTAGTTTTAGAAATGCTCCTCAGCAGCCGTGCTGCTGTACAACATGGCTATAAAACATTGCCAAAGCTAATAGCTCTTGTAGGCAAGATCTAGTAGCATTTCCAATGCTTGTTTATTTATATGCCTAGCTATTTTACTTGTCAAGAAACTATATCGTCAAATAGTGACCACAGCCAGCTGTACAGCATTAAAGAGCAAATGTAAATAGATGTATAAAGCGTAACTGATCCCCAAAGAAATGTACTTCTAGGCTTTAGGTTCTAAGAGCTGCCAATCCTGTAAGCACACCCGCCCAGGACTAGGAGGATTCGAAAAGGCTCGTTTTGAGCTCTTTAAGGAAGCTCGAGGAAGAGGGCGTGGTTTTAAGTTTGGCCTGCAATCGTTTCTTAAAACTGTGATCAAGGCGATATCAGGGAAAGAGGATGAGATGAAACTGGGAGAATCTTAAGACTTTGGCTGGTGAGTATGGAGCGATCATTTTTAGAAGACTGTTTGCGCCCATTTTATAGAAAGCTCTATTTGCAAGTAGTAGACCTTAAATTTAATGTGCTTTTCCATGGGTAGCCAGTACAACCTAGCTACTTTAGAGGTGATAGAGCTCTTTTGGGTAGGTAGGCTAGGAGTTGAGCCCAGGGTTCTGCACAACTTGAAGATTCAGAGTAAGGTAATGAGGAAGTCCTACACATAAAGAATTAACACAATCTAGTCCGGATGTGATGAGGGCATGGACAAACACCTGGAAAGTAGATACATTATTTTTATTCAAGTTTTGATAATACTGAAGCAGCAAGCAGCGACCAATATTATCTGCTATCCGAAGAAGAGGACTTTATCAAATTTAACTCTGAGATTTCTTACCTTCGTGGAAGGCATAGAGTGGGCTCCCAGGTCTGAGGGCCACCAGGTTTTGGACCATTTATGGCTATTCTTACTCAGGAGGAGGATTTTGTTTTGTTAGAATGTTAGAAGCTTCAGCTGATTCTCTTTTATCCATGTGGGAGACTGCAATAAGTCATTGTTTACAGTTTTGTTTAAACTAAGAGAGTATACTTTTCGTAGAGCCGATACTGTAAAGTGATTTAATCTAGATACCAGGGCCCAGATTTATTTACATTGTGGTTGAATCACTTTTTGGGACTTACTAAGCCACGCAGAGACCGATTTGCATAACTTTAAATGGTTTAATTTAAAAAAAGGTAAAAGATGGCACTGCCTTGCGCTACTTTGCGTAGGGGAGGCGTTCCATTGGTGGAGCATAAGTGTTCCCGTGCATCCACCCATGGAGTATGATGAAATGATTTTCCTGGATTTGTGCCAAAATGGAGCCCCTACCCGAGGCTAGCATAACAAAGAGAAATATGTTTATTACTCCTCGTCACCTTCTCTTTGCATGTATGCTGCATTCAACAGCACAACTACAAAGAGGAAAAAGCCTCAAATAATAATTTATGTGCAGAAAGGTATCTCTTATTCAGTCTTCAAATAAAATCAGATAATCCAGTCATTAGACATTGGAACTTGATCTTCTCCTACCCCTATTCTGAGAGTCGCACTTTCTTCTGTCCTTACCCATAATATTGAAATTCATTATATGTTTTTGAGTGTGATTGATTCTACCATGTAGGAAAATATTCTTCCAAAAGGAGTAAACTGAAACAATTAAAGACACAGATGAAAAATCAAACATCTAATTTGTTTACTATAAGGCTGTTTACTTGTTAAACTAGAGTCGATACCTGCTGAATCTAAGGAAATGATGGACCCCAACAGTCAAACCAAAAATCACGTATTTTCCTGCTTTGTGGGAATCATAATTTCATTAAAGTGGAAAACTGTGAAAATCACTTACTGATTATTTAATCTTTAATATTGATATACTCTATTCACTTTTTAGCTCCTTGTCCCCGCACAGTTAAAGCAGACCAGAATATAAACAATTGTTCCTAGTGCTAAAGAGTTTCTCATAGTAGTTGCACTTTTACTTAATTCAGTAGTTATTTGTATCGTTACTTATTTACTTCTTAATATTTTCTACAAATGATTAATTTCCAAATTCATGCGACCACCAATAATACCTTCCATAGCTATCATAGCATTTCATAGCAGGCCCATGACTGGGTCCAGGGGGAGGGCCTCCCCCGAAGGTACTTTGCAGGGGAGCCCCCTCAACTTTTGTTATGCCACTGAGCACAACACTGAAAAAACATGCAGGACTCTCTGCTCTACTGAAAACACTAAACACTCATACTCCAAACCTAAACGCTTAGTACCTTTGTACATCCAATAACTCTGAGAGAACAAGTGCACTATATGCAGATGGCAAAAGCAATGGAGATGGACCAATGTCTTGAAAGATGTCATCCAACTTAAAGCACCCCCCCCCCTGCACCCAGGTCTTTCATTTCAGCTAAAGACAATGCCTACAAGACTACACTGATAGGCACAACTAAAAACGTCAAGACAATTGTCAGGATTCAGGCAAGGCAGCTGTTACATGACACAAGTAAACCCATTTGCATTTTCTTAGGTGATGGAACTCACAAGTTATATTCTGCCAACTACACTCTACACTTCAGTTTCAACCAGGGAGCTCATGGAGACTATGGAGATCTGAGCTGTGGTCAATTGGAGGTAGACTAAAGGGCACAACTGTACTCATAGCAAGAGTACTTCCATGGTGACATAGGTAATGTACAGGTCAGGGGAGGAAGTGCAAGTACAAAATATCCTGTTACCATTTCTTCTGTACCTGGTAACCTTTTATAGTTGTACTGACTTCAGCTCATGCTAGATTGACACCTGCGTCTGTGTCCTATCACTTTATGTTTTTCCTTTTTGGTCTCTCCCTTGGGCTACCACTTGTGTCTGAGTTACCCATCCTGGTTAGTTGTGCTATGCTCCAATTTCTTTCTTCACAAACCCATTGTCTGTCCTGCATTTGATTCACCTTGGTACCCTCGTTTTCATCCTCTGTAGCCAGGTTAGTGAGTGGACTTATCACATCCACCTTCTCCTTGGAGAATTGTAAGCCAAACACCCTGTTTGGTCTTGCTGTTAACCAGTTCACTGTATGGTCATTATACACTAATGTTTAATGATCACGTGCCATCCACAAAAATGTGTTGCCTTCCAGAGAGACATCATTGTGATGGGTATTGATGGCTGCTTGGCGAGACTCCTATTTTTTCCATATTACTAATTTTTCCCCTTTTTGCTATATGGGACCCTCTGGACATACTAGTGCCTATATAGCAACTTGGGAAAAAGTGAGGTTCTCCTGAAACTCCTAAAGCTTGACAGTAATCCAGCACTGCATCAGTCCTCACCCTGACCCTTCAATCCCTTAGTCAGGGGATGAGAGCAATGACATTGATCACTTCTTTATGGAGAAGATCTACATAATCAGATCCCACATCAACAATACAAAACATTTTTCCACACAACTTCCTATGCCCAAAAGAATAACAGTGGCCCCTCTGGATGCTTCTTCCATTTCTTCGAGTGTCAGAAGCGCCTATTTCAAGGGATTAAAATGAAATGCAGTCCATGGAAAGACAGAAAGAGAAAACATGGCATCTGGCACCATCTTTAGGGCCACATGAAAATGCCTTAATATTATTAATATAGATTGCATACTTGTTTTAAATTCAAACTCTATAAATATCCTTTTTTTTAAAGCAATGCAGGGCCCTGAAGAGCATGGGTAATGGGGCATAGTGCCCTGTCTTCTCCCTAACCCTTATAACAACTCTGACTATCTTCCCATCCCCAAGTGAACAGCTGCACACTATCTCTTGCAGGCTGAAATTACTAGCATCAAGAATTCATGCCAGGCACCCTCGTAAGAAGATGACATTCTACCATCATCAATCATTAAATCTCTGCAAAAAGAAGCCTTCTTCCCCATTGTTCCTATTTGCAGAATTGTCAATACCTTCTTTAGCCAATAAACCTTCCTGACAACTTCAAACAGGACAAATCGTTCCCCTTTTGAAGACCGCCTCCCTGGACTCTAACCATCTTGCCAACTTCACCCCTTACATTTCTTTGGGAAATTAATTTACACATTCATATCTACGCAATACTGGAAACTTCATTTACAAATTCATATCTACACAACACTGGAAAGGTCATCAAGTATTATCAACATTATCAAGATGGCCTCAGGCCACATTGCAGCATGAAAATAGCTATTCTTTATCAACATCTTCCTCAACAATGAAAGAAATGACCCATGTCTTCTGATCCTGTTTGACCACTATGCAGCCATCGACACTGTTGACCACCATGCAATGGTTCACTCTTTGGAAACACATATAGGGCCTGATTCTAACTTTGGAGGACGGTGTTAAACCGTCCCAAAAGTGGCGGATATACCACCTACCGTATTACGAGTCCATTATATCCTATGGAACTCGTAATACGGTAGGTGGTATATCCGCCACTTTTGGGACGGTTTAACACCGTCCTCCAAAGTTAGAATCAGGCCCATAGACTCCTCCAACATAGTAGTCTACTGGTTCACCTTCTGCCTCACCAAACCAGCATCAGGCAAACATATTATGACTTCAAGATCCTAGACAAATTTTGTATTGGTCAGATTATGCCAAGCATCATTAAAATTCATCAATAATCCAACAACTCTGAAGGTTACCTCAAAATTTCCTCAACCATTAACATTTTTACTCAAAATCTGCCTCAAGCTGGTTGCGAAGTGGATTTCAAGCACCTACACTATAGAACTCTTTTGGCTTTCCTAGCCATCCCACACCACCTTTAATTCCAGCTGCATCATTTACAAAGCCATCACAACTGGCACCCTGCCTATCTGGTTAACAAGATCCACCACCTCTGGTGGCTACCTGAAGCCAGAACAACATCCAACTGGAAGGGCAAAGGAAGTGCAAAAATAGAAAACAAAGCAAAAGTCCTTCCCATTTAGGCACCTAGGATCATGAACAATATCCTTGTATCCATCAGGACTACCTTCAACTTGCTCCAATTAAGGAAACAGCTAAAGAAACACCTCTTTAAAAACACCACATCACCACAAAACAGTGTACCACCACTCTTGGCAACAATCTTCTACTCTAGTCATTCACTGACTGTGTCCCTGCCTTTGAATCTGTATAATGATCCCTTTGCTTTTGGCTAGGTTTGCTATTATTTATAAAGAAACTACTAAGCTTACATTCCATCCCTTTCAACTAACAGAAGGGGAAAGTATGTTTTTCTCTTTGTCGCTTAATCCTCAATTTACATTTTCAGGAGTTCTATCTTACCGTCCTTATGGCTCCCCGGAAACTCCCCGGAAAATTTCTTAGATTCTCTTTTGGATCAACTTGCTGAACTAATATGTAAGAGATCTCACTATCCTTGGCGATTTTAACATCCATGCAGATCATTTAGACCAGGCGGCGGTTAGACTCCTCCTGGGTGACATAGGTGCCCTGGGATTAGGGCAACTGGTTAGAGGCCCCACTCATGATAAGGGACACACCATTGACACACCATTGACCTAGTCTTTAGTAATTTAGCAGCCTTAACTTCTAAGCCCCCTCTTCCATTGGCCTGGTCAGACCACTTTCTAATTTCATTAAAGCTAGCTATTCCCACTGTAAGGGCAAAGGAAGTGCAAAAATAGAAAACAAAGCAAAAGTCCTTCCCATTTAGGCACCTAGGATCATGAACAATATCCTTGTATCCATCAGGACTACCTTCAACTTGCTCCAATTAAGGAAACAGCTAAAGAAACACCTCTTTAAAAACACCACATCACCACAAAACAGTGTACCACCACTCTTGGCAACAATCTTCTACTCTAGTCATTCATTGACTGTGTCCCTGCCTTTGAATCTGTATAATGATCCCTTTGCTTTTGGCTAGGTTTGCTATTATTTATAAAGAAACTACTAAGCTTACATTCCATCCCTTTCAACTAACAGAAGGGGAAAGTATGTTTTTCTCTTTGTCGCTTAATCCTCAATTTACATTTTCAGGAGTTCTATCTTACCGTCCTTATGGCTCCCCGGAAACTCCCCGGAAAATTTCTTAGATTCTCTTTTGGATCAACTTGCTGAACTAATATGTAAGAGATCTCACTATCCTTGGCGATTTTAACATCCATGCAGATCATTTAGACCAGGCGGCGGTTAGACTCCTCCTGGGTGACATAGGTGCCCTGGGATTAGGGCAACTGGTTAGAGGCCCCACTCATGATAAGGGACACACCATTGACACACCATTGACCTAGTCTTTAGTAATTTAGCAGCCTTAACTTCTAAGCCCCCTCTTCCATTGGCCTGGTCAGACCACTTTCTAATTTCATTAAAGCTAGCTATTCCCACTGTAAGGGGATCCTCGCAGCCAATAGCTCAGTCCTGTAGAAGTTTGTATAAACTTAGTACTTGTGAATGGATTAATTTGCTGGAAAGCCGCAAATCTATTTTTTTCAACAGAAATGACACTGAAATGGATCCATTCAATGACTCGATCACCAATTGTCTAGACACCCTACTTCCTTATAGGAAAAAAAACGGGAGTCGCCAGAAAGCTGGCGCTCAGTGGTTCACCCCTCACCTGCAACTTCTTAGAAGAAAGTGTAGAGGTTTAGAGAGAAGGTGGAGAAAATCTTATGACCCTGTAGCAAGGGATGATTATAGGAAGGCAATTAGATTTTACCATGCAGAGATAAAATCAGCAGAAAGCATCTACTATGCTAATGGAATCGAACAAGCCTCTGGTTCCTCTAGAGAGGTTTTTCAGGTGCTCTAAAACATTCTTTAGTCTCCCCTTTATGGGGACTCAGTGGAAGCTTTGGAAGAGCACAGTAACAACTTGGCCTTGTTCTTTCAACAAAAAATCATCGACATTTATTCGAACTTTCCTAAGAGTAAGGCTATGTCGGAAGATCAGGTTAACCTTTCCGACAATTGTGTAGCCACTATCTCTCAATTTACCCCTCTCTCACAGGATCAGGTTGCCTCGCTCCTTACTTCTCTCAAATCAGGATCTCCACTGGATCCGTCTCCTCCTTATATACTCACTTGGGGGGCATCTGCTATTGTTCCGGTTCTGACTGGACTATTGAATGCCTCATTATCTAGGGGCACTGTCCCCGGTCAATGGAAACATGCTATAGTCAAGCCGCTGTTAAAGAAACCCAATCTGGATGCCACAGTGCTCAAGAACTATAGACCCACATCGTTACTACCCATCCCCTCTAAAATATTAGATAAATATATTAATACTCAATTGTCTATGTTCTTGGAGGATAACAATATCCTTCACCCTACTCAGATGGGTTTTAGACCCCTTCACAGCACTGAAACAGCCTTGATAGCCGCCATGGAAGAGGCTAGAAAGCGCATGGACCAGGGTCACATTACGGCTGTTATACTTCTCGATTTAAGTGCTGCTTTTGAGAAAGTAGATCATCATGTGCTTGGTCAAAGGGTGAAGGAGATTGGAATTGAGGCTCTAGCACTTAGCTGGCTTACCTCATTTTTAGAGGGCAGATCATTCCAGGTCCTCGACCGATCATGTTTCTCTGACAGGTTTGACTGTAGTTGCGGTGTGCCACAGGGCTCCTCGCTCAGCCCCACTCTATTTAATATATATATAGCCCCCCTGGCTGAGCTGGTGGAATCATTTGGACTTTCACTTGTTTTCTATGCAGAGGATACCCAATTGGTGGTCTCATTTTCCACGAACTCAGCCTCGGAGGGACCGTCACTGTCCTCCTGCCTACAGGGAGTATCAGGATGGATGACGGATAGTATGCTCCAACTAAATGGTGACAAAACAGAGATAATGAGTTTGGGTCAATACCCTGGCCCGGGTAAGAATCCTCTGCTGCCAAGCTCCTTGGGGGAATTGCCTCCCCCTAAGAAGTATACCAAAGGCCTAGGAATTTGGCTAGACCCCCAACTCACGCTGGAACAGCATGCTAAGAAAATCTCTGCCATTTGCTTTGGACTAATGAGACTCTTAAGGAAGGCCCCTGCAATACTTCCATCACTTGCAAAAAGGCTTATTATCCAGGCGATCATTTTGTCCCTACTTGACTATGGTAATGGACTGTTTCTCGGCTCCCCCAAATATGTGAAAAGGAAATTGCAGGTGGTACAAAATGCTGCGGCTTACCTCCTATTAGAAATTCCCAGGCATACTTCTGTAAAACCGGCTCTTGCATCTCTTCATTGGCTCCCAGTGGAACAGCGCATACAATTCAAGACTCTATGCTGTATTTATGGGTCATTGTATAACACAGGCCTTCCTCTGTTAAAGACCCTGGCATCCTTCTATAAGCCTACCAGAGACCTTAGTTCGGCATCAGCAGCATTGGCCACTTTACCTAGAGTCAAAAAAGCCAGATGGGGCGGTGCCAAGATGGCCTATCTGGGAGCTAAACTGTGGAACTCCCTTCCCCTTAGGCTCCAACTAGCTAGTCACAAATTTAATTTTCAAAAGGCACTTAAAACTTGGCTATTCTAGACCTAGCCATCTCTCCTTCTTAGTCAGGGGATCGCCCTTTAGCGCTGGAAGGCCTTCGGGTAGCCATGCGCTTTATAAGTCAAGTAACATAACATAACTGTGGAAATCTATATGGCAAACTATATTGAATATCGAGCTACCAAAATATCATAACCAGAAGATCAGAACTACAATATGATGAAGGTAGGTATATATAGGTAAGCATAGATTTACTGTTTAACTCTAAATATATGCACCTCGACGAAATAAGTATAATCAAGATACTAATAAGCAAACTAAAGATTTGCCTGTGTATACTTTCCCTCACAACAAATTGATATTTAACATATAGGCTGCAAAATTTTGGTAACATAATATTTTAATTATCAATATTTTAATAGATATGTGTTAAACGTATGATTAATTAAAATCGTTACAAATTTTATGTAGAAATATGAAAAGTGCCAACAAGAGTTAAAAAGGTGATAAAATGACAAAGTGCATAGTACTTGAAAAAGACATAAAAGAGTAGCGTCCTGACAGCTTTTGCTGCAAATGATTCCTAGCCTTGCCTTTCTTGCTTAATGACCCTTTGTTACCTCCATATCACTTATACATTGCTTTGGCCTTCTTTAGGGGCTCCTGCAATTTTCCCACCCCTTAGTTCAATTCCTTTATTGCACAACTGATGAATTTAAAAAATCTGACTGACCGGTGACCCGATTTCCTATTCGGTGGGGAGGGAGAGGTCATAAAGATTTTCATCTCAATTGTGTATGTGCCTTCTTGCTCAAAAGTCCTGGTTTGGTTACATGATTTTAGCTTGGTTCGTTTGGGGATTCTACTTTCCCATATTTTTCCAGATTCCAGATTTCTGATTGCCTCATTCAAGTGTTCATTCCAGTGGGACTTGTCTGGAACAGAGTGTCAGAGCTTGCTATGTTAGATTGCATTTGAGGCGGATTTGGGCTGAGATCGTGAAATCAGGCAAATACGCCATCTCTCAGCATCTACATTGAGCTTTGTGCAGCCTGTTGCTCAGCCTATTTCTGAATGCAAGCATTACAAATGTTAATGTTGGCAATAGTTTGCTTCTGTCCACCTTGCATATTGCAATCAGATCTGCACTTGTTTGATTTTTTTTACAATCTTTGAATGTGTAGATTAATGCAGAAGCCGTGCCTTTTAACATGTTCAAGTGAGTTTTGAAATCACCTCTTTCACTTATCCACGCACCAAGATATTTGTATGACTTTGCCCTCTCCATTTCTTCATTTTCCAGATACCATATGCTATTCTTGAATATTGTGTGTTCAAATACTGTTATTTTTGATTTTGTGCTATTAATATTGATGTTATTTTATGTTGCAGAAAGTGTTACCAGAGTTCTTTGGAGCCGTATAGGTGCTTGATTCAATGATATAGTATCATCGAATATTGTAATACTTGAATTAATGTACCTGCTAGCTTTGGAGGGAAGGCTGTTGCTGTTCAAGTGTTTATTTATATATGCTAAATAAAGATTGAAAAGTAGTGGGGCCAATATATACCCTTGCTTTAATCCCCTTTATCTGAATCATTTCGGTTGTTGCCCATTTGGAGCACACTTTGATTTTGACTCAAGTATCTGTTAGAGGCAGGTGATCACTAAAGGGAAGATGTATTTTTGAAGTGGTTTTTCTGGTTGGCAGTGGTTTGCACTCTGTCCAAGTAGGGACCCTCACTCTAGTCAGGGAGTCACACAGCTAAGATAACCCCTGCTCTCCCCCTTGGTAGCTTTGCATGAGCAACCAGGCTTATTTCAGAGGCAATGTGTAAAGTATTTGTACACACACACACACATGCACAGTAACACAGTGAAAACACCACTTAAGTACTCTACACCAGTTTAGAAAAATTGCCAATATTTATCATGTAAAACAAAACCAAAATGCCAAAAATCCAACATACACAAGTAAAGATACAAATTTTCAAAGATAAACCTATCTTAGTATAGTGCTTAGAAACACAATTGCTCCATCTGGGGCTATCATGACGTCTTGACGGAGTCTTTCCCAGCAGTCGGACGCCACATACGAGGTAGTGCGGCCCAGTCACGGAGCCGCATGGACTCCAGGTACAGTACCTTGGAAAATGAAGAAACAAAGACGTTGCAGGAGTTGGGTAGGTGAGGAGTCACTGGAGCCTGTGCGGTGTTGGTTCCTTACTACTACTGGGGAGGTGAAGCGTTGGTTCCTTACAGTTGCAGGGGAGGTGAAAGATCCAGTACTTATACCCATTTCTGTCTTTGAAGTAGGCATTTCAAAGAATAAGCCTTCATAGTGCACAAGACCCTACCTTTCCTATCCTGGCCCCAGACACATTCCAGGGGGTTGGAGACTGCTTTGTGTAAGGACAGGCACAGCCCTATTCTGGTGCAAGTGTCAGCTCCTCCCACCACTCTAGCTTAGGAAGACCCATCAGGATATGCAGGGCACACCTCAGCTCCCTTTGTGTGACTGTCTGGAGTAAATTCACAAACAGCCCAACTGTCATCCTGACCCAGACCTGTATTCCACAGAAAAGCAGAGGCACAGAATAGGTAGGCAGGAAAATGCCCACTTTCTAAAAGTGGTATTTTCAAATTTACAATTTAAAAATCAACTTCACCAAAAGATGTATTTTTAAATTGTGAGTTTGTAGACCCCAATCTCCATATCACTAGCTGCTCCCAATGGGAAATTACACTTAAAAGATATCTCAAGGCACTCCCTGTATCCTGTGGGAGAGACAGCCCTTGCAATAGTGAAAAACACATTTAGCAGTATTTCACTATCAGGACATGTAAAACACACTAGTACATATCCTACCTTTTAAATACACTGCACCCTGCCCACGGGGCTGCCTTAGGCCTACCTTAGGGGTGACTTAAATGTAGTAAAAGGGAAGATGCACATAGTCAAGAACAGGAGGTCAGAGGCAAAAGGGTTTGGCATAACCCTGCAAAAAGAGCTATTTCCAACAATGTATTACACATTTTAGCTACTTTTGCCATAGTCGGCCTCTATCAAAGGCTGTGGTGAAGTCATTGGAGGCTGCATAGAGTTGTGGTTCTTTCCTCAACATTGCATGGCCTTTCTGAGATGTAAGGCAATATTGGTTATCCTCCAGATAGATAGATATCAGCAATCCATTCATGGAAACTGGGCTTTCTGGTCCTATTGTTAGCTTTACTTTTTTGGCAACTGTGTCAAAAATCTCTGAATTCTAGACAGAATGTTCTTAAAGCCTAAGCTTATTTTTTTTTCTTAAGCTGAAGTTATTCATAACTACTGAATTAACTCTTTTTCAAATTCTTACACAATAAAACAACATAGTTTACTATCCCATATACTATTTACAATAAACATTTTCATATATGAAAGAAAACATTGTTTTCACGATAATTGTACCAAAATATGTTCCTGTATTGCCATTTCAGGATTTTGATGATATTTACAAACCATTCGGCATAGAGTCCTGTGGATTATGATGTCCCTCAAAGGCAATATAGGATATATTACCCATGTCACTTGTTATGTAGTTTGTATATTTTTGTGCTTTTGGAATGAAATTTATATTTTTTCAAAACAGGGATAATGCGTAATAAAATGGAAAGTAAAAGTGGTACTTTGTATTGAAAAGAAGTAATATTAAACTATGTAGTTAAGAAGGTAGGGTTTTAGACAAATAAAAGAAGAGAAACATACTTAGCAGTGCAGTTAAGAATATAGGGTTTTGGATTTAAAAAATGTTTTGCTTTGTTAAAAAAAAAACACTCATGTTTTGTGCAGAAGACAGAGATTTCTGAAGATGATGCTTCCAAGGCAGATCTAACAAACCGGACAGCCTGATTGCAATTAGAATGTTCATGGTTTATCTCACATGGAGAGCAATCCAATTAAAATGGATAATGATGGAGCTTTGCAGAGTGGCTTGCAGAGTGAAGCCCAAGTTTTCTATGATAGCACACAGGGCCCTGAGGTGAAAGCATTTCCCAAAAGTTACCGAGCTATAGTTTATATTATGTATGAAAACCAAAAACACCCGATCTTTCTTATAACTGCTAGTCTGATGCAAAGGAGTAATGGGGAGCCATACATGATATGGCCTTTTCACCCTGTCCCAAATGTGAAAAAATACCTTACCTATCATCCTTAACCAATTGCAATGACCTTCCCCACCTTCTTTCCCCCTCTTGCAGCTGTGCTTTCTACTTTCAGTCAAAGAAGACAAGCAGCTATGCACTAGCATGCTCTCAGAGAGCCCTGTCAGCCTGTCCTGAAAGGCCTTTTTGCCATAGCAACAATGTGTAATGAGTTTTGTTATCAACTGTTGTTACACCGTAGCAATTAATTAGCAGATTTTGAATATGGTATAAACCATGGAAGCTTCTTATGAAAGCCAGTCAGAAAATGATGAATATTCAGGCTTACAGTGAATAGTATGCTCTTTATTACTATTCTTGAAGCGTTGGAAGGAGCAATGATTCATATAAGGCAAAAACGTACGTGTATCGTGATGCCCTTCTGTCAAAAATGCTATTAAATAGCACATCAAAGACCTCTACTTACCATTTGAAAAACGGAGTAGAGTCTGTTGGGAGGTGAAGGACATTATCTCCATCCATCATCTTGATGGTACTCTGTCTGCTAGATTTAGAGATGACCCCCAAACCCAGCAGGCATCTCTGTACTTTGAAGGCAACTGCTGGCGGGGTGGTTCATTTCAATTGCCTAAATGTTTTGTGGACAACCAATGTTGCTGGGAGTTTGTTTCTGAAAAACAAAAATGTCTTTCAGGGTGTAGGGGCCATTATTGTTTGTTCCTGTCCCTCACGGCAGGTTTTTCTTTCTGGTTATGGACAGGAACAAAAAGGCATTACACTGTCCACCCTAAAAAAGGTGGACTGAATAATGTCCTTCCTTTGATGGCCCCTTTTCTATCAGGCCATCAGAGGAAGTATTCCTTCAACAGAGCCAATGGGGCTCCAGCTACAGAATATTTAAGGTCTACTCATCTCTAAATGAGGCAGGCAGACAGGGTTTGGCTGGCAGGATACTACCTTGTGTTGTGACAGTGTACCTTTCCTTTGCCAAACTCTAAATCAGGCCCTAAATTTGTTGGATCTGTGTATGCATAGTTTATGCCATGTTGTCTTTTCATATGAAATAGTTATAAAGAATAATTTAACTATAAACAAAGCTCAAGAGATTACACCTGTACAGTGAGATAAAATAATAACTAGACTTTGAGTATGCTGCAGTTGTTTTCTTCTGTAAAGTGACTCTTTTAAGGAATCTGTCAGGCATAAACTGTTTTCTCAAGACTTTACACTTTGCCCTCAACGTAGAAATACATATAGAAATATGTGTTTATTAGTAAATATGTTCTGAATAACGTATTTTCAATTTATTTCACTCTAATAAATCAAATGTCAACTATAAGGATGTTTCATTGAATAAAACAAAAAACTCCTTTGACTGTAAAACAAAACAGGATGTCATAACAAAATAGGTTATATGTTTTGTTGCAAGTCAGTAAGTCAAAAAGTTTGTTTTGGGTTGTGAGACCCATTACACTAAACACAAACACAAAGAAGCAACAAAAGATTTTCAAAACTTGTTTCATGCAGCAGTTAAAAAGAGGCTGAAGTATATGGAACAACATTAAGGGCCTAATATAGAATTTGGTGAAAGTCCTACAGGGCGGCACAGGACATTATGTACACCAACCTGAAGGACTATCGTCCATCAAATTTAGAGATCACCACCGGCTTTGTAGTGAGCTCTATACCTTGATAGGAACTGCCATCATGATGGTTCCTTTCAAGATACAAAGATTTTGGTAGACCGCTGCCATCAGTTTTGACAGCTTTCACCATACTTCGCTAAAGCTTTTTGTTTTGCAGAAACAAACATAAAACAAATAACTAATGAACCCCACAC
This sequence comes from Pleurodeles waltl, assembly GCF_031143425.1. NCBI lineage: Eukaryota > Metazoa > Chordata > Amphibia > Caudata > Salamandridae > Pleurodeles > Pleurodeles waltl. The sequence continues at coordinate 874,170,424 of NC_090440.1, forward strand.
CTAGGAAGTTTTTCCCTGGGCGTAGGGATCATATTTAATTTTTTCTGTCCATTACTGCCAACCTTTACCTGGCTGTGACGGACAGAAAAGAAGGACATCACACAACCCATCCCAAATAGGGCAGGTGGCGTAATGCCCTTGCTCTGACAGCTTGTACTCTGTTGGGCTGCCAGAAAAAGCTTTCCATTGGCAGAAAGTTGGCAGTCGTCCTGATCCTAAATATGGTGGACAGACCATTGGTTTGGTGGACAGGGTACTCTGTCACCATACTCTAAATATACCAAAAATGCTTATGCAAGTAATCTTTAAGCAATAACAAAAAGGGGATAAGTATGTAGTTCTGGAGAAATCAAAGTGCATAGAATGAGAGAAAGACAAAGTGCCTGTACAATGCATACATACTTTGCAGGATCAACATGAAAGATCATCACACACATATTATACCTAAAAACGTTTTTTTGTCCACTGAGGAAGGATGCTCTAATGCAATACCATCTTACTTCAGTGCAAGTGAAGCAAGACCGCTATCAGTACAGCATCCCTCACATCAGTAATGATCTCTGGAGTACATGCATATGTGCATCTATCAAATGGTACTAAAGCAGGAAGACACAATCTCACAATCGTTATTCCATAGAAACCCCACATACTTCGTTATGAAATGACTCAGAAGTGCTGTCTTTTCTGAAAATCTAGGTGCGCATATTGAATGATATTCAGCCATCCCCAGGAATTACCTCAACTGACTTTTGTTCCTTGGACTGGGGGCATAAATGTTAACAGAGGTAATCTTTTTCTTGGGTGCAATGCTATCACGCCATATACAATATCCAAAATAGTCAACACCATTCCTCTCAATTTTACATTTACCCTTGGCAATGGAAAGCCTCTCATCCAAACAAATGTGCATTTCTATTCTTAGTTTTATTAAATCCGCTATCACCATTAGAAACCGATATGAACTGGTAATGTGACTATTTATTAAGCGAAACTAGGCATTGTCTTATTACTATATTGTCTTATCATTATAGACGCTTTTATAAGTATTTATTATCTTATACTGTTTTAGTAAGCTTGGGAGGTAAGCTTAGATTTAATAGATTTGCCTTTTATGAATGCTATAAGTACTGTACTTTATGATGACTTTTATGTATGTATGTATACTTTTATGGCAAAACACCGAATAAAGTTATTTTGACTGACTGACTGGTAAGACCATGTCCCTCCAGCACAGTAAATATCTGAAATAAAGATCTGTTGCGTTCTTCATGAGAGTCAACATGGACCAGAATATCATCTTGGAAATATGAGACATTGGCTATGCCCATGAAAAGATGATGCATGGCCCACTGAAAAAGTGCTCCAGCAAAGACCAACCTGAAAGGCATTTGTTTATAAGTGAATGCTCCTTCCAGAGTGAAAAAAAGGTTATAATTATAGCCATTGTGGAGAGCAATTTGGTAGTATGTAGATGGTGAATACGAGGGTCCGAAAGACCTTTCCACCTTTTAATGTCCATAGCATCTTGACAGTATTGGACAATGGATGACAATTCACCCACATGTTACTGTTCAAGTCCCTCAAATTGACACACACTCTTATTATGCCATTAGTCTTATAAAGCAGCACCACAGGAGACATCTATTTAGAGGATTCTGAATTCGAAGTCACATTCTCACACACAAATTGTTCAATTTGTTTCTCAGATCATCTCTCACAGAAAATTTAATATTCCTCACCTTGTGTGCTTTAAGCACAGCATTGTCATTCAAAACACATGACGGACAAAACCCTTCAATGACTCTAAAGAATGCAAAAAAACATAGTAAAAAGCTGTTGTCGTTATGTGATTCTTCCTGGTCTTACCCCAACACCGCCAAATCTTCACAACCAATTACTTAATTAGAATGATTGGGATCTAGTGTCACGGGATCTAGCATCATTAAAAGATGCCTTTGCAGGGGCTACCCTGACAATATAAGGCACGTATTGGGAAGCTTACATTTTTGCATGAATTCTCAAGCTCTTAAATCCCAGACTGGCAGAGAAGGTATCCACCACATCTGTAGGCTTGTTACCATAGCCTAACAGTTTAATATCTGAGGGTAGCACCTTTAAACATGAAAAAGATTGTTACTAGTCAATGTGTTCTTGGCATCAGATTCAGCTTCAGATCTTGACCTGTTTTCTCCTTATAAAAATAACACAACTGGGATGTCCTTTTCACTTTACCATCCTCAGTAACATGTAATACAAATTGTTGAGGTGTATTCTTTTCACACACCTCTGTGACTTGAGCTTACATTTTTTGTTTCCTGTCCATCACGACAACAACACCTTTACCTTGGCACACATGTGCAAAGTATCCCTTGCTTTTATAATTATGGACTATCTGATCAACCGTCCAACAGCTTTTGCCCAATGCCTCACGAGCACTCCATCTATACTGGAAACACATATATGTATAATTTTTCACCTAAGTTGGAACTTAAGGTGTTACCATGTTTGAAGTCACAATTACATTCATTTAAACGTTTGTACCTTGTACACATTCAGTTGTATTAATATCATGGTGTAATTGTCTCATTTCCTGGAAGGTCATCTCAAATATTTTAGCAATCTTGATAGCTTTATTTGTGCGAGCCTATCAGTTAGTAACAGTTTAAAAAAAAACTTCTTGTTTGATTTGAAATTTTGTGCTCCAGTTGGTCTCTAATAATTTTGTCATGAAAGGAAACATAGTTACACACAGTGGCCAACGTTTTCAGAGCAGAAACAAAGGCTCTGATGGGATCCCTTGGCATCTGGCCCCAACGCAAACGTTTGTGCCAAGCCACCACCTCATCCATTACTTTTCCCACACTTTATGTATAACATTGTAGCTTATGCTCTACAAGTGTCTGGTGTTTGTCTAAATCCTCATCCTCCTGGTCCTCATCCAATAATAATGAGGGCAAATGTTTCAGAGTCCTGTGACCCTCAGCCCCCAAACTGTGTTTTAATAAAACAGACTTTCTTCTCCCTGTGAAGATATGGCTTCAATACAAGCCTTGAGACTTTCTCTCCACTGATCCCACTTGAGATTTATCTGCCCTGGAATTGCCAAAAGTGCACTTGGTGCGATAACTCCTCCCTTTTCAAATTATGCATTACCTGGCTTGCAAAACAATGTAGTACAGAATATGCTTTAGAAGAAGCATGACCTCCAACCACCACCACTTTCTTCTATAAATCGATTCAATCAGACTGCTTCTTTGACAGAAAAAGTGTTACCTCCCTCACTTTTTTCTACCCTCCAACTCAGGAGCAGGTCAGAATTTAATCACAAAGCATGGCATCACCCTTTACCGCTCCGCTGTATCTAGCTTTTCCTCAGAGTTATTAAAATCGCACCCGCTAATGTTACAACACCATTTCCCACCATTGGAGTCATGACGTAATGATGCGGTATGCAGGAAAAACATGCATCATAATATCCTAGTCACTGACGTCACAGCCAGGCGGCGCTCTGTGCTTTGTTTACTGCAAAACTGCGTGATGCAGACCTAAATACTGTTTCTCTCAGTGGCGGCCTTAAGAATGCCTGGAAAAACAGGACACAATACAGGCACAGTAGAAATCTTAAATACTTGATGTTAGAATCTTGCAGGTTTGTCTCTCCTCCTCTTTATAAAGTAACTTTCAATATCAGATGGGTAAAAATAAGATGTTTAACGAGGGACAAAAGATACTGTTAGAGAGCAAATCTTATTAATAAAATTATGAGTAGGCAAATCTTATAATTAATGTGTGCTAAAAGAGCTTAATTAGAGAAATGTGTGTTAGAAAAATAAAACGTACATTTAATATGTTGCTGGCATGGTATCCACCGTCACGAGTTCTATGTGAAATAATCAATAACTTTGAAAATGCATTTGGATGAAGCATAACCATTTGGAATGACAAAAGATGATTAATATTGCTGATCAAATCTAATGATTTATTATTAATTCATTGAATAATGTACTAACTATGGTTTACTATTAAGATTGTTTTATTTTTCATGTATTAGCATTAGTAATGCCCAAGCTTTAGTATTTTACTACAGTATAGTGTTCAAAATGTCATGCTGACGTCATTGAAATTCTTTGTAAACATTGTTTATTAGCTATTCCATTGAAAGCTCACAGTGGAAATCTACTGTCTTGTTCCACTCTTCTCGTTCTGTACTTCCTTGTGGTAATAATTGAAAGTTTTAACAATAGGCTTTAGTTTCTGGTAGGAAGTAATGTTGGCTAAGTTGTCATGTTCTGTGCTGTTTTCTACAATGCTATTATTCTGTGGAAAGGGCCAACTAGAGAGGAGCGTCAACATGGGCCTATCTTGGAGAAGAATGAAGAAAATATACAAACTGAAGAAGAAGTGTAATGCAATTGGTTGCTCACTGTCACACCGCATAGTTTTGTCCAATAGGAATCTAGCTAGTGAACTTTGGGACTTTAATTTAGCAAAGTTGTAGATGAAGTAGTTCAGTTTGACTGAGAATTAATTACAGTGAACATCAGACTTACATGATTATGATTTTAACAGTTCAGATACTTTAGGCCCAACTTTACTGAGTTGTTGCCCCATTTATGTTCCTGATGTTGACTGCTGAAGACCTGATGCTCCAGTGCTCTGCTGACGAAGACTCTGCTAACTGCTGTCTCATTTAGGAGAGGTATAACCAATGATCATTTGTATTATTTTCCTTTCGCAGGTTTCCTTTAGAAATCCAACCACATATTTTTGTTAGCGCCATAGTTAGATATTTTCCAAATTAATTTTGTCTTATTTTAAGTTTTGCATGTGACAAAGCCCAGCCCCCCACATGCTTTTCCAATGAGAATTTGGTAGCTAGGAGGTCTGCCCAATAATTAAATTGATTGTTTGTTAATTGATTATGTGTGATTCAACTGCACAACTAAGGAAATCAATGCGTCAGATTTCTAGCGCTTCCTGCACATCCCCTAAAAACACCATTGATGAGCTGCATTTACAATACCGAGCTCCATGGCACATGTTTTCAGAGATGCATCAGAAATTCTGATGCGTCTGTTGGTGCCGAACTCACACATTGCTGGAGTAGCGTTGTTAAACTGACGCAACTCCAGCAATCGGAGAACACTCCCATAGGAAAAAGCCCTTAGCAGGTGGTAACATTTTGAAGCAGTGAAGTCGCAGAATTACACAGTGAAATGTAAATTTCACTGCATCAGTTCTGTGTGGCTTTTCCCGTGGGAACACCCAACCTGCATACATTATACCTGGTGCAGGTACAATGTGATGGGCAAACTGACATGCTGAGCCTGTCAGCCAGCTGCTTCAGTTTGTAAATATGGTAGGGCACTGCTAGCGCCACCACTGACACAGCTTGTAAATGAGGCCCTGGTTTTTATAGGAAAGTTTGCAACTAGCTCTTTGTCGTTGAAAAGATTGAAGAGAAAATTTGGAAAATACGTTGTGGTTGTGTCGGACTATATTGGGCGCAAGTGGTGAAAAATCACTCTTTGAAAAGATGCACAACCGTTTTGGATGTGCAAGAAAAAATACGTTGTGAGTGATGTCTATTTTCCTTGCATGACATTTAGGTAAGTGAAACAGAGAGTGAATTTAAGAAGAAGGGCTGTAAAGGGGTATTCACAGTTTTGGGCTTTATTGAAAGTGAGAAACGTGGGAAGGAATACCGTTGAATTGTCTGATGGCAATATGCTGAATAAAGGCAAGCTGGTGAAGCTTCCAGGCTCAGTTCAGAATAGTACAGTTTTGGCTTCTTCAAATGTAAACAATGATGAGAAATGTAGAGTGGACCCTGGGACAGGTGTTAGGGCTGTTTGAAGAAAGAATGTGTAGCTTCGACACTGGTTAAGGATTTTGTGACATCATAACTTTGGCCTATCTAGTACAAAATTATTCTTTTTTTGTATTTCCATAGCTCTGACCTACTGAGTCTTAGGCAGGGCCATTGGAATTATGCAGCAGATGAGGACAAGTTAAGTGACAGGGTTGCCTAAAAGGTGAAGCAACAAACTGAAAATTATGCACCATAATGTGGCACATTTATTGATTGTATTATTTCATTATTTGTCATCTTTACGCATGTTAACACTCTCTCAACAAAGGTTTCACCTCAGTTCCCGATTAACACTCAAACACAGCGATAAGCAGCTCAACAAGCATTTTCAATGCAACGGGTCTCACGTTTGTTTGAGTTAGAGCTATTAGCATTGTAAAGCAAAAGAAACGCAGCGTGATCGCGCTATGTAAAATGCAGCGCGATCGTGCTGCTTGGAAAATAAACAGATAAAGTAGTCCGAACTCCAGGCTGAAAACATTGAGCCTCGTATATTTTTGGTACTTTACCGGTGCTGTGTAGGTGGGCTAAACACCGGAAAAGGCATGATGTATGCATGCCTTTCACAAATGTAGGCAAGCAGATTTTAAAAGGCAGGCCCACGAACCAATGTAAGTGAATGACGTGGCATGGGCGTGGTTTGAAGCCCAAAGAGAGATTACAGAATGGACAGAGCTCTTTGTGCTCACCATTAAAAAGGAGCAGTCAATTTCTGCAAAAGGATTTTCACTGCATGTCAACCCGTGTTGCTTCCTTGTTAGCATTTTTTTGATCCATTTGAGATAGAAGCAATTTTTTTGTTAAAATATGTATATTATGCAGCAAGTGGCGAATTATGTGGCCAATGTAGCCACAGAGTCGTATATTTCCAGTGACTCTGGTCTCAGGGGCAAGATGTAGCAAACATTTGCGAGTCGCAAATGGCCTCATTCGCTATTTGTGACCTCGCAAATCCGAAATGGGATGCAAAAATCCCATTTCCGAAGTGCAAAAAGCGATGCGAGCAATTACCGACTCGCAAAAATTGCAACTTGATTTTGTGACCCGCAAATAGGAAGTTGCAATTTGCGAGTCGCAAACCATATGAAAAAGCCAGTCGCAAATTGCGACTAGTCACAAAAAGCCCATTTTACACATCCATATTACCACTGATTCAGAGCAGGTGGTAACCAGAACCAAAGTATAAAAGGAGACCCAGAAGGCATCTGAATTACTCAAAATGGCTGAACTGTACGTGATAGCATGGAGGAGGAGAGTCCACGCTGCCCAGCAGAGGAGGAGGAGGACACAGAGACAGGAGAGGATATACCGAACCAGTCAGACACTATTTCAACAAACTGAGGAGGAGATTTATGACAAATATAGACCGAGCAGTACTGCAATCTTAGAATTAATTGAACTACTCAATCCGCAGCTTGAACGACAGACAATGCACGGCTGCGCCATCCCTACACATGTGCAAATGCTATGCTCACTGCACCTCTTGACCTCGGGTAGCTATCAGGGGGTGATTTCAGTGGCAGGTGGGGTATCCCAGAGTTCACTCTCACGATTCTTCAGATCATTCCTAGATGCCATACTCACACACATGTCAAGATATATATACCTACCCAGGAATGAGGCAGAAATTAACAGCACCAAGTTGGACTTCTACAGAATTGCCAGCTTCCCCCATGTAATAGGGTGTGTGGATGGGACACATATACAAATCTGCCCTCCTGCAAATCTAGAATATGTGTTCCACAATAGGAAATATACCCACTCACTAAACATCCAGGTGGTATGCGACGCCCATAATGTCATTACTGACATTGTAGCTAAATTTCCAGGGAGTACACATGACTCATTCATATTCAGGCACAGTGGGATACACCAACGCCTAGAACGTGGGGAGTTTGGAGACGGATATTTATTAGGTATTGCTGACTACACCCGGAAGCCTTACATACAGGTCAATGTGGAAACCATTCATGCCCTGCTAACATTGCTTATTTTTGGCAAACAGGTGACAGTGCATATGCTCTAAGACCATGGATACTTACCCCATACCTAACACCTGGCAATGAGAACGAGAGGCGTTATACCAGTGCCCATCGGCGGACCAGAACTGTCATCGAGAGGATCTTTGGATTGTTAAAGGCAAGATTCAGGTGCCTCCACAAAAGTGGAGGTGCACTCCAGTATGCCCCAGAAACAGCATTCAATATTGTTGCCGCCTGTGCAATCCTACACAACATTGCCACCAAACGTGGGCTACATCTCACCCCTGAAGACACAGATTCGGAGGATGAGGAGCAAGAGCTACCACACCGACAGCCTGGGGATAGAAGCATTGCAAATCAAGGCAGACAGAGAGGGAACCACATTGTAACCCAATACTTTGGCAGGTACATGGCAACTGTGACCACACTCACTAATGTCAGACACACATAGCCCAGTTGTGTTGTGAAACAAACAAACCCTTTTTATTTCTAAACTATATGGGGAAAGAAAAGTGCTGTCTGTTAAAGTCTGTACTTGTCCAAATGTGATGAGGACACATTATACATCATGTGCCTCATGAACCGTGCTGTCTGGTGTCTCACACCCTCCTCATTGAGCGCCCAGCAGGGCCCATCCCTGGTAGGCCCTCTGACCCCTGCCATGCACTTCCACTCCTTAGCACACAGGACTCACTGGCAGACACGCTACTTAGTGTAGACCCCTCCTCACTGTCCTGAGGGGACTCCCCTGTGCCCCTTGCCACCTGCCTACTCTCCATCAGGTCCACAGCATGGCTGATGCGGCCAAGTCCAAGCACCACATCGCCAGAAACGTGCCCAAGTTTAACTTGTAGGCTTATTGTCCATCTAGACAGGCCAGTTGTGTTGGTTGCAAGACGCCCAATGGATGCAGCCATGCGGTCAAATCGTGCCATTGTGTGGCACTCCCTGCACCTTGCATACTGTCGGTCTGCCACCAGTTCTGTCACCAGTTGGCGGATGGCCTGGATGAGATCCCCCAAATGATCGTTCATCCTTGTGAACTGACTGTTCACTTCAGCCAGCCCAGTGGTCATGCTGCTCTGCATCCTGTTTAGGGTTCTTGATATTGACCTCAGTTGTCTATTTTGCAGGCGCTGACCATTGATGAGGGATGCCTCCATTCCTGCAAAGCCTGCTTCCCCTACCTCCTCCTGGGGCACTGCCAGAACTCTGCGCCAGCGTCTGCGCCTTTGTCCTGCTGCTGGCTCTGATTGAACTGCTTTGGGGCTGGGCCCTGGGGTTGTGTCAGCTGCCCCCATTTCATGTGCATGTGCCTCGTAGGGTCTGGTGGTGTCCTGCTGGGCCCAGGATTTTCAGCAGCAGCCTCCTGCAGTGTCTCTGGCCCATGCTCTCCTCCCTGCCTGGTGTCGCTGCTGGGGGTGTCTTGTGGGAGACCTGTGGGACATAGGGGATACACTGTCAGTCTCTCACATCTGTTTTATGCCTCATAATAAACATTTGCCTATATTTTGACTGCTGTACTACATTTCCCATAATGCACTATTCTAGAGGTTGCTAGACTGGAATGGAACTACTCTGGTGGTGCCTGCTGCTGTGTACTGGGAGAATGTGTATACTGCGTTTGTGGGTGTACATGCATATCTCATGGTACTTACTTTTGGATGTCCCTGGCACAGAACTGTCCACTTCTCCCATTCCAATGACGGCCTCTGGCTCCAGGGTCTGCTCGACCATTTCTTCCACAGCTGTGGGTGGTGGGACGGTGGATGGGCCTCCTTTGGTGCCCCTCATCTCTCTCAGCCGCTCTGCCACCCTCTCCTTCGTCCTGGAGCGCATGTCATACCACCGTTTCTTGATTTCCTCAAGGGTGCGGTGGCTCACCCCTATGGCATTTATCCTTTACTGGATTTGCTGCCAAATCATTTTCTTTTGAGTGTCTGGGACACTCATGGCTGCCTTCCCAAATAGTTTGTCGTGGTGCTGGCAGCATTCCTCTGTCAGCACCTCCAGTTCTTTATCAGAGAATTTGACCTTCCTTCTCCTTCCAGCACTGCCTGTCTCCTCCATAGTAGCAGCAGGTCCTCTCTCCTGAGTGTTGCACAGCAGTTTGGAAAGGGTGTGGTCCTCCCTCCTCCCAGGTGTATTTGATGACTTCCTGGTTCTGATGTCATCACCAAGAGCCAGGAAGTGGGTTTCCAAACTGTTGTTCAGCACCTGCAGGAAATTTGCGAGTCAGTCGCAATTTGCGACACCCTTCTCGCAATTTGCAACCTCGCTAAAAGCGAGGTCGCAAATTGCGGTGCGACACCTATGCGACTCGCAAATTGGTATCGCAAATTTTTCTTTGATTTCATTTTGCGAGTCGGAAATAGTGATTCGCATTGAATCGCTATTTCCAACTCGCAAATTTTCACCTACCTACATCTGGCCCCAGGTTCCTAGAAATGTACATATGTTTTTGGGTATTGTTGTTTTCTCTTATTTTCATCCTTTGTTCTTTGCATTTGCGAAGGGAAGATGTGTGGTATTCTGCAGTTTGTTATTGTGCTCTAACGGAACTGTGGAGACAAGTGTCCTTTGTTAGACTTTACCCACCTGGCGCTGGACGTCACTTCACCGGCGCTCCTCACAACAGTGATGTATGCACAAAGCTCTCAGGTTCAACAAGGTAGCTTAGGGCACTTTTGTCGACAAGCCTATGAAGGTACTAGACACCAGACAATTCAAAAACTAACTGGGGTTAAGCCAGTATTTACAAGCTAGTAATGTCACTCAATACCTTAAATTTCTGTGCTCCTAAAAACAAAAAACAGCCATTTCTTACATAGGAATACTTAAGAACAGAAAATTACCTTCTGATTTCTCATTTGTTGTATTATAAGAGCAATACCTGCATTTGCCAATCACCCTCCTACGTTTGAATACGACCGAGGATAATATACCTAGCCAAACTATGACATATATTGGCCTGATGTACTAAGGGTTTGCAAATCGCAAACCAGTCACAAACTGGCTTCTGACTGCAAAAACTAGAAGATGCAATGTATGCAAAGGCATAACAGCCTACAATGCCTTGAACCAAAAACGAATTGCAAAATTTGCAAACCAATTTAGTGATTGATTAAAAGTGAACCTCTAATTGCGAATCACAATCACAATGTATTGAAGATTCATAAATTGTGAATAGTTGCCAAATATTGATTTTTAAAATACCAATAAGTAGCGTTAACTGTAAAAAACACAAGGCACTGCATCCTTTTGTCAATTTAATGTGGCTGAGTTTTACGTGATGGTGAGGTAGTTTTACGAGAAGGAGGTAGGAGTGGATGTTTGGGGACATATTTACAATCCTGTGAGCCGCTGGCGGCGCACAGTATAGGCCCATATCTACAGGGCCATGCAAAGACACTTTGCATGGCTTTTCATGGCCTTGTAGATATGGTGTAAGGCAATGCAGCGCAAGTCGCTCCATTGCCTCCCACTGCATCAGGGTGGTCTTCCATGGCATTGCAGTGGGGTTTCCCCTGCAACACCCATGGGTTCTGATGCATTCCCAGATTTACAAGAATCTGTAAACCTGGGAATTTGTCATAATTGTACGCCTCCCTAGAGCAGACGTAACAAGGAGAAATATCTTTATTTCTCATCGTTGTTTCCCATTTGTATGTGTGTTGATGCAGCACACATAAAAGAGGAAAATTCCTCCCAGCATATTCTTCCCCTTCCTGCACAAAAACAATCCTGCTGACAATGCAGAACCCTTGCACCATGCTTCAAGGTTACCTGCGTTGGTGCTAGGCAGCAATTTGTACACCGGTGCAGCGGGAAAGGACAGGAATGCACCGTATCCTGTAGATACGGTGCATTTCTGCCCTGCACCACGGGGCTTGTAAATATGCCCCTTAGTGTCAGGATTTCAATTCTCGACCTGACAGAGGAGGAGACGTCTCCAATCACAATTTAAAATTTACTAAGACATGTACAAATAAATTTGCATTCGGTATGTCTGATTACCTAAAATTTGCAAATAAATTGTAGATTTGTGTGTTAATATATGTGGCACATAATGCCTTATCCATTGCCAACTAAATTTGATCGAGGTGCATTTTATTGCCTGGTGTATATTCATTAAACTAAGGTCCAACGAGATGACCATTACAAGTGGTATTTAAATGTCCAGTATGATCCAATGCTTTCTTCAGTGATTACGTTATACCCTATGAAAACTGACCTCAAATAATGCTACTCAAAAGATGTGAAAGCATAACCAACAATGGCATTCCATAAGATACTTTGCAGTTTAAGCTTTGAACATCTTTAAATGCATCTCTATAGGTTTCTCGTTCCTCGCTAGCCCACGTACGAATCCGATATACATCTGGTATAAAACTAACTGTAGACTATGTCACGGTGTCAAGACCTAGGTCAAATTGCATCGGGACTGTTTATGTGCTTACAGGACGTGTCAAGAGTTTAAAAAAACTATGGACAGTTTTGGATATTTCATGAAACATCAGATTTCTGAACCATACGTACCTAACAGTGCAAATAAAGATAACTGTTGACATTAATGTTTGTACATTTTTAATAACACACCCCATCAATACATATATGATTTTTGTATGTATTATTAGCAGGCAAGATTGATGGTAGTTACAACATAAACAGGACTGTGGGTATGATGACTAGTGAGTCATGACTCTACACACATTTATCTAACATGCACACACACATATACGTCCGATTCAATTGGCTTGTTCGCTCCATTTCTTAATGAGACTATCGCTGTTTCATTACAGGATGTGATTGCATTTTTTTTTCATCTGGACCCATTTTTCCATAGTTCATGGAAGAGTTTGTATATCTGTTCTTGGTTGTCCTTAAAACCCAAGTGGATATCTGCTTTATTTTGCTTTACATACGATAGTCTTGATTTCTACTCTAGTGTTCTTATAATGCCGTCTTCAAATTAATAAATACGTTTAAAGTGGCGACCTTGAATTCGTCTATATTCGACGGTAAATACAATATACCACACAATTATTTCAAATTGGCTCGAATGCATTACTGGGCTGCTTCAGGTTAAGGTCACATGTCTCCCTTAAACCACCACCTGGAATGTATTTGGGGGTTTCCATTTTCTAACTTGAACATTTGCCAGGCCATCTTATACATTTTTATTTGAAGTGCTGTCGGCTTGCTAAATACATGTTTGGTTCCTTATTTTTCCTGGAAACCGTACAATGATAACATTAAATGTAAATTCTTGCTATAGCTTATAAATCCTCCTAAAAATGAGACTCACCCTATTGGCCGCCAGAGAGCTTGGGCTTGCAGAGATCCTTCTTGCTTCTTTTTCTTTCTGTTTCTACTCCTAACTTGATAAGAATCTTGTTTGGCTCATGTGTTGTTCTGGTGTAGTTGGAGAAACTCATATTTCAAAATAATATCTGCACAGATATCAGGACCTTAATGGGTGCCGCTGTTCTAGGCATCGTCCTGCCTTTTGGGTGGTAAGGTATGTGGTAAGTCGTTTGATTTCTACTGTAATCAGCAAAGGTAACTCTTGTATTAGCACACACTTTTCCAGACCAGTGTTGCTTGCAGGTAAAGATTACGCCAATGTTGCATGTATTGTACTGTATTGTATTGTAGCATTTGTATAGTGCTTTCACCCCTGTGTAGGGCACTGAAGCACTTGTCCACATGGATAGTAAGCTACACTCAGATGGAGATGTGGTTGGGCAGGTGTTGTTTTTGTTTTAAGTCTGTAAAGGAAGTGTTATCATGTTGTGTGTGATGGCCACCAAGGTGCAGTTGCCGTGTTATGGGACGCAGCACCTGGAGGTGTGATGGGTGAGGGGAAGTGAGAGAGAGACAATCAAATTATAGTTATAATAAGGACTAAGCAGCTAAGCCACAGGGGCAGTGGAATGCCTGAAATCTCTACACCCAAAATGGGGGTAATAAGAGAAGGTCCAGTAACCCATAAAGTGACATGCACTAGGCAGAGATGTTGTTGATGAGTAAAGGATACAGAAAGTACTGGTGACAAAAGCAATAGCCATGCACAATGTTATTTTATGTATACTGTCTACTATTGAACAAACTCACCTCATGAAGGAGGAAGGGCATGGAAGAGCAATCAAGGTTGGCAATCTGAGCAGAAATTACATAAACTCTAAAAAGTCCACATTCCACTACCTCCTGCTAGGACAAAAAAACCACAAATTTGAGCAGGGGTTGATTCCTCATGTTCTCTCCTCAGCCTCTCAAAGGTGGTCAAACGCTGGTTGGATTAGGCCTCAGCTGGAGGGATTCCCTGCCCTGCACATGACAGGCTGAGAAATGAAGCAATTTGTAGGTTGCTGTCCTTACAGTGCAAGAACAAACTGGCTTGCCTGCTGTCCTCACCCCTCCATATGTGCCCGGTACTTTTCGTGGCTTCCAGAGACCCTTTTTCTTTCTAGTTTACATAATGAGGCATTATTGGTAGCAAATGATATTTCAGGGTAAAAAAGAGACAATGCAGTGAGAAGAGACTTACCCTGTGTTAAAAATTGGATTTCTGGTTGTCAGAGTAGGCACCCTGTAAAAGCAGGAACCACAATATTAGTCAGGTGAGTCAGATACACACTAAAAGATACCCTGTGCTCACCCTCTAGTAGATGGGCACAGAGAAGTCAGGCTTATCTAAAGAGGCACTGTGTAAAGTATTTGTGCAACACACACACAGCAACACCATAAAAGCCCCACAAAAAGACTCCACACTGGGTTCGAAAAATAGACAGTAATTTTATGAATAAATCAAGACCAAAATGATGAAAATCTAATAAGTACAAGTTGAGTTATGAATTTTTAAAGAAATACAAAAGGTTTTAGCACTAAGAAGTGATAAGTGCCAATGGGGGTCATCTGGTCATGCTGGACCAGGGCAGAGTCAAAGTTAACAGTTCAGGCAGAGCATAATGGAGAGGCCATGTTGGAGAAAAGAGCAATGCAGGCCTGATGAACAGAGTACCTTGATCCTGGTTGCAACAGCGAGATGTGGGGTGCAGGCAATCGATGCGTCGCGGCCGGGCCCACAGTTGAGGCGATGCATGGATTTTCTTCATGCAGTGGTGGCGTTGCGCTGGTTCAGATTACAGGGCTCTGAGCTGAGAGGTGCTGGTTCTGAGGTGTGACGCGCCAGGTTTCTCCACACATTCGAGGGGATGCATCAATCTCTTCAAACTGCTGCAATAGCAATGAGTGGATCCAAGCATTGAGCTGTCGACGGCAAGGCATTGGTTCCGATAGCGATGCACCAGTCCTACTCCTGCAACAGGGTTGATGTGCCAGATCTTCTCCAAGCAGACTTGATATGCGTTGATTTTTTCTGGTGCAAGTATTCCAGTGAACCAGGTACAGGAGCATGGGTAGAGACTTTGATATCCCTGTATCTTGAGCAACAGGAGGCAAGCCCTTGGAGATCACTTCAGTTGCAAGGCAGAGTCCAGCTCTCCCTCAGCAGGGTCAGTCTGTAGCAAGCAGCAGGCAGCAGGGCAGCATGGCAGCATGGCAGAAAAGCAGTCCATCCAAGTCAGCAGTCCAGCAAAGTAACAGCCCTTGATGCAGCACAGCAGTTCTTCTGACAGAGTCTAGTTGTAGGTCCAGAAGTGTCTGATTTGGTAGGGTCAGAGACCCAGTACTTACACCAAGTTTGTCTTTGAAGTGGGGGTGACTTAGTACACAGAGGCCCTTTCTTCCAAGCCCTGGCTCCAGACTATCAGTAGGGGGTAACCAGCCCCTTGTGTGGGGACAGGCACTGTCTATTCAGGTGTTACAGCCCCTACATCCCTTCTTGCCCTGGAAGAGCCATCAGAATGCAAATGAGTGCTCAGACACACCTAACATTACTATGTTTGTGGCTGTCTAGAAGAAATGCACAAAATGTAGCTGTCACTTACCCCAAATGTGTATTGGAGGCAGGCTGCAGGCACACAGAGCTGTAAGAGCAGAGAAATGCCCACTTTGTAAAAGTGACATTTCTGAAATAGTAATGTTAAATCCAACTTTACCAGTTAAGAGGATTTATAATTAAAATTCCAATTATATGAAACATGAAATAGCTACTTCTTCTCAGTCCGGAATTACAGCTTAAAAGTGCAATAAGGAATTCCTAATGTTAACCTATGAGAGAAGTAGACCTCACAGTAGTGTAAAATGAATTTAGGTGTTTTTTGCTGCTAGGACATACAAAACATAAAACTACATGCCCTACCTTTTACTTACACAGCGACTTTTCCTATATGCTACATAGGGAATACCTTATGGGTGACGTATCTGTAATTAAAGGGGAGTTTCAGGCTTGGCAAAGGGTCTTAAATGGCAAGTTGAAGTGGAAGTAAAACTGCACATACAGGCTCTGCATTGTCAGGCCTGGGACATGTTTGAAGGGCTACTTGTGTGGGTAGCAGAAGCAATTCTGCAAGCCCACTAGTAGCAATTAATTTACAGGCCCTGGGTGTACGGTGTACCACTTTACAAGGGATGCACAAGAAAAATTAAATATGCCAATTGTGTATACACCAATGTTACCATGCTTAGATGAGAGAGAGGACATGCACTTTAGCACTGGTTAGCAGTGGTAAAGTGCTGAGAGTCCTAAAGCCAACAAAAAAAGGGGGTCATTCTGACCCTGGCGGCCGGTGACCGCCAGGGTCACCGACCACGGGAGCACCGCCAACAGGCTGGCGGTGCTCCCAAGGGCATTCTGACCGCGGCGGTTCAGCCGCGGCCAGAAAGGGTAAACCGGCGGTCTCCCGCCGGTTTACCACTGCCCTTGTGAATCCTCCATGGCGGCGGAGCGCGCTCCGCCGCCATGGGGATTCTGACACCCCCTACCGCCATCCTGTTCCTGGCGGGTCTCCCGCCAGGAACAGGATGGCGGTAGGGGGTGCCGCGGGGCCCCTGGGGGCCCCTGCAGTGCCCATGCCAATGGCATGGGCACTGCATGGGCCCCCGTAAGAGGGCCCCACTTAGTATTTCAGTGTCTGCTTTGCAGACACTGAAATACGCGACGGGTGCAACTGCACCCGTCGCACCTTCCCACTCCGCCGGCTCAATTCTGAGCCGGCGTCCTAGTGGGAAGGTTGATTTGCCCTGGGCTGGTGGGCGGCCTTTTGGCGGCCGCCCGCCAGCCCAGGGCAAATCCCAAAATACCCTCAGCGGTCTTGCGACCGCGGAGCGGTATTTTGGAGGGGGAACATTGGCGGGCGGCCTCCGCCGCCCGCCAATGTTAGAATGACCCCCAAAGTCAGAAAAGGAGGAGGAGGAAGGCAAAAGGTTTGGGTGCCCCTTCAGAGCGGGCCTTTTTCCAACACAACCCCCCCCCCCCAGCCTAAAGCCAGGGTAGGCTAATCAATATCTTGATGGACTTCCCTGCTTAGGGTGATAGAACATGGACAATGGCCCACTCCTGCAGAGGCATTTGCCAGGACTATGCCTCTCTAAACCCAGATGGATCCCTCTGTCCATACTCTGCTAAGCCACTTGATTGAACGATGGGGAACCCTTCTCCATACCCGTGGACCTCATCTGTGCAGCACCTCACCTTAATTTGCACACAGATGCATCCTAGTAGGCAGACAGTACCACCATCACCAACAAAATGAAATGATATGGCTCATTCTACCCCTTGGACTTCTGTCCCCAACCCAAGTAAAACTCAGTCCACAAGGACAGTCCCCACAGAGGCCACTGACAGCTGTCAGTGTCAACAAGAAGGCTCGAGGCCATCCAGGGCTTTCTGACCTATGAGGTTTCTCAGAGTGGGGGGCAATAGCCCCAGGTGACTTGCACGTTTTCTCCACTCTACCTGCCACCAGTTCAGGGGTGGTAGCCTGAAACTAGTCCTTGAACCCAGGGTCTGTACCATTAGGCTGAACAGGGGACAGGGGTGAGTCCTCCCTCACCCGGCCCCTACATCTGGGCTTCCATAACCTCCTCTGGGGAATGGTACTTCCAGACAACTGAACTGTCAGGGAGCCCTTTGCGGCCACCTCACCCAGTGTTCCTACCACCAGGGGTAACTCATTTGCCAGAAGGCAGTCTATGGGCATCTGGGGACTAACTATGACCCTCCTCTGGGTCATCTCCCCACCCCACTCCAGGGATACCAGGGCCACAGGGCAGAAAAAGTCCTATCCATGGACTGGGAACACCCTACACATGTGACTGGTGTACTGCTCTGGAGAAACTAGCCTTTCCACCATCATGGTATGGGGGCATTTTCCAACACCCTGCTTTCATTATTTCAGCTAGAACAGCAGGATGGCCCTGATTTGGTGGTGTTCAATTTGATCAGTCTTACCCCAGATCTTCTCTGACCAGTGAGTCTTGTGAACAGCTCCTCTTATCTCTGCCTCCACAAGTTAATTGACCTTCCAGGCTCCTTTTTCTGGTCAATGCTCACTCTACCCCTCAACCCAACTCCTCTTCTTACCCATTAATTCTGCTCTCACCTCTAGCCGGAGGCCTTTGAGCTAAAACAATAGTTACCAATAGGTGCCATTTCCTGTTCCGTGCAACTCCTAATTCAACCCTTCTGAATGTTGGCTGCAGCCTGCAGAGTGTGTTGATTGAGTGTACTGGATACTGCAGCTTTGGTCTGTTCTGGGAGGGGAGATCCTTTGCCTGCCTTGTCCATTCAAGAACTTTGGGGTTGGGCCATGCTGCCACATTGGAGGAAAACAAATGAGACTACCTCTTACTGCTTTAAGGCAAGTTTTAATGACTCAGGTTTGCCTTGTTGATTCCTGGATTATTGGTCCCATCATGCTGAACCTTAATGTTGCAGAGATATGCAGAGATATGACCCACAATCTTCCTTCCTCAGCATTTGAAGATGCAAGTATGCTAAGCCCTGACAGTATACTCTACCACATTGTGGTTGGCTGCAATGTCTGGGGCTAGCCTTGCTGAATCCTAGGGAATTGGTCCCTCTTCCTGATCCTTCCCATTGTGAAGACATGAGCAGCAACATGACACGAGCTGAATGTGTGTTGAGGCCAGGTGAACTGGTAATGTTAAATAGAATTTTAATGACTTGCAAAAGCATTTAAAAACATTTCCCCATCCCCACACACTCTGCATACAGATTGTCGTCATTTTGAAGGTCTCTTTCAGGCCAGCTTTGCATGGATGGCACAAATATGTCCACTAAATTAACCTCAATTTGTCAATTTGTCTCAACATGACAAGCCATTGAATTCCATGTAACTGAAATAGTTCAAGTATCTAAAAGCGACACAAACATTGACAGAGTTTTGCCTCTTATTTTGAAAACAGGACCAGTTGCTAGAAACTCAATGTAGTGGTTGAATGGATGGCTCTGGCCACACTTTGAGATCTGTTAACCTAGCCAGGTAGCTAGGAACAGAGCTGTTTCATTTTGCACTTAGTTTTCTGTTCCTTCTTTTTTGTGGTATACACTGAGTTAACTGAGT
Source organism: Pleurodeles waltl (assembly GCF_031143425.1). Classification (NCBI taxonomy): domain Eukaryota; kingdom Metazoa; phylum Chordata; class Amphibia; order Caudata; family Salamandridae; genus Pleurodeles; species Pleurodeles waltl. Next base: position 874,189,770 of record NC_090440.1, read on the forward strand.
ATATATATAATGTTGAGTACCCTATCTACTAATGTTCAGCTTACAAACTAGTTTGCTCTAAGGAGGTTTAAAATGTTCCTTAATTAGAAGTCTTGCTTTATTAGTTGTTGCTGCTTTTCTATCTATGCTAATACTGCTCTTCAGTGGACCGCATCTTTATGGTGGTCATGCTTTTCTACTTTAAGTTTCTACCTGTTTTGAATTTACGGTGTTTCTTATAGGGAGGTTGAGGAGGTATCCCTTATTGTGACAAGCACTGGCAAAGCCAAAATGTCTCGCCTTTGTGACCTATTGGCTTTGCCTGTGATTTTTTACCATGCTATATAGCATTTACAATGACAAAAATAGATAAGGACAAAGCCATTCACACGCCCACCCATGTCACTGTCGGCACACGCACCAAGCTTGTCAGATTAGTAGTTAAAAATAAAATAAAAGCATCCTTTTTTTTCAAAACGGGCAAGCAAAGGGATCACTAGCAACACAGGGCATGGTGGGGGAAAGCGAAGCACTACAAAAGAGGGTGAGGATCGAATGGTGAAGCACCACGCGGGAAGGTTGGAGTTATCAGTGAACAGTAAACCAATAGGGGAGAGGGTAGTAGTTGGAGGGTGACACAACACTGGGAACGATGGGGAAGTCAAAGCAACACAGAAGGGGAAGTGAGGCAACAGCGAGGAAAGGCGGGAGTGAAAGCAACACAGGGTTTGGGGCAACGCAGCATGAAGGGGACAGGGTGATGGGGAATTAACATTTTGTCTTTAGTTTATTCTGTATTCAACAACTTTTTCTAATAATTTAAGGCTAATACCTCTGGTTCATTTGATAGGTAAATTTATTGGTGATTGAAGCCACTGACACTTTCTTGTTTCTGTACCTTTAGAGTACGTCTATTTTTGGGATCACTGACATAATGTTAATGCATACAATACCGAAATAATATCGAAACACAAAAATATCGGAAAATAAATAGCGTTCACAAAAATATTGCCGCCTTATACTTAACTAATAAAACCACAACTATCAAGAACACAAATATTGGGGTTGAAAATGTTGATTTTTACTTAGAATAAAAACACAAACTTCGGAAACAAGAATATCGGCACCTGTAAATAAATATTTAATAGGTCAAGAATATTGATTCAGACAATATTGTATACAATAGTATCACCAAAATTATTACATTCTCATTAATAAATATAAAAAAATGTTTTTTTTACTCTAAAACAATTATTTAAAATAAATATAAAACATTTTATGACCATACAGGCCACCCCTGTAAGGATCCTCTCAGAGGGCGATCCCCCAGTTCCTCCAGGAGACCAAGCAGCGCCATCAGGGGCCCAGGTCAATCGAGCAGCCCAGAACTGCTGAGATCTCCCGACCCACCCCATCTCCAAAGCACAATGCTGGGCAATCTCATGCCGCATGATAAAAGTCGGCAGCAGGGAGAGCGTAGCGTGCACATGCAGCCTGAGAGGACAGGGACATCCATTGTATGGGGCATGGGAGGTGATGTAGGTAGGTGATCTGGACCATGCACTTTGGGAAGGCAACACCAGCTCCCTAAGGACCAGGCATGCCTCCTTCCAATCATCATCATCCAGGCTGAAGGGAAGCAAACTCATCAGAAGCATTGATAATAGAGGAGTGGTAAATCGCTTCCTTACCAACGTGCCCCATGAGAATTTATGCCTCAAGTGGGCTGAAGTCAGGGAGCTGGGCATCTGGGATTAGGTGGGCCCGCAGGGCATGCCGTAACTGAAGGAAGAATTGTGTGTGGAATGAGGCATAATGATCTTTCAATTCTTGGTAGGACATCATAATCCACCCTTAGTGGACATCTCCCAAGTACGTAATTCCTATTCGGTCCCATTGGGCAAAGCCTTTAAGCCTAAATACCTGTTGAAACCATGTCTCCTGCCAGAGGGGAAGTCAGTTCTTTCAGGGGGCAGTCCCACGGATAAGGCACAACGCCGCCCTCGAACAAAGCATGGGTGCAGGATGGTATTGTTAGGGGCATCTAGATCTGTCACCTGCGCATGTTGCAGGGATTCCTGTCATCACACGTAGCCTTTGAGTATTCCCCTCAGGGTAGGTTTCCCCAGAGCCCCACAGCATTGCCACTGAGGATACGGAGCCCACATTGATTTGAAAAAAGGCCTGCAGTTCCTTCTCTACGAAGGTGGCACACTCAGAGTTCATTAGATGTCACACACGGAATTTCCTGATCGGGCGCTAAGTCTGCGGTTGGGCACCCCATTCAGTAAGGTGGAGAGGCATGATCAGATATACCACGCTGGAGAATCTGGACGGACCGCAGTGACAGGAGATCAGCTGCCAGAAACCATAGCCGGTCAATCCGTGATTTCATAATGGGGGCTGGGGACTGATGTATATATGACAGTTGCGAAGCGTTCCATGAACGCCATGTGCCACAAAGACCCATGGACTAGACATGCCGAGCGTGTCAGCCTGCCAGGACGAGGGGCATCTGAAGTGTCCCTCCCGGGTTCAGGAACTGCATTAATGTCCCTGTCACAAGGGCAGTTCCAAGGGAGAGGGCCACTATTAGGGACCGAAGGGTCTGCAAGGTGGGCTGCAGCAGCTTTGGTGGGGGCATAGCAGGAGATAAAATTATAATGTCAGGCAGTCACACGTCCCTCGATCCCCATGTACCTCCCCTGGGGATCTTCATGTACTTACTGTCAGTGTTAGGGTCTTTTGTAAGAGAAGGGCGACTCCCCTTGATCCTCTGGCGAAAGCCGAGTAGAAAACTCTGTTGTATCCTAAGCAACCAACGAAGGGGCATTAGGAGCACAAAAGGTGTGTCTCCTGCAATAGGACTGTTGTGTAGCCATTTTATGCACAGTTCCATGCACGTTAGTTTAACATACTAGGGCGCTGTGCACTTTGCCCTAGATATATTTTATTCAGCTTCGCACTGTTATTTTACAATAACCAGTTTTTACGGTCTTGTTTTAATTTCTTCTATCACACTGTTTAGCTTAGTTCAGCACTGTGTTCTCAAATAATGCATTCTTGATCACCCTGTGCTTCAGTCAAGGCTACAGTCTGGTACATTGCCGGTACACGTGGTAGAAGTTTAGTCTCCAGCATTCGTAGAAAATACACATCCTTAAATAGGGACATTTTCTTAGAGCATCTGTGTTAGTTATAAAAACACTTTCTAGTCCTAGTACACGTCAAGAGGGAGATTCCAGCCAGGGAACCACAAATGTATGGTGAATGCCCCGTTGCAGATGCTGATGCTGATTTCAGGCCTTTTCTCAGATATGAGGGTTGATGTCCTCCCAGGGGAACCTGTAAGGCAGGCTTAGAGCTTAACATGCTGTGCTCAAAATATAACTCAGAGAGAGAATAAAATAGTGGCACCACGATAGCCTTATTCTTGTGTTTCACTGTCATCGTCACTATTTTAATATTACTGTGTTGTGTAGTTCGGGTTATTGCAGCTCACGCTTTGCTATCCAAAATGCAGTTGTTTTATTAAACCAATCTTTAAAACTTATTCTGCCTTTATTGTCATTTATATATGAGACCGCATTGTGTATGAGAGAACCGGTTGTGACCTGAGTGACCACAACTTCCCTGAGAAGTACTGATATGTCATGCGTTCGGCTGCCCAATTGTCTCTGTCATTTGGGAGAGATGAGGCACTGCTAGTTAGCTGGAACAAAACCCGGATTTGGAGTGACAAGCGTCGTCCACATTAAGGCATATAATCTTGCTGCTCAAAATCCAGTAGTCTCATTAAGATAATGAGAGCCTACGCGACAGGACTACATCTGGTCTACATCGCTTGATATAGCGCAATACTGCAGATCTCTTTATACAATCTTAGAGACTGTAAACATTCCAAGAGATGATCTTAATTGTATTGGAGGGTAGCATGATAGATAAATAGCAATTGGGGACCAGTCAAAGACAGGGCAAGTCCACACATGACAACCAAGGAGTCAGAAATGTTGCATTGGAGAGCTCACAAAATGAATACCTGAAAAGCAAAAACAAACTTATAACGAAATAACAATCCTACAGGACCAACATAAGTCCCCCCTCCCAACTCCTCCACCCCATACTTCCTCCCTGGAAGCATCTGTCTCCCATAAACAAAACATGATATACAAGACAGAGAACAAGAAAAAAGAAGGTGACTCGGAAGATTCAAATGGTAGTACATGTCACATATGGGTCAGATCCCATGCCTGACAACATTAGGTTAATTAACTGGAGATGAATTTCTAGGTTAGATGTTGTACATACCGTTATTTAACAAATATAGAATTTAAATATTGGAATATAGTGCACATAACCCCCTTTCTCTGTCTTTCCCCTCCCACAGTCAAAGGTCAGGACCTGAGGTATACAATACCACTTTTAGTGTCCTCAGACAGTCTAGCTACGCCATAGGCACCTGCCCTCACCCAGACATAGTATTGGGGAAAGGAAGGTTAAGCCAAAAAGTCAGGTAGACTGTCTAGGGTGCCAAATAACTGCTGGGTAGTTGTGAGAGTCTTTTCAGGCTCCACCACAACTCCACCAGAGGGTGGCTTGCTGAGGTTCTCACCTCTCGTCGATTGGATCTCGATGTCCAGGATCTGAAGTGCTTCCTCCGAGGCCCCTGAGCAGGGAGCTGCAGGGGATGGTCATGCGTCCTCAAGTCCACCCGATCTGTTTGCTCCATGGGCGGCAGCGATTGTCTCTCTGTGACTCATTCCCAGGCCTGTTCCGGGGTGTCAAAAAAATAGGTTGAGAATTAGAAGATGACCTTTAGGTGGGTTGGGAAGAGAAGCATGTTGCAAATATTGAGAGCCCGGAGTTTTGGTTTAACCACCTCAAAGGAGCACTGTTTCAGTTGGACTGCCTTTGTATAATCTGGAAAAATTATCTTGGAGTTGAAGTGTCGGAGATCTGGTTGGTTTTGATCTTCACGTAGGATGGTGTCTCGTTCACGAAGCAGCAATATCACCAGACGGGGTGGGGCTCCAGCTGGGGGCCTCTTAATCAGGGTCAAGAGTGCTCTCTCAATGACAAAGCAGCTGCATAATTTACCCACTGGGATCCAGGTTCGGAGCCAGTTTTCGAGAAGCTCACCATCTCAGCTCTGAGCCCTCCACCACTTCAGGAAGTCTCACAAGACGCAAATTGTTAAGCCTAGAACAATTCTCAGCATCCTCTGCTCTCCCATCCAGGATCACCAGCGAGGCCATCAATTTGAACACTTGAAGCTTAAGTGTTACTATCTCATCTTCAGTTGTGAAGATCCGGTCCCTGTTGCAGTCACTCTTTAGGCCACTTTTCACAGGTCATGGTGCAGTAGCGAGAGGTCCACTCGGAGGCCATTGGCCTTAGTTTCAACTGCCTCCCTCGAGATCTCCGTTACCTTAAGGATTTTGTTCAAATCCACAGTAGAGTGTGGTGGGGCCATGGCTTGGGGAGCTTCAGCAGCCTTTTCGTTATCTGATGTCGGAACTGTATACTGGTCCATTTTGTTCTGGGCCATCACAGGTGAAGAAGACTTACCGCATCCCATTGTTGGGTATTCCCCGGCCAAGAATAGTAGAAAATGGGGTCGTTGGTGCCAAGCCCGCTTGCCTTGGGGTAGCACAAGCGGCCCATTCCAGTGGGGCCCAGTTCTGTAGAGCAATCCCACCACAACGTATCAGCTGGTCTGGCAGAGAAAAGGGTGCCCAGATGAAAACAATGGAGGATCCAGGTGCTCCTAACAGTTTGCCCAAGGGCAGAACAGGCAGTCAGAGGTATCCAGTTAGGAGCACCATAGATGGTACCGCGAAGTCCCACAAGTGGGAAGGGCCAAGAGCCAGGCATCAGATGACCGACTCAAGTTACAGCACAGTCGGTGGTGCTCCAGGCTCTCCTAGCATTGATGGAGTAGCAGCGCCAAAGATGCTCTAGAGTTATGCCATGTGTCCAAAGGTATTGGCACACAGAAGGCGCAACCAGAGATCTACCTGGTCTGAGTCACACAGTGCTTAGTTCATGGGATGAGCAAGATAAACACAGCCCAAACTCAAGTGCAATCCTCGCCCTGGAGGGAGATTGATCAGGCACAGGGGACAGAGCACTGATGCACAGGCTCCTAGGCGTGAATGGCAATCCCGTTGCCCTGGGATATGATCATGTGTGCAGGGCAGCCAGTTGTCAATTATATGCTACCTCCCATACAGTGACTATCTGGGCAATAGGTTCTGGTCAGCCTTCTTTCCTCAAGGAAAGAGATCCAGGATCATTACAGCCGTTCTCAGGTCAGGAAAGTCTGACAAGGTGTCCCCAGCCAGCGGGCAGACAAATGGCAGGGGCACTGTACAGGAGAGTAGAGCCAATTGCAGGTGTGCATGACGGATATTTGGACTATGAGGGTAAGTGTTCACTCCTCTCCCTTGATCCAGGGCCCCTAATCTACTCTGTCAGTACAGTTCAGAAGGGCCTTTGCTGTATGGAATATATCAGTGAGGCCCAGGGAAGTAACTATCGAGCATCGGTGACCTGGCACCTTAAAACACAATTGCTGGGGCCCAGCAAGCAAGCCCCATCTGGTGACCTTGGACAGCCTCACCTGGAATCCATCCCAGCATGTCTCTCCGACTGCGGTCGCAGAGGCTTCCAGGAGCACCACCTCCAATTTCAGGCTCACACAGCCCCGCCATCATGAAGTGGGTGTCCACCACCACAAACCTGTCTCTTTTAGCTGCCTCAAGTCAAGGTGAGGGCCCATCCATAGCTGCCACACCCCAAGCAAGGCAGCTCCATTCAGGAGGACACTGTAAGTCAGGCAGCGGTCAGCATGGTGCGCTCACTTCAGCGCCATCTTTTCTCCAGCTTCTCGCCTGCACCATCTCCATTGCAGGTCCGCAGCAGCCCTACCTCAACCGCCACATGACCAGGGGAGTGCCCCAGCCCACGCCCAGTGTCACCAGGGCTTGGATGGGGTCTGATATAGCTACTGTCCGGCAGGATGGAAGTTGATTAAAGCTCAACCACCACCTTGTCCGTCTTGACCTCACTCCCAACAATATTTATATATATTTTTTTCCAGAACTGTCAAACTATGTATCAAACATTATAAATGAAACCTATCTTAGAATTTACCATTGAAGAACATAACTGACAGCAAAAATTCATACTAAACTAAAGTAAGCAATAAAATCAAACTATTAACAACCTTAATCAATAAAACCAGACAATTAAATCAACAATATAAAAGACACACTAATTTTATCAACTGAATGATTCAAAAACAACAAACGCTGCAAGACGAGGAAACTCTGCCAGATTCTCTGAGCAGACCCTGAAAGAAGAAATATATACAGCTACCTAACCTAAGTAAAACTTACATTTAGAATAAAAGTTACTTGTAAATAAACTCAAAAATATAAAATAGCAAATAATTAACAAAACACTCTCCAAATTCCATCTTTTTACATGTACTTCCTTAAAAAAATCACCATGATTTGAAAAAGTGATAAGCTGCCAGAAAAAAAATAACTATCACAAACCAGCTAAAATATATGACAAAGTAAGTATACACCAATTATTTAAAGATATAAACTCACCTCGATAACGAGTAAAAAATAAGCCTAATGACCTAAACCTCTACAAACAAATCCTAATGACATTCCTTGAAGCAATCCAAAGTATCTAGGAATCATATAAGACCTGAAAAACTATTTTAAAAAATAAACACTCCTAGAATCCCGAGAAATGGAAATAAAAAAATATTGGTTTATTACATAGCAGAATTGATTTCCTTAAAAGAATGAAAAGGAACTCCAAATGCCCCTAGGACACATTCATAGACAAGAAGCTGTAAACAAGAAAGCACCCCCCCCCCCAAAATATTGCAATCCCCAAAATACAGGTACATTACACCTAGTTATCATAAAATAAGTAAAATAACACAATGTAACGTAACATAACGATAATCACTAAAAAATTAACGAAAACCCAAAACTACACACTTGTGAAAAACACTACTATTAATGCTAAATGTGCCAAAAACCTACAAACAACACTATAACTAACCTCTAGACCACTACTAAACACACACCACCTTATTTTTTTTTTAAAAGGACTTAAAGCCTAATTACGAGTTTGGCGGCCTTGCGAATGCCAGACTCGCAGTGGCCGTCAGACCACAGCAGTCCTCGCAGTCCAACCACCAGATTATGACCGTGGTGGTCCGACCGCCATCACCACCAGGATCATGGATCCCGATGGGTTGGTGGCAGTCGGAGTTGTGGTCATCCACGGCGGCACTGTGTTCAGCACCACTATGCTGTTCATGACTCCCCTTTCCTCCAGCCTTTTCATGGTGGTATTCCTGCATGAAAAGGCTAGCGGAAAGGCAGTGCTTTGGCCACAGAGGGGCCGCCACCCTCCCCGCGACCAGGTCTTGGGCAGTGCAGAGACCGTCCCCCCACCCATCACCCTTGGAATATGCACTGAGTGCTATGGCAGACAATGCACATTCTGAGGGTGCTGGTTGCACCCTGTGTGTGACGGCATTGGCCTCGGCTCCATGAGCAGCCGAGGCCAATGCCACTGCACTGTTTCCACTTAGCTGACCGGCGGAAACTTCCTAATACGGAGGTTTCTGTCGGTCATCCCAGAGGAAAGATTGTAATTGGGTTGGGGGAGACCTCCAGCTCTGCGGCAGACTCCTTCCCCACGGGTCTGGCGGGCTGACGGTCGGCCTGCCAAACTCATAATCTGGCCCTTAATTGTTTTGACGAACAGCAGAACTGTACGTGCCCTGGATCCCTGAAAAGAGACTAAAATGACACAAACAGGCTCCAAAATGGAAGGTAGTGCTAAAAATTGGTTGCTAAATGAACTTTCATACAAATGAATGGGAAATAAAAATGTTGAATACATGTATTAAAAGATGTTAGAAATTATTAAACATGTCAAAAATGTTGTAGGAAATGTTAAGAAATTGTAATGTATATGCTAAATAATAGTGTAATATATATATGATTTAATGTATACTGAAAAAATGTATATTACAATTGAGTTGAAAATATGTATATAAAACAATTTAAGAAATGGTAAAAAAATGTTAAATAATGGAAAAAAGTAAAAACTATACAACATACAGCACTATTGAAATATGATTTACATTTTCTATGTAATAATAATGTATTCAAAATGTTTCATTTATTTATGTATAAATTAATGTTTATTTTCAAGTTTAAATATATATGTTTACAAATGTAAATATACTTGAAAACATAAATAAAATGTGAAAACTGTGTTACATGTCTTTAATTTATAAACATATATAATTATTAGTATTATTTATTACAAACATACAACTATTTTTATTAGATTTCTAAACACCAACAATACTAATGAAATATCAGAAGTAATTCCTACTACATACAAATACAATTCAAGCAAAGCATTCTGCAATAAAATTATAAAAATTAAATAATCACATTACAACGTAAACAATTTTTAAGAAAGTGTTGAACACTAAAGGTGTGATACTTACTATTCCCATTATTCCCACTCCAATCTAAGGGTCTGATTACGCATTTGGCGGTCGGCATGAACCGACTGCCAAAGCAGTGAGGAGGAGACTGCCGTCATACTGATGGCCTCCCACCCAGTCGTATTAAGATTTTTTCACTGGGCTGCCTGGCGGAATCATCATATTACATTATTTCTGCCAGTCAGACTGGTGGAAACAGTACCACAGCATTGGCCTTTGTTCCCTTAAGGGAACCGAGGCCAATATCGTGGCACAACAGCACTCTCAAAATGTGCACGGGCATGGGCAGTGCTGGTCCCACCCTGTGGCTGCCAGCACTGGCCTTCTGCCAGCCTTTTGATGGTGAGGGGCCCCCATGAAAAGGCTGGCGGAAAGGGGACTCGTGATCAACACTGTGACACCGAACTCAGTGCTGACGTGGCTGACCACAACTCTGATTGCCGCCACCACATCAGGATCTATGATCCTGGTGTTGGTGGTGGTCCCCTGGTGGTCTGTCTGTCAAGAAATCTGGCAGTCGAACCAACAGGAGTGCATCAGTCTGACCGCTACTGCGGGTTTGGGCAGTCCTCAGACCGCCAAACTCATAATCAGGCCCTAAGTCCATCTGGGCAAGGTGTTTGATATTAAACAAGTGACATTTACTATTCCCACACCAATCTACACCAAATTGAAGGAGGTGTTACATATAGGGCCTCATTACGAGTCTGGCAGTCACTAGACAGGACCGCCGCTGCTGTGGCGGTCTGACTGCCTCATTATGACCCTGGCGGTCGGACCACCAGATTACCACCGTCTCCACTGGGATCGGTGGTCCAGCCAGGATGACGGCAGGTGTAGGTCGCAATCAGCCAGGGCAGCGCTACATGCAGTGCCGCCCTGCTGATTACGACCTGGTTTTCTGCCAGCCTTTCCATGACGGTTTCACCACCATTAAAAGGCTGGCGAGAACAGGTGCAGCAGGCCACAGTGGGCAGTGCAGTGGTCCCCCTGCCCAGCACCCACATAATGAGCACTGTCTGCAGTGCAGATAGTGCGCATTATGAGGGTGCTGGTGTCCCCTGTGGGCGGCAGCATTGCTGCCAGCTCAATTATGAGCTGGCAACAATGCTGCCACCACTTTCCCACTGGGCTTACGGGTGGAAACCTTGGTTTCTACCCAGCCGAAAGGTCGTAATGGGGACGGCTGGCAGGTAGCCAGTAAGCAGGCAACCTCCTTGTCGGAAGTTCGGTGGACGGGTCTTCCTGTCTGCTGAACTCGCAAAGAAGCTTTAAGTATTTCCACTCTTTTCTAAACCAATTTGGACAAGGTGTTGGACACTAGAAGAGTGACATTTACTATTCCTACTCTGATGTAAACCAATTTGGGGAGGGTGTAAGACACTAAAAGGGTGACATTTATTATCCCCCACTTCATGCTAAACCAAGTTATTCGAACACTAAAAGGGAGACATTTACTATTCCCTCACCAATCTAAACCAATTTACAGTAGGTGTTGGACATTAAGGGGTAACATTTACCATTCCCATTACAAAGTAAACTATTATGAAGAAAGTGCTGAATACTAAACGGGTGACATTTACTATTCCCACTCCAATCTAAGCCAGTTTGAGGAAGGTGTTGACATAAAAGGGTTGAAATTTACTGTTTTCACTGCAGTGTAAAACTTTTTATGCAAGGTGCAAGAGACTAAACATGTTATACGCACAATCAATACTCCATTCTCACACATCATTTTTGATCTATAAAATAAACAAAAAATTACTTAAAAATATACTAACCAAAAGCACAAACACATAAAGCAATGTTTAAACATTGAGAAATAAAAGAATATTTTTTCGCTGTTAATAATAAATATATTTTTCAACTCTTCACAACCATTCCTAAGCTTTTAACCATAAAATAAAAAAATACAATTATAATCCCAAATTAACAATCATAAAATGAAAACATATCTAAAACCAATTTTTTAAATACATTAACAAATATTTTCACAACAATATAATGTTCAACATAATTTCTTAACTTTTTTTTAATTATGATTTTTTATAAATACTGAAATCGAATTTTGTATTAAAAAAAATCACAATTATTGTACTTATATTTAATTTTTATATGTCTTCAAACTGTAAAACAAATTAGTAATTTAAATATTTTTTTAACATTTACAATAAATAATTATTTCATTAAGTTTAATAATATTTATATAGGTATTTGAATTAATTATTCAGTATGTATACAAGTTATTAATGTAACAAACTGGATTGATACATTTTACAAAATATCAATGTATATCATTAAAATAATTCTCTTTAAGTAAATTTACATTAAATATGTAATATAAAAATCTCGGTACCTTTATCCCTTAAAATCTCAATATCCCACTGCTAAAAAAATAGAAATCCATTATTTTTATACATGAATACAATTAAAAAGACACATTTCATAATTGATAAATTCTTTTACAAAACACAAATTAAAAATGAATAAACATATAAAATCAAACAAACTACAATATATTACATACAAATAGCACTTACAAACAATAATACAATCAGCAATATCTTCTAAATCAATATTTTTAAAACAATAATAGAAACAGCACTTAAAACAATATTTTTACCTTTGATATTCCTGTCAATATTTTTAAAATCTCAATATTTTTGATATAATATTTTTGTATTTACTTTTCATTCAATATTTTGTCCAAACACCCTAGTTTTATTGGGTTAGTAGTTCAGTATTTAATTGATACTTCGGTAAGCAGCTTCTGTTATCAAAAGTGTTTTGCTGTTTGGGCCCTTGGTTTAGTAGGTAACAGGACTAATGTGGATCAGAATGATGTTTATTGACTATACGCTGTAGTTGATCATCATGTGTTGCGTACACATGAGCAGTGTGTGGTGTAGTCCGCTGTGTTTTTGTTTCTGAATGGTCTAGGAAACTAAAAGTATTGAGTCATTGTGCTGAACCTGACGTTGTAGTGGTGGAGTATCTTTTTCCCCCAAAGGATATGACATAATTGATGTATATATGACAGCCTTGTTCGATTAAAAAATGGCAGTATTCTGTGACTTTGTTTTATAGCGTTATGTGTGGCTGAAGATATGATATGTATGATTACAAATAAGCAAGGCTATTGGGTATATTACAGTGCCCCTACTGTAAATGTGAGTAGGGGTGTCATCTATTTTTTCTGTTTTGTAGATTTGATATTGTGGGGCTAGACCTGTGCCTGAAAATGTGAGGTCCAGGACCTGTCCTGGGCCTCAGTGGAGAATCTAGAGGGACAAATCAAGCTTGTCCTCATAGTATGCAGTGAAAACTGCTCATTCCCAGGGTGTATCAAATTAAGGGCCCGATTAAGACTTTGGTGGATGGGAAAGCCCGCCTGACAAACTCCCAACAGGATGGTCGCTGCCTTGTGGCGGCCACCCCGCTGTAACTATTAGGAGTTTCCTTCTAGGTTGGTGGGTGGAAACTGAGGTTTTTGCCTGCCGACCTAGGGGGAAACTGGCCACTGCATTGTCTCCAGCTTGTAATCGAGCTGGCGGCAATGCTGTAGCCCACAGGGTGCACCAGCACCCTCATAATGTTCACTATGTGCAAAGCGGACAGTGAACATTGCGAGGGTGCTGGGCAGGGGGACCCCTGCACTGCCCATGCCAAGTGAATGGGCAGTGCAGGGGCCCCTCTATGGTCTCCTGCACCTGTTCTCCACAAGCCTTTTCATGGCAATGCAACCACCATGAAAAGGCTGGCAGAGAACAAGGTTGTAATGCGCAGGGCAGGCCTGCATGCAGGGATGCCCTGGCGAATTACGATCTCTGCCACTTCCAGGCTGCCGGAATCATGGATCCTGGCAATGCTGCTGGAACCGTGGCCTAGACGCTAGGGTCTTAATGTGACAGTCGGACCGCCACAACAGCGGCTGTCCTGATTGCCACCGCAAGGCTGGTGGTGTGAAGAACGTCAACTCATAATGAGGTCCTAAGTGTGTTGACAGTGTACTGTCTATTGAATATTTATCGTGACAAAGTCTTTTTTCTGTGTCAATGAGTGGAGGTCTACTGACCCCTCTTGTTTAATGTGAAGCTCAGAACCTTGTACTGATGTCTCATGTGCTTGTGTGCAATGCATATATAGCACATATATGGTAAGCACACTCCTTGGACCTCATTACGACTTTGGAGGTCTTTTGGGAAAACCGCTGTGGTGGCGGCCGCTAAAAGAATGCCATGTTGGCAGTAATCTGACCTCTGTCGGTCACAAACTGAAGACCATCTGAAAACAGCCTAAAAAAGTCAGACACCGCCAGGACACGAGAGGGCGGGAAAGAGGCGGTTCCACCATCAGAACCGCCGGCTGACCAAAATCAACCCACCACATTATGAGCCACAAATCAGCACAGTGGTTCTTCCATGGTGGGAAACCATTAGCGGTGGAACTGCAGCGGTTGGAACACACTACTGTCACAACACACCACAACATTGGACAGTTTGAATACACCACACCTGACACAAATACCCCACACACTTACTGCTTTATAACAGCCCCCACACAACCCACAATCCTTTGCAACAAATACGACAATCACATACACAGAGCAGGCAAAAATTGACAGACACCACCTTTACACTATAGGCACACATACACATCTCACTCATCACACACCGCACAACTGCACTGCCAATACAATACACACATAACGAACACACACAAACACCACAAGCGTCCATCACTCACAACGCACCACCCACAACCCATCAATCACTCAACACTGCACCCTTACACACACAACAGCCCTGTCAACATAACCACACCCACGGTTCACAGACGACAAGTTGAGGGTCATGGTGGATTAAATTGTCTGGTTAGAGCCACAACTGTTTGAAGCACAGGTCCAGCAAACGTCGATTGCCAGGAAAATTGAGTTATGGCAGTGGATAGTGGACAGTGTCAACTCAGTAGGCAACCATCCACGCTCAAGGGAGGACATCAGGAAGAGGTGGAATGACCTATGGGGGAATGTACGATCCATGACATCAGAACACCAGATCGACATGCACAAGACTGTCGGTTGGCCCCTACCTCCTCCCCCATAGTTCACATCCTGGGAGGAGAAAGTCTTGGACATTCTGCATCCCGAGAGCCTTACTGGAATACCTGGGGGACTGGACTCTGGTAAGTACCCACAACTTCCATGCCACACAATTGTCATGTCCTGCATGCTTCCTCACCACCCAAATACTTCCCAATTCACTGTATGTCTCATTACACCTCCCACCTATTCACCCAATGCCCCTCTTCTGCATGCCACACCTCCACCCAGCCCAGCTGCCCACACAGCCCTTGGAATGCATGGATAACATTGGCTAATACTAGCACTATGACTCCCACAATGCACTAGCCCATCTACGTGAAAACCTGGAATGTGCACATCACATAACATCTCTTGCATGTATGACTATTGTACTAGCTATACCAACTAGATGGTATGGCTGAGGACCACTACATGGCAATGTCAACAATGCAAAGGCACAGCACAATGGCAAAGAAGGCTAAACACAGCTACAGCTCTGGGACTAATCCAAGTGGCCACTAAGCCAGAACCTCAACCCTGAAATGGACTGAACATGGTATGGAAAGTAAGATGGCACACTCCATGCACATGCACAGCATGAATAGACAGGATATTTAAATTTGCATACTCACATATACTCTTCCCACTGGGACACCATGGTGCAATGTCCAGGCATTTCTTGTGACATCTAGCAAGCTTGACTAGTCACTGGGTAACAGTGCTGAACAGTCATGTGAACTATCAGACAGTACCTGAACCCATCCACAATTCTATATTTACCACCGATGGTATGCTGTGCAGCATATGTTATTGTCATTGCTGCGAATCATGTTAAGCCACTGTATGCATCTGATAAAGAGATCACCAAACAAACTTACTATATTTAACTTTGTCTCTCACTCCATCCACAGGTACACCTGCCAGTGCCACCATGGAGAGGATACCAGAGACTGCCAGCCCTCCTTGGGATGAAGGCCCCAGTGAGGACAACACGCCTTGATGCCTGGACACGAATGATGTACCTGGCCCATCTGGGACACCTGGTCAGTCTACGATTCCCTGCCTCACCCTGCTCACATCAATCCCCCCCAACCATGTGGCATCAACATCACAGCCAACCCTTCATCCCCAAACCTGTGTCCCAAGGACTGTTCAAACTATTGTGTGCCCACAGTACAGAGACCTGAGTTGACCCCTCACACCCTAGAAATTGAAGGTCCTGCAGACACTGGGAGTGGGCACATCGTGTCATGGGCACAGGCACCTGGGGGAAAGGGGCATGGGAGGGAAACTGTGGGCCACAGGCTGGGGCCCCCAAGGGACTCAACTAACCAGAAAACCATCTCCACAAGTCCTGGGGGCATATGAATGATCCCAGGACAGGATGGGCCAGATTATCACCATGTTGGGGTAAAACCAAAGGTTGCAGAGGGAATACCACCAGGAAGTCATGCAGCAGTGGCAGGCCCACAATGCCACCATGGCCTCCATTGCAGGGGTGCTGAGGGACATCAACACCACCCTGCGTGCTTCCTCCAACCACCATAGCCTTCCTCTAGCAACCTAACATCTGAGCCATCTACATCAGTGGCAGCTAATGGAATGGAGGCCCTGCCAGGGAAACCACAGTCCTCAGACACCCCTCCATCTGTGGCTGACAAACTCCCCTGCAAACATGGATGTCCACCCAGACATCCGGCTGGAGCAGATGCCAAGACCAAACCCACTGCCAGGAAGTGAGCCTCTCCTAATTTGTCTCCATTGTATGCCACTGTTGACTGTTTTGAGACATTACAAAATTTTCCAAAGGCACATGGTCCCTGGACCTGTGCAACCAACTGCTGTAGCACCTACTCTTATGATTCCATCCACAATGACCTCACTTATCACCATTTGTGTCCATATATGCACCTTCATTTTGACTATCACTATCACGATATGCACAACAAACACCATGGAACACAGCTACTGTATGTGTCTTTAATAAAACATCAACAAATGTCATGTTTGACAACTGTGATCTGGTAATGTCCCCCTACATCGAACAGGCAGTGCAATGGACAGCAGAGGGATGCACCCTCAGCAGGAGAACAGATATGTCCCAGGACAGATGTCAGAGAGGTAGAAATCCAGTGCCACACAAGAGTGTAGTCAGTATTCCAACCTGCAAAAAACCATCGCCAAGCAAGTGCGGACCCTGGGGGTCCACAGCCGGCAGAGAACCCATTGTCACAAGCAATGGGAGGACCTGGAACACTGGGCCCCTGGACCTGGAAGACAGCAGAGACTTGGCTGGGAATGTCCCCCCAACGAGGGAGGGGTGCCCATAGGACTCTGACCCCCCTAATTGCCCGCATTTTGGAGGTGGCCTACCCTGAGGTGGATGGGCGTTTGAGGGCAGCACAGCAGCCACAAGGGGGTGAGTACTGACTGTATCCTGGCACTTGGCTCTGGTTGTATGGTGTTTTCTGCCTCACTGTAGCTTCTGTGACAATGTAGTAAGTCAACATGAATGTAGACTAGTGGAGATGGAGGTAGTTCCCACCCGGCCTGAGTATTAGTTGTAGATGTGGCTTCATTGTTTGCTATCAGTAGGTTAACATCTCTTGTGTCAAGACATCTCCATGTCTGCATGTGGAGATGGTCAAATGGAATTGCCACATGTGTTACTCCTTCCTGTCATTTCTATAGATGTGAGCTTGTGCATCACCCTACCCGTTGCATATGACCTGGTCCATCTGTCAGCATTTGAGCATTAGTGGCTCAAAGGTGTCCGTCCACTCCTATCTGTATTGATCACCTGTATGTGTAACAGGCTGACTCTCATTTTTGGTACAGGGACTATAGACATCTAGTACTGGTACAGGTATAAACCCCATGTGAGGCAGCCATCTCATTTACACTACAGATATGACCTGTGTGGGACTGTACTTATTGCTTGGTAGTTGTATCCCCATTGTTTGCTCATCTTCCATCTATGGGGTATGTGAAGGTAGCAACAGTAGGACAATTTGATTTGGGTGCATGATTTGGTAAAATTAAACTCAACATGCATTTCAATGTGCTTGACTTGTGGGGATATTACCTTGAACCCAATGGGATTGTACTAGAGGTGGTAAGTGCCTAGGTAGATATCGCTGTAGTGATTCCTGTTTTTTTAAAATTGGAAACAGGAGTTAGCTTAGCCTTTGGCTTGCAGACTCGTGCCCCGTCACCGAGTGACTTTTACCCTACTTAGCTTGCTCTGTTTTAGCACATTTATTTAATTATATCTTTTAAGATGGCTGCCTTGTTTTTAGTTAGGCCTATGTTTTAGTTTCACGTTATCAGAGCCACCGCGCTAAGGCGTCAATATCAAGTGACAAAGATAAACGAACTGTAGGTGTTTGCATTAGGTACTTTCCCTCTTCACGCCTTGGAGGGTTTTGTTTACATAAATTACTGTCCCAAGCATGTCTTGTTATCTATTGTTTGGGAACAGACCTACGTCAGGAGTCCGAGAAGATCTGTATAAATGCACCTCACTTAGACAGATAGTCAGAGGGATTTCCACCAGATGCCAATGCTGCTATTGATGCTGCACATCACCTTGACGCTGACCCAGTCTTCATGTCCCTACGGAGTCTGAACTAGAGACCTCATTCCAAAGTAACAAGGGTTGGGGGGCTCTTCTCATGGACTTGGCATTGGCAGATTAGGTTTAACACACCTAGTTCTATTTTAGGTTAGAGATTAGGTACATGACATTATGGTATTTGGACATATTACATATCTCATGTCACTTCATGTCATTGCAAGATAGTGGGGGTCATTGTATTAATGACTCTTGTCTTTACTATTCTGTTTCTTGCATTATTATTATCCTAATCATTGCAGCCCATGCAACCTATTGTAGATTGCAGTTTTGTTAAATAAAACCTATTGAAACCTTACTGTATCTTCTTTATTGCCTGTGTTTGAATGAAACATGTTGTTAATGTGAGAAAGGGGTAATCTTAACCACAACACTTCCTGAGATGTCACACTCTTGAGTCCATGCGTAAAGGCTGCTAAAAATCACCTTTTACAGTTTGGGTTTTTGGTGAGGTGCTGCTTGAGAGACAGGAGAGTTGGGACGACAGTTGCGACTTGTTGTAGGATTGGCATAGCCGCCTACAAACATATGTACTGTCATCCTTAAACCAGCAGTCTTGCCTAGAGCAAGAGTCAAACCATGACATGGTGCCACTAACTATGGTGTTTAGGGATTAATTTACGGATACCCTGATTATCACTGTCTCACATACTACAGGTACCCTAAGTACCATTATACTGAGATGTCTGTGGTCTTGGGGAAGGTCCTCCTCAGCTGAACAGGGACCACCTAACTAGGCTGTAGGTTGTTCAAGCTTGAACTCATAAAAGGACTTTGCTCCCCATTTGGTGTTCCATCTCTTTACCTATTTCACAACATGGCTAACGCCATAGACATTCCTGAGAATGCTAGTCAAGCATTAACATTACACCTAGTAGCGCATGGCTTAACAGACGTGGGTGGGGATGTCACATTTATAGTAGAAGCTAGTGAAGCTTACCAAACAGAAACATTCTACTCTTGGGTCACCTTTCCTGAGGAAGACCAAAGATCATTTATATTCCATACATACAGAATTGCAAACATACCTCAACGGTACCAAGCATACCAGTGTCTTGAAATCCCAATTAGAACACCAAACTGGTTTAATGGTGCCCTACCACGCATAATACAACCCGTGAGATTAGGTCCCTTAGGTAATGAAGGGCCAACGTGGCCTATGTTTGCCGCACATACACCTCACCCAGGTATACAAAAGATGCAGGCAGCAGACCTGCAAAACGTATACATTGAGATAGTAACACTTTACAGATTACTTGCTCAGTTCGTAATGCGAACTCTGAACACTACACCAGCGCGTCCAGCACCACCAGCATCTGCTGGATACCAAGTGGCTACTGAGATTAATCCACAAACAGTACATACTATCATGGATAAGGTACCGACGGAACAAGAGAAAAACCCTTTCTGGATAGCCCAGTAAAAAATCAGCTGGACGCTGTGTTTCCCAATTCGGAAGTACGGGACATCTGCAATATTTTTTTCTGCCAGAATTTAGCACATGAAAGTCGGGACCTGAGTGCATACTCATTTGACTCACAAAAATGTTTCTGCCATTTGCCCCAAGGCTACAAAAACAGCCCAGGGCTGTTCCCAGCCCGTGTAACATCAATATTACATGACATTGATCCTGAGGCGTTGTCTTATGTGGATGATATCTCTCTCACAGATGACGACCTCACCATTCATCTTGCCAGGGTCGGATTGTTTTAGGATTTGCAGCCCTTGGCTACAAATTTAATTTTCGGAAAACTAAAATAGCCTTTCTCAGTGTATTGTTCCTGGGATATGAGCTATCAAACGAGGGGAAGAGCCTGGCCCTGCACTTTCTAGAGAAATGTGCACAACTCCACCCACTAAAACACTCCCAAGAAAGTACAGTCGTTACTTGGTTTCTTTAATTTTGGCAGAACATACATTCATGATTATGCACAATGTATCAAGCCACATTATGACTTACTACGCCTTGATTTTTCTAGCAGACACTGGACAGTTGAACACACACGCAGCGTTAGTGGACTGCAACAGGACATGCTAGAAGCAAAACACTTGCATACCCGTGACAACAAAACAAATTTGGTCAACAGAATAATTGCTGGTGCCATTGTGTTCACTTATGTCACTTTTAAGGAGGGCGACACAGTGCCCATAGCACATAAATAAAATTTAAATTCACATGCAGAACAGCGTTTTGCACCTACAGAAAAAAATACTTACTGTAGTTCAGATGGCTGTCATTAAGGAGAGACACTTGCCCAAGGGAAATGCATCATTGTCATTACCCCGGTGCCAGCCTTAGAAGTTGTCACCGAAGCAAGTGTTCCAAATGCTGAAGCATTACATCCATGCTGGATTCAGTGGGCAATGCCCCTGACTGCCACCGATGTAGATTACATCTTTGATCCAAAACTTCAAACACAAGAATTTCTCCAATGCGAACAGGAGTACCCCGCTCCTCTAGATACTTTGCCACTTGACAGATTTCATACTGTCATATACACTGATGGTTCAGCACAACCAGCTGTAGGGACCAAAGATCAATATTCAGCCATTTGAGCAGCCGTGAGCAGAGTGATGAAGGATGGAGTCTTTCATCCTCACAATACCTACACACAGACCCTGGTGGACTGCACAGCTCAGCTGGCTGAACTCAAAGCCCTTATTTTAGCACTGGATTACACAGAGTCAGGATTGCTGACTTTAAATGTCTGTGACTCATATTACTGCATCAAGTCCTACAATGATTGCCTCAATCATTGGATGCTGAAAGTGTTTAGAGATTCCAAAAGGAACACCATAAAACACAGAACTCTGTGTGGGAGGGTGGCTGATCTTAAAGATAAGCTACCTTGCGTCCATGTGGTACATACACTGGGCCACCAATGTGTAGGAGTACACGTTATCGGCAACACTTTGGCTGATGGAGCTGCCAAATCTGCAGTAGCTATGGGTTCTGTGGCTGCAGTGACTCATTCTCAGACGAGACTGGATAGTGAAATTCTGACTGCCGTAAAAGTTTCGGCTGAAGGCAAGCCTCTTCCAAAAGCCTACCCTATAAAATATTCTTACCACATCAGTGCACAGAATGTTGCCTTCACAACAATTCCTGGGGTTGGAGATCAAGTGATCCCCAACCAAGATCAGAGATTAGATCTAATAACGGCAGTGCATGAGGGTGTTGCATCTGCTCATGCTGGTATTTCAGCCACAGTAACACTCTTGCAGAAAAGCTTCTGGTGGCCAGGTCTATACGAACAGACAAAACAATACGTCCTTTGTTGTAACATCTGCCAGCAGATTAAGGGCTCCAACATCAAACACCCACCACAAACTGTCGAGACTGTGCCACTCACCTGAAAAGCAGGATGTCTGCAGGGGCAATGGTATGCCCCCAGACCTCCTGGAACACCTCTCGGCACTGCCTGGTGGACACAGAAACCCTGGCAGATGTCCCAAAAGGAAAGGGGGAGTGGAAGAGAAAGAGACAAAACACTGCCACGTCTTGCCGGTCCAGCCAGGCACCCTGTATCTTCTGGGGGCAGGTCGTTGTTGACAGATTGATAGTAGAGTTAGTGCACTCAACTTCCTTGAAACCGAATATCTCTATCTGATATGAGCAGTAGAAGAACACCGGGATGCTCCAGCACTTTTCTTGGATAATAATAACTGTTGGCACAATCACTAACACTGCATTACCAAAAACCCAAACTGAGTACTATAACAATAAGTACTGCAACACTAGCGCTGGCTTCACAGAGATTCACTGTTGCACACTACAATTAGAACTGTGGTTGCACTTATCATTTACAAGAAAGACAAACAGGGCATTCATTGTATCACACATAACTTTCCTGCATGCATAGGGTTAAACTAAAAGGAACAAAAACAATCCAAAAAGCAAATTCCTCAAACCTGAAACACAGGCATGAATGACACAATTTAAATCCAAGAGTTATACTATTAGAGAAAGAAAAGTCATGTAAAAGCTCTTTTAAAATTGCACTGTCCCTTTTTGTAGTACTTGAGCTCAAGCAGATTTCCTGTAGCACATTTAGGCAAGTAACTACAATAATAATGTAGAATGTTCAGAAATGCATTTGTCTCTTCAAGATAAGCACTCTGCCAAAATACGAAGTCTGAAATACACCAGCTGGAAAAGCACAGCACTCAAAGAACATACTCCCTGGAGAATACTAGTCACTTAGCTGCAGTCTTTTCCGGAGTGCTGGAGGAATGCCTGGTGTCAGCTGGTACAGGAACAAAGAAAAGAATTGCCTCAAAAGTCCTGAATACGAGGATGACAGCATGGGCTGGACTGCCAAGTCAGATGCTGAGATCAGGAAGCAAAACAAAGCCAAGCAGGGAGGCATGCTTCACTCTGCTATTTATAGCCAATCAGGAAAGCAGTTGAGTTTCTACATGTGGATGAGTCACAACACCCAATTAGAAGCACATGTCTACACCACACCCCATCAGAAGCACATGTCTACACCTAGTCAAACAAACATTGGTAAAACAAGCATTAATAAAACCAATTGTGTAACACAGCACATTATGTTTACTTAGAAACATGAAGGTTTAACCAAGAACAGAGATACGATTTAACCCTAATCCCTGGGTATGCTGACAGATAATGCAGGAGGCACTTTGGGGATTCCTGACATAGACATCCCTCTTAGTGTCAAGCAGGCCACTACAATGTGTGTACCTGGACTTGTTCTAGATTCCTGTGGGTATGGCCACAATGGTTGGCTGATGCTCGAACTGTTATAAAAGACCTGCTGATCTTTATCAGTGCATATGCGTTTTCAGCATTCCATTCGGATCAGGGCCCTGCCTTTGCCTCTAAGACATTTCAGGACACCATGGGGACGATGGGTGTTGAACTCCATTACTGCTCACCATACCATCCTGAGCGAACTTCGATCATGGAGAGGAGGATCTGTGATCTAAAGAAGTCCTTAACAGCTAGAGTATTAGGTTCTAGCTGCAGTTGGTTGCATCACCTATATGGGATCCAGAGAGCACTGAATATTCTGTAAAGACGGTCCTTGGTGGGAAGCACTCCCTATGAGGTTCTCTTTGGGATACCTATGTATGTCCCAGATCATGATGGCCCTGTTTTGGTGGCAGCAGACACACCTTTTGACATAAATGAACATCTCACTGTTTTACAGGAGCTTCAGCAATTTAGTGATGATAAATCATCTGCCAGTGCTGCCACCTTAGGAATAAGGGATTTATCAACGACTTCCACTGGCTGGATTCCTAAAGCTGGGGATCTGGTTTGTGAGAAGATCACTGCGAAGAAGGAATTCAGCCCATCCTACTGAGCACCGATTCCAGTCCTGGGAGTCCAAGGTACCAGAACTGTCATCTTATCACCTCTGCCTGGTTCCAAAGCAAACAGATTCATTTCCATTGATGACGTCAAACTTCACCATGTGGCCGATCCTGCATAGTAGACCCAAAGGTCCCTTGGGTAGTTCCCGGTCCCCTCTCGCTAACGAACAGGGTATACCTCTTCAAAGCAGAAATAACAACACTACTTCTGAATACACAAGCGTGTCCAACGATGCTACAAATACCTCCTCAACTGTGAGGAGGGCAGAAAATGAGCTCTTTCTGATTCCAGTTACCACTTCAAAACAGCACCTGTTCAAGATTTGGCTGTTTTCTATACCAACACAACACAGACTGACAACACGGTCTACTATTAGCCTCCATGCAATGTGGATCCATCCACCAGTAATGCACCTGCTCCTGCATTTGCAGAGACTGCTTTTGGTTATTTCATCGACATTAATGACTTTTCTTTAGACTCATCCACTCCAGTAATTGAAAATGTGTCAAAGTCACGTAAGCTGTACCTATGGCTTAAAAATAACTATTTAATTCACCTGTGGAACTATTCATGTTTCTGCTTGACATTTTTTGCATTGTTTCTAGGTTTGGTTTTGTGACTGTTTTCCTTTTTCTTATAAATAGTCATTACCTTCCCGAACGCTCCTCGGTTGAGCTTGTAGATGAAGTCTTAACTCCATATCATTCTTCACATAAGGTCCGAGGAGACTTGTCCCTTGTGAACATTTCAGATGTACCTATTCCTGATGAGATTGGTTGGGACAATGTTCCATTTGATATATATGGGCCTACTGAGGTCATCCAAATTCCATATGTCTTCAAAATTTCTATGAGTGATGTATTACAACCTGGTGTTGTATCTGATGATTGGGATGTCCAGACAGTTGATTCTATGTTAACTGAAATAAAGGACTATTTAGTATTTGAAAGTGATGATGTATATACAAATACAATGAATTATAGGAAAATGTTTTGCTATAACAACTGGGGACATTACTACCTGCACCATGCTACTAGACATGGACCAGTACTTAACTATACACAGTGGGAACACTGTTCAACACCACCTGTGGGGAGCCCAACAAATTACTTAGATAAATTTACTTATTTTTCGGGGTATGACACAAAACATCCAGAGTCATATTATTTCAAATTACCTCCTTCAAAAATTAGGAACATTTTGCTAACTGATACAAAGCTGATTTATTCAGATTCCTTGGTTTCCTGTCTTGCAGTTGAAGGTTACGAATAATGGAAGTGCACTATTGAGTTAAAGAGTGCATGGGGACCACAAGATTGGCAAATACATGGTAAGGAAACTTTGTTTAGAGCGTGCCTTATTCCTGTGCAAATGATCTTTTTGAATGAAACCATTCAACAGGCATCCTGTCTGGGGTTAGCAAAAATAAAAGAAATTAACATGCCCAGTATCCCCACACCGGCAAAGTTTAATAATTGACAATCCTTCCTGAATGTCACAGAGGAAGAACTAGATGCAAATGTTCAGGCTGGTACCTATAACTCTTCACCTTCCAGTCCTGCCGAGTGGTTAATTTGGCCAATAGGCACAAATGGGTGTCAAACATGTTTTGTGAATTCCTCAGGAGCTTTCAAGATTAGCCTGCCAGGCCCTCGCTTTGTCTCGGGTCAATACACGGGTATAGTTACAACATACAATGTGGGTAAACGGTGCCAACAATGGGTGCAGACTAACACATTAGCAGCAGTTAAAGAACATCTTAATACTCTTTCTGAAGATATAGACTAGCAGGACTTTTTGTTAGGTCCTAGAAAGCCATGCTCTGAAGGATTAATGTATGCTATGTATAATGAGATCTGGAAGCTTTCTCAGATAGAAGCTGCTGCGCTTTCAAGGCAAATAGTAAGGAAAACTAGGGAAAAGGCTTTAGCTGTTGTCGACTATGGCATAAACACTCTGTCCAACAGGATTTAGCCCCTGACAAACATAATATCATCTGCGATAGATATCATTCAGACAGACATGTCCCTTTTATAACATGGGCAAAGTCAGCTGCGTTCCATCAAGCAGTTAGGTTGGACATTACAGACTTTGAAAAATGGCCATGTTCCATGGAAGTAGATTAACAGTAGTGAATTGTTCACTGCTTTTAATTTATCCAAGGAACAACAGACGATGGCAAAAAGGGAAGCAAGTTTCACCATGCTTCACATAGAAAAGTTAGAGAAGTTGCCTTTCACAGTTGCAGAGTGTCTTTCAGTATGGTTCCTACATGGCATTCACTTTTTGTTTTTCTGGATGCCTGAAACATCTTGCTGTGGGCAGGTACGAGCGACTAGGCGATAGCTATATTAAAGAAGAGTGGGAGTTGCCCTTTGAATACAAATGTCTGAATAGCGAAGCAGAGGTCTTTCTCAGTAGAAGCGAATGCAGAACTACTGTTAGTCATTCAATGATATGCAAGCAGGTGTCCCTGCACTGCCTTTGCAATGCGGGGGTAGCAAATTTGGCCTGTTTTCTAAAGGGTACTCCCGTCCCTTTGATTCGACCAGCATTTCATGTACTTTTGAAATGAAGTTATGTGGTGCTGAGCGACCAAAGCTGTTGCGGTATGCGACCAGGAATTGCCTACGCAATTTCAGTCTCTAAGGTGGTTACGTGTTGTAGACAAGTTCTATTCCCCCCACATGAGAGATAAAAGTATCAGAAATGTGACCTTACATTGATACTGCCAATGTAAATTATGACAAGCTGAGCAGACTTAGGCCCATATTTATACTGTTTTTGCGCCGCATATAAGTCACTTTTTGATGCAAAGGTGGGGCAAATTTACCAAATACAATTGTATTTTGTAGGTTTGCGCTGCTTTTGCGTCAAAAAGCGGCACAAATGTGGCACTAAAAAGGTATAAATAAGGGTCTAAAGGTGCTACTGTTCCAAAAACAAGTCGTATTGACACCAGCTAGAGGGATGTATGCTCTCCAGATTGTGAGATCATCAGCCGAGGTACAATCCCTATCAAATACTAACCTCCCCAAGCACTTTGGAGAGCTGGTATCCAGAATTTTCAATGCCTCGAGCACTACGGGATTATCCATTTCTTTAGGGCTCTAGGGTCTGGACTTGTGTCTATCTTCCAGACTGTCTTCGGAGTCATTCCATCAGCCATCCATTCACTCATTTCAAGTGTGTTTGGCGGCTTTCCTGTAATTTTGGCATTAATAAGCAAAATACTGCTGCTATTTCTTCTGATTCGCAGTGGTTGTGTCTTTCCAGCTACGCAAAGCAATGGAGTCACTGCCACCAGCTCAACTGTGCCATGAACGCATGGTTCAGGTCTTTAATGCTCCATTGCTGGAGGAATTGGAGCTTGATTGGTCATTGTCATTCTGACCACTCCTATGGTGCATGCAACCAGTCTTTCGCTGCATATGGTGCCTCTTTGAATACTTGCCTACAGTGTGCCTTGCTGTTACGCCAGTGCTTCCTGTGGACCAAGCACTGCTGATGTCCCCAGTGAGGGTTCATTCACGGACGTTCCACATGAGACTAAGGCTGATTCGCGAGGCCACTTATGAGACGCCTTTGGTGAATAATCTGGCTCATTTTGGCACTGTGGACAGTGCCACTCCTGCAGGTGGACCTGCACAAGAGGCTACTATGCACGACTGCTCCATGGATCTGTCTGCCTATCCTGTGATTAATCTAACGTATGACGATGTGGCCTCTTTCCTGAGGTCCTTTCCATTCAATGGCTTCAAAGATGTTCTTCAAGATCATGACAATTGTTTGAAAGATTTGATGATTGGCTTATAATACCAAATCCAAAGTTTGCATTCATTGCCCTTTCTTTGGCCTGCTGTGCTTGTCATGGTCAAAATTGTATCTCTTTGTGTGTTTTTTTAGCTATTTTGGCTTTTAGCATGTTTCAAATGTGATTTTTCCCTAGTCTTTATGCTTTTAGCTTTTAGTCTAGAGCACTTTTTAGCATTTGGGTTCATTCACCTTTGGTGGTGCCACTACTATGGTGTCATACTTGTTATGGCAATGGGGAGGGTGTAGTGAATCCTAGTTTGTGTTAATGGGAAACAGGAGTTAGCGCAGACTTTGGCAGGCCACAAATCACCTTTTACTGTTTGGGTTTTTGGTGAGGTGCTGCTTGTGAGCCAGGAGGTTTGGGATGATAGTTGCCACTTGTAGGATTGGCATCATAAGTACTGTCATCCTTAAACCAGCAGTCTTGCCTAGAGTAAGAGTCAAACTACAACATCGCCTCTGAAAAAATGCAAAGTAAATGCCATGTATGTCAATGCCCTACCAATTACAATACAACATTGCTTAGCTGCAGCCTACATCATGTCTCAATGGTTTCTTTGGGTCACATCTAATGGAGTGGGACAATGACTGCCACCCCCTTGGCCTAGCTGATGTGGGTGATTTGGACAGGATAAGGTTCTGTATGATTTAGGAGATGGTGATGTGAACTTTTAGTTGTTTGATCATTCTAGAATCTGCCATATGTAGTAGTGGGATCTGTTGTCAGTGCAATGGCAGTCGTGTAGGTCCATGTGTGCAGTATGCATACATGTAATTTCCGTCTGACATGTGTGTTTTCTGGCCTTTGGTCACTGTACAGGCCTGATGCGTTTTATTCAGTCTCCTGCACTTCCAATGAGTGATAGGATTATGGAGAGGTATGATTAGGATTCAGGTAGTCATTTGTACTTCAGCCAGGGCATGATGTGCATGCAAACATGACTTTGCTGGTGATAACATGGATGACTCCAGTTGTGCTAACTTACTTGGATATAGATGTGGGTGTGAGGGTTAGCATGTAGGGGTGCCTAGAACTGACATTTTGTGACATGATGTAGGATATGTGTATTAGCACTAGAAATAGCCTAGGCAGTAGGGGCTAGATGTACCAAGAAATGGGTTTGCGACTCGCAAATTGCGAGTCGCAAACCCATATGCAGGATGGTGTCCCTGACACCATCTGTGAATCGCAAGGGGGTCACAAAGACCCACCTCATTAATATTAATGAAATGGGTCGCAATTTGCAACCACCTTGCGATTCGCTGCACTCACAGGGATGGTGGCCTGCTGGAGACAGCAGACCACCATGTCTGTGACTGCTTTTTAATGAAGCAGTTTTTTTTTGTATTGCAGCCCGTTTTCCTTAAAGGAAAACCAGTTGCAATACACTTGAGAAAACTAAACGTTTTTGTTTCATTTTTTCAGAGCAGGCAGTGGTCATCCGTGGTGAGCTGACTGCACTGGTGCTGGTGGTGGATTGGCTATATTATGTGGTTAAGACCGCCAGGGTCATAATTTGGCTGTCTTCTCTGCCAGGCTGTTGGCGGTAGAACCGCTGCTCCATCTTGGTGGTACAAACCGCTGCGCTCAAAATACACACACATTTACAAAACACTACCACATTGGACAAATCGAAATACACACACCTGATACACATACATACACCACTCCCACACACCCAATACAATATAAAACACACATCCACATATAAACCCTTACGACCACAATTGCGACTGAAGGCCAGAGAGAGACACCACCATCTACAAACTAGCATCCACAGGCACTCAACACCATCACTCACACAACATCCACGCACAAAACACCACACACCCCTAAACATCACCCCACACATCACAACACACACCACCCCACACATCACCCACACCACCCCATGGCACCACAAAGACACCCCAGGTTTTCTGAGGAGGAGCTCAGGGTCATGGTGGAGGAAATCATCTGGGTAGAGCCACAGCTATTTGGAGCACAGGTGCAGCACACCACCATAGCTAGGAAGATGGAGCTATGGTGCAGAATCGTGGACAGGGTCAACGCAGTGGGACAGCACCCAAGAACACAGGATGACATCAGGAAGAGGTGAAACGAACTACGGGGGAAGGTACGTTCTGTGGTCTCAAGACACCAGATTGCAGTTCAGAGGACTGGAGGCGGACTCCCACCTCCTCCCCCAGAACTAACAACATGGGAGGAGAAGGTCTTGGCTATACTGCATCCTGAGGGCCTCGCAGGAGTAGCTGGAGGAATGGACTATGGTAAGGTAAAGCTTTCACTACTTCATCCCCCACCCTACCTGCATGCTATCACATGCACCCACCCTCGCCCTCACCCCCATCACTCCAACTTCTCACATATGTCCCACTATCACAAACCACACATCCCAACACCAAGCCCTGCATGCAACAACTGAGCATGGACACCCATCACAAATGCATGGCCACTGCACATACCCACACACACCCCTAAACATTTAGCACACAAGGTCCTACACAAGAATGCAAGCACTGGGGTACAGGGTCACCCACCCAATGCACACCATGGCACACACAGATGCAATAATCATGCCTTTACACCCCTGCAGGACCCCTACCCAACGTCACCGGGCAGGAGGTTCCAGACATATCCTCTCCACCCACAGATGAGGCCCACAGTGATGACAGCAGCTCTGTCCAACTAGCTCTAGATGACCAGCCCGGCCCATCTGGGACCTTGGGACAGTCTGTTCCCCTCACACTGGCACAAGCCCCAACAGAGCCTCCCCCCTCTGGAAACACCAGCACAGCACCCACCCAGCGGGCCCATACCACTGTCCCCAGGACACGTCAAGCAGCAGTGTGTCCACCACTACAGGGAACCCAGGCTGACCCACCACCCCAACAACACCAGGGACCTGAGGGCAGTGGCAGTGGGCACACGGTTCAGGGGACAGAGGCACAGGAACACAGGGGAACTGGGAGGGCTGTTGTGCGACAGGGGGAGGACATTCCCAGGTAACCCACTCTCCACGAGGCCCTCTCCAACATCATGGGAGCCTACCACCAATCCTAGGAGACAATGGCAACGATATTGGCCAAGTTTCAGGAGACCCAGCGGCTGCAGGAGGAACAGTATTTGGGGTTCAGGGAGGAACTCAAATCCATCAATACCACCCTGGGCACCATTGTAGGGGTGCAGAAGGAACTCATCAACACCAGGAGGGACACTGTGGCACAACAAGGGGCACCTGACACTAGCCTGGACGATGAACTGCCCACCACCTCCGCCGGCGCTAGTGGACAGGAGGCACGCCACAGGACCACGACACCAGCACCCCACCCCCTGCAGATGGAGAACCACCCCACAAACGGTCCCTGAGATCAGGACAAAGACAGAGAACAATGCCAAGACCCCCACCAAAAAATGAGACCACCTTTATTGTCATCCTTCTGTCCCACTTTGTCACCCTGTCCATCCTTAAACTGCCCCAGCTCCACTTCCTATGCCCCTTTGGACAATGCACCTGTGAGACTAATAGACTGAACTCTGCCATGGACATTCCTCCAACATCACCCATGACCATTTTACAACCGCCTACAATATGTAGCACTTACAATAACACCCTTAAATCACAAAACTATCTGGAGTCAGTCTGTGCTTTCGAAAATGTGTATGAAATAACCGTGGAAAACTGCTATATCCATTGTATTGTCAACATACCTATGTCACACAGCTCTAGTCCATGAGGAAACAAAGCAGATGTCACAAAGTGGGACCCACATCTGTGAAATTGAAAGGGAAAGTGACAACTCAGGGTCCATACAATGGGTGAAAGTGACAGACAGATGAGAGGTAGAACAAGGGTATAAGATGTAGCAGGCAGTGATGTCTTCTTACCTGTGTCTCACTGGAAGTATTGATGAATCACTGTGTTTCTGTTGTCAATATCCTCTTCTTCTGCTTCCTCGTCTTCACTGTCCACAGGCTCCACAGCTGCCACAACACCTCCAGCTGGACCATCCTCCTGCAGAAAAGGCACCTGTCGTCGCAAAGCCAAGTTGTGAAGCATATAGCAGGCCACGATGATCTGGCACACCTTCTTTGGTGAGTAGAATAGGGAAGCGCCTGTCATATAGAGGCAGCGGAACCTGGCCTTTAGGAGGCTGAAGGTCCTCTCTATAACCCTCCTAGTTCGCCCATGGGCCTCATTGTAGCGTTCCTCCGCCCTTGTCCTAGGATTCCTCACGAGGGTCAGTAGCCATGACAGGTTGGGGTAACCAGAGTCACCTGCAAAATGTCGAGGAACAACTGTTAGACACACACTAACTCTTAGGGATATCCCCAGATCCAGACACCTAGTCACACTGCATAGGGTCCATATCCTCACCTAATAGCCACACACTGTGCCTCTGGAGTTGCCCCATTACATAAGGGATGCAGCTATTCCTCAGAATGTAAGCGTCATGCACAGAGCCAGGAAACTTGGCATTCACATGGGAGATGTACTGGTCGGCCAAACACACCATCTGCACATTCATAGAATGGAAATTCTTCCGGTTTCTGTACACCTGTTCACTCCTGCGGGGGGACCAACGCCACATGTGTCCCATCAATGGCACCAATGATGTTGGGGATATGTCCCAGGGCATAGGAGTCTCCTTTTACTGTAGGCAAATCCTCCACCTGAGGGAAAACGATGTAGCTGCGAATGTGTTTCAGCAGGGCAGACAACACTCTGGACAACACGTTTGAGAACATAGGCTGGGACATCCCTGATGCTATGGCCACTGTTGTTTGAAATGACCCACTTGCAAGGAAATGGAGTACTGACAGCACCTGCACTTGGGGGGGGATTCCTGTGGGATGGCGGAGAGCTGACATCAGGTCTGGCTCCAACTGGGCACACAGTTCATGGATTGTGGCACGGTCCAGACTGTATGTGACAATTACATGTCCCTCCTCCATTGTCGACAGGTCCACCAGTGGTCTGTACACCGGAGGATGCTGCCATCTCCTCACCTGCCCCAGCGGACGTGCTCTATGGAGGAGAACAGCGAGCAGAGAGTCAGCCAACACTGAGGTACGAAAACACAACTTTATTCCACATTTATATAAATCCGCTATATGCCTGTATTAGTGTGTATGCAAGGCCTAGACATGTGTGACGCATTTAAAATTATTGCCATGTGGCCCCCTGAAATGGCGGCTGCCTGACCTGTAATGTGGGACAAGGGGATATGAGGTAACTGCGCTGGCGCTGTACAACGTCGCGGTAGGCGGTCGAAGACCGGGGCGCAATCCTGCATTGGTTAACATTGGACCTTATGGGTCTCAGGAGCCAATGACGATGTACGCCGGTGTTGACGGTACGAACTGCCGCGGACGTGACTGCCATTTTCTCTCTGTTCAGTTACTTGATACCTGATCTTCGACAGGAGAGGACCTACACTGAAAGTGCTGCTGTGAACTCAGTCTGGAAGAGACAATGGCTCATGTGTATGGGGAAATGGCCCCTGCCTTCAGCACGGATGAGTTGGAGAAACCAGTGGATGGAGTCCTCCACCAGTACACGCTGCTCTACGGTCCTCCAGACAAACAGGTAAGTACACTGTGAGCATGCTGAATGGGCAATGCCTGTGTGGAGGTGTGTGGATGGAAGATGGGGGGGGAGAATGAGACATGCATAAAACGACGGTGAGTGCATGTGCGTCATGGCAAGGGTAGGGATGCGGGCCAATGACTGTGATGGTGCGGACGGTTATATCTTCTCCTTTTCCCCTGTAGTATTCCTGTAGGTCAGCTCCCACCAGAAGAAGGATATTTGGCTTGCCATCGCCAAGGAAGTCCGGACCCTGGGGGTCCACCACAGACGGAGCACCCACTGCCGGAGAAGATGGGAGGACATTCGCCACTGGAGCAAGAAGACGGCGGAGGCCCAGTTGGGGATGGCCTCCCAACATGGGAGGGGTGCCCGTTGCACAATGACCCCCCTGATGTTCCGGATCCTGGCGGTGGCGTATCCGGAGTTGGATGGGCGCTTGAGGGCATCACAGCAGCCACAAGGGGGTGAGTACACTCTCATTCAGCTGATTCTGTGCGCATTGGAGGTGTCTGGGTTGGGGAGGTGGGCCATAGGTTCCCCTAGGCCAGGGCGAGTTTAGTAGGCAAGGTCCCTTCGTAAGGCAGGCCATGTGGCTCCCCACCCCACCTGTGTTCAGAGCCAACTACACCTAGTTAGGCTCCTGTGACTTCATGTGTGCAGCAATCGGGCATAGGCCTTGTACCCCATGCCCCTGTGATTAATTAGGGAACTCAAAGTGCACGGCGTAGTGCAGGGGGCTTCTGTGTCTGTAGTGTCCGCCAACGGTAGCGGTATTGCATGCACTCAACATGTCTTTTTTCTGTCTCCCCCCCCTTTTTTGTGGTCTCCCTGTTCTTGTGTGCATTAGCATCATCAGGCAGAGGAGCAGTAGCACCGGAGCAGGAGGGAACTGCATCTCACATGGCCCTGGAGGGCAACACAATGGAGTCTGAAGCCACCAGTGGGACAGAGGGCGAGGGGAGCTCCATGGCGGGGACAGAAGCTGAGACCAGCGACACAGACTCCTCCTCTGATAGGAGCTCCCTTGTGGTGGCGGGCCCCTCTGTGCCCCCCGCATCTACAGGTACAGCCGCCACCCCCCTACCAGCACCGCCCTCCCAGCAGCCCCTCAGCGTGTGCCCCGTGGCCGCTCACCCAGGAGGGTGGGCATCTCCTTCGCCCCAGGCATCTCAGCCCCTGCCCCTGTCAGCCCGGCTGCCCTCAGTGAGGAGGCCATTGACCTCCTCAGGTCCCTCACTGTTGGGTAGTCTACCATTTTGAATGCCATCCAGGGTACAGAGAGGCAGTTGCAACAGACCAATGCATACCTGGAGGGCATTCATTCTGGTCAGGCAGCCCAACAGAGAGCTTTTCAGACTCTGGCCTCAGCACTGACTGCAGCCATTGTCCCTGTGTCCAGC
Source organism: Pleurodeles waltl (assembly GCF_031143425.1). Taxonomy (NCBI): domain Eukaryota; kingdom Metazoa; phylum Chordata; class Amphibia; order Caudata; family Salamandridae; genus Pleurodeles; species Pleurodeles waltl. Next base: position 874,224,179 of record NC_090440.1, read on the forward strand.
CTCCCCCCCTCCAACTTCCTCCACCCAGACCCAAACACCTGTACCTCAGCCTATCCCAAGCACACCCTCAGACCAGCATGCACACACCTCAACACACAAGGGAAGCTCTGGCAAACATAAGCACCACACATCCCACAGGCACTCATACAAGCATCATACCCATGCAGACATACAAACATCCACAGCCTCCACTGTGTCCCCCTCCCTCCTGTCTCATCTCCACTCACACCTGCATGCACTACATCTTCAGCCACTACGTCCATCACCAGCACACCCCGCTCACGTGCACTCACCACCCCCACTACCATTCACACATCCCCTGTGTCCTCTCCCAGTGTGTCTGAGAGCCCACCTCCCAAGGTACACAAACGCAGCCACACACCCACCCAACTGTCATCCACCTCACGACAGCCTCCAGCCCATGCACCTTCACCCAAAGTCAGCAAACGTACACCTCCTACAACCACTACCTCTTCCTCCACTCTTCCTCCACACAGCCAGTGTGCCAAGGAGCCAGACCACGGACAGTCCCCCACCTCAGAAGCATAAAAAGTTGACCACTGCCTGGCGGAGAAAAGGCAAAACATCTGCCACCAAAGGCTCTCCCAGGAGTACAGTTGGGAGTGGGAAGACAGCTGCGCCACCATCCAAGGTGGGGAAGGGGCACAGAAAGAAAGGCAAGTTGCCGCAAACCTGCACAGCAGACAAGACCGCCACCAGAACCGCTGCCAAGGACACCGCTGCCACCAGCACCACTTCACAGGACACTGCCGCCACCAGCACCACTGCCAAGGACACTGCCACCACAAGCACCCCTTCACAGGACACCGCCGCCACCAGCACCGCTTCACAGGACACCGCCGCCACCAGCACTGCTGCCAAGGGCACCGCCGCCAGAAGCACCGCTTCACAGGACACCACCTCCACCAGCACCGCTGCCAAGGACACCGCCGCCACAAGCACCGCTGCCAAGGACACCGCCGCCACAAGCACCGCAGGCCAATGAGCGCCGAAAGCTCCGACGCAACTGAGGCCTCCACGAGCAGGATGAAGCACTCTGGCCAGAAAGCCCCCTCCAGAACCAGTGCAGATTTACATCCACTACCTCAGTCCTTGGCAGGATGAAGCATTCTGGGCACAACGCCCCCTCCAGAACCAGTGGAGAAAGGCATCCATTACCTCGGTCCTTGGCAGGATGAAGCACTCTGGGCACAAAGCCTCCTCCAGAACCAGTGGAGATTTACATCCACTACCTCAGTCCTTGGCAGGATGAAGCACTCTGGGCACAAAGCCCCCTCCAGAACCAGTGGAGACTGTTATCCACTTGAGAGACTGTGGCTTTGCACTCCCCAGGATACAGCAGTGGGCAAACACCCCACTGAAAAGACTTGTGAGTCTGTGGCTTTACACTCCCCAGGATAAAGCAGTGGGCAAACCACCCACTGGAGAGACTTGTGAGACTGTGGCTTTGCACTCCCCAGGATAGAGCAGTGGGCAAACCACCCACTGGAGAGGCTTGTGAGATTGTGGCTTTGCACTCCCCAGGATAGAGCAGTGGGCAAACCACCCACTGAAAAGACTTGTGAGACTGTGGCTTTGCACTCCCCAGGATACAGCAGTGGGCATGGAGCCCCCTCGTGGATCTGGCGTTGTGCACTCATCCGGCTGAGGTGCCCCCCCTTCCTTTCCCCCTGAGCTGCCTGTTGTATTTCTATCTGATGCCCCTGCAGTGTTCTCTCCGGTTTGAACGGGTATTGAGTGTGGGCGTCACCCATGCATTTAATGGTGCAAAACCTGGACTTGTATTCTTGGTGTGTATATTTGTTTATAGTGTATATATATTTTTGAATACTGTATTTTAATAGATTACAAAGGTTCAAATAATTTCCTTTTGTCTTTGCATTCTTCCGGGGGTCTAGGGGGTGTAACTGTAATGTATCATGATGTATTAGTGTGTGTGTTGTAGTGGGTCAAGGTGGGGGTGGGGGTTTTGCGTGTTGCGTGTGTGTGTCACTCTCTTTTCCCTCCCCCTCCCCTGTGTCGTAGGTGCAGTAGTCACCATGCTCTTCGCCATCGGCGTTCGTGCTCCTGGTAGAGGAGCAGGAAGACAAAGGATGGGAGTATCTGGAGTTCCGGTTCCATGGCGTCCTGGTTCCTCGTGGGGTATGTAGAGGTGAGCGTTTTCCCTTCCAAGTCCTGTTACCTCCGTGTTTTTGTTTGCGGTGAATCTGCCCCGGAAAAGGTGGCGGATTGGCCTCTCATGATACTGTGGGCAGTAAATTGTCTTCCGCCTGTCTGTTGGCTGTTGCCGCCGCGGTGTTTGTTTGTACCACTGTGGTGGTCAGAGTGTTAAAGTGTCTGTCTATGTTGGCGGTTCCCGCCACGGTCTTGATTCAATTTTGTTTTACCGCCGGCCTGTTGGCGGTTTTACTGCCGCTTTAACACCACCCGCCAGGGTTGTAATGACCACCAAAGTGTACCACTTTTGCCGGCAACCTATCTTACTCCAGCCTAGAGAAAAGCAGAGTGAGAGAAAAAAATGCAGTGCTGACCTAGGCGAAGAAAGACTAGATAGAGAAAATAAAGAAAGACCTCAAATGTGGCTAATGTTAAAATAATAAAACAAAGCTGAATAAAATATATATCGGTTAATGCGCACAGCAGCAGGCCTAGTTTGCTGAAATAACGTGTATAAAACTATAGCTAAAATGGCTACACAACAAGATGAAGACTAGACAGGGCTTGCTCATTTGTCTGTGTCTGATAAATGCTTGAGGAAGGCTGATGACAACCAAGTACAGATAACTCACACTTTATTGTGTCTGTGTTGTGGATACTTTTATTTGGAGCAAATCCATTGTTACCTATTACTTGCTATGAGAGGCATCACTTTGCACAAAGGTTATGTAGGCAGAGCAGCCTGAAAATTACAAGAGAATAAACTCACCCAACCCAAACCAATTCTAGGGTAAATGTATAGAAACATGGGATCCAAACCAACCCACTTTGCTTCATTCCCAAGTTCTTCTTCACCAAGGAAGGGGGTGCTACACAGAGTACTCAAAGAGATATTGTGAAGGGAGTGATGGTGTTTGCCTGTCAGCCTTATTATGTCGTCCTTGTAGGGCTGGTGGGGCCGGCGGCTCCATCAGTGCAGTCGTCATTGGCTTCGGCTCTCTGCACTTACTGCTCAGCCAGCAAGTCGGAGGTACTGTCTACCATGCACCATGAAGTGCGTTCACCGACAGTGCTGGCAGGAGGGTAGGACAATACCCAGGACACGGGCACTTGCATTTTGGGGCACCTTCTGTGGCCCTTTCCCTGCCTTTCTGCTGAACTTTACATGGCGGTGTGGAAAATCAGGTCAAAATATTGGTGTCGGTGCCACTGCCGACACTGCCAGTATTGACCACCACAGTCAACACTGACACAGCCGGCACTTCTGATGCTGACGGCAGTCTTGTGGTGGTCTGACTGCCACCATCCTAATCTGGCATGTCGTTCGGCCCACCAACATTGGTACGGCAGTCACAAGACTGCCATACTCGTAATTGGGCCCTAAGTTACCATGACTGTTCATTGACTATTGAGTTCTGAGCACTTCCCCTTTCGCACCATACAACTTTGGGATCACTGTCACTGCTTGCCCTCACAATCACGAGAAACAAGTGTGGAAAGGGTTGTACTTGGCTCAGTTTGCAGTGCCATTGTGGGACGGTCTCCAAGGCACCAGTGGCAAATGACCTCACCGACCATAGTTGAGGACCAATAGCCCCTGTCTGCCCTGTGTGGTTACCCAAGTGGATCAGGCAGCGAACATTAAGCTGCAGACATTTATACCTATGTTTTATGATTTATAGGATGCACACAAGTAATAATTGATATATTCCTGCTGGAAGTTTGATTGGGGTGGTTCGTAGAAACTTGTTTCCTCTTTGTAGGGCTGACTTGGGTCTGTGTAGTCTAATTGCACTGGTTATATTAGATTTACCATGCCCACTGTTGTCACTACTGTGCTTGAATAGAAATCAGAGTTACAATGTAACTGCTGCCTTGCTTTTTGTGCTTCTCAAATTTGCGTAAATGTCCAGTAATAAACACTTATAGTTATTACGTCTGTCTTGTAGGGCATGTTCGTGTTCAAGATTGACATGTTTTAAAGTGTTGTAGCCCTGCGTTGTGTAGTATTGGGTCAATATATTTGAACACTTGTAAGCATTAGACATGAGGTTCATCAGTTTATTTTGAAATGTGCTGTATTTTCTTGTGTATATTTAAGTTTTGTGAGCCAGATTTACAAGAAGTGGCGCAGCGCAGCTGCTGTACCAATATTGGCAGCATCGCGCTGCGTCACTTCTAAAATGCAGGGATGTGCCTTGTTTACAATAATACAGCGCACTCCTGTGTTTCCCCCTGTGTCGGTGCTAAAGCTGCTGCTGAGAGCCACCGCAGCCACCCTTGCGCCATAGTGCAAGGATGGCTGCATTGAGGGGGCGATTGTTTTTGTGCAGGAAGGCCCACCTTCCTTCACAAAAACAATCTTCTATGGCTATTTTCTATTTCTATGCGTGCAACAAAATGCAGCACACATAGAAAGAACAAAAAACTAGGAGAAAAGAAAGCATTTTTCCTCATTGCGCCATGCTAACACCACCCCTGGTGGTTTCTTGTAAATCTAGGGCAGCGTCAAAATGCATTGGGTGCACACCCCTTCCACGAAAAGTGCTGCTTGTGAAGGGGCTGTATTTACAAGGTGGTGTTAAGACACAAAAAAGTGGCTTAACGCCACCTTGTAAATATGGCGTACTGCACAGCGCCACTGAGGATCACAAAAAAGTAAATCTGGCCCTTAGTTTTTATAGGTATGTAGTTGAAGTATCATATATATCAATTTTATTTGCCTGTAGAAGGCAAGTTTGCCACTAAATCTTACAAAAATAGTAATTAACTGTACAGGATGCTATACTAAAAGCTAACTCTTTCTTGAGATCCACTGGATAATATTTTGGAAACTATTCCTCCCAATTTGTGCCCAGTAGAGGCCTTTAAATTACTGTTCGTTAATGGGACGTGTTAAAAGATTTTAATCGCATCACTGGTTTGGGGAAAAACAATTAAGATTTGTAAATTTGGTTGTCGATTGTACGTAAAGTTGGTGTGTTGATCATTGCATTATTCTAATTCTGGCATTGTAAATTATAATGAGTTATTTGTACTTGATGTAGTGGAAGACAGTGAATTAAATATAAATACATTGTGCTAATATCCATGTTTTTCAGTGGCTGTAGCAATTATCAACTACATATTTGCTAGAACACAAGCTTTACGAATGTTATATAATATCTGAATTAGTAGATTTGAAGACAATTTGTAATTTGTAATAATGTGTATTTGCACAATATAATTTTGTGTTGTGGAGTGATTAATTAATTGGTATGATATGTTTACTATTTAGTGCAGTGTGAACCAATTTTGAGTGCATTTGTCCTGATGATGGTCTTGTATAAGTTCTTCAAGAACACTAACATGTCAACTAGAAAACTGTTGCTTCTGCTATATGACCAACTGATAAAGAACTGTAAACAGCACAAATTGATTGGTTAACTATATCAAACAGTAGCTCCAATACTACCATTGTATTATTTTTATTTTGGGCTTTTCTTCCTTCATGCTTTTAGATGTATTTGTCCACATCAACTAATAAATTTGGATCAAAGTAGATCATTTTCTAATAAATAAGGATACATTTGTTAGAATGTATATATATATGTTGTTGACTTATCATGTTCCTATCACATTACACTCCACTGATGTTTAAATCTGAAGATTTTTGATTAAATCAGTGATAATTTGGTAAGTGAAATGAAGAGTGCACAAATCAAATTCCTCAACTATGTAATTGTTGATTGTTTCCAAACTCAAGCATGATACGTAGAAATTATCTTATCTTCAATCATGTTCAGCTTTGGTTTTGAAATTGAGCTCCATTTCAACACCATTTCACTTCTTATTGTTATCTTTCAACTCAGTGAGCTGGTAATGTGCAGTTTAATTAATATTGTCACTGTTGTTTTGTCAAACAAATTAATTGATGGTAACATTTTAGAAAATAAGCATCCCATTCAGAGTCCCATGAAAATCAAGAAACCAGGCATAAAATGTGAAAGCACCAGATTAAGAGCTGTATAAAATTAACTTTACCCCATGGTATGAACCATACACAACTTTCTCCAGGTTTAATCTCGAAGAAATTGCAGAGGGAAAACTAATCCTTAATGAGGGGAAATATGCAAATCTCAGGCACATCTCAATATTATCATTCAATTTTGACCTAAAAGACTTGGAACAAAGCAGTAAACAAACCCCAGATTAAAACCACAGGATGCAGCAATGGATTTTCTCTGAGTGATTTTTCAGTGTGTTATTCATGTGAGACTCATAATACATCCCCAACACTTCACTGTTGCATGTGTTTCCACCCTTCTATATTGCACAGCACAGAAATGTTAGTGAGGTCTCTGAGAGATACATTGCAGATCGTGAAATGATTGTCGCAGTATTTCAATCTAACCTTTTGATAAAGAACTCATGCCTGAAAAAGCCTTCCTTCTGATACTCAGAGAAATTTGTTGATAATCCCAACATTTTCGTCATAAAAATACCTGATATGCCTGTGCCAAAAATATGCTTTATGTCTTTTTAAGAATGTGGGTTGGGTAAATGACAAGAATATAATTTAAAAAATATTGATTTGAATGAATATCATGTCAAAAACATTGTCAATATAAAAATATTGAGGAACAGAATATACAAATATTTTTTCTTATATGTATAATATTGATTTTAAAAATATCATTATATATTGTTTATATAAAATAGTTGTATTAAAATTGTTATTAACTAACGTAATATAATTTAGTTATCATATTCATTTTCAGTGTTAGTGTTATTATTTAATTGTTTACAATGATTTTGGTATAGCTTGTCATTTTAAAGTGTAATTTAAATATTTGATATTTAACTAGTAATTTATAATTTAGTAGCAAGGTGCAGGGTTTGTAGGGGAATAGAGTGGGAAGTTATTTAAAGTATAAATGATTGTTTTTTATTTTAAATGAAGGTTTTTATGTTAACTATTTAAAAAATAATTAATTATATAAATATTGCAATTGCTATTTTAGATTCTATAAGTGTATTTCGTGATTTCAAGTGTGTAATTTTATTTTTCTATAGTCTAATAATTTATAAATAAGTAGCAGTTTGGACGGTTTGTAAGGGAATAGGGTGACATGTTATTTCACTTACAATTGTTTTGTTTATTTGTATGTTCATTATATAAGTTATATATCTGATTATGTACTATATTAGATATTTGTTGTATTTTAAGTAATTATTTTAGCTAGATTCATTTAATAATAGAGTCTGTAAAATGTACTGTATATTTATTATTCGTTTTAATTCTATTTGTTTTATTTAATTACTATTACTATTTTCAGGCACTATTTTAAATATTATGTTAATGTGATTATTATTTTTATTTTTTTGGGCTCAATGTTTTTTGGTGATAGAGACTGAAATGTATTTCTCTTTCAGTTTTATTTTACCATGTATTAAATTATTTTTGTATTGTGAATTAATTATTTTATTTTTCAATTACATTTGATTGTATTAATTTATAAAGCATATCTTTGTTTTTTCAAATATTTTTTAATTTTATGTTGTTAGGTATTTAAAAGTTTTAAAAAGAAATTATCAGGGATTGGAATGAAATATCTAACACTCCTTAACTCCTACACTTTCCATGCATTTGCTTCCATTGCTTTCAGAATAGTAAACCTAAACCCTCCAAAGGCCAACACTTTCCCTACTGATTCTTATATTTTATGAGGATAGGAAAACTGACCCATCCAAAGTCCAGCCCTATCCCTCATGTTGTTTAGAGCGGAGTGAGAATAGTAAACCTAGCACCTTGAAAAAACAAACTTTTTCTTCTTTACTTAAGGCCTCATTATGAGTTTGGCAGTCTGTGGACTGCTAGGATGACCGCAGTGGTCTAACAATTGTTGGGTTGGTGGTTGGACCACCAGATTACGAGTTGTGAGGCATGTGGAGCAAAGACTGCCGCAATCCTGCCAGCACCTCCAGGCAGCACAGCCCGCCATGGTCATGAGGCAGCACAAACAGGCTGGCGGAGCCTGTATTGCTGTCGGACACATTATGAAGTTGCACACCGCCAATGTGACCATGGGGGTCCAACCACCAAGTCCCAGCAGGCAAAAACGGGGAATATAAAGGGAGATACTCACCTGCAGGCAGCCTTACATGTCCGGTGCTACCATGGAGTTCATCACACACATCCTTCTGCTGCTGCTGATCTTCGAAGGTGCACAAAATCAACACCACCGTGGACGCAACTGACTGCAGGTACACACACCTACCTGTTTCATTAACCGTACCAACAGATTGTTGCGGCATCGTTCACATGGTATGGGGGTCAACCTATGGGCACCAAGTAGATGTCTCATTATGTCCGGGCTGAAATTTTCTACAAAGATGGACACATTCCCAGTCACAATACCACCCTTTGGACAGTTCACTCAAACTGCACCACAATATTGCACAAAAACACACATCCACTTATCTCAGGCACAAGGACAGTGATGTGTACACAACATTGTCTCACACAACACCGACAACACACCAACACCACATATACAAACACAATTCCCAGACACACATTCCTCACATGCCATGAACTGTTGTCACATTCAACACACACATATATGGATGTGGCATGGAACACAAACAACACTCCAAGTAAACAGCCCTGCAATGGTACACACAGCTACATTGACACACAGCCTAATGCAAACAAAGCTAGCATAATTGAACACACTCCATGTCTGCAGAAACAAAACTTAAGCTGACACACATCACATGAATACAGAATCCATATCAGGGGGACAGGTCTAACACCATACATGCTAACATTGGACAACACAAGATTGAATATCTACCATATCAAACAGTGCACAATGCCATGACACCACCATCGCATTTACACCCACATATCCATACACCCAATATATACCCTTGTATTGGGGAACACCAGCACTGCCCACAAAGTCAGATACTGCAAACAACAGAAAATTGTGCAACAAGCAGTCTGATACACACACAACTGTAGGCAGATGACACAAGTTATTCAGGAATAAGATAAAGGTAGGAAAGGAATTGCAGGACACATGTGTGCCAAACAAAACAGCTATTTGGGTTTATTAATTTGAAGTTCACAATCTCCAAGGCCACTGGCCAGTCCATACTCAGTGGGCAATGCACATCACTGTGCCCAGACTTGACTCCTAACTGCCAGGGAACATCTACAGGAATGGGCATCAAGTCGACAGGCAGGCACCTCAGGGATCATCTGATTTGGGAGGGGGGAGTTTGGTCATGGGTTTAGGAGGGGTGGTCTGCTTTTTGAGAGGAGTGGACTTCTTCTTGGGGGGAGAGGCATGGGTGCTTGCTGGGGAGAAGGGAAGGACTTGGAGGTGGAAGCAGGGGTTGGGAGGTGTGTGGGAGCCTCTTGGGTTTAGGACGGGGGTGGAGGGAACAGGGGAAGGCCAAGGTCAAACAAAGAAAAATTCTTAGGGGCAGAGGGATGTTCAGCAGAAGACGTTAGGGATTTGGCGGTCGAGGGAGTGTTTGTCTGTTTTGTTGGTGTGGATGTTGTGGGTGTGTGCTTCTGGGAGGTATTCTTGTGTTTGGTTGGTGTCTTTTGGGTGGGTGGGTGAGGGAGTGCGTTTGTGTGTCTTGGGGGTCAGGGAGGTGCAGCTGCGGGGGGATGGAGTGGTGGACGTATGTGTATTTGTTGGTGTGGTGACTGGTGGTATGCTGGATGTGGTGAGTGTCTGTGTGTCTATTTCTGTGGTGTCTGTTGATAGGGTGCTTGTGGTGGATGTATGGGTGTCTGTTGGCATGTGGTGACTTGTTGTGTCTGTGGGTATCTGTTGTTTGGTTGCATGCCAGTGTGTTTTGTGGTGCTTGTGCCAGTGCGTGCCGCTCTTGTGTGTTGAGATGGATGCATGCTGATCGGTCTGTGTGCTTTGGGTAGGTAGGGGGGGATTTAGATGAGGAAGAGGGAGGTGGAGGGGGTACGGAAGGTGGAGGTGACTGGCTGCTGTCAGTGAGGAGGCCAGAGCGTGAAAATATCTCTGTAGGCCAGCCAATGCACCATGAATGCCTTCCAGAAATGCATTTGTTTGTTGTAGTTGGGTTGCCAATCCCTGTATGGCATTCACAATGGCTGACTGACCCACAAAGATACTTCTCAGGAGGTCAATAGCCTCCTCACTGAGGGCAGCAGGGGTAACAGGGACTGGGGCGGAGGTGCCCGGGGCAAAGGAGACGCCCACTCTCTTGAGTGAGGGGGCATGGGCAACTAGGTGGGGAGCAACAGGGAGGGTGGTGATAGAACGGGGTGGTGGACAAAGATAGTACAAGGGGATGCCCTGATGGCTCCACCACCACTAGGGAGTGTCTAAAGGAGTAAGAATCCGATGTTGTAGAGGATGGTCTGGTCTCCCCTGTGGCACTCCCCTCGCCCTCCAGGCCACTCGGTCCCTCTGTGTCTGTGATGTCTCGACCTGAGGTCCTGTGGCCAGCTGGTTCCCCACTCGGCTTTGCCCTGTCTCCTTTGCTTGCTGGTGGTGATGCTACAAATGCAAAGAGAAATAGGGTCACCACATGCCCATGATCACACTTGAACAACAGCTCTGATTAGCAAACATTACCATGATGTTGAGTAGGCCCCAGCCTCAAACTCCACCTAAGTGGCCCAAACATGTGCCATACCATATGCATGCATGCCATGTGAACTGTCAACAGCTGTCCACAGGAAATTCAGAATCTCAGACGACTACAGTTGCATGCCTGAAGTTGTGCAATCACAATAACCATTCAACAAGTACGAGATCCCATCACCCTCAAAGCCTTGCCTCATAGAGCAGACCTCAGCTACCTGTTGTCATACGATAGTAGCCCAATGCCAAATGCATTCCCACAGCTCATGCACACATCTATTTGTCACATACATAATGTCCCAACAATACAAAATGATGCTCCAAAATCCCGCCATGTTGTTGACAAAAGTACAATAGCCTAGAGAAGGTGACATGAAACTTCTCATATCAGAGTCCACTATGCACACTTCATCAAGTGATATTTGTCCCAATAGAGTCATGGAGGGAGTATTAATGTAGTTAAGAGAGGCCACACATGTAGCATGGAAATGGACACTGTAGACATCATGTGAAATGTCAGGGAGAGATGTCCCCAAAATCCACAACACAATGAATCAGCAAGCCCCAGGGTAATCACCACTAATGTCTGTCCCCCCTCACAATCACAAACTCTGAGTGCATCAGTAGATGTCATTAGTCCCTTGGATATTGAAGAGGCCCTTAGATTTGCAAGTACCTAATGAATGGCCTCAACATGTTTGGCAATTGGAAACTACATCATTATCTCGATTATGGCCATGCAGTCCCAGATGTCTGTCTGTGGATGAATGATTGTATGCAAAAACATGTGAGTTCAACATAGCTGCAGGTCACTCCATGATGAATGTTAACAGTCAGATTACACACCTTACCCATTACACATGTGCAGTGCACTCTTCCACATGATGCCACATCAAGGGCATACATTATCACATTGTAACGCAAAACTCTAGGCCTACCTGTCATGGCCCTCAATGCTACTGCAGTTATACATGCCAAATGGGATGCTATGATGCATGAGGGAATGTGTCAGCCAATAGACAATGGTGACACACTCCTCTATGTGGCACAACATGAAACGTACGCCCATTGCAAATGCCCGATTCCACACACAGTTTGCCATGCACATATATGTGAGGGAATACAGACATCATCCCATCAACATAAAGCAAGTGGTTTGTGGATTGTACACAGTTGTGTCCTAGGTCACTGGTCCAATAGGCAAGGGACATCAGTATACAACACATGACATGTCTACACAAACTATCACTCATCTACTGCGTAACACATTGCTCATCCCTAATTGTCAGAGGGATCTGTCAGAACCTAATACATGCACTTGGCAATTTGACAGGCAGGAATATGCCCTTTACTCACCCCCTTGTGGCTGCTATGCTGCACTCACACCCCCATCAAGCTCTGGATAGGCCACTGCCAGAATACAGTCCATTAGGGGGCAATGGTCAGGGGTGCACCCCATCTACATTAGGAGGACACCCCAGCTGGACCTCAGCGATCTTCCGGGCCCAGTGACTCAGGTTCCCCCACCTTTTCCATGCAGTGGGTGCTCTGCTGGCTATGGACCCCTACGGTCCGCACATTCCGGGCGATAGCGCTCCATAATCCCTTCTTTTGATGGGCGTTGACCTGCATGGATGCAAAAGACAAATCAAGAGATCATGATCACAAGTTTCATCCCAAATGGTTGAGTCACATACATGTCAGTAACATCAAGCTAGGACTTTCCTATTTGCCAATACTGTGTGACTCATACAAGCCAATAAATACAAGGACATGACTACAGACATATATTGTTCTATCTGCAGACTAACACACTGCCCTACTCAGGTCCTACAATGACTAAGCAAGCTTACTGATACCAGGTAGCCTATGCTCTAACAACCTGTACTGTAATATGCACCAATATGAAACAAATCACATATGTGTGGCTTTAGAAGGGTAAACTCCTTAGGCATGAATGGATCTACACATTCCCACTCTGTGAGAATTACTCACTGCATACAGTCCCTACAGTTAGAGAGTACAAACTCAAACATTACATATGAGTAACAATGAAGGGACTGGCATGGTGGGTACAAAAAGGGTCTTCTCTGTCCATGTGTTGATATGTGCAATACCAAATGCAGACCAATGCCACTTCAAGCGGTGGGGTTCTGTGCTATGTACGCTATGGTACACCACAGAACACACCCTTGGACATATGTGTCCATCCTACAGAGATGGCACCCAACAAACAAAGGCATACGTTGTACAGTTTCTGCTATGTGACCAAGCTAGTGAGTCACATATCATGGCCCCCTAGGAACCAACACACTGTCTGCACTGTGGGACTGTCATTTGTGCAGTAAGCCTCTACAGGAAAAATACGATCTTTCGGAAGGGGACAACAGAGCTGTGGGAGTAAGGGGCATGTCATGAGTTGAACACACACATTGACAATGATGCTAAGTGCACTTATGGTTTAGAGTAATGACTTACCTCTGTACCCATTCATAATTTAGTCAAAGGAAAGAGGTATTCTGGGCAGGATTTGCCACCAGTGTTAGCTGGGGTACAGGGAGTGGGCACAGTACCATAGTTGCATTGCCACAGTGACTCTCCCACAGCCTAGATTAGGTCCCATACTGGGAATTAGATTATACAGGCCCTGGTCTCTGCAGGTTGAGCTGACAGAGCCTACTTGTCACTCCATTCCCATGGCTTCCATGCATGACAGTACATCATGTAGCCAACAGCAATTTTGCATGTGGTGTATGTGGCAACCTGAATGGCAGAGTGAGTCATGATATGCCTTCCAAACAACAGTTTAGCAAGGGCAGATGTGTTTAGAAATCTCTGTGGCACCATACAGATTGCTCACATTACTCTCAACTGACTTATAAAACATGCATACTCAGCTCATGCTGTCATGCACATACATGTTGCCTGACATTTACAACAATCATGAGGAAAGACATGGCAGTGGATGGCAATAAAGTATCCTTACCTAGTTATGTAAATCTAACACAAGGGAGATCTAGGACCCCAGAAACCTCACACAACACAATGTGACTGAACATAACATGTGGCACTGACCACCAATACCAGCACATTGTCCCTCCCATTGATGCCACATAGACTGCAACAACAGACTCATGAGTGGTCAAACTGGTACACATGGGCACATTCTAGCCTGCGAGGAGGGAAAGGATGGTGAAGTACAGAGAAAATTGTGCATATGAGGTACTTACCTACTCCTTTGGTGAACCATACAATGGCCCATTCAGGAGTAGGACCTCATTTAGTATCCTCTTCAGCTCCTGTGGAGAGAAAGCAGGGGCCCTTTCACCTGCTGTACATGACATGATTGCTCCCAGAGCCAGTACACAGCAGCTCAGATCATGAAGGTCTTGCAGGTAACAGTGACAGAAATCAAGAGAATGAATCTGCGGAACATGGTGGTCACATCTGCCACGTACACGGTTGTCACTGCAGGTAGACACAGCCATTGGCCCGTGACTATCACTGGCAACAACATTGGACTATGGCTGTGTCTGCTGCGGTTGCAGCCGTCTACCGCCATGGCAACTTCAACCGGGGGTTGTGGGCGGTTCCTAATGTTCAAAGGAGTAGGTCAGGCAGCTGCCATTTTGGCTGCCTGAAAAGCTGTATTGGACTTTGTGAGGTCAAAAATACACTTTCGGAGGTGTGACACAGTTTACAAACTTGCTTATCTTGTGTTGTCATGTAGGTCCTACTACTCAACCACCATTGTGGTATGTAGCAGGGCACAGATGGCATTTAACAGTGGGGCACAGCCCACACCCGCAGGCAGTCATTTTGGCGGTAGGGATATCCAGCCACATTTCGAGGGGCAATTGTGTTGCACATCTTTGAGTTTGGTCCTTATACATATTGTGACCACAGGTGTGGAAAACCATGGGGGCCACATATGACCCTTGTTTTAAATGCAGCTGTGGTGTTTTATGGTTGTCATGTCTATCCAGTCAGAAATGCCTTATCACATGATATCATTACATGCATTATGTATGTTGCTGTCGACACACTGACTAATGTTAGAAATCGTGTCTTGTCATACACACGTACCCACAGAGAGGGAGGATGCCACAACCTCCTGTCTACCATCCACTGCCAGACCTTCAGACCATGGAAGAACAACACATTATCCTTCTGTACTGTCTGAATAGGCAAACAATAGTGGATTTATGTTGTCGTTGAAGCCAGATCTGATGGCAGTTATTAATTACCCAACCAGCATACTACCCATTGTACAAGTCATGTTAGTATTGCACTTCCTAGCCACAGGGTCCTTCCAACATACAGTCGCCCTATCAGCTGGCATGTCCCAACATACGTTCAGTTTAGTGTTGAAGGATGTCCTCTCAGCAAAGTTGAAACACTTGGACAGCTACATCCATTTTCCCCAATGTCAGGATTTAGCCCATGCAAAGGCTGACTTTTATGGTTTTGCAAGCATCCCACATGTGGTTTGGCCATTGATGGCACACATGTAGACTTAGTCCAATCACAGGCCAATGAACAGGTATACCACAACAGAAAGAACTTCCATTCTATCAAAGTGCAAGTTGTCTGTTTGGCAGATCTCTCATTTCCCAGGTCTGTGCCTGTTATCTGGAGTCAGCCATTGATTCCTTCATAATGCAGAAAACCACCATACCCCAGCTGATGCCACAACTGATTGGTAAGTCACATCTGTCCTGTTTGTGTGTGTGCAATGTCTGGTGCTAAAATCAGTAAGTGAGCGACTTGTTGCACATATGTCCCGTTACTTATCAGGAGACTCCACATATCCGAACCGTCCTTTGTTGTTGACGCCAATAAGGAATCCAACTACGCCAGGAGAAGTCTGCTTCAATGAGGCCCATGGAAGAACAAGGCGGGTACTGGAGCGGGCTTTTGGATTCTTGAAGTCCAGATTTTGGTGTCTTGGCTGAACAGGTGGAGCCCTTCTCTACTCATTCGGAAAGTGTGTCAGATCACTGTGGCATACTTCATGCTCCACATCGCCCTGTGGAGAAATATCCCGACATCCCAGAGGAGGGGGAGCTTGCAGTGCCACTGGGTGAGACACATAAAATGCCAAGTGAGGTTGGCAGTGGTGAAGAGGAAGGAGCTGACTTGCGGGAAGATCTCATCAATAGCTATTTTTCATGAGTGTAAGTATGTCATGTGATGTAATGACTGTACAATGAACTGTAGTTGTGAGTATCTGTGGAGTTGTATTTTGACAACAAATAGGGATCTGATACTATGAAATATTCCGCCAAGGGGTGCTTCAAGAGTTAGCCTTTGACATATCCCCACGTTGATGAAGCTGCTTTGTTTGTGTCAGACTCCCTGCAATGTAATTTCCCTTCCAGATACTTGCTATGTGATTTGTGTAACAGGTATGTTTTCAAGCCTATACTCCTTGTTTTGTCTTTGTACAGATACCTTTAACATGACATCCTCATGTTGGCATTTCAGAGTTGTGACATTGGCTGGTATCTAAGGGCCAGATGTAGCAAAAATCCAAATTGCGACTTGCAATTTGCGAGCCCCTGCGACTCGCAAATTGCAAGTCGCAATTTGGTATGCAGAAAGGTGTCTCAGACACCTTCTGCAACTCGCAATGGGGTTGCAAAGACCCACCTCATTAATATTAATGAGGTGGGTCGCAGTTTGCGACCCCATTGCGAGTATGGGCACTCACGGGGATGGTGGCCTGCTGGATACAGCAGACCACCATGTCCGTGACTGCTTTTTAATAAAGCAGTTTTTTTTATTCTAAGTGCAACCCGTTTTCCTTAAAGGAAAACGAGCTGCACTTTGAAAAAAAAAACGAAACCTTTAGTTTCAGATTTTTTCAGGGCAGGTAGTGGTTCATTGGACCACTGCCTGCTCTGAAAAAATATTTTTTTTTCCATTCACAAAGGGGAAGGGGTCCCATGTGGACCCCTTCCCATTTGCGACGGGGTTACCATCCACTTCAAGTGGATGGTAACTGTGATTGCATTGCGTGTCGCAAATAGGAAGGGAACACCCCTTCCTATTTGCGAGTCGGAAATGCATTTTGCAAGTCGGATCCGACTCGCAAAATGCATTTCTGCATACCGGAGAGGCTTTTGTGCCTCGCAAACGGCGTTTTTCGGCGTTTGCGAGGCGCAAAACCCTTTCTACATCTGGCCCTAAGTCTGTTCTGACAAATGAAGTGGACATGGATTGTTAGAGGAAATGTTTATCACAGATTTGGGTGTATGAGACCTGTGCCAAGGCAGCTTGCACAATGTTTAGGTGGAAGGTCAGAAGTGCACATTGTACTAATTTAGTGTGTTGTGTTGGGCGGATTGCTTCGTGTGTGATCATGTGGGCATGAAATATGTTGTAATAAATTGCAAGCAAGGCATTGACCCTTCACATTGCTAAACACTATTCTTCCATGACCTGTATGTAACCGTAGATTTGTTTCATCATTGCAGGCCTCAGTGCATGTGCCACAGCACTGACATTTGTTTGTGTCATACCACCAGATGCATGGTCATTGGATTATGATGGGCCTGCAATCAGGGACTGTTGTACTGCCCTCTGTCTATACCTTGGTTTATATGATGTTGGATTGCTTTGGTGTGGTATGTGATAAGGCTCAAACTGGTAACACCATCCACTTTTCTGTTTGCCTATTCTACAGGACAATGTTTGACAAGACCCTTCCTTCCGTGGTCTGGGGGGCTGTACCTTGGTGTGTGTACCTTGACACAATATCAGTCAGCCATTCTTGGCTATGACAGTTCAGACATTGCAACAGCCTATGTGCTCTACAGTGTAATAAAATGTTTGGTGTGACCAGACACTTGTAGCAATGTGTTTGTGTGTGTTGGTAGTGATCCTCAGCAGGACACTGTACCTGTAACATATACCTCCTTGCATTATTATCTTGTGTCTTCCTCGTTTGCTTCAAATGTTCTTACATCTCTACATTGCAAAATGTCAAACAGAAGCCAGCAGACATTGACTTTGTGATAGGTGGATTTGATAGGTGGGCAAGTGAAACTGGTTTCATTGTTGGAGTTAGGGAAACAGGGCCAATTGGTATTTGCATTCTGGTCACTCCATCTACTTCCCACCATTTGTCCTATGGTAGCCTTCGGGATGAGTGTATTTCAATTGGAAATTTCACAGACATGGTTATTTGGGCATATGGACCCTGGGCTTGAATCTGGAGTGAGAGATACAAAGCCTCCTGGACTTAGCAATCATGTCAGTCCCTCCACTACACACACTTTACAAATGTTATCCTCTGAGTAAACTTGCATTGTGGTTTTTGAAATTGGACTCTTTGATCGAATGTACACTGTTCTGGTGTTTTGAGTCAGAGAAACAGTGCCTCCTGTGAGTTGCTGTTACATTATTCCCTCTACTTCACAAGCTTGACAAATAGTATCCTTCACAGTGAGTAGACTTCATTTGTGAGTTGCCAAACAGGGCTCTTTGGACATGGGAACACTATGCTGGTGTTTGGAGTTATGGAAACAGTGCCTCCTTGGATTTGCAGTCCTGTCACTCTCTCTACTACACGCACTATACAAATGTTATGCTCCCAGGTAAGCAAACTTCATTTGTAAGTTACCAAACCAGGGAATTTGTAGAGGAGGACACTGTGTTGGTGGTTGGAGTAACAGTATCAGAGCATCTTGGGATTAGCATTAATATCAGCCCTTTTTCTACATACATCATCCATATGTTGTTCCCCCTGGTGATTACACTTTCTTTGTAAGTTGACAAACGAGGGTATATGGGCAAGTGTACACTGTGCTGGTGTTTGGAGTTACAGAAACAATGCCCATTCGGCTTTACTGCCATGTCACTCTCTCTACTACACACACTTGATAAATGATATACTTCCAGGTGAGTAAACATCATTTGAGAGTTCACTAATAGGTGTATTTGGGCAGGTGAACACTGGGTTGGTGTTTGGTTTGGGAGAAACAGGGGCTATTGGGGTTTACAGTCATGTCACTCCCTCTACTTCCCAGCAATTAGCCCATGGTATCCTCCCAGGTGAGTCCACTTTAATTGAGAGTTGTCAAACACGGATTTTTGGAGAAGTAAACACTGGGCTGGTGGTTTGAGTAACAGTAACAGTGCCTGCTGGGAGTTGTAGTCATGTCAGTCCCTGTACTACACACACTTGACAAATATTCTCCCCAGAGATGAGTACACTTCATTTGTGAGTTGCCAAACAGGGTTCTTAAGACAAGTGAACACTGGGCTGGTGAGTGGAGTGACAGGAAAGGTGGCAAAAGGTGAGAAGTGACCATGCATGACTGCATTTTTTGTGACATTTTTATTGTTGTGACTTACCATACTCCACTCCCCCAGGTATTCCTTTCAAGCCCTCGGGATGCAGGATGGCCAAGATCATCTCATCCCATAGCTCGAGATGTAATGGGGCAGTAGGTGGGCCATGTCCATTCTTCTTGGCCTGCAACTGGTGCCTTAAAAGCCGGGAACAGACCTTGTCGCTGAGGTCATTCTACCTCTTCCTGATGTTCTCCTTTGTGAGCAGGGTGAAGCCTACAGCATTCACTCTGTCAACTATTCTGTTCCACATTTCCATTTTTATACTGTGAGGAGTGTGCTGGACTTGTGCTCCAAACAATTGTGGCTCTACTCTTTTGATTTCATCAACCATGACTCTCAACTCATCCTCAGAAAAATGTGGATTTTTGGAGCATGACATGGTGGAAAAGAAAAATAGTAATATGACAGTGACTTACTAAAGAGTGGAAGTACAAAAGGGTGTGACTGAACAAAAGTGTGTGCTGGGTGTGAAAAGAGATGGTGAGGAAAAAGTGGTGTTTAATATCTGTGCTGCTGTGCTAAATAATTTGCTCTGGCTTCTGTGTGTTGCATTAGTAATGCAGAAGATTGTGGTGTGTGAAGGGGTGTGTTTTAAAGTGTCCTTTGCAGGTGTGTCCAGTATGGCAATGTGAGTCAGCTGTGTTGTTATCAAATCCATTCAATGTGCCATTGTGTAATACTCTGGTGACCATGAACCTCCATTGGCTGACCACCATGTCTGGCCACCACTGCTACTTTGGACTTGCAATACGGTCAGTGTTTGATCGTGGTGCTGTTGGCATTGGAGGTTGGGCCACCTATTTCCAGGCCTCCGCGCAGCAGCCGGTCTGCCTTTTTTGTTTGGCAGTCAGAGGTCCTGCCTGTTTGACTTGTAATAGGGCGGTATGTAAGACCACCAACATGGGGGTCTTTTTAGGACTGCCAACATGGCAGCCTGGTGGTCCAACCGCCAAACTTGTAATGAGGCCTTTAATTTGGAGTGTAAATAGTAAATATCACTCCTCCAAAGCCCAGCACTTTCCATACCCTTGCTTAGACTGGAGTGGAAATAGTAAATCTGCCCATACTGAAATTCAACACTTTCCCCACTGTTGTTTAGATTGGAATGGGACTAGTAAATCTAACCACACCAAAGTCCAACACGTTCCCAATGTTGTTTAGATTGGAGTGGGTGTAGTAGCTCTAACCTCCCCAAAGCTCAACACTTTCCCTACTGTTGCTTACATTGGAGTGGGAATAGTAACATAAACCCTATATTGGATGAGGAATGGTAAATCTGACCCCTCCAAACTCCAGAGCTATCCCTAATGTTGAATAAAGTGGCATGGGTATAGTAAATGTAACCCCTCTAAACACCAACACTTTCCCTACTGTACTTAGATTGGAGTGTAAATAGTAAATTTAACTTCTCCAAAGCACAGCACTTTCTATACCATTGCCTAGATTGGAGTAGGAATGGTAAATCTAACCACATCAGAGTCCAACACTTTCCCCACTGTTGTTTACTTTAGAGTGGGAATAATACATATAACCACACCAAAGTCTAACACTTTTCCCTCTGTTGTTTACATTGTAGTGGGAATAGTAAAACAAGCCTTTCCAAAGTCCAACATATTCCTGGATTTTGCTTACGCTGGAATGGGAATAGTAAGTCTTATCACTCCAAAGAGCATCACTTTTCCTGCTTTTGCTTACTTTGAAGATGAAATATCCCTTCTATCTATCTACACACACACACACACACACATATATATATCCATTTATAAAGCTAGTTCACAGTATTTATTACAACTATTTTTAATAACAATTGTAATGTTTTAATTAGGTTACATATAGCTTCGGTCATATATGCTTGTTAAGTTTTACTTCTTTAATTTTTACTTTAAAACTTGATACTTTTAATTTGTTTGTTTTTATTTTTTAAAGAGTAAGAAATATGTATATAATTAATTTACATTACTTGTTGCAACTATTTTTTATTATATTATTATTTTGTAGTCTAATAATTAAAAACATTACTTATAATGCTATATATGTCTATATTTCGATATACTTATCTTTCTTTGGTGCTATTCTGGTCCACAATAGTTTTGCAAAATATTTTTGTTGTTAACATAAAAAGTATGCAAACTCAATATTTTTGTAGATTCAATTTTTGACACGATATTCTGGTGTGTTAATATTGTTGTTCCTGATATTCTGACAACCGTGGCATAGTAGTATATCAGGAAATTGGGAAGGGACCATCTTCATTTATCAATTATTTCTGCAGTGTTTAACTACATATTTGCTGGTGATTTCAAAATAGTTGTCTTTTTGTATGTATGGGAATAGCCAAAATTGAAAAGAAAACTGATTTAGAATAACCAATTTAACAGTGTTTATTCTGCCAATCAGTAAAATGGGGACCAGTCTCATAGTTTTTTAAGTTAATCTAAAACTTATCAAAAAGATCATCAGTCCTTTTTGAAAAACAATTATTTTTCTACTTTATAGTGTCATATCCCCAAACTTGAGTGCCCTTCCAAATTCCACCTTATCCCGTCCAATTTGCCCTCAAGAATCGTGTGAATCATCCAGACAGCTTTACAAATTCTTTAAGCTTAAGATACATGTCTTTAATCAATGTATCTGTATTACTTGAATAAATATAAGACCAAACACATAGTTCTTCAGTTTTTGATTCACTCTTTGTAGGTAAATACAAATGTATTTATCTTTTTCAAGCAAACAGAATAACGCTGACAGTGGTTTCACTGGCACATTTCTTGCATCTCAATGGGCAAAAGGGGACCAGAGAAACAATCAACTGTACAGCTGCTTAAGACTGGTTTAAATTGCCCTTACTCCATCATGGAATCTGTCAGCTAATCTAAATCAAGGTAACAGTACTTCAAACAATACCTAGTAACCTGACCATATACCTTTTTTGGCACTAACCATAAGGACAGTTAATGGTAAATGTCCCATCAAAGCAATATCCATTGTGGTGGGAGTTACATGTCGTAGTCATGACAAATGTTAATTGAGATGTTGCTTAACACTGAAAGAAAGATGACTTCAATTGATCATAATATATTTTGTATATTTTGTAGGCCCTGGGCCAAATGTACAAAGGGTTTTAGTGTTGGCAGATCCTCTGATTTAGTAAATTGGATGGCTGTGAAAGCTGAAACCCTTTTTCAAATCAACTAAGCCCATTTAATGGTTCAGAATATTTTTTCTGTATCATTAAATGGATTTAGGAAACCATAACGAATCAGTGTTTGGAAGGGTGTGTTTAAAGCGTCCCTTCCAAACACTGATTCCTTATGATAAATGATTTGGGACCAAAATGCAGTTGCAAAACATTATTGCTTTACCGACTCCTCTAAAGAAGTGGTAACCCTTTCAAAAGGGACCTCTTAGACTTTGTGTATGTTAAAAAATATTTGTTCACAAGTAGGCAGTTGCCCACTACTGTCAACTTCTAAAACAAAGTTTGTGAAACCTTTCATTTAAAAAAAAAAAAAAATACACATTTTATTTACTATTAAGGAAAACAAGCTGCAATCAAATAAGCCAAATGATTTCTTTATTTAAAAAGCAATTACAGACCATCCCAATGATGACAATGAATCATAGTGGGTTACAATTTGTGAACTACATCTTTAATATTAATGAGGTAGGTCGAATTGCCACCCATTATGATTCAGTATTTTGTGAACCGACATATTGATACACAGGCCAAACAGAAAAATGCCAATGCGTTTAGTAAAAGTTTGTGCACAAGTTGCGGCCACGTTTACCAAATGCATTGTATGCACATCTGCCCTTATATCTCTTGCTGTGCTCACAAATACCTGTTCTACAATTCAATGTAGAAAAAGGTTTATACATAATGGGGGTCATTACAACCCTGGCGGTCAAAGACCGCCAGGGATGTTTTGGCGATTGCACCGCCAACAGGCTGGCGGTGCAATCTTGTGTATTTTGACCGCGGCATGAGCGCCGCGGTCATACCGCCGGGGCCGGTGGTTTCCCGCCACATTTGCCCCGGCGGTGATAATCCGCCTGGGCAGCGCTGCTTGCAGTGCTGCCCAGGGGATTACGAGTCCCCGACCGCCAGCCTTTTCCTGGCGGATTGAACCGCCAGGAAAAGGCTGGTGGTATGGGGAGTCGCGGGGCCTCTGGGGGCCCCTGCACTGCCCATGCCACTGGCATGGGCAGTGCAGGGGCCCCCTGACAGGGCTCCATGCAGCTTTTCACTGTCTGCTATGCAACTGCACCCGTTGCACGGCCGCAACACCGCCGCCTCCATTTGGAGCTGGCTCCTGTGTTGCGGCTGAGATCCCCGCTGGGCCGGCGGGCGGAAATCAGATCTTGGCTGAAGCCGCTCGCCAAGGTCATAATGAGGGCCATTGTTTAGTAGTGGAGTGACACTGTCAGAAATTTGCTTTTAACTCTAGACCTGTAGTTTCTGGGAGACTAATTTCTACATGATGGGCCCTGTTTTGGGTGAACACAGCCCATCTGTCGAGGCTTATCTTTCTGTACTATGGATAATATATAACATTTGCTATCAGGCTATGAAGAAGGGAACATAAGGTCCTCTGAAGGAACATCGATGTCAAATATCTGCCTGGTTTTGTTCTCACAAAACTCTATTGATATCCGCACAAAATGCCCCACAGTGACACTGAAGCTCCCGAAAAAATAACAGCATTGTCTTTTCCTGTAAGCAACACATGTCCCAAATCTTTCAATTTATATAAAAACATACATTGGCACAAACACGAGTAGACTTAATTAATTCTCTAATACTATGAAGGAATTGCAAAAACTGACCCTAAAGCATGAGAATCAATGACAACGATTACTTCTGTGATAGTGGGAGGAAATATGTGCCAGGCCGAACGATTGTTTATTAATCCTGTGACATGAATAGGAGGAATGTTATTTTTCCTCTAGGGGTGCAAAGAATGCCAACTTTATGCACGGAAACAGGAACACTTGGGCTACATGCTAAAGTTATGTGGGATGTCAATCTGTGCCACGCAAATTTCCTGTTGCAGCAGGAGAAAGTTTGTTGATTCTGTGCCAGAAGAATGGGTGAAACGGAGTTAGAGTCTGAAAACCGGAAAAGCCCTGAACTTTACAACTTAAGATACTGAAAGCATGCAGTGATATCTCTCCCACCACGACATAGATGGTCACCACTTGCAATGGATCTACGTGATGAACACTGCAGGCAGATACAATTGATTATGTGAAGAGTTTTGGGGATGATGCGCTTTTCAAATAGTGTTGCTACTATTTTGTGATTATAACTCTATGGTGTGATGTAAAGATTTCTGGAAATAGTGTAATTTCCACTAATTCTGAGGACGTGACTTCACCATTCCTTCAAAAGAAGCTGCATTGCAGCAAGCTCTATTTCCATGCCTAGCAGGGTAAAATTCAATTTTGACAGCCTTATGTTGACACGAGTCAGTTCTACAAAGGTCAGAAAAGCAGGCTTCTGCT
Source organism: Pleurodeles waltl (assembly GCF_031143425.1). NCBI lineage: Eukaryota > Metazoa > Chordata > Amphibia > Caudata > Salamandridae > Pleurodeles > Pleurodeles waltl. Next base: position 874,248,847 of record NC_090440.1, read on the forward strand.
GTGGTTTCACTCTGCCATCTTCTGCTAGCAGAGAATGTGAATGCAGCACAGGGCACGAAGGAGAATGGGCTGGGAACCCAGCACCAACCCATGGGGGTCACCATCACACAGTAGCCCCCATAAGGATTGCAGCAGGATTCCTCATCTGTCAGATAGTACTAATTAAAGAATCGAATAGGGATTCAGATAACGAGGCCCACCATTATTTAAGACACAGAAATTCTCTATAATTCTGGAAGGTGTTATTGCACCTTTCAACTATTCAAGTGGAAAACAAATGTAAGTTAAAGTAATCAGTACAAAATGCATTATTTTATGCCATGAAAGCTCAGTTGGCTAATGCAGTCACTGTAGGCGCCTGAGAGTGTAACCTGACAGTCATGCAACTGGATCGTGGTTGGTGCACAAGGGGATAGTGATGTCTATTTATAGTACTGCGAAGTCCCAACCTGCGACTTAAAGCACTGTAAATATACATGTTATTTTTTTAATTCAATTTTACACAGCATACGATAGGCTGCAGCAAAATGTATGGAAAAAAATTGGTATGGTGTACAAAGCCATTTTGCAGCTATAAAGCCTGTGATTTGCAACAACGCAGGCTTTGAACCACTATTTGGCTTTTTCAATATACTAAACCCATTTGGCAATTCGATAGCAGGTTTCCAAATTACAAAATGGGTTTAGAAAGACATAATGAATAATTATTAGGAAAGGATGTGTTTTGGACGACGTCCCTTCTAAATAGCATTTTGGTATGGTATGAATCAACGTTTTGCAACAGAAATCCAGTTGCAAAACATTGAAGTTACCAATTTCTTTTTTGGGGTGCTAACACATATGCAAATGTGAATGTAAAAAACAAAGGGGCATATTTATACTCTGTTTGCGCCGAATGTGCGTCAAATTTTGACGCACAATCGGTGCAAACCCTGCCCCATATTTATACTTTGACACCCGACCCGCGGGCATCAAAATTCCACCATTTGCGTCATTTTTTGGAAGGGGGAACCAGCCTTGCGTTAATGATATGTAAGGTAGGCATTCCCTTCCAAAAAATGACTTTATGGCCTGTGCCCCTTATTTATACTCTGGCATCATTTTGACGCACAGGAGGGGGTGGGCCTTAAAAAACAGCGCACAGCCTGATGGGCGCCGTTTTTTAACGCCTGGGTCAGGGCAGGCGTTAAGGGACCTGTGGGCTCGGAAGGAGCCCAGAGGTGCCCTCCCCTGCCCCCAGGGACACCCCCTGCCACCCTTGCCCACCCCAGGAGGACACCCAAGGATGGCGGGACCCATCCCAGGGAAGTAAAGGTAAGTTCCGGTAAGTATTTTTTTCCGATTTGTTTTGTGGCATGGGGGGGCCTGATTTGGGCCCCCCTACATGCCACTATGCCCAATGATCATGCCCAGGGGACATAAGTCCCCTGGGCATGGCCATTGGGCAAGGGGGCATGACTCCTGTCTTTGCTAAGACAGGAGTCATGTCAATGGAGGTTGGGCGTCAAAAAAAATGGCGCAAATCCGGTTTGAGGCCTGAATTTTGCCTCAGACCTGACTTGCACCATTTTTTGACGCACAACCCCCATTTTCCCATACGCCAGCGCTGCCTGGTGTGAGTCATTTTTTTTAACGCACACCAGTCCGCAGCGCCGGCTAGCGTCATTCCATTAATAAGGCGCCCGCATGGCGTGTTGGAATGTCGTTAGCCGGCGGTAAAATTTTTGACGCACAACTGCGTTGGCGCAGTTGTGCGTCAAAAAGTATAAATATGGGCCAAAGTTCGTTGGGGAGTAGCCAGTGGTCCAATGGACCACTGCCAACTCTCAAATAAACAACAAAAAAATGATTGTTTATATGCAGCCCTGTTTCCTTTAAGAAAAACAGGCTGCGAGTAAAAGGGTTCACTTTATTTAAATGTGATAACAGATATGGTGGTCTGCTGACCCCAGCAGGTCACCATTCATCCCTCTGATAGCATCCTTCATAGTGAGTTGCACTTTGCACCCTCACTCATGAATATTGATGAGGTAGGGCAGATTGTTACCCGCAAAGATTTGCCATTTATTGAACATACATATTAATGCATAGGTCGGTTCACAATATTCTTTTATGTTCACAAAAATGTAGTGCAATTTTGGTACATCAGGCCCTTAAAATTTAAGATAAAACAAGTGAGTTAAACAGATATATTTGTACAAATACACAATCAGGCTGTAAGTAGTGAACTTGTTTTCATTAAGAAGCATCAAGAATGCAGTTGAATATTTTTTTTTCACCCTAGAGCCTCAAATGACTCCATCAATTAAAGCTACATTCTAGCGCCCAAAAGGCCTTTGCAGTTGTTTATTAACCAATTGCACACATTTACATCTAATATAGGTAGCAGGCACCTTGGGGAGGAAACTTCTTTCTTCTTTTGCTGTTTGCCTCCACCTTGGCTTCGTAGAACTGGAGACTGCCTCCTTTTTCATTTCAGCCAGGGGCATCTGAAGATCAGCATCATTATCTCCAGAGTGCTTTTTTGTATGCTAAGTATTATTGTAAAAACTGAAAAAGATTGGGTGTGTTGTTCCTAATAGATCCTGCTGGCTTCAACCACTGAGGTCATCCAAAAGCTATTTACAGGTAGAGAAAGTTTTTTTGTTTTTTCTTTGCTTTGAGTGCTTCATGGCCTTGTGCTCTCTACCTAATTAGCCCACTAGCATGGTGCCCAGGGATCCCGACTGGGAATTGTGCAGAGCACAATTACTGTGTGGAATTTCGTACCACACAAAAATAGGAGGCCCAGTGTTCTTGCTACGGAATTAAGTGTCTGTGGGAACAATAAGCCAGGTTTTACCAGCCAGAAAACCCAGTTGGTAAAAAACTACTCAACTTATCTCTTGCTCATTTCCTCTTCAAATTCATGCATAGGCATAGCAATACAACGTATTAAGAGCATAACTTTGGTTCTGATGCAACAATCAAAAACTCTCCATATAGGCCACATGACAAACATGCACTTCTCTATTTATAGTACTCAACAGAGTAGCATGCTTTTCGTCGCCAGAGGCACTTTGATGCCTTTTTAGGAGTATGAAGTACGGTATAAGTACATGTACAATACAACATTCTTGAATGCTACAGCACTGCAAGTCACTAATAATGGTAACACAGAGCTAGGCACATTACTATTGACATAACCTATCCCTGCCTTTTATAAATATACATATTTTACATAAACCCTGACTCAAAGTTGTGTTTTAAATTTCGATCCAGGCACAGATGTGTATTTGCACAAAGGTTGACTCGTCAATTACCACATTCAGCAATTTTCTCCTGACATTTCCCAAGAAAAATGCTGAGAAACTCTATCAGGAAAGCTGTTATGACAAATGCAAAACATGCAGAAATCAGTACGGTAAACATCAATCCCGCTTGTTAGGTTTCATTCTGAGATGGGGAACTCAGGAGAGGATACATATGTACCCCATTAAATAAACCACACTACGGGAGCAGTAATTACCATGTGCACTAATTATAGTCCAAATGCTACATAACTTGAAATCATGACCTTGGACTCCAAATCTGTCTTTGTGCTGCTGTCATGATGATATCCATACAGGTGCATAGGATCCATTACACAGTTATCTGCTTTGCCCACAGAGCGTTTTATAAAACAAATCTGCATGTTGCTCATGTGTTTGCTTCCAAGTCTAAACAATCCCTTCATGGTTGCTCTTCCCTCCTGCTATCAGTCCCCGGATTTATGAAGGCTTGGTGTTAGGTAGAGGTCGTTAGTCCTTCTCTTTTGTTGCTTCCTCTGTTTGGAATGTACTCCATCTTGGCCTTCACAACATAGAGAACCTTCCTATGTTTGGAAAGCCTCATAAAATGAATGTTTTATTGAATATCTTAATATCTTTTCTGGCGCTTTTAGTTCAGAGGCAAAATGCCTTAGGTCACTCATTTATAGGTAAGAACTCAACCCAACTATTTTGTGCATGTGTAGGTTTTCAGTATATTTAATAGGTGCTGTTAGGCTCTTAACACAGGACCAGTGGAAACTTTAGAAGGAATTGGGCAGAAATTATGGGTTGTGGCTCTTGCATGTTCATGATGGAGCATTCTCACCCGAGGCATAGCAAATGTGTCTGTCACCTGTCCAGGGATGTAGACAGGGAGATAGTTCAACTATGTGAAGCCTGGACATATCATTTAGGTGTAACCAGAGGCAAACCTCTTCCGCCTAAAACAATTGCCTCTATGATCAGGTTCTCAGAGTGCTTTGCAAGATAGATGTCGATTTTGCTTTTATGTATGCATTGTATATGTTTTCACCAGAATGCTGCCTATGTGGACACAATACATCCACACTCCTCTGGTGTAGGCATTGTATTACAGTGTCCTGCTTCTTCAAACTGGTGGTGTGCAGCAGCAACATGCTACTAAAACCTTTTTCTGCTGTCAGGCTTTGTATGGCTTTGTCAAAAGCAGCACAATTCTGCTCCAGTGTATAATAGGTTCCAGTGCAAAAGTGTTGCGTAATGAAAACACTACTTTGTTCAATATGTATTCCAATGTTAGAATGACAAACCGACAACCATGTTGTCTGTGTGGTATCACTCTTGTGCCCCATTCAAGGTTGACCCTTTCTCTACCAAGGCCTGACTAACTGCTATAATTAGTGAAGACATTTATGAACACCAATTATAGAGCCCATGGTCATTATTCTCAAAGGAATTTTGGAGAAATCTGTAACTAATCAATGTTTTATTTTATAATGTGCATTGTCCCGGCAGGAGTGAAAAAAAAAACATTTATATTTTAGTGGAATTCATACTTGTGCAGAGGGCTTCAGAACATAACTGAAAGCATGCTTGTTGGTATTATAAAATATGCTATTGTGAAGCACTCTTTCTTTGCTGTGTGGCTAATTACCCATTAGCCACACAGCCTTTGTATCCTGGAGCCTGAAGGAATACTTGTATCCTTTGCATGCTACAACACCATTCTTCGTCAAGTTATTTCAAAGCAATTATCTTGTTTGCCAGTTCTCTTGCCGTTCTGGTTTCCTGCATGCATGTAGCTCTATCATCTAATGTGAGAACTGCCCAATGTGTGGTGCTCACATCAAAGTTTTTAGTTTGATTCAGAATAGTCCACATTCCTGATAGAGTAATTGCCAGACAATAATATTGCCAAAAGATTGGCATGCACTTATTGGATCTCAGGAGGAATGGAAGATGCATTAGGCGTTAAACCTGAGACTTACCAGTCACACATCCGGAAATCAGGTGCGTTAACACATTAGGGTCAATATTTTGAGACCTGTACATGTGTTTACCCTCAAAGATACTTATGCTGCAGCGTCCCAATGAGCAGACTGTAAATGTACCTTTGATCAATAGACAGTAGCATCTTTCTGAAGACTGAATTAAAAATATTTTATGAACTTGTTATTTTACAGAAGGAATTTTCAGAAAATTGTAAAAAAGGGTCCTCAAATTGCAGAAATTAGTTTTCATGTGCTTTGTATTGAAATAAGTATGACTGCTTTTTACCTGACAGATCATTAACTCCTCTTTTTAAAGACCTGTCAGTAGCCTATCAACATTGTCCAATCCACTGAAACAGGGATGTTGTAATCGTGTTGTATGACAAATGTTTTGAGCACAGTGTTTTCTTGTATTGTCTCCAAGGGTAGCTCTGCTCCATTACTTTAAGTGCTAGCCCTGACTCCACTGGCTGATCTGTCAGCCCCTTCCAAATTCCTGGTCCAGCTGTGGCCCCGTTGCTAGCAATGTGGTTTCAACCATCTTTTGGCTGTTCCATCTTCTTCCTCAGAAATAAACTCGAGGGATTGGCAGGAAAGGGTGGTACATAAACACTGAGCAGAACGCGTGCTGGTGAAACCCGCTCCATTATTTGGTGAGTCATGCAAGGTCAACGAGGGATGCTGACACAAATCCAAGTGGCTTGCTCTGTGGTATTTCATAACAAGGCGTGTACTGCTCAGGCACTTTCCTGCTGCCACTCTGAACACGCAAGGCATTCTGGATGCTGGCCAGCCAGTCCAACAAATTAGTTTCTGAAACACTTGAGAACTTAGCTCATTGTGCACTAGGCTGTCCGACAACATTGCCTGGCCTACCATTTCCGCTTCCCCCGACCCCTCTTCCCACCAGCCAGCATTAGACAATGGCTAGTCTGCAATCTGAGTTATTGTGAGTTAAAGGCGAGGGTTATAGGAAGGAAACCCGAATGAAATTGGGTTGACACAATCTGGGCACCTTGAAAAATTGCAAAGTACAAAAAGGGAATTATTTAAATCATGTTTCGAGCTAAACTCTGAAACTTAAACAAAATCATTCTGAGCTCTTCATTTTGGACTTTCTGTGCAGAAAGACGTGTACTATAGATGAATAAAATGAGAACCTTTTTGTACTTTTATGTTGACGTAGTTTCGGGTAGTTTTAAAGAGTATAGGACTCATGCCCAAAGAGGCTGGGCGTGGCAGGGGTGGAGATCCAGGAGGGTGGTGTTCAGTGTATTTGGGTTGTTACACCCGCTAATACATGTATTTTGCAGTAAATAGTTTGGTATAGGTGCTCTCACTCGGGTATGGTGAGGTGCAGTGGCAGCCACTTGTCAACGGGACTGGTGGGTCAGGAGGGTTTATTAAAAAAAAATATATAAAAAAAAACGTATCTCTATGTTGGGAGAGATGCTTCTGTCTCTCCCTCTGTTCTCCTCAGACTTCAGGAAAACAAGGCTTCCAGACTCCCCTCCAATCACAACACTGCTGTCAATAGCAGCAGAATCGTGATTGGTCTGAGCGCCCTGCTTCGGCACTCGGACAAGGAGTAGGGCCCTTTGCACTTTCTCCTCCTGGCTGTTCAATACAGCCGGGTGGAGAAATGTAAAGTGTGAATGACTGTTTGGCCGGCTGAACACGGCCGGCCAAAGCATCATGCGCACTCACCACTCTGCCTCCAGCCCTCCTCCAGCCTGCCCCGCCCTAACCTGGCTCCCAGAGGAAAAATAAAATGATAACATTGCATTATTATCATTTTATTTTTCCCTTTCGTCCACTGCATAAAGCAGTGGGGCGACACTCCTCCACCTTAGCGGAGGAGCCGCCGCTGGTGAGGAGTCTATCGGATTTCACCAGTTACTTTTACACACATGGACAAAAATGCACACACACTGTTTCCCTCTCGCTGCTTTGAAAGGCTTAAAAAATGTTCGATATTTTACAAAATAATGGCCCTCATTACAACATTGGCAGTAAATCCCGCTTACCGCCGTGCAGAAGACCGCCAACACACTGCTGCGGTGGCGGAATTCCACTACAGCTATTACGACCCACAGACAGGAATCTGCCAAAATCCAGACTCCCACACAAGTCTGCCACACCAAAGGTCAGTGATAAACTGGCGATAACAAAACCTCCACCGTCACGCCAACAGGAATACGCCCACACTATCACGACCCACGAATCCACGCGGCGGTCTTTCAACCGCGGTATTCCATTGGCGGTACACACCGCTGCGCTCAAAATCCACACACATATACAAAACACAACCACATTGGACAATTCGAAATACACACACCTGATACAAATACACACACCACTCCCACACACCCAATCCAATATAAAACACACACCCACATCACCCACAAACCCTTACTACCAAAAATTCCGAAAGAGGCACAGAGAGAGACACCACCATCAACGATACTAGCATCCACAGGCACACAACACCATCACTCACACAACATCCACGCACCTCAGACAACACACACAAACACATCCCCTCACACATCACAACACACACCACCCTACACATCACACACACCACACCATGGCCCCGCAAAGACACCCCAGGTTCTCTGAGGAGGAGCTCAGGGTCATGGTCGAGGAAATCATCCGGGTAGAGCCACAGCTCTTCGGATCAAAGGTGCAGCACACCACCATAGCTAGGAAGATGGAGCTATGGCGTTGAATCGTAGACAGGGTCAACGCAGTGGGACAGCATCCAAGAACACGGTATGACATCAGGAAGAGGTGGAATGACCTACAGGGGAAGGTGCGTTCCGTGGTCTCAAGACACCAGATTGCAGTTCAGAGGACTGGTGGCGGACCCCCACCTCCTCCCCCACAACTAACAACATGGGAGGAGCAGGTCTTGGCTATACTGCATCCTGAGGGCCTCGTAGGAGTAGCAGGAGAAATGGACTCTGGTCAGTCAAATCTTAACTATTACATCCCCCATCCTACCTGCACACTATCACATACCCCACCCTCACCCACACCCCATCACCCCAACACCTCACATATGCCCCACTATCACAACCCACACATCCCAATACCAAGCCCTGCATGCAACAACAAAGCATGGACACCGATCACCAAAGCATGTCCACTACAGATACCCACAGAGTCCCCAAACCAATTATCACACAAGGTCCTACACAAGAATGCAAGCACTGGAGTACTGGGTCACCCACCCATTGCACACAATGGCACACACAGATGCAATAATCATGCCTTTACACCCCTGCAGGACCCCTACCCAACATCACCGGACAGGAGGTTCCAGACATGTCCACTCCCCCCACAGAAGAGGCCCACAGTGATGACAGCAGCTTTGTCCACCTGGATCAAGATGACCAGCCCGGCCCATCTGGGACCTCGGGACAGTCGGTTCCCCTGACACTGGCACATGCCACCACAGAGCCTCCACCCCTCAGGAAACACCAGTACAGCACCCACCCAGCGGGCCCATCCCTCTGTCCCCAGGACACGTCAAGCAGCATTGTGTCCACCACTGCAGGGAACCCAGGCAAACCCACCACCCCAAGAAAATCAGGGACTTGGGGGCAGTGGCAGTGGGCACACGGTTCAGGGGACAGAGGAACAGGAAAACAGGGGAACTGGGAGGACTGCTGTGCGACAGGGAGAGGACAGGCCCAGGGAACCCACTCTCCACGAGGCCCTCTCCAACATCATGGGAGCGTACCATCATTCCCAGGAGACAATGGCAACGGTACTGGCCTAATTTCAGGAGACCCAGCAGGAGGAACAGTATTTGGGGATCAGGGAGGAACTCAAGTCCATCAACACCACCCTGGTCACCATGTAAGGGGTGCTGAAGGACCTTGTGAACACCAGGAGGGACACTGTGGCACAACAAGGGGCCCCTGACACTAGCCTGGATGATGAACAGCCCACCACCTCCGCCGGTGCTAGTGGACAGGAAGCACCGCCACAGGACCAAAACACCAGCACCCCACCCCCTGCAGATGGAGAACCACCCCGCAAATCGGTCCTGGAGATCCAGGACAAAGACAGAGAACAATGTCAAGACACCCGCCAGGAAATGAGACCCCCCTTGACTGTCATCCTTCTGTCCCACTTCTTCACCCTGTCCATCCATCAACTGCCCTAGTTCCACTTCCTGTGCCCCTTTGGTCAATGCACCTGTGAAACAAATAGACTGGACTCTGCCATGGACAATCCTCCACCATCACCCCGGCCCATTTTACAACCCCCTCCACTATTGTGCACTGAAATAAACACCCTTGAATCACAAAACAAGCTGGAGTCAGTCTGTGCTTTCACAAATGTGTATTTGCAATAACTAAGGAAAATAGCAATGTCGATTGTATTGTCAACATACCTATATCACACAGCTCTAGTCCATGAGGTAATATAGCAGAGGTCACACAGTGGGACCCACATCTGTGAAATGGAAAGGCAAAGTGACAAGTCAGGTTCCATACACTGGGTGAAAGTGACAGAAATATGATAGGTCCAACAATTGTATGAGATGTGTGAGCCAGTGACATCTTCTTACCTGTGTCTCACTGGAAGTATTGCTGGATAACGTTGTTTCTGTTGTCGATATCCTCTTCTTCTGCCTCCTCTTCTTCACTGTCCACAGGCTCCACAGCTGCCACAAGACCTCCTTCTGGACCATCCTCCTGCAGAAAAGGCACCTGTCGTCGCTAAGCCAGGTTGTGCAGCATACAGCAGGCCACAATGATCTGGCACACCTTCTTTGGTGAGTAGTAGAGAGAACCACCTGTCATATGGAGGCACCGGAACCTGTCCTTCAGGAGGCCGAAGGTCCTTTCGATCACTCTCCTAGTTCTCCCATGTGCCTCATTGTAGCGTTCCTCTGCCCTTGTCCTGGGATTTCTCACAGGGGTCAGTAGCCATGACAGGTTGGGGCACCCAGAGTCACCTGCAAATGTCGAGGGACAACTGTTAGACACACACTAGCCCTAGGGACAACCCCAGACAACTATTCACACGGTATAGGGTTTTTGTCCTCACCTATTAGCCACACACGGTGCCTCTGGAGTTGCCCCATCACATAAGGGATGCTGCTATTCCTCAAAATGTAAGCGTCATGCACAGAGCCAGGAAATTTGGCATTCACATGGGAGATGTACTGGTCGGCCAAACACACCATCTGCACATTCATTGAATGGTAGCTCTTCTGGTTTCTGTACAACTGTTTACTCCTGCGGGGGAGTACCAATGCCACATGTGTCTCATCAATGGCACCTATGATGTTTGGGATATGTCCCAGGGCATAGAAGTCACCTTTCACTGTGGGCAAATCCTCCACCTGAGGGAAAACGATGAAGCTGCGCATGTGTTTCAGCAGGGCAGACAACACTCTGCACAACACATTTGAGAACATAGGCTGGGACATCCCTGATGCCATGGCCACTGTTGTTTGAAAAGACCCACTTGCCAAGAAATGGAGTACTGACAGGACTTGCACTAGAGGGGGGATTCCTGTGGGATGGCGGATAGCTGACATCAGGTCTGGCTCCAACTGGGCACACAGTTCATGGACTGTTGCACGATCAAGTCTCTCTTCCATTGTCGACAGGTCCACCAGCGGTCTGTACACCGGAGGATACCGCCATCTCCTCACCTGTCCCAGTGGACGTGCCCTATGGACGAGAACAGCGAGCAGAGAGTCAGCCAACACTGAGGCATTAAAAAAAATATTTATTGCACACATTTGTCAATCCGCAATGTGCCTGTCACTGTGTGTATGCAAGGCCTAGATAGGTGTGACGCATTTGAAATTTATGCCATGTGGCCCCCTGAAATGGCGGCTGCCTGACCTGTAAGGTGGGACAAGGGGATATGAGGTAACTAAACTGGCGTTGTACACCGTCGTGGTAGGCGGTCGAAGACCACAGCGCAATCCTGCATTGGTTAACATTGGACCCTATGGGTCCCAGGAGCCAATGATGATGTACGCCGGCAGTGACGGTACGCACCGCCGCGGATGTGACCGCCATTTTCTGTCTGTTCACTCACTTGATACCTGACCTACACTGCAAGTGCTGCTGTGACCTCAGTCTGGAAGCAACAATGGCTCATGTGTCTGGGGAAAGGGCCCCTGCCTTCACTTCGGAGGAGCTGGAGAAGTTAGTGGATGGGGTCCTCCCCCAGTACACGCTACTCTAAGGTCCTCTAGACAAACAGGTGAGTACACTGTCAGCATGCTGTATGGGCAATGCCTGTATGGAGTGGTGTGGATGGAAGATACGGGGGGACTGAGGCCTGCATGAGCGGACGGTGAATGTACGTGCGTCAGGGCAAGGGTGGGAACATGGGTCAATGACTGTGATGGTTCGGACGGTTTAAATTATCCTTTTCCCCTGTACTATTCCTCTAGGTCAACGCCCACCAGAAGAAGGATATTTGGCGTGCCATCACCAAGGACGTCCGGACCCTGGGGGTCCCCCACAGACAGAGCACCCACTGCTGGAAAAGATGGGAGGACATTCGCCGCCGGAGCAAGAAGACGGCGGCGGCCCAGCTGGGGATGGCCTCCCAATGTGGGAGGGGTGCCCATCGCACCATGACCCCCCTGATGTTCTGGATCCTGGCGGTGGCCTAGCCGGAGTTGGATGGGCGTTTGTGGGCATCACAGCAGCCAAAAGGGGGTGAGTACAGTCACATCCATCTAACTCTGTGTTCATTACGAGGTGTCTGGGTGGGGGAGGTGGGCTGTGGGTTCCCCTAGGCCAGGGAGAGTTTTGTAGGCAAGGTCCGTTCATGAGGCAGGCTATGTGGCACCCCAACCCCACCAGTGGTAAGAGCCAACTACACCTAGTCAGGCTCCTGTGACTTCCATGTGTGCAGCAAGCGGGCATAGGCCTTGCACTCAATGTCCCTGTGATTAATTAGGGAACTGTAAGTGCATGGCATAGTGCAGAGGGCTGCTGTGTCTGTAGTGTCTGCAAACGGTAGCGGTATTGCATGCACTGAACATGTCTTTTTTCTGCCTCCCCCCCCCATTTTTGTGGTCTCCCTGTTCTTGTGTGCATTAGCATCATCAGGCAGAGGAGCAGTGGCACCGGAGCAGGAGGGAGCTGCATCCCACATGGCCCTGGAGGGCGAGACAACAGAGTCTGAAGCCACCAGTGGGACAGAGGGCGAGGGGCGCTCCATGGCGGGAACAGGAGGTGACATCAGCGACAGCAACTTTTCCTCTGATGGGAGCCCCTCTGTGCCCCCCACATCAACAGGTACAGCCGCCTCCCCCCCTACCAGCACCGCCTTCCAGCAGCCCCTCAGCGTGTGTCCTGTGGCCGCTCACCCAGGAGGGTGGGCATCTCCTTCGCTCCAGGCACCTCAGGCCCTGCCCCAGTCAGCCCTGCTGCCCTCAGTGAGGAGGCTATTGACCTCCTGAGATCCCTCACTATTGGGCAGTCTACCATTCTGAATGCCATCCAGGGTGTCGATAGGCATTTGCAACAAACAAATGCATACCTGGAGGGCATTCATTCTGGCCAGGCAGCCCAACAGAGAGCATTTCAGGCTCTGGCCTCAGCACTGATGGCAGCCATTGTCCCTGTGCCCAGCCTCCCCCCTCCAACTTCCTCCACCCAGACCCAATCCCCTGTACCTCAACCTATCCTAAGCACACCATCAGACCAGCATGCACACACCTCAACACACAAGGGTGGCTCTGGCAAACATAAGCACCACATATCCCACAGGCACTCACACAAGCATCATACCCATGCAGACATACCAACATCCTCTGCCTCCACTGTGTCCCCCTCCTCCATGTCCTTCTCCGCCCTCCCTGTCTCGTCTGCACTCACACCTGCATGCACTACATCTTCAGGCACTACCTCCATCACAGCACGCCCATCACCACACACCGCTCACGTGCACTCACCACCCCCAATACCAATCACACATCCACTGTGTCCTCTACCACTGGGTCTGTGAGCCCTTCTCCCAAAGTACACAAACGCAGCCACACACCCACCCAACAGCCATCCACCTCACAACAGCCTCCAGCCCATGCACCTTCACCCAAAGTCAGCAAACGTACACCTCCTACAACCACTACCTCTTCCTCCACTCCCACACCCCCTCCATCTACCCGTCCCCATGTGTCTAAAAAGATTTTCCTATCTAATGTTGACCTCTTCCCTACACCTGCCCCCTGTCCGTCCCCAAGGACCCGCCTTTCCAGGTCCCAACCCAGCACCTCAGCCACCACATCACCGTGCACAGTGGTGCCAGCAACTGCGGGCTTTTGGAGTGCACCAAGCAACAGGGCTGCCAGTGTTCCACGGAGCAATGGCAAGGACATTCCGCCACCTCCAAAAGTAAAAAAGTTGTCCACATCCCAGAGGGAGAAGGCGAAAACACCTGCCACCAAGGGCTCAGGCAAAACAAAAGTGGATAGTGGCAAGACAGCTGCGCCACCATCAAAGGTGGGGAAGGGCCAGAAAATCAAGGGCAGGTCCACGTCGACGCCAACCTGCACGGCAGACAAGACCGCCACCAGCACCGTCACCTGCACCGCCACACGCACTGCCACCAGCACCGCAGTCACTGAGCCCGCCACCAGCACTGCAGTCACTGACCCCACCACCAGCACCGCAGTCACTGAGCCCGCCCCAGCACCGGTGCCACAGAGTCGGCCGCCAGCACCGCCGCCACACAGACCACCGCACAAAGACCGCCACCAGCACCGCAGTCACTGTGCCCGCCACCAGCACAGATGCCACAGAGCCCGCCGCCAGCACCGATGCCACTGAGGCAGCCGCAAGCACCGCAGCTACTGACACCGCCGCCAGCACCGATGCCACTGAGGCCGCCACCAGCACTGCCAGAGGGCCCGCGACATCCTGAGCCAGTGGCACCACTGCAGACATGGCTGCCATCCCCAGTGGTCAGTTGTCCGAGGCTGGTGGTCAGTTCCAGGAGCATGGGCAGCTTGCATGTTGCACCACCGTCAGTGGAGTATCACATCCACTAGCTCAGTCCTTGTCAGGATGAAGCACTCTGTGCACCAAGCCCCCTCCAGAACCAGTGGAGAAAGGCATCCACTACTTCAGTCCTTGGCAGGATGAAGCACTCTGGGCACCAAGCCCCCTCCAGAACCAGTGGAGTATCACATCCACTAGCTCAGTCCTTGGCAGGATGAAGCACTCTGGGCACCAAGCCCCCTCCAGAACCAGTGGAGAAAGGCATCCACTACTTCAGTCCTTGGCAGGATGAAGCACTCTGGGCACAAAGCCCCCTCAGAACCAGTGGAGAAACACATCCACTACCTCAGTCCTTGGCAGGATGAAGCACTATGGGCACAAAGCACCCTCCAGAACCACTGGGTGAAAGGCATCCACTACCTCAGTCCTTGGCAGGATGAAGCACTCTGGGCGCAAAGCCCCCTTCAGTACTAGTGGAGACTGTTATCCACTTGAGAGACTGTGGCTTTGCACTCCACAGGATAGAGCAGTGGGCAAACCGCCCACTGGAGAGACTTGAGAGACTGTGGTTTTGCACTCCCCAGGATAGAGCAGTGGGCAAACCACCCACTGGAGAGATTTGAGAGACTGGGGCTTTGCACTCCCCAGGATAGAGCAGTGGGAAACCCACTCACTGGAGAGACTTGAGAGACTGTGGCTTTGCACTCCCCAGGATAGAGCAGTGGGAAAACCACCCACTGGAGAGACTTGAGAGACCGTGGCTTTGCACTACCCAGGATACATCAATGGGTATGGAGCCCCCTCGTGGAGCTGGCGTCGTGCACTCATCCGGCTGAGGTGCCCCCCTTTCCCTTCCCCCTGAGGTGCCTGTTTCATTTCGATCTGATGCCCCTGCAGTGTTCTCTCCAGTTGGAGTCTGGTATCGAGTGTGGGCTTCGCCCATGCATTTTGGGCCCAGTGGTCCACGGACTATGAATGGTGCACTATCCAGACTTGTGTAGTTGGTGTACATAACTGTTTATACTGTATTTCAAGTTTTGACTAATGGATTTGTATTTATTACAATTGTTCAACTCATTTCCTTTTGTCCTTCCAGAGGGGGTGGGGGGCGTAAATGTAATGTTGCAGCATGTATTTGTGTGTATGTTGTTGTGGGTGAGGGTGGGGGTGGGGGTTTTGCGTGTGTGTGTCACTCTCTTTTACCTTCCTCCTCCCCTGTGTTGTAGGTGCAGTACTCACCGTGGTCGTCGCAGCCGTCTTTCGTGATCCTGGTAGAGGAGCAGGAATACTATCGCAGGGAGTATTTGGAGTTCTGGCTCCATGGTGTCCTGGTTCCTCGTGGAATGTGTAGAGGTGAGTGTTTTCCCTTCCAAGTCCTGTTTCAGCCATGTTTTTGTTTGCGTTGGTTCCGCCCCGGAAAAGGTGGCGGATTGGCCTCTCATAATAGTGTGGGCGGTACATTGTCTTCCGCCTGTCTGTTGGCAGTGACCGCCAAGTTGTTTATTTCTACCGCTGTGGCGGTCGGAGTGTTAAAGTGGCTGTCTATGTTGGCGGTTTCGGCCATGGTCGTGATTCCATTTTTTTTTACAGCCGGCCTGTTAGCGGTCTTACCATCGCTTTAACACCAACCGCCAGGGTTGTAATTAAACCAATGTATTTTCTCACACATCCTACCCCTACCAATCCCCATTCCTCTCCATTTCTACTGCTCCGTAGGCCCTGCTGTGCGCCCTGTTTGTTGTATAATGTATTTTAACATTATATGCCAGCGTGATTGTTAAGAAGTCTGAAGCTCACATCCCCCAAACTTACTGACCCCTGGGTCGCAGCACAATGTTTTGCATTGCACTCAAACTTTTCTCATACTTTGCAGTGCACAGAGGCATTTACCACCAGATTAGGGTGACCAGATTTTGAGGAGCAAAAACCGGGACAGATGAGACATAAAAGAAGGACTAAAGACTTTAGTCTTGCTTTTATATTTGGCATGTCCTGTTTTTTTGTGTAGCTTTGTGAATGTGTGCCTATAGATGTGCATGTTTATATATATATATATATATATATATATATATATATACACACACACACACACACACACACACATACACACATTTACAAGACAACATATATAAAATTAGCTATGGCTTGACCTCCCAGCCTGCACCCCCAACCCGCCCCCACCAACCTCTCTCTGCTCCCCACTCCATCTCTCTGCTGGGAGCATACAGGGGACTGTATTGCCTGACAATAACAGATACATTACTTTAATCATTTCATACTTTGTAGGCGTCTTTCACTTATGCTTCCTTAGATGACCTGAACTTTGTCCCAAAAACCAGGACATTTATTTAATAATCTGATTTTTGTCCCAAAAACCGGGACATTTATTTAAAATTAAAAGAAGCGTCGGGACACCGGGACAGTCCTCTAAAATCCGGGACTGTCGGGACGACAGGTCACCCTATCCACAATGCACGAGAATTGGCATGCCATGCCTATAGCGCCGCCGAACACATGTAAGGTGCAGCAGGGCAACACTATCTGCTCCTCCTAATACCTCCTGCCTGCACAAGGGCAGTGCAATCTGCCAAATATTGACAGATTGCTGTATGTGAACAGAAACCTCTTTCCCATGGCAAGCACTATGCATTCCGTGCTTTGCAACCCTCAGTGCATTTCTGCACACGACTCCAATGTGTGGATTGTGAGAAGTACTTTTGAACAAAGCTAATCAGGACTTTGCTGCTACAAAGTTACTGCAAATGCAAAATTCCTCGCGTATGAGGTCTTACACCTCTAAATAGGAAAGTTATCTGATTTACATGGACATTATGATGAGACACCCATTTCTCAACAATTAACTGAAAAGATTCCAAAGCTATCTTTGCCTCCATTGGGATGCAGTTTTGACTACCAAGTGTGAGGGTTGACGGTGGCAACTCTTCAGTTTCTCTCTTCTCATTCCATTCCAAAGATTTCGACAGGCAAGTCACAACTCTAAGCAGTGCAGACTTTTTTTTATTTAAGGCATCTCTGTATCACTGACCTAGCTGTATGGCAGCAGAGTGAACAGACAACATAGTAGCATTCAGTCATTACATTAAACACGTAAAATGTGATGCAAGGAATGCTTGCAATGTGTCTAACCACTGTCAACGTCCAGGATAGTATCCCATTCCATCATTCTTTTGCCCAGCATGCCCTCTCAGTGTGGACCCAGCCATATCCCAATCAGCTTTCTGTCTGCTCCTCAAAGGAAAAGTCCAGCACAAACTGCCAGGCCAGGTCCTCACTAAACCAGAACTCAAGCAAATAAGAACCAGGGATAAGGGCTCATCAGCAAGCTATAGTTGATTCCAAGGACACAGTGAGCATGGGATCCTCCTCTGGACATTCCCTTGCCACTTAGGGCAGTAAATCAAACATTCAAAAGTTGATGGGAGGAATACTTGCATTTTGTCTAACCATTGGCAATCGCTTGGAGGTAGCATCCCAAAGCATTGTTCTTTTGTTCACATGCCACCTCAGTTTGGACCCAGCCAAACTGGCCTTGGGTCGCTTGTTCCAATTCAGAGAGGACTTAGGGGGTCATTCTGACCTCGGTGGTAAAAGGTGCTTACCGCCGGCCAGAAGACTGCCATAACACCGCCGCGGTAAACCGCCACGGTCATTCTGACCCGCAACTGGCAAACCGCCAAAAACCCGACATCCACAAAAGTCCGCCACACCAAAGGTCAGCGAAAAAATGGCGATGACCAAACCTCCACCGTCACGCCAACAGAAATACGCCCATACCATTCCGACCCACAAATCCATGCGGCGGTCTTTCAAACGCGGTATTCCATTGGCGGTACACACCACCGCGGTCAAAATACACACACACATAGAAAACTCAGCCACATTGGTCAGTTTGAAATACACACACCTGATACACATACTAACACCACTCCCACACACCCAACACAATATAAAACACACACCCACATCACCCAAAAGCCCCTACGACCCGAAATCATTAACGAAGGCTTGAGAGAGAGCACAGATTAGACAATCCCACAACACAGAGGCACACAACACCATCACCCACACAGAATCCACGCACCAAACACCACACACCACCACACGCACCACACTCATCACCACAAACGCCACCCCACACCTCAACCACACCACCCCATGGCACCCCAAAGACACCCCAGGTTCAGTGACGCCGAACTCAGGGTCATGGTGGAGGAAATAGTCCGTGTAGAGCCCCAGCTCTTTGGGGCACAGGTGCAGCCCACCACATTTGCCAGGAAGATGGAGCTATGGCAAAGGATAGTGGACAGGGTTAACGCGGTGGGACAGCATCCACGCAATCGGGAGGACATCAGGAAGAGATGGAACGAGGGAAGGTGCGTTCCATGGTATCAAGGCACAACATTGCGGTGCAGGAGACTGGCGGCGGACCCCCACCTACTCCCCCCGAATTTACCGCATGGGAGGAGGAAGTCTTGCACATCCTGCATCCTGAGGGCCTCGCAGGAGTAGGCGGAGGAATGGACTCTGGTAAGTCAAATCTTCACTACTGCTTCCCACCCCCACCCCACCTGCATGCCAAATCATACCCCCACCCTCACCCCACCCCCATCACACCAACTCCTTGCAAATGGCTCACCATCACAACCCACCCATCCCAACACCAAGCCCTGCATGCGACCACAAAGCATGGACACCCATCACCAAAGCATGCCCACTGCACACACACATCACCCCCACAAGCCACCCTCACAAAAGCCCCCACAAGGGAATGCCTACACTTGGGTACACGGACACCCACCCATCACACGAAATGCCACACACAGAAGCAATAACCATACCTTTATACCCCTGCAGGACCCGAACGCCACCACACCGCCACGGAGGGTCCAGAGATGTCCATCCCACCCCCAGAAGAAGCCCCCAGCGATGACAGCAGCTCTGTCTCCCTGGAGCCAGATGACCAGCCCGGCCCATCGGGGACCTCTGGACAGTCGGTTCCCCACAAACAGCCACAGGCTACACCAGACCCAACCCCCTCTGGGAACACCAGCACAGCTCCCACCCAGCGGGCCCATGCCTCTGTCTCCAGGACACGTCAATCAGCGGTGTGTCCACCACTACAGGGCACCCAGGTTGACCCACCACCCCAACAACAACAGGGACCTGGGGGCAGTGGTAGTGGGCACACCGTCCAGGGGACAGAGGCCCAGGAACACAGGGGAACTGGGAGGGCTGCTGTGCGACAGGGGGGGGACAGGCCCGGGGAACCGACTCTCCAAGAGGCCCTCTCCTCCATCATGGGAGCATACCACCGCTCCCAGGAGACGATGGCGACGGTACTGGCCCGGTTCCAGGAGATCCAGGAACTGCAGGAGGAACGGTACATGGGGTTCAGGGAGGAACTGAGGAACATCGGTTCCGCAATGGGGACCATCGTCGTGGCCCTTACCCAGATCGTCACCACATTGCGGGACCATGTGGCACCCCAAAGGGCCCCTGTCACTAGCCCGGGCCAGGAACAGCCTACCACCTCTGCCGGCGCTAGTGGACAGGAGGCCCCCACACAACGACAGGCCACCAGAACCCCACCTCCTGCAGAAGAAGAACCACCCCGCAAGCGGAACCTGAGATCTCACAAGAAGACAGAGTAGGATTGCAATACCCCCGCCAGCCAAAGATACCCCCTGATGTCATCCCACTGTCCCACATTGTCACCCTGTCCAACCTTGAATTGCCCCTGCTCCATCCTTCCCCAGGCATATGGACAATGCACCTGTGCGACTGAGAACTGGACTCTGCCATGGACATTACTCCACCCCCACCCATCACCGTTTCCCAATCATGAACCTATATGTAGCACTTAAAATAAATCACTTATTGCACTTAAAATAACAGGAGTCTGCTTGTATTCTTAACAAATGTATTACACATAACGGTGCAATAATGTCCAGTTACTTTGTGATGACAACATACCAATTTCAATAAGCTTTAGTCCATGGGCAAACACAGCTGAAGTCAGGCAGTGGGTCATACAGCTCTGAAAAGGGAAGGGAAAGTCACAAATCAGTTTACAGGAACTGGGGGGAAACACAGACAGTGGAGACGCATGAGGCCTTAAGTAAATGTAAAATGGCGTGGCTGATTCTTACCTGTGTGCTACTGAAAATATTGTTGTATGACTGTATCCCTGTTGTCCGTGTCGTCCCCGTCGTCTTCCTCCTCTTCACTCTCCACAGGCTCCACAGCTGCTACAACACCACCATCGGGACCATCCTCCTGCAGAAAAGGCACCTGGCGTCGCAAAGCAAGATTGTGAAGCATACAGCAGGCCACGATGATCTGGCACACCTTCTTTGGTGAGTACATTAGGGATCCCCCTGTCATATGCAGGCACCTAAACCTGGCCTTCAGGACCCCGAAGGTCCTTTCTATGATCCTCCTAGTGCGCCCATGGGCCTCATTGTACCGTTCCTCTGCCCTGGTCTGGGGATTCCTCACTGGGGTCAGTAGCCACGACAGGTTGGGGGAACCAGAGTCACCAATTAGCCACACACGGTGTCTCTGTAGCTGTTCCATCACATAAGGGATGCTGCTATTTCGCATGACATACGCGTCATGCACTGACCCAGGGAACTTGGCATTTACATGGGAGATGTACTGGTCAGCCAAACAGACCACCTGGACATTCATCGAATGATAACTTTTTCTGTTTCTGTACACCTGCTCACTTTCTTTGGGGGGAACCAAAGCCACATGGGTCCCATCAATGGCACCAATGATGTTGGGGATGTGTCCAAGGGCATAGAAATCACCCTTCACTGTAGCCAATTCGCCCACCTCAGGGAAAATAATGTAGCTCCGCATGTATTTCATCAGGGCAGACAACACTCTGGACAAAACCTTAGAAAACATAGGCTGAGACATCCCAGATGATATGGCCACTGTTGTCTGAAAAGACCCACTTGCCAAAAAATGGAGTACTGACAGAACCTGCACCAGAGGGGGAATCCCTGTGGGTTGGCGGATGGGGGACATCAGGTCTGGCTCCAGCTGGGCACATAGTTCATGTATAGTTGCTCTGTCAAGCCTGTATGTAAGTATGATATGTCGTTCTTCCATTATCGACAGGTCCACCAGCGGTCGGTACACGGGAGGATTCATCCTTCTCCTCGCAAGTCCCAGCGGACGGTGCCTAGGAAGGACAACATGGAGCACAGAGTCAAGCAACCCACAGGTTCGTTCACACAGCTTGCACAGTACACGAATCGCTATGCATTGAAAGGCTTGTATGAGTGGCAATGCAAGGCCTAGGCCTGTGTGACGCAGTAGAAATAATGCCATGGGGGCCCTTGAAATGGCGGCTGCCTGACCTGTGAAGTGTGACAGTGGGATGTGAGGTCACTGCGCTGGCGTGGCACACCGTGGCGGTAGGCGGTTGAAGACCGCGGCGCAAAGCAGCATTGGTTAACATTGAACCCTATGGGTCTCAGGAGCCAATGACGATGTGCGCCGGCGGTCGCGGCACGCACCGCCGCGGTACGCACCGCCGCGGGCGTGACCGCCATTTTCTATCTGATTAATCACTCGAGACCTGATCATCCACAGGAGAGGACCTATACTGCAAGTGCTGCTGTGACCTCGGTCTGGGAGATACAATGGCTGCTGCGACTGGGGAAAGGGCCCCTGCCTTCACTTCCGAAGAATTGGAGAAACTTGTTGATGGGGTCCTCCCCCAGTATGCGCTACTCTATGGTCCTCCAGACCAAAAGGTTAGTACACAGGGTGCACGTTGAATGGGCTATGCCTGTTTTGAGTGGGGTGTATGTAAGATGGTGGGGAGGGGAGCGAATGAGGAGTGCAATGCACGAAAGATGAGAGCATGTGCCACATGGCAAGGTTGGGGAGGGGGGGGCCACTCACATTGACCAGGCAGAAAACTGATGCGATTTCCTTTACCACCCTGTACATGTCACATAGGTCAGCGCCCATCAGAAGATCGACATTTGGCGTGCCATCGCCAAGGACGTCCGGGCCCTGGGGGTCCACAACAGACGGGGCACCCACTGCCGAAAGAGGTGGGAGGACATCCGCCGCGAGACCAGAAAGACCGCTGAGTCTCTGCTGGGGATGGCCTCCCAACGTAGGAGGGGTGCCAGCCGCCAATTGACCCCCCTGATGTCCCGGATCCTGGCAGTGGCCTACCCCGATTTGGATGGGCTCGTGAGGACATCACAGCAGACATAAGGGGGGGAGTATCAGCACATTCTGCTATCTTTGCACGCAGTGAAGGTGTCTGGGTGGGGGAGGAGGGCTGTGGCTATCTCCAGGCCAGGGCGCATTCTGTAGGCTAGGCCGCTCCGTTAGACACGGCCCTGTGCCCCTGCCCCCCACCTCTGTAGGGTGCCAAGTACAGCTATCCATGGTCCGGCCTCACCCATGTGTGCATTTGTCGTCCATAGACCTGTAGGCCTAGTCACAATAACTGAGTAGTGTACCCCGATTGTGCGGCCTAGTTCAGGGGGCTTCTGTGTCTGTCCTCTCCGACAACGGTGTTGCCAATGCATGCACTCAACCTGTCTTCATTTCTCCCCCCCCATTTTCTTTGTCTTCCTGTTCATGTGTGCATTAGCATCATCAGGCGGAGGAGAAGTGGCATCGGCGCACGAGGAAGCTGCATCTCACATGGCCCCGGAGGGCCATACAACAGACTCCGAGTACACCAGTGAGACGGAGGGCGAGTGGAGCTCCACAACGGGGACCCGTGGAGACGTCAGCGACACCGACACGTCCTCGGAAGGGAGCTCCCTATCGGTGCCAGCAACATCCGTGCCCACCGTCACAACAGGTACAGCCGCCACCCAGCGCACCAGCCCCGCCCTCCCAGCAGCCCCTCAGCCTTCGCTCCGTGCCCGCTCGCCCAGGAAGGCGGGCATCTCCTTCGCCCCAGGCACCTCGGGCCCTGCCCCAGTTACCCCTGCTGCCCTCAGTGAGGAGGTCATTGACCTCCTCAGGACACTCATTGTTGGGCAGTCTACCCTTTTGAATGCCATCCAGGGTGTAGAAAGGGAGGTGCATCGGAGCAATGCATACCTGAAGGGCATTCATTCGGGTCAGGCTGCCCATCAGCGATCGTTCAACGCTCTGGCCTCAGCACTGACGGCAGCCATTGTCCCTGTCTCCAGCCTCCCTCTTCTGACTCCCTCCACCCAGTCCCAGTCTCCTGTTCCTCTGCCTATCCCATCCACACCATCAGACCAGCCTGCACACACCTCTACACCCAAGGGCAGCTCATCCAGACATAAGCACCACAGATCCCACAAGCATTCACCCAAGCAACATCCAGATGCAGACATGCCAACAGTCACTACCACCTCTGTATCCCCCACCTCCTCATCTCCCTCCTCCCTCCCTGTGACGTCTCCACTCACACCTGCATGCACACCACCATCAGCCAGTACTTCCATCACCAGCACACCCTCCATTACAGTCCACACACGTGCAGTCACCACCCCCACTGCCATTTACACGTCCCCTGTGTCCTCTCCCAATGTGTCTGTCACCCCCTCTTCCAAAGCACACAAACGCAGGCAGCCACCCACCCAACAGCCATCCACCTCACGACAGCCTCCGTCACAAGCACCTGCACCTGCACCCAAAGACAGCACACTTGACTCTCCTACAACCACATCCTCTTCCTCCACTCCCATACCCACTACACCTACCCGTCCCTGTCCTTCCCAAGTCGTTTTCCTTTCCAACCTTGAGCTCGTTCCAATCACTGACCCACCCCCTCCATCTGGTAAGAGTAAAAAAAGCACCTCAGCCACCACCAGCCCTGCATCTACTGTGACCATAGTGCAGGGCTATTGGAGTCCACCAGCTCCTAGGGCAGGAACATCGGCCAGCAGCAAGGGGACAGCCAGCCCACCCCCTGGGAAGAGGACAAAAAAAAAAAAGGCCCGGCGCGACAAGACTGAGACGGCTGCCACCAAGGACAGTAGCCTTGCCCCGTCACCTGCCACATCATCCAAGGGAGGCAAGGGCCACAGAGCTTCAGCGAAGGAGGGCAAGGGCAGCAGGGCGGAGAAGTCAGGCAGCAGGCGAGCTGCCCAGGAGGGCCCCACCAGCCCCATTCCGGTTGTGACGGACGACACCCACGGGCCCAGGACTCCATCACAGGAGGGCCCCGCGACCGCAAGGTCAGATGGCGAATGAGCGGGAAGTCTTGCACAGGTCTGGCTCCCTAGACACACATGACAAGCACCGCCGAACAGGGCCCCGCCGGGAGGAGCACCGCTGAACAGGGCCCCGCCGGGAGGAGCACCGCTGAACAGGGGCCCGCCGGGACAAGAACCGCTGAACAGGGGCCCGCCGGAACAAGAACCGCTCCGCTGGGCCCTTCATCTCAAGCCCCGCTCCGCTGGGGCCTTCATCTCAAGCACCGCTCCGCTGGGGCCTTCATCTCAAGCACCGCTCCGCTGGGCCCTTCCTGTCAAGCACCGCTCCGCTGGGCCACGCCGTCTCTGCACCGCTCCGCTGGGCCCTTCATCTCAAGCCCCGCTCCGCTGGGGCCTTCATCTCAAGCCCCGCTCCGCTGGGCCCTTCATCTCAAGCCCCGCTCCGCTGGGGCCTTCATCTCAAGCACCGCTCCGCTGGGGCCTTCATCTCAAGCACTGCTCCGCTGGGCCCCGCCGTCTCTGCACCGCTCCGCTGGGCCACGCCGTCTTTGCACCGCTCCGCTGGGCCCTTCCTGTCAAGCCCCGCTCCGCTGGGCCCTTCATCTCAAGCACCGCTCCGCTGGGCCCCGCCGTCTCTGCACCGCTCCGCTGGGCCCTTCATCTCAAGCACCGCTCCGCTGGGGCCTTCATCTCAAGCCAAAGAGAGGATGTGGCAGTCCCAATCATCAGGAACCACAAAGGCTTGTCAGACAGAAGTCTGGTTGGAGAAAAGTAGTGCTTTCCAGCAACCATACACAAGAATTGTCTTGGCATCCTGTTTCTGTCCTTTCAAATGCACCCAAGAGTTGTATGTAAAATCTATAGACAGAACATTAGGATGACAAAAAAAGGGTTTTAAAGCAACCAGACAGTGGCTACACAAGAATTGTCTTGGCATTCTGTCAGCACGATTTGACACTAAAGTAAGATTTGACACTGTAATGTCATAAAGGATGCTCGCAGGCTCCACACGTCTACTGAACTCAAAGTAACTACCCTTGTCCATTCAGATCGATCTGTCCATCACAGTGACCTAATGTATAGCTCATGGGAGGCATTTCCCACCTTTTTTACGCTTATTCAAATAGTAATCACTAGCTGGGAGAAGTTGAAGAGCAAATGCAAATTAGCCGCTAGGAACTTGAAGCAGAGAAAAGATAACGTTCTAAAAGTTAATTTTCCTTACTATTTATTAACAATCCAACTTCTTCATCAAATTGGATTTTAATAACTATTCAAAATAATGATTTAATTGTTTTTATAGCTAGTCCCATTCCTGAGAAACAGTATTAGGATTTTAATCTGCACTCTGGTTTTCTCTATGGGACCGCCAACCTTCCTGCAGTGAAAATAGCTTTTGGGTGCTAGTCACTGTAAGGATGTTTACATTTTAACTGTTGACTTGTCCTATTTTTACATACCACACACTCTGCCTTGTGGGGAAACAAGGCCTATATAGGTGACTCTTTAGTATTTAAAAGGGAGGTTTTGACTTGTCGACGGGGTTTGTTTTGACAGGTCGAATTGCAGTTTTTATACTGCTACAATCAGGCTACAATTGTAAGCCTGAAGCCACATCTGCACTGCCACTGTAGTGGATGACACAATAGGTGCTGCAGTCCACTAGTAGCATTTAACTTCCAGGACCTGGGAACATTTCGTACCATATACTAGGCACCTATAGGCAAAATAAATACATCAATTAGGAGTATGCATTTTAGCCGTGATGAAAGGAGGAGCACAGGCATTTTACTACTAGTTAGCAGAGGTAATGTGGAAAGAGTTCTAAAGACAGCAAAAATAAAGGGTTCAGCAAATGACGAAAAAATCCAGGGTGAGAACGCACAAAAGGCAGATTTCCCACAGCCACCCATGTGAGATAGGAGACATAGTGGTCATGAACTTGAAAAAGCGACAGTAGCCCGCCTCACACACACTGGGAGAAAGCCTGTTTATGTAAATCAAAAATAATTCCTACCTCTGTTGTGACATGATGGCTGAGCAGGCAATATATTTTCATGGAAAGTGATCCTGCCCTGTTGGTAAGGAGCATTTTGGCAAAAATGTCCTTTTGTCATAATGGAATTTGAAATACTACCCCCAGATTATTGCCCTAGGGTCCCCAAGTACATGATGAAAAGCGGGGCTGCCCTCGCCGATCCTTGGGCAAGCCTAAAAGTTGCAATGGACACCAGTGCCACATTAACCCTTCGCTTCCAGGGCTGACTCTGGAGTATGTGACCTTCACCTCTCAAAAAACCTATGACTAAAGCCACCACACCCACCACTTCAGAAACCAAGATTTCAGACCACGGTCTAGTGGTGGGTAAGGGGCCCGAGATGTTGTGACATCTGAAATCTGGCAGTGCATTGAAGCATGGTACAGCCCTTGAGATGTCCACGTCATGGATGAAGTTTGAGACGTCTTTGGTCCTGATATACTCAGCTTTCAGTTGAGCTGGTTCCTGAGTCTCTAGCAGGCGGGGGCTGAGATATGATCTCTTTGTACACACCAGCCCCAATAAGTAAACAGCAAGGCATCCTAACCCACAGTAACTGATGGCAGGAGCTTTATTGAGAGGTCAGCAGGAATTGAAAACATGATCCCCATGAGCCTACTTGCGATGCCTGTGACTTTCTTCTGTTGGCTTCAGTGAGAGGCCTGAGGGGCCAGTGGCGACGTATGATATAGTGATGGGCTGTCATGCCTTTTAGAGATGTGTCTCATATTTGTACAGTGATGTCGTCTGTTTGAGCCAGGGTGCACCGTAATTCAGAACCCACGCACATCACACTGTCTAATTTTTCCCAAATAGTGCTTTTACAACCAGCTTTGTTCCGGTGGCAGTTCATCTTTTTTTGCAATTAAGTAGGAGGGATGGGCCGTACCAGTTGGCATCACCTGCACGGATCAACAAACTGTCATCAACTCAGAGATCTGGGTGTAGGAGAGCACAGAGGCTTCATGCCTGCAGATATTCCCTCACCACTCCCAAACACACACACAAACTCGTGCAAACATGAAGAAGTCATGATGGAGGGATTAATATTTGCTCATATCCAATGACCTTCATGTTGCCCTGCTACCAACTTAGCAGTCATTATATCCAGCGGTTGTAACTTGTTATTCCTCAGGGTGCAATTTAAGTAAAGTAGCGAAGGAATTCATGGCTCCTCTGTTGAAAGGAATGACTCCAGTGTAGCCAAAAAGTATTGTCAAAGCTTGTCATTTTTGATGTTATACAGTGGGAATACGTTACCAAGCATCACTAATAAATACAGCAAAGGCAAAGCATGAGCAGGAACACTGCAAGCCTCCACAAGACACCAAAAAGGTACAGCACAGTACAACAATAGCAGTGGCAGTGCAAGCTTCCTCCATTCACAGAATGGGTACAGTGTGCAGCATGTGCACCATGTCTTGCAGCAGGGCAGATTTCCTTCCAGTTACAGGCATGAGAAGTGCATCACACACACGTGAACGCGCACACACACACAAAAAGCAAAAGCTTCTTACCCAGCAGTAAGGAATGCTACTGCAGTGATCACAAAGGCATTTGACACCTTGACACACCACACACTAACATTCAACAGAAAACATTGGACAGAAAATCTAGCATACATTCATCACAGCTATGCTTTGTGGTTCAGCTGCCTCTACCCATCATTACACACAACATCTCCTTTTCAGACACACTTTTAATGTGCTTCTCTCACACAGAACATATTAGTCAAACCTCCTGATGCCCCTATTTGCAAAACATGATACCACAGCCAAATAGGTGGCTAATATCTATTACTCAACAGCAGAGAATAAGGATTTTGGGCGCCTCGGGCCAAACAACAATTGAGACTCCCTGCTTGAAATAACTCTGAATTTATTATGTCTTTTCAGCTCATTTACTCCCTCTGTAACTAAGGTGTGTAAGAAATTGGGTTACTAGTTGAGGAGGGTGAAATCCTACTCAAGAAGCAATCACAACCCTTGTCAGGGCGAGGCACAAGCAAATCCCAAATTAACCTGTGCTCATCCCTCTGATAGCGTGGCACTGATAAGTCAGGCTTAATTCAGAGGCAATGTGTAAAGTATTTAGTCAGCACTTCAAACAGAACTAACGTGAAAACACAACAAATGAAAAATCCCACATAAGTTTAGAAAATTAGGGACAACTTTAATAAATAATTCAAGACCACAACAATAAAACTCCAATCAGTAGAATCAGAGATATGCAATTTTAAAGATTTAAGTGGAAAAGCAACAAAGATCCCAAAGTGCCACTCGTGGCTATCTGGTTGTGCAAGACCAGGAGAAAGTCACAAGTTCAGGCTGACTGTGATAGGGTGCAAGTCAGATACAGAGACCAAGTTAGTCCCACTAAAAGGTTACTTTCTCAGTCCAGCTCAAAGAATCTCATTCATGGTGTAGAGGCCATGAGGGGCAGGGAAGCGTTGCAGATGGTCGTTGTATTGCAGGGCAAGCCAGGTGTCATGGACAGTCATTGGTGTAGCATGAAAATCATGTTGTCATTGCAGTGGGTGAGTCAGAACTTTGTGATGGCACTCCCCGTGAGTGGTTGATACTGTAGCGCAAAGGATTGGGTTGATGCAAATTCGCATTGGCAGGCAGTGTGAGTGACAAGGTTTGGCACCAACAGGCCCCTGCAGTTGCAAACAGACAGAAAACTTCAATTCAGCTTCACTGAAGCCAAACCAAGGCCCCAGGACCTGAGGTGCACCACTTGGGGGTCAGAGATAGTTCCTGCTGGATCTGGCTGCTGGTTCAGGTGGCTCGGAGCCTGCTATGACCTTGTGGCTCTGAGCAGGAGGCCAGCAGACTAGCCCTTGGAGTCACTCTGGGAGTCCTGGGTTTAGATGCAGGTCCAATCCCTCTGGCTCAGGGAGGACGGCAGCAGTCCAACAAAGTAGTAGTTGAGCAGGGCAGCAGTCCAGCAGAGTGGTGGTCCTTCCAGCAGCACAGCAGTCCTTTTTCCTGGCAGAGTCTCCACAGGTCCAGAAGTGCATTGAAGAGTTGGTGCCAATAGTTATACCAGGTGCCTACTTTGAAGTGGGGGAAGCTTCTAAAGGTTTCCCTTTGAAGTGCACATGTTTCCTGCCTCTCCTGCCCTGGCTCTAGACTAACTACTGGGAGTAGGCAGCCCTTTGTATGGAGGCAGGGCACAGCCTATCCAAGTGTAAGTAGGGCTGTGCCCAGCACCACCCTCCCAATCTGCCAGTGATGGTCCATCTAGGCACACCTAAGCCTTCTGTTGTGTGTGACTGTCTAGGAGAAATACACAAAGCCCAAATGCCAGCTACACCCAGTTAAGTGACCCAGTAACAGGCAGTAGGCTCTAAATGGCAAAAGGCAAGAAAAATGGCAACTTTCTTAAAGTGACAGTTTCAAAATTGCAATCTAAAATCTGACTTTACCATAAGAGACGATTTTTCATTCCAATCCAAAGACATCAAACATGAACTAATTACCTGTTTCCATTTGGATGTTATAGTGCATTACATGTAATAAGGTGACTCCAGTGCTATCCTGTGGGAGAGGTAGACCTTGCACTAGTGAAAACAAATTTGAGAGTTTTTCAGTACCCGGACATGTAAAACTTGTAAAGTACATGTCTGACATTTTAAATACACTGCACCCTGCCACTGGGCTGCCCAGAGCGTATCATAATGGGACTTACATGTAATAAACAGGAAGGTTTGGGCCTGGTCAAAGGTTTATTTGGCCAGGTCAAAAATGCAGTTTAAAACTGCACATTCAGGTTGCAATAACAGGCCTGAGACATGTATTTTTAAACACTTTATTTATAGCATCTATCATTTCAGGCATATGGTACACTAATCATAGAACCAAGGCCCATATTTATACTTTTTGACGCTAAACTGCGCTAACGCAGTTTAGCGTCAAAAAATTTTGCGCCGTCTAACGCCATTCTGAAGCGCCATGCGGGCGCCGTATTTATGGAATGGCGTTAGACGGCGCAATCAGACCGGTGCTGCCTGGTTTGCGTGGGAAAAAACCACGTAGACCAGACAGCGCCGGCGTAGGGGGAAAATGGCGTATGGGCGTCTTAAAATGGGGCAAGTCAGGTTACGTCGAAAAAATCGTCGTAACCCGACTTGCGCCATTTTTTTTCGACGCCCATCCCCCATCAACATGACTCCTATCATTGTAAAGATAGGAGTCATGCCCCCTTGCCCAATGGCCATGCCCAGGGGACTTCTGTCCCCTGGGCATGGCCATTGGGCATAGTGGCATGTAGGGGGGCACAAATCAGGCCCCCCTATGCCACAAAAAATTAAAAAAAAAATACTTACCTGAACTTACCTTAATGTCCATGGGATGGGTCCCTCCGTCCTTGGGTGTCCTCCTGGGGTGGGCAAGGGTGGCAGGGGGGGTCCCTGGGGGCAGGGGAGGGCACTCTGGGCTCATTTTGAGCCCACTTGTCCCTTAACGCCATGCCTGACCCAGGCGTTAAAAAGCGGCGCAAATGCGCCGTTTTTAGCCACGCCCACTCCCGGGCGTCTCTTTTGCCCGGGAGTATAAATACCACGTAAAGGCCTGGGAGTCATTTTTTAAGACGGGAACGCCTCCCTTGCATATCATTAACGCAAGGAAGGGGTTCACGCTAAAAAATGACGCACATTCCGGGAACTTTGGCGCTAGACGCCTCTAACGCCATAGTATAAATATGGCGTTAGTTGGCGTTAGTTTAGCGTCGAATTTGCGTCGAAAAAAACGACGCAAATTCGGCGCAAACGGAGTATAAATACGGGCCCAAGACTTTTACAAGATGACGATCATGAGCATAACAGACATAACAGACATGTTGTACATCAGTCTAAGAACAAACCCTGGTGCCTATGAAGCAGTAAGAGTGAAAGGTACATGACTGTGAGCGATAAACAATGAAAAGTACAAGAAACAATAAAGTACCAAACAACGGCAACTGCAGTGACTGGACTCTGGTCTGTGATATGGGTTACAAGCGTCAGATGTAGTCATGTCAACCATTGGTGGCAAGAGGGCCACCTCCCCTTCTTCATGTTTAAAGTTGACCTAGAGACCCCCAGCACAATTTCCAAGTGAATGTGTGGTCATGTCTGTGTGGTTCCCCCCAGCATTTCCCTGCAGACACACTTCCTCCCTTAGCACACATATCCTCTGCCTCCTCTCATCTGTATCAGGCCCTGCTATTTAACCTCAGGCAGCAGCCCTACCTAATCTATCTCGGCTTGACATAGTGGGCACGGTGTCTGGCTCAGTTACTAGCAGTTGGTTAACCATCTCCTCCTACCACTCAAGATCCCTCTTGGCTTTCTCATCAGTTCTGACCATGCATAGCCTTATTTCTTCTGCCAGGGCCCATTCCTGCAAATCCCCCCACCATTCGTCCACCAACAGTGGTGTGGGTGTGGTCCAGTGAATTGCTGTGCACTGCGTGGCCAATAGCTGTCCCGGAGATGTGAAGCGTGTACATATCTTCACCTTTGACCATGGAACCGGAAGGAGACCAAATAGACATTGTCTGGGAGTGGCCTCTAGGTGAATGCCAGTAATCCCCCTAAGCTCTTCCAGGACCATGCGCCTTTAATCCCCCACTAGTGGGCAGGTCAAAGGCATGTACTTTAATGTCCCTTGGCTGATAATGCATCTCAGGCACCCCTCTTGGCACGTAGAAAACATCTCATG
This sequence comes from Pleurodeles waltl, assembly GCF_031143425.1. Lineage (NCBI taxonomy): Eukaryota > Metazoa > Chordata > Amphibia > Caudata > Salamandridae > Pleurodeles > Pleurodeles waltl. The sequence continues at coordinate 874,281,046 of NC_090440.1, forward strand.
AGGTCTTGGGGAGTGAGGTACGTGCAGTGCAGATAATAAAATTGTGCCAGTTTCAATCTTGCATTGCTCGCTACCTCCCTGACCTATGCACATGCCCTATCCCACTCCAGGTCTGTCAATGAGTCATCAAGGTCAGTGTCCCACAATGGGCATGTGCATATGGTATCAGTACATTGGTCTAGTTTTAGTGCCATACAAATGCGTGAGATCATGCCATGGCTGGAACCCATATCCAGGATAAGTTGCAGCACCTGCGACTCCTGTGGCTCCGCTGGGAATGCAGGCCACAATCCATCACCATGTGCATCCGCTAGAGTGGGCCAGCCACCACTGAGGCAACTGCCTGGTATCGGGTTGACACCATATGTGCTGAAGGACACCACGTGTGACCATGTCCCATGCCTCCACAACTTGTTGCACAATGTGCGGCAGGCCGCAGAGTTCCTGGTGCACCTCATTGGCTGCAGGGGGAGGTCCGATCCATCTATCAATCCACCCAGCAGTTGTTTCTCCCAGTTTGAGCCCTCCTCGCCCCAAATTGCCATGTATTGCAGGGAGACTGCTAGGTAATAGAGGTATAAATCCAGCATCCCCATCCTGCCCTTGTCAAGGTCCAGCTTCAGGACAGCAAGCTTCACTCAACTCTGTTTCCTCACCCACACTAGTTAGGTCAGGATCAATCAAGCACTGCAAAGGTAGTGTGGGGAATAGCATAGAAAGTATTCTTGACCACATAGATGCACCGTGGGAGCAGTACCATTTTACTTTATGCCACCTTTCCCATAACAGAATGGCAGGGTATTCCTAAATGCAAGTGGGTACTCAAGTCTCCACATCATCCTACCCATATTAGGCTTATATTGTTGTTCCGGTGTATGAGTCACCTGAATCCCCAGGTGTCGGAAGGCAATTGCCCCCCAGGGGGCACCAACATCTGGGAGGGCCTACCTGGATACACTCTCCAATGCCACTAGCGTGAACACAACAGTCTTATGCATGTTCAAACGAAGGCCAGACACAGCAACAAAGGTGTCCATCATCTGCAGGAGGAGAGGGACCACTATTCTAGGCTGGTAGAGGTATACAAGGGTGTTGTCCGTATGCATTGATACAGAGTGCATATTGTGGCCAGTCGGGATGCCCCAGGTCACCAAGTGGGTCTGAAGATATATTACCATTGGCTCCTCAGTCAGAGCAAAGAGCAATAGGGACAATGGACATTTCTGCAAGGTGCCCCTCACTATCCCCAGTGGATCACAAATGACACTCCTGGTGCACACTCTAAAGCCTCTGCATACAAAAGTCACACCCAGCGCATTAATCATGGACCAAAGCCATTCTGGTACAACACCTCCAAGTGGTACTCCCAAATCAAGGGATCAAAGGCTGTTTCGATATCAAGAGCCACGAGGGCCCCTCTATTTTTCTTACTCTGACTGAGTGCATAACGTAGGCTAGGCGCCTTAACTTCATGTACGTGCCTCTAACCGGTATGAAGCCACATTGATCTACATGCAACAGATGTGGCACCACCCCCCATAACCTAGTAGCCAGAGCTTTGAAGAGGATCTTACAGTCAACATTGAACATTGGCAATGGGTTCCCTCGGGACCTCATGTTGGTAGGGTCATTATCCGGTTTAGGGATCATTGCTATCAGCACTTCCCATATAGAGGAAGTAAGGGTCCCCGTGCGGTTCGCCTCTTGGAGGGTCTCCAACAGTTTGGGGAGTAATTGCGCTTTATATTGTTGGTACCACTCTACCATAAGACCACCACGCCCGACGCCTTGCATCTGGGCATGTCCTCCAGCTCCTCCCCTGTAGTTCCGCTTATAATTACATATTCTGCTTCCACATCAATATTGCCATTTTCACCTGATACAGGAAGTGTGCAATCTCCTCTGGAGCTACAGAGGTGGTGTCACTATATACTGACTTTAAGTGTTTGTGGTGGAGAGTCTTGATACCCACCTGGTTATCAACTCTCTCCTCCACAGACACTTAAAGACTGTGCGACAAGACTCATTATATGGGGATGGGGCCCTCCGTTTTCAGCAACAAGATTAGCAGTCAACCTGGTCTGTCACCATCCTGGTGTAAGCAATACCGGTATTCTCATCTGTTGAATTTACCTACACTGTTCCTGGTATCCCAAAGCACCCTCCAGGCTGTTACCATCTGGTCGCCTGCGCTGTGTCTCCCCGAGGCTTCATGCTAAAGAGCTTCCAAATATATCTCACCATCACACAAGTCTACCTCTAATTGCCGATGAGTGCCATAGGTTTTGGGAAAGCATTCCCAGCAGGTCACCAACTGTAGGGCATCACATTCTATACTCTAGGAGCCAGCTGAGTGCCAGTTTGAAGCAGAGTAACCTTCTATGACCCCCACCCAGGCCCTCCCGTAATGCAACATCACAAAGCACGTTGGGTCGAGGCCTCCAGAGTGGCACCCTGGGCTGGTGGGCAATTAGCCACCATTCTAGCAACAATGGGGTATGGTCCAAGAGATAGTGCACCAAGTATTGCTTCTCGCTCACCTCCTGTGCTATTTTCCCAGACATCAGGAATCTATCCAGCCTGCTGTAGGTGTCGTGTACCACAGTTTAGCAAGAGTATTCCCTCTGCTCAGGGTGCTGGGCTCTCCAGATGTCTACGCAATCAAGATGAGTCATACTGTCTTGGAGCTCAGCAATCACCTGGGGCTTTGTCCACCATTTTGGTGTGAGCCTATCCATCATGGACACATTTAATGCCTCCCGCCCTGAACAGAGGTGTACCCAGGCAAGGCAGTAGTAGGGTTCTGACTAAGGCATAGAAATCCCCATCATCTGTGTTAGGGGCATGGACATTCAACATATAGACCTCTCTGCCACCCAATAGCCCATTGAGTAGTATATACCACCCCTCCACATCTGTCTTGCAATAGGTCAGTCGAAACAGGACCCCAGGGCTATCCAAATAGCCACACCTCTAGCATAATTCAAGTATGTGGAAGAGTACAGATGACCCCTCCATTTCTTCCCCATCCCGCAAACGTGTTTCCTGTAGGGCTGCAATGCGATGTTGTACCACTTGAGGAAGGTGTATGCTTTGTACACAAAGGTGCTGAGACTTAGCACATTCCACTTAACCATTCTTATGGGGATTGTCATTCTGAGTCGTATTGCAGCCATGGTATCCCCCTCCTGCAGGGCCAAGAGGGCCCCTCACTTGTCCCCCCTACACACCTCTCCACTTCCCCGCTCAAACACATCAGCCCAAATCTCCCCGAATGCAGCTACTGTGCAACAATCAAACTGTGTCGCCTCAAACGTACACGTAAGTGACCCCCCACCCTCAAGTTCTTATCTCCCCTATCTACAGCTTAGGCGGCAACATGTCAAGCAAGTTTCTCATATGCATTCAACTTGTTAGGTGGTGTTCCAGGTTCGCACTTGCCCAGAACCACCCCAGTGTTCACTTCAGCCAGCCCATTAAGCTGAAAGAACCACGATATGTGGTATACACAACAATCAAGCAAAGATCAGAACAACGAAAGAGAAAGAAAAAAGATAGAAGAAAAAGAAGTCAGAAAACAATAATCCGAAGTCATTTACTGTGGAGGAACACCACTAGCAGGCAGTCAACACAGGTACAGTGGAAAGGCCTGCACCTCGCCATCTGTGTCCCTCCCTCACAATCCCACAGTGTCCGCATCGCACAGTTTGGGTATAAGGTGAAGGGCTGTAGACTCCCCCTAGGGCTGGCACCCCCCGGCATGGGTGCCCGAGCTGGCGACTGCCAATCATTCATCTAACAGTCTCAGCAGTCTATTCACACGTCTCCAGTGATTATGACGCATGACACCCATCAAGCAATTTCAGGGGACATGCTCGGTGATCTGTCGTGGCTAGGCCCTCAACTACCACCATCATCACAGCCACTAGGGCCCTGGTCTCCTCCTTTCAGTGTTGCAGTCCTTAATACCCAGCGTGCTGTCCTGCCACACTATAGTCCTCTCATCCATTTGTGTGTCCCTATGTGCCCCATGAAACCATCGCCTCCAGGTATGGGGCTGTCATCCCTCCTGCCTACAGCAGTTCGATGACTCTTCCACTTCTGGAAGAGCCCCAGTGCCCAAGTGTGCTTTCATATAGGTCCAGTCCTCATCCGGAGTATCAAAGAAATGGGCTTGCCCACCCTGCTGGCTCTTCAGGGCAATGGGAACAGTATCAAGTAGGAGGTGCCAGGACTCTGTATACCTTCCCAACAACAAAAACACGGACGACAGGCCATTCAGGTCCACCTGTAGTCCAGTATGCAAAATAGAAACAGTAAAACCACAAGTCCTGAAAAGCAAAGAAGAAACCAAGATCAAGTGAACTACCTACACCTGGCACAGGCTCAAGGCAGAAGTGCAGGAGGATAGAGTTTCAGAAGGGACAAATCGTGAAGTTGGACAAGTTACCCCAAAGTGATTGACTTCTCTTGGTGTGTGGCTTCCAGGTTGAGAGATTGACCTGAGACTCACCCCATTGACAATTACAGAGCTACCGCAATGTACTTGGAAACCCTCCCAAATGCTCAGCTCCTGAAATGTCCATCTGTACATCCACTTCTCCCTTTCTCTTATTCCCTGTTTTTCTGGGTTTTCAAATTGCTCAACAGTGGTTGGAAGGCAACTTGTTGGCACTACATTAAACAGCAAAAACACAATCTCTGAATCTGGAAGCCCAATACTAGTTCTTCTAGCAGCCAAGATGTATTTCCCTTTGAAATAGTGATGAATCTTAGGATCCCTTGGAATCCATTTAGTCCTGCCTGACACCGCTATCCTCGCTATTGATGTTTGCTGTTATTCACCCATTATTGTACACTATTTATTATCTAATCACATATATCTCCAGCATCAAATGAATGCTTCATCACTGTCTCTCCAAAGAAGTGGTGTGAGTAGTTCTGTATTTTTTGTGTTAAAATGTTACCAAATGACTGAAGATTAGGCTTTCAGAGCAAAACAGGATTTACCAATATCCTGTATGATATTTGTTTATGCCAGTGCACACTTTGTGTGAGAAAGTTGAGTGAGATATTGGACGGAGATTGCTTTTAGGAGAAAATGTCTCTTGGGAAGACATTTTTCTATGGAGGATCAGTCTTCCATGGCCCAAAATTATGTGAAATTACGTAATGAAAACTTTCTAGAAATTTCACAAATTTGTGGTAATTAAAAATTCGGTAATTTCACAAATATTGTTTGTGTGATGATACATTTGCCCAGGCCTACTATAGCGCCCTGCGGACCTTTCTGGACTAGGCCCGTGCTATTAAAAAACAAAAAGTAAATAAGTACAGAAATGAAACATATGGCGTCTGTCATTAGAATCGCCCAGTGACACTCTACGCAGCCTATGGGATGGCATGTGACACGCAGCCAGTACTCCAGTATGTTGTGTTTTGCTACGTGCATTTATAAAGCTCAGTTCTATCATATGAATGGTGCTGAAGTGCTTACAGAGCCTGGCCGTACTTTATTGTTCTGGGATGTTTTTTGACTGAAGTAAAGAGGACTGTTTATATTGTATTTAGGCGTGCTTCGTATTGCTTAGAAGTGATTTGGACAGTAGCTTGCAAGGCTTGAGTAGATGTATTTTTTAGTAATTGATTATAGAGTCTAGCAGTCAGCTACATATTCATATGCATCTCTGCAGAGTGTTATGTGAATGGATGTTTGATCAGAAGGGCTGGGCTGTTTCATTTGTTCCTCTGGGATGCATTATTGTTGATTGGCTGCCTGGGAGTGGCACGTTATGTGCCTTTAATGCATGTATGGGCATGTAGGTGTAGTTTGGCTGCATTAACTAATTCTGCATGGTTAATAAGTAGATAAAACAGATGATCTGGAAGTGCTGTTGGGGTGGCAAGCGCGTTGGTGCCAGGAGTTTCATTTAATATTCACATTACATGCAGAGGTTACCAGCATGGAAAGTCATGCTTCATATTAATGGGCTGATAAGTGAATGCACTTGGAGTTCATGGCAGATATTGCTGTATCTCTTAATATGGCTTTACTTTTCAGTCTATAAGGTGCTATGCTCCGACAGGGCTGGACAGGACGTGGGGGACCCTTAGTAAACCCCTGTCACTGTAAAGGAGAAGTTGCTGCTAACACAGATGGGCTGGCAGAGCCCTCTCAGACTCAGTCCATCCAGCTCTGCTTGCAAAGTTATGGGATCTGGCCAACATTTCACAAAGGGCAACTAAAGGATTTGCTGCTGCAAAGACATAATGGCCCTGGCTACTGTGTCGCACCCTGAAGTATTCATTTATTTAGTCATTTTACATAGTTCATACAAGGTCCAAAAGCACAAGAAAGATTTACGAAGGGTGATTAAAGGTCATAAGTTTAGCAGGGCAAACAAATGAAACAGTAACTTAGGCTGTGCAGAAAAAAAACCGAATTATATGACATGGAAAAACGCCACCGTTCAGGTCTTTTAGGCTATCGGGCATATAGCAATCCAGGATCAACAACCTAGTCTCATTCTCTTGCCATAGAGAGCTTATCGCTCGCCAGCAATGCTGGTTGATCAGGTGATGAGAAATGGTGTTTAAGAAGTAGCCGCTTCGGCTCCAGCTCTGGTTTGAAGGACAGAATGAAGGAATAGAGAGCACTGAGGAGGGATAGAATTCCAAACTTTGGGCGCGCTCTTAAAGAAAGGTTATTTCGAGGTATGTTTTTTAGTTGAAGACAGGGGTCAAGTTCATTTATTCGTGATTTGGAACTCCTGAGAGGTCCACATAAACGATACAGTATATTTAAAATGATAAAATGCATAATCAATAGAATAAAATCTACATTTTAATCCATATTATTTACAAATAAAGTGCACCCATATATCAGCCTACTTACCGGTATTACAGTACATTTCCTCTACAGAGCATCAATATAGAAACTTCATGAATCCAGGAATAATTACATTCTCTGTATAAAACTGCTTGTATTATAAAACAATCAATATAAATTTAGAAAAGACTTTAAAAATTTAGGAATCCTAAATCAGAATATTTCATTCGGAGCGATATACAATAATTTGAGAGTTTCACCTCTGAGCGTATTTTGAAATTCAAAAGTAGGGGTTTCAGCCATTTTTTCCTCAGTAAAAATAAAGAGGGACAAACAAATGCTTAAGATTCTGAACATCCACATAACACAAATCACACACGTTTGAAGTGCCAAACCATTTATAGGTTGAGTTTTTTAGTGGCAGTATGTTCAATCTCAGCAGAATACAAAAGCATCTCACCCCCTCGAGAAGATTCCAAAATATGTAAGGCTGTGGTTTTATTGGAATAGCCAACATAATCAAAACATCAAATCTCCTCTTTTGGCTACAAAGCTCCATATCTAACTGAAAGCTTAACCTCCTTTAAACTCCTTTTGAATTGGAGAGGCGATAGAGCCAAAGTTAAATCAAAGTCAAGCTCTAACACTTGAAAGGCATATTTATAGTTTCTAAAAAAAACTGAGATTTCTCTCTCAGTATTCCAAAAACTTCTTTATAAACAAGATGCCTTAGGGAAAAATTCATCATTATGAAATAGGCAAAAAGCCCTTCGAACCACCCCTGCTAAACCCTGCTCAAAAGAACTCTTAATGCCAAATTCCAGCCTTAAGGCTGCAGCAGATGCCGAGGTATTGCAGGCAACCAGGCGTCTTAGAATTTGCCCTTCCGTTCTGTCTAAGAACTCCCAGTCTGCTATATTTGTACATTCTATTGCAGACAGAAAAGTAGCAGGAATCTTTACTTGATAAGCTGACAATAGATGAGCAAAATGGTACCAACCAACTGCCTTATAAAATGCACTTAATCCTTGTGCTTGAGAAAAGGCTTTTCCCACATTATTACATATATGTTCATGGTTGCTGAGTGAACTAGACACAGTTTTCCCCAGATAACGATAGGTCTTCACCAGCTCGAGCTTTTGATGACCTACAAACCAAGAAACATTTATTTTCTTAGGTGATTTGTTCCCTAGAAAACATACTACTTGTGATTTCAGGACATTAATTTTTAAATAATACTGATCAGTATAGCAACTAAGGGCTGCCAGGCAATTATTTAATCCTTTCGGAGTGAGGTCAATCACCACAATATCATCAGCATACGTTAGACAAGATATCAGACGCCCTTTGATTTTGGGTGCAAAGCCCTCGCTTTTCCCTAGGGCGATAGGCAAGTCATAAATGTACAATGAAAGTAGCAGCGGGCCGTAAGACACCCCTGCTTCAATCCATTTTTAGTTGGAAATTTGGCTGACAAACCCCGATCCCCGCCTAACAGTACTTTGCACCATGTGGGAGAATGCAAGGCTATAATCAAACATAACACATTTGCAGGGACCTAAGTTGAATAGCTTCCTCCACAGGATCTTGCCATTAACCCTATCAAAGGCTGTTGAAAAGTCTATAAATGCAGCATACACAACACCACCCTTTATTTGTACATATTTTTCATTTAAAAGCTACATTACTGAAATATTATCTAGAGTATTATACTCCTTCCTAAAGCCAGCCTGGTTCAAAGGAAGGACAGAATTTTTATTGACCCAAAATTGTAAATGCTCTAGTAGACTTTTGGCAAATACCTTTCCGACTGTATCCAATAAAGCTATTTGACGGTAACTTGCTGGGGAAGACAGGGGTCTTGAGGAGTGTGTCTGAGCTTCAAAGAACATGTGATCCGCCTAAAACGTCAGTTTTCTTGTTACCTAATGTGACGAGTCCAGTGTAGTGATTTGTGTAGTAGGCAAAGGAGCAAGCAGAAAATTAAAATACCCCCACTTTGACGGCACTAAGCAAGAGATGCAAGTGAGTTCAACCCTTCCTAGAAGTGCTCTCTTGTATTTTCCATCTGAGCATATATCCACGCATACTTTAACCCTTCCGCGCACCCACTGATAGCCATTTTTTCACCTTTACATTCTGTCATGCAGTCATTCTTTCATCCATCATTCGATCTTCCCCCATTTCATCCATTGACCATTCCATTTACCCATCCTTTCACACATCCATCGTCTAAGCATCATCCATGCATCCACACATCCATCCTCTCAGATTTCTCTTTACTCAGCCATCCTTTCACCTGTCCATTGACATATTCATTCACTCATCCTTTTCATATGCATCTAGCCACTCTTTCATCCACCCACTAATCCATCCATCCATCTATCACCCTTCCTGCCTTTCTTTCACCCTTCCTTATATTCACAGTTCCTTCTTTCTTTCCCTTTTCTCTCTGCCCATCTTTTACTCTTTCATTTTTCCTTGCTTCATACAGTTGAAATTGATAGATTGAGTATGCTAGGGACGTCTCCACTGTGGAGAATGTGCACAGCTAGAATAGGATCCCACTTTAAAAGTCATTTTCTGCCCGAGGAGCACACCAGGACATTTGGAACTAGCGCAGCATTCCAGCTGTATTCTTGGGACGTTGGTGAATTAGAAAAAAGTAGGATAAGTACATTCAGGATGTAGCGGAGATGAATTGGGCCATTTATAAAGCTACTTCTAAATATAGCAGGCTTCAATACGAATTTTTTTAGACAACCATTTTACTGTAAAGCATCTTGTATGCTGAGCTTCTGGTATTGTTGCAAAAATGTTAAGCAGGGAACACTAAAATCTCTCCTACGGGTCAAATCAATAAAGAACCTAAAATTATGAGGATGATACTATTGAACAGCCCTAGCAAATACTGCAGTTCCCCTTGATCCTCACCATCTACCAAATGGCAGGGTGCAATAAATATTAACTTGATGCTTTTCTCAGCGAGAGAGGTAATTGAACTTCTAAAGAATCGTTGTCTTCTCTATGTATTAGATCATAGTCATGTTGCAGCAAGAACAGCTTGTTGAGGGTATGGGGGTGTTTTGTGTATTTTTTTAACAATAACTAGACTTACGAAAATATGATTAACAAATTTATTTTTGTATGAACTTGAGTTTCTTGTACTCTGATTTTTACTCGGTGTTTGAATTTGAATCAAGGCTCAAACAACGTGAACTTGCTAAACTGGAGCATTAAACATAGTTCTGTTCATTAAAGAAGCAGCAGGCAGTCTAGGCATCAAGAAGAAATCTTCTGATATCCACCTCTAGTGTGGGTTGGGTTTGGCACTACTCCCTGACCAAATCCAGGTCTCGTTAAAATCGAAGATTCACAAGTGGGTGCTTCTGCCCTCAAGTAACTGGCTTAGGGCAGGGTGTCCACTGTAATGTTGGCCTTCGAGCGCAGCAAATGAAGAGATGGGACACCGTGCTTGCCTACGAGCACACAAGGAACTGCGTCATCGCAGTTCCGACTTTATTTATACTCGTGCTCTGCGCCCCTCCAGGACACGCAGAGCACGCTACATATTAGAGGAGAGCCCGAGTGGCTCTCCTAATGCTCTCTACTTCCACCACAGGTACAAGAAGGTACTGTCCATGCTTCATTTTAGGACTTCCCCATGAGCAGCCTTTACATACAATGAATAGCAGTTATCGAAGAAAAGCAGCATGGATCTGAGCCTTTAGGACCTGCAAAGTGCCTTAAAAAACCTGGAAGAAACCCCGGGCATGTAAAACTTTGAGCACATCTCGCCAGTGAATATGCATGGCCTTTGAATTCCAAGATTGAGACAACTGTGCACCATTCTACGATGCCTATGATTTGTGGGCGCTGGGTACTGATGAAAGACTTTGGGTAGGTCCCCATGTGTGTAGCTGGTGGGGAAGCACTTTCTCAAGGCAACCCTCAGCTGGTGTCTGCAGTACCGCCAGCAGTGAGGGATGGATCAAAAACATCAGGGGGCATATTTATACTCCGTCTGCGCCGATTGTGCGTCCAACATTTTGACGCACAATCAGCGCAAACGTTGCCCCGTATTTAAACTTTGACGCCCGAGCCCGTGGACGACAAAATTCCGCCGTGTGCGTCATTTTTTGGATGCGGCAACCCGCCTTGCGTTAATTATATGCAAGGTAGGCGTTCCTGTCCAAAAAATAGCTTAAACGGCTGTGCGTCGTATTTATGCTTTCGGGCCAGAAAATTACGCACAGCCCGATTTGCGTCAAAAATTAACGCCTGGGTCAGGGCAGGCGTTAAAATGGGGCAAACACACCTGTATTTAATCAGAACACACAGAACAAACAGCAGAGCAGCAAAGCAGCAACAGGGAGCCATGGAGGTCATTGTAACCCAGCATGCACGCAGACGCAGAGCCCAGCAACAACAACAGCAGCTACAACAACACCAGCAGGGCCCCCAAAGGCAGCGCAGAAGGCAGGGGAGGGTATTCCACCCAAGAACAACCCTTCAGGGCCTCAGGGAACACGACATCATACAGAGGTACCGGTTGAACTGGCAGGCCATTCAGCAGCTGCTGCGAAACATTGAACAGCAGTTGGCCCCCACTTTGGTGACACCCCACACCATCCCAACAGAAACCAAGCTGCTTGCCGTACTTCATATGCTGGCAAGTGACTCTTTTCAAACAACTGGTGCCCTGGTTGGCGGAATATCACAACCATCATTCTCCGCCTTTTTGCCCAAAGTACTGGACGCCATCATTCGACTGACACCCGCCACATCTGCTTCCCTAACACACTGCAGAAGCAGCAGGAAACTAAACAGGGGTTCTACGCAATCAGTGGCTTCCCACACGTCCTTGGTGCAATCGACTACACACATGTACGCCTTGTGCCACCTGCTGCAACTGAACACCTCTACCGCAACAGGAAGCACACACATTCCATCAACGTGCAGGCCATAATCGATCACCAGGGATTGATCACCAACATCGTGGCTAAATATCCTGGGAGTGTACATGACTCATACATCTTCCGTCACTGCACCATCAATGAACACTTCCAGAATGGACGGTATGGCAATGGACTACTTGTTGGTAAGTACAAAAACCTACATATTTATATACACTGCACAGCAACCCTCTAGGACACACAACACATACACCACAACAGCAACATGTCAACAGGAACACACTGAGGTTGTGACATCGCTAGCCATGTTTCTTAACTCACCATTGAAACTGTCACACATCGGAATTTACTGTACAGCCTAATGTGAATACGTCACTGAGTGTGGTTGCCTAAATGTCACCTTGCAAATTGTAAGTGTCCCAATGACCTTTACATTAATACATTGCCTAAGTCTAAAGGTATGGGATGTCCAGGGTACTTTGATATGAATGTGTTAACAACACTTTCATTTTTAACTCTGCATGGAACTATCATCTCACCCCTAGTGAAGACACACGGACACCTGTATCACAAGTCACAATGCTAGGGAGGGCACACTGTACTGAAAATCCCAAAACATACTGCTGACAAACGGTAAGCAGACAAACACTTGTTCAGCCAAGGAAACAACACAATGCAGATGGTATAGCCTACAAGCATAGGATGTCACATTAGTACACAAAAGTGTCACAGACAACACAAGACAACTATTGCCATTAAAGGTCTTTTCAATAGTGCCATCTACATCAACATGATCCCATTCATTTTCTCTTGCAGCTGATCAGGGGTATGGCATCCAGCCATGGATCATGACACCATTTGGCAACCCGAGTACAGCTGCAGAGCGTGCATACAACGAGGCCCATAGGAGGACACGCAGCATTGTCGAGCGGACCTTCGGCATCCTCAAGTCAAGGTTCCGCTGCCTCGACATCACTGGTGGTAGCCTCCTACATTACCACGAGATGGTCTGTAGGATCATCCTCACATGTGCAATATTGCACAACATTTGTATCAGAAGAAACATTCCCCTCCTGGAACCAGAGCCACACATGCCTGAAGAGGAGAAAGAGGAGGATGATGGCCTGCAACAGGAGGGGGAACTACAGAACACAGCTGCTGGTATACGCAGGCGGCAACAGATTGTAAATAATTTCTTCTGAATATGATCACCTTCACCACTTTAGTTAACTAATTTAAATAAACACCTATTATAATCACCATATAATGGTCTGGCTATTCCTTTTTACACACCTTCATCTCTACTTATCAGAATAAGAGTGTTGCCTCATGGAGCATTGCTGAGATACTGAGTAGGACACGGAACATCCCAGAGCTTATGTGATGCCTAACATACAATGGTCACATACACACACACTCTTAGTGACATATCATGTACATATCTCCTTTGAAGGCCTATAGCAGAGGACCACAACTATTTCACACATACATGTTGAAAGCAAGGTCCAATGCAGCATATGGCACACAACTATGACACCATCACTCAATAAGGGGAATAAAATCCTCATACATGAGGCAGTCAATGTGCTTTGGCATCACTAACAGGAATGTCTGACAAGACCTTTGACAGCAGTTAGTCCAACTGCATCCAATATTTGCAAGGAACATCTGTGACTAGAGTTCCATAGAAGCAGAACATAGACAGCACAAGTGCCACACATATGACATGCATTGCGCACATGACATTCCATGTACATGTCAGCCCATTTCCGAACTCATCACACACCCATGCACCTGGTCACAACCCACCTGTCGGAAGAGGTCCCTGGAATACTAAGGTGTGAACCCTGATAATACCTCCTCTACAAACACAGACCAACATTAGCAAACCAGTGTGCTACACCCTTTCCTAAGGTATGCCATTGTCAAAGAACATCTGACTGCATGGACGTCAGGTCAATTTATACACTGTCTCCTAGTTTCAAAGCCCTGTTAGCATATATAGATTGCTTCCCTTTTTGAAAATGTCTGTTGGCCCTTAGAATGCAAGTCTCACCTACAGGACTGGTGAGAAACAGATGCAGCGCACACCTGTGAATACCTCCATGTACACTACCCATTACAAAAAGCACTGCCCCTGATGATGCCTGGAACAGCATAGTAGTAGCCATGATGTCAAATACATCGTCAACCATTGATAGTAATTGAGCTGTGTAACACAGCCACTGGGTTCATTTGTCACCTTCAAAAACACAGGACATACACAGATGGACATGTCAACTGTCTAGTTTGTCCTCCAAACAGTCTCAGTCAGACCACTGATTATGTAACTTGTCCAGTAGCTGGCTCCTGAATCATCTTGCATTCTGTCAGCCTGACTGTCAACTGTCAGTGCGTCACACTAAAGTATCCCTGTGTCTACATATGTACCACACTTGCGTTGTCAAACCTGCCATTCATCAGGGGGCATTGGGCATGGGCTTCTACCATGCATACACAAATACATTGTATAGCATCATCTGCCTTTTAACTGTACCATTTGAGTTAAATCCTCTTGGAAATGCAAAATTCATGACCCATCCCTTTTCTGGGTTGCATTTATGCATGAATGACAAAGTGTGACAGTGTCCCAGGGTCATAGGCAGGGCTTGGGTACAGGGCTTTCAGCACAACCAGCAACCTCTGATAATGTACATGACTAATACACAAATGTCAGGACCATGACAGTTCACACACAGCATCACAGTGCGCACAACATAGTGATGGGCCGTGTGTGCTGAATAGCTGCTAGATTAAACAGCACAGAGGCTATGATGTTCCCAGATGCAGTGGGAAGTGCAGAGGCCAACCTGTGTACAAATTTTGTAATGACACCTGCCGGAACATGACAATTGAGACATTATCTCACTCAGCACACCAAGGTTGCCCTGTTGACTGTCTCATTACACGTCCTTAGTGACAGGGTGGGACCATCCACATGTTGGTTCACATGTCCACATCTACTCTACTCACATTGATCAACAAAGGATACTCAGTAGTTACAGGAATAGCTGCCACTGACACATGATGAGTCCTGGTCCGAACTGTGACAAATTACATCCCAAAACATCTACAGGATCATCATTGGACCACACACATGAACAAGACACCTATGTGCAATTGATCACTGGAAATATGTGGACACGTGCTGTCTTGTATGCTGGTCCACCACAGCCACTTGATAGTTGGGCCTTACTTCTATGGCCTCAACTGTGTTGTCATCATACATATGAGATTGACCCTTGTCTGTCTGTGCAAACAACATGGTACCCACTTCATCAATGCATGTGTATGACTCACTGTGGGATTCATCAACTAGTGCCTAGGAAGCTCTTACCAATACTCTAGGACATAGGATGTAGAAATTGTGGACCTTTGACATGAACATGTGTGTGCCATCCATCTGGTGCCTGCTATGTCACATGTGGTGTCTACATGACCCTAAAACTTGGAAGTACACTTTGCGGGCGTTGTTACATGTATGACTAACACATGCCCTTGCTCATTCTAATTTTTACTTGCATCTTAGGGTTGGACACATGGACGTCACATTCATACAACCAAATGTACAATAATGCTTCATGTGATGTACACACACACCTGGTCAACCAACAAATTACTTGTCAAAGCACACACTTTGAGCCAAAGGCAATTAGGTATTGTACATATGTGCGTCACATTGCTATCCTCTCCTTATGGCAAACATCCACCCATATGACCATCTATGACGTCAGCCAACTGTAAATATACTGTGAAGGGTGTAGTGGATGATGTTCCGCTGCAGTATGATGTCACACATGTGAACATACACCATCAACACCATACTGTCTTCAATTAGCAAATCTCTGATGTGTTCCAAATGTAAAATAACCAAAAAACATGTAAAAATGCCCCAAACCAGTTAATGCACTGTAATTTTAACGTCCCTAGCGGCGTGCGTCATTTTTTGTTGCACAAAACTGTTTTTGCGTCGTTTTTTTTTACGCACAGGAGTGAAATATAGCCCGCATCCAGATATTTGAACAGTTCATGTATCATTATATGGATGCGGGTTAATATTCACGCCTGTGCGTCAAAAGAAATGACGCAAATACAGTTTTGTGCAACAAAAAATGACGCATAACGTGAAAAAGGCGGGACTTTTCATTCAGGAAGTGATGTAATAGGATATCCTGTTTACAGGTCATGTACAGTGGGTGTACTTTCACTTTGACTTTGCAGTCTATGATCCTTCTAGACTGTGTGGCTGTGTAGAGAGTGTTGTCCAGAGATTTTGTGCTGTATTTGTCCTGTGTGCTATCTGTAAAGTCCTTTTGCGAAATAAATTTTGTTTGTGTATACTGTAGTACTGTGTTTTGTCTACATTTTTCCATTTATCTTGTGTATTTCTTGTTTGTGGGAGTCTGTTGTGGGTAGTGTTAATTTGGGGATAGTTGGGCTCTTTTAGTGTTTAGGTTTACTTTTTTTCTGTCTTTTTACCCCTACTTTCACCCATTACCCCTATTCCTTATCTTCTTCTATAAGTATGTCTGGTAGGCTTCGTCTTGGCAGGATGGGGGAAGAGGAGTTGGGGGGCTTCATCTGGCTGGTTACACATTTCTTGCCGCTCATGATCCAGGCAGGGGGCAGGGTCATACAGGGCTACCCGACAGAGGCGCGCAGAATCCAGTGGGGAAAGGTGCTGCATCATCTGCAGCGTGTGTATGCCAGCCAGAGGAGTGACCACCAGCTGAAGCACCGGTGGGCTGACCTCATCACCAGGGAGCAGGATCTCTTGGACCACCTGGGAATCATGATTGGTGGCACTGTTGGTGAGTATGACTATTGTTATTGTGCACAAATGAATGCTCTGTTGTGACATCAGTGGATTAGTGCAATGTCTGCCACCTAACTTGATGACTGTGTGTAATTTTGGGGACATATGAGGGGATCATTGATGCACTATGGCAAGGATCACAATTGCTAGGTGTCAGGTAGCACGTGCTCAGCAAACTTACAGGTAACTTTACCATGAAGGAAATTGGTGCGGCCTTTCTGTCAGCACAGCTAACAAAATAGGAGCCAATCATGTCTATATAGGGTACTATTGACAGAGAAGTACAGATGTACCAACATTTAGGCCAACTATGTTGACGCAATTGCTAGACTGACTTTAGAATCACTACATGATGCTGAAAATGAGTGCTGCCTTCACAACAATTTATAATAGCAAAGTGGCTCAAACATTGGTCTCATCTGAGTCTGGTGAGTGTGGAAGGAAAGCGTTCACAGAAGTACTATGAATGTGTGGGATTATTATGTTTCTTAATCTTTTAGGATAAACGTCAGTTCATGATTTGAATACATTGTGTAAAGGTGTAAGGTGCCCTCAGCTAACATCGTAAGATGTTTGTTGGAATTGGTTGAGCCACAATCCAAATATGGATGGCAGACCAAGTGTATGCACATGGCTTTACATCTCCATGGTTGGTGCAAATCACCATAGCTGGGCCACATCAATTGACTATACTGTAACAACAGAATGGCTTACAGGAGTCCCTGCCCCTCCCTCTGTACATTGGGCCTATGTGCACTAAAGGTGTCATGGCCACAAGGCATGTTTGACTGGTAATGCAGTCCTCAAGTAACCAGGCGTTGGATGTTTCTCTTGGATGCACATGATGAGACGATTACACTCCATATTTTTAGTGCTCACCAATTATGGGTCAAGTTTGCAACCACATGATAGTTAGAGCCAATGTATGTGTGCAGATATGTGTGTAACTGTCACAGGAGACCCATGCTATGTACAAGTTGGGCATGAAATATCAGATGCAGCACCATCATGTCTGAATGGCTGCCATTTACTTATTCAGCCTACACATTGTAAATGATACTGAAAATGTTGCACTGTGCACAGATGTTGAGCACATTTCTTCCTTCCATACCTTACAGGTGGACCGGCGCCCTACACTGTGGGAGAGGTGGCGACATTTGAGGACCCCGACCACTACAGTAAGTGTTGATATGTCTGTTATGTGTTGTGTTTGCTGGTTATGGACTCGTGTGAGTTGGACGAATAGGAAGGTGTGATGCTGTGGTCAAGTTTTTCACTGAGTGGGAATGCAGTTTTCACATGTTTTGAGTTAGCCAATGCGTATCCAATGGTATCATGTAGGGATAGTAGGACATCCCTGTAGGACATCCCTGTAGGCCCCACTGTGAGTACAGGGGATAGTCATGTCTCTGACACTTGTATCACCAAGAGTCGCAATGGAAGTCAGCCCCTATTTAGTCAGCCTGTCAGACCCACATTCTCTAAGATTGGTGGAGCTAATAGCTTCCCAATAGACATCTGCTTCACTATTTACCGACGTAATTTTAAAACAGTAGGTAGAACCTCCTAGCATCATATACTTCCACATGTAGTGCATCAAGTCTGTGGAACCTGAGTGTAATGGCCTAGGTGTGCATGCAATTGATGATCATGGGTGTTCTAGCAACTCTGTGTCTGATGTAAGACAGGCCTCACTGGAAGAATATGTTGTGTACTAAGTTCTGATTTTCCTGACATGTCTGACCCTATGAGTGCTCTATGGTTTGCTGACTCCAAAATTTAGATGGACCTTCCCTGTGGTGTGTCTGTAGTGACAAACATGTGTGGATTAGCCTATACACTCCTCGGTGTACATGTTGTTGGCAAATTATAGTTGTATATCCACCGCTCCCTGTCAAACAAGGCCATGGGTTTGTGAATGGGGTACCTAGTATTGATGCTACCAGTATGTTACACATACCTGTGAAGAAGTGACGGCTTGGTTGCATAGTAGTATACACACTCAGGTTTGGCACTTGGTACCATACTGGAAATTCCAGTTACAACTTGCAGACCATGTGGCTTTAGTTTTGCTTTTCGTACACTGACATTTGTAGCCCAGCTCTTGGTGGAGGACATGCAGCATGATTCTTAGATGTTAACTGTCAGAACTCAGATTGCAAGTCAAGGCCAGTTGTTACCCATCTTGTGGGTTATGAACGTGCTTTGTGTGATGTGACCTTTGTTGTCTGGCCTGCCATGTACTTCCTCAGGGACATTCGATGCTCTGTATCGTGATATGAGCTGTTGCAAGTACAGTAGATGTATTGTCTGATTAACTTGCTGTGCTGTTTCACACAATGCAGTTACTAATGTGGCATATCTGCATTTGTCTTCACAGCAGCTAACATGACTCCAGACCAGGTCCGTGAATTTCAGCGTCGGGCCATGCGATACCAGCACATCCTGCTGGTGGAGTCGGGGTTCCAGAGGATGGCCCGGCGATATCGCCATGAACGTGCCTCCGGGGCATGGCGAGCCTTCCCACAGGGTGGGCCTACTGTGCCCACCACAGCCAACACAGAAACAACCACCAATGAGAGCCAGGTGGCCCCACCCACAGCTTCCACTGTTGATCCAACACCTGCAGGACTTCCTGGCCCCAGCATTGCCACTGGTGCAGGACAGCCCACACAGACCTCCTCCACCGGTACCCAGACTGCCACTGCTCCAGCTGTTGACCCTGCCGCCTTCAATAGACTTGAAGACAAGATGGACAAAGTGCTGCACAAGGTGAGCCACCTGAGCCGGGACGTGCGGCACATTAAACGGCGGGTCAAGGATATCAAGAGGACCCTCCGGAGGGCCAACCTCTAGACAGTTGAATAGATGGACATGATACCCTCCCCTCCCTCCTCTTTCCTTGTTCTTATAGTTAGTGGGCTTAGGGGGCTTAGTGTTAGGTTAGTATAGGCTGTTAGTTTAGTCAGTGTTAGTGCGTGGGGGCTAGGGGATCCTGCTTGTTTCTTTTTTGACTTATTACATGTGTGGGTGGGTGGGTGGGGGGCTATGTTGGGGTTCTTGTGTGTAAAATAAATTTAAAAAATAAAATAAAAAAAAACATGAAAAAACAATTTACCAAAAAAAAAAATATTTGTTCAAGATAGTATAGTATGTGTTTAGGTTAGTATGTGTTGTCCTCAATGTATCCCGTCTCATAAGGGGGTTGGGGGGTAGATGTTTAGAACGTTTTGTTACATGTGATAAGTAAGTGTAGTTTAGGTTAGTTCGGGACATTTGTGGGTAATCAGTAGTCAGGGTAGATTAGGGTAGTTAAGATTTTTCCCTCAGTTTCCTCATCTATGGTTAGCTTTTAATAAATATTTGGTTACCCCTTAATAGTATGTGTTGAATGGTACGTGATCGTGGGTTTGGATTCCGTGTACATCTCTTTTGTACTATAACATCTGTGTCCTATACTACAAACAAATTCCAACTGAGCTGTACGATTGGCAGCTAACCCAGAGCTACCTTGCAAAGTGTCTACCCTTTGTTGCAACCATCAATCACAGTTAATATGGATGACAATGTGTTTCTGTTGATAAGTGTGTTTTCAAAGTCACTAACAGTGCTTCCAGACTTGATATTGGGGAAACAGTTTTAGGTCTGACTGCAGTGTGATGATCATGCACACCCTTATAAAATGAGTTCTCATTGTCTATCTTGTATTCTTGTCTTCATGACCCTCATACATCATTTGTGACACAGTTCGGCATGATTACCTATTTGTATGTTAACTCAGACACCTTCATTTGTGCAGTTTTTTTTGTGTTTACTTAAATTAGTGTGGCATGTTTATTGTGTTATTTTTGCACATTGACAACATTTAGCGGGCACTATATGATGACTTAGTTATCCCCTGAGGAGGCATTCTTCTGTCCAACACAGCATGGTGGTCTATGGTTTCTCACTTCATTAGATTATTCCCTCAGGATGGGCAGAGTATGATGCAATCATGGTCACTGTGCAGATTTATCTAACTACATAATATCTGGACAGTTGTATTGAGAAGCTACGTTATTTGACAGTAGGGACATTTCAATTATCTACTGCGCAGTTGATATATCACATTACTCAGAGACAGATTTGTTGTGTAAGTGCTATTTATTGAAGAGTGCTGTAGTGCTATCTGTACATTGTCCATGAATGTGAGTCCATTATAGTGATATATTCCATTGTGATCCAACACAAGGGTTTACCAAAATGCTTTTGTCATGCTGGGGTTGCTGTTTCAGACAGTGCAGAGGGACAGGATTTGGCAATGAGTAGGAGAGAGACAATCACTGGGCTGGGTGACAAGATATACAGTGGTTTGCAGAACAGTGCTTGAGTACAGTTGTTGCAAGACTGGCAAGTTACAAAGCGCAGGACCTTGGTAAATGTCGTCCATGTGGCAGGGACTAGTGCTTCCGGGTCATTTTCCTTGTGAATGTGATCTGTTCCATGTCTTCTTCTTCTGATGTGTGTGTGTTGCCTGCTTTGTCCTTGTTGTTGGTTATGAAGGGGCAACAAACACCTCAGTGTTACAAGACGTGGAGGCAGACATCCCGGTGTCTGCTCCCTGTGAAGGTCTTAAGGGCAGTACTGCAGCAAGGAGGATCTGCTGGTTCTTGAGAATAGCAGCCACATCACGATGGTAGGCAGCCAGGTCAGCCCTTAGGGGTTCAATGTTGCATTCGTGCACGCGTTGACAGGATTGCTGTTGTAGGTGTTGGGTCAACTGTATTACAGCTGTGCTGATTTCCTTCTGGGTTTTCTGCAGTTCCTGCAAGATAGATGTTAGGGCTTGCATAGCTGCTGCCTGATCTGCAGATGACATCATGCACGAACGCACCCCCTCAAGGCTGGCTGCCATATTTTGCATCCCCACCGCACCTCCTTGGCCAGCTCCCGCTGTTCTCCAACTAAAGTTCTCTCAAAGCTGGTGCCAGTGTCGTCTGAGTCCTCAGCTGTATTGGAGCTGGCAGGTCTTACAATTGGGGTGGTGGGTGGTTCCTCTGCGATGGCTGCTTGTTCTGTGCTCCTCCTTGTGACTGAAGGTGGGGTCTGGAGGGTTTCAAGGACCTTTTGGATAGTCTCCTGGGGAATGTTTATCGGCTCGTCATCCATGTCATCAGGGAAATCTGGGACAGGCATATCGGCAGGAGATCCATCTTCCTCTGCAATGAAACAGGGTACAATTAGTGTGTCTGTGTTGTGTCAATTTTGACGTGACGTGCCTGCCTTTTGATGAATTCACTTTGTGATCTTGTTTTGTATTAATATCTGCAGTCCTTCAGATGGGCATTGTTTCAGGCCTATGGCCCACCTGTGTGTCACATGTATGTTATTGAGTTATCAGACTTGTCAGCCTCATTGCCTCTAGGTGTTGCTTTATGCCAAATAGAGAATTGCCACCTTTTAGTCCTACTTGACCCTCCATGTATATCCATTCTCATGGTGAGACCTTTCACTGGCTGTGGGTGTTCTGATGGCCCTGGCAGCACACTTAACTATCAGGACCTGCCCCAATCCCTGATCGTTCACATCGACTTAATTGTAATTGACATGTGGCATATTCTATGCATGGTAATGTTATGATCTGATATGGATGTTGACATTGTTAATGTGTCCTGCTGATGTTGGGTAAGGTGTGTTACATTGGATTGCCCTGATAGTCGTATCAGTGTCCTATTTCGTCCTCTTACTGTGCAGGTGTATTTCAGTGACCAGTTACATGTGTCCCCTCCTCAATGCTGTTGTCTGAGCAGTATGACATTTGTGATGTTGCCTTGTTACCCAGGCACAGGATGGACCCTGACATATGCAGCATGGGTGTGTCCTTAGTGCTGTGTCGCTCCTATTGTTGTTTACATTGGCTGATGTTTGTGACAACTATGGGCATTGACATTTGAGTATACTGGGGCCTTTGTCTTGTTTCAGGAGATTGTTGCAGATGTCATCCTCAGCCCCTAATTTAGGTATGTATGTTCCATGGGGAGGTTACTGCCATTGGCTACTTGAGCTGCACACAGATCAGAGGTGGTAGTGGCAACTGTTGTTGCAGTTACATTGCAGTTGTCGGTTTTGCTAGAGGATTGCTAATAGGGCCCTAGTTAATGTAGGAGGTATGTTGGCTGACGAGTGCCAGGATGTCAGTTTGACGTAGTGGCCTTCCCTCCTGTCGTGGCTTTCCCTTTGCTCCATCGTTGGCATGACAGCATGCCCCCATGGGACTGTTGTTGGTGTAGTGTAATGGTGTGCCCCAGCTTCTGTTTGTGCAGACCATGCCCCCCTGCCATGCCCCTTTACCCATGCCACTCCATATATATGATGACTTACATGCAATGTGTAGTAGGTATTTCCCCCCCCGGTTGCAGTTGACATTATTGCATTTTAATTCCCCATGCAACTTACCCTGCATGTGTGTTGTCTCCTGGTAGTCTGCGCTGTCCTGTCCTTGAATCCCTGTGACGATCTCCTCAGGGATGACGGCTGCCACCATCTCCTCCATGTGGTCCAGGGCCTCCTGGTGTGCTGGACTCCCCCCTCCAGTCTGCAGTGCTGCCTTCCTGTTCCTGGCCATCTTTTCCTTGGTCCTGCATTTGCAGTCATGCCAGCGTTTCTCGATTACTGTTTTGCGTACTTCAGCCACACTGTTAATCTTGTCAACAATTTGTTGCCATATAGCCTCTCTCCTACTGATTGGCAACTTTGATGTGACAAACAGTTGGTGCTGGTGTTCTGTCACCTCTTTAACCAGGATTTCCTGCTCCTCTGCACTGAAGCGACACTTTCTTTTCTTCTTAAAAGTGTCCTGATTCTTGTGTGGGTCCTCCTGGCTGGTTCCTGGTCTGCTGTCATCTTCCTCCCTCCATCTGGGATCCATTTTGGCTCTCCTCTGGTGAACTGGCAGTGTTTGCGGGTTTTTTTGACGCTATTGCGTCAAAAAACGGGTCATGTCCGGTTTGCGGTGTCGTAAATCGACCCACAGGCATTTCCGCCGTGTTAACGTCGTTTTCCTTTACGACTTGACGCCGGGGTGTGCGTCAAAAATAATGACTCCCACCTGTTGTTAGCGCCGCCGTGCGTCAAAGTATAAATATGACACCCGCACGGCGCACCAAAATGGCGTTAGCCGGCGGTAATATTTTTGACGCAAAACTGCACCGGCGCAGTTTTGCGTCAAAAAGTATAAATATGGGCCCAAATATGCCTTCTTTGCCAGAGGAGAGGGGCTTGAAATGTTCCATTGCCCACACTAGCAATATCCTAGCACTGGCACCCAATCAGGGTTGTCATTCATAAGACCAAAGTGTTCTCCAAGCCTGAGCAAGATGGAGATCTTTACCAGGCCGCACCTGCCCCCGAACCAAGAAACCTTCCTTCAAATCTGGAGAGAGTACAAATTCCGGTGGAGATGTTGCCTCTCACTTGGGGTGCCCTCTTTCCATCGAACGGGGAGGGAGAAGGGGGGGTGGTGCGGGGTGGACAAGGTGTTTTGAGCTTTATTCAGAGATTCAAAACTATTTACTTCTATAAACCATCTCCTAAAATCATGAGGTCCAGTTCCATAAATAACACTTCGAGGAGCTGGTACCTTAGTTGCTAAGTAACACCATTTCATGGACTGTACGCAGAGTCCCCCAGCCCTGGACACAATAAGGGACAGGAACCTCGTCTGTCCTGAACTAAATATTCTCTAGACCGGAACACAAAGGAGGTCCCCACGGGACAGGTCGTCCCTTTCAGCCCAACAGAAGTTTCCCTGACCTGAATACATTAGGCCCCTCTGCGGAGGGCGTTCCCTCCCATCAAACTTAGCAGAATGCAGGCCTTTTCGGCTTAGATGTTCTCTCTGAAATGAACAAAGCTTTCCTGTGACATGAATACATTGTAAGACTCACTTAATGGGCGTTTCATCTCGTCCAAGCTGCACTGCTTCCCGACCTGAGTAAAACAAGCCTCAAGTTGTTCATTCGCAGCAAAAAACTCTTCAGACCAGACCACGCTGTCAACACACCCACTTTCGATCGACTTGCTACAAAACAGAAGACACAACAATCCCCTGCAACCCAGGCTCCAGCCTTCATGGAATCCTACAGCCGGGTCCAATGAACACTGAATAACTCACAGAAGAAAGGCGCTTTACTAATGGCAGATGTCCAAATTACCGTGCCGTACCTGGCTAAGCCACTTCATACTATACTATGTCTCACCACACCACACCTTGCAATAATGCCCCGTGCATTACCGTATCATACCATAGAATACAATACGATAAAAGTGCAAGTAATGGCATGCCATGCTGTGTCATTGTCATATCATACTGTGTCTCACTGCACACTATACCATTCTAAGACATACCATAGAATACCATAAGATACCATGCCACACCATACTATACCACACCATACCATAGCATACCATACCATGCCATTCCATGCTATACCATACCGTGCTACACCATACTATAAGATACTATAAAATACCATACATATTATACTCTACTATAACATACCACATGATACTGGTCCATGCAGTACCACACCATACAATACCATTTCATGTTGCCAGAGCCTACTCAAGAGGAGCTGGCAACCAACAACACCAACTTTAGTGCTCAGAAGAGTTTCTCAGCCACCACCAGGCACAGCTACCATTGGTGCACCATTTGCAATGGCACAGGGGGCCACTGAACCCTGAATATTGCTGTATTTTACTGCTCAACATTTCAAAGTGGCCATTTTCCCTGCTTGCACCAGGGCCCCTGGCATCCCATCTATGCTACTGGTCACCACTGGAGTTGGACCCTGAATTCTAGTAGAGAAATCTGGTGTGCCATTTCTGCCCTTTGCTTATGTTATGTTTAAGACAGAGGTTGTGTTTTTCACAAGCCCAAACCTGGAACTGGTGTTAGGCAGATCCTTCCAGGCTGGGAATCAGTTTTAGTTTTGGGTAATGGGAGATGTCATTAATTAATGCCCCTTACCCACTGCGCGAGACTGATTTACGCAAACCTTTGCCGCCAGTTTTAACAGCTAGACTTAAGTGGCTCTATGGTAAAGACTGAGGTTTTCTAGCTTCGAGGTTGAAATCCACCTACCCTTAACTGTGCCAGACGTGAAACCATTGGTCCGTGTATTTTTGGTCAAAAGGTTTGTATTACGAGAATGCCTTTAGGTACTCTCCTCATGTGAATAACAGGGGATCTCCAAGTAGAAGTTAGTAGGTCAGATAAGTGGCAGCTGGTGATATTTGAATGTGGTGGGTATAAATACCAGAGCTGAATTGCACCGAGTAAGCAAATGAAGAAAATAACCCTGACTTCCTTCTGAAAGGTCTAGAGGGGGTAGCCCCTCAAATTTACATTTTAAAAATGAGGCAATATGGTGCATTACATTACACAATTTAAAAATAAATTTGTGAAAAAGACAAGGGTTCTAGAGAGGTGTTGGGATTTACCAACCCCAAGAAAATAAACAAAATAGCAATATGATGTATTTTTTGCACAATTTCCCCTTGGACACATCGAATGTTAAGCATGTGTCTTTGATGAAAAAATTGTGCACTGGACCCATGTATAGGTAGGTGCATTGGCAGATCTAGACTGGGGAACACTGGCCAAGTCTGGACTGGGAACCCAAACCAGCCCCGGCAATTATGTCAGACCAGCCCCTGGGTCAGGGGTGATTAGCAAGTGCAAGCACTGCTGCTGTTGTTACTGGGGGTCGAGTTTGCAGCACTGCTGCAAAACCAGCCCCCAGTAACAAAACTGGCCCTCACCCCTGCAAAACCGGACCCCATCAATCCAGGCTCCTGAGGATACGCCCTGACACTGGCCCTGATATACTAAGACATAGGTCTCAAAAAGTGTTTGCAAATTATATCTTCATGCACTTGTAGTAAGACAGGTGGGATATTCATCAGATCCTTCATATTTGTGAAGATGTCATCTGCCAAACACTAAATCAGGCTCTAAGTCACTTCCTTGAAGCTGAAGGCCTAGTAATACTCACAAGTTATTAGGATAAGGAGCACACGTTGTTTGAACAAAGTGTTACCTATGCAGCTCTTGTTGGGTGGATCTGCTTCCTATTCCACTGACCTTTGGTCACTGAACTAGACTTCCAAAGGTATGCATAGGTGTAGTGCAGTACGTGCGGATCCTTCAAGTGTGGGACAGTGCCAACTCACCTTCTGAAGGAGGTGCAGGTCTAACTAACCTATGAAGAAAGTGCAGGCTGACCTACCCATCTTAAAAAGCTAACTTTTTGAAGAGAGTACACACTTAGCTAACTCTCAGAAGGAGCCAGCATGCTTCACTTTCTGGATGAGAAGGTGTCCTCTACTCCTTGCCCAGAGAGTGAGAAGGGACACATGTACAAGACAGGCATCGAATGAGTCACTGAGGGCCTGATTTGAAGTTGGCGGAAGGAATACTCCATCACAAGCGTGACGCCCACCTTTCTGATCCCCATAGGATATAATGGGATCGTAATACGGCAGACGGGATATTCATCACGTTTGTGACGAAGTATTTCCCTCCGCGACTTCTAAATCAGGCCCTGAGTTTCCTTTAGAGAAATTCTTAACTACAAATAATGTTTCGGTAATGCTCTATCTTTAAGTAAATGAAATTGTTTTGCCGTGCTATGTAGGATACTGCGCCTGCAACATCATCGGAATACCAGGGACACACTGCTGGCCTGTGATGCTGAATGTATTTGGGAAGTAGCGAAAGTTATGTACCAGCTGCTTTCTAGTCTTTGTAGAGGTGTCCTGTGTTTGTTCTGCACGGAGCTGGGAGATTTCTGGACATAGGGCCTCATGTACAAAGCCATCTTGCAGTTCGCAAAATCACAGGGTTCTGACTGCAAAAGTGCTTTCCTTTATGTACAAAAGCCCTTTTACAGGTTGGAAATTTCTTTCTGAGACCTTGAAGGGTATTTGTGACCCTGTCTGCATGACAAATAGGAAGTGGTGTCAAAAGGGGCATCATCCTCCTCTTTCTGAGTCCACATTTGTAGTCACAAACCATTGATCAGATCAGATGCTGAGACCTCAAAGGCAGTGATATCTAATTCGCAGAGGAGAATATGCCCACTTTGGAAATGGTGACGGCTGCTTCGGGGGGAGTAGGATCACTGTCTGCTCTCCCTGATGCCAGAAAACGTTTTTATTTAAAGCAGTGGTGGTCCCTTTAGTAGCCACGGGCTGCCTTTAAAAAAATTATTTCCATTTGAAAATGTAAAGGCAGAGATGGAGGTCTACTGTCCTTTGCAGGCCTCTTTCCTTACATTAACATTCAATCACAAATTGCGACCTGCCTAATGAATGTTGATTAGGCAAGGTGTTCTACCACTCCCTGCAATTTGGTATTTTGTCAACTGGATGAGCATGAGGTGTATGTGAAATTTACGTATTTGGCTTTTGCATAATTATCTGGAACTTCAGCAAATTGCGTGAAATTTAAAGAATTTCATTTAATAAGGGTAATGCGGCATTTCCCAAAATTATGTGAAGTACACCGGCAAAATTTAAACTTGGCCCAGGCCTAATCAGAACATAGGTCGGCTTGCAAAATTAGATTGCATTTCCAAAAAGGTGGTGCACAATTTGCAATCACTTTTGGAAAATGTGACCTTTGTACATGACGCCTTATTCAGTGGTGTATCTGGAGGGCCAAAGGTCTTAGAGCAGATTCTCAGGTAACAGGTTTGAATTTGGATGGCCTAGGTCTGCCTTTCATCCTTCCTAGTCGAGAAACAACACATCTCCTTTTGAGGTGGGTAACTTTAGCAGGGGCGGTTCCTCCTAAGCAGTGGAGGAGAGTCGCTCCGCCTGCTGCAAGTGCAGCAGGCAAATAAATTAAATGGCACAATAATGCCATTTCATTTTGCCCTCACTCTCGCGCTGTGCACAGCGTGAGAGTGAGGGCAGGGGGTGGGGCTGCAGGGGACGGGGCTGCATCCTGCAGCTGCCAGCTGTCTAGCTACGGCCAGCCTAACATGCGCACTGCAGACCCAGCACATCCTGGGGATTGCTGGCACAGGCCACCAGTTTCAAAATGAGCGCTGGGTTAGCCTGCTCCCACCAACCCTGGAGCTGCTCTCATGCTGGAAACAGCATGAGAGCAGCTCTAGGATTGGTTGGAATACCGTTCCACTGAGCAGGAAGGAAGTCCTTCCATTCCTGCTCATGGATGCTGGGGAGGAGTGCCGCATCAGGGGAGCCTGAAATATGGTGAGTTTGGCACCATTGCGCCCCACCATCTTTTAAACCTGCAGGCCGCCACTGAACTATAGACAAAATAGGTTTACATTCTAGTATAATACATAACAGTATTGTGGTACTCTGGCAATTTTCCTCTGGGCAGCAGGTTGAGGGACTGCTTTCAGCATAAGATGGCTGCAATAAGCCAGCATTGCCACATTGGCTCCATTCAACTTTCAGTTTCCTGGCATGCAGGGCTGATTTCAACATTTTTAACAGGGCAAATTTTGGTTTGTAGTCTGCTCGTATAGGAGGGAAGTAAGATTGTACTGTGGTTTGAGAAAAATATTGGCTTTTCTTGATTACGCAATGCAGTTCAACATACTGAATCTACAGTCCCACATTCTATCATTAGGTAAACAAGGCTTTTGTAAAATACGTTTAGCATGAAACAGGTATTAGCACTTCTGAATTTATTGTGGTATTATAATGTAATTCTCTCTCTCTCGTCCCTCCCTCAACCTTTGCCCCAGCCTCTCATCATCTTTGGCTCAATTGATTTTCTCCTCTGTACTGACCTATTTGTCTCTCACTCCCTAGTTTCTTTTCTTCTCTCCTCTCTCTTAACACTCAATTTCTCCTTCTGTGCTCTTTCTCTAGTTTTATTTTTCTTCGTATCCTCCTTCTATTCTGTCTTCTCTCCCGTCTCCTAGTTTGTTTACATAAACCTCTTTCTCCTTCAATCTCATCTCCTATCAGTTGCCCCGTTTTCTTTACCTTCACCACGTTCTTGCCCATTTTTTCCTCTCACACTGCTTCTTCCTTGCTTGTGATTCCTCAGCATCTTCCTTGCCTCCTCCCTGTTCTGCCCTTTTTTAAAAAATCTGCTGGATAGTACAGCTGTCTTCTGAAAGATGTATTGCTATCAGTTGTATAAAATGTACGTAGAGTTGGGATTTGGCTTTGGCCCCACCCAACGAAGTATCAGCCTCTCACTCCATGCCTTTGGCTATTTGATGTATTACTCTCCCGTTTGAATGCATGAAGGACAATTTTCTCTGAATAGTACACTCCGTCATCACACTGTTTGTCACTTTCAATTCTTGATCTCCTATGTGCATTATATGATAAGCAGAAAGCAGCCCTTGTATCACTAATTTTGTTCTCAGCCCAAGGTAAAGCCAATAGGACAACCTCTGGTTTGAGATCAGCATTTTGACAGACAATGCACATATACAAAATGTGTTAATTGTTATGTGTTTATACATTTGCACATTTAAGAGAGAACTATTGGCTTTAGTCAGCTTACATTATCTATTCATTTGCCCGTGTCTCTTTCTGCTTTTATTTATATATTTTCTTGCCTTTGTCTGTCGTTTTCTTTCTCCACATCTCAATTATCCTTTTAACTCATTCACTCATTCCTGTCTCCTCTTTTGTTTTGGATTGCTGTTCTCAAACTATCAGGCTCCCATCCTCCTGTGACCCACAAGTCAGAATGGAGATAAAATTGAAAGCAATGATCATTAATGAACATTGATTTAACATTGGCAAAAAATGCAGCCTCTCACTGAAACTTAACTTGAGCAACAAGCATAGATAGTGTTGTTGCTTGAATGGCTCCCACCTTCCCGTCCATCTCCGTGCTGTTGCTTGCCCCCTCCCACCTCTCTTTGTGTTGTTGCTTTCCCTCTCTGTGTTGTTGCTTGGACCTTCTCACCCTTCCGCGTATCTCTCTGTTATGCCTTGCCACCTCCTGGCATGTGTTGTTGCTTGCCTAGTCAATTCTCCTGTTGTGCTTCATGTTGTTGCTTGCTCCACCAGCCCCTCTTTGTGTTGTTGCTTTGTTTGCCCCTCCCACCCCCCCCTTCACTCTTCATTGTTGCTTTCCCTCAACCACCCTCTTGTCCCTCTCCATGTTGTAGCTTGCCCCCCCTCCTGCTCCCTCACACTGCTTGCCCCCTCCTGCCCTGCTCCATCCTGTTGGGGCCCTCTCTGGCCCCATACCACATTGTTGCATGCCCCTCCCACCACCTCACCCCACCTTGCATTGATGATCGCCCCCTACCGGCCTCCAGACACACTTGCCGCCTCCCACGTTGTGGCCTTCCCTCTACTACCCCATCCAGAGTTGCTGCTTGCCCCGTTCTGCCCATCTCATGTTTCTGCTTCATTGTTTTTAGACATGTTGCACAGCAGCGCGGGTTCTGTGCAGCATTTTGACAGTTAAAAAAAGCATTATGACGCTGCCAGCACATCATAGCGTTTTTTTTTTACTGCTGGCAAGAGGGTGGGGTGGCAGATGTCTACACCCACATGTTGGGCCGTCCCTCCCCCTGAGAAGCCTCCCACCATGCCCTCTTGCCAGCAAAATAAACAAAAAGCGGTATGATGACATTCCCAGTGCTTGATGATCTTAACTTTCAGTCGTGCTACTGTGCAACATATCTGAAATCATTGACAAAGCCAATAGCTCACATAAGCACGACCTATGACCTATTGGCTTTGCCAATTTTTTTTGTTGGCTACTATAGTTATTAATTCATACTACTATTCCACAATGCCAAATGTATTGTCCTCGCTCTACGATAAACATCGTCACTCCAGGGAGGAATAAAAATATACATTCTACCACTTTTGAAGGACGACTCTTTTGACTAGTTAAATAAAAATAAATGCATTGTATTTTGCCTGGCCATTGCTATAGCAAAATATCAGGCTGGCGTAGACACAGGCACTGGAAAACAGCAGTATCCCTCTAGTACGATGTGAATGTTAACAATCAGGCTCCAAAGAAGGCCCGTGTTCCTTGTTAATAATCGTTTCAGGACCCATACTTTCTTCAAATCAATTTTCTTTGTTAGCCAGTATGTGAGCCCAGACATGGACAGAGCAGTCATTGACAGTTGTTCATGTAAGGGTTCCATATGTAAATATTGTTGCTCTCACGGCCATTTTGTAATTACGGACAAAGTGTGTCAGTAAAAGGAACAATTAGGGACCACAGATTTGATGCTCAACTTACGGTTGTCCTTGAAAATAATGGACGGGTGGTTACCCCATCTCTCTTCCTCTGTCTCTGTTTTTAGGTCGAGCTTGCAAGCGCTTTGACCTGTTGTAAGTGTTGTGGGCTTTTAACCACACCCACCGCAGGCCCATCACATTCACTTGATTGCAGGATTTCCTTTAAAAAATCCTTTATCATCATTAGTAAATGCTTTACTTTTGTCCCTCCTTGGGGCGTTTTGTTATTTCCTTGCAGACTGCCCCAGTTACATGGCTAATTGCACGATTTCTGATACGTTTGACTGCGAGTGAACTTATTTTTCTTTTTGTGTCTCTCCTTCGTGCTCATGCTCATGGCAGCCGTGGCGCTTTGAATCGGCTTGCTTATGTCAACTGTTTATTTTTCATTTTCAATTTATGTGGCAAGAAAAGGCCAGTTAGGAATTTACAATGTTAATAGCTTTAACTCCAACAAATGTGATACCCTTTGCATTACAAATTATTTTTTTGCCTTTTCTGTCTCTCTGTCCTCGATAGCTCCTCCCTTCTCTCTTTATCTTGTTATTTCCGGTCTAAAGTTCCTGCACATTTATCCATGTTCAAGGAGGCGTTGCATTCCTTTGGCTGTGTTCTGGCATAAGTGGAGTGCAGTTGTGTGTCCGGAAGTGACGAAATGCACTCCACTCCTTAGGTTTCTAAGACGCCTTTGCCTGTCTATGTTACTGTTTGTAAACAGGAACCTGCTGGCGCTGGATCTTTGCCAAAACCGCAATGGGTGAAGAGGGTTACTCCCTTTTGAGCGAAGATACTGCATCGAAACTAAGCTAAGTTCAGCAGCAGGCAAGAATGTTAGGACTCACCTGTTGCTCCAACCCAAGGTACAGAATGGTAACAAAACAACTCAGGGTCACCTATTACTGCAACCCAAACACTCAAAACTTCTGAAAACAATAAAGGAATTGAATACTACGCCAACCCAAGCCAATAAACATTCGGAGAACACCTCAGCAATCACGTAACTCCAAACCTAAATAGTTAACCTTCAGAAAACAAATCAGGAATCACCTGTAACTCCAACCCAAATCACTCAACATTCTGAAAGCAACAGGAAGGAGACATCAGGGAGTTAGAATCTGTTCCATGGCAGGATGACCCAATTTAATATTCTTCAACCACAACTGCTATGGTTCAGGCTTTAGTTGAGTGCAAACTGGGACAAGTCAGTTTCAGATCATTCTTGGTGGTAGTTTGATCCCCCCGAGTCTCAGGTTTAGCACGAGTAACTGTCCGGATCCCTGCACTTCCACAGATCTGCTTCCTGTAGCTGACTGTACATTTCTTTTGGACACAAAGTGGATGACCAGTCTCCATGGTATTCTTGGCATCTGAGGCAGTGAGACTTGTACCTGATGAAGAAAACTTTGCATATCTTCTTAAGCCTACTGAGGTCAGAAGAGTGCTTTATTTGGTTACCCCTTTAAGTTAAAGCAGATTCTAGCTGCTTGGTTCTGTAAACTCTGAAGCCTGTCAATAAGCTTCTTTGGATGCATGGTGTGAACAATATTACAATAGTTCAGCAAAGCCATCACCAGTGTTTTCGTCAGCACCAGTCAGTGGCCAGCTTGGAGAAGTTGAAGTATTTTCCAAAGGAGAGCGAACTACAGACTGATGTTTTTGACCATTGTGAAGAATTAGGGAATGAAGCTGAGATCATGATAGAATATGACTCCCAGTTTCATATCTTCCAGTGCATTAGGAGGTGATGCTCTCAGGTTGAAGGAACATTTGAATGACAGTGAGGTGGATTCATGACCCCCCATTACAAGGATGTGATCCAATAAGAATTAGAAAACAATATTTCATTCGGAAGATTGCATGATTTAGACAGTTGGCAATGTTAGGCTGATTCAGTGGTCTCTTTTCTATTTGAAAGTGAATGTGTGTCTCACTGTTGTGTATGCTGAGGTTCACCCAGTATGTCTCTAAAAGCTGGGACATTGTCTTTCTGGATATTTAGAAGAGCAGCATGAGTTGAAATGCTTCCTTTTCTACTCCACGTGACATCATATGGGTTGATTCCATTTATCCAATTCGGACTCGTTGACTGCAGTTGAAGAGAAAAAAATGAATCTAATCTAAAGACAAGTCATGTGTTGAGTCTCTTACTCAGTATGTCATGGCCATAGTGTTGTAAGCAGCCGAGAGATTGAAGAGTAAGAAGGTTGTGTTCCTGTTTTAATCTAGTGGGAGCAGCAATTAGTCTTTGATACTAGACCAGGTGGTTTTCGTACCCCCTTCTGTCTTGAACCCAGATTGAGGTTATCAATATCGCGGTTTAGTTTGATGTATTCTTGAAGTGGTCCAATAATCTCTCTTTCCATGATCTTGCCGGGGAAAGGTAGGTTGTAGATTGACCATTGGGTGCTCAAGTCATATGAGTTGGAGGACTGTTTCTTGAGTAGGGGTATGATAGTGGCATGCTTCAATGGACCTTGTACGACTGTTGCAGGAAGTATAAATTGATCAAGGAAGTGAGATTTGCCTCAAGAGACGGAAAGAATTGCTTTACAAGGGCCATTGTCCTTGCTTCACTTGAATGTTTGGAAGCTTTTGTTCCTCGGCCATCCTTGAGACATCATCTTTGGCCATTGGGTGAAAAGAAGTTTAAAAAAAGATTGAATCAGAGGCGGGCACTGGAAAATAGGTAACAGTTTAATTCAGTTCGAGATAAAGCCACAGGTTTTTGACATTTTTGATTCAACGAATAGCAGAAGGTCTTTTCTATGCTTTCATGTTACAATGATGGTGTATTTCAAGGCTTCCAGGTGGGTTATCTCAATCCACTTCGAGTCGAAACGTTACCAATACCATAGGGAGTGTGAACAACAAATACCTGTGAGTTGTAACAGAGTATATTCACTGGAGACTCTTGCTCTGTACAAACGTGTATACTCTGTATTTTGCCTAGTGCTTTGTATTTTGCCTAGTGCTTGCCGACTTGTGTTATACACACTACATCTCTGGCTTATGGCCTCTCACCGTGTGATCAGTCACTTGCTCACAGTGCACTATTTTCTGGAAACAGCTAAACTGTATGAGTTCAAAACAAATACTTCTGCAAGTCAACCAGGTCTTTTTGAATTTGTTGTAATTACTGGTTTGACCCATTTGCAATTCTAGTTGTTCATTCTTAAACTTATGGTCCATCCTGAACCATTGTTTTTGTTACTGCTTACATCCCCCTGGTACCAGGTGGTTTCGGTACTGCCCCTGTTTTTTGTAACTGCCTTTCTGGACAGCAGCTGGAACACCAGAAGGCCAGTACTTGTGAGCCATGCAGAAGGCGAGATGCAATAACTGGCCTTCGGTATCAGTTCTAGAGCATTCGGACTTTGGAGGAACACACTGGGCCAGTTCACAGGCAAGACTTTACCAATGATAACAAATTGTGTTGTTATACTGTACAGGCTACCAGAGAGTGTGCCTTTGGATGATGCTGTAATTACCCGGGGATGCTGTCGCCCAACTCACTGATACTTAGGCCCATATTTATACTTTTTTAGCGCCGCATTTGCGTTGTTTTTTGACGCAAAATCGTCGCAAACTTACAAAATAAGGCCCATATTTATACTTTTTTAGCGCCGCATTTGCGTCGTTTTTTGACGGAAATTCGGCGCAAACCTACAAAATACAATTGTATTTGTAAGTTTGCGACGATTTTGCGTCAAAAAACGACGCAAATGCGGCGCTAAAAAAGTATAAATATGGGCCTTAGTGTACTGACCATAAAAATACACAAGGCTGGGTTGGCTCTGCCTGGAATGAGAACCCTGGATATTCAGATTCTGAGAGGGGAATTAGTTCCCTGAGTAATCCTTCAGGTGTTGGGCTTGCTGGTTTCTCCTCTCACTTCTTGTTCCTCTGCTATTAAAAATGCGTGCCACTTAAAAGAAAACACAACTAAAAGTCACTGCACACCAGGTAGCACACACTAAGCAATTTTTTTTACAACCTAGTTTAACAGGATTCATTTCATAGTCCCCAGGAAGAAATGTGAGCTGGTCCTGCTGGGATTCAAACCAATAACGGGCGATTACACACTGGTCTCTCCAGCGGGGACTCAAGCGGCTGAGGTACCTCATGAGCCAGGCGAGGATGCCACACGTTCCTATCCTCTCACAAAGCCTCTTCACAGTGGAACTCTGCACTCCATGGGGCCCAGTACAAAACCATTTGTGCAAATGTGTCACACTCAGATTGCCTTGTTTTACAATTGTCACCCGCAATTTCGTGTGAGCAAATCGTCTCCCTAGGCGAATGTGTCTGTGGGTGTACAAAACGTTTTCCGTGGACCATTCCTATCCTAAAAATGGTTGCATGTTTACTTCTGTCAATTGTGAGAGTAAACCAATTTTCTAGATGGGAATGGAATAAAATGTCTACAAAGTTGGTGGGATTGGAGGGTAATGGCATGCAACCACAGTCCTTGTCTCATGCACGCCTAATGGATCGGGAGTGGTGTAATCAAAAACATCCAAGCAAAAATTCCTGGAATGTACATGTTTCCTGCAAGCAAAAACAGAAGTCTGGAACATTTCTGAAAAAATGTCTGTTTCTCGTATATCCCAGTCTCAGCCGCTTTGAAGCACAGTAGTGATGAATGTTACCAGGCCCAACAGTTCTAGGTTGGCAGGTCATTGCTTTATTAGCAAAGCACTGGCCAAGAGGAGAATATTTGTTCCATGCAGACTGGAGCCTCTAAAGGCAAGAAAGGTTGGGGCAGAACCACAGTGGTGTCTCTAGAAATGGATTTTAGGGGTGCACACACTGGGCCACAGAAAAAGCTTCTAGGATGGTGCGACCAGTGGAACTGCACCTGACGCTGACTTTGGAGGGGGTCTGTGTTTAGAAATAACACAGGTTTAAAAAGCACCTGCTGCAGAGTTTCTTGTGTGCCCAGCATGTTTCAGGCAACAATAAAAGAGTCAAGATACCTTTTGTGATTAATCTTCCTGTTGGAAAGAGGCGTGAACATCATTTAGGGGCCACCACAGGTCACAGCTGTGACCCTGGGGCTGCCCCTTTCGACACCTGGCACTACCTTTGCGACCCATGGCCTCAGGGGTGGCAACATCTGTGTCAAGAAGACACGGGACTCAGCATTCCTTGTTGTCTGCCTGTTTTTCATTATTCTAATAGTGAATAATATATAATATTGTGTTATTTCCTATAAATTTAATAAAAACGGAGCACTCTTAGGAACTATGGTGGCAGCTCTGGTAAGTAAAAATGGTTTTAAATGCATGATGTATGCCTGCTTGCGGGTTCGAGTGTGTTTATGTGAAAAATATTATCAGAGTGCCATTAAACTTTATTTTCGATCACTAAGATCATACAATTATACACATAACATAGTACATAGGGTTAAAAATGCTACAAGCATTGTTATAAAAATACAGTCAAAACACACTATTATAAAACCACAAGAATAAGACAAAATTATCTAAACATCCCACAAGTCAAAGCAACCGGATACAAGAGGGTAAGCTTCTTAACAAATTGCACATACATTACTTGATGTAAAACAGATCGCAAATCACAGTTCGTTTGATTAAAGTGGCCAATGCAGTGTCAGTTTCTAAAGAATTGTAAAACCTGTTTAAGCAAGGCTTCAAACTTCCCAAGAAATGTTATAATCTTAAAGTAAACAGATAAGCACTCTATAGTTATTCCATAGCACAGAAGGTGGTTTAGCCCTATATAGCAAAAGCATAGGTATTACATTAGTAATGAACTGATGGGTTTATATTTTCTAAGAACATCCCACCCGCCAGTTGCTCAAGGTTGTCATCAGTTGTGCTGCATGGGTAAGAAATAGATGCTCAACCTTCCACTTCACTATCTACAAACTTCTTATTCCTTGGCCATAATGCCATTCGATATTTTGCCACACTGAACACTAGTACTCTACTGATGTTCGTTCTCAAAATTCTAAAAGCATTAAAGTACCTCCGGGTACCCATGTTCTTACATAGGGGGACGATCCACTGAGCCCGAAGTTTAATATAGCAAGGACAGAAAAATAATAGATGTTCCAGCGATTCCTTATCCCCTTGGCAGGCTGGGCACAGGTCATCCACTGCCCCCTTTTCATGCCATTTAGTACTGAACACCTTGGTTGGTAGGGTGCCATACCTATACTGGAGATATAACTTGCGCGCTATTGGTGGCGTGATTTCATCAATAGTCACCTCATGACGTGCACTGGGCATTACGTCAATGAAATCTAGTGTTAGTCTCCTTTTCCTTTGTGTTACAGTTTCAACCCCCCACAAACTCCCAGTAAAGGCTTTCAATTCTAGCTCTTGGAAGTAAGTTCATTCACTCTGGGGAGGACCAATAATTATCTAATCCTAGTTTCTGCAATAATGACTTTACAGTTCAACGCCAGGGGATCCTCTTCACACAATGTGAAGCCATAAGATTGCTAATCCCTGTTCAATATGCTTCAAGAGCAGGAGTGGACAACAAATGGTGCCAAAAAGTGAGAATCATTCATTCAGTTTTGTGCAAGATCTTTCTCTGTGCTAAGTCCAACTATACTGGTTCAAGTGGGTTACTTTTAGAAAGAGATAATATAGATCTCAAGGAGCCATGACCAGCAATGTCAAGGCTAACATTCCAGCTTCCCCACAGATCAGCAACATACAATACGGACCCCGTTGCCTTTACATTGTAAATTTCAAGAGCAGGAGCAACCCTTCTAGATGGGGTCCTACGCACAATCTTAGCTATTACTGCAGTATGCTGAATTTAGGACATGTGGCTTTTCTGCAGCTGGGGAGCCCAACTGAGAGTGGGTGTAAGTCTAATACCTAAGTAGTCAAAGCAGCTACCCGATCCAAGGGGGAGTTACCCACCAGCATGCTTTGGTTGCAGTGGCTCACCTTATTGCTGGGAAAAGAGTGTGCGTATGTGTGAGAAAATGTTTCTGTATGTTTAAGCCTATTTGTGTGAGTGAGAGTCAAGTGGCAGGTAGTAAGTGAGGTTGAGGCCCAGATTTGCCATTCTTTAATGCAAGACAATGGTGCACCAAAGTTGCTGCAGTGCCTTGTGTCAAAAGGAGAAGAAAAAATGCACCATACCTAATATAAGGCAAAAAAAAAATTCCCAGTACGCTGGTGCACTTTTCACAGCCATGCGCCACTGCACATACCCGTGTGCCAGAGTGCAAGGTGTGCTCATTCTCTGAAAGCATGGGTTTTGCACTAGAAGAGGTACCTTCCAGTACAATAACTATGCTTTGGGGCATTTCCCACTTTGTGTGTGGTGCAAAGTCCTGTCCATCAATGTTTGTGGAAAAGGATTCGCCTCGAAACCCATGGATATTGCATGGGAACCCCCATGCACCATCCATGGGATGCCCCCTTCATACAAAATAGCGCAAAGCAGACCATAGTGCAACTTTGTGTTACTTTGTGATACGATTCAAGCCAAATGTGATGGTAGGTCATGTGACATTCCTTCCTGGTGGAAATCAGGGGTCGTATGATGTAACTTCCTGCAATGTCATTGAGGCCAAATGGTATGTGATGCCACTTTCCCTACCCCTGGAACTTTGGTGAATCGACGCACATGGAGAGATATCGAGTTCTGTATAGTGGCAGATTTAACTCACAAAGTAGTGCAGAGGGTTAATATCCCTGCTGCAAAGAATGTGTACCACGCAAATCACCAAACTGCATTTTCTGTGGACCACTCTGTAGGTTACTGCTTTTTTGTCATAGAGGTCCTTTTTTTATTTGCAGTTCATAAAATAACAATCTTAATGTAGCCCAGTGAGCTATGAACTCTCATCAAAGAGCTGCATGCTAACTACATGGTACAGGTTAGAACTTTGTGTCTCCCACCGCCGTCTTTCATTATCCTAATGCTGCTAAACAGGGTCATTCCTATTAGTAAAGCCAACCACTGTGGTATGCTTTAATTCTACATTTATGCTTCACCAGATTAACACTGTACCTCCTACACTTTATAATCCTCATTGTTTTATATAACATTTCCTATAGACTAATTTACACATGTATGATTCATTGGCTCTTTATAATGTGTGTGTGATGTACAGGGCTCTGACACCCTGCACTGGCATGACTAGTACTATAAAACAAATGGAGTGCTTGTGAAAGAGGGGCTATGTAGGGTTGAGGGGCACTGGTGAAGAATGACAGTGAGGTAATTAGTGGAGAAGGAGGTTCCTGGCGGGGGGTGGAGCAAAGGTTGTCGCTCTGTGGGCCACCAGCGCTAACGCTGGCCCCGGGCCACCTACAAATATATATCTATATATGGGTATATATAGATATACATTAACACATATCTATGATAGATAGACTGACACATATTTATGTACATATATATTTTTCTGCGTGAAATATTTAAATCAGCCTTCATATGTACATATATGTGTATATATATATATATATATTTTTTTTTTTTCAGACATACGTACGTACACACATTCATACAATGTCACATTTAAACATTTTAATCAACCAACACTGCTTTGTAATGAAAGGTAGGTGGACAGAAACGTGCTTCTGTGTCATCTCCTGGCTCATTCAGCAGCTGCGGTGGTGTGGCACAGAAGGAGAGGGTGTTGGGGGAGGGGAATAAGACAAATAGAGCTGGTGTACAAAGTTAATAGACTGCATGTAGCGCCTAGCGCCTACTGCCTAGGGCATGTTCTGGAATCTCCACTCGCGGACTCAGGCAATGTATTTCTTTTCAAGGTATTTTCTAATCGTACACCTTCCCAGGACATTTCAAACCGTTCAGCAGTGTGTGACCTCTTTTGCCAAGGGACCTTGGGACTTGGGAGTTTGATTATCCTTGATGGGGCAAACTCTCTAACTGTGATGAATCAGTGGATCCTAAATAAAGGATGTATGCGTGTAAAATGATCTTTGCTGGATATTGTTCTTATCTTTGAATGTTACATTAGTGTTTCTCGCACCCCTGTTCTCCCAGCGATCCTCGCCTGAGTTCGATCACGTCACCATTGTGATCTAAAGGATTGCTTTGGGGATCCGGCCAGCGAACGTCAACCCGGGCTGCGACCGTGGTACCTGGTCCTTGCAGGTCCCAGCAAATGCACGACCCTGCCCTTCCAGACGCACTAGCCCAGTTCCTTGGTAACCACCCACCTCCGGAAGCATGGCACAGCAGCTTTCACCCGGAAGTTTTTGCAAGAAATGTACAATTTCCGAAGTATGTTGATTCCCTTTCTTTCCAAATGCAATTGTTACGATGTTTAATGAGTAAATATGTGACTTGCTGGACATCTGCGCATAAAAGAAATCACTTAAAGACAGGGAATTTGGAAATTCCCTGACATACCGCTTCCTCTGAAGGGCTCGTAGGGGTCTACCTGAGCCTGCCACTTGTCATCCTCGCGCCCGACATGTAGGTGACTCTGAATGGCACCTGATAAGTGACTGCCTCAGGATGGCACACGGCATGTGGCTGACTCAGGATGGCACCTGACATGTGGCTGACTCTGAATGGCACCTGATAAGTGACTGCCTCAGGATGGCACCTGCCACGCGGCTGACTCCGAATGGCACCTGATAAGTGACTGCCTCAGGATGGCACACAGCATGTGGCTGACTCAGGATGGCACTCGGCATGTGGCTGACTCAGGATGGCACCTGACATGTGGCTGACTCTGAATGGCACCTGATGAGTGACTGCCTCAGGATGGCACTCAGCATGTGGCTGACTCAGGATGGCACTCGGCATGTGGCTGACTCAGGATGGCACCTAACATGTGGCTGACTCTGAATGGCACCTGATAAGTGACTGCGTCAGGATGGCACCTGGCATGTGGCTGACTCAGGATGCTACACAGCATGTGGCTGACTCAGGATGGCACCTGCCATATGGCTGACCCTTACGGGCTTGTAGGGGTCGACCTGAGCCTGCCACTTATCACGCTCGCGCCCGACATGTGGCTGACTCTCGATGGCACCTGACATGTGGCTGACTCAGGATGGCTCCTGCCATGTGGCTGACTGAATGGCACCTGATAAATGACTGCCTCAGGATGGCAACTTACATGTGGCTGAGTCAGGATGGCACCTGCCATGTGTCTGACTCTTAAGGGCTTGTAGGGGTCGACCTGAGCCTGCCACTAGTCATCCTCGCGCCCGACATATGGCTGACTCTGGATGGCACCCGGTATGTGGCTGACTTTGGATGGCACCCGGCATGTGGCTGACACCACCCCAGCCCTACTTGACTTTACGAGGCACCTGCCTCTCAAGAAGTCTCTTGATATCCCAACTGGCCGGGGCAACTCCTGAACATTAACATTGGTTTAATAGTAAAAAAGAAGAAAAACTACCCCTTCGACTTAACATGAATGGAAGCCTTCTCTGTGCTTCTAATAGGGATAAATGTGCTCTAATTCATTTCCTATCTGGACGCAAGACACAGATCTCGGCCCCGGGGATAAATACGGATTTTAAAGTAATAGTGTGTTTATATAAAGCAGCTTTGCCCTCTGAGGTCTCGGTTGTCTTTTTTTTTTTCTTGAGCGTCACCTTCTACATTTCATTGGTCATAATTTTTCGAAGTTTTTGTTTCAGCCTAGGGCAGGTCAAGAATAAAGATCGCGTGTTCCCCTGCCATCCACAAGTCTCTCTGTGGAAGTCATTATAAATTAATAAATAGAGCTCTTATACATCTGAGCATGACACAGACTATTGCTGTTTCCTCATCATTTCCAGACCGTTATTTCATTGTGTAAGGTTTCTCGTTCCATTAAAAGTAGCTTGAAATAACGTATTACATCGGACACATTTCCACTCAGTTACACATCTTCAAGCCGTTTAATGCACATAGCAAGCCTCCCAGAGGGCATGCACTTGAATAAGTAAAGACAAACAAAACAACACTAACTATAACTCTCATATCAACAACATATACAAGAAAGTAGCCACATTTTAACCACAACCACAACTCAACCAACCATAAATTAGACCCCTATTAGTGACAGAATTCTGAGACAAAGGAGTGAAGGTTTCCAAACTCCGACAGTGGGGCAAAATCATACTAAATGGTGATAGTACATTGTACAAACCTCTTGAGCAGACACTTAATAGCTGGTATCGCCCCCCCTCTGGTGGGCCGTAATGCTGTATTAGTACCCTGGAATGTTGAATAATGAACATGGTAGGGTTGCAGATAATGCCAGTAGTATATGCTAGAGAACTTCTGCTCCAATGTTACATCCCTTGTCTTACTGTTTTTATTTTAGAACATTCTACCCTCAGACTAGGGCGGAAAGTTCTATTGGCATAATAGCCCCTCAACTGGGGGCTGTACTAGTACTATAGGCCCTTTCTTTTGCTTTAAACCAGTGGTTCCCAACCTTTTGATTTCTGTGGACCCCCACTTTAACATTAATGGAACCCAGGGACCCCCACTGAATCATCATGGGAATCCGGGGACGCCCGCCTATGTTATTAGTGGAAGCTGGGGACCTAATTTAGCAATATTTGTTAATATGTTTTAATTTTCTAGGCTCTCGCGGACCCCCTGAGAAGGCTTCGCGGACCCCAAGGGGTTCCCGGACCACTGGTTGGGAACCACTGCTTTAGACCCTTGCTGCTGGATCCGGCAAACATCTCAGGTAGAGGGCCTTTGGAAACGAGTCCAACCCCTGGCAGTGGGTTTAATTCTTTTATAAAGTTACTGAGCATATTATCTTAATCTAAGCAGTCTTGTATCCAGGTGCGGCCCGTCCTTTAGGGCGGAGGGGCCAGGCCCCCCACCTTTTGCCCCTCAGGAAGAGTGCCTGTCAGGCTGAACAAAGGTCAGCCTGACAGACACTCTCCATGTTCAGCTCAGGCAGCCAGGAGCAGACATTCGCGATTTGCGCACACTCCTGGCTGCCTGAGCTGAACTTTGCTGGGCTGAGGAGGTCACAGCTCCTATGGGCGTGACCTCCTCGGCTCAGCAAAGGTGCCTCGAGGCCCTCCCCGGGTGTCGAGAAAAGCGTCACCAATTGACACTCTCTCTGGGGGCTTCAGGTTTAAGCCCAGAAGCGCCCAGGGCGAGTGTCAATCAGTGACACTTCGTCACAGAGTGGGGTGGGGTCAGCAGTCTCACTGACCCAATCCCACTCTGTGGCGAGGCTGGGACTGCTGCCATCCCTCATTGGCTGACCTAAGGTCAGCCAATGAGGGATGGCAGCAGTCCCAACCGTCCTGGGATCTGGAGGCTAAAGGCAAATGTGTGTGTGTATGTGTGTGATGTTTTAAATTGAATGTTTGGTGCGCGCGTGCATGTTTGAGTGTTATGAGTGTTGTTAATGGATGTGCGTGCGTGTGTGCGTGTCTGTGTGTGAAAGAATGAGTGTGTGTGTGTGTGTCCCGCCCGCCCCCTTCCCTCCTAAAGCTGCCGGCTGCCACTGATTGTATCTTTTCCGGAAAAGAATCACTCCCCATGGATGTCAGTAGTTCACGTGTAATCTGCACTAGATTTTGTACTCCACATGTCCCTGCAAGAGCAGGCCTCGAGTGCTGCACCTCTCTACTGCCTGGAAGTAAAGCATGACGAGGAAGTACCTGACAATTCAGTGAGCTGCAGTAGTGCCTGGTTTCTTTGTTTCCAAGGACAGCAGCAATACTTGTCACAAGTTCTGCCTACCTGCTGCTAAGTCACACAGATCTCAGAGAACTGATTCCTGCTACTTATAAG
Organism: Pleurodeles waltl; assembly: GCF_031143425.1. Classification (NCBI taxonomy): domain Eukaryota; kingdom Metazoa; phylum Chordata; class Amphibia; order Caudata; family Salamandridae; genus Pleurodeles; species Pleurodeles waltl. The sequence goes on from NC_090440.1 coordinate 874,325,645, forward strand.
ATGACTCAGTGAATTAACACTTACCTCTGATGTGACCTGCACCCCCGTCCGATACTGTTATAGTGAGTAATAGCAGCCTCTGCTGCCTATAGTGCCTGGAAGTGCAACTGGGTGTTATGATGTAAATAATCAACGCCTGCCCAGCAACAGGCCACTGGGGTCCTACGCAGGGCTGGGTACCTACCGTTCCTCCATGGGCTGTGTTTGGAACCAGAAAGATCTGCTTCGCAAGATGAACCAGGACAAAGACCATCTCCGTTTTCTCCCTCCTGCCCTGGAGAAAGTCTTGGAAGGCGGCTTCTTAATGCATCTTAACGGCGGTTGCTCGTGTGATTGGGCTCTGGTTTGCCATCCGGTGTGCACTCCATAGAGGCACCCTGAGCCTGTCAGTCAGCTCCCACTTGATACTGGAGAATTATTTTTGAACTTGAATTGAGGAAGGTGTGGGACAGTTGCGTGAGCCTGTGCAGCCGCAACCCTGCAGGCCAGGATAGGCCTTGAACTGCGCCACTTGGGCCCATATTTATACTTTTTTAGTGCCGCATTTGTGTCATTTTTTTTACGCAAAAGTGGCGCAAACTCCAAAATTCAGTTGTATTTTGTAAGTTGGCGCCACTTTTGCGTAAAAAAGCGGCGCAAATGCAGCGCTAAAAAAGTATAAATATGGGCAAAAGCAGTGCAAACTTACAAAATACAATTGTTTGCGCTAGCTCCGATGCTCTGCCCCTGCTCTGTCATCTTTCAAATCTGCATCTTGTAGTCCAGCTACCAATAGTGCAACAGGTGCAGTGACACGGGGTCTAGGTCTATGAGGGGCCCTCTGGACTCCAGATATGTCTATCCTATTGTAGGTTTGGGCCCTTTTTCATCATCTGCATTAGGACCCATGGCAATCTTGCTGCATCACAGACTAAGCCTGCCTCTCAATGGAGTTCAAGAGCAGGTCTGGGGGATCTCTCCATGAACCCCTGGATGAGAACCAGTGGCACAGTGAACCTCCCGCTTTGGCAGCTACAGCAGGGGTGGGGCTCTTTTTTGGGCCTCGCCTGTCAGCAACTGGGCAGACAAAATCTCATTATTAACACTCTGATTACAGCGTCAACAGAACAGCAAGCAGGGAAACACAAAAGATGGGTAAATAGAAAAGGGAAAGAAGGAAGGAATATTGAATAGAAGGAAGGGTGAAAGAAGGAGAGAAGGATGGAGGGACGATTAGATGGATGAATGAGTGAATGGATGAATGTGTGGGTAGATAGATGAATAGGTGAAAGGATGGGTGAATGGATAGATGGGTAGACAGGTGATAGATAGATAGATAGATAGATAGATACCAAAGAAAAAGGATGGATAGGTGGATGGACAGGTGAAAGGATGGTAGAGTTAACGGATAGATGGTTGAGTGGATGAAAAGGTGAGCAAATAGATGGCAGCATGGATGGATGAGGGAAAGGATGGCAGAGTGGACGAATGAATGAATGGCAGAGTGGATGGATGGCATGGTGAATGGATTGATGCGTAGTAGATTGGATGGGAGGCAAGGTGGATGGATGGGTGGCAAAGTGGATGGATGGGTCGGTGGATGGCTGAGTAAATTGGTGGAATTGCGAAAGAATGAATGATGCATGCAAAAATGAATGGATGTAAAAATGTAAAGGTGAAACAGTGGATATCAGTTGGTGGATAGAAGGGTAAAATGATGAATGTATAGATGCCTGGATGGAAGACACAGGGGAGCTCTTCTGATGAGGGGTCAGCTCACTTGCTTCGCTTGCTTTATGCAATCAGAACTGTTATTTCAAAGTGGAGGGGGAGAGTACTTTATTTTCTGTCTACTCCCTTGACTTGAACATTTGTGATGCCAAGTGCCACCTGAGCTGTGTCCTACTTAAAGGAATTCACGAGTAACCACCTTACTCTTCCTCACCCCTTCCTGTAACCATCTTACAGCTTTTTGAAGTGCAGCCCCTTTTTTGGGCCCCACAGGCTGATTTTCTGACTGCTGGGTGTACGAGTAAACGCAGCAGGAGCCCAGGGTGTGTTTTCAGAGTCACCATTCTTAATATTCAAATTGCACATGAAAGCGTCACATGAAGAACAGGGGTGGCTCATCCATAGGGGCGGAGGAGTATCACCCCCCCCCGCTGCCAGCTGTGGCAGCTGCAAACCTTTTCCCAAAAAAGAAGCATAAACTATGTTTATGATCCTTTTTTGGGGAAAGGTGCGGGGTCACGTGGGTGACATGCTCATCACTCTCCCTCAGAGCGCATGTGTTTGGCCGGCCGTCTTGGGGCGGCCAAACACACATGTGCAGTAGGCTGTCTCCAGCCTGGCAACTGAGAAAGCCTGCACAGGCTCCCAGTCTGCCTGGGAGCGCCATGGCTGGGCGCTCCCAGCCAATCCTGATGCTACTCTAAGCAGCATCAGGATTGGCGCAGGGCAGGCTGGGAGCCTGTACTTGCATGCAGCGTGACAGGAGGAGGCAGAAGAGGGGCGCAGGAGCGGAGGTAAGTGACAAAAAATGACAGCAATACCCTTGTGAGTGAAATGGTATGTCCAGCTTCTCATAGATGCTGGATGCCAGTTCTGGATAAAGAGACACTGCTATAGATGGGTACTCACCAAAATGCTAGGGGTAGTGGAAGTGACTTTGACCTACTTCACATCAAAGGAAACAGCATCATATGACCTTTGTCCCTGAATCGTCCCAGAAACCTCAATTGTGCCAGGGCCAGCATTTCTTTCCATGGGTGTTCCCTTTTGCCAACAATTACATATAATTTGCCAGTCCTGGAATTTTGCTATTAATGTTATTAATGTTATCCAAGTACCATGGGTGACCCTTACGTCAAACTTTTCCTCTAGTATGGTAGGGCCAGCATTATATCACCTTTGTCTCTCTGCTATATGCCACAGCTGTCATCCCTCTTGCCAAGAATCACATCCTGCTTGGTAGCACAAACATATTGCCATGGGTGTCGCATACCAATAATCACCTCTAGTATGTCTGTGCCAGCCTCTTGCCATATATCAAATATTATCTCTTTTATGTCAGGTCCCTGTCTGTTAATAATTGCCTCAAGTATGCCAACACCAGGATTTTTCATGGGTCAAAAGCAGACTTGAAAGCATATCACATTCTCACTCATGCTAATTTACATTCACAAACTCACACTCATTCTCATCTATTCACTCCTATCCAACCATTCTCACTCAATTGCTCTTGCCATCATCATCATCATCAAATAACTTTATTTCGGCGACAGGGGCCATAAAAGCACATAACAATGATACAGTAAATACATCAATAAATATATAAAATACATACCGTACATATTAAAAGAATAAAACCTAGGTGCTCTTCCAGGGCAATTTCAATACATGGTTGCTAAACCCATCATACAGACAAAGATTTAGCTCTAAGAACCCAGCTTGCCCCAAGGAACTTGGCAACAGCAATGACTAAAACAGTGCTTGAAATGGAAAAACAGAAGTGCAGGTACTCTGCATCAGAGTACGTGCTTGTTTCTGAGAAGTGCTGGTACTCTCCAATGAGAACTATTACATTTTTCTTGATAAGTGCAGACACTCTCCCTCGCAAAATAAAAAAGTGCTGGTACTCCGTACCGGACAGTGTAGGCCCATTTACAGCACTGGACCAAAGTCAAGTGAGTGTCTGATCTGAGAATTCGAAGAGCAGCAAGGGACCTGCGGACTCCCAGCAATTTATAGGCAGGGGCAAGCCATTTCCTACGAGAGGCAGCATAGGCAGGGCAAACAAATAAAACATGAGGAAGATTTTCAATAGGTGCTTTACAAGCTGTACAAGTAATTATCCCCTCAGGTGACCAACGGCTGGTAAATGATCCTAATGGCAAGGTTCCTACACAAAACTGGAAGCACAATTTCCTCTCTCTAGGCACCGTGATTATATCCCAGAAAGCCTCGTATTTGCATATATCTTTTAGGTCAGCAAAATCACATGACAGTGTAGAGTGAAGTTCTACCTCCAGTTCTTCAGAGTCTACCACCCCCCAATACTGTTTTTTTAGGTCAAGTTTCACCGGAAAGGAGGCAGTAGTAGGATAGTCCCAGAGCTCATTGAGCCCCAGAATATAAAATGACTCTTTGATATTTCTGAGCCAGGGAATGCTAAGAAAGCGGTCAGTTTCTGAAATGACTTGGAGGGCTACAGTAAAGGAGGCAAGCTCTGGTGTAGTCCAAAGACGCAGCTAGTACAAGAGAGGACATAGGCAAGCCTTATGCCTATGCTCTTCATGCCTAAATCCTTAAAAAGAGGAAACAGCAGAGTGCTTGATGGAAGAGAAACAAGATTTCTTAAAAAAATGTTTTCAAGACTTGATAGTTCTTGAGCTTTGGCTTAGCCCCATAATTCAGCCCCATAGAGAGCCGAACTCACAGCCTAAGCTTTGTAAATCTGAAGTGCAGGGCTTATCGGCTTAGTGTATGAAAGATTAAAATCCTTAATTACAACCCCTGTAGTTTGCTTTAGTTTTAACGCCTGCTTTGCAATATGGGACTTCTGTCAGAGTCACCAGATCCTCGGGGTCTGCGCACGTTCCCAACACGTCCACCACTGAGCAGCTCCAAGACTCTGATAGATAAATCACAGAGGCTAAGAGAGTTCAAGAGGGAAAGAGGGGATTAGGAAGGGAAACAGCTGGGAAGGAGACCTGTAGTAAGAAAAAGGTCAGAACACACAATATGAAAATTATATCTTCTGAAATCAATACTAGACTATGATTCTAAGCATAGTCATTCTGAAAACATGAACAATCTAAGAATTAAGTTTAAAATGACTAAGTTTCAAGATGGCCGGATACCTGTAAGGGAATCAAGATGGATTAAATGAAAACTTTCTTATTCAAGTACTTTCCTTTACATGAGAATCAGAAAAACATTCTGACTACATTTTAAACCAGTCATATAAATCCTTTTTTGAGAATGCATACATACTAGGACCATACAATATTGCATCTAGAAACTCTGATCTTCTGTGTACTCTTAAAATGTTTCACCACAAATTGTGCATATTGTAGATATATATATATATATATATAGTAAACACCATAAAAGGCTTGTGCACCATGAATAACACAATATGGATTCAGGAAAAACAAATCACATAAATTGTCAACTCAAATATTACATGATAAATATCTTAGAATAGTGGCATACAATAAACAACATGAATTAAACTCGAGGAGAGAATCGTGCGTCTTGCCGATTCGAGTGCCACCATGTAAAATGCCAAGAAATGGTAGTACGCAATGAATATCAAAGTCAAACCATCATTAAACGAATTGCGCGTCTTGCCGATTCGTAAACCACGATGTAAATGCCAAGAAATAACAGCTCACAATGAATAACAAGATCAAAGTACAATGAAACGAATCGCACGTCTTTTGCCGATTCTTAAACCACCATGTAAATGTCAAGAAATGGTAGCACGCAATGAACAACAAGATTAAAGCACCATGAAACGAATCGTGCGTCTTGCCGATTCTTAAGCCACCATGCAAATGTCAAGAAATGGTAGCGCGCAATGAACAACAAGGTTAAAGCACCATGAAATGAATCGCGCGTCTTGCCGATTCGCAAGCCACCATACAAATGTCAAGGAATGGTAGCGCGCAATGAATAACAAAATTAAATCAGCATGAAACGAATCGCGCGTCTTTCCGTTTCGTAAGACACCATACAAATGTCAAGAAATGGTAGCACGCAAAGTAATCTGTTAATCATTAAAGAATTAAGCCAAGAATATGAAAGTTCTCGTTAACGGCGTCGGGAGGCCAGCCCAACCACCGTCTTACCGCCCAGAACAAGGATCACCAATGAAGAATGAAGGGCAGAGGCCTGGAAGATCAAATAGGCCACCGGGACAGGAGCTCAGGAAGTAGCTGCTGCTCTGCACCGGGACCTCTGAATAGTGAGCACTTGGAGCTGGGCTGGCTCCCTTTTATAGAGTCTTGGCCCAGCCCACAACCACACCCAGGCATGCTGCAGGGAAAGTCTCTGGAAGGCCCTGGAAAGGGACCACACCCTAACACACTTTGAAAGCCTGCAGCAATACATTGCAAATGAACAGTATTTGTAAACACTTTAAAAATAATTCTTCAGGATTAAACTCTGCAATGCAAAAGGTTAAACAACAACATATCAGCACAATGCATAAATTACGTTGTTTTGAGAGTGCTGTGTTTTTGCATTCTAGTCGCCAATAGAGCGCGCACTGCCCTGGTGTTGACAGTACTCCCCTCTCCCAGACGCGCTCTTGGACCTGGTTTGCCTGGATTAAGACGATGAAAGCGTCTCACGAGTACTGGAGCATGAACATCAGATGCGGAAACCCATGAGTTACTTTCAGGACCATAACCTTTCCATGAGATTAAGTACCATAGATTACGTCCTCTCAGTTTAGAATCCAACACTTTCTTAACTTCGTATTCTTCTTCCTCTTGTACTAGAACAGGAGCTGGATGAGGGTGGACCTTTTGGACTGCCTTCTTCAAGAGGGAAGTGTGGAACACTGGATGAATCCGTAAGGATCTGAGCAATTGTAGTTTATAGGTCACCGGATTGATTTGCTGGAGGACAGTGTAAGGGCCTATGAATTTGGGGTTAAACATGTGCTTCTTCTTGAAATCTACATGTTTTGTGGAAAGCCACACTTTGTCACCTGGTTGATATTGCGGTCCCTCACAATGTTTCTTGTCATAATGCCTTTTGTATTTTTGTTTGGCCTTTTCTAAATGCTGTTGAATCTGTTTCTGGGTTTGATGCAAATGCTGAATGGTTTCTGACACAGCTGGAGTAGGAGAACTTTCTTGAGGAATTGTGATGGGCAAGGTGTCAGGATGATAGCCAAATAAACCAAAAAAGGGTGTAACACCAATAGAAGTGTGGAATGAGTTATTGTAGGCTAACTCAGCTAACCAGAGCATAGATGTCCAAGAATGAAGTGCCTTTTCAGCGTAGGCACGTAAGTATTGTTTCAAAGTCTGATTTAGTCTCTCCGTTTGACCATCTGTTTGAGGATGGTGACTAGTATATAGTTTAGGTGTCACTTGGAGTGTTTTACACCATGTCTTCCAGAAATTGGAGGCAAATTGCGACCCCCGATCGGAGAAGATAACTTTTGGCAGTCCATGATAACGAACCACTCTGTTCAGTAAAATAGTTGCCAATTCACTAGAAGTGGGCAATTTCTTACAGGCAATGAAATGTCCATATTTCGTGAGACTATCTATTACCACCAGAATTACTGAATGCTGTTGAACCACTGGCAGACCGGTAAAAAAGTCTAAAGAAATGTGTTCCCATGGACGACTTGGGGTTGGAAGTGGATGTAACAACCCTTTTGGTTTTGAATGACTTGTTTTAGTGCAAGCACAGACTTCGCAGTTGTTTACCATTGCTTTTACATCTTTTGTTAGGGTAGGCCACCAAAAATAGCGTTGGATCAGTTCAAGAGTTTTAGGAGTACCTGGGTGACCTGCCGTAGGTATAACGTGCAACCAATGAAACACTATCTTGTGAAGTTTGGTAGTGGGAACGAACAAACGACCGTCGTGAAAGGGTAGTCCTTGCTTGATTAACCTTTTGGGGTCTGCTTGGGCCCATGTTTGCCATTTCTCAACAGTGAAAGAGTTGCGAATTTCTTCAAAGAAATCTTCAGTTTTTATGATACATAGAACCTTGTCAGGAGCAATGATAGCTCTGGAGGCTTGAAATGCAGGCAACGCAGTAGACTCTTGGCGGGACAAGGCGTCTGCTTTGCGATTATCTTTACCAGGCCGGAAGGTTACTACAAAATCAAATTCGACAAAAAACAGCATCCAGCGTAATTACCGAGGAGTCAAAAGTCTGGCGGAACTCATGAATTGAAGATTACGATGATCAGTTTATACTGTGACAGTGTATTTGGCACCCAACAAATGATGTCTCCATTTTTGAAAGGCGTCACGAATCGCCGGAAGCTCTTTTTCAGCAATGACATCGTTCTGTTCGGCTTCGTTCAACTTCCGAGACATATAAGCTACAGGATGGAGTTGACCAGTGTCTTTATTTCGTTGCGATAAGACATCTCCTATTGCTACACCTGAAGCATCAGCTTCCACTATGAAAGGTCGATTCGCATCAGGATGAGACAAGACTGCGGCAGTGGAGAAAGCTTCCTTCAAAGTAGAGAAGGCTTGGTCAGCTTCTGGGGACCATACAAACTTTTCTTCCTTTCTTAATAACTTAGTGATTGGAGCCACTGTCTGGGAGAAATGATTTATGAACCTCCGGTAAAAACTTGCAAACCCCAGGAAACATTGTACATCACAAACAGTCTTTGGGGTGGGCCAATCAGATACGGCTTTTACTTTCTTTTCTGCCATCACCATACCTTGAGGGGTAAGAATAACCCCTAAAAACTCAACTGTGGTAACATGAAACTCACACTTGGTTAGTTTGCAATATAAATGGTGTTTTCGAAGGGCTGCAAGAATTTTCTTGACATGCTGGACATGTTCGTTTTCATTGTCTGAGTAGGTCAAAATGTCATCGATGTATACTATGGCAAATATCTCGAGGTACTCTCTAAAAATGTAATTCAAGAAAAATGTAAATGCTGCTGGAGCATTACAAAGACCAAAAGGCATGACGGTGTATTCAAAAAGGCCATATCTTGTCTTGAACGCTGTTTTCCATTTCTCACCCTCTCTCATTCTGACCAAATGATAAGCACCTCGAAGGTCAAGCTTCGTGTAGATTTTTGCTCTCTTTACTTGCTCCAATAAGACCAGAATTAGGGGTAAAGGATATTTATTCTTGATGGTGACTTTGTTCAATCCCCTATAGTCGATACAAGTTCGAAGTTCTCCATTAGCTTTTGGAACAAAAAACAAAGGCGAAGTTGCAGAAGACTTAGAGGGGCGAATGAAACCATTCTCCAAAAATTGATCTAGGTATTTTCATGTTCTGACAGGGCATACACACGACAGTTGGGAAGTATCGCAGGTGAGGCTGAATCAATTTGACAGTCATAAGATCTATGAGGAGGTAGGGTCTCTGCTCCTTTCTCATCAAATACATCTTTGTAAAATGAATACTGTTTGGGCAGCTGAATTTCTTTCTCCGCGGCAGTAGCTATGTAAGAGTTGCAGACTTTTGGTACTTGAATCTTTTGGAGACATTGTTCTTTACATAGCACAGATGAGAACATGATTTTTCGTTCTGCCCAATTGATCTCTGGATTGTGATGAGTTAACCATGGCAAGCCGAGGATAATCCCACATTGGGGAGCATGGATCACACCAAGAATGATTTTCTCTTTATGTTTCTTTCGTTGATTCTTATCTTCACAAACCATCGACAAGGGGATAGTCTGAAGAGTTACTGGACTTCCAGTCAAGAGTTTTCCATCGACTGCCTGGATGATTTCTGGGGTCTACTTTTCAATACATGGGATCCCCCATGCACGAACCAATTGGACATCAATAAAGTTCCCAGTAGCCCCAGAATCGACTAGAGCTTTTTTTAAATAGATCTTTTTCATGACCTGAACTCTTATTTCCAGTTTAAGATGTCTAGATTGTGAAGGATCCACGGTGACACCCAAGAGCAACCCTTCTCTGCATCTTGGGTGTTTTAGTTTTCCAACTCGACTGGTGCATTGGCTGCTACCTTCTTAACTGGACCTTGCTTGTTCTTTGGTTTGATTGGACAATCTTTGGCAAAATTACCCTTCCGCCCACAATAAAGACATTGTCCATTTTTCTGCGTAGGTCCTTTTCATCTTTGGTCAAAGGTCTTCTGATGGTTCCAATTTCCATCGGTTCCGGTGTTCTCTCTTTCGGAGTTCTTGAGTCTCTGTTATCATGAACACGCCATGAATATTTTTCAATCTTGTTGCGTGTTCCTTTACGTTCTGCTAAACGATGATCAAGCCTCAAGACAAGGTTTATTAATTCTTGACAGTCTGTAGGTTGTGGGTCAATTTGCGCTAACATATCTTTTAGTTCCTCTTTGAGTCCCTTGTAAAACAAGACCGCTTGTTTTTCTTCAGGCCAGGATGTCTCGGCAACCATCCGGTTAAAGTTGGCTAAATACGACACTAGGTCTTAATTCCCTTGGCGTAAATCAAATAATTCACGATCTGCTGACTGTGTTACAGTTCTACAATCAAAAACTCTCTCAAACGCATGAACAAAATTTCTCCAGTTGTACAACAAGGGACTATTTTTACGCACAAGAGGGATTGCCCAAGTAGCTGCATCCCCAGCCAAATATGATAACAAGAAAGCTACTTTGGACTGGGCATCGGGAAAAGTATGTGGTCTGCAGGTGAAGTGTAGTCCCACTTGAACCAGGAAAGATTGCGCTTTCAAAGGGTCACCTGCGAAACGTTCTGGGGGAGCTAAAGGAATTGCGGAAGGAACATTTAGGGAAATGTTTGTTGGATTACTTCCAGAAGCCTGAGAAGAAGTACCTGGCCAGGACACACCCGTGGGACTTTGTTCCTTCTTCTCTACCTTATCTTGCAACTGACTCACTCTCTCAGCTAAGCTAGTTGTCAATTCTTTGGATGATACCACCTCTGCCTGGAGCTGGGTGATAGCCTTGACTAACTCGTTCAGCGTGGCCATGCTGAGAACATACACAAATCAGGGGGATAATAATTAGTGGGCTCACTATTCTGTCAGAGTCACCAGATCCTCAGGGTCTGCGTACGTTCCCAACACGTCCACCACTGAACAGCTCCAAGACTCTGATAGATAAATCACAGAGGCTAAGAGAGTTCAAGAGGGGAAGAGGGGATTAGGAAGGGAAACAGCTGAGAAGGAGACCTGTAGTAAGAAAAAGGTTAGAACACACAATATGAAAATTATATCTCCTGAAATCAATACTAGACTATGATTCTAAGCATAGTCATTCTGAAAACATGAACAATCTAAGAATTAAGTTTAAAATGACTAAGTTTCAAGATGGCCGGATACCTGTAAGGGAATCAAGATGGATTAAATGAAAACTTTCTTATTCAAGTACTTTCCTTTACATGAGAATCAGAAAAACATTCTGACTAAATTTTAAACCAGTCATATAAATCCTTTTTTGAGAATGCATACTATGACCATACAATATTGCATCTACAAACTCTGATCTTCTGTGTACTCTTAAAATGTTTCAACACAAATTGTGCATATTGTATATATATATATATATATATATATATATATATATATATATATATATATATACATAGTAAACACCATAAAAGGATTGTGCACCATGAATAACACAATATGGATTCAGGAAAAACAAATCACATAACTTGTCAACTCGAATATTACATGATAAATATCTTAGAATAGTGGCATACAATAAACAACATGAATTAAACTCGAGGAGAGAATCGTGCGTCTTGCGGATTCGAGTGTCACCATGTAAAAAGCCAAGAAATGGTAGTACGCAATGAATATCAAAGTCAAACCATCATTAAACGAATCGCGCGTCTTGACGATTCGTAAACCACAATGTAAATGGCAAGAAATAACAGCTCACAATGAATAACAAGATCAAAGTACAATGAAACGAATCGCACGTCTTTTGCTGATTCTTAAGCCACCATGTAAATGTCAAGAAATGGTAGCGCGCAATGAACAACAAGATTAAAGCACCATGAAACGAATCGTGCGTCTTGCCGATTCTTAAGCCACCATGCAAATGTCAAGAAATGGTAGCACGCAATGAACAACAAGGTTAAAGCACCATGAAACGAATCGCGCGTCTTGCCGATTCGCAAGCCACCATACAAATGTCAAGGAATGGTAGCGCGCAATGAATAACAAGATTAAATCAGCATGAAACGAATTGCGCGTCTTGCCGATTTGTAAGCCACCATTCAAATGTCAAGAAATGGTAGCACGCAAAGTAATCTGTTAATCATTAAAGAATTAAGCAAAGAATATGAAAGTTCTCGATAACGGCGTCGGGAGGCCAGCCCAACCACCGTCTTACCGCCCAGAACAAGGATCACCAATGAAGAATGAAGGGCAGAGGCCTGGAAGATCAAATAGGCCACCTGGACAGGAGCTCAGGAAGTAGCAGCTGCTCTCACCGGGACCTCTGAATAGTGAGCACTTCGAGCTGGGCTGGCTCCCTTTTATAGCGTCTTGGCCCAGCCCACAACCACACCCAGGCATGCTGCAGGGAAAGTCTCTGGAAGGCCCTGGAAAGGGACCACACCCTAACACACTCTGAAAGCCTGCAGCAATACATTGCAAATGAACAGTATTTGTAAACACTTTAAAAATAAGTCTTCAGGATTAAACTCTGCAGTGCAAAAGGTTAAACAACAACATATCAGCACAATGCATAAATTACGTTGTTTTGAGAGTGCTGGGTTTTTGCATTCTAGTCGCCAATAGAGCGCGCACTGCCCTGGTGTTGACAACATCCAAGACATTTTCTCTGTTAACATTAAGCCCAGGCAACTAAATGTGTTCACCTTTTCAAGTGGAGTGCCTTCAAGCATAAACTTTCCTTTGAAGGATCTATGAGGATTGAACATCATCAATTTGGTTTTGGAAATATTGATTTCCAGACTCCGTGTGGAACAAAATTCCTCAAAACAAAGTTTTCGTAAACCGATTGGGGTTTTAGATATCAAAACTGTAACATCCGCAAATAGCAGGACCGGAATTTTGTGTATGCCTAATGATGGTGTGTCGGCCTCCACCCTGAGTAAGGAGGAAACAATATCATTGATATATCAAGAAAACAAAGTGGGAGCAAGGACACACCCTTGATGTACTCCCCTTGACACCTTAATTCTGTCAGTGAGCTGCCCCTTGTCACCCCACCTAACGTGCATAATTGCCCTCATGAAGCTGTATTAACAATGCAAGAATGTGCTCGGGGATTGTCATCCCAGAAAGAACTTCCCACAGCTTATTATAAGGCACTAAGTCAAATGTGGATCCCTTTACCAATTAAAACTGTCTTCCAATATAAAAGCAGGAACCTGAATGCTTGTTCAATAGTGGAAATGGACTAAGTATATCACACTCAATCATCCAATCTTGGATCTTGCCCGAAAGGCAGTGACAAAACATTTTCTGCACACAGTCTAATAGGCTAATTGACCTATAATTACAATAATCACTCTTTTTATAAATCAGAACTACAATAGCACCCATCCATGACTCAGGGATCAGTGCCCTCGTCGCTATTGCATTTGATATGATAGTAATATAGCTTGACAATACTTCAATTTCAGTTAGAAATAGGTCTGCCGGGACACCATCAGGACTAAACGCCCTCCCGCGCTTTAGAGTACCCAATGAGTTGGGTGAATAATGGGACAAGAGTCCTTATCATGGTCAGATACCATACTACATTGGTCAAGAGAATACATTCTGCTAAAATGATCTACCCACTCCACTGGAGAAATATTCGTTGTAATATTCAATGCGCTATTTTCTGGCCCAAGTGCTGCCAGGGACCAAAATGTGTTACAATTCCTCTCACGTGAAGCATCATTAAGCATCATTAAGTGCAGCCCACCACTTATTATCTCGCTCACGCTTGGCTTTACAAACAGATAATTTATAAGATTTCATAGCTGAACGAATAGCATCTACATCCTTGGATTTAATAGCTTGGATTAAGTGTTTGTTCGATGACCCATTCTTTATTAAACCAGCGATGTCTACCCTTAGGCCTCCCACCACAAGAGACAATGGGGGTCATTCTGACCCTGGCGGTCGGTGATAAAGCGGCGGCCAACCCGCCAACAGGCTGGCGGTCCAAAAAATGGAATTCTGACCCTGGCGGGAACCGCCAACAGAGCCCGCCACTTTAACACTCCGACCGCCACGGCGGGACACACAAACAGCGCGGCGGTCACCGTCAACAGGCAGGCGGCAGACAATGTACCGCCCACCCTATCACAACTCACCAATCCGCCACCTTTTCCGGGGCGGGAGCACCGCCGATAAAAACACGGCGGAAACAGACTACGAACGGGAAAACGCTCACCTCTATACACTCCACGAGGACGGAGGACAGCATGGAGCCCGAATTGAACATCCTACCTGCTCTCGTCTACCTGCTCATCTACCACGAGTACGAACTCTGGCGCAGATGACAACAGTGAGTACCGCACCTACGACACAGGGGAGGGGGGGAGGGGGGTAGGAGGAAGGGTTACGGGCACACACATACGCATCACACCCACCCCCCAACTATCTACCCACCAATGCAGAGCACCAAGTCAAAGTGACCCCACCCAAACCCCCCGGAATAACGAAAAGATATAATTAAAGTGCGAAAATAAATGTATGTATAAAATAGGTTCATTGAAGTCATGGTAAAATAGGAAAATGAATTAAAAAAATCCAAGTGTAAACATTGCGTAACCGATAAATAGAGGCAATAAGTCCAGCACAGTCACTGAAATTTCAACTGTCCGTGGGCCAAAGTGTATCAACACATGGGCAAAGCCCACACAGGAGACCTGAGTCCGTTGGAGAGAACACTGCAGGGGCATCAGATGATAAAACTACAGGCACCTCAGGGGGAAGGGAAGGGGGGGCACCACAGCCACATGAGTCCACGACGCCAGATCCAAGAAGGGGCCACCATGCCCACTGTTCAATCCTGGGGAGTGCAAAGCCTCAGTCTCTCAAGTCTCTACAGTGGGTGGCTTGCCCACTGTCATATCCTGGGGAGTGCAAAGCCACAGTCTATCAAGTGGATAACAGTCTCCACAGGCAATGGAGGAGGCAGGGTGGCCCGAGTGCAGCGTGAACAGTAGCACGACACAGAAACGGCACTGTCATTGGGCCAGCGGTGCTTGAGACGGCGGGGCCCAGCGGAGCGGTGCTTGAGATGAAGGGCCCAGCGGAGCGGTGCTTGAGATGAAGGGCCCAGCGGAGCGGTGCTTGAGACGGCGGGGCCCAGCGGAGCGGTGCTTGAGATGAAGGGCCCAGCGGAGCGGTGCTTGAGATGAAGGGCCCAGCGGAGCAGTGCTTGAGAGGAAGGGCCCAGCGGAGCGGTGCTTGAGATGAAGGGCCCAGCGGAGCGGTGCTTGAGATGAAGGGCCCAGCGGAGCGGTGCTTGAGACGGCGGGGCCCAGCGGAGCGGTGCTTGAAATGAAGGGCCCAGTGGAGCGGTGCTTGAGAGGAAGGGCCCCTGTTCAGCGGTGCTCCTCCCGGCGGTGCCCTGTTCAGCGGTGCTCCTCCCGGCGGGGCCCTGTTCAGCAGTGCCTTTCTGCACGGCGGGGCCCTGGTCAGCGGTGCCTTTCTGCACGGCGGGGCCCTGTTCAGCGGTGCCTTTCTGCACTGCGGGGCCCTGTTCAGCGGTGCCTTTCTGCATAGCGGGTCCCTGTTCAGCGGTGCCTTTCTGAATGGCGGGGCCCTGTTCAGCGGTGCCTTTCTGCACGGCGGGGCCCTGTTCAGCGGTGCCTTTCTGGACGGCGGGGCCCTGTTCAGAGGTGCCTTTCTGCACGGCGGGGCCCTGTTCAGCGGTGCCTTTCTGGACGGCGGGGCCCTGTTCAGCGGTGCCTTTCTGCACGGCGGGGCCCTGTTCAGCGGTGCCTTTCTGGACGGCGGGGCCCTGTTCAGCGGTGCCTTTCTGGACGGCGGGGCCCTGTTCAGCGGTGGCTTTCTGGACGGCGGGGCCCTGTTCAGCGGTGCCTTTCTGCACGGCGGGGCCCTGTTCAGCTGTGCCTTTCTGCACGGCGGGGCCCTGTTCAGCGGTGCCTTTCTGCACGGCGGGGCCCTGTTCAGCGGTGCCTTTCTGGACGGCGGGGCCCTGTTCAGCGGTGCCTTTCTGGACGGCGGGGCCCTGTGCAGCGGTGCCTTTCTGGACGGCGGGGCCCTGTTCAGCGGTGCCTTTCTGCACGGCGGGGCCCTGTTCAGCGGTGCCTTTCTGGACGGCGGGGCCCTGTTCAGCGGTGCTTGTTCTGTAAGTCAAGGGAGTCAGACCTGGCCACGACTCCCTTCTCAGTCGCCCTCCGACCGTGCAGTTGCTGGACTCTTCGGTGACGGTGTCCTGGGCCCTTGGGTGTCCTCCCTCACACCCGGGATGGGGCTTGTGGGGCCCTCCTGGTCCGCGCTCCTGCTGGCTGACTTCTCCGCCCTGCTGCCCTTGCCCTCCTTCGATGTGGCTCTCTGGGCCTTGCCTCCCCTGGATGTTGTGGCAGGTGAAGTGGCAGAACTATGGTCCTTGGGGGCAGCCGTGTCAGTCGTCCCGCGGCGGCCCCTTACTTTACGGGTCCTCTTTCCAGGGGGGGGGGCTGGCTGTCCCCTTGCTGCTGACCGATGTATCACTGCTGGCAAAGGGGGGACTCCAAAATCCATGCTCTACGGTGACCCTTGAAGCCGGGCTGGTGGTGGCTGAGGCGCTCTTGGGACTCTTAGCAGATGGAGGGGGGGGGTCAGGTGAGGGAAAGAGGTCAAGATTGGAGAGGTAAAGTTTTTTAGGACCAGGGTAAAGGGTAGGTGTAGTGGTTATGGGAGTGGAGGAAGAGGAGGTGGTTGTAGGAGAGTCAGGTGTGCTGTCCTTGGGTGAAGGTGCATGGGCTGGAGGCTGTCGTGAGGTGGTTGGCTGTTGGGTGGGTGGCTGCCTGCGTTTGTGTGTCTTGGAAGAGGGGGTGACAGACACAGTGGGAGAGGACACAGGGGACGTGTAAATGGCAGTGGGGGTGGTGACTGCACGTGTGCGGACTGTACTGGAGGGTGTGCTGGTGATGGAAGTACTGGCTGTTGGTGGTGTGCATGCAGGTGTGAGTAGAGACGTCACAGGGAGGGAGGAGGGAGACGAGGAGGTGGGGGACACAGAGGTGGTAGTGGCTGTTGGCATGTCTGCATCTGGGTGTTGCTTGGGTGAATGTTTGTGTGATCTGTGGTGCTTATGTCTGGATGAGCTGCCCTTGGGTGTTGAGGTGTGTGCAGGCTGGTCTGATGGTGTGGGTGGGATAGGCAGAGGAACAGGAGACAGAGACAGGCTGGAGGCAGTTAGAAGAGGGAGGCTGGAAACAGGGACAATGGCTGCCGTCAGTGCTGAGGCCAGATCATTGAACGATCGTTGATGGGCAGCCTGACCCGAATGAATGCCCTCCAGGTATGCATTGCTACGATGCACCTCCCTCTCTACCCCCTGGATGGCATTCAAAAGGGTAGACTGCCCAACAATGATGGTCTGTAGGAGGTCAATGACCTCCTCACTGAGGGCAGCAGGGGTAACAGGGGCAGGGCCTGAGGTGCCTGGGGCGAAGGAGACGCCCGCCTTCTTGGGCGAGCGGGCACGGAGCGAAGGCGGAGGGGCTGCTGGGAGGGCGGAGCTGGTGCGCTGGCTGGCGGCTGTACCTGTAGAGGCGGGGGGCACGGATGTTGCCGCCACCGCTAGGGAGCTCCCATCCGAGGACGTGTCGGTGTCGCTGGTGTCACCACGGCTCCCCGTTGTGAAGCTCCCCTCGCCCTCCGTATCACTGGTGGCCTCGGTGTCTGTGCCATGGCCCACCGGGGCCTTGTGAGTTGCAGCTCCCTCGTGCTCCGGTGCCAATTCTCCTCCACCTGATGATGCTAATGCACACATGCACAAGAAGATAAAGAAAAAGGGTGGGGGGAGACATAAAAACAGGTTGAGTGCATGCATTGTCAACACCGTTGGCGGAGAGGACAGACACAGGAGCCTCATGCACTAAACCGCGCAATCGGGGTACACTACTCAGTACTTGTGACTAGGCCAACAGGTCTAGGGACAACAAACGCGCACATGGGTGATGCAGGACCATGGATAGCTGTACTTGTCACCCTACAGAGGTGGGGGGCGGGGGCACAGGGACATGGCTAAAGGAGAGGACTACACTACAGAAAGCGCCCTGGCCTAATGTCACCCACAGCTCTCTTCCCCCACCCAGGCACCTCCACTACGCGTAAAGATAGCTGAATGTGCTGCTACTCACCCCCTTGTGTCTGCTGTGATGTCCTCACGCGCCCATCCAAATCGGGGTAGGCCACCGCCAGGATCCGGGACATCAGGGGGGTCAGGGTACGACTGGCACCCCTTCTAGGTTGGGAGGCCATCCCCAGCAGTGACTCGGCGGTCTTCCTGGTCCCGCGGCGGATGTCCTCCCACCTCTTGCGGCAGTGGGTGCCCCGTCTGTTGTGGACCCCCAGGTTCCAGACTTCCTTGGCGATGGCACGCCAAATGTCGACTTTCTGATGGGCGCTGACCTATTTGACATGTACAGGGTGGAAATTGAAATATCATCAATTTTCCGCATGATAGATGCGATTGGCCCCCCCTCCCCAACCTTGCCATGTGGCGCATGCTCTCATCTGTCGTGCCTTGCACTCGTCATTGTCTCCCCACCATCTTACATCCACCATACACAACCCAGGCATAGCCCATTCAACGTGCACACAGTGTACTTACCTGTTGGTCTGGAGGACTGTAGAGTCGCGCATACTGGGGCAGGACCCCATCGACAAGTTTCTCCAACTCTTCTGTAGTGAAGGCAGGGGCCCTTTCCCCAGTCGCAGCAGCCATTGTATCTCCCAGACCGAGGTCACAGCAGCACTTGCAGTATAGGTCCTCTCCTGTGGATGATCAGGTCTCGAGTGATTAACCAGATAGAAAATGGCGGTCACGCCCGCGGCGGTGCGTACCGCCGCGGTGCGTTCCGCGACCGCCGGCGCACCTAGTCATTGGCTCGTGAAACCCATAGGGTTCGATGTTAACCAATGCGGCTTGGCGCCGCGGTCTTCGACCGCCTACCGCCACGGTGTGTCACGGCAGCGCATTGACCTCACATCCCACTGTCACACTTCTCAGGTCAGGCAGCCGCCATTTCAAGGGCCAACATGGCTTAATTTCTACTGCGTCACACAGGCCTAGGCCTTGCATTGCCACTCATACAAGCCATTCAATGCATTGAGAATCGTGTACTGTGCAAGCTGTAGTTACGTACCTGTGGGTTGCTTGACTCTGTACTCCATGTTGTCCTTCCTAGGCACCGTCCGCTGGGACTTGCGAGGAGAAGGATGAATCCTCCCGTGTACCGACCGCTGGTGGACCTGTCGACAATGGAGGAACGTCATATAATACTTCGATACCGACTTGACCGAGCCACTATACATGAACTGTGTGCCCAGCTGGAGCCAGCACTGATGTCCCCCATCCGCCAACCCACAGGAATTTCCCCTGTGGTGCAGGTTCTGTCAGTCCTCCATTTTTTGGCAAGTGGGTCTTTTCAGACAACAGTGGCCATGTCATCAGGGATGTCTCAGCCTATGTTTTCCAAGATTTTGTCCAGAGTGTTGTCTGCCCTGACGAAATACATGCGGAGCTACATTATTTTCCCTGAGGAGGGTGATTTGGCCACTGTGAAGGGTGACTTCTATGCCCTTGGACATATCCCCAACATCATTGGTGCCATTGATGGGACCCATGTGGCCTTAGTACCCCCAAAAGATGATGAGCAGGTGTACAGAAACAGGAAAAGTTACCATTCGATGAATGTCCAGGTGGTCTGTTTGGCTGACCAGTACATCTCCCATGTAAATGCCAAGTTCCCTGGGTCAGTGCATGACGCGTATGTTATGCGAAATAGCAGCATCCCTTATGTGATGGAACAGCTACAGAGACACCGTGTGTGGCTAATAGGTGACTCTGGTTACCCCAACCTGCCGTGGCTACTGACCCCAGTGAGGAATCCCCGGACCAGGGCAGAGGAACGGTACAATGAGGCCCATGGGCGATCTAGGAGGATCATAGAAAGGACCTTCGGACTCCTGAAGGCCAGGTTTAGGTGCCTGCATATGACAGGGGGATCCCTAATGTACTCACCCAAGAAGGTGTGCCAGATCATCGTGGCCTGCTGTATGCTTCACAATCTTGCATTGCGACGCCAGGTGCCTTTTCTGCAGGAGGATGGTCCAGATGGTGGTGTTGTAGCAGCTGTGGAGCCTGTGGAGAGTGAAGAGGAGGAAGACGACGGGGACGACACGGACAACAGGGACACAGTCATACAACAGTATTTTCAGTAGCACCCAGGTAAGAATCCCCCACGCCATTTTACATTTACCTCTGGCCTCCTGCATCTCTACTTTCTGTGTTTCCCCCCAGTTCCTTTCAACTGAATTGTGACTTTCCCTTCCCTTTTCAGAGCTGTATGACCCACTGCATGACTTCTGGTTTGTTCGCCCATGGAGTAAAGCACATTGACATTGGTATGTTGTCATCACAATGTAACTGAACATTTTTGAACCGTTATGTGTAATACATTTGTTAAGAATACAAGCAGACTCCTGAGTGTTTTAAGTGCAATTAGTGATTTATTTAAAGTGCTACATATAGGTCAATGATAGTAAAACGGTGATGGGTGGGGGTGGAGTGATGTCCATGGCAGAGTCCAGTTCTCGGTCGCACAGGTGCATTGTCCATATGCCTGTGGAAGGATGGAGCAGGGGCAGTTCAAGGTTGGACAGGGTGACAATGTGGGACAGTGGAATGACATCCGGGGGTATCTTATGCTGGCGGGGGTCTTGGCATCCTACTCTGTCTTCCTTTGAGATCTCAGGCTCCTCTTGTGGGGTGGTTGATCTTCAGCAGGAGGTGGGGTTCTGGTGGCCTGTCGTTGTGTGGGGGCCTCCTGTCCACTAGCGCCGGCGGAGGTGGTAGGCTGTTCCTGGTCCGGGCTGGTGACAGGGGCCCTTTGGGGTGCCACATGGTCCCGCAATGTGGTGACTATTAGGTTCAGGGCCAGGACGATGTTCCTGAGCTCCTCTCTCTACCCCATGTACCGTTCCTCCTGCTGTGCCTGGATCTCCTGGAACCTGGCCAGTACCGTCGCCATCGTCTCCTGGGAGCGGTGGTATGCTCCCATGATGGTGGTGAGGGCCTCTTGGAGAGTCGGTTCCCTGGGCCTGTCCTCCCTCCCCTGTCGCACTGCAGCCCTCCCAGTTGCCCTGTTTCCCCGGGCCTCTGTCCCCTGGACGGTGTGCCCACTACCACTGCCCCCAGGTCCCTGTTGTTGTTGGGGTGTTGGGTCAGCCTGGGTGCCCTGTAGTGGCGGACACACCGCTGATTGACCTGTCCTGGAGACAGAGGCATGGGCCCGCTGGGTGGGAGCTGTGCTGATATTCCCAGAGGGGGTTAGGTCTGCTGTGGCCTGTGTCTGTGTGTGGGGAACCGACTGTCCAGAGGTCCCCGATGGTCCGGGCTGGTCATCAGGTTCTAGGTCGACAGAGCTGCTGTCCTCACTGGGGGCCTGTTCTGGGGGTGGGATGGACATATCTGGACCCTCCTGGCCGGTGTGTTGGCGTTCGGGCCCTGCAGGGGTGAAAGAGTATGGTTATTGCTTCTGTGTGTTCCATGGCGTGCGATTTGTGGGTGCCCTTGTCCCCCAGTGCTGGCATTCCCTTGTGGCAGGAGTTGTGAGGGTGGTTTGTGGGGGGGATGGGTATGTGCAGTGGTCATGCATAGGTGATGGGTGTCCATGGTTTGTGTTGGCATTCAGGGTTTGGTTTTGGGTTGGGTGGGTTGTGCTGGTGAGACATTGGCAGGGAGGATGTGTGCTGGGGGGTTGGGGGTGAGGGTGGGGGTGTGGGTGTGGGTTGGCATGCTGGTGGTTGGGGGGGGGAGTAGTTGAGACTAGACTTACCAGAGTCCATTCCTCCGCCTACTCCAGCGAGGCCCGCAGGATGCAGGATGTTCAAGACCTCTTGCTCCCATGCTGTGAATTCGGGAGGAGTGGGTGGTGGTCCGCCGCCAGTCTTCTGCACAGCGATGTTGTGTCTTGAGACCATCGACCGTACCTTCCCCCGTAGGTCGTTCCAGCGCTTTCGGATGTCTTCCCGGTTTCTGGTATGCTGTCCCACAGCGTTGACCCTGTCGACGATCCTCTGCCATAGCTCCGCCTTCCTGGCTATTGTGGTGTGTTGCACCTGTGTGCCGAAGAGCTGGGGCTCTACCCTTATAATTTCCTCCACCATGACCCTGAGTTCTTGGTCCGAAAACCTGGGGTGTCTTTGGGGTGCCATGGGGTGGTGTGGATGAGGTGTGGGGTGGTGTTTGTGGTGATGTGAGTGGTGGTGTGTGGTGATGTGTGCGTAGATGTGGTGTGGTTGATGATGTTGGGTTCCTGTGTGTGTTGGGGTTTTCGATTGCTGTGCTCGCTCTCTCTCTCTCTATCGCCTTCTCTCCGATTTCCAACTAGTGGGGGTTTGTGGGTGATGTGGGTGTGTGTTTTATAGTTGCTTGGATGTGTGGGGGTGGTGTTTGTATGTGTATCAGGTGTGTGTATTTCAAATTGTCCAATGTGGCTGTGTTTTGGAGCTGGGTGTGTATTTTGACCGCGGCGGTGTGTACCGCCAATGGAATACCGCGGTTGAATGACCGCTGCGTGGATTCGTGGGTCGTAATGGCATAGGCGTGTTTGTGTTGGCGTGGCGGTGGAGGTTTGGTCATCTCCAGTTTATCGCTGCCCGCTGATGAGGCGGCCTTCCGTGGATGTCGGGTTTTTGGCGGCTTGGCAGTTGTGGGTCAGAATGACCGTGGCGGTTTACCGCGGCCGCGGCGGTAGAATGGCGGACTTCTGACCGGCGGTAAGAGCCTTTTACCGCCGAGGTCAGAATGACCCCCTATGTCTACTGTAAAATGGGCCGCAATACCCTCAAAGCATAAGGTATTAGTTAAACTTATTTGCTCGTTGGGAATTGCGGAACCCGCCTCTAAACACATCAATGAGGTCTTCAGAACATAATTTGGCAGCACTAATATTATCTGGCCGGGCCAATACCTTATTCCACTGCAGGTGGTGTTGGTAGTTAGCCAAACCAATTACCACGGGTGATATAGCTGGGGTATTGAACGTAAACATTTGATTGCACAGATTGGACATATGGACTGAGAGTGGGTTATGATCGTTCTCAGTTCTCTCAATAACCATCATACTGATAACTAGAGGCCACAATCTTGTACCAACTAAAACAAAATCTATTCTGCAAGTGTAGTTGACCTTGTTATAAGTATGGCAGCCCTTTCTATCAGATTTTGTCCTACCATTGAGTGCTCTGAGTCCAAATTCAACAGTCAAAGACTTTGCCTGAACGGCAACTTGCGATCCCCTTTTGATGGGCAGAATGTCCAAGGCGGGAACAGACCATACCCGATCCTCCTCATGAGTAAACCCAAGATCATCTCAATCAAGAGGTTCAAACGTGACATTGAAATCACCTGCCACAATGATTTTATAATGTCGGGATCATTTCCGCAGAAATCTCTACAGGACACAAAGGGGGTGATTCTGACAGGGTCAGCGGGAGCACCGCCAACAGGCTGGCGGTGCCCCGCAGGGCATTCTGACCGCGGCGGTTTGGCCGCGGTCAGAAAGGGAAAACCGGCGGTCTCCCGCCGGTTTTCCGCTGCCCTATTGAATCCTCCATGGCGGCGCAGCTTGCTGCGCCGCCATGGAGATTCTGACACCCCATACCGCCATCCTGTTCCTGGCGGTTCTCCCGCCAGGAACAGGATGGCGGTATGGGGTGTCGCGGGGCCCCTGGGGGCCCCTGCAGTGCCCATGCCATTGGCATGGGCACTGCAGGGGCCCCCGTAAGAGGGCCCCAAAAAGAATTTCAGTGTCTGCTTTGCAGACACTGAAATTTGCGACGGGTGCAACTGCACCCGTCGCACCTTCCCACTCCGCCGGCTCAATTCTGAGCCGACGTCCTCGTGGGAAGGGTTTTTTGCACTGGGCTGGCGGGCGGCCTTTTGGCGGTCGCCCGCCAGCCCAGTGCAAAAGCCAAAATACCCTCCGCGGTCTTTCGACCGCGGAGCGGTATTTTGGAGGGGGGAAGTCTGGCGGGCGGCCTCCGCTGCCCGCCAGAATCAGAATGACCCCCTATGTGTTTCGGAAGCCCGATTCCCCCCTGACCCCTTTAGCACAGATGTTAAGAATGATCACAACTGCATTTACCCCAAATGATAACTGGATACCTTATAAGTCAGGGAAATCGATGGTTAGCTGAGATACACAACAATTTAATGATGTTATGGCCCAAATAGTTAAACCACCAGAAGGCCTACCCCTAGTACTAGAAAGAGCTGGAATATAAAAATTTAAATAGCCAGGCCGGTAAATGGGATCGATCGACCATGTCTCCTGGAGGAGACATATGTTGTGTTCCTCAATAAAAGAAGTAAAAGTTGGAAGGGGGAAGACAGATCTTAAACCTGCCACGTTAGCTACCTGATTTAGACTTGTCAGATGAGATTGGTGGGGGGAGGTGCAGTGCTATCACAATTGGCCAGTAGGTCCTGGGTTGACTGGTTGAGGCTATCTGGCCTGACCATAGATGTAATATTCTCACAATTATCTGCCTGATCCTGAATTATCAGATAAGGTTGATGAGGGGAAGACAGTGTGGTATTATCACAATTGGCCAATTGGTCCTGAGTAGACTGATGGAGTCTGTCAAAAAGAGGAGTTTGAATACTTGTGGCAACAACGATAGAAGAAACAACCAAACCAGAGACAATTATTTCATGTGAGTCAAATGGTAAATCAACAAGGGTTTCTGATGGTACTCCAAGTCAATCGTTCTCATTTAGAACAGATAGGTTACCTGCTGAATGGTGGGTAAGCTGGGCCCAATGATACAAGGGGAACCTAGGGTATTTGAACTGAATACAAGAGTGCCCAGGGGCATTTGTCCCCGCATCTAGGGCCACCAAATTATCCACCATACGCCAGTCCCTAAGTGTCAGCTTAATCATATCATAGTGTGTATCAGGATCAGGCCTTCTAACTGCCTCAATTATATCCTCACGTATTACAGAATATCAACCTCTCACCTGGCGAATCCAATGGATCGCCTTGTTTCTGACAGAATCTCCCCCTTCCCTTTGGGCCAATGGATGTAATTTAGGACGTTGACCATTAGAACAGTGTTATTAAATTGAGACTGGTCAGCAACAGGCTGTACAGCGCAAATTGGGACATTGTCATTCATAGGTTTAGAAATTTGACAGCAGAACCTTGATTCCTTGCCCACGCCTAAGCTGTTATGTATGGAAGCTAGACAAGAGTTCCCAGTCCTGTCACCTACTGGAAGCTGGCCAGCACGAGGTGCTGAACCAACGGCAGCAGGACAGGAAACACAAATATGACTCTTACTACAACTAGTCAAGGGCAATTTGAGCAACTTCACCAGGAGGCCTGAGGGATTAAACGTGGGACTGCAAATACGATCCATGATGGTCGTGGCACCTAAAGGAATAAACTATTTAACTATTGAGATCAAAGAATTTACCATAGATTTAAGCTCTGACACCTCGCTCTTTAGGTCTTGTATACATGAGATGTACTGAGCATTGGACCGATCTGAGTCCACGTTTGTATCCACTGTCCCACCCACCACAGTACTTAGGTCAAGATCGTCATATATGTCATATGGGTCTGTAATATTGTTTAGGGGGATGAAGCGGATGCTACATTGAAGAGCATCACCATCAGCGAGTGGTGGCTCATTCACTGATATTAAGGGAACATGCGTGATAACATTTCTGCCCTCCCCCTGCCTTGTGGTAGCTAAAACATGTGTCCCACATTTTTTAAACTTATCTGGGATTTTCTTAGGACACACCCCCTTCCTAACTGGGGAGTGCTCGCACTCGGTATCATAGGAGATACTATCCGTGGAAGAGGTTAAAATTTCCTCACATTCACCCAGGAGATTATCAGTTCTATTCATTACACAATCGTTAGCTGCATGCTTTTGCCTTTTACGTTTTTTCTGTGGACTCCCTAGCGCTTTATAGTGCTCTTTGGTATGGCGAGTGGGAGCAGCGGTGCCTGAAAATGGCCGCCTCCTGGGGCCAAAGAACAGTCTGGGATATGTAGTCCCCACCTGAGGTTAGCGTGTTCTGCGCTGCGGTGGACTCCCTAGCGCTTTATAGTGCTAGTTGGTGTGGCGAATGGGAGCAGCTGTGCCCGAAAATGGCCACCTCCTGGGGCCAAAGAGCAGTCTGAGATATGTAGTCCCCCTCCTGAGGCTAACGCGTCCACTTGCTCTTGTATATTTTCACTCTCTTGCACGCAACCTTACACTCACTCACACATTGTCACTCATTCATACATTATTTACCTCACAGTAAGTCACTCACACTGACTTCCACTCACTTTTACTCTCACTCCATCATTCTCACGCACCCTGACTCACTCATACTCACTTACTGACATTTAGGGGCCGATTACGAGTTTGGAGGACAGGGAGACGCGTCCGCTGAACTTCCAACAGGGAGGTTGCCACCTTACTAGTGACCTCCCCGCCAGCCTCATTACAACTTTCCTGCTGGGTTGACGGACGGAAACCAAGGTTTCCACCCATCAGCCCAGTGGGAAAGTGACAGCAGCATTGTCGCCGCCTTGTAATTGAGCGGGCAGCTTCCTTCCACATGGGGCACCAGCACCCTCGTAGTGCGCATTACGAGGGTGCTGGGCAGGGGGACCCCTGCACTGCTCATGCCATGGGCATGAGCAATGCAGCCCCCCCGTGGCCCGATGCACCTGTTCTCTGCCAGCCTTTTCATGGCGGTGAATCCCCCATAAAAAGACTGGTGGAATACCAGGTTGTAATCACTAGGGCGGCGCTGAGTTCAGCGACGCCCTGACTGATTCCAACCTGCACTGCCATCAGCCCATCGGGAACATTGTTCCCGGCGGAGATGGTGTTCGTTTAGTAGTCTGACCACCAAACTCTTAATTTGGTGGTCTCGTAATGAGGCCCTTAATCTCTTGTATTGTCACTCGTATCACTGAGTGACACTTTCACTCATACACCCATGCTCACATACAAGATGCTTGCACATAAACACTCCCTCTCTCACAAACACACTCTCAGCTGCAAGCATGCACACAAAATACATTTGAAAACTGTTTTACTTACCTGATGCTCCAGTTTTTATCACACTCATAGTGAATAACAAGCTATTATTCACTGTTAGCGTAATCAAACGAGCTGAAAACAAGGAGACCGCCAGTCTTCTTGGCACTAATTTTACTACGTCTGAGGCTAGGGATCGCAAAGGCACTGCCAGAGGTCACAGTGAGCAAGCCAGAGATCGCTGGCGACTCCTACATAACGTCCATAGACACGGCAACAAAATACAGGAGGGCTGACAATCTTACGCTCAAGACTTTCACAGGCCCTGGTGGCAACAGTGCCCGGAAAAGTGTGACATCCTTGTCACTCACACTTGATTACCAGATGCCAGTGGATTCCACAACTTCCGCATCACTTGGCGTAGCCGGGACCTGCAAAGTGACCCTCACCGACGACAGGGCTGCTCTCACTCGCATCATTTGGAGGGTCCCTTAGTACTTTAACCAGGCTGAGAAACGCTCTGAGTTACTCGTCCATTCACTAACCCGTGGGCACATTCATCTACACATTCATTCGTCCATTGACTGACTTGCTTCTTGGTCCACGCACTAAAGAACACACACATTCTCACTTGCCAATCAGTGAAGAAAGACATGAAAAAGCAGACCTTTTAGGTTTCCCTGTGACTGTTGTAAGTGCTCCTGATTTTGTGGCAGAGAAGGGAGCTGACACTCAAGAATGAATCGATTTACTAAAGATCACACAGCTTTAGTGAAATTGAGAAACTGGGAATAGAACTCGAGTGCTAATCCACAGGGACAACATATGCACCAGACTTTACCTCCTGGCTACTAGGTGGGAGAGCCAAGCACTCTTCAGGACTTCCACACACCCAGCCCCCCACCAATCACCAAGTAATGAAAGTGGCCTTGCAGGGAGCTGTGCAACAGAAGTGTGCCCCTCTGTGCCCTCTCTGTGATTTCTGCTGGAACCTGTTCCCTAACCAGTCCTTTACAGCGGAACGAAATACAAACAACGTCTTGTCCAAGGTTCTTGCAAAGCTCTTTCTAAAGCCCCGTGGGGCTTGTTTATAACGTAGGGTTGATTTGTTAATTAAAAATACATGTAAAGTAAACGTTTGCTAACCAGCCCGCAATAAAGGTGACACAGCCCACTGTAGGACTCTCCTGTATGCTTGACGGGAGGGAGGGGGGCATCCGGAGGTCAGGGATAAAAGTTTGACTTCAGCAGCGAGGAACATAAAAAAAGAGAACAAAGAGTTTTTTTGTTTTAAAAATCTCGAACTTTTCGCATCTCCTCCCTCTCTACAATGTCCAGTTTAAATCATCCACTCCGATAACACACTGACAGTGCGGCCCTAATACACACAATGAAGAGAATTGCCCCCTGGCGTCTGAGGAAGGATGAAAGGCGGAGTCAAATGCATTTGGGGGTGCTCTAGCCTGTGACTTGCAGGTTCCGCGTGGGTTTCTAGACTAGTCGCCCATGCTACTGAGCTATCCCCACAGCATCCGCCCCATCGCATACTTCTCCCCGCTGCAAACGAGTTTTGAATGTACAGGGCCTAGTCTTAATCACACTGTACCAAGAGTGGCCACAGTCGGTGTAAAACTGGTGCCCCCCATCCCACAACACCCTAATGCTACGTGTAGGGAACCTGTCACTAGCAATGCTAAATGCTGAGGATAATGAAAAGCAATGCTGCTTAGACTTGATTCCAGCTCAAGTCACCGCCCACACCTCCTGTCTCACTCCTACGGGTTCTTTTTCATCCTTGCTTTCTTCCTTTGGCACTGCTTGCTCCCTCTGTTCTTGCTCCTTCTGTCTCTGTTTTAGGCTTCTGTCTCTTGCTCTAGGCAATAATAAATCCAGTTCCCAAAAACGGAGTGGCGGTGCCCTCCACCTCCAAATTAATCACTGTCCTAAGACACATAAAAGAAACTGAGAGCTCCCCGTGACGAGCTAAGTCACACTTTACATGCGTTCCAGGGAGATTAAAGGGGAACTTGCAACACTTATTTCCTAGGAGAGGCAGCAGATTCTTCTTCGAAAAGGTTGCTCATGATGGGTACATCATGGAAGATCATTTAAAAATCAGAAAGTAGTGCAGCCTCTCCCTTCGATATTGGGACACAAGTGACTAGATCTTTTGTGTTTGGGTGGGTGTTATGAATTGAGCTGGTATGGGTGATGTGTTAATGAATTGTGCCCTGAACTCTGGACACTGCCTGCACTGAGGCTGTAGTGTAACTTTGTGAGGTGGGTTTGTTGGTGGGTCTTGGCTTGCAGCTGTGTACTTTATGCTGGTCTCTTTTCAAGGTTACCTGGTCCAGGTGGGTCTCACTTGAATGGGTGGAACTCTTACTTCCTGAGCTATCCCCAAGCATCAAGGAGGGCACAAGGCCAGAGGGGCAGGAAACGTTTTGGTTGGATTGACCTCCATGGAGCATCAGGACACTGCCCTGATGGAAGGGTTCTTTTCATCGACAGGCCTAGACATGACTTCATATTGTGTATGAACGAGGGTGACCAGATTTTGAGGAGCAAAAACCGGGACAGGTCAAACATAAAAGAAGGACTAACGACTTTACACTCACTTTTATATCTGGCATGCCCCGTTTTTTTTGCGTAGCCTTGTGAATGTGTGCCTATACATGTGTGTGTTTACATATATATATAAATAAATATATATATATATATATATATATATATATATATATATATATATATATATATATATATATATATACACACACATTTACAAGACTAAACATATAAAATTAGCTATAGCTTGACCTTCTACCCTGCACCCCCAACCCGCTCCCACCCACTCTCTCTGCTCCCCACTCGTCTCTCTGCTGGGAGCAGACAGGGGACTGTGTTGCCTGACAGTAACAGATAAATTACTTTAATTATTGCATACTTTGTAGGCGTCTGTTAAAGGAGAGCATACCTTGAATTTATGTTTCCCTAGAGAATCTGACCTTTGTTCCAAAAACCGGGACATTTATGTAATGATCTGATCTTTGTCCCAAAAACCGGGACATTTGTTTAAAATTAAGAGAAGCGTCGGGACACCAGGACAGTCCTCTAAAAACCGTGACTGTCTGGGGAAATCCGGGATGTCTGGTCATCCTAATATGTACTGTTCTACACTTAGGCCCTCATTCTGACCCTGGCGGTCGGCGGAGAGGCGGCGGTCGGACCGCGAACAGACCTGTGGTCAGAAAAATGGCATTCTGACCGCGGCGGTCACCGCCGCGATCGCCCGCCACTTCCCCACTCCGACCGCCACGGCGGTCATGACCGCCGGGCTGGAGTTTGCGCACTCCGGCCCGGCGGTCGTCCCAAGACCGCCAACGGTATCATGACCCTGCCTACCGCCGCGGTTTCTTGCGGTCGGGAACCGCCATGCGAACCATGGCGGTAAGCACTATCGGGGCCAGGGAATTCCTTCCCTGGCACTGATAGGGGTCTCCCCCACCCCCCACTACCCACCCGAGTCCTCCCCCCACACCCTCCACCCCCCTGCCACCCCCCAGAGGTGGTACGAACCCCCTCCCCACCCCCACCCCGACATGCACATACATGCACCCCGACATGCACACACCCCCAACATGCACATATACACACCCCCTACACACACATACACAACGGGGACACATACCCGCACACATACATGCAGACATGCGCACCTGCCGAACAGCACACATTACCCATAGACACAGCAGCACCCCCCGCCCGCATACACGCACTCACACACCCCCTCTACACACTCACACGCACACCCCCATGCACGCCCACATCACACAACACCCCCCCTCCCCCTCCCCTCACGGACGGTCAACTTACCTTGTGCGTTGGTCCTCCGGGAGGCGACGGGAGCCATGGGGAGGTGACCGCCAACAGAACACCGCCAACAGAAGACCGCCACACAGATATGTGGGTCGTAATTCTGTGGGCGGTGTTCTGCTGGCGTGGCGGTGGAGGTTGACCAGTCTCCACTTTTCCGCCGACCGCCAGTGTGGCTGCTGGCGGTTTCCCGGCGGAACGCTCCCAGCGGTCGGAATGCGCACAGCGGCATACCGCCGCGGTCAGCGGTCTTCACCGCGGCGGTAACTCGGCGGTCTCGCGAAAAGACCGCCAAGGTCAGAATGAGGGCCTTACTGCCTTGTTGAACCTCTCTGGGCCTGGCTCCCTCCATCTGCCCTTCTACCCATGTCCTTCCTATTGTTGCTTTTCCCTAGTTGACACTGTCCTAGAACCCTAGACCTTTCTTTGTGAATCGCCCTACTTGCTTTGTGGATAAGCGTCACAACCGCTGTTGCCCTTGCCCTTTGTCCTTTACACAGTCCCTGTGTTCTACCATCTTTCCCTCACTACATCTCAACCCTTCTCCCCATGAATCTGTGAACAAACCCTGCTATGTCCTTCACACAGCTTATAAAATTCTACCTCACTCTGCTGACACTTCACACTGTGCTCCTTCTACAGTCCCCATAACTCCACCCTGTCACCAGGACCACCCTCCTAGGAAACCTACAAATTTGCTTCTCACTCATTGTTTCCTGATGTAGGCCCTATTCTCATGAGCCGGAGCGGAGTGCCCTCTGCTTCACTAGCACCCCTCTCCTACTCCCTCCAAACCCTACTTTCCCCATGACCCTACTTCGTTTTAAAAGATCCACTCGAAGTCCCCATTACAACACTCTTCTCCTATGTACCCTCGGCAGCCCCCCTAGCTCTTTCCACTCTACCCACTCCCTAAAAACCTGGGGACAGATTTATTATATATTTATGCAAAGCAATTATGCAAGGCCAGTTGCTGCACTGCGTTGTGTTCACATCAGAGAGCAGAACAGTGTCATATTTATAAGGATATTGTGCTGTCCAGATCTCTCCTTGCGCTGGTGCACTTGTGGCTGCCTAGTGCCAATGCAGGTACCCTTGCGTCATATCGCAAGGGTGCTTGCGTTGGTGATGTTGATTTCCACACATTATCACATTATCGCTTGTGTGCAGTATAGTTTTATCAATAAAACTGCATGTCTGCTGACATAATGGCTAATTACAATTGAAAATGGGTTGTCTGTACTGGCAGTTCTCTACCACACCGTGCACACTGCAATCTATGCCACTCTACTATACACTACTCTACTCCACTCTATGACACTCTACTCGACTCTATGCGACTCCACTTTGCAACACCCTACTCCGTTCTATGCCATTTTACAACACTTCACCCTATGCCCCTTCACTCTATGCCACTCTACACAGCTCTATTCTACGCAGCTCCCCTCTGCTCCCCTCTCACACCACACCACTCCACTCTACTCCACTCTCACACCATAATGAAATGCTACTCGACTCTATGCCACTCCATGGCACTATATCCACCCCAGGCTACTCCACTTTATACCAATACATTATACAACATTCTACTCCACTGTACTCCCCTCCTTTCTATGACACTATACTCCACTTTATGCCGCTTCACTCTATAACACTCTACTGCACTCTATGACAATTCTCCACTTTACGTAACTGTACACCACTATGCTCTTTGCTACTTCACTCCATGATACTCTTCTCCATTCCACAACACTGTAGTCCACTCTACAACACTCTATGACACTCCACAACACTCCACACTACTCTACTTCATGCAGCACCACTCCACTGTACTGCACACTACAACACTCTACCCTACAACACTCTGTGGCACTCTACAACACTTCACTCTATGATACTCTACTCCACACTCCACCACTCCACTCTGCGTCACTCCATGCTACTTTACTCCACTCTATGCCACTCTGCTCCTTGACACTCTACTCCACTCATCTTCCCTCTATGACACTATTCTCCACTCTGTGACACTCTACTACACTCCACAATGCTCCACTCTAGCCTATGACACTCCACTCCACTAAATTCCACTCTATGACATTCTACTCCATTCTACGCGCTGCACTCTATGTCACTCCACTCTACAACACTCTACTCCATTCTACATCACTTTGTTCCACTCCACTCTATACCACACCACTCTACAAAACTGTACTCCACTCTAGGATACTCCACTTTATGACACACAACCTCACACTATGCCACTTCACGCTTCACTACACTACTTCACTCTATGCCACTCCATACCCCTCCACTACGATACACTACTCCACTCTACATCCCTCTGCTCTATAACTCTCTATGCCGTTCCACTCTACTCCATTTTACCCTGTGCCACTTCACTTTATGCCATTCTTCGGCACTCCATTCTACTGTATGATACTCCGACCCACAACACTCCACTCTAAGACAGTCCATTCAACGACATACTACTCTATGCAGCTCCACTCTATGCAGCTCCACTATACACCACTCCACTCTAGAACACTTGACTCTATGACACTCCAATCTACTTCACTGTACTCTACTCTGCTCTATTCTGCTCTGCTCCACTTTATGCCACGTCACTGTACTCAGCTCTATGCCACTGCACTCTGACACTTTACTCCACTCTACACCACTCTATGAAATACCGCTCCACTCTACTGCACTGTATGCGACTCCACTTCACTCTGTGACACTCTACTCCACCCTACGATACTCGACTCTAAGACATTCTATGCTACTCAAGTCTATTGTACACCATGCACTCTACTCCACAATCCTCTACTCCACTCCAAGAGACTCTTCTCTATTCTACAACACTTTACTCCTCACTACAACACTCTGCTCTGATCTATGACACTCCACGCCACACCAAAGTACACTACTTCACTCCATGACTCTCCAGTCAACACACTCTACTTCACTCTGTTGCAACCTTCTCCACTATAGGAAACTTTACTCCACTCTGCCACACTCCACTCTACGAAATTCCACTTTATTACACTGTATGCCACCCCACTCTACGCCACTTCACTCTATGACAATCTACTCCATTCTACTCTATGACACACTACTCCACTCTATGATACTCCATTCTATGACTCTCCAATCTATGACACTCTACCACTTTCTATGTCAGTCCACTTCACCCTACTCTACTCTATGACACTACTTCATTCCATGGCACTCTGCTCTGCTCCACAACGCTCCGTTCCACTCAACAACACTCTGATCCACTTTATGACACTCCACAACACTCCACTCTACTCAACTTCACTCTGCCACACTCCATTCTTCGACACTGTACTCCACTCAATGCCACTCCACCATATGACACTCTACTCCACTCTATGCCACTCCACTCCATAACACTCCACTCCATTCCATGCCAATCTACACCCCACCACTCTATGATACTCTTTAACACTCCACTCTATGCCGCTTGACTCTATGCCACTCTACACAGCTCCACTCTATGAAGCTCCACTCTACTCCACCCTCACACCACTCCACTCTACTCCACTCTCACGCCAGTCCACATTGACATGCTACTCTACCCTATGCCACTCCATGACACTCTATGACACTCTACTCCACTCCACGCTAATCTACTCCATACTGCTACATTCTAAAACTTTCTACTCCACTTACATTATACCACTAAACTCCACTTTATGCCACTCCACTCTGTGATACTATACTCTACACTGTGACACTCCACTCTACTCCACTTTACTTCATTCTGCGCCACTAGAGTGTTTGCTACTCCACTCCACAACATGCTGTTTCACTCCACGATGCTCTATTCCACTCTACAACACTCTATGACACTCCATGACACTCCACAACACTCTGTGGCAGTCTACAACACTTCAATTTACGATACTCTAATCTACTCTCCACCACTTCACTCCACTCTATGGGCCAGCTGTAGCAAAGGTTTTTACTCATTCTGTGTCTATGGGAAAAAGTGTTCGTACATATGGCCCTATGTCACTACATGCCACTTTCCTCCGCTATACACCACTCCACTCTGAAGCACTCTACTCCCTGACAGCTCCACTCTTGACACTCTCCTTCACTCTGTGGCACTCTACCACACTCCACAATACTCCAGTATATTCCACTCCATCAAATGACACTCCAGTTCACTCTATTACACTCCACTCTATGACACTCTACTCCACTCTATGTCACTCTACTCCACTCCATTCCACACTATTCTTCAAAACTGCACTCCACTCTACAACACTCCAATCTACAACACTCTACCCCACTCCATGCCACTCCACACCACTCTGCACCACTCAATGTCCCTTCACTATGACACACTACTCTACTCTATGCCACTCTACGTCCCTCTGCTCTATGATACTCTATGCCACTCCACTCTACTTCACTCTATGCCACTTCACTCTATGTCACTCTACTCCACTCTACTCTACTCCACTCCACCACACAACACTTCACTTTAAGACATTCTCCTCAACAACATACCACTCTAAGCAGCTGCACTCTATGAAGCTCCACCATACACCACTCCACTCTATGACACTCTAAAGTACTTCACTGTATTCTACTCTACTCTGCTCTACTCTACTCCTTTCCTCGCCACTCCATTCTATGACACTTTACTCCACTCTATGCCACTCCACAAAATGCTGCTCCATTCTACTACAGTCTCCAACACTCTACACCACTTCACTCTGTGACACTCTACTCCACTCTATACCACTCCACTCTATGACACTGTAGTCCTCTCTATGCTACTGCAATCTAAGCTACACCATGGCATTCTACTCCACAACCCTCAACTCCACACCAAAACACTCTACTCTACTCCACAAGACTCTACTCCACTCTACAACACTCCGCTCCAGTCTATGACACTTCAAGAACTCCACAGTACTCCACAGTACTCTACTTCATTCTGTGCCTCTCAGCTCAAGACACTCTACTCCACTCTGTGGCATTCTTCTCCACTATATGACACTCTACGCTACTCCACTGTACTCCACTCTACTCTACTCCATACCACTTCACTTTATGCCACTGTGTGCCACTTTATTCCACTATACACCACCTCACTCTACGACAATCTATTCCACTCTACTCTATGACACTCCACTCCACTCTACAGGACTCCACTCTATAATACTCCACTCAATGATGCTCCACTCAACTCTATGACACTCTGCTTTACGACTCTCTACCACTCTCTACCACTCCACTCTATGCAACTGCACTTCTAACCCACTCCACTCTACATCACTCCACTCTATGCTACTGCACTCCATGACACTACTCGCATCCACAACACTCTGCTCTACTCCACAGCACTCTACTCCACTCAACAACACTCTGCTCTTCTCTATGATACTCCATGACACTCCACACTACTCTATTTCCTCTGCCCCACTCCACTCTATAACACTATACTCCACTCTGCTGCACTCGATGACACTCCACTCTATGACACTCTGCACCCCTTTACTTCACTCTTTGCCACTCCACTCTATGACATGACACTCTACAACACTCTACTCTATTTTATGACAATCTACTCCATTCTCCATTACTCTACTCTATGACACTCCACTGTACGACACTCTAGTCTATGCTACCCCACCCTACTACTCTCTACGCCACTCCACTCTATGACACTCCACTCTACGTTGCTCCATCCTATACCATTCTACTCCACTCTACAACACTCCACTCAGTGCACTCTATGCCACGAACCCTCTACTCCACTCTTTGCCACTACACTTTATGGCACTCTATTTCACACTACACCACTCCACTCTATGACACTCCACACCACTCTCCTCTACACCATTAACTATCAGCCATGCTAAACAGTAGTCACACTGGTGTACAACATGGCTAAAATACATTAGCAAAGCCAGTAGCTCTCACATAGGCAAGACATATTGGCTTTCCAATGCTTGTTTAGGGAGTGGGGTGGAACAAGGAGGATGGATAGCTCTTCCTGTGTAAAAATCCATGCTGAAATCCGACAGACATCTCACAATACCCGACTAAACACACCTGTATCCAACTATTTTTCAGAAAATTGATTTATTAGGGGGGTGTAACACTGCAAACACCACCCCATAAGCTACGCCACTGCTGCCTCCAACCCCCCTTTCCCCACTGTAACTTCACCCCAATGCCCCTCAGACATACCCTGGAGCACCCTCACGTCCTATGAAGCCGCTACTCAGGTGCCCCATTCCGTCCCTCCTGTACTGCAGCGCAGCGCTTACATTCCTTCCGCGACCCCCCTCAGAGGCGCGGATCCATTTCAGCATAATCAGCCCCATTATGCCTATTTATTTTCGCACGGCCCGGTTTACCATACTCGATTTCTTTATTTAGATCTGTGACAGCTTTTTCCAATTTCTCTCTCGTTTGAAAAACTTTACTCTCCTGCAAGGCCCCTCGTCCGCAACTTAATAAAAGTCACTTTTGCAGCTCAATTACATCAAGAGGCGATTTTATGACCTTGAATATGTCTTGGCTTTGGGTATTTTTCCTTTTACTTTGTTTCGATTTGGAAACCGTAATAGTAAAAATTAAATTTCAGTGGGAAGGATATTTTTTTTTAACTTACTGGCAGCGTCGACACTACTAGCTCTGGCTAACAACAAGCTCCTTGAGTCAATTCACGACATATCTCGGTGGCACTTAGTGCAGGCACTTTTTAGACACAATTTCTGTATCTAGAGGACTAAAGACATAGTGCAATAGTGCTTCAACTTAACGGAGCACGGTCTTTTTTATCAGCATGAGACTTCTTAACAATTAATACCTTCATATTTTTAAGGTTTTTGATTGGCTCACATGTTTTTGGAACCCGAGACATAATCTGAGAAGCTCTCATACTCCTGATTCTTTGGAGCCACTTCACAAGGAAAGTAGCACATATGACCCACAAAAGTACCGATCCAGGAAGTGGAGTACATCTTGGACCATTTCAAAGGTGAGAAAAGGTCGGGTTGGAGTTTGGAAATGCCCGCAAATGTACCAGTTTGTTGGTGTTCAGAAAATTAAAAGGCTAACCGCGCGTGGTTATGCGCACCTCCCACCCTTTGATTCACGCTCATGGCAGAGAAATGTGCAGTAGTAAAACCATTCATGCTTGCCACAAACCCTTTTGTGAATTCAAGGCAATTGTAAGTGGAAGTATATTCCACTATAAGCATATGCCTACAGCCAAAAATACATTTGAGAATGTTCCCCTTAGGTACAGAAGACCAAGCTGAGCAGCACTGCTGGTGCTCTCTCATCCTTCCCACAGCCCCCGTTTGTGAATACAGGACCTATGCGTGGCCTAGGCTACTTGCAGTTTTTATTTGAGGCAGAAGCCTCCCTTAAACCTCAGGCTCACATGGTGGTCAAGAACTGCTTTTAGAATATCAGCAGACTTAAGCTGGGAGGTGGGGGCCACCGCCATCTGTTTTGTCTCACAATGGGGACAGACGGTAGCATTGGACAGCCATGTGTATTACTCCCAGCACCTCCCGAATGAGCGGTAACTCGGGGAAGGCTGGAGCGCACAACTAGGCCATAGGACACTCCATTTGTGCTGCTGCATTGTAGAGCTCACTTGGGTGCCCCAAGCCAGCCATCAATCAGTGGAAGCTGGAGAGTGATTAATGCAACTCGGAGTCGACCCTCATTCCAAATCAGCTCGAACAGTAAGTCACTAAGCCCGTGGAATAAATCTTTTTGGGAGCACTATTGGGAAGGCAGCAAAAAAGTAATGTAGTTGAGACAGTACTAACATTTTGGAAATCGCTACACAACCAAGTGGGGACAAAGGCAATGACCACCAGGAGGACAAGGACTGGCTGATGGAGCGGACTGTCTCGTCAATGTTGCCCTGTTTAGGGTCCTTCTCTGTGTGGCAAATCTGAACCTCCAGGTATTCGAAGGTGTCGTAACACCACTGGAGATGAGTCCCCATGGGGTCAGCCCGATGTAGGGCTGGTTGCGGTGCTAAGGGAAACAAACAGGATTTGGGCCAATTCACTCATAGGCGTGATATATCCCCAAAGTAAAATGAACTTTCGAGCAGGAGCTCAGGTCACTAGAGGGGAGAGTCACTAGTCGGACAGTTCCGACTCATCAGCTTCAGGAACTGCTTAAGCAGTGGAACGAGACTGAGGTGCTTTTGGGTAGACATGACTATTGGCGACAGACAGCCCTGAAGCATGCTAAGATTGACTGCTTAGGTAGGCTGCTAGCATGGCTCGTGTATAAGGACCAGCAGCGCAACCTCATTGGAGCATTTTGCCTGTCTGACGGCAAGCTGATCCCATTGCAGTTGGCCATTAATGCAGCCTTCCGGGAGCTATTCGCCGCACCTGACCCCCAACCCCTAATTGCACTCTTGAGTTCTTCCATGGTCTACGGCTGGTACGTCTGAACCTGCTGCAGCAGACTGGGTTAGACGAGCCCCTGCAGCTAGTGGACATACAGCTGGCTATCTCACAGATTGATGAAATAGGATCCTGGGCACCGACGGGCTGCTGATTATTATCAACTTGCTTTGCTCAGACCACCCAACATTTGCTGATATGTTTAATGAGGCCAAGAAGTGGGGACATCTCTTTGACTCCCTTTTTGAGGCCTTGATTGTGGTCCTTCCTAAACCAGGCAAGGACCCGCTCAATGTTCGCTCCTATCGTCCCCTCACCTTGATACATCTGGACTGCAAGATACTGGGGAGAGTGCTGGCGAACCACCAGCTCCCCATAATCCACTCAGTTGTCCACACCGATCAATCCAGATTCATAGCAGGATGCAGCTCAGAGGAACACCCTGCAGGAAGAAATAACAATTTTATTGCAGCGCATGTGCGGACGTAGCAAATGGGACAATTTTCAAGAACTAATTGTGTAAGTAGAAAAGAGCTGTAGCAAAGACAATATCTCTATTAGACAAACACATTTAATAGATTGCCAGACTTCAGTTTATATTTTTAACCACTCCTTTCCTGACGAGGATACAATTTTGAACTGAAGTTGAAATCACCTTCAGAGGGAATGGGATCTTATAGCATCTTGTAACTGCATAAAAAGAAAATATAGCAGTGGGCCATTATAATCTAAAAACGTGCATGCATTTTTCTGTGTTGCAATGCAACTGAAGGCCATATGAACGCCAACAAGCGAGCAAACCAAAATCATCGCCTATGAGGTCAATAAAATTAAACACAGTCTAATTTTCACATAAACCCTGATGGAAGGAAAACAAAAAAAAACATGAATGTTGTAATTTAAATGTTGGAGCTAGGGATTCTCCTCCCCTTCCTTCCTGGGATAAGTGATAATAGTCTGTTTTAGTGAATTTATGTACTGTGATGCTTCTCAGGGCCTCTAGCACCTGGGTGGTCTTCAATGTGGAGCACCCAGGACATAGGCTCAATGTAGTGTGAGATCTTGCACCTGGCTGTCATTCAGCATTCCTGCGGCAGTAAGGAGAGACACTGAAGGAAAGGCCCTGCCTAGAAAGTCTGACTCCTCACCCTTACCATCTCCCAAACCTGCAGTGCCCAGGAAAAACAACTAATCAGCAACCCCTTCCCAACAAGGCCATCAATGAATTTCTTAGTGCAGCCCTGTCTCTATTCTTTCTCATTTCAGTGTCTGGTCTTTTGCCTCAAGCCATAGGGACTCAAGCAATACATTTCTGTCGGGGAGGCTGTCCTCACCCCCACCCTGTGCCATGCCCAAGCAGGGGCATTCTCAATGGATCCCTCTTTCTTTTCTAATTAATACTGTGACCCACACTTGAAGGGTCAACCTCACAAACCTTCCACTTCCGCATTTGCAGAATCTCCTTTTCAATTCTGCATTATTTACCCTGTATATAATCTCATGATGGTATGATCATATGGTTACTACTTCCTCTGTGCGCAGCCCAAAGCTCTGGATATTTCCCTAGATATGCAGCCAGCCATTACTTTACACTTCTAACCTTTAAGCAGACCAGCTGTCCTTGCTGAATTGTTGACCTAGCTGAGCCTGGCAGTGTTCACCTGATAGTAGTGCCTATCTAATAGTACATAATATAGCACTATCTTGTATGAAAATAGTGTTGTTTCTCTCAACAGTTTAACATGCTAACTCAAGAAGCGTCCACAATATTCCTAAAAATCTCCACCAAAAATGGATCTTGTCTTAAACTTCCAATTGTTGTCTCTCCTTTTTCCTAGAAATTACTCTTTTCTTACTTTCCATCCTCTACGTGCCTCTTCTCTCTCAGTAGAGCCTACACTAAGTCACATCCATGTTCACCTTAATCCCTATTACTGTAATTCTGCAAATTGCCCACACATCATTTCAAAGATCACAACCACTCCTTTAAAGGTCATACTCCTGTAATGTAACAATATCCAGTCTTCTGATGTTTATTACTGCCTGCCATTTGCAATAATTTACATATCACCCCTTCCACTAAAGATCACACCTAGCTTCCATCAATGTAATCTACCACATAGAAACTTGAGTAAATGCATGGAATGGTTTTAATTAGGAGCATAAGACTAATCCCAATAACCAACACTGAAAAAACATAACGTTGGGTCCTGGAGCAGTGTGCAGCCTGATGTAAAGCCCTTCTACCCCTTATGAAGAGTAGCAGGCACTATTTAAATGCAATTACAATGTAATACAATATATAACCCTGCGGGCCCACATTAATACTAATACCATAACACTCAGCAGTCGGTCAGTCCATTATACTTCATACAGACTGCATAATAATTTCCTTATATTGCTTCTCACTCTCATACTCACATAAGAGAAAACTGCTTTGGATAATGTCCGTCACCCAGTACTCTAACAGGTCACAGCAACAAACCACCCACCGCCAACTGAACAGGCATGGAAAACCTGAAGAGATCTGCTGCATGCTCTTGGTCAAAAGATTAACTGAATTTAGTCCCCTGCTGAGCTTCCTAACTAACTGCATATTATGGGGCATGTTTACAAGTGGTTACGCTGCTGGTCCGACACTTTTTTGACACACTGATAGCACGGGCTGCAGGCCCATATCTACAAGGCCACACAAAGCCACTTTGCTTGGCTTTTCATGGCCTTGTAGCTATGGAGTAAGGCAACGCAGTGCAAGTAGCTGAATTGCCTTAATCTGTGTGAAAGAGGCACTCCTTGGCACTGCTGTGGGTTTTCTCAGACAACACCCATGAATTTTGACACATTCCTAGATTTACAAGGATTTGTAAACGTGGGAACGTGTCAAAAGCCTACACCTTCCCAGGGGAGGTGTACAGAGGAGAAATATTTGTATTTCTCCTCTTTCTATGTCTGCTGCATTCTGCAGCAGGGGCGGCTCGACCACTAGGGTGGAGGAGCGTCGCCCGCAGCTTTCAGCAGAAGAAAAATAAAATGATAATAATGGATAGGGTAGTAAGAGCTACATAAATGTAGTAGTAGAATACAATTCAATATGCATGTGGTGTTTGTACAGCGCAAACCTAGAGAAAAGGCATCAGACCACTGTATAGTGTCAAAGGCAAAGATATAATCAACAAGTGGTTGGAAGGGTAGTTGATTTCTTAGAGTGAAAGTGGTCTGTTACTGCGTCCTGAGTGAAAATCACATTGTCCAATGAACACAGAGGCATTAGAAGTGACTTGCACTTTGTGGGGAAAAGGAAATGCCAAGTGTAAACAAAATTTTACATTTAAAACAATTCCATGTTAACTCATTTTTTGGGGGGCTTGGTGCGCAGGAATTCTGGGCATTTGGAGTTGATGAACATCAACTGTATTTTTGTATTATTCTGCCAGAACCATTTGTCAGACACATGCTGTTGGTATTTAGGTAGGTGCATAACCACTACAAGCCTCCACTCCCTACATCTGGATGAACAGATCAGTACAGTCTGTGTACTGAGAAACTGGAAGGTCTCTGGCTCATACTATGGAGCAGAGAGTATGTGATGAGAGCAGAGATGCAAGGGCAACTCCTTGTGCTAACCTGGAAGTCAATGACCACACCTAGGCGAAGGTTTCCAACTACTTCGAAAGAAAGAGATCTGCTAGAGCAACCCGCACAATAGCTTTTCTGTTCTTTAGAATCGTCCATTGGACTGGTTTGTAATTGCTTGGGACTGCAAGGTCATCTCAATGAGTACAGCTACTTCTCTTGTCACACAGATCAACAACGTATTCTTGGCTTCTTTGCCTCCGTGAAGACGCACAGAAGCAGGGTTTGTTGCCTTTGAGATACTTAGGCACAGATTTACTAAGGTTTGTGGGGGCGCGTGTGCAACGCTACACAGTTTAATGCTGTGCTTGTGGGACTTCACCAGGGCCACGCTGGCCATTCTGCCACTCTGTAAACACTCTCTGTCACGGAGCATTGCATGACTGCAAACATTTAATATTTGTGGGCATTAATGAGTAGGATGGAAATGTTTGAGGAATTGGCTGTCAGTGCTTTTAAGAATCTTTCATACAAATAAAACATTGGCCAATAGGTGGAAATTACTGTGGTCGAAGGGTATAGACATTGCAGGAGTGACAGCGCAGAAAGGGGGATGTCCACTGCCTACGTAAGATCTTAAGCTAAAGATGATCGACCAGTTGTGATGGCCCATGGATGGTTAGTGAGAAATTTAACACTGATTACTGACCAGAATTTACAGGAATAAGCAGTCACTGAGTTACATTCAGAACATATTGGCAGAATGGCCCAGATTTGCACAGGTTTTGCGTCTGTTGTGTTGTACTTTTTAATGCAGACCCGAAGCAACAGCCTGTTTGATATTTACATTTAACAAATGTTAATTTGCACTGCTTTCTAAAAAAAAATAGCTAACTTGCGTTACTTTGCTTCAGTGAGGCGTTCCATAGGTGGTGCTTGACCATGCCCATGCATCCACCTATGGATTTGGTGTAAACCCATATTTACAAAGAGTTGTAGATATGGGTTTGTGCCGAAATGGTGGCCTGTGTAAGGCTGGCATAAAGAACAGAAATGTCTTTATTTCTTCTCGTTATCTCCTCTTTGCATACACAAAGGAAACAGCCTCCAAGGATAGTCTTTGGCAGGTGGGTATTCCTTTCTGCTCAAAGCTACCCCGACCATAACCCAGGCACCCTGGCACAATGGTGCTGGCGTTGCCGCTAGACAGCTCGAAGCGCACCACCGCGGGGAGAGGGCAGAATTGTGCCATTTCTTTGACAATATGGCATCGTTCTGTCCTCTCCCTTTCATGCAATGCGGCACAGCCACTTCACTTGCTCCGCTGCATTGCGTAAAGTGTTTGTAAATCCAGGCCCAAGTGTCTATTGAGCACCCGCTGGCCACTAACCGGGCAACAAGGAGGCTAGCACTTAGAACATGAAGACATAGCTTACCTGATACGAACAGGATCTAGGTCTATCTGGGGCTGCTCAATCTGGCCTGTGGGCAGCGATTTTTTGAATCTACAGAAGGTCTGAGGCTTGCACAAATATAACCAATTATTGCCAATCAAAGAGCGTGAGCTCCGGATAACTTCTAATGCAGGTTTATACACTGCACATGTGAGACTGCCCGGCACTGGTATCCAGAGTATTTCAACATACATGCATACAAACATACATACATTCATACATACTTAGACCAAGGAGAGACAAGGTCAGGACTTTATGTGGGGGGTAACTGATAGTAAACAAGTGTCCAAAGATTGGGCGTCCATGGGAGAGTTCGCTATTTACACTTCCGGGTCACCTTCCAGAGGTCTGCCTCTGTTTTCTTGCCCACTGCTGGGCTCCGCGGCTGGGAGATGCGATACCATTGTGTTTCGGGGCGGAATGCACGTTCAGACT
Organism: Pleurodeles waltl; assembly: GCF_031143425.1. Classification (NCBI taxonomy): domain Eukaryota; kingdom Metazoa; phylum Chordata; class Amphibia; order Caudata; family Salamandridae; genus Pleurodeles; species Pleurodeles waltl. Next base: position 874,370,312 of record NC_090440.1, read on the forward strand.
GTTCTAACAGGGAAGGAAATGGCAGGGCCTACTGTGTATGTGTGCCCATTCCAGAAGCCCAATCCCATCTGTGCAAACAGCTGCTTGTTAGGCCCTGTTTTTAATTGCCGGAGCCCACATGCGAGGCATTTACCTCGGGCCCCCACCAGTCTGAAGCACATCCTTCCCACTAAGGCAGTCTAAGCATACAGCACATAAATCAAAAAAGCCTATTTTCACTCTCTGTTATTATTATTTTTTGCCCGCAGGTTCCTACCATTCAAAGGGAAACACGTCAATGGGCTCCCGACTTTATTGCTGTGTCAACAGATCGCGGAAGAGTGGGGACAATTTTCAGTTCAAATTCCTGAAAAAGAACAAATAAGAAACGACCTCTACCCAAAAAAGAAGAAAAAATAAAAAAAGAATAAAAGTCACCGTGTTGCTTTTGGTAAGGGATCAAAGCAGAGGCCGGTGGGCTGGGGGTGCGACATTATCAGATGTCTTAATTGAAACCTGTCTGGATCTTTGGGATTAAAAAGACTCCTGGGATATGTTTTGTACACATTGAAACCATCCTCTCTTGCTTTCACTTACGAATACATCTCACTGTTCGGTAAGTCACCCCTCCATGTCTGTCTACCCATTCAGAATGCAGTTGCCCACTACAGTTTTATTTAATTAGATTCCTTATTAAGAGAAGCCGTTTTTACCACTAAGTCATTTGTTTACTAAATTATTAGACCCAAGTTGGCAAACTTTGATTTACAACAATCAGAAAATGACCATCCTGTACTGCTCAGTCTCAGCTTAGAGGCCAAGGATAGAAAGGGCCAGGCCTATGTTAATGTTCTTTCCTCTTCCTGAGACTGTTTCTTCAAATAGAGGCCAGCCACACAGGGGGCAAGGCGTGGACAGTATTTAACAGCTATTTCCCACCCTTTCATTCTTTAACAGCCTTAAATTGAGAGTTTCACCTTTTATAATGCATGAACATTGGGCAAGTTTTGTGAAGAACATGATATTTCAGTCCAGAGAGAGCATTCTTTACTTTTCTGCAAACGTCAAACGCCTCATCTGTAACCCGCTTTAGCTGCCAACAGCATAGGTTTCCAACTCGTTCACAACTAGCACATTAGTAACAACGAACAACTAACATAGCATCGTGCCAGGTACACAAAACATGTTTCTGTACCTCCTAACAAAAATTCCACTGCTTGAGTTACACAATCAAGACTGGTTGATGTTCTACATATACAAAGTTTAGTCACACACGCAGAATTCTTGCCAGAGTCGTGAAACCCCTGCATTCACGACTTCAAGCTTGGAACGAGATTTTGGGAATTCTTGGCGACGCACGCTGTAAAAGGAGATGTACATGGATGGATGTTCGTGGGTATTCATGCATTTCTTTCAGGTAGTCTCCAATACTTGGACCACACGCAAAGTAGGTATGTTACAGACAAGACCGAGTGTTCTTCTAAAGTGCAAATTGGGTTGGAACACGCTTATATTTAATGTAGGTTTACAGAAAGGTTTCTTTCAATTCAGGAAAAAATATTTATATACAAATGCCCATTGCCTCACATTTATGCAAGCAAAATGTTCAACCTGGTGGAAAATCCACTTTTGCATATTTTCATGAGTTTAATAGCATCCCAGGACATCTGTAACTGCTGTCTAAGTTTTCTGACAAACTTTTTTTACCTGTTCCATTATCCATGTCACCCTTTCTGTTAATGATGCTTGCGAGTGCTTCCACTAAAGTCCTGCTGCTATTGTAATTTATTCAGAACTGATCTTTATGGATTTTAGAGGCAGAAAAATGTTGTTCTAAAAACACATTTTTTGTGGGTTTATATTTCAGTCCAGTTTAAGCACAAGGATTACCTTCCTTGGATACACTGGAAATGGAATAAGCACAGTGTGGGACATCAGCCTAAACAACTAAAGGGAGCTGGAAAGATCTAAATAATTTAGGACTAGATCATAGCATTTGGACTGCTGGCCACTGGAATCCAGTGAACCAGTGTAAGCGTAACTCTCCAGAAACAGAGGCCCTAACCTGCAGAAAACAGAAGAACTACCAACTTACAACCACCTCGCCCCAGGAACCGACATCAACTTCAGCTAGAGATCTGGGCGTGATCATGGACACCAGCCTTTGTCTTATTCCCGAATAAAACCAAGTTCTAAAAAGCATTTTCTGTACCATGCAGACTCTTTGACTCATCCAATTGTTCCACAAAACCAAAGGCCACCATTGCCCTTGTCTCATTTCAACTAGAATATTCAAATGGTGCCTACCTATGGTCCTTGGTCTTCCTACTCCAAAGACTTTAAAGGGACCAAATCACAGCAAGACAATCCGAACACCTCCACCCATTGGAAGGGGTCACAACAAGCAAATCACTGGGCTGCTATAACCTCCACATTGAAGGCGCTATTCATATTTCCCAAAGGGCCATCCACGGTAAGGGTCCTTGGATTGTAGCAAAATATAATGTGTATTTGTCAAATCATGTTCAGCAGCTGGGGAGGAATAATAGACGTATATTAAGCAGGTCAATAGAATTAATTTCGTCAGCCAGTTGAGCTGCCAAGTTTAGAATCTGTCACCAAGGGCCAGATGTACGACCATTTTGTTTTGTGAGTCACAATTTGTGTTTTTTGCGAATCGCAAAACGCACTGTACAACAGTGTCAACCACACTGTTTGGGATTTTCAGATGGGTCGCAAGGGACCTGCCTCATCAAAATTCATGAGGCAGGTCGCAAATTGCAATGCATTTGTGAATGGCAACAATCACAGGGATGGTGGCCTGCTGGGGTGAGCAGACCACCATATCTGTGATTTCTTTGTAAATATATATTTTTTTTTAATGCAGTCTATTTTCCTTTAAGGAAAACAAGCTGCATTCATTAAAAAACAAAAATGAAAAGTTATCTTTTCATATTTTTAGAGAAGGTAGTGGAATTTGAAATTGGTGGTAACTGCAATTGTTTTTCAACTGCATTCAGGGTCACAAAATAATTATACATGGGCCTGCGAGTCACAATTAGGAAGGGAGACCCTTGGATTGCCCCTTCATAATTGTGAGTCCCAATTCCTATTTTATGAGTCGGTAACTGGATACCAAATCACAAAATAGGGACGGTACATCCAACAAAGCCATTTTGCAATTCCCAAAGGCAACTTTCGCAGTTTGCGACCGCAATATTGCATCCCTGCAGTAAATGCTTTAGTCCACGGAGTCACCAGATCTCACCACATGTGCAACTGTCTCTCCTCCACTTTGCAGCAGTCTCATTTTGATAGCAGGTCAATGACACAGGGATGCTCAGTCTGTTTCTAGAATCAGGGAACTGAGCTCTGGACAGTGGCAACCGAATTGAAGAGTTATCTCTGGTGTAGGCTCAGAAGTGCAGAAAATATGGGTTGTTGCCATATTATAGGAATAGGTTTGCTTGTTTTTTCTGTTGACAATACGTTAAGCAGGGGTAGGTCTTCAACCTCACATTATTTCCTAGAAACAGAGTCAGACACAGCGCTGAAAATGATCAATTTGTGACAAACACAAGTATAGATACACCAGGGGTCTCCAACCTTTTCTGTAATAAGAGCTACTTATGAGCTTTGAAAATCATCCCGAGCTACTACTATAAGTTTTGTAATAGTGACAACATCAAACAAGATTACATTAGTGGCCACCATTTGCAAGATTACTAGCAGGGATCATCTCAGTTCATCAGGCATGGTAGCACACAGTAATGTATAAAAGACTTTGTTAATGTGGAATGCCTCTTGGTGAGTAATACTAACAGCCATAACTGCAATATCTCCGGCACAAAGGTAACAATGTTAGGAATACGTCTTCCCAGCAAATCATGATTTAGCACTGAAATAGCTTTAAATATATTTTGGAAATTCAGATTTCTCGTAAATCTGAGGCAGCATCAAAATGCAATGGGTGTTACGGTGGAACGCCCACAGCAACACCCATTGCACACCCCTTTCACGCTAAGTGATAAGTGTAAAGGGGCCTTATTTACAAGGAGGCATTAAACCACAAAAAGTGGCTTAACGCCGTCTTGCAAATATGGCGCAGGGCATTGCGCCACTGCAGCGTCACTAAAAGTGACATTCCGGTTGCGAAAGGGCCTTGTAAATGAGTCTCTTGGTTTTGTTCTTGTCCATTCCCCATCGGCTGGGACGGTGCCTGGAAGTACGGTTGGTAGTAAATAACCTACAAGGCCCTGAGTTGTCACTGCTCAGCCAAGTCAAAGTGAGGCAATGTTGTTGTCTGCATGCCCACCTAGAAACAAAGTACGTTTTAGAGAGGTGGAAAGGCATTCCTTCTAACCCAGATGGACAATCGGAAAGGCAGCGCTGTCTGGATCAAGCCAGGCTGAGTGTTTGTTTCTACAAAGCCTAGGAGCAACGGCCGATCTCTCTAAAAACTGGCAGCCCCCTTTGAAAGTGTGTCTAAATGCCCTGGACATGTTCTTTCTGGTTTGCCTTGTTCTCTTCAGCCAGGATTTGGATAGGTTTGGGAATGAGTGTGCTGATGGAGACAGAGGTCCACATTCACTAAACCTTTGCACTGGTACTCATGTGACACAAAGGGGTACTAGGCAATGGAAAGTGCACACCTAAGGGCCTCAGCCTTCCTTCTACTAAGACAGAAAGGTATCCAAAACATAGCAGCAAGGCAGCCGGTACGCCTCTGCCCAGGGAATCGAATCACAACAAGCGCTTCACTGGCTCCCTATGGCTTGACAGTCCTTGACAGTCAAGGCACTCTACACTGCTCACAGGGACATCCATGGTAAGGGTCATTGGGTGGTAGCAAAAAATACATACTTCTAAAGGTAGATTCACCACATGGGTCATCCTAGTGCCGAAGAACAGATGTGTACTGCCCAAGTCAGATCAACAGAACTAATTTTATCAACCATGGAAGGATGAACGCCTGAGTGGACCTGCCAGGATCAGAACTTAAGACCATGCATTCAGGCAAATAGCCCCACAGCATATGCATTAGTCTACTAAGCTACCAGATCCATCTACCCCAGTTTGCAGCAGCCTGTTCCTCACAGCAGCTCAGGAGAGTGCAGCAGATGATAGTGCTGATCAGCTTTCACCCTTAAAAGTTGACATATGCAAAGCGCTAAACATTGCATCACAATATGAAACCCCTGGTAATGAGTTCAAAGTGGATGTTATGGAGCAGAAACAATGAAAAAAAAACTAGATTTCCAAGCAAAGGCAGAACAACTAATGTCACTCAAAGAAGCGCAAACTGGCTTTTGGTGGAATATTAGCTCAAAATGAAAGAAGGCACAAATAATGGGAAAGCATGGTATATTTCCAAATATAATACATTTAGGGGCATATTTACAATGCCCCTGCGGCACAATACCGCTGCTGGAACGTCACTTTTCTGATGCTCCAGCAGCACAGTGTGCCAGCACATATTTACAAGGCCACGGAAAGCCACCTTGCATGGCTTGTCATGGCCTTGCAAATAAGGCCCTCTATCACGCATAACTCTGTATGAAAGGGGCATTCCATGGGCATTGCTGTGGGTGTTCGGTGCTCCCACGCAACACCCTTGGAATCTGACCTATTCCCAGATTTACAAGGTTTCATAAACCCGGGAATACTTCAGATTCCTACGCCACCCCAGGGTGGAGTAAAAATGGCACAAAGAGGAGAAATACCTTTATTTTTCTTGTTTTTGCCCTTTCTATATGTGCCTCACTCTGCAGCACACATAAAAGGATGAAAACGCCATTAATGATTGTTTATAGGCAGGAAGATGTTCCTTCCTGCGCATAAACAATCATAACTGCAACGGGCGCCAGGGTGCATGTGTTGGCTCGAAGCAGTCAATTGTACTCCAGCACAGAGGAAAATATAGCGATGCGTCATATTGCTGTAAATACGATGCATCCCTGTGCTTTCCTAATGGCGCAGTGTGACAAACATTTTCTTGTAAATATGTGCCTTCATTTTCAAAAATGAAACAAATTAAGTGATTTACCCCTGGACGGTGTTCAGATAAAGAGATTTGTACTAGAGATTTGGACTGATGCCTCACCCATGAAACACCTTCTTGTCGCAAATCAACGCAAAGTAGCACATAATGGCATTTTAGGTCTCAAAGGCAGCTAAAGGCAAAGGGTGATAAGGAGGATTTAGAGATTAGAGGAGAGTAGAAGTAAAGGGAGGTAGGAGGTTTTTAGGTTTTCAGGGGTGGGTGGTGGTAAGGAGGTTTGAGGGTTCCCAGAAGGGTAGATGTAAAAGGAGGCAAGAGGGTTTTAGGGTTAAATGCAGGTAGACATAACGGGATTTAGTGTGTTCAGAGGCCACAGAAGTAAAAGGAGGTAAGAGGGTTTTAGGGTCAAATGCAGGTAGACATAAGGGGATTTAGTGTGTTCAGAGGCACACAGAAGTAAAGGGAGGTAAGGGGTTTTAATGGTTCAGGGGTGGGGAGAGTAAGAATGCAGTGCTATTGATAGACAATGTCAATCATTATAACCTATAAATCAACATTTATCTTGGCCAAAGGCATGTAAAGTAATATATATGTACCTCTGTTAGTTAACACCACAGTGTCCATCCTAAGGTGTGAACCATTACCCAATTACCATGGACTGAGTGTGTGGAGGAGGTACTGTCTTGAATTGGGTGACTGGCAGTATTTGTTAACTGGACTTCTTTTGTTCTCCTTTCACTTCTCTCTATAAATCAAGGTAATGTAGTAAAGTAATTTTACTCCAGATATGGACAATTTCTTCTAGCATGCATGAGCAGGAGTCTTTTCCGGCCCTCCCTCTACAGGTTCTCTACAGGTTTTCCTGCCTATAGTAACTTCAACATTCATCACTTCACTCATAGTTGCTCCACCTGTCTGTTTTGGTAACCCTCTTGCACAATGAAGCAAAGTCTACAAAACTGTTTAAAGTGATCCTTTGAGCTAGTTTATTTTTCACATACCTGCATATCCCAGAATCAACCTCCATGTTCTGAGGCCTGCCTCTGTCTTTTCCGAGTTCTCTTTGAACTGCATGTTTCTTTCACGGGTGGTCTAACACAGCAGCACTGAGTGGGGTGCAGCGACCCGTCTCACCAGATAGAATAGACATATTCATACATATCAGGAGCAGCCTCATAGCCACCCTATGCAACTGTTTATTAATAACTTTTATACTGAACTGCCATTTCTAAGCACAGTAAGTAACAACTGTTACTATTGCCAGATGTAATGGTACTCAATGAATGGACTTCCGAACACTGGGAGGCTCAGTTGGCCTTGCCTCGATTCAGGCCGGTGACATGCAGACCAATACATATGTAGGTGGCGAGTGTTTAACTCACTGAGTCACCCTGCCCACTATTTAGCATGCCTTGGAACTCTGGTGACTGAATGAACCTCCCTACTCATCCAAGGTTGCTGTACACCTGTAATTTGCCTTGATTTCTCTCCTGCCAGTTCATAGCAGGCCCACCCTTTGCTTTGTGGTTTCAGGAATGTCTTAACAGATAGAATACAAGCTGTTAGCCTGGCACCTTACATGTTTGCAAACCTATCTGTGGCTGCCTCAAGGTTCATCGCTCAGTCCCACCCTCTTCAAAGCATACATGATCCCCACTGGTCAACATTATACATGCACACAACATCAACATCCTCTCCTATGCTGACGAAACACAACTCATACTCTCACTGACAAAACCCCAAACACAAGAAACATGTTCACTGTCTACATGACCAAAGTCTCTAACTGAATGAAAGCCAACTATCTGAAGCTCAACACTGACAAGACAAAAGTAGTGAGCTTTGGAAAGAACTCCTCAACATTTGACTCCAGGTGGTGGCCAGCTGAACTCATACTCACACCCACACCCGTGCCAGGAACCTCGGAATACTCATGGACAGTAAACTGGACATGACCGCACAGGTCTATACCATCACTGCATCCTGCTTCCACAGCCTGAAGATGCTGAGGAAGATATTCAAATGGCTCCCAAGCAACACTAGAAAAACTGTCACTCGCCCTACTCACCAGAAAGTTAGACTACTGGGACACCCTCTACACCCAGTCACCAAGCAACTCAATAGAAGAGAACTGGGCAGCCAGACTCAACCTCCCACACAGAACTCACATCACACGACACCTCAGGGAACTGCATTGGCTGCGATGCACAAACGCGCTCATTTCAACCTCCTCACACACATTTAAGGTACTACACAAATTACGCCCCACCTACCGCTACACCTTCCACCAACCACCCAGACACCTCCGCTCCTCAGGACTCCTACTCGCTCAAATCCCACACATACATAGAAGCAGATCAGGAGGACGGGTGTTCTCTTACATTGTTCCTAAACAGCTTCCCACACCACATCAGACTATCCTCCTCTCTTCTTGAATTCTGCAAGAAGCTGAAGAGATGGCTTTTCAATTAACCAACCTACCATAGGCAGAGCTAGGCACACACACCTGCTCAGCACCAAGGTACCCTGGCGAGTGATAGTGAGCTTTAGAAATACACATAACATGCCCTGGTAAGCTCTGAACTGAACTTTAGGCAAGAGCTGTCACCCCCTGCGCAATCTTCACTTTTTATGAGTGGGGAGCTCCTACCATCATAGGGGGCGTTATGGAGGTCTCCAGCTCCCTCCTCAGCTGTACTTGTTGTACACATATGTTTTCTTTTGAGTAGCATGTATGTACTAAATGGAATGTGTCACAAGATTCTGTCTATTGGTGGAATCTTGGAAGAAGACAGTTGGAGGATCGCACTGTGGGGTCCAGCTGTTGGAACTTGGACTCGCAAGGTCTTCACAATAAATCTCTTATAACTTACCTTATTTCATGAGTCCTCGCTTCTTCACTGGTGACGAGTGTTGCTGGACTCTGTTTTCATGAAGCTAGGTGGTGTGCGATTGAGGAGACCGAACCCGACGGTGTTGCTGTGAAATTCACTGATGTGGCGACTTCCTATGAGCTGATTTCACTCCATCTGTTGCTGGTTGCTGTCTTGCTGGGAGCAAACTGGTATTGGCGGTAGGATGACAGTGCTGTTATTTGTGAATATTATTGATTTTATTTCCTATGCATTTGGATGCTGTCAGAGAGCTCTCAAGCGTTTACATGTGTGCTTGAGTCCTGGCTATTTCCTCAAGCGTTTCCTCGAGAAGTTCAGTGAGGTTGCACGTATGATTTGCAACTAGTCTGCACAGTCTGAAGCCATATTACGCAATGCGCACACTATTGACGATATCGGTGATGCACACACCATTTTGAAAGAGTATGTAAAAAAAAGAAGAAGAACAAAAACAATACTAATAGAAGAGATGTCAGTGATGCGCACACCTTCGTTCTGTTTTTACAATTTTATTAAGAGCATTGCCAACTATGACGTTGTTGAAACTGCACTGATACCTCGTTGGCACACAAGTGAATAAGGACAACTGTAATACATTTAACCTAAAAAAAGAGGGGGGCAGCTCTAACACCACCACCTTCATTACAGTAATTGACAGTTGTGACTACTTTATTTATGTTAATTTATTATTTTATTAGAGCGACAACGGTGACTACTTTATTTATATTAGTTTGTTGTTTTGAATATTAAATTCAATATGGAGTCAGTGATAGCGTCATCTATGTTCTTAAAACGTCCAGGGCATCCTATAATGCCATGGGATGATTGGAAGGATGCTTTTGAAGCATACCTGGAGGCACGGGGTGTTTTTACCTAAAAAAGAAAATTTGTTTTATTGAAACATAATTTGGGCATAGAAGGAAGGACGATTTTACGTACTTTACCAGATATTTATTATGTAGAAGTTGATGGAGATCAAGAAGTGTATGAAAGGGCTACCAGCACATTAGATGAGCATTACAGTAAAAAATACAATGTAGTGGTAGAAAGACATACATTTTTTCTAGATTTCAACTACCAGGTGAGAACATAGAGCAGTATGTGGGATGTTTACGTGTTCTTGCAGCTACATGTAAATTTAGAGATTTGCATGATGAAATTATCAGAGATCAACTGATTAATAAGTTAAGTAATCTTAAAATTCAAGAAAAATTGTTGACTGTGCATGAACCTACATTAGAGAAAGCTATTGCTATTGCAAAAAAAATGGAAGATGCATCTTCGTATATGTTAGTTTTAAAATCTAAAAACAAAATGTCTTCATCCCAAGTAGATTGTTGGGAGGTAGATACACAGGAAGTGAATACTGTTACTAGTACAGAGAATACATCGAAATTTAAGTCATATACTAATCACACGAGTAGGAAATCCTTTTGATGTGGGAGTTTCAAACATATAACTACATATGAGAATTGCCCAGTGTTATCGGTGTGCACGTATAGGACATTTTTCTATGGTTTGTAAAGTCAATAGAAATTAAAGAAGAACAGATATAAAAACACTAATGCCATTCAAATGATCAATAAGGATTCATTGGATGAGGATGATAAAGTACTAGTTGTGTGTGAACCCGATAGACAAAATGAGAATTCATTAGATCTAACAACACAATGGCAAATTGTAAATGTTTATGATATGTACAATCCTCCTAAGTGTAAAATAGCAGGTATAACTCTGAATATGTGGGCAGACTCCTGTTCCCTGTATACTATTATTGATAAAAACAATATGATCTTTTACATGGAATACATTTGAAACAAACCAAAGTAACTCCAGTAGGTTACTGTGGGATGTTTTGATTGTACATTATCTTTTAAAGACCAGGAGATTATGAGCTGTGTGTATGTTGTGGAAAAAGGCAAACTCCTATTAGGTTGGAGAGAACAGAGACAATTAGGAATCACATTGGATCCAAATAGGACTGAGCAGGTCATGGTTGTGAATAGTTCTCATGTGGAAAAATAGGGAAAAGCATTCCCAGAAGTTTTTCAAGAAAAGTTAGGCAAATTAAAGGGTTTTTCCTCATCGGATTATATTGAAGGAAGCAGTTGTTCCCAAAGTTCATAAACCAAGAGGAGTTACCCTAGCGATGAAAGAGGCATTGTCCGTAGAGTTAAACAAACTTTGTTCTGAAGGAGCTATTGAACCTATCGAGATGTCGGAATGGTTAAGCCCTATTGTTTTGTTGCAGGAATCTGATGGAACATTCTGCATGTGTGTTTATTTATGTGACCTTAATGATTGTATATGGATAGGCTGTCATCCTTTACATAATATAAACATTATGTTAAGCATGTTGGAAGAGGGCAAATACTTTACCACATTAGACCTGTCCAAAGCACATCATCAGATTGTTTTGCACCCTGACAGTAGGCATTTAACATTGTTTGTAACATCACAAGGGGCATTTAGATATCTTAGAAAGCCATTTGGTCTGGCATCTGCTAGTGCAGTGTTTCAATGTGTCATGCAAAATATTTTGATAGGCATAAAATGTGTGACCGTGTTTCAAGATGATATTTTAGTGTATGGAAGAGATCAGCAAGAACATGATTACATATTGTCGCAGGTACTGAAGAAATTGCAAGACTCAGGGCTCACAATTGGCAAGGATAAATATAAATTTGCTGTGCCAGAAGTAACATTTCTTGGTCACGTCATGGACCCAATGGTATTAAACCTAAATTGAAATTACTACAAGCCATCGAATGTGCCCCTAGACCAACAGATAAAGAACAATTGAAGTCATTCTTGGGGATGGCAGAATATTATGCCGTCTCTGGATAATTTTGCAACTTTAAGTAGGCCTATGAGATTATTACTCAAGAAAGGTGAAAGAAATATTAGGTCTAATTAATGTGCAGAAGCATTTTTAGCTATTAAAGAAAGTACTACTAAAGCTCCCATTTTTAAACTGTTTAATTTAGAATATAAAACCATTCTTAATACTGATTCTAGTGCCTATGGTTTGGGTGCTGTACTTATGCAGTCGCATCAAAGAAGGGAGAGACTAATAGCCTTTGCTTCCAGAGCTTTGAGAGGAGCCGAAGAAAGCTACTCAGTCATTCAGAAGGAGGCTTTAGCTTGTTGATGGGGAGTGCAGCATTTCTGAACGTATTGGGTGTGCAATTTAAACTCAGAACTGATCATAAGCCTTTAGTGGATGTGTTTTCAACAAAAGGGGGAGCGAAGGCAACACCATTGATAGCTAAATGGTTGTATAGATAACAGGAATTTACATTTACCATGAAACATATATCAGGTGAAAAGAATGTCAAAGCTGATTGTCTTTTACGCATGCCAGTTGCATCTGCAAAGAAAGATGTTCTAGAAGATCAGGAATCTGAGGATTGGGTAGTAGCTGCAGTGGAGTCATTCTTTGATGGGGCAATTACCAAAGAGGATTGGAAGAAAGCTGTAGCTCAAGATGAGGACTTGTGCAAGATTAAAGAAAATGTGACAAGTATGTGGATGAAGCAGTGGGTGAATGATGATTTACTGGGAAAATACAAATTGGTGTGGTCAGAGTTGTCCGTAATTGATAATATAGTGTATAGAGGGGAAAGATTAGTTGTGCCAGTTTCTGTTCAAGAAAGACAAATTACTTTAGTACATGAGGCACATTGAGGATGTCATTGATGAAGTGTAAGGCACGATTGGATTTTGGTGACCAGAAATGGACAAGGACATAGACATGTGAAAAGATGGTAAGCTCCCACAAAAAAGTTTCTTCTAGTTTGTAGCATTAAATGTGCAATACAAAATAAGGGTCCAGTTCAGCAGTTTTTAATTGTAGACTGTAGTTTACAATGTTCAGTGATGTAATACTCCGATTAACACAGTCTTTTGATTTAAAGAACAAAGCGGCTTCCAATGTTCAAAGATGTTACAGCCAACACGTGTTTCGCCCCTTGTTGCTATTACGCCAGGGCTTTCTCAAGGCATATGACACACAATAAACGAATCTTCGGACTAAAATGTCCCAATTTTGAAGTAGATCCAAATCAAGGCAAAGAGCGGAAAAACGTCCCGACGCGTCCTGCGGTTACATCACTGAACATTGTAAACTACAGTCTACAATTAAAAACTCCTGAACTGGACCCTTATTTTGTATTGCATATTAATGCTACAAACTAGAAGAAACATTTTTGTGGGAGCTTACCATCTTTTCACATAGTATTTTGGCAAGCAGGAGGACCAGGGTCCATGCCCTATGGTTTTTAGTTCCCACAGCTCTTACAATACGGCATTCTCTACAGGAAGTCATCCGTCAGGACCCTTCTTTGTACTTTAGCTTTGCTGCTAAAGGACATAGACATGTTTGGGAGAAATTGCGAAAGTTGTTGGAATAGTGACCAGGGGTGGCTCCTCCATTAGGGTGGAAGAGCGTCGCCCCCCGTCAGCAGCAGCAGGAGCTGCAAACCCTTAGAAACAAAACAAAAGTAAACACTGTTTATTGTCGTTTTATTTCTAAAGGGGCGGAGCCATGGATGTGACGAGCAGTGAGGAGAGTGCACAGAGCACTCCCCTCAGTGCATATGTATGTTTGGCCAGCCGTTTAGGGCCGGCCAAACACACATGCACACAAGGGCTCTCTCCAACCAGGCACTGTGTAGCCGAGTTGGAGACAGCTGGCCCATGCTCCCAGTCTGCGTTGGAAAGCCCAGCCATGGCGCTCCAGCCAATCATAATGCTGCTCTGAGCAGTGTCATGATTGGCACAGGGCAGGCTGGGAGCCTGCACCTGGAGTGTGACGGCGGTGACACTGGAGCAGCACGACAACGAGATATGTAGAATTTATTTTATATCTTTTTTTATTTATTTTTGTTTTGCTTATGCCGAATCGCCAGCCACGACTGATAGTGACAAGTCTTGGGTAGTTAAAGAGTTGCCTATAATGCCCATTAAGTGTCTGGAGGGTGCCTGGAGAAAGATTGGTATGGATATTTGTGGCTTATTTAGCTTTCCTGGTATGAGAATCAAGTTTGCCATAGTAATGTTTGATTATTTCTCCAAATGCCCAGAGGTTCGGAGCATTGATGACATCAAGTCAGAAGATGTAATTAATTTTTGTAGAGACATTTTTGCAAGGGAAGGCATTCCTGAAGTGAATGTTATGGATACTGGTCCTCAATTTACTTTGTTAAAGAATGAATAGTTTTTTACATTACTTCACATACGGCATCAGAGGACGGCCCACTTTCATCCCTGTGAAAATGGATTGGTTGAAAGATTTAACTGAGTGCTGGGGGAGTATTTGCAGTTGGCTATTAAGAGTGGATTGGATTGGAAAAATGAGCTTAGGAACATGTTGTGGAGTTACAGGTGTACTCCACATTCTGTGACGAAAGACTCTCCTTTCATATTATCATGAGGGAGGAGACCAACAAAATTTCTTCTCTGGTATGGATGAAAGGAGAGAGAAATGTAAGTTGTGATTTGAGTGAAGTTTTAAGGAAGATTAAAGAGAAGCAACAAAAATATTGTGAAAGACATAATAGGAATATTAACAAATCTCCTTATCGTTTGAGAATATGTATGAGTAAAATTGGGCACCACAGTTAAACAAGGGGAATCTAAGTTTTCAAAGGCCAAGAAAATTGTGAAGATTTTTTTGAATTACTGTGGTTCTGGAGGAACGCGAGAAGTGGAATATCAGGAGGCTGGTTCCACGTAAAGGAAGACTTCAATAGGAAATTGTGAAAGATACTGAGGGCTGCTCAGAGCACAAGGAAAGAACGAAGATATTTGAGAGACAACAGAATCCACCAATCTGGTTAATGGACTATGTGATATAATTAATTTTACTAATGAGAGGAAAGTTGTAGGATTTTTTTAAATGTTTATAAGGAGGGAGATGTGTTGTATATATATATATATATATATATATATATATATATATATGTTTTCTATTGAGTAGCATGTATGTACTAAATGGAATGTGTCACAAGATTCTGTCCGTTGGTGGAATCTTGGAAGAAGACAGTTGGTGGATCGCACTGTTGGGTCCAACTGTTGTAACTTGGACTCACAAGGCCTTCACAATAAATCTCTTACAACTTACCTTATTTTACGGGTCCTTGCATCTTCAGTACTGTCATGTACCGAATACACCACTTTAATTTAAAAGGGAAAGCAATACTCAAGGCGGGTAAAATACTTTTAATGGGAAAGCAGTGGCAGGTCTCAGCAACAAGCAGGTGGGTGATCTTCAATAGTGTGCACCTGCACTTCGATACTACGATTTCAAGCACTGTATTTCCCACGTTGAAGTAACAAGTAACACTTTTGTAAAATGTTTGTGAAGGTTTCAATTAACTGAAAAAATAAATATTTAACATGTTTAACATGAAAGCAAGTATATATGTTGGAGATATAGCCGAGACCAAATGCTACACAAAGGGCAAGACTAATTACGCATCGCATCATTCTAAGTTCCAGACGCATCAAATCGAGCTATAGGAACGTCCGTTATTTACAGCAGTTGCAAGTAGCAAAAGTTGCAAAGTAGAATGTACTGGGAGCAGTGCTTTAAATAGGAAGGGCTGTCCGGTACCGAGTACCGGCACTTTTTTTATTTTGAGAGACAAGCATGTACTCTGGTACAGAGTATATGCACTTCCATTTTATCATTTCAAGCACTGACCGGGAGATAACACTAGGGAACAAATGTTACAGTCCCTACAAGTATGATAGACTTAAGCAGAGGTCTGTGTCTGAAACAAGAAACACATGGGTCGATCCTCGCTACTTTTTTTGAAGATTCTAGACCATTAAAACGGAGTCCAAGTGTGCAGACTAGGAACGCGCACTTTTAGATGTTTGCGGCACCACATCCGTTACCTGAAGTGCTGAGCCAGGAAGGCGCAAAGGCCAGACTCGACCTGCGCAAGAAGAAGGGTTGCCCTGGCAACAAAGAGGAACAGGAAGGAATAAGAAAGGCCCGTTCATCTGCGAACACATTCATACCCAATCTGTTATCCAAAACAGCAGCAAAAAGAGCTACTGGAAAAGAGCGCCGAGGAAGTGGGCGAGGAGCCATGCGGATACAGTTAAAAACCCAACAGAGCGGAGCGCGATGGATGGGCTGCAGAACAAGGTCTGCATTTGGAGGCGGAAACAAGCTTTGTCAAAGCCAATAGGTCTCCACTTTTGAACCTATAGGATTTGCTAATGCTATTTCCCGATACTATGCAGCTTCGAGGAAAGGGAAAAAACAGGAAGACAAAAGGAATGACTTGAATCCGCGCATATGTCACTACTCGTGCACTGTCATCTTAAGGATTTGTGGGGACATGGGCAAGACGTTTTTTGCTCTCTCCTGTTCTAAGTTTTAATTTTGTTTATTACCTATTTTCTAATAGTTTAAGCCTACGCGATGGCAAACAATATAGTACATTATTAAAACTTTCACTCAAAACAACTGAAATATGTCTTGCCTGAAGCCCAAAAATCCAGTAGATGAAAATGGATAGCGAGAATCAGAGAGCTGGAATATTCTCCGGGTGATAGTGCTCTACAAATCTACGTAACATAACATAACATAGGTAGTGGCAGAAAGAGAGAGGGGTTGTGATAGGGAAATCAATGAAAGTGAGAGAAACAAAGAAATATCACTTTACCAAGGAGGCCCTTAGAAGGTGGGTGCAGTTTTCCACTTTGCTCATGCCTTAAAACATCTCTGCACAAATGTCCCCATGGTATGTGCACTTACCCATCACAAGGCTACATCAGCCTAACATGATGACGTATGTGTGCAGCATCACAATAATGAACAGGCATATGGTATAATGGGGCTGCCGTTTTGTTTATTGATTTTATTTACAGTTCCAATATGAATGCCAGAGTGTCTGCAGGGAAGATACAGAGACTTCACGAGAGGCACAATTACTACATGAAGTATAGAGCGACCACATGTCTACACAAGCGATAGAGTGACTGCATAAGGAATGGAGCAATTGTATAAAGTTTGGAGGGACTGAATGAGGAAAAGAGGGACTATATGAGGTATAGAGGGACTGCACAAGGATGAGAGATATGGATGAGTGGATTACGTATAGAGCGACTGCTTGTGCAAAACAGTTACTTTAAGGCTGAGAGTCATTATATGAGTATCAGGGTGACTTTATGTGTTAGGGAGTAACTGATTGGGTAAAAATCATTCAGTGCATTACAAAGGCTGTATTGGCTGAGAAATTGACAGCTTCAGTGAAAGAGTGACTGCATGAGTTAGAGAATGAGAACCAACAAAAGAAAGGCAGCATGAGCTGCAGAGTGACTTCTGACTGCCTGAGCGAGAGTGATAACAACAGCATAAGAATAACCAAATACAATCAACAAAGATACCTCCATTCAAGATTGGTACCTCGTCTTAGAACACCACCATACAAGAAAAAGACAATAGGTGGTACATCCTTCTCCGTCTAAGCAGCCAAACTATGGAATTCATTACCCCCAAATATAAGATCCACAGATGAATATATTGCCTTTGGAAGACTAGTCAAGAGTTGTCTCTTTCCTTCATAACCATCATATCCAAACAGCAATGGACTGCATATGCCTGTGTTGACAAATATTTATAATCTGATTATGTGTATATTCTAGATATGTATAGTTAATTAGGAAATATGTATTGTTACTATGTCATATTAATAGATTATACACATACTCTTTAAGCCTGTTTAACAAATGTATATTTACTCACAGTTAAATATATATATATATATATATATATGTGTGTGTGTTTATGAATATTTATATGTATATATATATATATATATATATATATATATATACACACATCTATATACATATGTGTGTGTGTGAGTGTATCAATATATATGTGTATATTATTCTATGCTTAACATGTTCTTAGGTCATTGCATAGCTCCTAAATAAGTTATATTAGATACTCATGAATCCCTGCTTTCATTTTTATATACCACTGATCAAATGTTTTATTATCATAAGCATTTCACAATTCAAAAATTGAGGAAAGAAAAACATAAATAGTACACTTATTATTTAACTTCAAATATTACAAATCTTAAAAGTCTGTGTTTATACAATACTACTTTCCTTCTCATATTATTATACCCATCATTATATTCCTTGCACGTATATTTCCTTACTATGTATTTACATAATAAAATAAAAGCTATAAATACAATTCAAATTATAAATAATTAAACAAAAGTTAAAATTATATATTAATAATAAATAAAATAAAAATATTAATAATAAAAATGCTATATATTTATATAAAAATAATAATACATAAATAGATTTTTTATAATTTACTCTCTTGTAAACTTTACTCTGTCTCCCCATCACCGTATGTCTCTATCAATCTATCCTCCATCCCCACTCTGACTCCTCACAAATCCATTCTACTACTTTCATCTCCAAAATAACCCTGCCTAAGCTCTTCCCTCCTCTACCACATCTTGCTCATCCTAAACCTCAGTTTACTACCATGATCTCTCAAACAACCCTACTAAATTCCCCCTCATTTATCTCATCTTTGACTCATCCAAAACCCCTCCTGCTACTATGATCTCCCTAACCCTTTCTACAGACTCTTCCCTCCTACATCTCTCCTTTACTCATCCCAAGCCTCATCCTATTACTATAAACTCTAAATTAACACTTCTGGATTCTTCCTGCCTCTGTCCTTCGATTACTCTAGTCAATCCAACTAACAAACTCAAATCCTCTGCTCAAATTAACTCATAATATCACTATTACTGTACTCGTATTTCCCTATATTAATCCACCACTAATTCCTTTTGTGTTCTAAAGTAGCGTGCTACTCGGCGAAAAGCGCTTTGACGCCTCGTCAGGGGTAGTTCCTTTTGTGTTCTAAAGTAGCGTGCTACTCGGCGAAAAGCGCTTTGACGCCTCGTCAGGGGTAGTAAACGCTATATAAATACTATTACAATACAATACAACAAGAATGGTGACTGTAGGGTAACTGCAGACTGCGAGCGAGTGAGAGAGAGTATCCACGAGTGAATGCATACAACATAATTACTGATGCATGAAGTCTAGTGTATTAGTTAATGTAGGATTTATAGAGTGACGATATGTGTGACGAAGTCACTGCAAATGTGAGAGCAACTGTGTAAGAGAGTGAGAGAATGACTGCATGATTAACAGTCAGTGCATGAGTAAAAGGGAATGGTAAGAAAGAAAGGGAATGTGTGATTGAGATAACAACAGCTTGAGAGGATGGCAGTGTGATTTAGAGGGTGACTGCATGAATAAAAGTGACTTCATAAGTATACAGGTAACTGAATCACAGAGAGTGACTGGTTCCACAAGTGACAAGGTGACTTTATGAGTGAAATCTATTCCATAAGTGAGAAAGTGACTGCTGAGTGACAGAATCACAGCATGCGCATGTGCTTCTATATGAGTGGGAGCGTCTCTACATAAATGAGAGTGATGACCTAATTCGCAGTACAAAAATATGAGTGACAGTGAATGCATGTGTGTCAGAGACGACATGAGTGTAGGAGTGCCTGCATGCGTGAGAGAGTGTCTCTATGAGTGACAATGACTGTATAAAATACATTTGCTGAAAGAGTGACAGCTACAGCATAAGTGACTGCTTGAGTGATATGGGGATTACAAAAATGAGTGACAGCATGAAAGACTCACTGCATGCCCAGCAGGAAACACTTGAACAACAGAGTACCTAAAGTGCCGTGTAGGCTGGGATTTTCCCTACAGTGTTGCTGTGTTACAGGTTTTTGCGACCTTTCACTCTAATATGTTTGAGTCTTAAACGCATCCTGGGTTATCTCTCTGTGAGGCACTCTGCCGGGGAAGGAAGAGGGGAAGAGGTGATAGTTTTTGGGTCACATCCACTATGGTTGCATTGTTTGTAATTTTTGAAGACTTGGTGGTTGCTGGACAGTCTTAGGCCATTATGCTTTTTCAGAGAACGTGATGATATATGTCAAAGTATCTTTCCATTTTTAGGTCTCACTTACAGGCAGATCTAGCCATATGTTGTCGAAAGTCCTACTGTGTACAAAAAAATACTTAAAGTGGGCTTAGTGTCAGCCCATTGCTTGTGATTGGTTGTCTTTCTTATTTGCTTTCCTCTTATTCAATGGCTTTCATTCCTATTCCTGTGTTAGTCCCTCTCCCCAAGCTTTACAGTGTTTATGATTGGAAGATTTGTATCCTTCTACTGCTTATTTTCAGTAAACTACTTTTTTTCTTTTCTTTCCAACACTGTATGGGAGCGCATGTGTTTTCTTGCTGTCTCCTGTTTGTGCTGCTCCCCATCTCACATTATTCAATCAATCATAGCATTTGTAAAGTGCAGCACTGTCACCCCCAAGGTAATCTGGGCGGTGAAGGTGCCATGTCTCTGTTGAAAATCCACGTCTTGAGTCTCCTTCTGAAGTCCAGCAGGGAGGGAGCTGTTCAGAGGTGAAGTAGCAGGTTGTTCCAGAACTTGGCTGCTGTGTAGGAGAAGGAGCGACCTCCGCAGAAGCTGCGATGGATGCAGGGTGTGTGTGCGAGGTTTAGCGAGGTGGAGTGCATTTGTGTCGCTGGATCATAGAAGCTCAGTTGATGGTTGATGTAGGATGGCCCTAGGTTGTGGAGAGCCTTGTATGTGATTGTGAGGATTTTGAATTGGTGTCTCTTCTGGACGCGGAGACAGTGGAGGTTCCTCAGGGGTGGGGTGATGCTTGAGTGTTTGGGGAGGTTGAGGATGATTCAGACTGCGGTGTTCTGTAGAGTCTGGAGTCTTTTAAGGAGCTGGGAGGACACTCAGGCATAGAGAGTGTTGCCATAGTCGAGGCGGCTGCCGACCAGGGCATGGGTGACATTTGGTGAAGCATAAGGAGGATGTAGAAGCAGGAGGAGGCGACTGAGTTTACTTGTTGATTCACGGATAGTTGGCTGAGGATGATGCTGAGGTGTTGTGCTTGGTCTGATGGTAATTGGTTGCCTGCGCTTTTTATATTGCCTCCCCCTAGCAATGCTATATTTTTGGGGCCTGAGCAAGACATATTTTGGGAGTCCCTGTTCGGAACAACTTGGAATTTTATTACCTATTTTATGCTAATTCAAACCCAAATAATGCCAAACAAACGATCATAAATGGTGTTATTCAAAAACAGTTGAAACCTGCCATGCCTGTACAAGAATGATAATGCACACTATTCATATTGCCAATAAATTAAGAGAGATAAGTGGTTCCCTGCCCTTTGGCAGCATTGAGTTGCTCCTCACATGTTTTTGAGTTGCCCCTGTGTCCCACCTGTCCTGTTTTTGTATTCATTTGCATTTGTCCCCTTTTCCAGAAAGTCTGAGGGTGGCAATTTCAACCAGGATACTCCATTCTCTTTAATGTTCGTTCGAACACTTTTCATTTTTTAATTCATTGCTACAAGGATGAGATCCTCAGTATTGCAACTCTATACTAAATGAAAAAAACAACTTGGCATCACTGTATCATGATGCATAAGTGTGCATGGTGTTCATGTGTGGCAGTGTATGCACGTACTTATATCATTGTGCTGGACATGTTGGCTTTTTTTGTTTTTGCTGATGCTGTTCAGCGTTGGCAACAAATATTTTTTTATGTTATTGCCGATGCTGTTCAGCAATAGAAAAAAGCAGTGGGAAAGCAAAAGGAACTCTTACATCTTACAATGGTGAGGATTATTGCCTTTGCCAATGCTTGCTATCTGTTATGTTTTTACTTAAACTCTATTTCCTGTACCTTGCGATTGGGATAGATCTGATGTCTTCTGTCCTGTTTCTCTTAGTTTTTAGTATTTGTCCCTGTGTCCTTTGCCGGACACTTCCTGATTGTGATGTTGTACTGAGTCACTTTTATTGATCCTGGAGCTCCGGGCCCCATTTCACCCTGGTCCAAGATTTTTGCCATTGTCACATGTTGCATGTAGCAGAACCAACCATCTGACCTTTGGATGCTGGCTTCAGAACCTGCTTGAATGTATATGGAGTCTAGAACAAACCCCCAATCAGCGCATGGATGCTATGCCATGTAACATGTTCTTTTTGTGCAGTGCAGCGTTTGCAAGTTCCATTTTCAACGGTGCTCTTGGATATCGAGCAAGCAGATTGTTGCCTGCTGTTTGTGGTTTACCTCAAAATAGGGTTTGTGTAGTGGGAGCATTGCTTCTGTGTCAACTGGAAACGACAGGGTAAGATTGCTGGAAAAAAAGAGCTTTTAGCTAATGTCTGAAGGCGAACAGCTAGGGAGTTACATGATGCCAAGTAGGATAGAGTTCCAGATTCTTGGAGCTGCATCAGAGGAAGTGGGTTTGAACGTCTTGTAGCGGGAAATGGTGGTGAGATGGATGTCTTTGCTGTGAATATGGAGAAAGCCAGCTCAGAAAGAAGAGTTTGGACGCCAGTGTCTGTCTGTAATGTGGTTACTCTGAATGTAAGCTCAGAGACCTGGCAGGCAAAACACACCTTGCGAGGTGCCAGTAAAACCTTTCATGGAATCCTAGAGGTGGTCGGGTTGCTTGAGGCTTCTTAAAAGGGATGTTGAGAAGTCAAGTGCGGCCTTCAAGGGAGAGGGGATAAAGTCTACCACAGCAGTCGGAAGAGATTTTCCAAAGTTGAGCCTGAATTCAATCACAGCAAGAACATCAGAGAGGAAGTCAGAGAAAGGAAAAGTTCAATCTTTCGTTGAAGTTGAGGTTGGAAAAGGCAAGATTTGTTGGTTGTGTCATTTATGAGCTTTGCCATTTGGAGCAATGTTGAATGTGATACCTACAGATTTACGTTTGAGTGAGTAGTGGGTGATGAGAAAGATATAGCTTTGCAAAAGGACTGGAATGTGCATTAAAAAATAGAAAGTCCTTCTTAATGGTGTTGAAGTTAAAGTTTGAAGACATTCTGGATAGTGAAAAGGCAACTGTCCAGCTGGAGGACGGTGTTCACCACAGACATCTTAAATTTCATTGGGTGCCGGCAGCACACTCTCATACAGACAGACTATGGGGGTCATTACAACATTGGCGGTAAAAGGCGCTTACCGCGGTGCAGAAGACCGCCAATACCCCGCTGCGGCCTCGGAATTCCGCCACAGCTATTATGACCCACATCTCGGAATCCGCCGAAATTCAGACACCCACACAACTCCGCCACACCAAAGGTCAGTGATAAACTGGCGAAAACAAAACCTCCACCTCCATGCCAACAGAAACACGCCCATGCTATTACGACACACGAATCCACACGGCGGTCTTTCAACCGCGGTATTCCATTGGCGGTACACACCGCCGCGCTCAAAATACACACACATCTCCAAAACACCGCCACATTGGACAATTCAAAATACACACACCTGATACACATACACACACAACTCCCACACACCCAATACTATATAAAACACACACCCACATCACCCGCAAACCCCTACGACCTAAAAATCACGAACGAAGGCCAGAGAGAGAGTACAGAATAGACAACCCCATCACACAGAGGCACACAACACCATCACCCACACAACATCCACGCACCAAACACCACACACCACTACACATCACCACACTCATCACCACATACACCACCCCACACATCACACACACCACCCCATGTCATGCCAAAGACTCCCCGCTTCTCCGAGGAGGAGCTCAGGGTCACGGTGGAGGAAATCATCCGGGTAGAGCCACAGCTATTTGGCTCACAGGTACAGCACACATCAATAGCCAGGAAGATGGAGCTATGGCGCAGAATAGTGGACAGGGTCAACGCCGTGGGACAGCACCCAAGAAATAGGGAGGACATCAGGAAGAGGTGGAACGACCTACGGGGGAAGGTGCGTTCAACGGTCTCCAGGCACAAAATCGCGGTGCAGCGGACTGGCGGCGGACCCCCACCTCCTCCCCCACAACTAACAACATGGGAGGAGCAAGTCTTGACCATCATGCATCCAGAGGGCCTCGGAGGAGTCGGTGGAGGATGGGACACTGGTAAGTCAAATCTTAACTATCATATCCCCCACCCTACCTGCATGCTCTCACACCCCCCCACCCTCACCCCTCCCCTATCACTCCAACTCCTCACTAATGTACTAATAACACAAACCACACATCCCAACACCAAGCCCTGCATGACACAACTAAGCATGGACACCCATCACTAAAGCATGCCCGCTGCACATACCCAGAACAACCCCCTAACCATCATCACACAAGCCCCCACACAGGAATGCTTGCACTGGGGTACACAGACACCCACCCATTGCACACCATCACACACAGATGCAATAATCATGCTCTTATGCCCCTGCAGGAACCCGAAGGACCGTCACCACACCAGAGGGTCCAGACAACACCACTCCACCCCCAGAAGAGGCCCACAGTGACGATAGCAGCTCTGCCCTACTGGATCCTGATGACCAGCCCGGACCATTGTGGGCCTCGGGACAGTCGGTTCCCCTTGCACAGGCACACCCCAACACTGACCTTCCACCCTCTGGTAACACCAGCACAGCACCCACCCAGCGGGCTCAAACCTCCCTACCCAGGACAGGTCAATCAGCGGTGTGTCCACCACTACAGGGAACCCAGGATAACCCACCACCCCAACAACAACAGGGACCTGGGGGCAGTGGTAGTGGGCACACGGTCCAGGGGACGGAGGCACAGGAACACAGGGGAACTGGGAGGGCTGCTGTGCGACAAGGGGCGGACAGGCCAAGGGAGCCCACTCTCCACGAGGCCCTCTCCTCCATCATGGGAGCCTACCACCACTCCCAGGAGACGATGGCGATGGTCCTGGCCAAGTTTCAGGAGACCCTGCGCCTGCAGGAGGAACAGTATTTGGGGTTCAGGGAGGAGCTCAGGACCATCAGCTCCGCCTTGGGCACCATCGTAGGGGTGCTGAAGGACATACAGAACACCATGAGGGACACCGTGGCACTCCAAGGGGCCCCTGACACTAGCCAGGACGATGAACTGCCCACCACCTCCACCGGCGCTAGTGGACAGGACGCCCCGCCACAGGACCAAAACACCAGCACCCACCCCACCCCCTGCAGACGGACAACCACCACGCAAGCGGTCCCTGAGATCCAGGAACAGGACAGAGCAAGATGGCAAGACCCCCGCCAGGAAATGAGACCACCCTGTTTGTCCTCCCACTGTACCACCTTGTTACCCTGTCCATACTTAAACTGCCCCAGCTCCACTTCCTATGCCCAGATGGGCAGTGCATCTGTGAGACTAATAGACTGGACTCTGCCATGGACATTCCTACGCCATCACCCATCCTCTTTTTACAACCCCCTCACATTTCTGAGCACTTCAATAAACACCCTTGAAACACAAAACAATCTTGAGTCAGTCTGTGATTTACTAATTATGTATTATCAATGACAGTGTCATAATGCGTTTCCCATTGTAAGGCTAACATACCTATGTCACACATCACAAGTCCTTGAAGGATGCAAGCGGATGACACGTTGGTAACCACACCTGTGAAACCGTAATGGAAAGGTACAACTCAGTTACCAAATAGTGTTTGAAATCGACAAACCGGATAGAGGTAGACATGTGAAAGTTAATGTAATGTTCAACATGAAAATCTTCTCACCTGTGTGTCACTGGAAATATTGCTGTATGACTGACTCCCTGTTGTCGTTGTCTTCTTCCTCAGCTTCCTCCTCATCACTGTCCACAGGCTCCACAGCTGCAACAACACCGTCATCTGGATCATCCTCCTTCAGAAAAGGCACCTGGCGTCGCAAAGCCAAATTATGGAGCATGGAGCAGGCGATGATGATCTCGCACACCTTCTTCGGTGAGTAGAATAGGGATCCACCTGTCATATGGAGGCACCTGAACCTGGCCTTCAGGAGGCCGAAGGTGTGTTCGATCACCCTCCTAGCCCGCCCATGGGCCTCATTGTAGCGTTCCTCTGCCCTGGTCCTGGGATTCCTCACTGGGGTCAATAGCCAGGAAAGGTTGGGGTAACCAGAGTCCCCCAATAGCCATACACGGTGCCTCTGGAGTTGACCCATCATATCAGGGATGCTGCTATTTCACAGGATGTAGGCGTCATGCACTGAGCCAGGGAACATAGCATTTACCTGCGAGATGTACTGGTCTGCCAAACATACCATCTGGACATTCATTGAATGATAACTCTTCCTGTTCCTATACACCTGTTCACTCCTGTGGGGGGGGGACCAGAGCTACATGGGTGCCATCAATGGCACCTATGACGTTGGGGATATGTCCAAGGGCATAGAAGTCACCTTTCACTGTAGGCAAATCTGCCACCTCATGGAAAATGATGTATCTCCGTACGTGTTTCAGCAGGGCAGACAGCACTCTGGACAACATGTTAGAAAACATAGGCTGGGACATCCCTGATGCCATGGCCACTGTTGTCTGAAAAGACCCACTTGCAAGGAAATGGAGCACTGACAGCACCTGCACGTCAGGGGGGATTCCAGTCGGATGGCGGATTGGTGACATCAGGTCTGGCTCCAACTGGGTACATAGTTCCTGGAATGTGGCACGGTCAAACCGGTAGGTGACGATGACATGTCGCTCTTCCATTGTCAACAGGTCCACCAGCGGTCGGTACACCGGAGGATTCCGCCATCTTCTCAACTGTCCCAGCTGATGGTGCCTACGAAGAATCAGTCATTATTCCTCCAGGTATGTACCCACAGTTACACATAAGACTACACCACTCACAGAACCCTTCCTGTATGTGTGTTGAGTGTAGGCCTAGCTATGTGTGACGCAGAGGTAAATTTAGCCATGTGGGCCCCTGAAATGGCGGCTGCCTGACCTCTAAACTGGGACAATGGGATTGTGGGGTAACTGCGCTGGCGTTGCACACCATCGCGGTAGGCGGTCGTAGACCGCCGCGCAATGCTGTATTGGTTAACTTTGGACCCTATGGGTCCCAGGAGCCAATGAACAGGTGCGCCGGCGGTGATGATGCGCACCGCCACGGATGTCACCGCCGCGGACGTCACCGCCATTTTCTATCTGTTCAATCACTAGATACCTGACCTTCGACAGGAGAGGACCTACACTGCAAGTGCTGCTGTGACCTCGGTCTGGAAGCGACGATGGCTGCTGCGTCTGGGTAAAGGGCCCCTGCCTTCACTGCACAGGAGTTGGAGAAACTGGTAGACGGGGTCCTCCCCCAGTACACGCTACTCCACGGTCCTCCAGACCAACAGGTTAGTACACAGGGAGCACGTGGTATGGGCTAGGCCTGGGTGGAGAGGGCTGGTTGGAGGAGGGAAGGGGGCAGAGTTCATAGTACATTAATGCATGGGAATGAATGGGCCACATGGCCAGAGTAGGGAGGGGGCTACTCACAACGACGGTGCAGTTGTTAATGACTGTTCCTCTTTCCTTGTGCATGTCATGCAGGTCAGCGCCCACCAGAAGAGGGACATTTGGCGTGCCATCGCCAAGGAGGTCCGGACCGTGGGGGCCCACCAGAGACGGGGCACCCACTGCCGTAAGAGATGGGAGGACATTCGCCGCTGCAGCAAGAAGACGGCGGAGGCTCAGCTGGGGATGGCCTCCCAACGTGGGAGGGGTGCCCGTCGCACCATGACCCCCCTGATGTTCCGGATCCTGGCGGTGGCCTACCCGGAGTTGGATGGGCGCTTGAGGGCATCACAGCAGACACAAGGGGGTGAGTACACTCTCATTCTGCGGACTTTACGCACAGTGGAGGTGTCTGGGTGGGGGAGGTGGGCTGTGGGTGTCCCTAGGCCAGGGCGAGTTCGGTAGGCAAGGCCCCTCCGTAATGTAGGCCATGTGGCACTCTACCCCACCTCAGCAGAGTGCCAAGTCGAGGTATAGTTGCCCCTGTGGCATCCATGTGCGCAGATGTCCACCATTGCCATGTAGGCCATATCCCAGGAATTGCATGTGCAGAGGGCAGGAGCACGGCGTAATGCTGGGGGCTGCTGTGTCTGTCTTGTCCGCCAACGGTAGCGGTATGCCATGCACTAAAACTCTCTTTCTTCTGTCTCCCCCCCTTTTTCTGCTCTCCCTGTCCTTTTGTACATCATCATCATCAGGCGGAGGTACAGTGGCACCGGAGCACGAGGGAGCTGCATCCCACATGGCCATGGAGGGCCACACCACGGACTCTGAATGAGGGGAGCTTCACGTCGGCCACCGGATCACCAAGCAGCGACACGGACTCGTCCGCCGATGGGGGCTCCCTTGTGGTGGCGGCACCATCTGTGCGCCCCACTTCTACAGGTACAGCCGCCACCTCCCCTACCAGCACCGCCCTCCCAGTAGCCCCTCAGCGTTCGCCCCG
Organism: Pleurodeles waltl; assembly: GCF_031143425.1. NCBI lineage: Eukaryota > Metazoa > Chordata > Amphibia > Caudata > Salamandridae > Pleurodeles > Pleurodeles waltl. Next base: position 874,398,566 of record NC_090440.1, read on the forward strand.
TGCCTGCTCACCCAGGAGGGTGGGCATCACCTTCGCCCCAGGCACCTCAGGCCCTGCCCCAGTCACCCCCGCTGCTCTCAGTGAGGAGGCCATTGACCTCCTCAGGTCACTCACTGTTGGACAGTCTACCATTGTGAATGCCATCCAGGGTGTAGAACGAGAGTTGCAACACGGTAATGCATTCCTGGAGGGCATTCATTCTGGTCAGGCTGTCCTTCAGCGAACCCTGCAATCTCTGGCCTCAGCACTGATGGCAGCCATTGTCCCTGTGTCTAGCCTCCCCCTCCAACCTCCTCCACCCAGACCCAATCTCCTGTACCCCAGCCCATCCCAAGCACACCTACAGATCAGCATGCACACAAGTCAACACACACAGGTAGCTCAAGCAAACATAGGCACCACACATCCCACAGGCACTCACACAAGCATCACCCACATACAGACACAGCAACATCCACTGCCTCCACTGTGTCCCCCTCGTCGTCGTCTCCCTCCTCCCTCCCAGTCTCGTCTACACTCTCACCTGCATGAACTACATCTACAGGCACCATGACTCGCACCAGAACACCCAGCACCACACCTCGCTCACCTGCACTCACCACCTCCACTCCCATTTACACGTCCCCTGTGTCCTCTCCCAGTGTGTCTGTGACACCCCCTCCCAAAGTACACAAACGCCAGCAATAACTCACCCAACATCCATCCACCTCACGACAGCCTCCAGTACCTGCACCTGCACCCAAAACACCTAAAGTGACACCTCCGACAACCACCTCCTCTTCCTCCACTCCCAGGCCCCCTCCAACTACCCATCCCAGTGTTCGTCAGAAACTGTCCCTCTGTAAAGTTGACCTTTTTGCCCCCACCCTCCCCCTCCAATTCATCAGTCCCGTCGTAGCGCCTCAGCCAAAAAGCCTCCAATACCAGTGGTGCCTGTTCAAGGTTTGTGGAGTGCACCGGCCACCAGGGCAGGCAGTATGACCCGGAGCCAAGGCACTGGCAGCCCACCCCCTGTAAAGGCTCTAAAATTGGAGAGTGGACGACAGGACCGTGTGAAGACTCCTGGTGGGAAAATAACTCACATAAGTTCCAAGGGGATTGGAGAGTCAGCTGTGACTCCACCAAAGGTGGGGAAGGGCCAGAGGAAGTCTGCCCAGCCTGTTGTGAGTGTCACGGCGGAGAAGTGCGCCATCATTTCTGGTGGTCGAGACACAACCGCCAGCACCATCGTCACTGGTCCAGAGACCACCGCCAGAGTCATTGCCCAGGAGGGCCCAAGTATCGTCACTGGTCCAGAGACCACCGCCAGAGTCATTGCCCAGGAGGGCACAAGTATCGTCACTGGTCAGGAGACCACCGCCACCACCGGAGTCACAGCCCAGGAGGGCACAAGTATCGTCACTGGTCCAGAGACCACCGCCGGAGTCACAGCCCAGGAGGGCACAAGTATCGTCAGTGGTCAGGAGACCACCGCCGAAGTCACAGCCCAGGAGGGCACAAGTATCGTCACTGGTCCAGAGACCACCGCCGGAGTCACAGCCCAGGAGGGCACAAGTATCGTTAGTGGTCAGGAGACCACCGCCGGAGTCACAGCCCAGGAAGGCACAAGTATCGTCACTGGTCAGGAGACCACCGCCAGAGTCACAGCCCAGGAGGGCATAAGTATCGTCACTGGTCAGGAGACCACCGCCACCGCTGGAGTCACAGCCCAGGAGGGCCCCGGCTGCTACAGCCCAGGTGGGCTATGATGGAACGTCATGCCACACACCAATGCCCAGTGTAGGGAACGTCATGCCACACACCAATGTCCGTACCAGAACCGCCATGGCAAAGCACCGCTGAACAGTCCTGAACCGACATGTCGAAGCACCGCTGAACAGGGCAAAGACCGCCATGGCAAAGCACCGCTGAACAGGGCAAAGACCGCCATGGCAAAGCACCGCTGAACAGTCCTGAACCGCCATGTCGAAACACCGCTGAACAGGGCAAAGACCGCCATGGCTAAGCATCGCTGAAGAGTCCTGAACCGCCATGTCGAAGCACCGCTGAACATGGCAAAGACCGCCATGGCAAAGCACCGCTGAACAGGGCAAAGACCGCCATGGCAAAGCACCGCTGAAAAGGGCAAAGACCGCCATGGCAAAGCACCGCTGAACAGTCCTGAACCGCCATGTCGAAGCACCGCTGAACAGGGCAAAGACCGCCATGGCAAAGCACCGCTGAACAGTCCTGAACCGCCATGTCGAAGCACCGCTGAACAGGGCAAAGACCGCCATGGCAAAGCACCGCTGAACAGGGCAAAGACCGCCATGGCAAAGCACCGCTGAACAGGGCAAAGACCGCCATGGCAAAGCACCGCTGAACAGTCCTGAACCGCCATGTCGAAACACCGCTGAGCAGGGCAAAGACCGCCATGGCTAAGCATCGCTGAAGAGTCCTGAACCGCCATGTCGAAGCACCGCTGAACATGGCAAAGACCGCCATGGCAAAGCACCGCTGAACAGGGCAAAGACCGCAATGGCAAAGCACCGCTGAAAAGGGCAAAGACCGCCATGGCAAAGCACCGCTGAACAGTCCTGAACCGCCATGTCGAAGCACCGCTGAACAGGGCAAAGACCGCCATGGCAAAGCACCGCTGAACAGTCCTGAACCGCCATGTCAAAGCACCGCTGAACAGGGCAAAGACCGCCATGGCAAAGCACCGCTGAACAGGGCAAAGACCGCCATGGCAAAGCACCGCTGAACAGGGCAAAGACCGCCATGGCAAAGCACCGCTGAACAGTCCTGAACCGCCATGTCGAAGCACCGCTGAACAGGGCAAGCACCGGGTAGGAATGATTAGACCACCACAGCAGGCATCCTTATCCCATGTGCAGCTGGGACAGTGACAGGACAGGAACTTTCACGGGGAGACTCATCCAGTCTGGGCACCAGTCCCCCTCCAGAACCAGTGGAGACCTGCATCCACTCTGTCTGTCCTGCACAGGATGAAGCACTCTGGGCACCAGTCCCCCCCTAGTACCAGTGGAGACCTGCATCTACTTGAGAGACTGTGGCTTTGCACTCCCCAGGATGGCACAGTGGGCAAGCCACCCACTGTAGAGACTTGAGAGACTGTGGCTTTGCACTCCCCAGGATGGCACAGTGGGCACCCCACCCACTGTAGAGACTTGAAAGACTGTGGCTTTGCACTCCCCAGGATACATAAATGGGCATGGAGCCCCGTCGTGGATCTGGCTTTGCAGTCATCTGGCTGAGGTGCCACCCCTTCCCTTCCCCCTGAGGTGCCTGTAGTATTTCTATCTGATGCCCCGGCAGTGTTCTCTCTGATTGTGGTCAGGTATCCTTTGTGGGCCTCGCCCATGCATTTTTGGACTGTTGGTGCACGGATATTGTTGTGTACATATCTGCACTACTTCTCGTACTGTATATAATTATGACTGATTTTCATATATATCTGTATATGACATGTATGACATGTATATTGCCACATTACAATGTTTGACTGATTTTCGCTTTGTCTTTTCATTCTTCCGGGGGGATTGTAGGTTGTTACTGTGATTTTTGTGAATGCATTGGTGTGTATGTTGTATAATGCAAGGTTGGGGGTGGGGGTGTTTGGTGGGTGTCCCCCTAACTTTTGCCTCTCCCCTCCCCATGTCGTAGGTGCAGTACTCACCGTTGTCTTCGGCGCCTACGTAGATGATGGTCGTAGAGGAGCAGAAACACAAGGGCAGGGAGTATTTGGAGTTCCGGGTCCATGGAGTCCTTGTTCCTCGTGGGATTTGTTCAGGTGAGCGTTTTCCCATTGCCAAAGCTGTTTCCGCCGTGTTTTTATCCACAGTGAAACCGCCCCGGAAAAGGTGGCGGATTGGCGGGTTGTGATACTATGGGCGGTACATTGTGTTCCGCCTGTCTGTTGGCGGTGACCGCCGCGCTGCTTGTCTGTACCGCCGTGGCGGGCGGTGTGTTAAAGTGGCTGTCTTTGTTGGCGGCTCCCGCCAGGGTCATAATTCTCTTTTTTTGTCCGCCGGCCTGTTGGCGGTCTTACCGCCGCTTTAACACCTTCTGTCAGGGTTGTAATGACCACCTATGTTTGTTTGAATTGTGTGAAAAATCATAGATTTTAAATAAAACAATTTGAAAGTAAATTGTTTGAAAATGTTCCTTTGCATTGAAAATTCAAGTAAGTCTAAAAATATTTTTAAATGGGCCTTCTCCATCGAGACACCATTGCACACCCTTTTACACTAGTGATCTTTTCATTTTTTTGCTGCACCGTTTTCTATTTTCAAATATATTTCCTTTTCTTATATAATTTAGTTCAGTCAAATTCTACCTACATCCATTTGATTTTGATGTTTTGCATTTTGAAACCAATAGATTTATGTTATTCACTGGGCACCATGCAGGGAGACTCCTGCAACAACGAAGATGTCTCCAAGCACTTCCCTGTAATTGTGGATCATGTAGTGACTTGGAAGTGAGCCTTGGGGTACTCCATTGGCACAACCTCCTCTTGTTCCCTCTGTTCTGTGGGTTTGGCGCACAGGGCCCATGTTGTATTTCCCCTGAGACACTTCATGCCCTCACCCCCTTTGCAGTCCCCCTCCCTGAGCTCATGAGTCCCTTGAACCTCACGTACCGTTGTTCACTTAGTTTGTTCAGTTTGCACATTTGTGAAGAAGAGCCACATGTTTCAAAGTTTATTGGTTCCAACTGCCATGACCTATTGACTCCACCTGCTAATACTTATGTCGTAGTTTTGAATCTTGCTCTTAGCAAGACTGCCGATTTAGGAAGACAGTACTTATGTTTGTAGGTGACTATGCCAATCCTACAACAAAACGCGACTGTCGTCCCAACCCTTCTGGCTCACAAGCAGACCCTCACCTAAACCCCAAATTGTTAGAGATGATTTGTGGCAGTCTTTACACATGGACTCAAATGCATGACATCTAAGGGAATATTGTGGTTAAACGGAGAGTACCCCTTCCTCACAATAACAAGTCTCAATCATACTCAGGCAAAGAATGGAAAAGACAAGAGTCGACCCCCACCATCTCGCAATATCATTTGATCTCATGAAATGTGTGATATGTCCTGATATCCCAGTCTGTAGGCCTAACCCCTAACCCAGAAGACAGCTAGGTGTGTTAAACCTCAATCTGCCAATGCCATGTCCATGAGAAGAGCCCCTAACCCTTGTTACCTTGGAATGAGGTCTCTAGCTCAGACTCCGCAGGAACATGAAGACTGGGTCAGTGTCAAGGCGACGTGCCGCAGCGATAGAAGCGATGGCATCTGGTCGGAATCCCTCTATCTATTCTGATAAAGTTAGGAGTATATATACAGATCTGCCTAGACCCCTGACGTCGGTTGTTCCCAAACAATAGATAACAAGGCATGCTTGGGACGGTAATAAGTATAAACAATTCCCTCGAAAGCGTGAAGAGGGAAAGTACCTAACGCGGACACCTTCAGTTTGTTTGTATTTGTCGCCTGGTCTTGATGCCTTAGCGCGGTGGCACTGATAAGGGAAATCAAAACATGGGCCTAAGTCCAAACAAGGCAGCAATCTTAAAATAATTAATTTAATAAATGTGCTAAAACAGAGCAGGCTAAGTAGGCTAAAAGTCACTAGGTGACGGGGGCACGAGTTCTGCAAGCCAACGGCTAAGCTAACTCCTGTATCCCTGATAAAACAAACTAGGATTCACTACACCCTACCCATTGCCGTAACAAGTATGACGCCGTGACTAGACGCCACATAGGGTGAAAAAATCCCAAACACTAAAAAATGCTCTGTACTAAAAGCTAAAAGCATAAAAAGACATAAAAACAATAGCTAAAAACATATCAAGAGATATAATGTCAACCATGACAAGCAACGCAGGTCAAAGTAAGAACAACAGAAATATACTTTGAAGTTTAAATCAAAGCCAATCATCAAATCATTTAGAATAGTCATGATCTTGGAGAGCATCCCCGGAGTCATTAAATGGAAAAGGCCAGCAAAGGGCGGCCACATCATCAGATGTTAAATCGATCACGGGATAAGCAGATGGATCCAAGGAGCAGTAGTGCGTACAAGTCTCTGGTGCAGGTGCACCCATAGTAGCATCATCCTCCATGGTGTATCGAGCCAACTCAGTGAGCATGGAACGCTCATAGGAGGCCTTGAGAATCAGCCTTAGTCTCAAGGGGCACGACTGTGAATGAACCCTCATCGGGGACATCAGCAGTTCCTGGTCCGCAGGAGGCACTGGCGTAACAGCAAGACATACTGCCGGCAAGTATTTGAAGAGTCACCATGTGCAGTGAAAGACTATGGAATTTGAATGACCTCAGTAGGCCCGTATATATCAAATGGAACGTTGTCCCATACAATACCATCAAAAATTGGTACAGCTGAAATGTTCACAAGGGACAAGTTTCTTCTGACCTTATGTGAGGCATGATATGGAGTCAAGACTTCATCCACAAGCTCAACCGAGGAGCGATCAGGAAGGTAATGACCATTTATGAGAAAAAAGAAAACAGTCACAAACCCAATCCATAGGAATAATGTAAAAAATGTCAAACTGAGCCAAAAAAATGTCCATGGGCGTATAAAATAGTTATTTTTAAGCCGTAGGCATAGCTTACGTGTCTTTGATACATTTTCAAGTGCTGGAGTGGATGAGTATGAAGAAAAATCATCAATGTCAATGAAGTAACCAGAAGCAGTCTCTGCAAACACTGGAGCGGGCGCATTACTGGTTGATTGATCCACATCAGGTGGAGGTTCATGGTAGATGGTGTCATCAGTCTGTGTAGTGTTGGTGTAAAAAACAGCCAAACCTCTGGCAGGTTCTGTCATTGATGCAGTGACTGGAATCAGCAAGAGTTCATTTTCTGCCCTCCCCATGGTTGAGGAGGTGTTTGAAATATCATGAAACATTGTTACATAGTCCGTAGTAGTGTTGTTAAGTCTACTTTGAAGAGGTATGTCCTGTTGGGTAGTGAGAGGGAATCGGGGACCACTCAAGGGACCTCTTGGTCTACTGTGCAGGATCAGCCACATGGTGAATTTTGACGTCATCAATGAAAACAAATCTGTTTGTTTTTAAACCAGGCAGTGGTGGTATGATGACAGTTCTGGTACTTTGTATCCCCAAAACTGGGACTGGTGCTCTGTAAGATGGTCCGAATTCCTTTTTCACAGCGATCTTCTCACGTACCAGATCCCCAACTTTAGGAATCCAGCCAGTGGAAGTAGATGGTAAGTCCCTTATTCCTAAGGTGGCAGCACTGGTGGCTGATTTATCATCATGAAATTGCTGAAGCTCCTGCAAGACAGTGAGACGTTCATTTATGTCAAACGGTGTGTCTGCTGCCACCAAACCAGGGCTATCAAGATCTGGGACATACATAGGTATCCCAAAGAGAACCTCATAAGGTGTGCGTCCCCCCGAGGACCGTCTTGGCAGATTGTTCAGTGCTTTCTCGACCCCATTGAGGAGATGAAGTCAACTGCGGCCAGAACCTAATACCCTGGCTGTTAAGGACTGCTTCAGATCACGGTTCCGCCTCTCCACGACCGAATTTCCCTCAGGATGGTATGGTGAGGAGTAATGGAGTTCAACACCCATCATCCCCATGGTGTCCCTGAATGCCTTTGAGGCAAATGCAGGGCCCTGGTCCGAATGGAATGCCGCAACCGCATATGTACCGATAAAGATCAGCAAGTCTTTTATAACAGTTCGAGTGTCAGACGATTGCTGTGGCCATACGTACAGGAATCTAGAACAAGAATCTACAGCGACTAAGATGTATTTATATGCACTATTAGGTTGTAGTAGACCGCAATGGTCCAGGTACACACATTGTAGTGGCCTGTTGGACACTAAGAGGGATGTCTGAGGTGGGCGTTTTATATTAGAGCCTTTTATTTACTGGCAAATATTGCAACAAAGGACGTATCGCTTTGTCTGTCTGCATAGATCTGGCCACCAGGAACGTTTCTGTAAGAGTGTTATTGTGGCCGAAATACCAGCATGTGCAAAGGCAACACCCTCATGCGCTGCTTTCATTAGACCTAGTCTCTGGTCTTCGTTGGGGATTGCTCGATCTCCAACCCCAGGAATTGTTGCATAAGCAACATTCTGTGCACTGATGTGGTAAGAATACTTTGTAGGGTATGCTTTTGGGAGCGACTTGCCTTCAGCTGAAGCCTTTACGGCAATCAGTATTTAATTATCCAATCCGGTCTGTGAACGAGTCACTGCAGCCACAGAAGCCGTGGCTATTGCAGATTTGGCTGCTTCATCAGCCAAAGTGTTACTGATAACGTGTACACCTACATGCTGGTGGTCCATTGTATGTACTACATGGACACATGGTAGCTAATCCTTAAGATCAGTTACCCTCCCCCACAAAGTTTTGTGTTTTATGGTGTTCCCTTTAGAATCACTAAACCCGTTCAGTTTCCAATGATAAAGGAAATCATTGTAAGACTGGACACAGTAATAACAATCACAGACGATCAAAGTCAGCATTCCTGGCTCTGTGTGTTCCAGCGCTAAAAGTAGGGCTTTAAGTGCAGCCAACTGAGCTGTGCAGTCCCCCATGGTCTGCGTGTAGGTATTATGAGGGTGGAAAACTCTGTCCTTCATCACTCCACTCATGGCTGCGCAAGCAGCTGAATATTGATGTTTTGTACCTACAGCTGGTTGTGCTGAACCATCAGTATAAATGACAGCATGATATCTGTGAAGTGGTAGGATGTCTAGAGGAGCGGGGTACTCTTGTTCATACTGGAGATATTCTTGTGTCTGAGGTTTTGGGTCAAAGATGTAGTCAACATCATTGGCGGTCACGGAGGTGGCCCACTGAATCCATTGTGGATGTAGTGCTTTAGGGTCCGGAACGCTTGCTTTAGTAACAGCCTCCAAGGCTGGAACTGGGGAAACGACAATAATGCATTTCCCCTGTGCTAGTGTCCTTTCCTTTATGACTGCCATTTGGACCGCAGTTAGAATATTTTCTGTAGGTGCAAAGCGTTGTTCTGCATTAGAATATAAATGTGATTTATATGCTATGGGCACTGTGTCGCCCTCATTGAAGGTGACATAAGTAAACCCAATGGCACCAGCTTTTATTCTGATGACCAAATTTGTTTTGTTGTCTCGTGTGTGCAAGTGTTTTGCTTCTAGCATATCCTGTTGCAATTACCTAAGGATGCATGTGTGTTCAACTGTCCAGTGTTTAATAGAAAAATCTGGACGTATTAAGTCATAAAGAGGCTTGATACGTTGTGCGTAGTCAGGAATGTATGTTCTGCCAAAATTGAAAAAGCCAAGTAGCGACTGTAGCTTCTTGAGTGTGTTGGGAGGGTGTAATTTTGCACATTTCTCTAGAAAGTGCAGACCAGGCTCTTCCCCTCGCTGGATAGCTCATATCCCTGGAACAATACGCTGAGAAAGGCTATCTTACTTTTCTTAAAGTTAAATTTGTAACCGAGGTCTGCAAACCCTACTATGATCCGATCGACCCTGACAAGATGAGTGCTGAGGTTGTCGTCTGTAAGATAGATGTCATCCACATAGGATAGCGCCTCGGGATCTAGATCCTGTAATATTGATGTTACACGGGCTGAGAATAGTCCTGGACTATTCTTGCAGCCTTGGTGCAAACGGCAAAAGCGTTTCTGTGAGCCAAATGAGAATGCACTCAGGTCCTGACTTTCTTGCGCTAAGTTTTGGCAGAAAAACCCGTTGGATATATCTAACGTTGTTTTGCATTTTTTGCGTACTAAATTGTTGATAAGTGCTGTGCTATGTGAATTTTGTATAGCATTTGTGCATGTATCCCTGTTTAAGCATCTATTATCTAATACTATTCAGTATGAATGGTCAGGTTTTGCAACTGGGAATAATGGGTTATTCATTGCAGAGGCACAGAGCTCAATTACTCCCTGATACTCTAGCTGAGTGAGGATCTCCCTCAATGGACTTTTTGCTTCGTGTTTAACAGGGTATTGTGGCTGAGGTTGGGGTGTGGACCTGATAGGTATTATATGACAAGGTGAATCCCTGTCCCAACCTACAAGATTGCGGTATAGCGCAGGAGCCTGCATTAAAGCCCAATTGACAGCGTAGGCTTGTTTTCCGCCTCTGGAACAAGATCAGAGAAAGAAAGCAAAATGACATCTTCCCCATGCAGGAGCTTACGGACGTGCTCAGGTGGCCAGTCTCTTTTGGCCAATAGGATATCACAATTAAGTTCATCACAGAATATTACTTGAATAGCGCGTTCTATGTCTCCCTCAAGTTGAATATTTAAATTATAAACTCTATCGGGTGAGAGGACGCATCCATCTGCTGTTTCAACTGCAATCAAAGCGCTAGTTGCTGTCGCATCCAGATGATCTTTCAGACTCTGGCGACATATCGTGACCTCTGCTGTGCTGTCTAACAGTGTCACTGCCCACATCTTGTTCTCCAGCAATGCTCTCAAGTGCACCGGCATTTTTAGTTGACAGTGTTGCCACCTTTTTCTTTTTAAACTGTGGCTTGTGTTGTGAATACTTATCTTCTTTTTTGTCTAAAGACTGCAGCGAGTCTTTCTTTTGTTTCACGTATTCATGACGTCGATCTGGACGGCCCCCTCTCTCGCTATGTCTATCCGGTGCGTCCTGAAATGAACAAGAGGGACCTGAATCAGTATATCTTTCCCTATTTCTGAGAGTGTATCTCCTTTCGAAGGTCTCCGGGTGTCGAGAATCTGCTCTCTTCTTTTGTCTATCATTAAATTGTTTTTGTTTGTCCCAGTGCTTCTTGGTGTTTTCTTGTTTTTTTAGCACCATCTTTAGGGGTGGTACTTTGTATTTCAAGTTTTCTTGGTTTGGCTCCCAAATTATCCCGTCCTTTACTAGTATAGGTGTTGGAAATGACTCTCGTTAGCTCTCTCTCTTGGTCCAAATGTGGAATCTCCCGGAGATGCTGGCGTATAGCCAGTGCTACAGCTTCCCCTTTGATATTGCTAAGTATTATTGAGGAGACTGCGTCGAAGTTACACATTAGTTTCATCCCCAAATCTAGGGCTGGTGCAGCCCTGTGTTCATTCTGTATTTGTTTTAACACCTCTGGTAAATTAGCAAGTGTTGGGGTACCATGTGTGGTAGTGTATATTGCAGCGAAGACTGTACCCCTTGTGGTACAGTCATCCACTGTGGGAATCAACCTGAAAGGCATGCATATGCTGAGAATTCTATGTTTCTCCTGCGGTCCCGTATGGGGAAACACAGCTTCCAGCTGGTTTGTTTTCTGGGCTATCCAGAACGGTATTCTCTCCTGTTCTGTGAGTACTTTACCCATAATGGTATGTACTGTTTGTGGATTAATCCCAAGTGCCAATTGGTATCCAGCAGGTGCTGGTGGTGCTGGACGCCCTGGTGTTGTTTTCAATGTTCGCATTACGAACTGAATTAGTCGTCTGTGTAGTGTTACTAATTCACAATATACATTTCGCAGGTCTGCTGCCTGCATGTTTTGTACAACCGGGTGAGGTGTATATGTGGCAAACGTGGGCCACGTAGGTCCGTCATCGCCTAAAGGGCCTAACCTCACGCGTTGTATTACATGTGGCAGGGCGCCTTCGAACAAGTTCTGATGCTTTAGATATGAGAGTGGAATTTCATGATACTGGTATGCTTGGTACCATGGGGGTACGTTCGCTATTCTATATGTGTGGAATGTAACTGATCTATTGTCTTCCTGAGGAAAGGCGACCCATGAGTAAAATGTTTCTGTTGTGTATGCCTCATTAGCTTCTACTATGAAAGTAACATCCCCGCCCTCATCTGTTAAGCCATGCCCTACTAGATGTAATGTTAATGCTTGTCTAGCATCCTCAGGAATGTCTATGGCGTTAGCCATATTGAAAAAATGGGTAAAGAGATGGAACACCAAGTGGGGAGTAAATTCCTTTCATGAGTTCGAGCTCGAACAACCTACAGCCTAATTAGGTGATCCCTGTTCAGCTGAGGAGGATCTTTCCTAAGACCACGGACGTCTCTGTTTAATGGTACTTAAGGTACCTGTAGTATGTGAGACTGATATTTGGGGTATCCGTAAATTAGTGCCTAAACACCATTGTTGGTGGCGCCATGTTGTAGTTTTGACTCTTGCTCTCGTAAAACTGCTGATTTAGGATGACAGTATTTATGTTTGTAGGTGACTATACCAATCCTACGTCAAAACGCGACTATCGTCCCAACCGTTCCGGCTCACCAGCAGCACCTCACCTAAACCCCAAATGGTTAGAGATGATTTGTGGCAGTCTTTACAGATGGACTCAAATGCATGACATCTCAGGGGATATCCTAGAGTTAAACGGAGAGTACCTGTTCCTCACAACAACAACAAGTCTCAATCATACTCAGGCAAATAAGAAGATGCAGTAAAAGGTTCAATGATATTTATTTCATCAAAAGCTGTAATCTACGATAAGTTGCATGGGCTGCAATGACTAGGATAATGAACAATGCAACAAACAGAATGGAAAAGACAAGAGTCATTAATACAAAGATCCCCACCATCTCGCAATATCATTCGATCTCATGAAATGTGTGATATGTCCTAATACCCCCATCGGTAGGCCTAGCCCCTAACCCAGAAGAGAGCTAGGTGTGTTAAACCTCAATCTGCCAATGCCATGTCCATGAGAAGAGCCCCTAACCCTCATTACCTTGGAATGAGGTCTCTAGCTCAGACTCTGCAGGAACACGAAGACTGGGTCAGTGTCAAGGCGACAGCCGCAGCGATAGCTGCGATGGCATCTGGTCGGAATCCCTCTATCTATCTGATAAAGTGAGGAGTATATATACAGATCTGCCTAGATCCCTGACGTCGGTTGTTCCCAAACAATAGATAACAAGGCGTGCTTGGGACGGTAATTAGTATAAACAATTCCTTCGAAAGCGTGAAGAGGGAAAATACCTAATGTGGACACCTTCAGTTTGTTTGTATTTGTCGCCTGGTTTTGACGCCTTAGCGCGGTGGGTCTGATAATAAAATCAAAACATGGGCCTAAGTCAAAACAAGGCAGCCATCTTAAAATAATTAATTTATTAAACGTGCTAAAACAGAGCAGGCTAAGTAGGCTTAAAGTCACTAAGTGACGGGGGCACGAGTTCTGCAAGCCAACGGCTAAGCTAACTCCTGTATCCCTATTAAAACAAACTAGGATTCACTACACTTATTGTTTCCACCTGCCATTGTTTACTGGCTCCAACTGCCATGACCTATTGACTCCACCTGCTAATGTTAATTGATTAAATGCTTATTGGTTCCAACTGTCATTTGCACCTGCTTCCAGTAAAGGTCAAAACCATTATGCTAAAACGTATTCACTCCTATGGCTCACTTGGAACTTTCCAGTCTCCCATGTGAGCCACGTGCCCTTCAGGAACCATCCCCACCCATCGAGTTTTTAAACCGCGCCCAAACCTGAGTCGGGGCTCTGCCTCTTTCCTGAGCAATCATCATTCCTGCACTCAACTTCTGAGACGACCAGAATACTCCAGCATTCTAGTCTTCCTCAGCCCTAGCCTCCTGGCTGCGCCCATGATCCTGACACAGTTGACGTTTCTTGATCTTTGTGTTCAGTACGACAGTTCCTCTTCCTCTTTGGCGTCTTGCACCAGAGTCACAAGTCTTCCTCTGGATTCCAGTTGAAGGATTAAAGACAAGGCTAAGTACTTGATCACAGGTTAGTGCACACTGATCTATAGATGAAACATAAGACTAAAGACAATACTGAGTTATTTGAAAGAGAAAACTGGCCGCCAACACACCGCCGATGCCGCGGAATTCCGCCACAGCTATTATGAACACTATTTTTGTTCTCACCATTTCTATAGTCCTAGCGGTCTGGACACATTTACAGAGTGGACGCTCTGAACTTTAATTGCATCAGAACTGAAAACCCGCATGTCAGTATTTCTTAACAAGTTGGTGTAACAAGAACAAGAGAAGACTGTAGAGCGCATCATATATGTATTCGAGCTTGAACTAAAAAATGTATGTTATTCGATTCTTGGGAGTGCCAGAGACACCAGCTTTATTTTTTAATTGTGCCTGCTCTCATGCAGTGTTTTTGATGAAGCATGTAAGTGTATACTATTGTAAATAACTAATTAGGGCCTCATTACGAGTTTGGTGGTCCTAGGACCGCCAAACTTGCAGTGGAGGTCGGACCGCCACAATCCTAGCAGTCTGACCGCCAGTTTACGATCCTGGTGGTTTTACCGCCAGAAGACTGCCGCCAGTATCAGGGATCCCAACGGGTTGGTGGAGGCGAAGTTGTGGCCAGCCACGAAGGCACCGAGTTTGGCACCGCCGCGCTGATCACAACTTTCCTTTCCCCCAGCTTTTTCATGGCGGGGTCCAGGCCATGAAAAGGCTGGTGAAAATGCAGAGTTAGAGGCCATAGGGGGCCCTGCGCTGTCCATGACCGTGTCATGGGCAGTGCACGGACCCCGCTGCCAGCAACTTCAGAATGCGCACTTTCTGCTATGGCAGGCAGTGTGCATTCTGAGGGAGCCAAGGGCAATGCCGCCATATTGTTTCCAATGGGCTGACCAGTGGGAACATCGTAAAACCACGTTTCCACTGGTCAGTCCAGTGGAAACATCGTAATACGATGATGGTGAGGCTGCCGCCTTGACGACTGCCTCACCACCACTGTCTTGGAGTTGTGGCGGTTCAACTGCCCAACACGTTGTCAGGCCCTTAGTCACACCATGCTGAGAATTGTCTGTAAACTATTCTTCTTTTTGTTTCCAGTGCACTACATCTGCATCAACACCAAAAGGTCCAGGGAGTGAAGACCCTGTTACGCAGTGTTGCAAGACAGCAAAGCAGACCTGGTGCCACAAGTATATATTTTCTTGTTTTATTCCAACCCCCTTCCTCTCAGGGGCAGTGTGTGAATTTTAGATTGTAGTTCTTTGATCATAGACTGTCCTCTGTTGAATAAGAGGTCCAGCCTTGTCTCCATGGTTGGAACCAGATGAGTGCGTGACATCCATGACACATTGGCAGAGGGCAGGATCTGGAGCATTCCATCTTACTAAATTGTGCATTCCTGGAAAAGAAAGATGAATATCTCCCAAACTTCACCTCTGATACCCAAAAGAAGGGTCTGTGTAGAGGTCAGAATCTCGTAGTTAAAGGTGTCAAGGTCGCTAACACATTCAGGCCCTCGTTACAACATTGGCGGTAAAAGCCGCTTACCGCCGTGCAGAAGACCGCCAACACACCGCCGATGCCGCGGAATTCCACCACAGCTATTATGACCCACATTTCGGAATCCGCCAAAATTCAGACACCCACACAAGTCCGCCACTCCAAAGGTCAGTGATAAACTGGCGAAAACAAAACCTCCACTGTCACGGCAACAGAAATACGCCCACACTATCACGACACATGAATCCGCGCAGCGGTCTTTCAACCGCGGTATTCCATTGGTGGTACACACCGCCGCGCTCAAAATACACACACTTCTACAAAACACAGCCACATTGGACAATTTGAAATACACACACCTGATACACATGCACACACCACTCCCACACACCCATTACAATATAAAACACACACCCACATCACCCACAAACCCCTACTACCAAAAATTCCGAAAGAAGGCCAGAGAGAGACAGCACCAGCAAGAACAGCAGCATCCACAGGCACACAACACCATCACCCACAGAACTTCCACGCACCTCACACAACACACCACTACATATCAGCACACTTAGCACCACACACTCCACCCCACCCCACACATCACCTACACCACCCCATGGCATGGCAAAGACACCCCAGGTTCTCGGAGGAGGAGCTCAGGGTCATGGTGGAGGAAATCGTCCGGGTAGAGCCACAGCTATTCGGATCACAGGTGCAGCACACCTCAATTGCAAGGAAGATGGAGCAATGCCGAAGAATAGTGGACAGGGTCAACGCAGTGGGACAGCACCCAAGAAATCGGGAGGACATCAGGAAGAGGTGGAACGACCTACGGGGGAAGGTGCGTTCCATGGTCTCAAGACACCACCTGGCGGTTCAGCGGACTGGCGGCGGACTCCCACCTCCTCCCCCACAACTAACAACATGGGAGGAGCAGGTCTTGGCGATTCTGCTTCCTGAGGGCCTCACAGGAGTAGGTGGAGGAATGGACTCTGGTAAGACAAATCTTAACTATTACATCCCCCACCCTACCTGCATGCCATCACATACCCCCACCCTCACCCTCACCCCCAGCACTCAAACTCCTCACATATGTCCCAACATCACAAACCACCCATCCCAACACCAAGCCCTGCTTGCAACAACAAAGCATGGACACCCATCACTAAAGCATGCCCACTGCACATACCCATACAACCCCCTAAACCATCATCACACAAGGTCCCACACAGGAATGCAAGCACTGGGGTACACGGTCACCCACCCATTGCACACCATGACACACACAGATGTAATAACCATCCTTTTATACCCCTGCAGGACCCCTACCCAACGTCACCAGACAGGAGGGTCCACAAATGTCCACACCACCAACAGAAGAGGCCCACAGTGATGACAGCAGCTCTGTCCAACTGGATCTAGATGACCAGCCCGGCCCATCGGGGACCTTGGGACAGTCGGTTCCCCTCACCCAGTCACAGGCCACACAGACCTTCCCCCCTCTGGAAACACCAGCACAGCACCCACCCAGCGGGCCCATACCTCCGTCCCCAGGACACGTCAATCAGCTGTGTGTCAACCACTACAGGGAACCCAGGATAACCCACCACCCCAACAACAACAGGGACCTGGGGGCAGTGGTAGTGGGCACACAGTCCAGGGGACGGAGGCCCAGGAACACAGGGGAACTGGGAGGGCTGCTGTGCGACAGGGGGCGGACAGGCCAAGGGAACCCACTCTCCACGAGGCCCTCTCCTCCATCATGGGAGCCTACCACCACTCCCAGGAAACGATGGCAACGGTACTGGCCAAGTTTCAGGAGACCCAGCACCTGCAGGAGGAACAGTATATGGACTTCAGGGAGGAACACAGAACCATCAGCTCCACCCTGGGCACCATCGTAGGGGTGCTGAAGGAACTCATCAACACCAGGAGGGACACTGTGGCACTACAAGGGGCCCCTGACACTAGCATGGACGATAAACTGCCCACCACCTCCGCTGGCGCTAGTGGACAGGAGGCCCCACCACAGGACCACCACACCAGCACCCCACCCCCTGCAGAGGGAGAACCACCCCGCAAACGGTCCCTGAGATCCAGGAACAAGACAGAGCACAATGCCAAGACCCCCGCCAAGAAATTAGACCACCCTGATTGTCATCCTACTGTCCCACTTTGTCACCCTGTCCATACTTAAACTGCCCCAGCTCCACTTCCTATGCCCATATGGGCACCTGTGAGACTAATAGACTGGACTCTGCCATGGACATTCCTCCGCCATCACCCCTCACCATTTTACTACCCCCTCCAATATTAAGCACTTAAATAAACACACTTAAAGCACAAAACAATCTGGAGTCTGTCTGTGCTTCCGAAATAGTGTATTAGCAATTACAGTGACAAAATGCTCTTTCAATTGTAATGTCAACATACCTATGTCACACAGCTCTAGTCCATGAGGAATCTAAGCAGATGTCACACAGTGGGACCCACATCTGTGAAATCGTAAGGGAAAGTGACAACTCAGTGACCATACACTGGGTGAAAACGACAGACAGTAGAGAGGTAGTAGTGTTAAAGTACATGTAGGAGGCAGGTCTGTACTCTTACCTGTGTCTCACTGGAAATATTGCTGGATCACTGAGTCCCTGTTGTTCATGTCTTCTTCCTCTGCTTCCTCGTCTTCACTGTCCACAGGCTCCACAGCTGCCACAACACCACCATCTGGACCATCCTCCTGCAGAAAAGGCACCTGTCGTCGCAAAGCCAAGTTGTGAAGCATACAGCAGGCCACGATGATCTGGCACACCTTCTTTGGTGAGTAGAATAGGGATCCACCTGTCATATGGAGGCACCGGAACCTGGCCTTCAGGAGGCCGAAGGTCCGCTCGATCACCCTCCTAGTTCGCCCATGGGCCTCATTGTAGCGTTCCTCTGCCCTTGTCCTGGGATTCCTCACTGGGGTCAGTAGCCATGACAGGTTGGGGTAACCAGAGTCACCTGCAAATGGCGAGGGACAACTGTTAGGCACGCACTAACCTGGAGGGATATCCCCAGACCCAGACAACCATTCCCACTGTCTTGCTTCCAGGTGCTCACCTAATAGCCACACACAGTGCCTCTGGAATTGACCATCACATAAGGGATGCTGCTATTCCGCAGGATGTAGGCGTCATGCATTGAGCCAGGGAACATGGCATTCACATGGGAGATGTACTGGTCTGCCAAACATACCATCTGTACATTCATCGAATGATAACTCTTCCGGTGTCTGTACACCTGTTCACTCCTGTGGGGGGTGACCAAAGCCACATGGGTCCCATCAATGGCACCTATGATGTTGGGGATGTGTCCCAGGGCATAGAAATCACCTTTCACTGTAGGCAAATCCTCCACCTGAGGAAAAACGATGTAGCTCCACATGTGTTTCAGAAGGGCAGGCAACACTCTGGACAATACGTCGGAAAACATAGGCTGGGACATCCCTGATGCTATGGCCACTGTTGTTTGAAAAGACCCACTTGCAAGGAAATGGAGCACTGACGACACCTGCACTTGAGGGGGGATTCCTGTGGGATGGCGGATTGCTGACATCAGGTCTGGCTCCAACTGGATACACAGTTCCTGGATTGTGGCACGGTCAAGCCTGTATGTGATAATCACATGTCGCTCCTCCATTGTCGACAGGTCCACCAACGGTCGGTACACCGGAGGATGCCGCCATCTCCTCACATGTTCCAGTGGACGGTGCCTATGAAGGACAATAGCGAGCACAGAGTCAAACAACTCAGAGGTACATACCCACAGTTTACACAGAACACTATTCATACACAAAAGGTGGCCTGTATGTGTGTTGAGTCTAGGCCTAGGTATGTGTGACGCAGTTGAAAATGAAGCCATGTGGGCCCCTGAAATGGCGGCTGCCTGACCTCTAAAGTGGGACAATGGGATGTGAGGTAACTGCGCTGGCGTTTGACACTGTCGCGGTAGGCGGTCGAAGACCGCGGCGCAATGCTGCATTGGTTAACATTGGACCCTATGGGTCCCAGGAGCCAATGACGATGTACGTCGGTGGTGACGGTTCACACCGCCGCGGATGTGACCGCCATTTTCTATCTGTTCAATCACTCGATACCTGATCTTCGACAGCAAGTGCTGCTGTGACCTCAGTCTGGAAGAGACAATGGCTTGAGTGTCTGGGGAAAGGGCCCCTGCCTTCACATCGGAGGAGTTGGAGAAACTCGTGGATGGGGTCCTCCCCCAGTACACGCTACTCTACGGTCCCTCCAGACAAACAGGTAAGTACACAGGGAGCATGTTGTATGGGCTATGCCTGTGTGGAGAGGGCTGGATGTAAGAAGGAAGGGGGGAGAGTGCTGCGTGCATGAAAGACGGTGAATGCATGTGCCACATGGCAAGGGTAGGGATGGGGGCCAATCAGTTTGACGGTGCAGTTGGTAATAACTTCTCCTTTTTCCCTGTACATTTCATGTAGGTCAGCGCCCACCAGAAAAAAGATATTTGGCGACCCTGGGGGTCTACCACAGACGGAGCACCCACTGCCGGAAAAGATGGGAGGACATTCGCCGCTGGAGCAAGAAGACGGCGGAGGCTCAGCTGGGGATGGCCTCCCAACATGGGAGGGGTGCCCGTCGCACCATGACCCCCCTGATGTTCAGGATCCTGGCGGTGGCCTACCCGGAGTTGGATGTGCGCTTGAGGGCATCACAGCAGCCACAAGGGGGTGAGTACACTCTCATTCTGCTGACTTTGCGTGCAGTGGAGGTGTCTGGGTGGGGGAGGTGGGCTGTGGGTTTCCCTAGGCCAGGGCGAGTTCTGTAGGCAAGGCCCCTCTGTAAGGCAGGCCATGTGGCACCCCACCTCTGTAGAGTGACAACTACACCTAGTCATGCCCCTGTGTCATCTATGTGTGCAGATGTCGTCCATAGCCTTGTAGGCCATTTCCCAGGAATTGAACAGTGGAGCCCAAGAGCGCGGCGTAGTGCAGGGGGCTTCTGTGTCTGTCGTGTCCGCCAACGGTAGCGGTAATGCATGCACTCAACATGTCTTTCTTCTGTCGTCCCTCCCCTTTTTGTGGTCTCCCTGTTCTTGTGTGCATTAGCATCATCAGGCAGAGGAGCAGTGGCACCGGAGCACCAGGGGGCTGCATCCCACATGGCCATGGAGGGCCACACTACGGAATCGGACTTCACCAGTGGGACGGAGGGCGAGGGGAGCTCCATGGCAGGGACAGGAGCTGACACCAGTGACACGGACTTGTCCTCTGATGGGAGCTCCCTTGTGGTGGCGGCAACATCTGTGCCACCCCCATCTACAGGTACAGCCACCACCCCCCCTTCCAGCACCGCCCTCCCAGCAGCCCCTCAGCCTTCGCCCGTGCCCGCTCACCCGGGAGGGTGGCATCACCTTCGCCCCAGGCACCTCAGGCCCTGCCCCAGTCACCCCTGCTGCCCTCAGTGAGGAGGCCATTGACCTCCTCAGGTCCCTCACTGTTGGGCAGTCTACCATTTTGAATGCCATCCAGGGTGTAGAAAGGCAGTTGCAACAAACCAATGTATTCCTGGAGGGCATTCATTCTGGTCAGGCGGCCCTTCAGCGAGCTTTTCAGACTCTGGCCTCAGCACTGATGGCAGCCATTGTCCCTGTGTCTAGCCTCCCCCCTCCAACTTCCCCCACCCCGACCCAATCCCCTGTACCTCAGCCTATCCCAAGCACACCTACAGACCAGCATGCACACACCTCAACACACAAGTGAAGCTCAGGCAAACATAAGCACCACACATCCCACAGGCACTCACGCAAGCAGCACACACATGCAGACACACCAACATCCACTGCCTCCACTGAGTCCCCCTCCTCCTCGTCTCCCTCCTCCCTCCCAGTCTCGTCTACACTCACACCTGCATGCACTACCTCTACAGCCACCACGTCCCTCTCCAGCACACCCACCAGCACACCCCGCTCACGTGCAGTCACCACCCCAACTACCATTCACACGTCACCTGTGTCCTCTCCCAGTGTGTCTGTGATACCCCCTCCCAAGATACACAAACGCAGGCACACACCCACCCAACAGCCATCCACCTCACGACAGCCTCCAGCGCATGCACCTTCACCCAAAGTCAGCAAACGTACACCTCCCACAACCACCACCTCTTCCTCCACTCCCAAACCCCCTCAGCTACGCGTCCCAGTGTCTCCAAAAAGCTTTTCCTGTCCAACCTTGACCTCTTTCCCACACCTCCCCCACCCTGTCCGTCTCCTAGGTCCCATACTAGCACCTCAGCCACAACATCTCCGGGACCAGTGGTGCCTGTAGTCGCCGGAATCTGGAGTGCACCGGCCACCAGGGCAGCCAGTGTGGCACGGGCCCACAGCACAGACAGTTCCCCACCTGTGAATCATCAGAAGTTGGCCAGTGCCCGGCGGGAGAGGGGGAAGACTCCAGCCACCAAAGCTGCTCCCAGGGGTCCCGGTGGGAGTGTGGAGTCAGCTGTGACACCTTCCAAGGTGGGGAAGGGCCTCAGGAAACCCGGCAAGTCTGGGAAAAGCAGCACGGCGGAGAAGACCGCCATCATCCCCGCTGCCCAGGAGGCCACCTCCAGCACAAGCCCAGCTCCCCAGGACCGGCCCGCCAGCACAAGCCCAGCTGCCGAGGACAGGACCGCCAGCACAAGCCCAGCTGCTGAGGACAGGACCGCCAGCACAAGCCCAGCTGCCCAGGATAGGACCGCCAGCACAAGCCCAGCTGCCCAGGACAGAACCGCCAGCACAAGCCCAGCTGCCGAGGACAGGACCGCCAGCAGAAGCCCAGCTGCCCAGGACAGGACCGCCAGCACAAGCCCAGCTGCCCAGGACAGGACCGCCAGCACAAGCCCAGCTGCCCAGGACAGGACCGCCAGCACAAGCCCAGCTGCCAAGGACAGGACCGCCAGCACAAGCCCAGCTGCCCAGGAGGGGCCCGCCAGCACCAGCCCACCTGCCCAGGAGGCCACCGCCAGCAGAAGCCCCGCTGGGCCATGAAGGACCGTCAGCAAAAGCCCCGCTGGGCCATGAAGGACCGTCAGCAAAAACCCAGCTGGGCCATGAAGGACTGCCAGCAAAAGCCCCGCTGGGCCATGAAGGACCACCAGCAGCTGAGCCCCTGCAATGGAGACCGCCGCCTCAAGCAACGCTGAACAGGGCACTGCCATCTCAAGCACAGCTGCACAGGGCACCGCCATCTCACGCACCGCTGAACAGGCCACCGCCATCTCAAGCACCGCTGCACAGGGCACCACCATCTCAAGCACCGCTGCACAGGGCACCGCCATCTCAAGCACCGCTGCACAGGGCACCGCCATCTCAAGCACCGCTGCACAGGGCACCGCCATCTCAAGCACCGCTGAACAGGGCACCGCCATCTCAAACACCGCTGAACAGGGCACCGCCATCTCAAACACCGCTGAACAGGGCACCGCTGTCTCAAGCACCGCTGGCCCATGAGCGGCAAGGGCACTGACGCAACTGAGTCCGTCAAGGGGTGAATGATGCACTCTGGGCACCATGCCCCCTCCAGAACCAGTGGAGACTGTCATCCACTACCTCTGTCCTTAGCAGGATGAAGCACTCTGGGCACCATGCCCCCTCCAGAACCAGTGGAGACTGTCATCCACTACCTCTGTCCTTAGCAGGATGAAGCACTCTGGGCACCATGCCCCCTCCAGAACCAGTGGAGACTGTTATCCACTTGAGAGACTGTGGCTTTGCACTCCCCAGGATATGGAAGTGGGCAAACCACCCACTGTAGAGACTTGTGAGACTGTGGCTTTGCACTCCCCAGGATATGGCAGTGGGCACTCCCCAGGATATGGCAGTGGGCAACCCACCCACTGTAGAGACTTGAGAGACTGTGGCTTTGCACTCCCCAGGATGGAACAGTGGGCATGTGGCCCCCTCGTGGATTTGGCGTTGTGTTCTCAAGCGGCTGAGGTGCCCCCCCTTTCCCTCCCCCTGAGGTGCCTGTTTAGTTGGTCTCTGATGCCCCTGCAGTGTTCTCTCCGTCATGGTCGGGGATCTTGTGTGGGCCGCGCCCATACCGTGTGGTCCCAGTGTTCCACTGACTTTGTTAGAGCACTACCTGGACTACTATGCTTGGTATATATTTTGTACATGGTGTATATATATATTTCTGCCTACTTGCTTTTAATATATTACAATTGTTACACTCATTTTCTATTGTCTTTGCATTCTTCCGCGGGGTTTGGGGGGGTGTAACGGTGATGTATTGATTTGCATTAGTGTGTGTGTTGTAGTGGGTGAGGGTGGGGGTGTTGCGTGTGTATGTCCCTGTTTTTTCCCTCCCCCCTCCCCTGTGTCGTAGGTGCAGTACTCACCGTGGTCTTTGCCGCCGGCGTTCGTGCTCCTGGTAGAGGAGCAGGAAGACTATTGCAGGGAGACTTTGGAGTTCCGGATCCATGGCGTCCTCGTTCCTCATGGGGTGTGTAGAGGTGAGTGTTTTTCCTTTGGGATTCCTGTTTCTGCCGTGTTTTTATCCGCGGTGAATCCGCCCCGGAAAAGGTGCCAGATTGGCCTGTCATAATAGTGTGGGCGGTACATTGTCTCCCGCCTGTCTGTTGGCGGTGACCGCCACGCTGTTTGTTTGTACCGCCGTGGCGGTCGGAGTGTTAAAGTGGCTGTCTTTGTTGGCGGTTTCCGCCACGGTCGTAATTGCAATTTTTTGCCAGTTGGCAGTCTTACCACCGCTTTAACACTGACCGCCAGGGTTGTAATGACCACCTCAGTCCTTTTTTAAGGATTTTGGGCCAGATGTATCATCACGGCCCATTGCGATTCGGTAATAGCGATTTTTAAGAAATCGCTATTACCGACTCGCAAAGGGCCATGTATCACATTTGCGAATCGGTAATAACGATTTCTTAAAAATCGCAAATGCTATTACCGAATCGCAAATTGCGATACCAGCCCCATTCGCAGCTATGTGCCTGTTGGCCCATAGCTGTGAATTTTTTGCATTTCCAAAATTGCGATTTCTGAACCAGAAATCGCAATTTTGGAAATGCAAAAGGACAGGGTGCTGGGGGCCTAAGGCCCCCTCTCCTGCACCCCAAAATCATTTTTTTAACATGTAAGGTACACACATGCCAAAAGGGCATGTGTGCTTTACATGTTAAATTTATAAATGCATTTTTACTGCATTTTTTTATTTTTCACCAGGTTACCACCTGGTTGCATTTCATGGTATTTTGAAAAGTGCAAAACCCCATTTTTGGAAAAATCACAATTTGCGATTTTTTCCAGCATAGCCTTGCGACCTGGAAATTGCGAATCGCAAATTGAGACTCGCAATTTCCAGGTCGCAATGCAAGAAATCGCAATTTTTGCGATTTCTTATTTGTGGTCTACGAATGCATTTCATGCATCGCAGACCACTGCTTTGCACTCACAAACGGCCGAATTTACTGATTTGCATCGTTTGCGAGTGCAAAACTTTTTGATACATCTGGCACATAGTGATGTTTCTCTTTTTAGGTACCTTTTCAGTTTGGGATTTGGTCTCACCTCATCTCAGAGTTTATATTGCTAGCCAGTGGTGTAACGAACATTAAGAGTGCCCCCCTTGCAGAGCACCTGTAGGAAGCCCCTGGATCCAGTTAGGGGCCTGATGCCCATGCACAATGTACTGTGCTGAGGGGGGGCACCCTGGAGCTCAGGCTCCCCCCTGCACTGCGGGGGCCTTTGTTACACCACTGGTGTCAGCCAGTTTTGATTTTTTTGTGAGCTTGTGTGAACTTTTGATTTCCTTTGGTTGATAGCTTTTTATTAGGTGATAGCAGGTGCAAGCTCTAATCTCGCATTTTCCTTATCGTCTTTTTATTTTTGCCACTGCTAATGGGTACCCACGGTATCTCTCTCTTGCCTTCCTTGGCTAATTTAAAGCTTCTAAGTGCAAGTCGCAAGCAGCATGGACACCCTGCTGCATGACAAACTTTTTAAAATGTAAGTTTGATTATTATTTTTTTTTTTTGTCCTCATATTCATCACCCCTGCTTTGGTTGGGTAGGAAAAGCACTGGCACGGCAGGCGACAGCGTGCCTCCAGGTATATAATCCATACCTCGGTTGATCCATCCCACCTGTTCTACTAATTGTACTTTTCCCGTACGAATGTCATAGATCAAGAATTGTTACTTTCTAGGACCCGATCATAGCCAAAGCAACACCCCAATAGGGTGGGGGGGAGATCTAATTATAGGACTTTAAGAGTTCAAAAATTCAAAAAAATTTAAAGGGAAGAGACAAAACAAAAGAACCTATACAGCATAGAATAATATGTTATTGATACACATTTTCCCAATACAACCAAAAGTTATCTTTTCTAGACAGGGGACCCCGTTGTTCTAATGTACAAATTCGATTTACAGATGTTTGCCAATCCAACACACGAGGAGGAAGAGGATCAATCCATTTACGACAAATTTCTCGCCTAGCTAGAAGGATTAATATAAACAGCAAATACTCCTGCTGAACTGACAATTTCTGGTAGTTTGTATCCTGTTCCCGAACCCCAAACACCACTATTGATAGGTTTAAAACTAAGTTAACATTAAAGATTACCTTTAAGATACTCCCTATATCCCCCCAGTAATTCAACAACTTAGAGCATTGCCAAAACATATGGATATCATCAGCCTTATCTTCCCCACACCTTGGACACTTTTGCTTTTTCTGAATTTTCCCAATAGCTGTTAATTTGGCCGGAGACCAGTAAACCCTATGGAGTGTAAACAAGTGATTTTTCTTCAGCCCTGCTGGACTGGTGGTAAGCCACAATATTGAACAAGACTTTTGCCACAATGCTATAACATCTAAAGTTGGAAAAATCGCTCCCCACTTCGACAAGGGAAGGGATGCACTATCCTCTGTTGATTCCAACAAAGCATGGTACCATAATGCAACCTCTTTATTAATGATTTTCTGGTTTAGCTTCCCTTCCCATATGCTCCTCCCTATTTCTCCATTTCGACAAGACTTTACCCAACTAGGTATCTGAAGGTACTTAAATCTAGAAACTGTCCAACCAGTACCTTCCTGGAATGCGCACCAACTTAACAATTCAACTCCTTCTATTAACTGGCCCCATCTTACCATCCCACTTGCTCTCAAAGGAGTTGATAGTTTGTCTATAAGGCATTCCGGAGTGCCAGGAGAATCCCAAATGGGAGCCGAACTACAAAAATAAGGTATCTCTAACACCCTCCGAAAATACATCCAAACATTGCATGCATGTCTGGGAAGTTTCAAACGAACTTTCTTGAAGTACCTGGGGTGTCCAAATTTATATAAAAAATGGTCTGCTGCTTCTTCAAGGTGTGCCGTTAATGCTCTCCAGACTAAATCGTGCTCTGACTTTTTATTCAATAAGACTCTAATGTTTTTTAATTGGAAAGCCAAATAGTACCTAAAAAGGTCAGGAGACGCGATCCCCCCACACTCTCTTTTTCTACTCATCTTTTTCCAAGCAATCCTTACTCTCTTGGAAGCCCATACAAATGAGGATAAGTCCCCCTGTAGTTTTTTAAACCAGCTCTTCTTGAACTCTAGTGGGATAGTGTTAAATAAAAAAGTACATTTTGGAAGAATACACATCTTCAAAATGTTGGATCTTCCAATTATCGTAAGAGGAAGAGCGGCCCACGCCTTTAACAGTTTTTTGGTTTCCCTATATGCTATGTCAAAGTTCAATTTAGCTACCTCATTAAGATCAGCTGCTAATCGAATACCCAAGTATCTGATCTCTTGTTTAACTAAGGGGGAAGCATACGACAAGTTCCAACACATTATTTCCGTCTTTTCTGCGTTTATGCTGTACCCGGAAAATCTACCAAATTGTTCCATCCAGGCGATGACCCTAGGTAGAGTAGACCTAACATCACTCGTGTATATCATCAAATCGTCTGCGTATAACGCTAGTTTTTTTCCCAACCCCCAATTCGAAATGGAATAATCTCCTTAGAAGACCGAAGTAAAGTAGCCAAGGGTTCAATGTATAAATTGAAAAGCAAGGGAGATGGGGGGCAACCCTGTCGCGTACCCCGCCAGATCCTAAATTCTTGTGATAATTGGCCATTAACCAGGATTCTCGCTGAGGGGCATCTATACAATTCCCCTATCGCTCTTACGAAAGGGGTTCCCAAGCCCGCTTTTTCCAACCCCGCCTTCAAAAACAACCAATTAACGCGATCAAAGGCCTTAGCCGCATCAAAAGTCAAAATCGCCAATGGCGTCTTCTCGTGTTCCGCCAAATCTACTGCAGCAAATAACTCGTGAGTTATCTCGTGAAGCTGCCTCCCCTTCATGAAACCCTTTTGGTTCAGATGGATCAGATTGCCGATGTCTCTCCCCAATCTCTTAGCTAAGATTCCTGTATAAAGTTTATAGTCCGCGTTCAGCAAGGAGATGGGCCTATAGGAGGAACAAGACGATGGATCCTTACCTGGCTTTAACAATAAGCAGATTGTCGCCTCTCTCCAGGAGTTAGGAATTTGGGCCCCTTCTATCAACATAGAATTAAATAGCTCTAATAAGAATGGAGTAAGTTCCTCCCCCAAAGCCTTGTATAATTCATTAGGTAGACTATCTGGCCCCGCTGCCTTACCTTTTTTCAACGCCTTTAAACCTTCAACCAACTCAGCCTCATTTAGCTTGTCGTTCAATAAGAGCATTTTAGACTCCTCTAAAGCTGGGAGGTGTGCTTTATCTAAAAATTCTCTTACCGGCTCTTCCAAGTTAACCAAACTTTCTGAATATATCTCCTGAAAAAAGGATACGAATGCCTTTATGCGGGAGCTCCGTGAACTTGGGGCTACAGTTCAACTAAGGTTCCCGGCCGCTCTCCGTATAATGTGGAAGAATAAAATGTATAATATGAGAGATCCCGGGGAGGTCAGCACATTTATAGATCAGATTAAGGCGTCTCAATAAGATCTAGTGGAAAGTCCCGTCCGGCGAGGAGTTCGAAGTGAGGATAACAGGATGGTTATCCCAGTAGAAGTAGGGAGGGTTCCTCTGGGGGGGGGGGTGGTTTTGGGGATATGTTGGTGTTGGGTGTAGGGGTGGGAGGCATGGGGTGTTGGGGTTTGTTTTGGGTTTGGTGGGTTGAAAATGACAAAAAAAGAAAGTCCTCATATCTTGCCTACATAGGTCGGGGGGTTCGGTGTTCTCCTTTTTTCTTCCTTCTCTCTACGAATGTTCATGCATGGCAATGTAAGGTTGAGATTCCTCTCTTGGAATGTGAATGGGTTAAGGGTGCCTGGTAGGAGGAGGAAGATCTTTGAGTATTTACGATTGGTTGAGGAGGAGATCATTATCCTGCAGGAAACTCACCTTCATCAAAGTGAGTGGGAGACCTGGCTTAAACGGCTGAATTGGGTTTCATTTAGCGTATGTTCTTCTCAAACCAGTACAATAAAAGGTGTGGCAGTTTTGATTAAGAAATCCATGAGGTTCAAGGCAGGAACAGTACATGTTGACTCCAGAGGGAGGTGGGTAGTGGTAGAGCTGTGTGTATGCGGTCACTGGATTACAGTGGCGGGTTATTACGGGCCAAACATTGACGACCCAACGCCATTTCAAGACCTATTTAATATTCTACTTTCAGCTAGGTACCCAGTGGTATTAGGTGGGGATTTCAATATATTGCTAGACCCTGCACAGGACAAGTTAATCCCCCGGGGTACAGTAAATTCACCTAAAACAAGGGCACTGGTGAAACAAGCGATGCAGGATTTAGGCTTGGTAGATGTTTGGCACTGGGGAAGGGGTGAAGGAGATAGATATACATTTCACAATAAAAAATATGGGCATAGATCCAGAATAGATTTTTTCTAATTCATAAAAGTTTATGCCCAGAGGTAAGAAGGGTAGCCCACAATATAGCATACTTGTCAGATCATTCAGCAGTAATACTACACTTGGATATCAGGGTCATTAATAGGACTACTAGGAGCACAATTAATCGTACTTTATTTCTAGACGACGCAATAGTAGAAGCGTTAAAAAAAGACACTAGAGAATTTTTCCATGTGAATCAAGGAACAGCAAGTTTGTGGTGTGTTTGGGATGCGTTTAAGGCCTATATAAGAGGGAGGTTAGTCAGCCTAGCATCATATAAGTATCGGGAAGAGAGGGAAAAGCTGGGAAATATAGAATTGTCATTAAAAACGCTTCAAGTCTCAATGTATAATGCGCGGTTAGAAGGGAAAAAGGACTTATTAAAGGAGCTGTCTTGTCAAGAGGAAAAGGTTCGGTCTAGTTTAGACGCCTTTTTGGAAAATCGCCGTAGGTTAAAGTGGGAAAGTAGTCAATATGCACACTTTGAATATGGAGAAGGTTGCAGTAAATTGTTAGCGTGGAAGGTTAAGTCGGACCTTTCCAAAAAGCACATTTTATCAGTCAAATCAGATCTTACGAATCAGACCCGAACGGAGCAAAATGTAAGTTTGATGATGACAACTTATTTTTATGAAGCATTTCATACCATACACCTGGCATTTCTAAGCACTGTAACAGGTCTTACGACCACCCCATTTAATGATACTCAGTAATTGACTCCAGAAGGATAGAAGCTGTGTTGGCCTTACTGCAACCCAAAGTCACAACCTACGGACCCTAACATAGTGAACCATCCTGCTAGCTATGCTCTTTGCAATGTGGGCACAGGGGCACATTTAATTTATTGATTTATTGTCTTAACTCCTGTTACTAATTTTCTGCCCTCACTTTATTATTTATTTATTTTTTCTATGGTCAATGTCCGTTTCTCCAATTCTTTTAGCTTGTTATTGTTTAGTAGTAGAGGTTTACTGTGCCTTGGCTCTCCATTATATTTTCTTTGTCATTTGTCATTTGTCTTTCTTTTTTATTTTGGCTACTCCTGATGAGAGCTTTAATTGTCTCTCTCTGTCCCATCTTCTTTGGCCAAATAAGGCATCTGAGTGCCCATCCATGCTAAGGCAAGCACCTCTAAGCATGTCCACACAAACTCTTATGAGGGGCACCTCAGCTTGCATGCCTGACTTGCATGTTGCCTTATTGGATGATCAAGCTGTACCAATGGTTGCTGATATTGTTTCAACATTGCTTATTGATGCCAAGGAACACACTGCAGACATCCATATTTTAATTAGTGTCTCTAATCCACATCTTTCAGCTCAGAGAGAATCCTGGAGTTCTACTGGTCCAGATATTGCCCTGGCCATTTATTCTGGTTAGAAGAATGTTCACCTGGTCTGACAAACCTTGACTGGCAGTCGTGTTGCCATTGTTGTCTTCTTGCAGAAGTGCTAGCCATTAAATCAACCTTTTACAAAGTTGTCTCAGTCACATAGGCATATTGTCCACAAGGCCTTGATTGTCTTTTTGCCATTACTTATTCAAGGGCTTAAAATCAATATTTTGGAGACATCATCACTTGGGTTGCCACTTTCTGCCTTTCTGTATTCCACAATATCTTGGTCAATTTATATGTTCTTACATTAAATCAACTTATTGTGTGTTCTACCCACAAAGTAGACCAACACTCAAACTTATTTTGGGTTCTGCTGAGCTTCTTTTTCTTGATACTCCATTTCTTCAGTGCCACTTTACCTTTTCTGTTCTTAGTCTTAAACTCAGACTTGTTTCAAGTGCCATGTATTCAGCTAATGCAAAGTTACCAATTTTATGTTCTCTGCTGCCCTATAGGGATCCACTCATAGTTTGCTTGAAGGCCCCACCATTTGTAAGTATTTGCTGGTCAGATATGTTACTTTGGTTATGACACCTTTACCCATGTGGAGGTGAATATTTGAAAAAAACACGGGTCCTGCAGTGCTAACCTGTACTCAAACTTAGCAACAAACAAACCATGTTTGTACACCATGTGTAAAAACTTCACTCAGCCACAACCTACGAGTTACCTATGAGCTACACAAAAACTAGAGCAGTGCATCCTCAAGCCGTTGTTAAGGAGTCAAGCTTCCCAATATGGGGTGAAGCACACATTTCTATCCTAATACAGAGGCTTTTAAAATCTAGAATCAGTCACATGACTAAGAGTTTCAATGCTACAGCGAGGAGAGGTGCAGTGAGCTTGGGGGAACAAGAGCAGACACCCTTCAAAAGTATAAACAATCATACAGAAGCAGCACATTTTCAAAACGTCGGGTGCCAGCAGCCCTTCACATTTCAGATAGGAGACAAGATCTTCCGGTTAATGGGTTATTAATGTGAGCAAGAAAACATGGTTGATACGGATTAAAGTAGTCAGGCATTATTCAAGATAATTCACATGAATCTGACAATCCAGCCTTCCTCTTGCATTCTTCTACAGTGCGGCCCAGAACATGAAGACATGATTCAAAGGTAACTGAATGGAACAGCCATAATCATCCTCCTGGCAATCAAAATCGCTTCATCAAATCCATCATCAAGAAAGATTAATAGAAAAATAGGGGAAATTCTCTTGACCCTAGTAAAACCTGTTATTGATGCGTTGCAAACTAAGATACATAAATAGGAAGAAAACCATGACAGGGAGAAAGGTAACTTTCAAAATCTTCACGCCCCAGTTTTCAATGATCACAGGTCTGACCATTTGACTCTATCACCAACAGTAAATCAGTTTTTAACACTATTTTATGTTACTGTTCTGCTTGTGGATCTCCATTGAATAATCCAGTAGAAAATACAGCAGATGCCCCTTCTGTGGCACAAATGCCACCTTTAACAGGCAGTACAAAGTCAGGAGCCATTCGATTCTGTAGCACAACAGTTCTTTGAATAACTAATTGGGTAGTTACTCTTTCGAGAGCACCTACAGTAGAAGCGGCCACTTCATCCAACATCATAACAACTCAACAGATCTCTTTAATTGACAGGAACATCCCATAGTTCAGGAGAAGTATAACATAGAAGGATGCAGTCTCTGAAATTGCTTTTTTTCTCCAGTTTAAATGTAGCCAATGTAGACTCTGAAGGTACAAATATAGTAAGTTTCAGTTTTTTGAGTTGCACTACTTTTGGTAAACTAACTAAGGTAACTTAGGTGCCCTAAGGTAACTATAACTTGTGCCCTGCCATGCACAGTTTTCTCAAGTTTTCTCATCAATAATTTTACAGCAAATGTTGCAGAGATATTATCAATTATGTCATAGAAGATATTATGAGTTCTGTGTTATGTGGGGTAATCAGCAGTGCATGGTGAGAGTGTGAGTTATAGTTACTTTAAGGCACAAGCTATAGTTACTTGTGATAACTGGAACAATAACTGCTGAATTTTGATGGTTTGTGCCTGTGTAGTGTGAAGCTAACTTTATTATCTCTGCTACCTTTGTTTTTTGTGAATTTTTAAGTTTTTTAAAAATTTGATTTCCTAACTATAACATCCCTGCAACCTTGGATTTTTTCAGTGAATTTCTTTTTTTTTAACATAAAGTAATATTTGATTACCATATGTTAATCTAGCCTCTGGCCATGAGTAGCAGGGGGTTGGCCGCCGGGCCTGGTCTGCGGCCGATCCCCCAAATGAAGCCAACCTTATGCCTGGTACAGCGTTCAACTGTGCGTGGCGGGGGGTTGGCTGCAAGGTCTGGCCTGTGGCCAGGGACTGTGGTCAAACCCTCAAAAGCACTCAACATAAGTGGGGGGCATGCAGCCCCCCTTCCCTGGCCAATTTCTGCTCCAGTGACCCAATCCCTTGTGGCCTGCCACCTTTAAAAGGTAATAGGGGCATACAGCCACCCCCGGGC
Organism: Pleurodeles waltl; assembly: GCF_031143425.1. Lineage (NCBI taxonomy): Eukaryota > Metazoa > Chordata > Amphibia > Caudata > Salamandridae > Pleurodeles > Pleurodeles waltl. Next base: position 874,431,608 of record NC_090440.1, read on the forward strand.
CAGTATTGGCCCCTGGAATCCCATCCCCTCTGAGCCTGCCCAGCATTTAAAGGGGGGAGAAGGGCATGGAGCCCACCTGCAGGTCAATATAGGCCCTGGGAACCACATCCCCACGGCCTGCCCAGCATTTAAAGAGGGAAGGGGCACATTTCCCTCCCCCCAGGCCAATATTGGCCCCAGGGATCCTATCCTCTGTGGTCTTCCCAGCATTTAAAGGGGGCACTCAGCCCCCTCCCCCAGCCAATATTGGCTCCAGGGACCCCAGAAAGCAGTGAGAACGAGGGAAAAGAAGGAGAAGGCACACAAAAAATGGAGGCGAAAGCAAGGGGAAAGCAGGGAGAAGGCACTCAAAAATGGGAGAAAAGCAAGAAGAAAGCAGTGAGAATGGGGGAAAAGCAAGGAGAAGGCACCCAAAAAATGCGGTGAAAAAAGCACACAAAAAACATTGGAAAAAAAAGATGAAAGCAATGAAAACGAGGGAAAAGCAAAAAAAAACAAATATTAACATTTGCCCCAGGACTTGGCCCACACGGCAGCTGCAGTATAAACAAGCGCGAGAGACCATGCTTAGTTTGTTTTTAGATTTTTGCCTGAATAAGCAGATCCTTCGGGAATTTGCTGTAAAAATGAAAACAAAAATATTTGTTGACCCTATTTATGATATATATACATATATATATATATGTATATATATAGTGCTATATGTAACAACTAAACAACCAATACGATTGGTGTATGAGGATTGCTATGAGCACTTTATTCAGTGTATTTGCTACTAATGAATTATTTGGTTTTTAATGTGCATGTCTTTTGTGCAAAACATTTTATATTGATCATTTTAAATTCTCGATTGTAACCCTGAAGAAGTTCATGTTGAATTAACCATATTGGCTGCAAGCATATGTTATGAATACAAATATGAAACTAATAAACAATCATTTATAACAACAAAATCAAATGTATGTGCATTGGCTGTTAAGAACTGGCTTGATTTATGTATTACTACTACAATGAGTCCGCTGAGCTGAACGTTACTATAACATAAACTCGTTTAGCATGATATAAAAAAGGCAATTAATTGGATACATAATTAAAGTCATGGAATGTGGATAAATGAAGAGACAAAAAATAAGATTAAATGAAGAATAGAACCCAAAAAACGGGGCAAATGAATTACTTAATTGGCAAATTTATGGAATTTATTATTGGGTGAAAATGTATGCTGAAATTGAATGAATGGCCAATAACAATGCATGGGTAGTGTTAGTTCCCATAATAATATTGATTTAATGAACTGGGATAGTATCTCCATGAAAATAAGTTGATTTGCAGGGACGGTAGTAGGTTTATGGCTGTAGTAATGCATTAATGTAAGATGTATTGATGTGATACATGTTTACAAGTCTGTCTATAAATATCACCCAGTTATACTTCTTTTTGCCCTTAAGCAAAAACAATTTTGAACCAACTCACCAGCTTAAGTGGTAAAGACCGACATGCACATCTTCCATAAGTTACCTGGAGATAATGCTTATCGGTTAATGAACAGTTTTTCTACCAGAGACTTCAGGAATATGTTTGCTGGTTGATGGAACACCATTCTTCCAAAGAAGAACACACACATGAAAGCCACATTTTGATTTAAAGGGCGTCATTGGTCGACTAAGGCCCGATTTTAGTGCAGAATAAATGAAAAAGTGTAGTTGTAGATATGAAAATTATGGGAAACAGAATAAATGCAATACATGAAAGCATTATAAATATTAGCAACATATTAGATTGTGAAAAGATTGGGAATATTTTTTTCTGTTCCCAAGCTACTAAATACATTAGCACCAAAATACCACAAATAGGAGTTTGTGAGTGATTTAAACAAATTTATTATTACTTTTGTTTATTATAGCTGAAGTGCTATACAGAGTGATTTACTGTACATGCAGTATCAACTTCTTTTTCCTGTCCTAAAGACTCCCCCCTCTGCTCTGTCCAACCCTGGTCACTTTGGATATTGGAGTGAAAGCATCACTCTTCCTTTGTCTGCAATCCCTGCTACATTATCAATCCTTGGAATTGTTGCTCTTTTTTCGAAAATCAGGAAAGTTCAGTGCAAAATGTTTGTCTTGACAGGGACCACTAATTCTGTTCCTTGTTTTTTTTATTTTGTTTGTTTGTTTCTAATGGCGTGGGGTTTGAGGGTGCAGGCAGTCCCCTGCAAGATTAAGGGATAATGGACAATTTTAGATGATGGAAGCCTGGGGTTAATAATATGTGCACATGTTCCTTCGGTTGTGAATTTGTCTAAATTTGTCTTCATGCTATTGTGTTTTTCTTTATGGGTCCTAATCTGCTGTATTGTTTTAAATTTTCACTGCTGCCATGCTAGAGATGTTTTTGTTACTTTAGCGGCTTATAGATGGCCTCGTATTCAGACCAATTTTTTTGTCTGCATTTACCTCCTGGTGGCTTGGATTGGGGTGACTCCAGCAGTCCTGGCTGATATAGCTAGGCATTTTCCTTGATCTTCCCCATGTGCTTGCCCATTATTTTGTATGTGTTTTTGTAAGATGGTTGATTAATTGCTTTTTCTTCAACTGTAAAGATATTTTGCCTGCGTAATTGTTGCCTAGTGCTGTTTGTGTTTGGTGCATTGTTAAAGTTTATGTTTACCTATTCTCACGGTTTTCATTTTACTGTGCGGTTATTGTATTTTTAATCCTGGTTGAATTTCTTTCACATAATTGTTGCTGCTTTACTAGTGGTTTTCCAGAGGCTATGGATGGGCCCTCTCAGAAGTATGGTGTATATTTGTGCAATATTTTCCTTGAAATCCTGCAAGTGTTTGTTGGAGGAGGGAGGGCTACAGACAGGGTAGGACAGCCATGTTCTCTTTACTCTCTTTGCCTCCTTCTTTGCATGACTTGTAGGTGACTACCTTCTGTTGAGTATTTGTGTGTGTGTGTGTGTGTGTGTGTGGGTCCATATGTGTGTGTTCTGGCCATGTGGTGAGCGACTACCATTTGCCAGAGCCAGTATGTGTGTGTGGGTTGGGGGGGAGGGTAAGGTGTCATGGGGCCATTTTTTCTAACCAAGGAATGTTGTTAAATGTTCCATGTAAAGTAACATTTGCGTATGAAATAACTACAGATAGAGGGAGAGAGGGCAGTTAGGCTCAACACAAACGTCTAAAAGACGCGTATAAACATAGAACAGCATTCTCAATCAAAAAAGCTTCCTTCCCTTTATTAGTCCCTCACCCACCCCACTCTCCCAACTACTTTCCCAGATTCACTTTAGCATCAAAGAACTTCTATGTTAAGCTCCAGTTAGTTAATAACAAGTCCATTCAATGATGAAGGTCCAGATTGAATCTCATACGAACTAATTGCACAGTACCATAACTTAAATGTAAACTGTGTTGGAGGACTCACCTGTTGTGTCAATAAAGGGATGATTTTTAGTCTGGTTGGATATGTAATCAATGGAAGGGTCCTTTGAAAGATACACCACCAAAGTTCCCCATATGGCACTGAAATCCATAGGATGCTTACTCATATCTTGGGTAACCTTTTCCATGACCATTCTCTACCATTGCCAAGAATGCTAGTGGTGGGTCTTTCTTTCTTTAGTGGGCCAATGTTGTCACTTTAGACCCCCTTGGGTCCACATTATGATCTTACCACCTCTTGTTTGATACTTCACGTTAATTCTGCCTAATGATGGCAATATTCTGACCCAAAAGAGGATAAGTTCCCCAGATGTGTTGCATATTACCTTGTGTCACAGTTTCTCCAGCAAAGTGGGCTACTTGGCTAGTTGGTGGGTGGAATCTATATAAATTTCACTGGGTGTCAATATCACTAATTTATCACCTTATATTGTGCCTCACTGGCTAAGATGCTGGTGGTGTTCTTTGTTAAATCTGCCAGAAGGTGTACCCACTCGGGCTCAGGGATTTCACTACCCATAGCCTTAACCATCTAATTCTATATGGATTAACAGTATGTGGAGTGTCCTACAACAGCAGAAAATATATTGTGGAAAGTATCCTTCTAGTGCACAAGGTTAACCTCACACATTTTCAATGTCTGTCAAACCTCTAGTAACAGCCTCCTTAATTAGCGTGTGATAGATCCAGTGTCTGATTCAAGCAGAATAGAACCTTTCTGATTCCTCTAGGTGAAATTCTGTTTTGCACTGAAATCATCAGACAATCTCCCTTGTGCTAAGGTTCTAAGGGACCAGGGGCCAGATGTAGCAAAAATAAAAATTGCGACTCGCATTTTGCGAGTTGATGCGACTCGCAAAATGCGAGTCGCAAATTGGAATGTCAGAAAAAAAAGCGATCCGATTTTGCGACTCGCAGCCGGACTCGCAACGCTGTGTGCGAGTCCGCAGTTTGCGAGGTCGCTGTTTGCGAGTGTGCAAAAAACGAACTCGCAATTAGCGAGTGGGTGTCACAAATTGCGATTACCTTCAATATTGCTTGCAGGTGCAGCAGAACACTCCAGAAAGCATACCAGAACACTCTGGAAACACTTCCTGGCACATGATGATGACATCACAGCCAGGAAGTTAACAAATACACCTGGGAGGAGGGCTCAACAGTGAGCAGTGTCTCTGCCACTGACAGTAGGGTGCTGAGGAGTGGTAGGCACAGCACCATGGACGCAGCAGGGACCAGCCAGGCTGGCAGGAGGGGCAGGAGATCATAGATAACAGCCAGGACAGATTAATGTGGCACATGGCGTTAATGTGCCACATGACTGGTTGGCATTTTCCTGCCCATGGACAATTTCAACTTGTATATAGTTTCTTCATGACATTAATAAAACAGTTATTTTTGTTCCACTTAACAAATGGTTAATAGGTGAGTATGGTGGGAGTTGACACGTACCGTCCAAAATATTGCGTTGCAATGTGGTCCCGTCTCAGTCTGCCTTGATTAGCTAGACTCCTACCCCCATGATGGCGATGTGGTTGTTCTTGCTCTTCATCATCAGGATCTGGGTCTGCAGGGGTGAGAGGTAGCCCACGTCGGGTGGCTATGTTGTGGAGGATGGCGCATGCAACCACAATTTTGAAAGCGGTAATGGGGGTGTATTGGAGGGCGCCTCCACTGCGGTGGAGGCATCTGAATCTTGCCTTCAGCAGTCCGAAGGTGCGCTCGATCAGGTTCCTGGTCCTCTTATGCGCACTGTTGTATTGCCTCTCTGATTCAGTTCTGGGTGTTAAAAACGGAGTCATGATCCAAGGCCTGAGAGCATATGCACTGTCACCTGTTGGGCACAAAAGTACACGGTTAGGAAGTCCAGATTGTCGTGCACAGTGACCTGTGTGTATGTCTGCAAGTGTCTGTGGCTCTACCTAGGAGGTAACCGTCTCCAAATTCCCCACGTTCTAGGCGTTGATGTATCCCACTATGCCTAAAAATGTATGAGTCATGGGTACTGCCAGGAAACTTAGCTACGATGTCCGTGATGACATAATGGGCATCACAAACAACCTTTATGTTGAGTGAGTGGGTACACTTCCTGTTGCGGAAAATGTGTTCCAGATTAGCAGGGGGGCATATTTGAATGTGTGTCCCATCTACACACCCTATGACATGAGGAAAGTGGGCAATGCGGTAAAAGTCCAGCTTGGTGCTGTTAATTTCTGCCTCATTCCTTCGTAAGTATATGAAGTGAGACATGTGCGTGACTAAGGCTTCTAGGAATGCCCTGAGGAACCTTGACACTGCACTTTGGGATACCCCACCTGCCACGGCAATGACCCCCTGATAGCTCCCTGAGGCCAAGAGGTGCAGTGCGCATAGTACTTGCACATGCGTAGGGATGGCGCAGCCACGCAGAGTCTTGTGTTCTAGCTGTGGTTTCAGTAAATCTATTAATTCTAGAATGGCTGCGCTGCTAAGGCGGTATTTGTCATAGATCTCCTCTTCAGTTTGTTGACAAAGAGTCTGCCTGTTTCTATATATCTTCTCCTGTCTGTGGCCCCTCCTCCTCCTCTGCTGGGCTGCGTAGACTCTCCTCCTCACTGCTATCAGGTATATCTCCGCCATCTTGAGTAACCCAGATGCCTTCTGGGTCCCCTTTTATACTTTGGTAATGGTTACCACCTGCTCTGAGTTAGTGGTAAATGGGACATGCAAACTGGGCTTTTGCGACTAGTCGCAATTTGCGGGTTGCAATTGCATATGGGTTGCGACTCGCAAATTGCGACTTGCAATTTGCGGGTCGCAAAATGGGGTCGCACCGGATGCGACTCGCAAACAGGTCCCATCGCTTTTTGCGAGTCGGAAATGGGCTTTTTGCATCCCATTTCAGATTTTGCACTGTCGCAAATTGCGATTCGGCCCGTTTGCGAGTCGCAATCGTTTGCTACATCTGGCCCTTGGTTCCAACGCAGTTGTGAATTCAGGATTAAAGTGAACTGGTGTGTAGGGAGACAGAAATGTCATTGGTTGTAGGCTAGGATTGAAACAATCCCATATTTTGAGTATGGTTCTAATAGCAGAACTGATGTGAGCTTTCAGAGACCTATCCAATCTGGTTTGCCGGAGTAGATCCCATATGGTCAATAAATATCAAGAGCACTCAAATTCAGTCCAACTCCAGTGTTGAATACAAAACATAAGGATGTGCAGGAAACAGGTAAAGTTTCATTCATTTATTGACACTTAGACGAATCACGTCTTCATATTACAAACATTCTTTCTGCTACAGCTGACACGTATTTCATCACACTCATGACTTTTTCAAGGCTGTAAAGATGGATAAAATACATAAATTAATGTGATCATAACACTAAAACACTCAAGAATACTCAAAAAATATTCAAAAAATATATAGGCGGTCATTATGAACAAGGCGGTCTGGACTGCCACGCCGGCGGTGGCTGTCATTACCGCCAACGGCATGGCGGTCCAGACCGCCATATTTTGAACACAGTGAACTGGCTGCAAAGCAGCCAGTTCACTACCACCCACCGCCAGACCAGAATCGACCACCGGGCCGACTGTAGGCACATTCAACCCGGTGGTGGAGGCCGGACTGGCGGTGGGATTATGATCCCATTTCCACCAGGGATATCCTGGCGTGATACCCTGCCAGGTAATCCCTAGTGGAAAGCATACAGGTGACAGGAATACTCATTTCTGTCACCTGTATGTGACACGGCAGGCCACCCCCTTGCCACTAAACTCACCCACCCCCCAAGCCCCTCGATCCGCCCCCACCCCGAACCCTGAAAACCGAACCCTCTGCCCCCAAAACCCCATGTAGGCCCCCCGAACTCGACCCTTACCATCCTCCACCCACCATCCCTACATGCAGGTCCCCCCCCAAACCCCAACCCCCCACATCCTCATGCACCCATTCACCTACATGCACACAGGCATACATAAACTCAGACACACATCCCCCCACACACATACACTCACGCACACCCCCATGCACTCGCACACTCACACACACACCCCCCTTCCCTCTCTGCAGCACTTACCTCTTCCGTCGCGCTGCTCCGGGAGGGAATGGGCTTCCTGGATGCTGCTCCGCCGCCATCGCCGCCTCTCCATACATCGCCACGCCTATGAATGCATTATCATAGGCGTGGGGGTGTCTGGACTGACGTGGCAGTGAGGGTGGAGCAGCATCCACCCCCACCACCTACCTCCAGCATGGCGCATGGCAGCCCTCACCGCCATCAATGGCAGTGAGGCTCCATGCGTCATTATTTGGTGGCATGCTGCCCACTGCCACTGGCGGTCTTCCGTTGAACGACGGCACGGTTGGAGGCGGAGCATCCTGCCGAATTCAAAATAACACCCATAGTGGGAGAAATATCACCACCCCAATGCAAAATACTGTATAGGAAGCCAACAGCTTGCAATTCAGTATTACATGTACAGAGCGCACATCCCAGTGCCCAAATCTATGCCATTCCCCTTGGGGAAATGACACGGCTGAGATGTAATTGCAGTGACAATCAGGTTTTTGAACATGAATCGGACTTACTAGAGGACCGTTTTTGACACAGGGATTACTTTGACCATGTGCTGCATAAAGCCAGGCAAAAAAACAAAAACACACAACACAGCTCACTCTTGACTCACAAAGCTCATAGGGAGAACAAGGATGAACGTTTAACCCTTATTACTAAGTTTAGAGCATTGGTTTCAGTGCTTCTTTTCAGAGTCACTGGTGTCTATCCCTTAGTTAGGAGGACATAGCATACCGACGGGCACCGCATGGACTTTAGGTGCGATAGTTATACCACTACCTGCTTCTAATATAGACCCCATATGGTTTGACCAGCCCTATCCATACGAGGCCACAGTTTGTCAGAGGTTTTCATACACTGCTCCGTTATCAGCAACAATGAGGCTGTTCAATAGTGTACTTTACTTTAAAATCTGTTAGGGCTAACCCTCAATCCCGTCTCAGCCAGCACATGGCTTTGCATACTAGCGCTGGGCTTCCACCTTTCCATATAAATTTCAGAACTATAGTCTTGGGATCCAGAAAGAACCTGTTTCATAGAGTGACTGTTAAAACAATAAAAAAGAATGCGTGGCAAAGAGTTCATTTTGTTAGCGTCAATTTTCTGGAGCCACAAAAGAGATATTGAAGCCCATCTATAGAGATCGTCATGCAACAAAACTAGTAGGAGTTCATTATTGTAATGATATAAGTCGCTTACGTCAAGGGCTACTTCAATGACCATCAAAAGTGGACTCAGTCTTTGAGCCATTATACGTTTTCATGGAGTAAATCCAGCTTCATTGTCTCACACTTGGACCCACTAATTATAAAGCCTGAAACTTTCTCATACTCATTTAATATTGCTTGGGTTTTGGGGAGTGATTCAAATGAAAAGTTGAGCTTTGGGAGCACATCAATAAATAAAATGTATGGGTATCTGAACCAAATATCTTGCTAGCAAAGGACTCAGTGCTAAGGCAAGTAGGAGGAGAGAGAGGTGACATCTCTAACTGATCAATCTCTAGATGTCTTGTTCCTCTGACATTGGCCATTATTCTAATTAATGTACACCGCAAGCTCGCGTTAGACGAGTCCCATAATCCTGCTGCTGAGATCTCTCCCCCTTATCCTCATCACTGTGCTGAAAGTGCTTTAGAATTTGGGTACCGTGCCCTCTCACAGTAATTTGTTGTGCAACAAAGCGGCATGGAGTATCTATCTGCCTTTATGTCGTCTCCTGCCTGACCAATCTAATGAGAATTACCTGGGGGTAAACTGAAATGGGAATTCAGAGTATTTAAGCATATCTAATAAGGGAAAAGGGGCAGGAACATCTTAAGGATTTTTGGGGGACGTGTGTTTTCAATATTGTAACACAGCAGCAGCTCATTGACATTACTGCAGATCATCTCTGTGGCACCCTCCCATTTCGCATATGTGAGGTCCTGTTCTGATCTAAAAAAAGAAAAACTTTTATGGATATTGCATGAAACATAAGCACATCATTTCTCTGCAAAATGTCTGTAATAGACTCTTACACATCACTCACATTAAAACAATTAAAAGGATACCATATTCAAAACAATCTGTTTGAGATTTAATCAGGGTTATCAGGGCAAGACTCTGGGGCCAGAACTGGCTCCATCAGGGTCCCCCTGAAAGGCTGGGGCCCTGGGCCAGCGCCCACTTCGCCCCTGCCTTAAAACGTCTCTACATCGGGGACCATTCACCAATGAATAGTCTAATCTGGTATATGTTCTATGCACATGGGAAAAGAATGAATATTTTTTGCACCTTTATGTAACTCCCTTCATTTGGCTCTCAGACCACGCTCGCAAAATGTGCTTTTTAGAACCTTAGATAATGCATCCGTCAGGAAACCACTCGCCCCTCTGCTGTCCTCGGGATCCCAAACTAAATTGAAGTCTCCGAGTAATGCAAAGTCTCATTCAGCAAACAACGCTAGGATATATGTCAAAAAGCTGACCTGCCCTACTTTGGGTCCATACACAGTCGTTAGAGTTAAGGGTTTTCCTTTTACTAAGTATTCGTCATCTTTTTCTATTTAATGGGCTATCAGTGTAAATGGCAGGGAGCTATGTAAAAAAACCACGCCACTCTATTATGTTTCATGGACATTGTTTATGCTGGGGCCTTCTTTCCTTTCATTTTTGTAGGTGCATTTCCTCGAGTACCACAATCTCAAGCTTCTCCCACATAATAGTTAGATTTTAGATCTCTTAGCAGTACATTTAGGGCCTGATTTAGATGTCGGTAGAGGGAATACTCTGTCACAAACTATGGGGATGGTAATACAGCAGACGAGATGTTCGTTTGTGATGGAGTATTCCACTTCGCCAACCTCTAAATCAGGCTATTAGTACCTTTGCATTTAGGGCTGGAATTTTAATCATCATCTACCTCGATTCTGAAAATGCACAAATCAGCTTCCCGGCATTGGAGCACAATTGTTTTAGTTGTGTTGTCTAAGTTGTCCAGCACCTTCCATATGAGAGGAGGATATGTGGGTTTGAATATACTATATGGAACATCTGCAAGCCCTCCACCTCCTTTGAACCTCCCTACCAAAGTCAAAAATTTAACTCTTAACTAGGTTACATTACATCATAGTAGCAGAGTAGAAATTGTAGATATGGTGAATGGGTAGGGATCTCAAGCCCATAGATCTTCCCTACCCTAATGGTCTCAACTATGTTATGCAGATTACCTCTTTGGAGTTCTCTCCAGGCCATGTCTCTCTTTGCCACTGACTGTGTCTAGGACTGTCCCCATGGTTAATTTTGTACTGCACAACTATAACAGTATTATTAATTTGTACCTCACAAGCCACACTAAGCACAGCTGTCCTAGTGTTGAAAGTGGGATTTCACCACCTCTGCGCCTTAGCTATATAAAGATACTAAAAAGTCCCATAGTCTTGCTTCTGTTTCTCCTCTCTTCCCCCTTAAACCTCCCAGAATATTAAGACCATTCTTAAATTACTCAAATCATTGTTGCTTTTCTTGTTGTCTTTGTGGCCTGCGAGTAAACCATTCTGTTGAAGTTCGTTTTGTTGAGTTGCTCCTAATCAGTCCATCAGTGGTTGGCTCTCCCTATTCTTCCTCCACTTGGATGGCTAGAATCTGCGCTGCCAGGGTTCTGCTAGAGATCTGATGCAGTTTATTTCGACATTCAAAGGCAATGCTGAAGAGTTAGAGCCAGCGATAATGGATCTTATCATCTCTCATTTTCTCCAATACGGACCAAAACTGTTGATGGTGGGCTAAAGTAGCTGATGTAATGCTTTGAGATGGTGTACATTCAAATCATCGGAAGCTAATCTGTTTTCTGGCCTTTGCTGCTGTCAAGATCCATTCTTTAACTCAGAAATATGTAAGGATATCTCGTCTCCAGTTTTTTGGGGCTCACTCTGTGGACCCTGCTCAGCTTGATCTTGGATTGATCCTCCTCCATGGTTTCTCTGAAGACACCACATATAAAGGATTCCATATCTGCATCGCTGCCTCCTCCTGCAGGACCTCCACTCAAATGTTCTCCCTTTATGCTCGGTTTTCCAGGTCCTCACACTTGTGTCTGGAAGAAGGGCAGTTTAGACGTACGATCTGCTTTTGGTGTTTCAAGGTTTTGAACTTTGATTTCACCATGGAATAATCTGGCACCCACAGGGTCTATGTCTGTTCGAAGTGTGATGTCTTTTTCCCCAGGTTACAGTTCAGTTTCCGCAAGGCCCTTTGTCTTTGTCCATTTTTATCTGCTGTCTCCATTCATTTGTAGCCTGAACTGAGAGAGTAATAAAAGTGGACAAAGGCAAAGGGCCTGAACTGTATTCTGGTAAACAGACTGACCTTTGTGAGTGCCATCATGCATGTGGGTCTGCCTCTTTGAGAACACTTGTGGGTGTGTTTTAGACCTAAAGCAAGCTGGATAATTTTTGTTGGGGTTGCTTCTAAGGTGCCTTTCTGGTTTGCAGAGGAATACTGCTAAACTATTTTGGATTGTCTTCATCATGGGGAAGGTTAACGAGTCATCCTCCACTTTTTCTACTTCCGCCTCTTTCCCAAGCCAAGTGGATAACAGAGAGAGAAATCTAGCCTTTTTATTGATCACAGCAGCTGATCATTAGTTTGGTCTTTCCTGTCAGCAAAAGGCATCGATGTGCCGTCTCTCTGGGTATCTCTTTGGGGTTGTCAAATGCGTGGGACACCTTTTGATGGGGGTGGATTGGCTTACTGTGAAGTCCAGGGAGTATTTGGCTAATTCTCTCCAGTTGTCCACTCAGGTCATGTGCCTGCTGCCAGTCTTTTGTCAGAGTACTCAGAATTTGGCTCACGAAGGGTGGCTGCCACCTTGATTGCAGCATGTTCCCAGGTCCTGCCAGGAGTTAACTCCCACCCTGGCTGCAGTCACAGCCAGCTTTCACTATTTCTCACAAGGTGACCCCAAACAATTCTCCCCTGCTGTTTCCCTGACTTCAGAGGGTAATTTCTGTACAGATTAGAGCCTAGTATGTGGGCTTCCACAGAGTATCAGCAAGGCATGGGCATCTTGGTAGCCCCTTAATCCATGCTGCCATGGTGGCCATTATGTCCTTGCTCCGCATGGGTACTTCTTTGCTTGCAGGTTGTTAGTGACCACCATTTTATGGAGTGAAAGTATATTACCGATAAGTAATTGTTTATTCCATTTTTAAAAGCATGTGCCCTGTTTTTGGGAGGGAGTGGCCTTCTTTAGGTTTGAGCCTGAGCCAACCCACCTCGGGCCCGCAGTCTTTCTTGTCCTGTGGAGGAGGAGATGGTTGTTTACTCTTAGCCTTCCCCCAGAGTGTAGGCCTCCAGGGAATGTTTTTATTAACAGTCTTCCTGCCCCCTTGGGAGTGGATGGAGAGAGTTTATCTCTAATTTGCACCACCTATAGGTGGAAAAGGGCCAGGAAGCCCACTAAACATCAGGGTAAAAATGGTGTCAAAAAAGTAGGGGTAGGAATGGCCCATTCAGGCATTAAGCTGTGTCCCCCTATAGAAAGGACCCAATAGTCTAGCCCCTCTGGAGGCACAGGAAGCCCACTAGGGCTGATTAAAAAACATAGTGGCCAGCCCGTCCTGGCATCCACACAATTCATGTATGGTCCATGGTTTTATCTTTTGCTATTACACATGGTACTGTAATTATTGGGAGGAGTGTAGGGAACACTGGTTGGTAGTAATTGTGTGTATCTGTGCATTTTCCTCACAGAAATGTGTGTAAAATGTGTGATTTTAGTCAAAGTTTCAGGTCTGCAAGGCATTCTGGATAAGAAAACATAGTGGATTAATGCAAGTAAGATGGCTATGGGCTCCTCTGGGTGTCTAGTTTTCAGAAATTTCTGGGTTTAGTATGTTTCTGGTATGTTTTCCCGGTAACCAAACCTGAGCCCGCTACTGCAGCTACACCCATTGCCAAAATAGGTATTTTTTTAAAGGAAATTTTGATATCGTCATATTAATGTTTTGGGGCCTTTTGTGTCGGGTGCTAGGTTGAGCCACACAAGTAGGATAACAAATCTTTTAGGCGACCTGTGATATCCAAGGCCAATAGGGATTTTGTAGATCCCCCAGATTCTGAAAGTTTCAGTCACAGAAACGCAAGGAAACCAAATGATTTTAGGCAAAATGTGAGGTTTGCAGGGCATTCTGGTAAGAAAATATTATGGATACCATGCAAAGTAGACTATGCTGGACACCCCGGGTGTCTAGTGTTTAGAAATGTGTGGATTTGGTAGGCTTCCTTGGGTGCTGGCTAAACTGGAGGCCAAACACTGCAGCAACCCCATCGCAAATTAGGTAATTTTTTTACAGGAAATGTCAACATTGCCTTTTGGGGCCTCACATGTCACCGGCCCTAGCCTAAGCCACTCAAGTGGGGTAGCATTTTTATCGAGTGAAACGTGGGAACATAGAATAGTATAACATTTGTTATTATGAATTAATTTGCTCTCAATTATTGTCTTCCAAATGTAAGCCTATGTGCAAGAAAGATCACATTTTGCAAGTTGCCCTCTGAATTGCATAATAGTATGGCTAACTTCAAATTCAGAGGTGTACAAATACCCAGAGTTTTTAAACTCAGTATCTTGTACACATTCAAAAATAAAAAGGTTTCCTTTATAGCCATTCTTCATTCATTAGATTTTACCATATTAATTGCTGCATGATCTGCGCACAATAAAACATCATTACAAGCTGCAGCTCAATTACTGGCTCTTGGTATAGATGGTTGTAGACAACCAACAAACACTATGGGGGTTATTCTAACTTTGGAGGAGTGTTAATCCGTCCCAAAAGTGACGGTAAAGTGACGGATATACCACCAGCCGTATTACGAGTTCCATAGGATATAATGGACTCGTAATACGGCTGGTGGTAAATCCGTCACTTTTCCGTCACTTTTGGGACGGATTAACACCTCCTCCAAAGTTAGAATAACCCCCAATATGTATCCCTGCAATCAGAACGGTATGACAGACGTCATGGTGTGTTACTTTTGTAAATCAGCCACCGGTACAAAAAACTACAAATGAAAACACTGTCTCTAATTGCTATTCTTTCCTACTTATTCTCATTATTGTTTGATTTTAACGATTAGTTTTTCTTTTGGAAAACCACGAACAATCTATGCAAATGGCACCTTGATGATTTTGACATTTTGTCTAGTTTTCAGAAATATATAGCTTTCCTGATTCACAAATGAGTTTTATACCTGTTTCCACCACAAACTGCAAGTAGGCTGAAACTGGAAAATATAGGAAGCATGGACCACCAGCTAGAAAAATGCAAATACTGTAGTGAAAATTGGCTTTCTTTCACAATTTTGCTTGTTCTTGGAAGCTGGGAATATGGTGATCTTAGCACAGCAACTCTTTTGTTGATGCAATATTCAGGAAATATATGCTTTTTTGCATAGCTCTTTTTCATATTTTTACAACAAAAGCACATTCTGCTATATTTTGGATGTTTTCTCAGTTCTATCCAGGGGAATCTACAAACTCTGGGAATCCTCAAGATATGGGGAAAAAGGATCCAAATATGACCTGAATAACTTTTGTGTAAATGGTTGTTGCACAACGTTGCTCAAACATTGAAAAGGGACTCAGCTCTGGGGATAGAAAAACCTCAGCAGCTAAGGGTTTGAAATGTCCTGTATATTAACATTTTTCAACTGGGCCTGTTTGACTTTTTCAACACCTCCTGGAGGAGGGCCTCAGTGTTTCAATGAGTAGGGGTCGTGGCTGCTGTGTGGTCAATTTGGCTGTCTGTGGAGGCTGGGGTGATGGTGCCTTGTCCTTTGTTTAGCCTGCTGGACACTAGTGGAAGAAGCAACTGATGCTGTCACTGCCACCTCCTCCTCCTGTAATATGACCACCTGATGTTAGAAGGAAGTCCACAGTACTGAGAAAAAATTTAAATAAGGCACAGCACACTACAGGTTGGGCACCCATGGCAGATGGACGCACGTAATGGGAGATGTCCACACATGTGGGATTGGGAGCAGGGCCTGGCCAAAGGCCAGGACATGCAGCCAACCCCCACTGTGTAGTGCCAAAGACCATAAGCAGAGTACTTTAGGTGATAGCGGGGTTGGGTGCAGGCCTTGTAGTCAATCCTTGCTATGCATGACCAAAGGCTGTGTGTAGCGGGGGTTGTCCACACATAGGGTTCGGGCACAAGGCTTGCAGAGGAAGTAAGGCACTGGTAGGGAGCTGTCCACAGGGCCAGGCTAAAGGCAAACTTCCAGTGAGCATAGCTAAATGACATGTGCATTGGGTGTTGCCCATAAATGGCCAGTTGGCAGAAGGTAGGGCTTGACCAAATGCCAGGTCCTGTGGATAACCCCTACTGTGCATGGCCAGAGGCCATGTGCAGCCAGGGTTGGATGCATGCTAAAGATTGCCCATTGATCCAAATGAAATTTGATCAAAAACTCCAGAAATTCCAAGAAAAAAAACAAAGGTTAAAGTGATGTTATAATTTGGTTAGGTCATAAGACCTTAAATTATGTAAGGGGATTGATATCCTCATCAAAATCATCATTAACACTGAGTTTATGGCAAGTGTTGGGCTCCCTAACAATGTATTTATGGTTGTGACAGAATTCTGATTTATATTGAATGATGCTTATGATATCACCATGAGCAATGAGTTGTTGTTGGTGATAGCATCTCCAGAGTTAGCAAGCTGATGGCTGGGACAGGACGTCCCTAGTAATAGTGTACTCATTGTAGCAACTTTAATGGATAATGGTGATGGTGGAGACTTTACTATAGTTGATATTGATAATTTTTATAGAACGCTTGAATGCCAGAGACGTCTTGGCTCTGAAAAACTACCATTGACTACTACAGAGAACCATAGTGTTTCAGCCTGACATAAATTATACCTCTCCTACTTGACCGGGAGAAAAGCCAGATTTTGAGCTGTTTTCTAAAGCACATAAAATTGAGTTGGCCTCTCATCTGTTCTGGCAAATTATTCACAAATGGGCTGCCAAATACAAGAATCTCCTGTGCCCCCAAGTGGATCTTCTAATTTTGCAAACCTTGATCGTTCTGGAGTTGGAATATCTTAATAATCTACTGGGGGTGTACCAAGTGAGATTTTGCTTAAAATAATCAGGAGCAGCCCCATAAAGCGTTTTGTGAACAAGACAGAGGCCCTCATTACAACCCTGGCGGTCCATGATGAAGCGGCGGTAATACCCCCAAGAGGCCGGCGGTAATCAAAATGGAATTTTGACGACAGAGGAAACTGCCAACACAGACAGCCACTTTAACACTCCAACCACCACGGCGGTAGCAACAAAAACTGCGGCGGTAACCGCTAACAGACAGGCGGAAGACAATGTACCACCCACAGCATTACAACAGGCCTATCCGCTAGCTTTTCCGGGGCGGTACCAATGCCAGCAAAAGAACGGTGGAAACAGAACACTGAAGGGAAACGACTCACCTCTCGACACTCAAGGAAGAACCAGGACGCCATGGAGCTCGAACTGCAGATCTTCCCCATGCTGGTGTACCTTCTCATACACCAGGAACATGTACGCCGGCGAAGACGACCACAATGAGTACTGCGCCTAGCACACAGGGGAGGGGGGGAGGAAAAAGAGAGTGACACACACACGCAACACCCCCACCCAGGGGAGGAAAAAGAGAGTGACACACACACGCAACACCCCCACCCACACCCCCAACACCATACACACAAACACATGCAGCAACATTACATATACACCCCGTAACCCTCAGGAAGAACGCAAGGACAAAAGGAATGGAGTAAAATGAGTGTAATATAAGTATTATTAGAAATACATTCAGAAAGAAATAGACAGTATGTACAATATATACAATGTATAAAAAAGGAGGGACAATGCCACTCCAAAATGTCCATGGCCCACGGGGCCATAACACATAGGCCAATGCCACACTTGACTCCTGCCTCAATACAGAGAGAACACTGCAGGGGCATCAGGTCGAAAGCATACAGGCACCTCAGGGGGAAGGGAAATGGGGGGGCACCTCAGCCGGAAGATGGTATAATGCCACTGGCCTGGAGGGAGCTCCATGGCCACTGCTTGGTCCTGGGTAGTGCAAAGCCACAGTCTCTCTAGTGGGTGGTTTGCCCACTGACTAGTCCTGGAGAGTGCAAAGCCACAGTCTCTCAAGTGGGTGGTTTGCCCACTGCTTGGCCCCAGGGGAGTTCAAAGCCACAGTCTCTCTAGTGGGTGGTTTGCCCACTGCTTGGTCCTGGGGAGTGCAAAGCCACAGCCTTTCTAGTGGGTGGTTTGCCCACTGCTTGGTCCTGGGGAGTGCAAAGCCACAGTCTCTCAAGTGGGTGGTTTGCCCACTGCTTGGTCCTGGGGAGTGAAAAGCCACAGTCTCTCAAGTGAATGCCTTCTTCCAGTGGTTCTGGAGGGGGCTTTGTGCCCAGTGTGCTTCATCCTGCCAAGGAGGGGTTGAGTGGGCCCAGTGTGCTTCATCCTGCCAAGGAGGGGTTGAGTGGATGCCTTCTTCCAGTGGTTCTGGAGGGGGCTTTGTGCCCAGTGTGCTTCATCCTGCCGAGGAGGGGCTGAGTGGATGCCTACTTCCAGTGGTGCTGGAGGGGGCTATGTGCCCAGTGTGCTTCATTCTGCCGAGGAGGGGCTGAGTGGATGCTTTCTTCCAGTGGTTCTGGAAGGGGCTTTGTGCCCAGTGTGCTTCATCCTGCCGAGGTGGGGCTGAGTGGATGCCTTCTTCCAGTGGTTCTGGAGGGGTCTTTGTGCCCAGTGTGCTTCATCCTGGATGGGGCAAGGTCACAGTTTCTCACCTGGGTGTCACACCGACAGGTGTTGCAGGGCCCAGCACGCACTGCAGCCCATGTAGTCACCACTGCACACTGCTCTCCGGCGGTGACGGCTGCTCAGTGTACGTCAGTTGTGCTGCAGGTGGCGGTGCAGGCAGTGGTGGTGGGAGCGTCCAGGCCTTCACCTGCAGCCTTGGACGGTTGCCCACTGGGGCTGCTGCTGCTGGCAGTGGTGCTGCTGGCGGCGGGGCAGGTGGCGGTGCTGGCCGCGGTGCAGGTGGCGGTGCAGGCAGTGGTGGTGGGAGCCTCCAGGCCTTCACCTGCAGCCTCGGACGGCTGCCCACTGGAGCTGCTGCTGCTGGCAGTGGTGCTGCTCGCAGCGGGGCAGGTGGCAGTGCTGCCCGCTATGCAGGTGGCGGTGCTGGCTGCGGTGCAGGTGGCGGTGCTGGCAGTGGTGGTGGTAGCCTCCAGGCCTTCACCTGCAGCCTCGGACGGCTGAAGTGCCATTGCTGGTGTTCTGTGCCCCTTTCTGCCCTTGGCAGATGGTGGTGCCTCCCTGCTTCTGCCAGCTGGAGTCTTTGACTTGCCCTTGCTGGCTGGTTCTGCCTCCTTCCCCTTGCTGGCTGCTGTCCCCTTCTTGCCCTTGCCAGGTGGCGGACCCTTCTTGGCCTTGGCAGGTGTTGCTGGCACACTGCCTGGGCTGACGGGTGCCTCCTTGGAGCCTCTCACAGCTGCAGAAACCACAGTGGCCGTGGACTGGGTGGCTGAGGTGCTGGGCTGGGTTCCGGGCTCCCTGGCCCGAGGTGAAGGACGGTGGGGGGAGGGGTAGGGAATAGGTCAATGTTGGTGAGGTAAAGCTTCTTACGGACACTGGGGTGGGAAGAGGGTGAAGGTTTGGGAGTGGCGGAAGAGGGAGTGGTTGTAGGAGGTGTCAGTCTGCTGTGTTTGCGTGCAGGTGCATGGGCTGGATGCTGTTGTGAGGTGGATGGCTGTTGGGTGTGTGTGTGCTTGCTTTTGTGTACTTTGGGAGGAGGGGTCACAGACACAGTGGGAGAGGACACAGGGGATGTGTGCATGGATGTGGGGGTGGTGACTGCCAGTAAGGGGCGTATAGTGCTAGGCGTGCTGGTGATGGATGTAGTGGATGAGGATGTAGTGCATGCAGGTGTGAGTGGAAATGCTACTGGGAGGGAGGTGGGGGACGAGGAGGAGGGGGACACAGTGGAGGCTGTGGATGTTGGTGTGTCTGCATGGGGATGGTGCTTGTGTGAGTGCCTGTGAGATGAAATGTGATGCTTGTGTTTGCCTGAGCCATTTCTGTGTGTTAATTTGGGTGAATGCTGGTCTGAAGGTGTGCTTGGGATAGGCTGGGGTTGAGGGGATTGGGATTGGGTAGAGGAAGTTAGAGGGGGGGAGGCTGGAGACAGGGCAATGGCTGCCATCAGTGCGGAGGCCAGAGCCTGGAATGCTCTCTGTTGGACCGCCACACCAGAGTGAATGCCCTCCAGGTATGCATTTGTTTTTTATAAATGCCCTGCTACACCCTGGATCGCATTCAGTATGTTTGACTGCCCAACAGTGAGGGATCTCAGGAGGTCAATAGCCTCCTCACTGAGGTCAGCAGGGCTGACTGGGGCAGGGCCTGAGGTACCTGGGGCGAAGGAGATGCCCACCCTCCTGGGTGAGCGGGCACAGGAAACACGCTGAGGGGCTGCTGGGAGAGTGGTGCTGGTACGGGGGTGGCGGCTGTACCTGTTGTTGGGGTGGGCACAGAGGTGTCCGCTACCACCAGGGAGCTTCCATCGGAGGAGGAGTCACTGTTGGCTGTGTCCCCTCCTGTCTCCATCGTGGTGCTCCCCTCGCCCTCCGTCCCACTGGTGCCCTCACCGTTGGTGGATTCGGCGTCCAGGCCCATGTGGGATACAGCTCCCTCTGTCGCCGGTGCCTCTGCTCCTCCGCCATATGATGCTAATGCACAAAAGGACAGGGTGACAAAACAAAAAGGGGGGGGCGAGACAGAGCATACACTTGGTCAATGCCAGCAACAACACTACCGTTGGCGTACACAACACGCAGGGAACAGCCCTATGCACTAGGCCATGCACTACCAGTTACAATTCTAGTCACCAGCCCATGGGGTACAATGCCTAACGGCATTGGCTGCACACCTGAAACCCACAGGACCTTGCCCAGTAGTAGATGCCCACTAACACTATTGGGGTTGGAGTGCTTCAGAGCCTGCCCAACATGGGACCTACCCTGTAATGTTCGCCCTGGCCTAGGGGCACCCACAGCCTTAACCTTAACACGTGCAAAGTCATGATTCTGAATCTGTACTCACCCACTTGTGGCTGCTGTGATGCCTTCAAGCACCCATCCAACTCCAGATCGGCAACCGCCAGGATGCGGAACATCAGGGGGGTCAGGGTACGACAGGCACCCCCGCTGGGCCTCCGCCGTCTTCCTTTCCCAGCGGCGCAGGTCCTCCCACCATTTGCGGCAGTGGGTGCTCCGCCTGTCAAAGAATCCCAGGGTCCGCACCTCCTTGGCGATGGCACGCCAAATACCCTTTTTCTGATGGGTGCTGACCTGAAGAAAAAGATGCATAGAAAAAGGTATGAGTCATACCGTCCGGCCTGTTACACTCATGGCCCACCATATACCTCCCATCCCCTTACGCACAGACATTGACCACCAGACATCCAGCACTCTGCCCAGGACCCCTAAGCCCCCCCACACACGAGGCTTACACACACAGCAATCCATACATTCATGTCCCACGCATCATGCTCACAGTGTACTCACCTGTTTGTCTGGAGGACCATAGAGTAAAGTGTACTGGGGTAGGACCCCATCCACCAGTCTCTCCATCTCCTCCGAAGTGAAGGCGGGGGCCCTTTCCCCAGACACTCGAGCCATTGTCGCTTCCAGACACAGGTCACAGCAGCACTTGCAGTGTAGGTCCTCTCCAGTTGAAGGTCAGGTAGCAAGTGAGTGCACAGATAGAAAATGGTGGTCACGTCTGCGGCGGTGCGTACCGTCACCGCTGGCGTACATCGCCATTGGCTCCTGGAACCCATAGGGCCCAATGATAACCAAAGCGAAGTTGCGCGGCGGTCATCGACCGCCGACCGCAACAGCGCACAACACCAGCGGAATTACCTCATTTCCACTTGTCTCTCCTCACAGGTCAGGCAGCCGCCATTTCAGG
Organism: Pleurodeles waltl; assembly: GCF_031143425.1. Classification (NCBI taxonomy): domain Eukaryota; kingdom Metazoa; phylum Chordata; class Amphibia; order Caudata; family Salamandridae; genus Pleurodeles; species Pleurodeles waltl. The sequence goes on from NC_090440.1 coordinate 874,453,134, forward strand.
GGGGCACAGGCCATGACACCTAACTTCGTCACAGCAGACACTGACACATCAACTGACTCTCTAAGTTCACATACTGTTTCTGTAAAGGAAGAAATTAATTTTAATTTTAACATATGTGTGAATATGACCCTCTGCTCACCGTTTTTCACCCTAGAGTTCAACCGCTGAGGATGAATAGGAGATGGAGACATCTACCCGTGTACAGACCCGTGGTGGACCTGGTGACAATGGAGGACAGGCACATTATCCTGACCTACAGACTTGATAGGGCCACAATCCAAGAACTGTGTGCCCAATTGGAGCCAGACCTGATTTCAGCTATCCGCCACCCCACAGGTATCCCCCCTCTAGTGCAGGTCCTGTCAGTGTTCCATTTCCTGGCAAGTGGTTCCTTCCAAGCGACAGTGGCCATGGCATCAGGGATGTCTCAGCCAATGTTCCCAAATGTGCTGACCAGAGTGTTGTCTGCCCTGCTGAAACACATGTGCAGGTACATCGTATTCCCCCAGGTGGAGGATTTGGCCATAGTGAAGGCTGACTTTTATGCCCTGGGACATATCCCCAACATCATTGGTGCCATTGATGGTACACATATTGCATTTGTCCCCCCCGGAGAAATGAACAAGTGTTCAGGAATAGAAAAAGCTTTCACTTTCTGAATGTGCAGATGGTGTGTTTGGTGGACCAGTACATCTCCCATGTCAATGCCAAGTATCCTGGCTCTGTGCATGATGCCTTTATCTTGAGGAATAGCAGCATTCCATATGTGATGTCTCAACTCCAGAGGCACCGGGTGTGGCTAATAGGTGAGCCCATGGTCCCCACCCGATTGATGTAGGTATATGGGTGAGTGTGTGGCTAACAGGTATCCCTCGATATTTACGGGTGACTCTGGTTACCCCAACCTCTCATGGCTACTGACCCCAGTGAGGAATGCCAGGACAAGGGCAGAGGAACTTTACAATAAGGCACATGGGTGAACAAGGAGGATCATTGAGAGAAACTTTGGCCTCCTGAAGGCCAGATTCCGATGCCTCCATCTGACAGGTGGATCCCTGTACTACTCACCCAAGAAGGTGTGCCAGATCATCGTTGCATGTTGCATGTTGCACAACTTGGCCTTGAGACGCCAGGTGCCTTTTCTGCAGGAGGATGGGACTGGAGATGGTCGGGTGGCAGCGGTGAAGCCTGTGGACAGTGATGAAGCAGAGGAAGAAGATGTTGACAACATAAGTACACTCATTCAACAGCACTTCCAGTGACACACAGGTAAGACACTGTAACTTCACCTTCCATTGCAGTATTGTGTTTGTCATTGAACATGGCAGCCTGATTTCCCTATTTCTATGGCCACTTACTGTACCCTTTGGCATCTCTATTTTCAGATCTGTGTGCCCCACTCTGGCTCCTCGTGTGTTTACTGCTGCCCACTACAGGTCATACCTATGTTAATGTTACAGTAGATTAGAATTGCAATGCTTACAGTTTGTGTAAATAATACATTTGTCATATAATCCACAGACTCCATACTTGAATGTGTTCAAAGGGTGTTTATTTAGGTGCTAATAAGTGGAGGGGGTATTGCAATGGGCTGGGTTGCAGATTGAGGAAAGTCCAGGGTAGAGTCCAGTCTATTTATATCACAGGTGCATTGTCCGGGGGGGCATAGGAAGTGGATCAATGGCAGTTCAAGGTGGACAGGGTGATAGAGTGGGTCACAAGGGTGACAATCAGGAAAGTCTTATTTCCTGGCGGGGTCTTGGCAATGTTCTCTGGCTTCTGCCTGGATCGCAGGGACCGTTTGCGGGGTGGTTCTCCTTCTGCAGGGGGTGGGGTGCTGGTTGCCTGTTGGTCCTGTGGCGGGGCCTCCTGTCCACTAGCGCCGGTGGAGGTGGAGGGCTGTTCATCAGTGTGGCTAGTGTCAGGGGTCAGTTGGTGTTGGCCATGTCTGCCAGCACCCCTGCAATGGTGACCAGGGTGGTGTGGATGTGTTTCAGGTCCTCCCTGATCCCCAGGTACTGTCCCTCCTGCAGCCGCTGGGTCTCCTGCAACTTGTACAGTATCTGTCCCATAGTCTCCTGGGAATGGTGGTATGCTCCCAGGATCCCTGCAAGTGCCTCGTGGAGAGTCGGTTTCCTGGGCCTGTCCTCCCCCTATCGCACAGCAGTCCTCCCAGCTTCACTGTTGTCCTGTGCCTCTGTCCCCTGAACCCTGTGCCCACTGCCACTGACCCCAGATCCCTGGTTGTCCTGTGTTTGTGGGGTTGCCTGGGGTCCCTATAGTGGTAGACACACTGCTGATTGACATGTCCTGGGGACAGAGGGATGGGCCCGCTGGGTGGGTGCTGTGGTGGTGTTTCCTGAGTGGGAGGCTCTGTGGTGGTTTGGGACTGTGCCTGGGTCACCGACTGTCCAGAGGTCCTTGATGGGCCAGGTTGGTCATAGTGATCCAGGCAGGCAGAGCTGCTGTCATCACTGTGGGCCTCTTCTGTGGGGGGACTGGATGTGGCTAGCACCTCCTCTCCGGTGACGTTGAGTGGGGGTCCTGTGGGGATGTAAATGCAGTGTTATTGTATCTGCATGTGCCATCTTGTGCATGGATTTGTTTCCCTCTATGGTTGTTATTAGCAAGGCAGCTTTGACTTGTGTGAGTTGCGCTTGGTTTGGCTAAGTGATTGTCACTAGTGTGCATGCTGTGGTGATGGGTGTCCATGCAGGTCTGTGATGGGGGTCCATGCATTGGTGTTGCATGCAGGGCTTGGTATTGGGATGGGTGGGGTATATGTGAGGTGGTGGAGTGATGGGGTGAGGATAGGTTAGGAATTTGTGATGGCATGCAGGTGGGGGGGGGGTAGTAAAGATTTGACTTACCAGAGTCCAGTCCTCCTGCTACTCCTGCGAGTCCCTCAGGATGCATGATCGCCAAGACTTGCTCCTCCCATGTTGTTAGTTGTGGGGGAGAAGGTGGGGGTCCACCGCCAATCCTCTGTACAGCTACCTGGTGTCTTGCAACCACGGAACTCACCTTCCCCCGTAGGTCATTCCGCCTCTTCCTGATGTCATCCCTTGTTCTTGGGTGCTGTCCCACGGCATTGAGCCTGTCCACAACTCTCCGCCATAGCTCCATCTTCCTAGCAATGGACGTCTGCTGCACGTGCGATTCGAAAAGCTGTGGCTCTACCCGGATGATTTCCTCCACCATGACCCTTAGCTCCTCCTCTGAGAACCTGGGGTGTCTTTGCGGTGCCATGGGTGTAGTGTGAGTGAGTGTGAGGGTGTGTGGGGTGATATGTTGGGGTGTGTGCTGTGAGGTGAGTGGATAGTGTATGGGTGATGGTGTTATGTGGCTCAGATTCAGTGGGTGCTCCTGGCTTGTCTCTCTCTCAGTTGGCAATATTTGTTTTCGTTGTAAGGGGTTGTGGGTATTGTGGGTGTGTGTTTTATATTGGATTGGGTGTGTGGGTGTGGTGTGTGTATGTGTGTCAGGTGTGTTTATTTTGAATTGTCCAATGTGGTTAGTTTTTTTGGTGTGTGTGTATTTTGAGCGTGTCGGTGTGTACCACCAATGTACAGTGGTTGAATGTCCGCCGCTATGATTTGTGGGTTATGATGCTGTGGGTGTATTTCTGTTGCTGTAACGGTGTGGGTTCTGGTACCGCCATTTTATCACTGACCTTTGGGCTGGCGGACTTGTGTGGGTGTCTGTATGGTGGCGGATTTCTCTGTGTGGGTCATAATACCCGTAGCAGTATACCGGCGCAGTCATGGTATGTTGGCGGCCGTCAGCACGGTGGTAAGCAGCATTTACCGCCAATGTTGTAATGAGGGCCAGAGTGTCTTAAACCTGACCCTTTTCCTCATGGGCAACAAATGTAGTTCTTTTAGAGTTTCTGAGGCTGACTGGAATGTAGGGATCTTTTTTAAGAGTCTCGCTGCTGCATTCTGAAGGCATTGCAATTTGTTCAGTGAGAGCTGGTGGGTCCCCATGTATAGAGTGTTACAATAATTCAGTTTAGATAATACCAACATTGTAACCACTGTTTTTTGCAACTCAAATGGAATATAGACCAATATCTTCCTGATTCTACACATCAAATAGAAAAAGGAAGAAGCCAGTCTATTTATCTAAGCAGGAAATTACAGATTGGTATCAAATATAATAATACCCATATTTTTGGCACCGGATACTGGTGTGGGGAGAGGGCCCGGAGGTTAAGGCCACCAAGATTGACTCCACGAGGGAGAATTCTTCTGAAAGAAGAGGACCTCAGCTTTTGTTGAATTGAGCATCAGGCTAATCACACTCATCCAGTGAACAATTGCCCCCATACATTAGTTAAATCCCAAAGCTGTGTCTTCCATGCCATTTGCAATGGAAACAAAAAGCTGCGTATCATCAGCATATGCTATGGTAGCGAAGCCAAAGGATCAAATTGGTTTTGTCAGTGGTGCCTCATAAATATTGAACAGATTTGGGCTCAGTGAAACAATAAGCTGTGTATCATCAGCATATGCTACGAAAGAGAAGTCAAAGGATCTAATTAGTTTTGTCAGTGGTGCCACATAAATATTTAACAGAGTTGGCCTCAGTGATTCTTTTAATTTTTGCTTTTTTATGTATGTTGCATTTTGCAGCACATATGGAAAGAGCAAACCCCCCATGAATTATTGTTTATGTGCAGGAAGGGAAACCCTGCTCCTCTTGACATCTTGCCACTTGACAGATACCATACTGTCATTTACACTGATGGTTCAGCATAACCAGCTGTAGGTACTAAACATCAGTGCTCAGCCACTTGCGCAGCCATGAGCTGAGTGATGAAGGATGGTATATTTTACCTGCACAATACCTACTACGCAGACCCTGGAGGACTGCACAGCTCAGCTAGCTGAACGTAAAGCCCTTATTCTAGTGCTAGAACATTCGGATCCAGGACAACTCACTGCGATTGTCTGTGATTCATACTACTATGTCCACTCCTACAATGATCATCTTAATCATTGGCGATTGAACGCGTTCAGAGACTTAAAGTGGAACACCATAAAACACAGAACTCTGTGGGGGAAGGTAGCTGATCTTAAGGATAAGCTACCTGATGCTCATGCAGTCCATACACTGGGCCACCAACGTGTAGGTCTCACGTTATTGGCAACACTTGGCTGATGAAGCAGCCAAATCTGCAGTAGCTACGGCTTTTGTTAATGCAGTGACTCATTCTCAGATGAGATTGGATAATGAAATTTTGGCTGCTGTGAAAGCTTTGGCTAAAGGCAAGCCTCTCCCAAAAGCATACCCTACAAAATATTCATACCATATCAGTGAACAGAATGTTGGCATTGTAACAATTCCTGGGGTTGGAGATCGAGTGATTACCAAGCAAAACGAGAGATTAGATTTTATCAAAGCAGCGCATGAGGGTGTCACATCTGCTCATGCTGGGATAGCAGCCACAATAACACTCTTGCAGAAACGCCTCTGGTGGCCAAGTCTCTATAAACAGACCAAGCAATGTGTCCTTTGCTGTGACATTTGCCAGCAGATTAAGGGCTCAAACATCAAACACCCACCGCAGACATCCCTCTTAGTGTCCAGTAGGCCACTATAATGTGTGTACCTGGATCATTGTGATCCCCTTCAACCTGATGGTGCATACAATACATCTTAGTCGCTGTAGATTCTTGTTCTAGATTCCTGTGGGTGTGGCCACAGTGGTCGGCTGAGGCTTGAACTGTTATAAAAGACTTGCTGATCCTTATCAGTACATATGGGGTTGCAGCATCCCATTCAGACCAGGGCCCTGCCTTTGCCTCTAAGGCGTTCAAGGACACCATGAGGATGATGGGTGTTGAACTCCATTACTCCTCACCCTGCCATCCCGAGGGTAATTTGGTTGTGGAGAGGGGGAATCGAGATCTAAAGCAGTCCTTAACAGCTAGAGTATTAGGTTCAGGTCGCAGTTGGCTTCATCACCTATATGGGGCCCAGAAAGCACTGAATAATCTGCCAAGATGGTCCTTGGGAGGACGCACTCCTTACGAGGTCCTCTTTGGGATACCTATGTATGTCCCAGATCTGGATGGCCCTGGTTTGGTGGCAGCAGATTCGCCTTTTAACATAAATTAACGTCTCACTGTCTTACAGGAGCTTCAGCAATTTTGTGATGAAAATTCATACGCCAGTGCTGCCACCTTAGGAATAAGGGATTTGCCAACAACTTCTACAAGCTGGATTCCTAAAATAGGGCATCTGGTTCATGAGAAGGTTGCTGTGAAGAAGGAATTCGGCCCATCCTACAAAGCACCAGTCCCAATCCTGGGAATACAAGGCATCAGAACAGTCATCTTACCACCACTGCCAGGCTCTAAAGCAAACAGATTTGTCTCTATCGACAACGTCAAACTTCACCATGTGGACGATCCTGCACAGTAGACTCAGAGGTCCCTTGGGTAGTTCCTGGTCCCCTCTCACTACCCACAGGATATACCTCTTCAAGGAAGAAACAACAACTTTTCTGACTACACCAGCCTCCTTGAGCATGGGGAGGGCTGAGAATGACCTTATGTTCATTCCTGTAACCACTTCACTGACAACAGTCCAAGATGTGGCTGTTTTCCACTCCAACTCAACACAAACAGACAACATCATATACTATGAACCTCCATGTGAAGTGAATCCATCCACCAGTAATGAGCCGGCTCCTGTGTTTGCAGAGACTGCTTCCGGTAATTTCATCGACCTTGATGACTTTTCTTCAACTTCATCCGCACCTGCAACTGAAAATGTTTAAAAGACACATAAGCTGTACATATGGCTTAAAAATAACCATTTAGTGTATCCATGGAATTATCTGTGGATATCTCTGACATTGCTAGCTTTCCTATTATGAATTATCTTTGGACTGTTTTCTTTGTCCTTATAAATGGTCATTATCTTCCTGAACACTCTTCTGTTGAGCCAGTGGATAAGTTCTAACTCCATATTTTTCCTCACATAGGCCCTCATTACAACATTGGCGGTAAAAGCCGTTTACCGCCGTGCAGAAGACCGCCAATACACCGCCGCGGCCACGGAATTCCGCCACAGCTATTATGATCCGCATCTCGGAATCCGCCGAAATTCAGACACCCACACAAGTCCGCCACACCAAAGGTCAGTGATAAACTGGCAATAACAAAACCTCCACCGTCACGCCAACAGCAACACGCCCATGCTATCACGACCCACGAATCCACGCGGCGGTCTTTTAACCGCGGTATTCCATTGGCGGTACACACCGCCGCGCTCAAAATACACACAGATCTCCAAAACACCGCCACATTGGACAATTCCAAATACACACACCTGATACACATACACACACCACTCCCACACACCCAACACAATATAAAACACACACCCACATCACCCACAAACCCCTACGACCAAAAATCAGAGACGAAGGCGACAGAGAGCACAGCACACAGAGGCACCCAACACCATCACCCACACAACATCCACGCACAAAACACCACACACTAGACATCACCACACTCATCACCATATACATCACCATGCACGCCAAAGACACCCCAGGTTTTCGGAGGAGGAGCTCAGGGTTATGGTGGAGGAAATCGTACGGGTAGAGCCACAGCTATTTGGATCACAGGTGCAGCACACCTCTATAGCTAGGAAGATGGAGCTATGGCGAAGAATCGTGGACAGGGTCAACGCAGTGGGACAGCACCCAAGAAATCGGGAGGACATCAGGAAGAGGTGGAACGACCTACGGGGGAAGGTGCGTTCCGTGGTCTCCAGGCACAACATCGCGGTTCAGCGGACTGGTGGCGGACCCCCACCTCCTCCCCACAACTAACAACATGGGAGGAGCAGGTCTTGACCATTATGCATCCTGAGGGCCTCGGAGGAGTCGGTGGAGGAATGGACACTGGTAAGTCAAATCTTAACTATCATATCCCCCACCCTACCTGCATGCTATCACATACCCCCACCCTCACCCCCTCCCCTATCACGCCAAATCCTCACTAATGTACTAATAACACAAACCACACATCCCAAAACCGAGCCCTGCATGACACAACAAAGCATGGACACCCATCACTAAAGCATTCCCACTGCACATACTCATAACACCCCCTAACCATCATCACACAAGGCCCCACACAGGAATGCTGGCACTGTGGTACACGCTCACCCACCCATTGCACACCATGACACACACAGATGCAATAATCATGCTTTTATACCCCTGCAGGACCACTACCTAACGTCACCATACAGGAGGGTCCAGACATCTCTACCCCACCCACAGAAGAGGCCCACAGTGATGACAGCAGCTCTGGCCAACTGGATCCAGATGACCAGCCCGGACCATTGTGGGCCTCGGGACAGTCGGTTCCCCTCGCACAGGCACAGCCCAACACTGACCTTCCACCCTCTGGTAACACCAGCACAGCACCCACCCAGCGGGCCCATACCTCCGTCCCTAGGACACGTCAATCAGCTGTGTGTCCACCACTATAGGGAACCCAGGATAACCCACCACCCCAACAACAACAGGGACCTGGGGGCAGTGGTAGTGGGCACACGGTCCAGGGGACGGAGGCACAGGAACACAGGGGAACTGGGAGGACTGCTGTGCGACAGGGGGCGGACAGGCCAAGGGAGCCCACTCTCCACGAGGCCCTCTCCTCCATCATGGGAGCATACCACCACTCCCAGGAGACGATGGCTACGGTCCTGGCCAAGACCCAGCGCATGCAGGAGGAACAGTATTTGGGCTTCAGGGAGGAGCTCAGAACCATCAGCTCCGCCCTGGGCGGGGTGCTGAAGGACATACAGAACACCATGAGGGACACCGTGGCACTCCAAGGGGCCCCTGACACTAGCATGGACGATGAACTGCCCACCACCTCCGCCGGCGCTAGTGGACAGGACGCCCCGCCACAGGACCACCACACCAGCACCCCACCCCCTGCAGACGGAGAACCACCCCGCAAGCGGTCCCTGAGATCCAGGAACAGGACAGAGCACGATGGCAAGACCCCCGCCAAGAAATAAGACCACCCTGATTGTCATCCCACTGTCCCACATTGTTACCCTGTCCATATTCGAACTGCCCCAGCTCCACTTCCTATGCCCATATGGGCAGTGCACCTGTGAGACTAATAGACTGGACTCTGCCATGGACATTCCTCCACCATCCCCCCTCACCATTTTGCCACCCCCTCCAATAATTAGCATGTCAATAAACACCCTTGAACCACAAAACAATCTGGAGTCAGTCTGTGATTTCTAAAATTTGTATTATCTATGACAATGAAAAAATCCTTTCGAAGATTGTAATGTAAACATACCTATGTCACACATCACAAGTCAATGAAGGATGCAAGCAGATGACACACGTTGGTAACCACACCTGTGAAACCGTAATGGAAATGTACAACTCAGTTACCAAATACTGCTTCAAATTGACAGACAGGTTAGAGGTAGAAGTGTGAAAGTAAATGTACTAGTAAAGAAATTGTTCTCACCTGTGTGTCACTGGAAATATTGCTGTATGACAGAGTCCCTGTTGTCAATATCTTCTTCCTCAGCTTCCTCCTCATCACTGTCCACAGGCTCCACAGCTGCCACAACACTGTCATCTGGACCATCCTCCTGCAGAAAAGGCACCTGGCGTCGCAAAACAAGATTGTGAAGCATAGAGCAGGCGATGATGATCTGGCACACCTTCCTTGGTGAGTAGAATAGGGAACCACCTGCCCTATGCAGGCACCTGAACCTGGCCTTCAGGAGGCCGAAGGTGCGTTTGATCAGCCTCCTAGTCCGCCCATGGGCCACATTGTAGCGTTCCTCTGCCCTGGTCCTGGGATTCCTCACTGGGGTCAGTAGCCATGACAGGTTGGGGTAACCAGAGTCCCCTAATAGCCACACCCGGTGCCTCTGGAGTTGACCCATCACATAAGGGATGCTGCTATTCCGCAGGATGTAGGCGTCATGCACTGAGCCAGGGAACATAGCATTTACCTGCGAGATGTACTGGTCTGCCAAACATACCATCTGTACATTCATGGAATGATAACTCTTCCGGTTCCTGTACACCTGTTCACTTCTGCGGGGGGGGGACCAGAGCTACATGTGTCCCATCAATGGCACCTATGATGTTAGGGATATGTCCAAGGGCATAGAAGTCACCTTTAACTGTAGCCAAATCCTTCACCTGAGGGAAAACGATGTAGCTCCTCATGTGTTTCAGCAGGGCAGACAACACTCTGGACAACACGTTTGAAAACATAGGCTGGGACATCCCTGATGCCATGGCCACTGTTGTTTGAAATGACCCACTTGCTAGGAAATGGAGCACCAATAGCACCTCCACTTGAGGGGGGATTCCTGTGGGATGGCGTATTGGTGACAGAAGGTCTGGCTCCAACTGGGTACACAGTTCCTGGATTGTGGCACGGTCAAACCTGTAGGTGATGATTAAATGTCGCTCCTCCATTGTCAACAGGTCCACCAGCGGTCGGTACACCGGAGGATTCCGCCATCTCCTCACATGTCCCAGCTGACGGTGCCTAGGAAGGACAACAGCGACCACAGAGTCAACCAATTCAGAGGTATGTACCCACAGCTACACAGAACTTTCTGGTAACTTTCTGTATGTGTGTTGACTCCAGGCCTAGGTATGTGTGATGCATTTGAAAATGAAGCCATGTGGGCCCCTGAAATGTCGGATGCCTGACCTCTAAAGTGGGACAATGGGATGTGAGGTAACTGCGCTGGCGTTGTACACCGTCGCGGTAGGCGGTCGTAGACCGCGGCGCAATGCTGCATTGGTTAACATAGGACCCTATGGGTCCCAGGAGCCAATGACGAAGTGCGCCGGCGGTGATGATACGCATCGCCGCGGACGTCACCGCCGCGGACGTGACCGCCATTTTCTATCTGTTCAATCACTCGATACCTGATCTTCGACAGGAGAGGACCTACACTGCAAGTGCTGCTGTGACCTCGGTCTGGAAGAGACAATGGCACGTGCGTCTGGGGAAAGGGCCCCTGCCTTCAATGCACAGGAGTTGGAGAAGCTCGTGGACGGGGTCCTCCCCCAGTACACGCTACTCTATGGTCCTCCAGACCAACAGGTGAGTACATAGGGTGCAAGTTGTATGGGCTATGCCTGGGTGGAGAGGGCTGGATATAAGTAGGAGTTCTGCGAGCATGAAGGAGTGTGAATGTATGTGCCACATGGCAAGGGCAGGGATGTGGGCCACTCACTTCGACGGTGCAATTGGTAATGACTTCTCTTCTTCCACTGTACATGTCATGTAGGTCAGCGCCCACCAGAAGAAGGATATTTGGCGTGCCATCGCCAAGGACGTCCGGACCCTGTGGGTCCACCAGAGACGGAGCACCCACTGCCGTAAAAGATGGGAGGAAATTCACCGCTGGAGTAAGAAGACGGCGGAGGCTCAGCTGGGGATGGCCTCCCAACGTGGTAGGGGTGCCCGTCGCACCATGACCCCCCTGATGTTCCGGATCCTGGCGGTGGCCTACCCAGAGTTGGATGGGCGCATGAGGGCATCACAGCAGACACAAGGGGGTGAGTACACTCACATTCTCATGACTTTGCGCGCAGTGGAGGGGTCTTGGTGGGGGAGGAGGGCTGTGGGTTTCCCTAGGCCAGGGCGAGTTCCGTAGGCTAGGCCCCTCCGTAATGGAGGCCATGTGGCACTCCACCCCACCTCTGTAGAGTGCCAAGTACAGGTATACATGCCCCTGTGTCATCTATGTGTGCAGATGTCTATCATAGCCATGTAGGCCATATCCCAGGAACTGCATCTGTAGAGCCCAAGAGCGTGGCGTAGTGCAGGGGGCTGCTGTGTCTGTATTGTCCACCAACGGTAGCGGTAAGCCATGCACTCAACCTGTCTTTCTTCTGTTTCCCCACCCCTTTTTGTGCTCTCCCTGTTCTCTTGTGCATCAGCATCATCAGGCAGAGGTACAGGGGCACCGGAGCACGAGGGGGCTGTATCCCACATGGCCATGGAGGGCCACACCACGGACTCTGAATACACCAGTGGGATGGAGGGCGAGGGGAGCTTCACGGCGGTCACCGGATCAGCAACCAGCGACGCAGACTCGTCCTCCGATGGGAGCTCCCTTGTAGTGGCAGCAAAATCTGTGCCCCCCATTCCTACAGGTACAGTCGCCACCCCCCCTACCAGCACCACCCTCCCAGAGCCCCTCAGTGTTCGCCCCGTGCCCGCTCACCCAGGAGGGTGGGCATCACCTTCGCCCCAGGCACCTCAGCCCCTGCCCCTGTCACCCCTGCTGCCCTCAGTGAGGAGGCCATTGACCTCCTCAGGTCACTCACTGTTGGGCAGTCTACCATTGTGAATGCCATCCAGGGTGTAGAAAGGGAGTTGCAACACACTAATGCATTCCTGGAGGGAATTCATTCTGGTCAGGCTGCCCATCATCGAACCCTGCAATCTCTGGCCTCAGCACTGATGGCAGCCATTGTTCCTGTGTCTAGCCTCCCCCCTCCAAGTTCCTCCACCCAGACCCAATCCCCTGTACCTCAGCCTATCCCAAGCACACCATCAGACCAGCCTGCACACCCGTCAACACACAAGGGCAGCTCAGGCAAACATAGGCACCACACATCCCACAGGCACTCACACAAGCATCACCCACATACAGACACAGCAACATCCACTGCCTCCACTGTGTCTCCCTCCTCGTCGTCTCCCTCCTCCCTCCCAGTCTCGTCTACACTCTCACCTGCATGCACTACCACTACAGCTACTAGGACTCGCACCAAAACACCCAGCACCACACCCCGTTCACCTGCACTCACCACCCCCACTACCATTTACACGTCCCCTGTGTCCTCTCCCAGTGTGTCTGTGACGCCCCCTCCCAAAGTACACAAACACGGGCACACACACACCCAACATCCATCCACCTCACAACAGCCTCCAGAACATGCACCTGCACCCAAAGCATCAAAAGTTACACCTCCTACAACCACCTCCTCTTCCTCCACTCCCAGACCGCCTCCAGCTACCCGTCCCAGTGTTCGTCAGAAACTTCTCCTGAGCAACCTTGAACTCTGTCCCACCACCCCCCCACTCCAATTCATAGGTCCCGTAGTAGCACCTCAGCCAAAAAAAGTCCAGTACCAGTGGTGGCTGTTAGAGGTATGTGGAGTGCACCGGGCACCAGGGCAGCCAGTGTGACACGGAGCCAAAGCACTGCCAGTCCACCCCCTGTGAAGCACCAGAAGTTAGACAGTGCCCGACGGGAGAGGGTGAAGACTCCTGCAGACAAAGCCGCTCACAAGGGTCCCGGGGGGAGTGTCGAGTCAGCTGTGACTCCTCCCAAGGTGGGGAAGGAGCAGAAGAAGTCGCCAAAGTCTGGGAAGAGCAGCACGGCGGAGAAGGCCGCCATCCTCCACACTGCCCAGGACGCCACCGCCAGCCCCATCGTCACTGGTCCGGAGACCACCGCCAGAGTCAGTGCCCAGGAGGGCAACACAATCGTCACTGGTCCGGAGACCACCGCCAGAGTCAGTGCCCAGGAGGGCAGCACAATCGTCACTGGTCCGGAGACCACCGCCAGAGTCAGTGCCCAGGAGGGCCCCGGCAGCCACAGCCCCGCTGGGCAATGAGGGACCGCCATGGCACACACCGCTGCACAGGTCAGAGACAGCAAAGTCAAGCACCGCTGAACAGGGCAAGCACCGCTGAACAGGGCAAAGACCGCCATGGCAAGCACCGCTGAACTTGGCAAGCACCGCTGAACAGGGCAAGCACCGCTGAACAGGGCAAAGACCGCCATGGCAAGCACCGCTGAACAGGGCAAACACCGCTGAACAGGGCAAGCACCGCTGAACAGGGCAAAGACCGCCATGGCAATTACCGCTGAACAGGGCAAACACCGCTGAACAGGCCAAGCACCGCTGAACAGGGCAAAGACCGCCATGGCAAGCACCGCTGAACTTGGCAAGCACCGCTGAACAGGGCAAGCACCGCCAACTCAAGCATCGTTAGCCCATGTGTGGCAGGGGCAGGGACGGAACTGGGACCGTCACGGGGAGCGTGATGCACTGTGGGCACCAGTCCCCCTCCAGAACCAGTGGAGAACAGCATCCACTCCGTCTGTCCTTAACAGGATGAAGCACTGTGGGCACCAGTCCCCCTCCAGAACCAGTGGAGAACAGCATCCACTCCGTCTGTCCTTAACAGGATGAAGCACTGTGGGCACCAGTCCCCCTCCAAAACCAATGTAGACTGTTATCCACTTGTGAGACTGTGGCTTTGCACTCCCCAGGATGGTACAGTGGGCAACCCACCCACTGCAAAGACTTGTGAGACTGTGGCTTTGCACTCCCCAGGATAAAACAGTGGGCAACCCACCCACTGCAAAGACTTGTGAGACTGTGGCTTTGCACCGCCCAGGATAAAACAGTGGCCAACCCACCCACTGCAAAGACTTGTGAGACTGTGGCTTTGCACTCCCCAGGATGGTACAGTGGGCAACCCACCCACTGCAAAGACTTGTGAGACTGTGGCTTTGCACTCCCCAGGATAAAACAGTGGGCAAACCACCCACTGCAAAGACTTGTGAGACTGTGGCTTTGCACTCCCCAGGATACATCAATGGGCATGGAGCCCCGTGGTGCTGTCATCTGGCTGAGGTGCCCCCCTTCCCTTCCCCCTGAGGTGCCTGTTGTATTTCTATCTGATGCCCTTGCAGTGTTCTCTCCGTTTCTGGACAGGTATCGTGTGTGGGCCTCGCCCATGCATTTTGGGCCCAGTGGTCCACGGACATTGAAATGTGCATACCTGCACTACTAATCGTGATGTATGTATTTGGAATGTGTATATATTTATGTATATATGTGCTTACTGTATTTTGATACATTACAATGGTTGTACTTCATTTCCTTTTGTCTTTGCATTCTTCCGGGGGGGTTGGGGGTTGTTCCTGTGATGTTTGGTTATGCATTGGTGAGTGTGTGTTGTAGTGTGCGAGGGTCGGGGTGGGGGTGTTGCGTGTGTGTGTTCCTGACTTTTGCCTCCCCTATGTCGTAGGTGCAGTACTCACCGTTGTCTTCGGCGCCGCCGTTGCTGATGTTCGTAGAGGAGCAGGAACACAATCGCAGGGAGTATTTGGAGTTCCGGCTCCATGGTATCCTCCTTCCTCGTGGAGTGTGTTCAGGTGAGCGTTTCCCCATTGCAAAAGCTGTTTCCGCCGTGTTTTTATCCACGGAGAATCTGCCCCGGAAAGTAGTACCAATTCCAGATGGGATTGTTTGTGGTAATGTTCCATTTTATATATACGGGCCTACTGAGGTCATTCAAATTCCATAAGTATCTAAAGTTTCAGTGACTGATGTAATTACACCTGGTGTTGTTTCTGATGACTGGGATGTTCAAACAGTTGATTCAATGCTTGCTGAACTGCAGGTTTATATTGTATTTGAAAGTGATGATGTGTACACTAACACAAAGAATTGTGGGGAAATGTTATTGTTCACAGTTTATCCCTAGAAACCCCTCCATTCCAACAGCGGAGACCATATTTTTCTCTTCTTTTCTCTTGAGGTGCCCAGAAGCATATCCAGTTTTGCTACTTGAACAAGCTCATTAAGCCAGTGTTCATGTGAACGGGGGACTGCGGAAACCCACTATCGACAGATTTCCCCCCAGGCCAGTAGTTTTGCATAAAACAACACCATCTTCGCTTTCCTGCTCTTTATTTCCCTAACTTCTAATAAACCAAAGATTATTAATGGGAGGGATGCTGAGATTTCCCGTTTCCATATACTTGACATCGTTTTGCAAACTTCTTCCCAGAACTGAAGAACAACTGGGCAGTCTAGGAACATATGTGAAGCACTCCGCAATCCACACTTAGGACAGCACACCATACCCTCCTTCCTCATCTTTGAGAGTTTGAGTGGGGAGTAGTAGGCTCTATGCAGTGTGAAGAGATGGTTCCTTCTCAGCGCAACAGGCCTCACTGTACTAAACAACATACGCATCGAAGACTGCCACATGTCTTGTAATTGCTCCGCCGGCAACAGCATATCTCCTTCCCAAAGCTTTCCAGGTAGATTCAAGTCATTATTAAATACCTCTAAGATTACCCAATACCAAGAGGAGACCTTATTGGCGCAAACCATGTCTTTGATTAACTTATCCTCCAGCAGGTTCCCTTGGCCCAACTTACTAATACCACACCTTTGTAACCAACTACTCGGCTGGATATATTTCAACCTAGAAAGGTTTGCCCCGGTTATTACTGTAAGTTCATCCCAGGAGAGTAGGGAACCGTCTCTCATCAAGTCCTCCCTGAATTCAATCCCCATCCTCCTGAGAGGCAATGCTAATACATTGCCCAAACATTCAGGGGTTCCCGGCGATTCCCAGATCGGGGTCCCTTGACTATAATACTCCATCTTTACTACTTGCCGAACTTTACACCAGGTCTTTACCAAATCCAGTAATATTTTAAGCTTCACTTTTAAAAAAAAATTAGGATTGCCGAATTTGTACAGAAAATGCTTTGCTGCGCCTTTCACTGTACCTATCATGGCCTTAAGCATAACTCCAATAGCTGACGCATCCAGGAAAGAGAATAACATCCTAGTATTCTTAAGATGAAATGCCCAAGCATAATATTGTAAGTCTGGGAGGGAGAGACCCCTCTTTTCCCTCCTTCGGTGTAACTTCTTCCAATGGATTCTTGGGCCCTTGTGAGCCCAAATGAAAGAATTTATATTCTGTTGGAATTTATCCAATAATTTTTTGTCCATTTGTAAAGGGATAGAGTTGCATATGAAATTCAATTTGGATAAAATTATCATTTGACCAGATTGACTCTACCAATAATTGTTAGGGGGAGATGCAGCCAGCCACGCACTGACCTGCCACACTCTACCAGTAGGGTTTTTAGATTAACCCTAGCTATTTATTCTGTTTTCTGCGCAATTATTATACCTAAATACCTACTTTCTTATCTGCCTCTGATCAGCCTTCTAATTCCACACCATGATCTCAGTTTTATCAGTATTAACTTGGAAACCCAAAACCTGCTCGAAACCCTCCACAACACTCATCAGAGTAGGAAAGGCCATAGATAAATCAGACGTGTACACAATGGTTTATTGGGTTCATGTTCCTGTCCTATGATTAACCACCAGTCTACTCTCCCCTCTCTGGAGGCAGGCCTTGCTTTCTGGGTATTAGTGAGAGATATTCTGGCACTCTGGCATTGGCCACCTCCACGTTTGCGATAGTGCACAAGATTACTAGCTTGGAGTGGGTTAAGAATCTAAGGTGTACGAGGACAAAAAATAAATAAATAAATAATTGGGGACATAACTGCCTGCACAGAGCAACAAGACATACATCAGTTTTTAATTACACACAGTGGGAACACTATTCAACTCCACCTGTGGGGAGCCCAACGCATTATTCAGATAAATTTGCATATTTTAGAAATGCAAAATCATACTACATCAAGTTAACACCTTCTAAAATTAGGAAGATTTTGCTAACAAACACTAAATTGATCTAGTAAGATTCCTTTGTTTCCTGACTTGCAGTTGAAGGACACAAATACTGGAAGAAGACTTTTGATGTAAAAGGAACACAAGATTGGCAATTACAGAGTATGGATGGTTTGTTTAGAGAATGCCTTATCCCTGTTCAAATTATATTTTTAAATGACACAGTCCAGCAGACATCCTTTCTAGGATTAGCAAAAATGAAGGAAATGAATGCGTCCAGTATCCCCACACCAGCCAAATTTACCAATTGGCAACCCTTCCTAAATATCACCAAAGAAGAATTAGATGTAAAGGTTCAGGCTGGTACCTATAATTCTTCACTATCCAGTCCTGGCAGGTGGTTATTGTGGCCAATAGACAAAAATGGGTGTCAGACGTGTTTTCCTAATTCCTCAGGAGGTTTCAAGATGAGCCAGCCGGTCTCTCGCTTTGTCTAGCGTCAACACTCAGGTATTGTTACCACATACAGTGGGGGTAAAGTGTGCCAACAATGGTTACAGACTAACACACCAGTAGTTAAAGAACACCTCAATACGCTATCTGAAGACATGGACTTACAAGATTTCTTGTTAGGTCCCAGGAAGCCACGCTCTAAATGATTCCTGTATGCCGTATACAATGAGATCAGGAAGCTTTGTCAAATGGAAGCAACTGCATGTTTAAGGCAGATAGATGAAAAAAATTGGAAAAGGCTTTAGCTGTTGTCAATACTGGCATGAATACTCTGTCCAACAGGAAATACACCCTGAATAATATAGTGTCATCTACGATTGACATCATTTAGAATGACATGTCTCTTCTACATCATGGACAAACTCAGATGCATTCCATCATGCAGTTAGGTTGGACACTACAGAATCTGAAAGATGGCTGCGTTCCATGGGAATATATTAACAGTAGTGACCTGTTTGCTGCTTTTAATTTATCCAGGGAGCAACAGACAATGGCCACAAGGGAAGCGAGTTTCACCATGCTTCATATAGAAAAGTTAGAAAAGCTGTCTTTCTCGGTTGCAGAAAGACCATCAACAGTACGGCTCGTACATGACATTATAAATCTGCCCATTTCCACCTTTCTTTTCACTAAATGCTTAAAACATCTTACCGTGGGCAGATACGAACGGCTATGAGATAGCTATATTAAAGAAGATTGGGAGTTGCCCTTTGAATATAAATGTCTGAACAGCGAAACAGAGGTCTTTCTCAGTGTAAGCGAATATGAGACTACTGTTAGTCATTCAATGATTTGTAAACAGGTGTCCCTTCATGGCTTTTGCAATGCGGGGGTTGCAAACTTGGCCTGTTTTCTAAAGGGTACTCCCGTCCCTTTGATTCGTCCAGCATTTCATATACTTTCAAATGGAAGTTATGTGGTTCTGATTGAACAGAGCTGTTGCAGTATGAGACCAGGAATTGCCTAAGGTTGGGCATGTTCTATCCCCCCCCACACAAGAGATAGGAATAGCAGAAATGTGGCCTCACATTGATACTATTAATGTAAATTATGACAAGCTGAGCATACTAATGGCGCAACTGTCCCAGAAACAAGTTACGTTGAAATCAGCTAAGGAGACGTATGCTCTCCAGATAGCAAGATCATTAGCCGAGATACAATCCTGATTAAATACCAACTTCCCCAAGCGCTTTGGGGACTGTTGCACAGAATATTCAACACTTCAAACACTACAGAGACCGTACACTTCTTTAAGGCTGTCGGGTCTAGATTTGTGTCCATCTTTCAGACTGTCTTCGGAGTCATTCCTTTGGCCATCCATTCCCTTTTTTCAAGTGTGTTTGGTGGCTTTCTTGTGACTTAGGCATTGATCGTCGGGATACTGCTGCTGCTGTTCCTGATAAACAGTGGTTGTGCCTTCCTAGCTAAGGGGAGCAATGGAGCTACTACCACCAGCCCAGCTGTACTGTGATCACCTGGTGCAGTTCTTTGGTGCTCCATTGCTGGAAGAATTGGAGCATGATTGGTCACTGCCATTCTGACTAGTCTTATGGTGTATGCAACCAGTCTTTCATTGCACCTGGTGCCTCTTGGAGCATCTACCTTCGGTGTGCCTTGCTGTTCCACCAGTGCCTCCTGTGGACCAAGAACTGCTAATGTTCCTGATGAGTGTTCATTTACAGTCATCCCCATGAGACTGAGGCTAATTCACGAGGCCACTTATGAGCCGCCCTTGGTGAACTATCGGGCTCCTTCAGGCACCTTGGATGGTGCTGCCCTAGCGGGTGAACCTGCGCTTTAGGCTGCTGCGCCCTACTGCTCCATGGATCCATCTGCCAATCCTGTCATAGATCTGACATCTGATGATGTGGATTCGTTCCTGGATGCCCTCCCTTTCAATGACTTTGGAGACATTCTTCAAGATCATGACTATTGTTAAATGAATTTGACCATTGGCTTTATTCTAAAATTTCAAAGTCATGCCAAAAATTGCCTTTTGACTGAATTAGCTTTGGCCTGTTGTGCTTGTCATGGTCCACGTTTTGTCTCTTATTTATGTTTTAGCTATTTTATCTTTTTAACTAGTTTTTAATTCGATTTTAACAATATTTTAGCTTGTTTTAACTCAGAGCATTTTAGATTGGATTCATGCACGGTCTCTGTAGTCATCATTATGGCATCATACATGTTCCAGGAATGGGGAGGGTGTAATGGATCCTATTTCATTATTATGGGAATCAGGAGTTCGCTTAGCCTTCTGGCTTGCAGGCCTGCGCCCTGTCACCTAGTGACTTTTAACCTTCTGAGCCTGCTCTGTTTTAGCACATTTATTTAATTATTTCTTCCAAGATGGCTGCTATGTTTATAGCAAGGAAGATGTTTTGATTTCAAGTTATCAGTGCCTCTCTTTGAAGGCGTCACTATCAGCATCAAAGACAAGAGATATACGTAGGTATTCACATCATGTCCCTTTCCCAGTTATGTGTGACAGGAACCTAATTTACTTTTGGAGGGAATTGTTTAGATCTTTGCGGCCCCAAGCATGACTTCTTATCTATTGTTTGGGAACATATCTGCGTCAGGGCTCCTACAAGATCTGCATGAATGCATCTCACGCAGACAAGGTTAGCAGAGGGATTCCTCCCAGATGCCATCAATGCTATCCATGCTACAAATCGCCCTGATGCAGACCCAGCCTTCGTGTCCCCACGGAGTCAGATTTAGAGCTCTCATTCCAAGGTAACAAGGGTTGGGGGGCACTTCTCATGGACATGGTACTGTCAGATTAGGTTTAACACACCAAACTCTCTTTAGGTTAGAGATTAGGTTCTCCATGATAAGGTTTTAGGGATATTTAACATTCCATGTTATTGCAAGATGGTGGGGGCCTTTGTATTCACAACTCTCATCTTTACCATTCTGCTTCTTGCATTGTTCATTATTCTAATCCTTGTGCTCATGCATTTTACAGTAGATTGCAGTCTTGTTAATAAAACCTATTGAAAACTTTACTGCATCTCCTTCATTGCCTGTGCATGAGGGAGACTTATTGCTCATGTGAGAAAAGGGTAATCTCCGTTTAACCCCGACTCCCCCGAGATGTCAAACTCTACAGTCCATACGTAAAGGCTGCCAGAAATCACCTTTTACTGTTTGGGTTTTTGGTGAGGTATTGCTTGTGAGCCGGGAGGGCTGGGCTGACAGTTGTGAATTGTTGTAGGATTGGCTTAGTCGCCTACCAACAAAATTCCTTTCATCCCTAAACCAGCAGTCTTGCCTAGGGCACGAGTTCAACTATGACAGCAGCCCCCTCCTCGAGCCTTATTAGTCTCCAGGGACCCCAACTCCTGTTGTTAAATATAATAAAAAGGGAGAAGGTGTCATATGGCCCCCACCCCAAGCCTTTATAGGCCCTGGAGAGCCCACCCCGACCAAATGTAACACAAAATGAAAGGGTGGCCCCCTCCCGAGCCTTCATAGGTGCGAGGACCCCATCCACCGGGGCCGTTTTTTATTTAAAAGGGAAGGGTAGTGCGAGGTTTCCCTCCCCAAGCATTTAGGGCCCCAGGGACTCCATCCCCAGGCTGTTTTTTGTTTAAAAGAGGAGGGGCCTGCACCGCCCCCTAACTGAGTCTTCTCAGCCCCAGAGACCCTATTCCCCCAAGGCAAGAGGTGGGTGCCTCAGTGCACCTGGGGCACCAACAGAGCACAAATTGGGGCCGTGGGGGGAGCCTCAGGGTCCCTGCGGCCACAGCCAGCTCCCCGCATGTTGCTGGAGCCGGCACTGCACCCTCCCTGAGGAAGCAGCTACTTCTGCTAGCTCCCTCTGGCCTGGAGAAATATATGCAGGCAGTGAAAAAGAACACAAGTGCTCCCAGCCAGCTGTAGCAACTTTAAATCTTCCTGTGGCTGAGAGCACACTTATGTCTTTGCTCCCATTTGGTGTGAGATTTAAAAATGCTCCTGCGAGATGGGAGCAAACACGTTTACCTGGCCGCACAAGTATGAGCAGGAAAACTACTGTGTGCCTGGGGTGGGATCCATGGGAAACAGTCACTGCACCGGCCTCACAGGTTGGAGGTCCCGGGGCCTAGAAGGGCTCAGGAAGATGGGCCACGTGCCCCCCCTCCATTTAAAACTACAATAGAGCCCTGGGCAAACGGGTCCCCGGGGGCCTTTAGAGGCTGGATGAGAGTGCTGCGTGGCCCACCATCCTTTTTTCTTTACTGATTGACCCCAGTGGATGTGGTGCCCGGGGCCTTCAATGGCACAGGTGGGGGGTCGCGAGGCCTCGGGTGTTTCAAGGCTTAGGGATGTGGCTGTGTGACCCCCTCCCCTTAATGAATATACCTGGCCCCGAGGGATATTGTCCCCATGGCCCAAAATGGGCTCAGGGAGCGAGGCCCTACTCATGCCCCCTCCCCATATATTTAAAAAAAGATGGCAGCTGCTGTTTTTTTGTTTGTTTTTGAAGCAAACCCACAGGAGTTCCGCAGGTCTGTGACAAAAATGCAATTTTTTGGGGGGCACCAGTGTAGGTTCCTCTGTGCCCTCCACCACAGAGCCTTTGGGGGGGCAGGGTATCCCGAGCTTGCCCCCTTATATTATTTATTTATTTTCTTAACTTCAAGACAGGTGACTAAGTCCCTGAGCCCTGCAACGGCTGGCAGCAACATTCTTCGCATGTTGCTGGCAGCCAATCAGAGCTCTTACTCCCGCAGGAGTCTGACACCTGCTGGAGCAAGATGGACCAAGGGAAAATATGCTCCATGGGCCAATCAGAACGCTCTATTTTTGAATTAGTACACCAGCAAGACTCTTGCAGAACTCCCTTCGATCCAACCGTTCAGAGGTATATATATTTTTGAACTTTAGGGCCATATTTATACTTTTTGACGCACAACTGTGCCAACGCAGTTGTGCGTCAAAAATATTACCGCCGGCTAGCGCCATTACAACGCGCCATGCGGGCACCTTATTTAAGGAATTACGTTAGCCGGCGCTGCGGACTGGTCTGAGTCAAAAACAATGACTCACACCAGGCAGCGCCGGCGTAGGGGAAAATGGGGGTTGTGCATCAAAAAATGGTGCAAGTCAGGTCTGAGGCAAAAATCAGGCCTCAAACCGGATTTGTGCCATTTTGTTTTGACGCACAACCCCCATTGACATGACTCCTGTCTTAGCAAAGACAGGAGTCATGCCCCCTTGCCCAATGGCCATGCCCAGGGGACTTCTGTCCCCTGGGCATTGTCATTGGGCATAGTGGCATGTAGGGGGGGCCCAAATTAGGCCCCCCTATGCCACTTAAAAAAAACTTTTACAAAATACTTACCTGAACGTACCTTTACTTACCTGGGATGGGTCCCCCCATCCATGGGTGTCCTCCAGGGGTGGGCGAAAGTGGCAGGGGGTGTCCCTGGGGGCAGGGGAGAGCACCTCTGGACTCCTTCCGAGCCCACAGATACCTTAACGCCTGCCCTGACCCAGGCATTAAAAAATGGCGCACATCAGGCTGTGCGCCGTTTTTAAGGCCCGCCCCCTCCTGTGCGTCAAAATGACGCTGGGGTATAAATAAGGCGCACAGGCCTTAAAGTCATTTTTTGGAAGGGAACACCTACCTTGCATATCATTAATGCAAGGCAGTTTCCTGCTTCCAAAAAATGACGCACACTGTGGAATTTTGACGTTCGCAGGGTCGGGCGTCAAAGTTTAAATATGGGGCAAGGTTTGCGCCTAATGTGCATCAAAATATTTGATGCACATTCAGCGCAAACAGAGTATAAATATGCCCCTTAATATCTTAAGAACTACTGAATGGATATACACCAAATCACAAAAAGCTGAATCTGCCAACAAAAATGTAGCTTCCTGCCAAATTTGGTTTAATTCTATTTAGCAGTTTTTGCGGTAGTGCTGCTTAAAGAAGTCCATGGAAAATGCATGGGGAAATTTGCTTTTGGGAATCACTTTTTTCTCAGCCCCTGCTTTATGGATCACCCTAAAATTTCCAGGATGGAGCTGAAGTGAACAATATACATATATATATATATACATATATATATATATATATATATATATATATATATATATATATACACACACACACATATATATATATATATATATATATATATATATATATATATATATATATATATATATACACACATGTGCACCACCTGCAACACTAAATTCACTCACTTTAAATGTATGTCTGTTTTATTAGCAAAGTTTTTAAGCATAGTATTAGCACAGTGTCATCCAAGCTGAGCTACAAACAGATAAAGGGCATCATTATGACATTGGCAGTAAATCCCGCCTACGGCCACGACGACGGCCGCCAACATATCGTTGCCGTGGCTACCAGCCGCCAACCGCATTATGACCGTAGATCAGAAGGCTGGCAGTATTGCATTGACGGTCATGGCGGCGGACGGTGGTAAAGTGGCGCTGCTGCTAGCAGCAGCACCACGCCAGCAAAACACCACCTACTGTATCATGAGCCATGATACGGCCTGCCGGTGTTTTGCTGGTGGATGTTGCTGCTGGCAGCAGCGCCGCGTCCCGTCTCCTGCCGGAGGACCCCCTACAAGCAGGTAAGTCGGGTTCTCCGACAGGAGAGGGGGTGGGGGATTTTGTGTGCGTGTGTGGGGGTATTGTGTGTGTGGGGGTGTGTGTCTGTTTTTGTATGCGTGCATGCGGGTGTGAGTCACATGGAATGCGTGTGTGAATGAATGAATGTGAGTGCACGTGTATGTTGTGGGTTGTGAATGCGTGTGTGCTACAATGTATGTCAGTGTGTGCTGCGGGGTGTGGGTATGTATGTGTGCGTGCGTGGATGTGGGTATGTGTGTGTGAGTGTGTATGTGTGTGCGTGTGGGTTTGTGGATGTTGGGGGTGTCAGGAGAGGGAGGGGGAGGGGGAGGGTGGGGGGTCTCTGGTGATGGGGCATGGGAGACCCCTATCAGTGCCAGGGAAGGAATTTCATGGCGGAAGATTAGCCACAAAACCATGGCAGTAGGCGGGGTCATAATCCCGAGGGTGGGATTGTGACGGCCGCCTGGCTGTGTCGCGTTGGCTCTCATTATCCTAAATGAGACTACTGGATTTCTAGGTAGCAGGATTGTTCACGGTGTGGGGGACTGAGTCTAACCCACTTGGAAGGACCTCTGTCACCCTAAATCCGGTTTTGCTCCGGCTAACTAGCAGTGCCTCATCTCTCCCAAGGGGAAGGGATGATTGGGCAGCCGAGCGCATGACATCTTTAGAACTTCTCAGGGAAGTCGTGGTCACTCAGATCCAAACCAGCTCTCTCATTTACAGCATGATCTCCTATACAAATGACAAAGGCAGTTGAAGTTTTATATACTGTTTTAATAAAACAACTGCATTTTAGATATTATGGCGTGAGCCGCAATAACCAGAACCATACAACACAGTAGGATTGAAATAGTTACGAGGAGAGTGAAACATAAGAATAACGCTATCATGGTGTTAACAATTTCTACTCTCTCTCAGCAAGTTCTATTTCGAGCACAGCATGTTAAACTTCTAACTTGCCTTTCAGATTCCCTGGGAACCCTCATACCTGAGCAAAGGCCTGTGATCTGGTTCAGCATCTGCAACGAGGCAGTCAGCGTCTCGTTGTGGTTCCCTGGTCGGAATCTCCCTCTTGCGTGTATTGGGACAAGGAAGTGTTTTTATAACTAACATGTCAGTGTGATCACAAAATGTCCCTACGCAAGAATGCCAAAGACTAAACTCCTACCACGTCTATCGGCAATGTACCAGACTGTATCCTTGACTGAAGCACAGAGTGAACAAGAATGTGTTATTGAGAACTGCAGTGCTGAAGTAGGCTAAACAGTGTGATATAAAAAATAAAACAAGACCGTAGAACTGGTTATTTGAAAAATAACAGTACGAAGCCGGATAAAAAGCATTTAGAGCAAAGTGCACAAAGGCTCTAAGCTGCGAGCAAAGGAATAAAATACATCCAGGGCAAAGTGCACAAAGGCCTAAAGCCTGAAGCTAACGTGCAAGGGATACATAAAACTGACCACACTACACCCTCCCCTTGTCGGTAGCAAGTGGTTGTAATAATATAAAAATATGCCCCAGAGACAAAAAATACATCAAATATATTTCGACAAGTTCAGAGGACAGCAAAGCAGAAAACTAATTTAAATTGGGAAGCATGTGACGTTAAAGCCAAATTTGATACAATGTCAATTTTAACAAAAAAAATCCAATTTCCTAGACGGAAGCCACGGAAAGCAGGAGATCCTCCACTTCGACAGATGTCAATATCGGAAAATCCACGCCAAAAACAATCATGGAGCAGGTGTGTTCCAAAGCCCCAGAACCATCAAGGGCGGCACCCCGTGCAGGGCCTATGAATGAGACAATACCATCTTCCTCCAGGAAGGGAATCTCATAAATTGCCTCACGAAGCAAACGCAACCGTAGTGCACAAGTCTGGGAATGAGCCCTAATCGGGAACATCAACAGATCAGTATCGACCACTGGGGGGCGCCGCAGTGAGAGACAGAGAGCCAGTGCATGTTCAAATGAGCACCAAAGGCACCGAAACACGGGTTGCACACAATCCAAAACCGGTCGGAATGACAGAGACCAGTCACACTCCAATTGTCCCAGGAGTGTTGCTCCAAAATGCTGCATCATGCGTTCATGACACAGCTGCGCTGACGGGAGCACCAATATGGGATCTCGTCGCGGTGGGACAGCCATTGCGGAAGAACAACAGCAACAGCAAAACACCAGCCAACAAAGCCAAAGTAATCGGAAATCCCCAAAAAATGCTTCCGAAAATAGAATGAATAGCTGAAGGTATTAAACCGAATACGGAAGAGAAGGTATGAGCAAAACCAACACCAACGGCTTTGAAAAAATGTGCAATTCCAGCAGTGCTGGACGCATTAAATATAAGTCCCACGAGTGCACCGAAGTGACTCGGAAAGTTAGTATTTAAAAGGGACTGTATTTCCGCTGATGATCCTGCCACCTGAAGTGCGTAGGTCTCGCGTGCAGATGTAAGGGCCACATGCTTTTGAAACAATAGAGCTTTCAGTCGACTCAACTTGTCGAAATTCACCTTGGAAGTAGCAATATGAGGCCAGATGTCCGCTACCTCCCTAATTTGAGTGGGGGGAAACAACACATTCCCGCAGCACGTAACGGCCTTGGTGACAACGACCACGTAAACTATGCCGGCACGCATGCCACAACAGGGTTCACTGTTAAGAAGGACGTAGCTGACGTTTGAAAGCACCTGGAAAGTGTTTTTAATTACCAGGACTGGAACTCCCTTAAGATAACAAGCTAAGTTAGCAATCGAGGCATTACACGCCCCGTGCAAAGACAGCTGTTTACAAACCATCGAATGGCTGACAGAAGTTTCGCATTCGCTACCGCTAAGAAAAACCTCCCTCATACCATTAAGACACCTGTATAGAAAGGGAAGCTCCCACACCTCATGTATGTAACTGTCTCCCAACCGTTCATATCTACCCACCGGAATGTGCTTTAAACAAGAAGTAAATTGCAGAGTGGAGATAGGCAAATTAATAACCCCGTGAATCAACCACTCAGCTGACGGAATCTCAGCCACAGTAAAAGGCAATTTCTCCAACTTTTCAATCTGTCGCTTCCTTCTTAGCCATCAGCTGTTGTTAACGTGTCAAATTAAAGGAAATAAATATCTCCCTGGCACGAATGTGCTGCCACGGAACGCGACCTGCCTTCAAGGTCTGTAGAGTCCAACCCAACTGCATGATCGATCGCGTTTGACTCTGCCCATGATATAAAGAAGACATATCAGATTTAATAATGTTTATAGCAGAGGAAACAATGTTGTCAATTGTGTATACACGGTCTGAAAGGGTATGCATCCCATTATCCACAACAGACAAAGCCTGTATCAAATTTACCTGATCAATTTGCCTCAACCGGGCCGCTGCCTCTTGTTGTGAAAGCTTCCAAATCTCATTATATACTTCATATAAAAAACGTTTCTTCCGTGGTATTCTTGGTCCTGACAAAAAATCTTGCAAGTCAGTATCATTAGACAGTAACGTGAGATGCGTCTTAACTGCATCCAGCGTGGATGACTTCAACCATTGTTGACAAAGTTTCCCCACGCTGTATGTAGTAATTATATCAGCATGTTCTGGTGA
This sequence comes from Pleurodeles waltl, assembly GCF_031143425.1. Taxonomy (NCBI): domain Eukaryota; kingdom Metazoa; phylum Chordata; class Amphibia; order Caudata; family Salamandridae; genus Pleurodeles; species Pleurodeles waltl. Next base: position 874,481,364 of record NC_090440.1, read on the forward strand.
TATGTAGCGAGGGTCTGCCCTACTAGCCCTGAACCCCCCCGAAGAGGTGACAAAATGCTGATGACACCCATTAGTGTCTATGGGCCACAATAACCACCCACCCGGACGTATCAATGAAGTGTTAAGTGTATCATTCTGGACCCAGTCTGTAAGCTCACTAAACGTGGCATTAAGATATTGCTGCCAATTTTTCAATTTGGAAGGGACAGGTATGCTAGGCAAATTCAAGTCTCTAATTGTTGCTAAGCCCAAACAGCTAGTCTGTTGTACAGTGTCATTCAGGAAAATCATTTGGACAGGAATAATACAAGCCCTAAACAATATATCCCTACCCCGCATTTGCCAATTTTTCGTTCCCCAGACACTTTTCAAATCAACAGTTTTGGACCAGTATTCATACCCCTCAACTGAAAGTTTGGATACAAACAAATTTGAATACAGTAATTTAGTATCAGTCAAAAACATTTGCTTATTAGTATGCGGAGTAACCTTATAATAGTAAGACTTAGCACCCTGTCGATGATGCCCAGAAAAATATTCAAATTTATCAGAATACGTTTTAGAACTCCCCTGTGGAGGAGTCGGGCAATGTTCCCATTGCATATATTCAAATATCGATTTAGGGCTACTAGCTTTATGAATAAAGTGGTGTCCATAATAATTGTAGCAAAACATGTCACCATAATTATCTCTAAATAGGTAAGCATCTTCATTTTCATAGACAGTATAATATTGCAATTCCGTCAACATAGAATCCACTGTCTTTACGTCCCAATCATCAGAAACAATGCCTGGTATAACGATATCATTCATTGACAATTTGAGAACATACGGTATTTGAATTATTTCAGTGGGACCATATATATCAAACATCACTCTATCCCACACAATCCCATCTGGAATCGGCACTGCAGAAATGTTCCCAAAGGACAAGTCCCTTCGAACCATATGTGACGAAAAATGTGGTTTCAACACCGTCTCCATGTGCTCAATGTCAGATCGTTCAGGAAGAAAATGACCATGTATCACCAGAAAAAAGGTAACTACAAACCCCAGCCATAAGAAAAGAGTCATAACAGTCATAAAAAGCCACAGATAGTTCCAAGGAACAATAAAATATGTGTTTTTGAGCCAACACAGCAGCCTACGTGGACCCAGGGCTGGTGTGGAAGAGGACGAGGAGTCCGACACGGTATCATCAGTGGTTTTGAAGCAGCCAGAGGCAGTTCTCACAAAAGGTGCAACCGTAAACAAAGAAGTAGATGGTGGCTCTCGTCCTGGCACGCTATAAACCACATGTTCAGTAATATCAGTAGAACTTACAGCAACTTGATCAAAAGATTCCAAATTATTCACCATCAGTGGAACAATCGCAAGATCAGCTTCCACCCTCCCCAAGCTCGGAGAGGAAATAGCGTCGGTGCAAATCACCTGCAGCGGGACTTCTTCCCCAGTAGTGAGAGGAATTCCGGAACTACTGGGTGTCCCTCTTGGTCTGCTGTGCAGAATCGGCCACATGTTGTAACTTGACATTGTCAATGGAAACAAAGCGATTTCCTTTGGCCCCTTGCAACGGTGGCAAAATTACAGTTCTTGTGCCTTGGATCCCTATCACAGGGACAGGCACCCGATAGGAAGGACCAAACTCTTTTTTCACTGCGTACTTTTCACGCACAAGATCCCCAATCCTGGGAATCCAACCAGTAGGCGTTACTGGTTCATCCTTAATTCCTGTGGAGGCAGCACTGGCAGAAGAGTTATCTTCACGGAATTGTTGTAAATCCTGCAAAACAGTGACACAATCATTTATGTCAAAGGGCATATCTGCCGTCTCCACACCAGGACCATCTAGATCAGGAACATACATTCGTGTTCCAAACAGGCACTCATATGAAGTACGACCCCCCAGGGACCTTCTAGGCAAATTATTAAGTGCTCTCTGTACTCCATATAGGTGGGCTAGCCAACTACGACCCGTACCTATAACTCTGGCCGTTAAGGATTGCTTTAAATCGCGATTTAAACGCTCCACAACAGAATTTCCCTCGGGATGAAATGGAGACGAGAACTGGAGTTGGACCCCCAACGAAGCCATGGTGTCCCTGAATGCCTTAGAGGCAAAAGCAGGGCCCTGGTCCGAATGAAAAGCCGCAACTGCATATGTATCGACAAAGATGCGCAAATCTTTAATAACAGTTCGAGCGTCAGCCGAGCGCTGTGGCCAGACCCACACAAATCTGGAGCACGAATCTACAGCAACCAATATATATTTGTATGCACTATCAGGTGTCAGCGGACCACAATGATCCAAGTACACACACACTGCAAAGGTTTATTTGATATTAGAAGGGGCGTCTGCTGCGGGCGTCTAGCCGTGGAAACTTTAATTTGCTGGCAGACATCACAAGAAAGGACATACTGCTTCGTCTCTTTATAGAGACCAGGCCACCAATAACGAGCCTGTAACAGTGAAATGACCGAAGTCTCCAGCCTAGAGGCTGTTACCACCCTGGCGGATGGAGTGGTAAATTGGCGATTTGGCTTGAGCCAAACAGCCAATGTCATAATTTGGGAAAAGGTACTGTCAGCCTATTGGCAGTACCTTTCCCCAAATTACCACCGTCCGCCAGGGTCATAATGACCCCCAAAGTCTTTTGCCATTTCTACAGCAATGTTTTTAAGCATAGGATTAGCACAGTGCAATCCATGTCAAGCTGTAAAATGACAAAAGTATGTTACCACTCCAGGCAGAGTATTACAGCTTTAGATTGATAAAGTACCATCCAAGCCAACTGGAATGAATACAAGCATCCCCTAATATGTATTTTGCTGTCATTGCAGTTCTTCAGAGAGGTTTAGCTTTGATCAAACACAAGGGAGCACCCAGTATGACTCAGATAATACCCTTTCAGGCTCAAAGTGTTGCCTAAATCATGCAAAAAGGGAAGCAGAGAACTATTGGTAGTTCCTAAGTTTAGGTGGGCAGCAGCTCCTGTATGGATCACCCTACAATACCAGCAACACTCATATGCCAGGTATCACCAATGTGCCGTGGAAAAATCGACTCACCCCAAAACAGCCCGCCCCACAAACTAAGGTCATCGGTAAGGTATAAACATTTTTTGGGGGGTTAGGGGTCATAAAAACCCCAGCCGTATTTATTTCACACACATACAAAAAATACTTTTCAATATTATGCACAATAACCCACAATGTTTTACAATATTATTCACACAAATTAATGCAAAGCCTTAACAGAGACACAAATACAGGTATTTACCTAATCATACCTAAAATCTTTTTCCTTTGAATCCTCAAAAAATTATTTGAGTGAGAGCATGACTGGTATCAGTGTTCCTTGCTCTGAACATCCCTTGTCCAATCAAAAATGGACCTGGTTGAGTACCTCCTTAGTTGAGGACCCCACCCCCACCAACCTCCCCTACTGGGATCCTCCTATGCAAGAGGACATCTGCCCCGGTCGGATATGAGCATCTGAATTGCCTTGTCCAGAGAGCATATTTGACAGAGCATAAGGTCTTGTCAATAACTTCATTCACTGTCTGACCCATAGGTGCTGATAGGTTGTGTATTAATCTGTATTCTCTAGGCTCTGTTTTAGGGACTACCCCAAGGGGAGAACAGACAAATTTCTTGAGTGGACTGACCCAAAGGGACCTGCAACCTACCCCAGACTCATATCCTTGAGGATCTTAGCCCTGGCTACTCTATGATGAGATCTGGGTGACTGCTGATTCTTGCAGTAGGGGAACACCAACCCACCCTGCTGCTGGGATTCTAAAACCCTCTTTGAAACCTTCATACAATGCCTGAGCTGCAGTAAGATTATTGTACACATTGAAGCATGGAACCTTTACCTGCCCGTTAACCGGGGAAGGGGCATTGAGCAAAAGGAGATGATCAATCTTTTTTTTGGCGCCTCTGTCCTTGAACTTTCTGAAGCACTTGGACTCTGGGTGCGATGAGAAGCCAAAAAATTAGTAGCAAAGCTTGAACTTGCAAGTCCCAGGGGGCCGGATACAGGATTGTGTATTAAACTCCCAACATGAGCCTTCCCCCTACTTCCCCCTCATTCTCCTCTCAGACTGGCACTTGACCCCAAGCCCACCCAAAAGGACTGAGTGGGTGTATCCTCAAGCGGATGAGGCTTCATAAAACGCAGTCAAATATTTACATTGAGCTGATTCCATGCTAGTGTGGGCCTAGTGGTCTTAATCCTCCTGAACTCCTTGTAATCCCCCCAGAGCATTCATCATGCGTGCACACTATTCTATTGTGTTAGCCTGCCAGTTGGGCTCCTAAATTAGGAAAACGTTCAGCAATAATAGCCTGAAAAATTGTAAAGCCTTGCACTCAGTTTATTAATGTTTCCTCAATCCTCTTTTTGTAGGGCCAGTGGCCACAGTCCCTAGAGTGGGAGCACTCCTTGAACCACTTGCCCTCTTCCCTTTCGGGCCTATCCACATTCAGTTCACACATATCCACCTAACTTCCTTTATAATGTTTTTCCTTTATGCCCATTGGCACATACCAGTCCAACTGGTCATGCTCAGACCTCACATTCCCCAAACCAATACCCAGCAATGATATTACCTGTTACCGGGGATTCCAGAGTGGGGAGTGCGGCCACTACAGTCAATGGTCCTGCAAGAGGCAAGCTGCTGGTGAGCAAAATAGTGGGAGCTGTAGTCCCCTGCACCATGAGTTAAGTGGCGGCACCCCACTGACCCTGCCACGGGAGCACCACCCACTTGCACTACCTGACACCCTGCCAGAGCTGTAGTGCCTTGCACCACAGGGTTAAGTTGCAGCACCCCACTGACCCCTGCCACGGGTGCACTAGCCTTTTTCACTCCCTGACACCCTGCACTGTCCATGTGAGCCACTAACCTCCCGTCCCTCTCAACATTACCCCCCGCTGCCACACTAGCTAGCATGCCTGCCCATTAGGGACGTGTACAGCATTTCCACCTTTGAAAGCCAAGACAACACACTGGCTAAGTGAGCAATCATGTCAGGCTGGCCAGAACCTTCAGTCGGAGTAACCCTAATCGCCATGCAACTGTTACCATTCTGCACAATACTAACACTTGCCGCAGGCACCACCACGGGTGAGGCACTACCCTGTGCTACAGCATCACCAGTGTTAGCTGCTAGTTGGGTATGCGGGGTGACTCAGCACCCACAGCCAACCCATTTGAGGGTACCTGACCGCCTCCTCACTTCTTAACCGGAATAAATGCCATCTTGGGTGCCAGCCCTGATCTCCTAGACCCCTCTGCCGGTGCTACCAGTTTGCTAGGCTGCACCCCAGTAGCCGGCGGCAGCAACGGGACCAAAGTTTCATCCATTGCGTCCATCCCACGCTTTAACACGTACTTATCAACCTCAGACCATGGGTGCTTGGAACCTCTCTTCACGCCACCATGTATCTTTAGCTAAGGCTTAAAGAAAAAGCATGCAACCAACGTACTGCACAAACCCTAAATCTGGCAAGACAACTTAGTTACCTCAACACCACAACAACAGACCTTTGCCGAATCAGGCCCATAGCTGCACGTGCTAAAAATGCTCCAATGTCAAAAGGGGGGCAACAAAAGCTCACAGCTACCACCCAGAGTCTCAAGTTGCTATGCAAAATCAGCCGTGTCAAAAATGAGGGGAGTTCCACAAACACTTGCCAGAACCAGACCAGAGAATTCCAAATTCACTGAGTAGTTAAAAAAATGCCTCAGTAAATAAACCTGTGACCCAGGGTCTAATGCCTAACCCCCATATAATCTCCAATATGAAAACAATCCCAGGAAAAAGGAAGAGGAATGCCTCAGTATAGCTAATCGTCAAACAGGAAATCAAGCGCCAAATGCCCCTCTAAGGAGCATACAATGTTCAACAAAATTGTGCCCCACCAAATATTGCCCCAAACACAAGAGCCCCCTCATCTACGCATCCCCAGTGCACCCACCGGAGCCGCCACAGATGATAGTAATCACCCTTGTCAGCTGAGAAAAGGCTCTCAAGTCCATGCCACTCCAGGAGGCTATGTGCTGGGCTGCAATTGCAGAGCTGCTGTAGCAGAGCATGTCAGAGAGGAGGTAAACTGAACCTGTAGGAATAAGAAAACAAAAAACAGAGAAATGTTGCGGGCGTTAAGTGGGATGCGAAGAGGTGGAGCACTCTGTCCAAGGCGACGAGTGGGAAAAAGAACAGGCTCGCAGCCTTTCAACGCCTTTTATGAATGGGGCTGCTAATCCAATAATAGTGCCCCAGCCTGACAATCCTGCACTGGCCTCCCCAGAAGACAGCTGTGTCCTGCGCCTCAACCCATGTGATGGCCACGGCTCCCCGGCATATGGTCATCTCCCCCCAGTTGGGGGAGCCTTTGTCTAAATCTCCTCATCCGAAATGTCTGTTTTTCTAGCAATGTTTTTAAGCATAGTAGTAACTTAGTGCCACTCAAGCTGAGCTGGAAAAAGACAAACAGGAAGGGGCAGTTGGGAGCACACTGCCTCACATCCCAGCACAGTTCGCCCCTTTGCATCCTGGTAAATGCAGTTCACAGTTAGCGCTTACTTGAAAATTATCTGTAGTTTTTCACCACAGGTGGTAAAGACATTGCTGTATACCTCTAGACATGTGTTTCTGGGTTTAGCCCTTCATCAGTAGAGAGTAGAGAACAAAGAAAATTAATCTGGGGTTGCTGGAAATGCTGCCAAAATCCTCTCAGGTCCAGTATCACTCACAGGCACATACGCGCATCTCCAAAGCTCGCCGGCTCACTGGCTCAAGGGAGCCTTTTAAACAGGAAGTGAGGTTGGGAGCACACTGCCTCACATCCCAGCACAGTTCGCCCTTTTGCATCCGGGTAAATGCAGTTCACAGTTAGCCCTTACTTGAAAACTATCTGTAGTTTTTCACCAAAGTTGGTGCAGACATTGCTGTATATCTCTAGACACGTGTTTCTGGGTTTAGCCCTTCATCAGTAGAGAGTAGAGAACAAAGAAAGCTCATCTGGGGTCTTTTGCCATTTCTAAAGCAGTCTGTAAGCATAGGATTAGCACATTGCCATTCATGCCGAGCTGTAAAATGACAAAAGCGTTTTGTAACTCCAAGCACAGTATTACAATTTTGGATTGGTAAACTACCATCCAAGCCAACCTGGAATAAATAAAAGCATCCCCTGATTCATGTTTCACTGTCACTACAGCTCTTCAGAGTGGTTTAGCTTTGTTGAGAGACAAGGTAACACCCATTATCAGTCAAAACAATACCCTTTCAGGGTATAAGTGCTGCATAAATTATGCAAAAAGGGAAGCAGAGAACTCTGGGTAGTTTCCAAGTTTAGGTGGAAAGCAGCTCCTGTATAGATCACCCTACAGTGACACTCTAAATCTGCTCACCTCATATGTCTGTATTTCTAATAAAGTTTTTAAGCATAGTATTAGCACAGTGCCAGCCATGCTGTGCTAGAAAGGGATAGTATTTTGGCATTTCTGCAGACGTACCTGTTAAATATTTCACCTGACAAAGAAGTTTAGGTCAGCTGATTCACATCTATGGATTAGACACTGATAAAGCATGCACAACCCAATTCTATGTATAAGTCTCTGTAGTTTGTAATAATACCTTACATTTGTTCCTATAATGAGCAGAATGGCCTATGCCATTAGGACAATGCATATAGTCATAATGTGGCTTAAACCGTTTGTGAGTCGTTCATACATTATACATTCTTCACCAATGTATAATGGCCTTGCTTAAATGAGGCACCTCTTACACTTAAATGGTAATTGATAGTTAAACTGCGTAGTGTATAACTTTTACCATAATGAATCAGACTTGTCTCAGGTGCTACATTTTTTCTATTCTGGACGTGCACACGTACACATATATATAATCTTTGCTGTGGATTTTTGTGGACCGTTTACTCCCTACTTTGTTTTCTAAATCGATCTAGGGGATATAGAACAATTTGAGGAGCAGAAGCCTGGTTGATGTCATCCGTGATATAATCAATTATGTAATTTGAGATGTTGCTAGTGATGTCATGAATGATGCATTTAAACACACCATAGGTGGTGTTACATATGAGGTTATAAGCAGTGCTTCGCAAGAGCATGAGTTCTAGTTAGTTCACTGAGAGATAACTGGTCTATTGTAGTGTATCTTGGTTTATAAATGTTAGATTTCAACCTATCTCAACACCCAACTATAACATCAAGTCACTTGTAACTTTGAGATTTGTTTTTTTCAGTGAAAAAAACTATGTTTATGTAGCTGCACGCGCACTAGAGGTCGGTGAGCCACTGAAAGGTCTTGCCAGGCTCGAGACTGGAGCCTGGCTCAGGCTCAGCTCTAGCTCCTGCTGGAACCTCAAGCCGATAACGAGCTGAGGTTTTATGTGGCTTCTGCCTGCCTGCCTCCCACCCTGTAGCCTTTGGCCTGTACAGTTGACTTTGGCCTGGGTGAACACGGTTTGGGTCTCGCAAAGGCTCTATATCCTGTGATTCTGGGCAAATCACTTAATTTCCTCGCCTTCATAAACAATGAACAATGACCATGCGTAATGTCGCTACTGCTCATTTAAAGTGCTCCAGTACCTTTGCTGGAGTTTGCACTATATAAAAAGTTCACAAAGAATTAAAAAGAAAGCCTTAACATAAGAAAAGATAAATAGATGCCCATTTATTGGCTGATTTGTTCAAAGTGAAACCAGAAAACCTAGATAAATCATAGCTTCCCCACTTAAATTGTGTGATGTTTTTAATTCATTATGATGCATGAAAGCACTTTCAAATCTGTGCATTCAAAATAGCAGCTATACAAAAACCTATTGTGTTTGATTCCTAGACTATAATGTTGCTCCATAAAAATCTGGGCAATGAACCAGGTTTACATGACAATTGTCCTGCCTCTTAGTTCACTAATGGCTCATATTTAAAAACTATCACTTTTAATAAAGTGCGTCTCAGTGCAGTGCTATAATGTGAAAGTTAATGTCAAAGCACTTGTTAAAGAAATAAACGTTTTTGAATTTGGAAGAAACTTTATTATATTTCACATGATGTTTGGTGTATGATTTACATATCAAACATTTTCAAGGCTTGGCTCGTGCAGTGGCTCTAAGACCCGAGCCGGACCACTGGCTCGGCTCTCTCCCTGTTAATTTGTTGGGTCGCCCACCTCTAAGGGGTTTACAGTTCTGTGCACAGAGGCACAGATGACAGAGCCACGTAAAATTCTAAAAATCAAGGGTAAGTAAAATTCTAAAAATCAAGGGTATTAGAGACGATGAAGCTGCTGCCATCATAGAGCACCCCGCATTCTGATTTAGAGCCAGAGACAACAAGGGAGAAAGCAGGGGCTGCGGGCTGGAATGTGACTGCAGTGTGGGAGAATGAGAGTGTCTATTGTCAAGCCGGGCCTCGGACAGGCCACTGTGTCCCCGTCCAGTACGGGATTTCCGACTTGGGCGCATTCTTGGCGTGGGGCAACCTAGCAACTAGCATTCTCTGCGGTGCAAGGGGCCTGCTGGCTAACACCGCACGTCTTTGTGAGCCGCCGCGGCACAAAGGGCGGGCACTGATATATTTACCAGTGAAAATCCCTTCTTCCAGGAAACCAAGTCGGGGCCTGTTGGGCTTTGCGTCGCGTTTCCTGACCGGCCTGCGCTTTGTCGACGGAAGACTCTGGAACACACGACGCTCACGCAATTGCACTCGTTTTTGCACGGCGGCGTTGTAGCGCGTTATCACGTAGGCTTCAGAGCGCTGTATAACACTAACCTTTATACCAGTGCTGTTCGAGTGCGGTGCAAAAATTATGCCAGGTATATGCCTAGTATCAGATCAACTTTCGCGACTCCAACTTTTGCGCCGCACGGGGGAATAATGTGCGAAAACGGTCTTTGTGATATCATTTCAATTACCGCACCGTTTTGCTTGTAACGTTTTCTGTAGATGCTCCCTGCGGCAAACTGCAAGTGCAGAACTCAGGCTGAACACAACTGGCATTAAACCCATGATGTGCCTAACGTTTCAAACGGGACACAAACACAATTCGTGCAAATTGTTACATTTAACACGGCACTTGGAGTGAGACTGCAGAAATGCCTATGTCCGCTTGCATGAGATTCATTCTATTGACATTGGAAGGCTGAAAGCCCAAGTCGTTTCTTTAGTATTTGTTCCCGCCAGTCCCAGACTAGAAGCATCTTGAAGAAGGTGTATTGCAACATCAACCTCTCCCAGTGGTGCTAACTGTACTACTTGTCGATATACTAACTAGCCTTGCAGACGTTCCCCCAGATTACAAGCTCCCTCCGGCACCCTTTCCTGGGTGAATGCTGTCAGGTCTCGTGTGTATTCGTGTGGGGCTGTACCTGTAAGTATTCCTGCACATGCGCAGGAGAGATTGCCTGCAATCATTTTGTTTTTCCACATGTACATTCAGTGGTTTGCGTCCGTGTGTGTGTTCACATTACTTTTTTTAAAACATAATTTTATTGGATTATATCAATGCTTTAAATGGGCCGGAACTGTACCGGCACTTTTTTTTTTGAGAGGGAAAGTACCGGCATATCTCAAGAAAAACGTAATACTGTTGCGCCGCGTGGTGTGGCGCGAGGCGAGCATTCGGCTCGCGCCGCGCAGCGCGTTCTCAGGACGCGGCGCGCCCCGAGTCTTCTTTGTACAGCGCGAGGCCCCAGATATTATTTTGGGCCTCGCTCTGCCTTCTGTGGTGTCCCTGTTCTCCCCTGACCCCTCCTTACCTGTTTCTTTTTCTTTCTTCTTCTACTTTTTCTTCTTTACCTTTTCGAGGCATTTTTTGTCCTTTCTTTATGTCTTTCCCCCTTCCCATGTTACCTTTTTCTTCCCAGCATTCCTTGGTCCCTATTTTCTATGGTTCCTGTTCTATTCTATCCTATGTACTTTTTCCCTATCTAAAATGGTGTCTTTTTACTTCCTGTTGGTCACTTCCTGTTTCTTGGTATATAAGGGCTCTGTTTTTCTCCCTTTCCTTGCGCTGCATCACTTTCTGCTCAGATTGTGTCTTTGCTCCTGATTCTTAGCCTTCGGTTCTGAATCTTTTCAATTTTGCATTTACCTGCATCTTGTTCCTGTTTGATTCCTGGTTTTGTTTTCGTTTCAGGAATCCATTTTTTGGAGTTTTTTTCCCCTTTATTGGGTTTTTTTCCCTCTGGCACTAATTCTAAAGGGCACGGTCTGTTCTTGGCGTTTCCACTGCCTGCAGCACCGTGGCTACTAGAAAGAGTCGCCCCTTTCTGGGCCAAAGCCGAACCCTCAAGACCTACGCCACTAGATCTGCGGTTTCCAGGCGCCAGCAGCACGTGAGTCGTGACAGAATGCAGCGCCAAACCATTCCGACATCTTCTGATACTATGGATGACACAGTGGCGGCGGTTGCAGATCCTGATTCATCTTTTTTGACTACTATTCAACAACAAGCTCAGGAATTGCAACAATTGCGCAACGAGAATGCGGTCTTACGACAGGCTTTGGCCCTCCGCAGTGGCGATGTTCCGACTATCTCCGCCTCAACCCCTCGCTTCTCTGGTGAACCAACTAAACTGCGTGAATTCCTGGATGCATTAACGGTTTACTTCGCCTTCAGACCTAGCCAATTCTCTCATGACAGGACAAAGGTGGGATATCTTATTAGTGCATTATCCGGTCCTGCCTTGGCCTGGGCAACCCCGATGGTGTCATCCAACGATCCAGTATTGTCGGACTATTCTGCCTTCGTGACCCGCTTCAAACAAATGTTTAGTCGCCCAGGATTGGAAGCCTCGGCAGAGGAAGCATTATGTGATATCCAGCAAGGTTCCCAGGATGTCCTCCGATATATTACACGTTTCCGTCAATTAGCGGCAGAGACCACTTGGGTGGAGCGTACCCTGGTAACTTTGTTTCGCAGAGGACTTAAGGAAGAAATTAAGGATGAATTAGTACATTCCACCAGAGTTGAAGATCTTCGTGGCCTCATGGATCAAGCACTTTCCATCGAGTATCGTCTTCAAGAACGACGAATGGAGAAGAGAAGGAGTAGAGGAGCGTCTCAGCCAAGCTCTTCACGGATGTATCCACCTCATCCTGAGGAATCTCGTCCTCCTGCTAAAGATATAGAAGGGGAACCCATGCAAGTGGATACTGCTCGAGGGCCACTCTCTGCTAGTGAGAAGGAAGACAGACGGAAGAAGGGATTGTGCCTCTACTGTGGTTCTGCTGGTCACCTGCTTCGTACATGTCCTGTACGTCCACCTAGACCCTTGGGAAACGCCACCTCCCGTCCTCTGTAAGAAGGGAGGGGACGGGATCATCGGCTATACCTTCTATCAGCTCATTCAACGACAATACAACTTACTTGTTCGTGTTACCAGTCATATTACAACTACCTGATGGCCGCCAAGAAAGAACTATGGCATTATTGGATTGTGGTGCTAGTGGTATATACATGGATAAGACATGGGCCACTCATCTGCAAATTCCCACTCAACCCAAAGACATTCCTGAACAAGTACACACCGTGGATGGATCTTTAATATCCTCAGGTCCAGTCGATACTACGACCTTGATGTTAAATTTACAGTTTGGTAATCATCAAGAACACCTCTCTTTTTATCTCATTTCATCTCCCAACCATACCATTATTCTCGGAATTCCATGGTTTACTAGACATAACCCATATGTGAACTGGGTAACCCGGACAATTTCTTTATCCTCACAGTTTTGTCAAGAAAATTGCTTTGCTTCCTATAAATATTGGTCACCAAACAGATTAACACCTATGAAGAGTACTACGGAGTATTCCATCAACACTGTCCAAGGGGTTCCTGAACATTATTTAGAGTTCCAAGACGTGTTTCAAAAACCATCCAGACCTGTATTACCTCCACATCGAGAGTACGATTGTGCTATTCCTTTGGAACCTGGAACAGTCGTTCCCTTTGGGAGGATGTATTCTCTCACGGAACCTGAAAAGGAAGTTCTTAAGGAGTATCTGGAGGAAAATGTACAGGGTGGTCTCATTGTTCCATCATCTTCTCCAGCAGGGGCTCCTCTCTTTTTTGTACCTAAGAAGACCAAAGATCTTCGTCCTTGCATAGACTTTCGAGGCCTAAACAAGATAACTATAAAGGATCGTTATCCTTTGCCCCTCATTAAGGATATTTTAGAGGCAGTCAGAGGGGCTCAACGTTTTACCAAGTTGGATCTTCGGGGAGCTTACCACCTTTTACGTATAAAAGAAGGAGACGAGTGGAAAACAGCATTCAGGACACCGTTCGGTCATTTTGAATATAAAGTCATGCCCTTTGGTCTTACGAACGCTCCTGCTATATTTCAAAGGTTTATGGACTCAATATTTTCCGATCTCTTGAACCAGACACTCGTAATCTACTTGGACGACATCCTTATTTTTTTCAGACACCCCGAACTCCATTCTTCTCATGTGAAACAAGTCCTTCACAGACTCCGAGCACATCAACTATTCTGTAAACCCGAAAAGTGTGAGTTCGATAAGACGGAAGTCAAATATCTGGGTTATCATTTAAGTTCCACCGGCATAGCTATGGACCTAGAAAAGGTACAAGCAATTCTAGAGTGGCCTTCTCCCTCTTCTATCAAAGAAACACAATGTTTCCTAGGATTAGCAAATTTTTACCGACAGTTCATTCAAGACTTTGCTAAACAGACCAGCCATATAACCCATACCTTAAAGAAGGAAAATCTAAAACAGGGGTTTGTCTGGACCAAGGCGGCTGAAACAGCTTTTCAAGAATTAAAGAAGGCATTCACTCAAGCTCCCATCTTGAGACATCCAGATACCAATAAACAGTTTATCGTAGTTACCGATGCTTCCGAAAAAGCTATTGGAGCAGTCTTGCTTCAACTTCAAGAAGATGATGGTCTTGAACATCCTGTTTTCTATTTGTCCCATATTCTCTCTTCAGCTGAACAACATTACTCTGTACTAGAAAGAGAGTTGTTAGCTCTGAAGACAGCCTGCATCGAATGGAGACAGTTTCTGATGGGATCCAAGAAGCCTTTCGAGGCGAGAACAGATCACCGTAATCTGCAATGTCTACGTAATTTTGTATGCCAAAATAGTCGCCAGGCGCGTTGGGCCTTTTTCTTTAGTCAGTATGACTTTTACATCACCTATATTCCTGGATCTCAAAACATTCTGGCTGATGCTGTGTCTCGACGCTATCCAGATTGTACTCCTTCCCCATCTCAGTTTCTACTGGAGCCTAGTAAGATCATTGGAGTTGCTCAATCTTTTCTGGATGAGGTACAACTGGAGTATTCCAGCCTGTCTAATAGCGAAATAGGGAAATTAAGAACCTTTTTATGCAAGAAAGAAGGATTCTTTTTTCATCAGAAGCTGTTATTCCTCCCTACTAACAGAGTGCGAGACAAAGCATTACAGATGTGCCATGATTCACCGGTTGCTGGACATAGAGGTATTAAGGCCACACAAGAACTTCTTTAGCGATCTTTCTGGTGGCCTACCTGGAAATCAGATGTCGAAAGATATGTTCAGGCTTGTCCCATATGTGCCCAAGTCAAGATTCCCCGTAGCAGACCTGCAGGATTACTACAGCCTTTGCCAGTTCCACCAACGCCATGGCATACTATTTCCACTGACTTTATGTGTTCACTTCCGCCATCAGCTGGAAACCAGGTTATCATGGTCACTGTTGATTCTTTCACTAAGATGGCCCACTTTACTGCTCTAAAGAAATTACCAACATCCCAAGAATTGAGCCAGATATTTATCTACCATATTTTCCGTCTCCATGGACTTCCACATACCATTGTGTCTGACAGGGGTCCCCAGTATATTTCCCGGTTTTGGAAACATTTTTGCAAGACACTGAATATCAATATAGCACTATCATCCGGTTTCCATCCTCAGACCAATGGACAAACTGAGCGTTTGAATCAAGGACTAGAACAATACCTTCGTTGTTTTTGTAATTCCACCCAAAGCAACTGGAACACTTATCTTCCTATTGCTGAATATTCCTACAACAATTCTGTCCATAGTGCCTCCAAGGTCACTCCCTTTTTCTGTTCCTATGGCTATCATCCGACCTCTTTTCCTACTGCTCCTCAATCTACCTCTCCTCTGCCTGCCATTACATCTTTTTCCAAACGTCTCCTGCAACTCCATAAGCTCATTAGATCTAATTTATTGCACACTAAGAGGTATATGAAGAAGATCGCTGATAAGAAACGTGGACCCACTCCCGATTATCACCCTCAGGATAAAGTCTGGCTTTCTTCCAAATTCTTGCCCTCTCGTCTTTCTCTGAATAAGTTCACGCCTCGCTATTATGGGCCTTTTCGTATTCTTCAGTTGCTCAATCCTGTCACTGTTCGTCTTCGCTTGCCTCATACTTGGAAAATTCATCCGGTCTTTCATGTATCCCAACTCAAACCTTATGTCCCTGATCCTTTCTCTCGTCAGTTTCCTTGTCCTCCTCCTGTGTTGGTGAATGATGTCCCTGAATATGAGGTTCACGAAATTTGTGACTCTCGCCTTTTTCACCGGCGTCTTCAGTATTTGATTCACTGGAAGGGTTATCCTCTTAGTGAATGCTCTTGGGAAGATGCTTCTTCTGTTCACGCCCCTCTTTTGATTTCTCGTTTTCATCGTTTGTTTCCCTTCAAACCTGGACCTTCGGGGGGGGACCTACTGTTGCGCCGCGCAGCGCGTTCTCAGGACGCGGCGCGCCCCGAGTCTTCTTTGTACAGCGCGAGGCCCCAGATATTATTTTGGGCCTCGCTCTGCCTTCTGTGGTGTCCCTGTTCTCCCCTGACCCCTCCTTACCTGTTTCTTTTTCTTTCTTCTTCTACTTTTTCTTCTTTACCTTTTCGAGGCATTTTTTGTCCTTTCTTTATGTCTTTCCCCCTTCCCATGTTACCTTTTTCTTCCCAGCATTCCTTGGTCCCTATTTTCTATGGTTCCTGTTCTATTCTATCCTATGTACTTTTTCCCTATCTAAAATGGTGTCTTTTTACTTCCTGTTGGTCACTTCCTGTTTCTTGGTATATAAGGGCTCTGTTTTCTCCCTTTCCTTGCGCTGCATCACTTTCTGCTCAGATTGTGTCTTCGCTCCTGATTCTTAGCCTTCGGTTCTGAATCTTTTCAATTTTGCATTTACCTGCATTTTGTTCCTGTTTGATTCCTGGTTTTGTTTTCGTTTCAGGAATCCATTTTTTGGAGGTTTTTTCCCCTTTATTGGGGTTTTTTCCCTCTGGCACTAATTCTAAAGGGCACGGTCTGTTCTTGGCGTTTCCACTGCCTGCAGCACCGTGGCTACTAGAAAGAGTCGCCCCTTTCTGGGCCAAAGCCGAACCCTCAAGACCTACGCCACTAGATCTGCGGTTTCCAGGCGCCAGCAGCACGTGAGTCGTGACAAATACTTTCAATTGCAGAGTACCGGCACTTCTCAGAAACAAGCAGGTACTCTGGCACAGAGTACCTGCAATTTAATTTTTCAATTTCAAGCACTGGATTATATTCAAACAAATTGTACACCTTGCTCTCTGGTGCGCAGAGCAGCACAGCAAAAATACACAATTTTTACCCTTCAGCCAATGATAGTATACAACAAGGTACATCATGCCCATGGGGTACATGTAACATCACTAGTATGTCGTATCCGAACATGCAAGTACTGCACCCTCGTGCCCCCAGCAATGCAACCAATACCATAAAATGGGACATCACATCTAAAAGCAGTAAATAAAGTTACTGGGCCCAGTGTGTCCCACTGGGACACAGTCTGTAAAACATTACCTCTGTACAATTATTGATCTGGGGAGTGTGCAGGTGTATTAAGGATACAGATTTTGAGACAATCCACTAGATGGTCCCACGCCTTGGCCCCATCTGACGTTCCTCGGCTTTGCCTTGCCTCTCTAAAGAGTACCATACTTCCATACCCAGACAATTTGAGCCAGGCCTCTCTCCACCTAGCTCCCCTTGGGCCCCACGGGGCCTTCCAATGCATAGTGATCTCACGTGTTGCCAATACCAGTGCTAGGTCCATGAATCTGGTGGTCGTTTTACAGTTGAGTGGACGAGGGAACCCCCCTAATAAGCACACCAACGGAGTGAGAGGTATGGACCTCTGGATGATGTAATTTATGCAATCAATCACCTCCTCCCAATAGCCCGTTAGTTTAGGACAAGTCCACAACATATGGACCATTTCAGCATTTCGTGTTCCACATCTGGGGCAGGCGGCAGAGACAGCTCGAAAAAGGCGTAAACTCTTTCCAAGAGTGAGATACGCCTTATGTAAGAAGTAGAAGTTGATCAGCTTCAAACAAACGTTTCTCAATATCGTATAGATATGAGAGAGTAGTGTGGGCCAGTCCTCGTTGGAGTTCGACAAGCTCAGGTCCTCTTCCCATGAGGTCTGGAGGTCAGTCAGTAGAGGTACAAAGTCGGTCCTCAACGCCTGAGAGAGATAGGTCACAGCCTTAACCCTGCATACTGTAGTACATAGGATCCGACATCCTTGGGTGGGGGGCGGGGGCTCAGCCATACCACTGCGCCAGTGGGCACGTAAGGTCGACGTCACAGCCGGATGTAGGAAGAACTGGCCCCTCGGTATCCCAAACAGCAATGAGAAATCAGCAAAGTTCATTAGCTTCCTATTTTGGTAGAGCTCGCCCACACCTGTGACCCCGTATTGAGACCAGTCTGTCAGGCCCGTAGATCTATGCCTGGAGCTACCTGCGTCAGTACCCGCAGAGGAATTTCTGGAGAGTCAGGCTTCATAGTCCGAGTGCATTGAAGTGCTCGTTTCGTGCTCACTTTACTTTTTTGTACCTTAAGTTACATTTGTCACATTGGGAGTGTTGACATTTGTTTAGGAAGGCAGTGAACTGCTGCCTTCTTTAAGTCTTTTTAGATCTGCTACAGGCTTTAGCAGATTACCAGACCTTTTGTTGCCAATTTTTGAAAAGAAACTTGGTCCATGGTTATGAGTGCTCCGTTTATATACGATTCCCTGCACAAACACTTAAGGGGATATTTACAGAAAAGTGGTGCATCAGCTCTGATGCGCCACTTTTCTTGCGTCATCCTGCACCCCCTAACGCCACCATGGTAGCACTGTATTTACTGGGTTAGAGTATAAATTATGGCGCGAGTGCTGCAAAGCACAGGGAGGCCCATAGGTCATTATGGGTGCGGCAATTTAACACCTGCCCTGAGCAGGCATTAAAAACGACTGAAAAAAATGGCGCAGTGAAATCTTGTAAATTTCACTGCGTCATTTGTTTGGATCTCCCTGCGTGGGAATGTCCCCCCTACATACATTATACCTGGGGCAGGTATAATGTGGCACAAAGGGTTACAAAGTGGCGCAATGCATGCATTGTGCCACTTTATAAATATGGCGCACAGTGTGGAGTTTACAACACCCAGTAATTACGGGCCTGCCTAAATTCATGAGGGAATAAGGGTCTGTTAGGGACAAACCCAAGGAATGTTTGGTGTGGAAAACACCAAATATACATATGATTCCCAATTGAAGGCGGAAACCCATAATTGGAGATAATTACACCTGAAAAGCTCAGATCCTGGAGAATTATATTTGACTCAGGGCCATAAAAAGCGCATATTGCCCTAGACCAGTGCTTCCCAAACATGTTAGAACCACATCCCAATTTTTAGCATGATAACATTTTTCGACTTACCTAGCTTTAATGGACATGAAGCAGGTCATTTACAGATAGCCACATTTAATTGAAATGGCCACTAAATGTTCACAGACGTACAGTTTTAATGATAAAACTACATGAACTATATTGCACACAAATGATAACGTATGGAAACCAGGTTTCAGTTAATATTTGCAATTTGCGCATCACCAAGAAAATGTGTCTTGATTTTTTTTTATCTTATTAAAACTTTTGCTTCCATCACACTTCAAAATTACAGAAAACGTCCTTCCTTTTTACTTTCTGAACAGCTGAATGTGTACAGTTTGTTTACAGGTATTTATGTTAGGTTGCATGTTAAAAAATTTGCAATCTACAGCCTTTCCTTTAACACTCTCTGTACCCCTGCAACTTAGTTCACTTTACTTTTTTGTCTCTGACTGCAAAGTGAGAGGAGTTTGTAAACATCAATCTCCATGTTAAAAACATATAAGTAGGGCCTTGGGGCATGCAGGGGCTCCTCTGCACAACCAAGGTGGTTGAGGCATTTTACTCCACATGTTTCAGGGGCCCACTCTACTATGGCTCACGCTCAACTGTGTCAACTACCCATTTCTCCACCAGACTCTCAGCTCGGTAGCGAAGCATGAGCAGTCAAGCCTCCTTCAGGGGAGGCTCAGATTCAGATCAGTGAACACGACTCACAACTCAATGTGCGAGCAGCACGACAATAAATTAATGTCCAGTCAAATTCTTGTTTTTGCATCAAAATAAGTATTTTAATTTTAACTCTATACATACAAAAGCAAAAATACAATTCCCTTGAGGTCGGGGCTCTAGTAGTTGTCAGGCCACTCCCTGTTCTTTTACCTCTAGTGCAATGGGTTGGGTGGTATTCCGTATTCACTGATGGCTGCATCCAGGGAACGTAAGCTAATAGACCATACTCAAGAGTTCTTCCCTCTGACTATGCTAGTAAGTTCAGTCAGTAGAGTCTAGTGGTTAGCAGCACCAATGGTAGTATGCGGGGAACACCTGGAAGAACGAGTCCGGAACCACAAGGTTGTGAAAAATGAAAGCGAAACAACGCTTTTGTTTTCCACGACTTCCTGGTTTTGGTACCTTAACAATGCATGTCTGAACAATGTACATGCGTGGTTATGGTACAGAAGAAGGGAGTCGATGTGGACGCGGTGAAGGAGGAGGTAAGTTGGGCTGGGACTGAGGCTGTTTTTGAGGGGGGGAGGGGGCTTGAGGTGATTAGGGTTTAGGGGGGCAGGGTTTAGGTTTAAGGGCTGGGTTGGGGGGTTGGGGGGTTTAGATTTTAGGGTCGGGGTGGGGACTCGGGGTATTTTTAGTTTTTGGGGTGGGGTGGGGGGCTGGGGGTGATTAGGGTTTGGGGGGAAGGGGAGGGTCAGGGTTTAGGTTTAAGGGGTGGGGTGGGGTGGGGGGCTGGGGTGGAAGCATGCTGGGCCGTGCATGCTGATTGCTAATGCCTTTACCAGGAATGCGTTTACAACGGTAAAATCGCTGTAAACGCATTCGTGGTAAAAGCATTAGTGGTTAGAACGAGGTCGTTGTTCCCACCTCGTTGTTGAGCCACGGGTGGTTTAGGCACCCGTGGTTCCGAGATATAACCGTAGTATGCTCCTCGGGGCCCAAAGGCCAAATTCTTGGGACACCTGCTTTGGCTATAGAGAATCCTGAGGCAGTGCAGCTCAATCCTGTTCTGGATTGGCTGAGTCAGGCTGCATGTGGTCACATGGGGCAGCATGTGGCAGGTGACAACTCTCTTCCGCGAGCCACGCTACTTGCGGATTTGATGGGCAAGGTGGCGCTCCAGCTCAAGCGGTCATGCGGTAAGTCACTTTTCCCTCAACAGGGATGGGGAGTAGGTCTCCTTGCACAGATGGGGCTATGTTGGGTCCCACCTTGGTCACAACAGTTTCAGGGTCCCAGACAATTACCAGGACCTCTTGGCTTTAGCATCTCCATCAGCCCCTTCTGGCATACAGGGTCACCACTCTGGTTTTCACACACCGGTTATTCTGGCCTGATGTTAGTGTCCACGGTGACCACACCTAGATTACGGGGTCACCAAGGCAATCCAGCAAACAGGCTATGGTCTGACTGGTGCGGGGTGGGTTTCTCCTGCCACACTTCTTGATTCACTCAACACCGGCGCCTCCTGGCATACAGGGTCACCAAGTCACTTTGGCACATGGACAAGGGCTCGATTGGTGTATGGCTGGGTTTCCCCTGCCAAAATTCTCATTAACTCAACGGTGGACCCTCCTGGCATACTGGGTCACCAAGTCACTTCAGCACATGGGTGACAGCCTGATCGGTGCATGAGTAGGTTTTTCTTACTGCACTCTTTAAACTGTATTCATGACGGCCCTTCCTGACATATGGGGTCACCAATGCAGTGTGGCACATGGGCTATAGCCCGACTGGTGCAGGAATGGATTTCTCGCAACTCTAACAGGGAGTCCTCACTCCAGATCTCCCTTCTGGACCTCGCTCCCTCCAACAATCTCCTCTTCCTCATGAGCACACTGTTTTTGGCTAGCAGACAAGAGCTGGTGCTCCAGTCTCCAGAATAAGTGATCTTGGCTTCCCTGGGTGATGTACCCTCACCCAGCAGGGAGATTAACAGGCTGGGCCTGTGATCACAGGCAGAAGTCTTGCAGAGCTTCCCCTCCTCTCATAGGCCATCTGGCTGCTCTGCAGATGACAAAGTTTTGAGGTTTCCGACCCCCCTACTTATAGCTTTTTTCCAGACACACAATGTGATTTAGTGTCTGGTTCTTTGAAGTTTCATATTAGGGTTCTGCTCCTTTGAAATGGACATCTCCTCTCCTTTCTTCTTCATCTTGTAGGATGTCTGTCACAGCAGGCAGTACTCTGAAGCTGATTAACCCACAACAGGATTCATTGGTGTGACCAGGGTTCACACCTGGATATCAGCCACAGTGGTATGTGCATCAAAAGGCTAAAACCAGGTCCTCAGCCCAAGCATTATCAGCTCCATCTCCCCATTCCTGAGATGTGTCCTGGCCCCTTCCTTGTGATCTGTCACTTAATCAAAGAGACCTATAAAATGCAGAGGGAGTGCCTGGATCTCCCCTCATCTAGTGCTTGTTCCATCCAGCTTACAGTAGTACAGCCATACACAAATCTGTCTGGGGGGGTTCCCCTCCTCCTCATGTTTTCACCAGGCAGGCCTGGGCTTTCCGAAATGGAACCCAAGGTCCTTCATATCATGTACTAATGCAGGCACTTCTGCACTTAGTGTACACCCAAAGCACACCCACTGTCTAGTACTGTTATGCTCATGTATTATGCTACCACCAGCATTCTCACATTGTTGGACATAGCCCTTTTGAGGGGATTTCACTTAAACGTTTGCTTTTTTCTCCCGTTTTTTTGCTGACTCTCTTTGTGTGGCTTTAGGATTCTGGACACTTTCCCACTGTACTGAAGTAGATAAGTGCATGTGCCAGGAAGGAGCGCTTACATGATAGTTTCAGGTGCTGTACCCAGGAGTGCCCTGGAAAAATGTACATCACATACTCAGGGCAAGTACAGCCTGGGCTACTAGTGGGACGTCGCACTGAGTGTGTCACCCACCAGAATAGCCTGTCAAACATGTATCCGGCCTGACAATGCAGGCCTGTGAAGACCCAGTTGCGCTTGTGCTCAGGTTGGCACTTCTAACTCAGTAGCCAGTTCTGAGAGGGCCATCTGCTACCCCTAGAGCACCCCCTGAAGGGCAGAGCAGGTAGTAGATGAGAGGTTGGGCAGGTACACCTGGGTGTCCCGTGCCCCGGTAAGGGAGAACCCCCACATAGGTTTTTCCTACCTAGGGGATTGGCTTTTCCCACAAATCTTGCCGAATCTCTATCCAGTGGCCTTAGGGCACTGGGCACTTACCCACTGTAAGTCCAGAGTAAAGTGTGCATGCATTTCCTACCTTTGTTGAAAAGTGGTGCTGGTCAGTGTGTGCATGTGTGCCCACTGGTGTTTCAAATATGTGCTGAGCCTGCCATTGCAGGCCTGTGCGGGTGTACTTGCGCCTATGGTGTACTTAAACATGAGTTCAGCCTGTCATAGCAGGCCTGTGTGTGCACACTTGCACCTATGTGTTGTTAAAGATGAGTCCAGTCTGTCATAGCAGGCCTGTGTGTACTCTGAAACATGTGTCCCGCCTACCATTACAGGCTTGTGTGTGTGCAAGGGCATGTATGCCCAGGAAGTGAAGAATACCCATGTGTGTTGTCACTACCTATGAGAGTTGCTCTGCCATTACTTCTAACTGCAATAGTGGATTGCAGTGAAGTAGCTTCATAATGTTACCTACCATTGGATTCATCCTGACAAACCCCTTCTGTGGTAAAGGTTGGTTTAGTAAAGAATAACTTACAAATGCCAGTTCTAGAACGTGGGCATTTCTACCCTCTAAAACACGTTGTGTGGATTTTAATTTGATGCCCAGGGCCACATTAGAGTCTGCAGGAGCACATCTATGCATTCTCCAGCAACAGCTATGAACCATGGGCATTCAACTGGAATAACTGACCTCTGTCATTTGAGGGCCTGGCTGGATAGACAGTAGGGAGGACTCTTGGATCCAGATCATGGTCCCACTAAAGATTAAGATATGCGTTCCATGGCCCATGGCAGACAGGACTAAAATTTAGGGGAGACGTCTGTGATTCAAACTGGAACCCTCTGAACCACCCTGACTTCAAAGGCACACTACAGTATTACTACTGGTGCCACACTGCAGCAAAGGTGAGATACGCTTGTGGGGACGCAGGACGGGAGATACTGGACTGCATGGTGCACACTGCCAGAGGAATCTGTTGTGCACGGGGATGAATTACTGCCTTTGGAAGGGACTGCACACTCTTCCTAAATAGTGGCTGGCCTTGGCTTATTGCCTGCTGCTGTGTGGCACCCCAAAGTGTGCTCTCCAAGGGCTGGTTGGCTTGCCCCCTGTTCTCTGGTGAAGTGCTCAGGGACATCAAAGACCTCCCGCAAAGGATCTACACCGTCTACCTGTGACACCTGGATAGCGGTGCCTTTATAATTGCCCACATTGTATGCTAGATACCAGCCGGTAGCAGTGGTGTGTACGTGGAACCAAGTATTGCGCCTGGAGAGTGGATTGCCAGGTGAGGAGCCCCAAAGGAACTGCCTGTATTCAAGGAGTGTGGCCCTGCTTCGTGGAGCCTCGACACGGATAATCGTCTTGGTGGTGAATGGATTCACCGGTTGCGGGACCCCATGTGGCCCACTTTGTCGATAATGCCTTATTTCTCTTGTGCAACATGCAACTGCATGATTATTTCGTGGGGCGTCTAATTCACAGGTTATGACCGTCGGAGGTGGGGGAATACCTGTAGCAGCGCTGCATTTTATCTCATGTGGCACCACTGAACTTGTGCCTGTGTGTGTGACCGGAATTGTCTGGTGTGACTCAAGTCCCAGCGCACCAGACATTGTGCCTCATGTCCAGGAAGGTACAGAATTTGTAACTATTCATTTGTGTGATCGGAATTGTCTAGTGCGACCCAAGTCACCATGCACCAGACATTGTGCCTCAATACTAGGGAGTTACGGAATTGGTGACTCTTCGTTTGTGTGTAACCGGAATCGTTTGATGAGGCTCAGACCACTGCATCCCCAGAAATTGTGCCTCATTCCCAAGGAGGTGCTGAATTTACTGCTCCTCATTGTGTTTGATCAGAACTGTCTGGTGCGACTCCTACCATTGCGCACCTGACACTGTGCTTCATTTTCAGGAAGGAGTGGAGGAGCAAATTTGTGTTCCGGACTGCCCGGATTGCCTGGGTGAGGCTTTGTTCAACATGTGTCCTGTGGGGTGCCTCTTTCTTCCGAGAGGCTCTCCTGCTTCATCTCGCACTCATTGATTGCTCCTTTTGAAGCCGCCTGTTACTTAACCCCCACACCTGTTTCCCTGGGACCCTGAATACGTGTGACTCCCACCAAGATCAGCCTAGTGTCTGGGGGGAGGGGGAGATTTCCTTCAACTCCAGCCCGTGGGGTAATGATCTGAAGGGTAGAAGAGGGTTTTCCAGGACACTGGGTCTCTGAGTACAATATCTACTGACTTGCCAGATATCAGTGCACCACATTAGGGTGCTGTGTGTGTGCGATTGTGCAAGTGCATGACATACGAACCTGCCTGATATCAGTAGCACCGGGTATCAGTGCTGAGTGAGTGACGGGGGATGACTGCCTGCACAGTGGTGTTGCCTTACACGTTGATTCTTGCCACTAGTGTATTACATTTGACATTGGTATTACCTGGCCCACAAGCTATTTAAAAGTGTTATAATGGCCTGTGTGTACACATTACCAGTGTCGTTGTGAACCAGGATCCACCCTATATCTGTGTGGGATTGAATTAGAATAATTGCTCAGGTGGGTCTTGTGTTGACAATGTTTTGCACCTTATGAGGGTGCTGGCCATAAAGTAGGATCTTTCCCAAAGTGTACATATTAATGATATCATTTTAACTTGGTTGGGCCTAGTACTGCTAGTGATATTTTCCAAATGTGATTCATGCCAAGAGATACATGATGTTCATGTTGTGTTAACTAATGTCTGTTAAATACAAACTTTATTTGCATACACCTCATGTGAACTCTCTTTTGTGATGCTCAGTATATTTGTTATGTGAAAGTGATGTGCCAATGCTTTACACATTGCCCCTGTGATAAGCCTGACTGCTCAGTGCCAAGCTACCCAAGGGTGAGCGCAGGTTATACAGAGAGTGCAATCACCCACCGCTGATGGGAGTGGTAGGTTCTGCCTGGCTAGGGCCTTGCCTCAGCCAACCAGAGCGTGCCACCTCCAACACACATGCATTCAGTTTATGCACACTGTTCAGATCTGTAGTCTCTCTGGACTGTGCCAGAGTGTGTCATTTGAAAAGCACTTCCTACCAGCACACACACATTTACCATGCACGCACTGTATCACACTTAACCCTTTGTGTAACATATTTCTTGCGAGCGCACATGAACTCAGCACATTTTCATCATGCATGCACTGCCACATCAATATAATGTAGGCCACAGGTGACTTAAACACACAGTAGCTGAAGTTTTTAAAAAGTGAGTGAACCTGTATGCCTCGCTCCAGTGGCACAGGGCTAAAAGGACCCGTTCTCTACTACTAATCACTAGAGAGTAAGCTGCCACCACTGTGCTTATGCTATTTAACTCCTGGTGTCAGGAAAACTATTGCCAGTGTTGTTAAGTTCTTCCCTCAGCAAAATCGATTCCCCTTTTCCTTGTATCCACGTTGGTTGCAGCGGCGTCCTCACTCCCAGTGGCTCTTGCGGAGGCTGTTCTTAGAACTAGCTTCTTCAGGTTTAACTGCACTCAAGATGGTGACCGCAAATCTTTGTGAGGTCTGCGCTCTAGTGTTTCTACCTTAGTCTCGTGCTGGGAGCTGTGTACTTCAACTGTCATCCTGATGAGAATGAGCAGTGTTCCTGAGGCGCTTTGTTTCATAGAAAATTCTTCCAGTTTTGAGTAATTAATTATTTTTCTTGTTACAGTGTACACACCAGCTACTTTTTCCCTTCTGGAGAAGCTGAATTTCTTCCTTCTTCCAACAACTGGCTATCGGCTTTCTGAGGAGAATTAGTTTTGGCTTAACAGAACTTCAAGCAACTGCAGTAAGGAATCCTTCTGTATGACTTCCAGACTTGCCAATATATATATATACATATATATTCAAAAACTCTTTGCCTTGCAGACTTGCCAGTCTTAGAGACAAACCTCAGTGCTCAGACTAATTCCTAGAGACTGTGATTGAGAAAACTGAACCTTGAGAAAGAGTTTTCATTTCCTGTAAAAGACATTAGTAGATTGTATATTTGTGTACCTTTGAACTGTTCTCCAGAGAACCTTGGATACCTCTGCCTCCTGGAGAAAAGAAGATATTAAGTTAACATTGTTCTCTTAGAAAGAGGCTAGTCTCTCAAAAGATCCTGGTTAGGAGAACGATAGAATTCGGTGAATGTGAATGGCTGAACAGTTGAATGCGCAGTAGGAATGTACTTATCTATGCTCTTATCACCCAACTGCAGGTCCTTCCTTTAAAGAAATCCCATAAAGAAGAAAGGTGCAGGTTACAGAAGCACTCACTGAAAATCCTATCCTCAAGTGGGAAACACAGGCTGGAACTGGATCTGGAGGAGGTCTCTCTTTTTCTATTCATATACCATTAAAGGTGTGGGGTGATAAGTAAGGGTGAACTGGATTAATGAACCCTAATCTAGAAGCGCTGGCTCAGTGCGTAATTGCTGGGTAAAGGGCTGAGTATAGAATGTCTATGGTTGTGGCTGTATCTACAAGAGGGAGTTCCTTTTACGGACTAGGTGTTCCCACACACATAATAGTGTCATGCTTCATCATTTGACCACCTAGCCCCAGCCAGGTAAGATGGTACTACCTGGGCGGACTCAAACTCGTTGTTAAAAGAACTACAGAGGGAGGGCTGAAATTAATCTAACTGGAAATTTTACAGGGATCCAGATGGGGTGTGAATAAAATTACCTTACACGTCACCTGTCACGGTTAGGAGGATACTTTAATAGAGGTGTATGTAGGTAAGGTTAAAACTTATGCTCGGGACTCAGTTGAGATTAATGACTCACGGAGTCTAAAAAACAAGGACCAACATGTTTCTGCCCTCTCTACTGCTGGAAGGTCAGGGGCATTCGTCACGGTCATGAATGCTTTGTAGCATGCTTGGTGGGTGGTAAGAATAGAATAATAGGCCTACCTGAACTGTTTGTTCATATTATGGTGGGTCTGGAGAAAGAATAAAACAATATTTTTAATAAAAGAGGTGACTAAGTGTCACTACACACAGCACACAACACAGCACACGCGGTGATAAGATGCAGTGTAAATACGTAACACACAAACAAACATGCATTGCGGGGTAGGAGGACTTACCCCGAAGGATAAGGCGGTTTGCCTCTGGTCTGGGAGTTGCCGGAGGGAGGGTATCTCTTGTAGTCACACTCTGTTAGGAGAGCGAACAGTGGCAATTAGAAAGCAAAAACTACAAAATACTGTAGAAGTGGAAGGCGTTAAGGAGCACCCCAGATAATAGTGAGGTCACTAGCTCAACTAAAATAGCTGGGAAGGATATAATTGAAATCAAGAATGGCTGCAGGGAATCAGGGGAGAAAAGAAAAGAATCGAATGGCCTCTGTTTAAGGAAAAATAATCGTAACAGTGAAGCAGTAATAATAATAAAGCATATTCCAAACTTACCACACCAAAGGGAATACCGGTGTGTGTACCTACTGTCCGTATCCCAGCCGCTTGGGTGCTGGGAGGAACGAGCCCTGAGTTTTTAAAGGTATCTGGGGATCCAATGAGGTAGGCTGAGCCGTGTCAGAAAACGCCGGTGAGTGCCGACTTAAGTAAAACGTAGCAATTGTGCCTCGACTCGTGCAGTGGTGCATGGTCGGACGCGCAATGATGATACGGCGCGTTGCAAGATGCTGCAGCGCGTCACACGACGCCCAGGGAGGACGGGAAATGAAGTCTTTCTAGGTAAAGTGGAAAGGCGCAGCATGTTACAGAGTACCGTGGCGTGTCAGGGCCAACCCGGGGAAGACGGGAGTTGGAGTTTCCCCGGCGGTTGGTTGCTAGGTAACTGTAGTCAGAACAAACCGGAGCTCTGGCTCGCAGGGAAGCCAGAAAAATGACCACCCATTCCATGTCATTGGGATGGTGGTTATTGGTGACATAATGTTCAGTCAGTCTGGTGGCGTCTCTTTTGCAACGGATTGTGCTCGCAAATTCGCATGCCTACTCTTCTGGTGGTCATCCCAATATACTTAACACTGCATGGACATGTTACCATATAAATGAGATTCTTACTGTTACAATTGGTAAAATGCTTCAGCTCCCAAGGCGTCTGTAGGCCCAACTCTACCTGGAGAGTCTTCTTGGTGAACTGTCCTCTCGGGGTGGTAGGTCCCATAGGGTTCCTTGTCTGTTTTTGATGGGTCTGTCCCGTTGTCGGGTATGGACAATCATGTCCCGGATACTCTTCGCTTTTTTGAAGGCATTTAAAGGTGGTTGGAAGGGAAGTCCTCCTGAGGTTAGAATTTTCCAGTCCTCGTTTATTATCTTTTTTATTGTATTGGATGCAGGTTTGAAGGTGGTTACACAAATCAAGGTGTCTTCCTTGTTGGTTCTGACAGTGGGTTGTAATAGTGTTTCTCTGTTGCTAAAACGAGCTTGCTTTTTGGCTCTTCTCATGAGATATGCGGGGTACCCTCTGGCCTGTAGTTTTTCAGTGAGTTTTTTGGCATGTTTCTTATAATCAGTAAGCTCTGTGCAATTACGTCACAGACGTAAGAACTGACCCACTGGTAAGCCCTTTACCCGGCAATTACGCGCTGAGCCAGAGCTTCTAGATTAGGGTTCATTAATCCAGTTCACCCTTACTTATCACCCCACACCTTTAGTGGTATATGGATGTGCTCATTTTTCTCGGGAGTACGTGTGGGGTGGTACCACTCCCGCCACTCTCTTTTGTGTTCTAACTCTCTTTTTCTATTCACATTCCCCTTTCCCCCTAGTGGATGCAGAGTTCAGATAATCAGTAAAGTCTGAGCACGCATCTGTTGGAGGGAGTTGGGTAAAAGGCATCTGCTCCTGTGGAAGTTTGATTTAATTGGTAATCTCCTGACACCTGCTGAAGGCATTAGCCACCACTATAAGGGTAACGCTTTGGGTGCCCCTCCTGGTCCAAGAAGATTGTAATCTGTGATACCAGCCTGTGCCAGGGTTCACACACATGATCCGTGTTCGCCTATGGCAAAAAATCAGCATTAGGGATCCAGAAAACAATACAGTTGGGTATTCAGGGCAGGAGTGCAAGTCTCCCACCATACACAGGACTTTTCAGTCCCAACAGGCAGCAATCTGTCAGAAGACATAGCCTGACATTGGACCTCTGTCAATGAAACATAGCAAATGTAATAAGATAAATACAGAATTTAAATGCATCTTTATTTATTTATTGCTTGGACTTTCACAACCCAACAAAAATCGGCTTGCAACCCACCAGTGGATCTCGACCCATAGTTTGGGAAACACTGCTCTAGACACTCCTAATCAGGGCCGTAATGGGGTCTTTGGCTCCATCTGAGAGGAGTAGATCTCACGCACCTAATGGTATGGTCTGTGTGGTGTGCATTACCACCTGCTAAAGAGTGCTCACACTGCAATACATGTTGGTCTATTTACCATTTAAAAAGTACACTCAGTAATCACACTTTCAATTCTTTATGCCACACACCCAGTGCTTAGCTTGTAAAAGAAAGAGTGCCAGCACCCAAGGCTCTGAACAGAAGTAATTACATGTTGGGGCTCTGAATACAAGGCTCTACAGTCCTAAATCCAACTTTTCCCTCTTTAATCCACTACCAGACACTGCTGCCCTTTTATCTCACTCTTACTCCATCTTTCTGTTTTGTATGTTTCTCTTTCTTCTTTTCTGTAAATGTCTGATGCAGAAAAATAAGTGCAGTTTTCCAAAAATGGGAGGTTGCGGTCCCCATTGGCAATGACTGGATCAAATTAAGCACTGCATACATCCATTCTATACCTAAACCAACACTTTTTTATCTTACTTTTTCCTGCAGAAACCTTTTGTTGTATTTATGAAAAATTCCCCGGGGCTGCTCGAGTCCAAGGTTTAAAGTCCACACTGAGCATGCACCGTTGCTTTCTTTCTGAGCATCTATTCTCTTTTACACTGCATTCAAGCATTTTATTAATGAATAAGTGTTATATGTGCTTTGACTATTAATATGGAATCTTCACTGTTTGAGATTCCAATGGGAATGTTGACTGAGAATGCTGGGTGAGAGACAGAGAGACGTTGAAGGAGATACGGAGGATGGGATGTTTTCTCCTGTATTTCTCATAACTAAAACTTGAATAAAGAACAAAGATGAATCCTCCTATCCAAGCATCCTTACTACACTGGCGACGAGTGGAAGGAACAGATGCAGATCAACATCCCAACTCTGACACGGTTTTTATTGAGCTCAAGCCTGTACGCGTGTAGCAATATTACTTGGAGACTTTCCTTCGTCTGAACAGCTGACTATGTCTGCGCTCATGTTGTGGTGTTGCTGCTGTTAAGCTCTGCCGACATTCCTATACTTTTAACGTTTTGGCGAAATGCGCTCGTTTTTATTTCTGATAACGACCGCGGGCAAGACCTCCTGCTCCCTGGCAACACGTCCATTACGGAAGACGCTAACAACTATCGCCCGTCAAAATCTTCTGTCTCCTGGCAACGGGACAATCACGGAAGACGCTAACAACTATCGTGCGTTAACATCTCCTGTCTCCTGGCAAAGCGTCCATTACGGGAGACTCTTACTTCTTTGAGCAGGCATCGAATCTCTTGTTTCCTGGCAAAACGTTTGATTTCTTCGAACCTCGCACTCAACTTAGAACTGTGCACCAATGTTCTTGTACAAATGATTTATCGTTCATGTTGGAATCTTGCCTATCGCGCTGTTGGATACTACGATAGGCACACACATAAGTTGTTCTCCTTATATGGAGACCTCTAGTTTTTGGCCTACCTACAGCGATAGGCACACTTTAACACTCGTTTTCTGACATTTTGTATACAAAGTTTATATATTAATATATATGTAGTTATATTTTATTGGTGTTTTGAATAAGTTAAGGTGCATATTTAAAATGCAGAATTTTACAGCTCCACCACTCTTTTTTTCCACTCCTGGAGATCCACCTATAAAGTGGGGAAAATGGAAAAAGGTTTTTGAAAGATACTCCAGAGTATGTGGTACCTCTTTGAGTGTGGAAAGAAGAACTGCGTTATTACTTCACTGTCTTGGAACGGCGGGTCAAGAGGTATTTGATCACCTTCCTGATATTCCTGACAGTGAAGCTATCAATCTAAATGAATATGAAACCTGCATTAGGAAGTTAGATTTACATTACCTACCAAAAGTTAGTACTATCTTAGAAAGATACTAGTTTGGTAAAAGAGTACAGTACGAGGGTGAATCTATTGAGAATTACATAACTGATCTAAGACGTTTAGCTTCTTCGTGCAAATTTGGAACATCACTTGATGAAAGAATTTGTGATCAGTTCATGCTGGGTTGTAATATTGACAAGGTACGTGATGAATCGTGGTTGCTTGATGATCCTCATGTTGATGAAGTAATAGCTCTCGCTAAAAAGATTGAACACTCCATGAAATGTGTTGAAGTGTTGAATAGTGATGGTAATAAAAATTTCAGTGTAGTAAGGGAGGAGAAAACTAAATATAATAAGATCATAAGCAAAGAGTCCATACAACGTAATTAAAAAAAAAGATGTTACAGGTGTGGCAAAGAAGTTCATTTTACAAATGACAAGATTTGTCCATCTATCAATAGTTCTTGCTTATTTTGCAAAAAGAAAGGGCATTTTTCGTCATTGTGCAAATTGAGAAAATCTAAACAAACTGTGAATGAAGTTGGTAATCAGTCTTGTGAAGATGAAGATGTTTCTGACTTTGTCTGTGGACAGATAGTTTTACAAGGGACTGATAATAATTTTAGTGGTCCATTAGATTATAGTTTTGTAGAAGGGAACAAAACGAAAGTACTATTTGATTCTGGCGCTAAAATCACTATAGTTTCTAATACATTTTATGAGGAAGAACTTAAAGGAAAGATCAAATTGTTGAAACCTGATATTAGACCGTGTGCTAATGGTGGTGACCCTTTTGATCTACATGGTTATTTTACTGGTTTGATTGAATACAACCGACGGTATACTTTTAAAAATTTATGTTTCAAAAAAGGTGTAGTGAATCCTAGTTTGTTTTAATGGGATAACAGGAGTTAGCTTAGCCTCTGGTTTGCAGACTCGTGCCCCCGTCACCTAGTGACTTTTAACCTACTTACCTGGCTCTGTCTTAGCCCATTTAATTATTTAATTCATCTAAGATGGCTGCCTTGTTTATAGTTAGGCCACTTGTTATGCTTTGCATTATCAGTGCCACCACGCTAAGGCGTCAAAATCAAGCAATAAAGGCAAAAAAACAGTAGGTGTTCACAATTAGGGATTTTCCCTCTCTATACTTTTGAGGGATTGTTTATAATAATTGCCGTCCCAAGCATGTCTGTTATCTATTGTTTGGGAACACACCTACGTCAGGGGTCCTGGTAGATCTGTATAAATAC
This sequence comes from Pleurodeles waltl, assembly GCF_031143425.1. NCBI lineage: Eukaryota > Metazoa > Chordata > Amphibia > Caudata > Salamandridae > Pleurodeles > Pleurodeles waltl. The sequence goes on from NC_090440.1 coordinate 874,514,389, forward strand.
ATCGCACTTTAGACAGATAATCAGAGGGATTCCGACCAGAGGGCATCGCCACCATCGCTGATACCGATGCTGCAGGTCGTCTTGACGCTGACCCAGTCTTCGTGTCCCTGCGGAGTCTGAGATAGAGACCTCATTCCAAGGTAACGAGTGTTGGGGGCTCCTTTCATGGACATGGCATTGGCAGATTAGGTTTAACAAACCCAGCTCTCCTTTAGATAGGAGGTTAGGCCTATCACATTAGGGTATTAGGGCATATTACATCTCGTATGTCTTTTACATGCATTGCAAGATGGTGGGGGTCTTTGTAATAATGACTCTCGTCTTCACAATTCTGTTTCTTGCATTATTCATTATCCTAATCATTGCAGCCCATGCAACTTATCGCAAATTGCAGTTGTGTTAAATAAAAACTATTGAAACTTTACTGCATCTTTATCATTGACTGTGTTTGCATGAGACATGATATATCTGTGAGAAAGGGGTAATCTCTGTTTAACCACAACACTCCCTGAGATGTCTTATTCTCGAGTCCATGCGTAACGGCTGCCACAAATCACCTTTTACTATTGTGTTTCTGGTGAGGTGCTGCTAGTGAGCCGGTAAGGTTGGGACAGCAGTTGCAACTTGTAGGATAGGCATAGTTGCCTACAAACAAAAGTACTGTCATCCTTAAACCAGCAGTCTTGCCTAGAGCAAGAGTCCAAACTACGACAAAGGGTGACATTATCATAAGTTGGTGGCATCAAAAGGATCTAGGGGTAATGCTTGATCCTACCAGTTCTCCACCCATATTAGTAAAAGAACGACAATGTGTAAATAAGGTGGAAAATGTTGGGTCGTCTTCTGAACTTCTGGCTGACTTACGTAAAGAGTTCTTTAATATTTTCTGTGACAAGATTGGGTGTATGAAAGGATGTTCTCACAAACTTTGATTAGTCCCTGGTGCTGTACCTTTCTGCAGCAAAGTCTGCGGTGTCCCCTTTGCAGTGAGGAGTGAATTACAGTCCGAATTGGAAAAATTGAAGGAGCAAGGTGTGATTGAAGAGTTGGAAGGGACAGAATGGTTGGCTCCAATTGTAATTGCGAAGAAATCTAATGGCAATTTAAGATTATGTGCGGACCTCCGCAAACTTAACAAGAGTGTGTTGGTTGACAAATATCCAACGTATTTTCTACTATTGATCTGGGGACAAAGTATTTTCTACTACTGATCTTACTTCGGCCTATCATCAGATAGAATTGGATGAGTCTTGCAGGAGTCTTACAGCGTTCATAACACCTTTTGGTACTTATAGGTTTGTCCGACTACCCTTTGGGTTGATTTCTGCTGCCTCTGTATTCCAGCATGTAATGGAGCAGATTTCGAGGGGAATTGATGGGCTATGTATTTATCAAGAGAATATTTTAGTTTATGGTAAGGATACGGTTGAACACAATTGGAGATTCAGGAAAGTGCTAGAGAAAATTTCTGAACACAACTTAACCATCAAAGTAGAGAAGTGCAAATTTGCTGTTGATACCATTGACTATTTAGGTCACACTATCACGGGTGATGGCTTAATACCCAAAAAGGAGTTAGTTAACACTACTCAAGACATGATTTCTCCCACATCAAAAGAGAAACTGATGCGATTCCTGAGAATGGCTGAATATTACAATAAATTTATAAAGGATTTCGCCAGTTCCTGTTTTAACATGAGACGATTCTGCAGAAAGGAGTTGAATTTGCATGGAGTGATGAATGCGAAAAAGAATTTATAGAATTGACGAAGAGTCTAGCTGAGCCTCCAAAATTAAACAATGTTGACCCAAATTTGCAATCCACATTGACTACTGATGCTAGTGGCAGAGGTTTGGGTGCAGTGTTGAAACAAGGCGGGTTTGGACCTGAAAACACTATGATTTTTATTTCCAAAATCTTGAAAGGTGCAGTAACTAAATATTCAGTTATAGAGAGAGAAGCACTTGCAGTACATTGGGCTATCAAGAAATTGAAGACATTTTTGTGGGGATGTTCGGTTTTTTGTAAGGAAGGATAATAAGCCATTGTGTGAAGTTTTCAGTTACAAGGGGATAGAAGCGGTGTCAGGGGGGATCACCAAGTGGATAGTAAGCTTACAAGAGTATGATTTTGTTTTGAAATATGTTCCAGGGCTGGACAACATCTCAGCTGATGTCCTCTCGAGACTGGTACCTGATCTGAGTAATCAGTGTGAAGATGTTTCAGTGATGATTTAGAACATTATGAGAGTGTGTGTGAAGTGGATTATGAAACCATATCCAAAGAGAAGTGGTGTGATGAAATTAAATCTGACAGTGTTCTTGTGAAAGTCATGAAATTAATACAGGTGGGTTGGAAGTATAAAAAACAAGGTAGTGTTGAGTGTAGCAATTTTTGGTGAGTTAAAGATCAACTGGCGGTGGATCAAGACTTGTTAGTCAGGGGGGCAAGACTAATTCCCCCTAATAAAGTGAGAAGACTTTTGATAGATCATGCACATAATAGCCATATGGGCATCTCCAAAGCTAAGGAAAGATTACGTTCCTCTTACTGGTGGCCTGGTATGGACACTCAAACTGAGAGGGTAGTGTGAGATTGTGTACAGTGTGCTATCAGTGAGAAAGCCATGAAACCCAAGGTACAACCCAGGGTAATTAGGAATAGACCGGGGGGGGGGGGCATGGGAGGATATTGCATTAGATAGTTTGGGGCCCATTCATAGTGAGTATTCAGTTGAGTACATCACTGTTGTTGTGGACATGTTTTCTAGATGGCCTGAAGTGTGTTTTACCATGGGCATTGAAACCAAGAAGGTGATAATGTTTTTGAAAGATTTGATAGCTAGGGAAGGAATTCCTTTAAGACTTCTCACTGATAATGGTGTGCAACTTGTTTTCAAAGAAATGGAAGATTTTTTGAAAGGGTGTGGCATAAAACATAAAAGGGGTGCTTTATATCATCCAGAATGCAATGGAAGGGTTGTGACATTTAACGGGGTTATCAAGGAGACTATCACCATGGCCAAGAGCAGTCAATTAAACTGTAAACAAGAGGTGGTCAAGAAAGTAGGTGTGTACAGGCACACTCCACACACAACTACAGGACAAACACCATTTGTTTTATTTCGAGGTAGACAAGGTAATACGATTCTTGAGCCAGACTGGGTTAATAAACTTTTAAGTGTCAGAGGGAAAAATATTATGGACGAAAATTGGAAAGACAAAGAGCAGGAAAAAATAATAGCAAGTAAACTGAGTTTTGATAGAAAGAACTCAGTGAAAGAAACTGTGGTTGATGTTGGGGATTGGGTTATGATAAAAAGTATCTGATCCTATGAGAGTGTTGAAACTTTTCACTAATGCAGTTAAAACTGATGATAACCGGATATGGAACTTAAATAGAGTGGTCAAATACTGTGGTAATGTAGAGGCTTTGGAAAAGGCTTGTACACATTCTGAAGGAAAATTTAAAACTGCAAAGGATACAGCTTTGAGAAGATCGAACAGGAACATCAAGATTCCGTTGCATCTAAAGGACTACAAATTAAAGTGATCGTTGCTGTAAATTTTCTTTGAGTTTTGTAGGGCACAATGTTACTCTCTGTAAATCTTTTGTTAATTATTTCTTAGTGTGTTATGTGAGGGAGATGTGTTATATGTGCTTTGAGCATTAATATGGAATCTTCACTGTTTGAGATTCCAATGGGAATTTTGACGGAGAATGCTAGGTGAGAGACAGAGAGACGTTGAAGGATGTGCGGAGGATGGGATGTTTTCTCCCGTATTTCTCATAACTAAAGCTTGAATAAAGAACAAAGATTAATCTTCCTATCCAAGCGTCCTTACTACAATAAGTTGTATGAGTCCACCTTTTGGTAACTTTCATTGTCACTGATTCATTCCATTAGGAAATGAGCATGGATGTAAATCATTCACAAAACATTATTAATGAATGAGCATGCCTAAAAGACAGATTATAGTTATGTGAAACTATTCGGGGGTGTTGATGTCCAGTGTTCAAGGTCTTTCCTGAGCATGCCGCTAAGCATTTAAAAACAGGTTTGTTCAACTACACCATACATGATTTTTCCTGGTCAGAGTTTGCTGTCTTGGCTGTTTTCAGCACAGTGCCTGTTTAGTATCACTTTTTTGAGTATGTAGTATTGTGCAGATTAATTTCATACTAGAGAGGTTGTTGTTTTGTGAAACAATAAGCATGCCTTAGTGAGCAGTGTCTTCTTTTGGAGCAGTAAATGCCTATTTATTTTTATGTCTTTTTAGGTGCTTTCCAGGCCACGCTTAGCCAGAGCTTTTGTCATGAACATCATGAACAGAAACGTGCCTTGGCACAGCTTTTAGGTCAGACTTTTTATCAATGGAAATGCATGGTAACCGATGGGTAAGTTTGTATGTATGCTTACGCAGGATTGTGTGATTGGGTGCATCGCTGTATTCAGGCTATTGGAGTGAATGAACGTGAGTAATTGTGGGAGGATGAATGGGTGAGTGATTGGGTGCTTGATTGAATGAATAGGTGAGTGCATCGGTGAGTAGGCTGCTAAAGTAAAGAATAATCTCCTGCCACCAACATGAATAGAGCTGTAAATGGACTCGCCCATTTTACCTATTCATGCATCCTTTTACTCGTTCATTCATCCATCACTAAATGAATCTGTTTATCTAACATCTAGGCATGTATGCACTTACCCAGTCATCGATCCATGCATGAAGCCATTCATCCATCCATGCAGCTAGTCATTCGTTCATCTACCCCTTGACTAATTTTTCCATTTTCCACTCAACAATCTGCAAAGCTACAGGAGCCAAATTGCCAGTCAAGGAAGAAATACTTTAATTAAAATAAAACCCAGACCTATTAGATTTGCTCCTGCTTGTCTTCCGAAGCAGTTGTAGCTGGGATGGAAGGCGGACTTAAGCCTCATTGTGGTGAGAAAGGAAGACGAAGGGTGAAGGACAGAGACACTTCACTTGGAGGAGTCAAACTGCTGTCCTGGATGCAGCTCGGTGTGGCATCCTGCGAGGGTTAGCTCACAAAATGGCTCCTGTGCTGACAATGCATAGAGTTTATTGCAAATAGGCTGCCACAAAGGGCAAGTAGTAAAACTGGGGTTTACTTGGTTCATAATATAGTTGCCCATATCTATAAGAAAGAAAGAAGAGTGAATAAAAAAGAAAATGACGCGGTGGAGAGAAAAAGGGGAGTAAATGGGAGAGAGAGAGATAGGAACAGAGAAAGAGTGAGAGGAAGTGAAGATTGGGGCAGCGAAAGAAGAGAAAATGTTGAGGCAAAAAGTAAAAAATGAAGCGTTAAGGGAAAGAGAGAGAGAGAGAGAGAGAGAGAGTGTAAGAGTACCAGGGCACTCATTGTGCACACCTATAATCAAAGTTACACTTTTAAAAGATAAAAGCGAAACGCTGAAATATTCTAATAAAAAAGAGCAGAGCCCTCTTGGCTATAGACAGGGAAGGACATGTAACCCCCAATAAGACAACAGGCTCCAGATGGACGCCGGCCGGTCCCCCTCTTGTCCTAATGTCACAGAGTGTGTGTGATCGCCTCTCCTGAAGACTACAGTTGGTCAACATTTGACCTGTTAGACAACAGATGCTCACTCAGTAAATTTGACAAGCAGGGTCAGTCAGAGGAGATGGAAGGTCGTGGAATCAAAGATGGACAAAGACAGAGATCGATGACCTCAACATGTGCTTTAGTTTCCAGAAATAGACTGGTCCATAAAATTAAGTCGTGATGGGAGTACGTGTAAAGGTCAGTAAAGTTGTCCGAGCGTCAGCCATATGTCAAATGTTACCTGCTCGGAGGGTGCATTCACAATTCATTCAACTCTTTTCCAAAGCCCTTTTGGAACTACTTGCACTGGGAAATTGTTAAGATCCAGTGGTAATGCGCACCTTTGAATGTTCCTTTTTCTGAAAAGCATCTCAAGATGGACAGGGACACCGTAAAAATAATCTCTGACAAAGCCAATACTTCTGGTTTTGGTATACTTAAAATATTTGGTGTTGGGCTAGCAGTGACTTGCATTAGGTCCAATGGAAGTGTTGTTGAGGACATTACCTCTCACCTTTTGAACACTGTGAAACTCCCTTGGCAATGAGATACTGGCCAAACTCACTCTTGCGACTAAAGCCAATTCTTCTATCTGCATCAACATTTAGTAAAGAAACTGGCAGGTTTTGGGGAAGAAAATCCACAAGAGAAGCCTGATGCACATAATGTCCTGCGTTGTGTGGTCGTACAAGTTATGCAGCACTTTCTGCCCCTTAGTAGGCTCTGGAGCGCTTTGCGGATGAGTAGCGTGCTACTGATTGGGATGAGTAGAACGTTAGAGACTGACGTGTGTGAGGTACAAATTTTCTTTCTTTTTTGCCTCTAGTTATCAAGGACTTTGCAAAGAATGTGCCGTGCAATTTGTCATATGATGTTTTGTATAAAGCTGTTACAAATTGTTAAGCAAACTGTCATGCAATATGTCCTGGGGTTTTTATGCCACTGGTCATGCAGATCAGTCTTCAGAAAGTTGTGTAGTGGCATTTACTTATTAAGCAAGCATTCAGGGTTGTGGTCATGTCAACAATCATCTCTGAGGTTTCGCAGTCGGTCATGCCTGTATGCAAATTGATCAGTGCATGGGCCTACGCACATGTCTACTGCCTAATATAAGTTAACAAGTTTGCTCTAACTCGCTTGGGCGAAAAATGGGCAACTTCAACAAGTCATGCACAGTTTATGAGAGGAGGGTGAGGAGCAGGTATTGATGGCACACAGTGGGAAGAGCCAGCACAGGCACACAGTGGAATGAGCCAGAACTGGCACACAGTGAAAGGAGCCTGCACAGGCACACACTGAGAGGAGCCAGCGCTGGCACACAGTGGGAAGAGCCAGCACTGGCACACAATGGGAGTAGCCAGCACTGGCACACAGTGAAAGGAGACTGCACTGGCACACAGTGAAAGGAGCGAGCACAGGCACACAGTGAAAGGAGCATGCACTGGCACACAGTGAAAGGAGCATGCACTGGCACACAGTGAGAGGAAACAGCACTGGCACACAGTGGGAAGACCAGCATTGGCACACAGTGGGTGGAGCCAGTTTTGGTGCACAGTGAAAGGAGCCTGCACTGGCACACAGTGGGAAGAGCCAGCACTGGCATATAGTGGGAACAGCCAGCATTGGCACACCATGAAAAGAAGCCTGCACTGGCACACAGTGAGAGAAGCCAACACTAGCAGACAGGGGGAGGAGCCAGGGCTGGTGGGCAGTGTGAGCAGTTCACTTTAGTGACAGTGTGAAAGCAGGCACTGGTTGCCTACCTGAGGAGCATCCTGGCAGTGTTGTATCCCTCTGTCTTTCCCCCTATTCCCTGTTCAGTGCGGAGGTTATGTAGGATGAATTGCCAACTTGTCTTGACTGGGTGGAGTGGCAAGCGGCCAGTGGGGAGTGTGGGTGAAGCAGAACGATTGTGTCTGCTTGTGATGGCTGAGTGGCTTGTACCTGATTGTATCAGGAGTGAGGCCTGCTGAAGGGTGCGGCAGCGGTTACTACAGAGGTGATGAGGATGGGATACCAACATTAAAGACTAAGCGCCGGATTTAGAGTTCGGCGTATGGGGTTACTCCATCACGAATGTGACGGACATCCTGTCCGCCGTATTATGATTCCCATAGGATATCATGGGATCGTAATACGGTGGTTGGGCCATTTGCCACGTTTGTGATGGAGTAATCCCCTCCGCCAACTCTAAATCAGGCCCTTAGCTGCTGACAATGAGCACAGGGGTTCAGGTAGAAGTACACACCTGTGAGCTGGGCAGGCACTAAAGTTGATGGCAGAGTCTATTAGTTCTAATGCTGATTGTGATGTTTCCAGTGCTGTTGTTGTGTGATGCAGTATCCAGGCAGTAACATAGCTGTTAAATGCCCGAATGTTGCATTATTTTTGCCCATGTGTGTTGTTCCCAGCGAGTAATATGGTCACGTGAACCTTGAATGACAGAGGGTTATGACACATACACAATAAATCGTAATCTGACATTATTCATACGAGTGCTTTTTCCAGTGTGGGATGGCGAGCCCTGTGGCGAAGAATGCCCCTTTATGTGTGTGAGGGCTCCCTGCACCTCTGCTGAGGTGTCATTTGGATTGCACTTCAATATTCTATCACCCCTCCCGTCCACCTAACCTGGAACAATTTTAGGCCCAGATTTGGGGGGATTTCTCGCAGCACAGTGCAAAATTCTAGTTTGCGCTGCCGCACGGTGTTGCTTGACGGCGGCAGGCAAAGAGCAGCGCCATGACAGCAAAGATTGACCCACTGCTGGTGTCAAATCCTGCGCTGGTGCACAAACAGGCTGCCACCCCTGCGGCATCTCCTCTTGGCATGGCACAGAGGACAGGGCTACCTCATTTGGAGAGGATCTGGACTGAAGGCATACCCTTCCAAAATAAATTCTTATGCTTCGACAACCGTAGAAGGGTCAGATGCTTTGGATGTGTGATGTGCACTCCAGTACACATGCAGCGCATCACGTTCTGAGGTAAGTCTATGCGTTCCTCCGTGGTGGGGCCTGCTTCCAGTAAGCGTAAGGTTTGGATGCAAAGTCCAGCCGGGTATTCTAGTTCATCAGGCTATGCATGTAGACCTCTGGGTCTTTGTGCTGATGTTCTCCTAGTAAAGCCCCTTGACATAAAGTGGTGCAGAGTAGACCTACTGCTGTGAAAAGGGCACATTTCACAAACCCCTTTTGCATTGGAAAGTAAATCACAGCGGCCACTTTGCACTGCTTTCCATTGCACCAGCACTTGAGCAAAGCTTTAGAAAATCTAGGCCGCAGTGTTGTGACTGTTCCTCTTCAGTGAATTAGTGTATGCAGCAGGGGTAAGGAACAATCTCAGTCAGCAAAATGTTTCTCTTCTACCCCTCTTTGTGCATGAAGGGGTTCATGGCACTCCACCCGCAGGTATGTTTAAAGGTGGCTGCAAATCCATGAGGAACACACGTAGAATATTCTCCTGGTCCACCTGATGGGTAGGCACAGGCATCTTGACATTGATCTGGCCCTTTAGTAGACAGACGCTGGTGGTTTTACACTGGCCACTGGTGGGTAGGAGTGGGAGATGTTTCCCTGTGCCTTGGTTAAGAAGGAGGTAATAGATACCACTGCATTAACGTGGCGGTGCATTGTGCCTTGAGAGGTATGATCGCTGCATACATTGGACCCTGTTCAAATGATGTGTGAACCTGTAGGGTGTTGTGTGCGGCAGAGTGCATGCTGCAGATGTTGTCTAGTGCCATTTGTTAGGCGGGAGATGTGTTGCATCTGTCTATCCCTGTGTTTGATATAAAGGAATGTTGGATTTTCATGGGTGAGCAAATTGGTAGTTGGGCCACTTATAAAATGGAGCAGAGTAGGAGGGATTTCTGCTTCTTTGGCACGTTCTATATCCTACAACTATTCAGTAAACAATGAATGTGAGGTTTGATTAATGTGGGGTCTGCACCATATAATAATAACAATACTAATAATACTAATACTCATACTAACACTAATACTTTTAATACTGACTACTTTCCCCACAGACTTCTAGCCAATGGATAATAGTTTCTTTAGAGTCTTTGGTGGGTAGTTTGACGTACAGCCACTGATGGGCACTGTGGTGGGTAGGCACTAGTGAGCAATGTGAGCAGCAGGCACTGGCAGGCAGATTGAGGGACAAGGACGGTTGGAAGCATGATGCGCTAGCAGTGATCGACAGTGAAACCTGTGGAACCTGTGTGGAGTGAAAACTGGCATTGGTGAACAATGAAAACAGGAGCCACTAATAGATAGAACAGAGCACAAGCGATGGTGGGTTAAATGAGTACCTGGCACTTCTTGGATATTTAAAGAACTGGCAAACATTGGCAAGGGAAGAAGTACACATTGGGAGGGGGCAACATGAAGAACTCATATTTGTGGTAGTGTAAGGAACAAACACTTTCAAGGCCTGGAATTAATTGGCTGGGCATGCAGTAGGCACAAGAGAACAGTGCGTCCATTGTAAAAAGGTGCAAATGGAGTGAAGTATGAGAAGCTGGCACTGGTGGGCAGTGTAAAGGACTGTCTTTGTTAGGTGGCACAAGCATCTAGCACCAGTGATCATTGTGAAAAGTAGTCAGCGTGGAAAGCTCTTACCAGTGAGCATTGTGAGATGGTGTCATGATGCACACTGGTGATCTGGCAGCACTGGACAGTGAGGAGCTGGCATTGTAAAAGGCAGCCATAGGTAGGAGGGGAGGAGCTGACGGTAGTGGGCAGTGAGGGGAGTTCACAATGATGTGACCAGAGGTACAGGTTCTTTTAAACTGGCACATTTCACAAGCACCAAAATTCAGGGCGTAGCTTGGCCAGTAAGATTGGAGGCGTGAGCTTCAGATGTTCCAACAATCACACTGGCATCTAATGGCAAAATACATTATGGCCCATATTTATGAAAAATGACATACAACAGTGCTAACGCAGTTGTGCCTAATTTTTTTAATGCTGACTAACGCCATTCCCTGATGCCATCCGTGCGCCATATTTATAAAATGACGCACAATGGCGCTAAGGAATGGCTAGTGTCTCAAAAAAAAGATGCTAGCTGGTGAGGGATGGTGCTAGGGGAAATGGCGCTAGTGGGTCGGAAATGACGTTAAGCTGGTTAGTGTCAAAATATCTGCTGCTAGAAAGCCTAGCGTCATTTTTTGATGCACAAGCAACCAAAAAATTAATCCTGTCTAAGTATAGAAAGGAGTCATTACCACCTCCCCAATGCCCACCATAGGGGACGAGTGTCCCCTGTGCAAGCCCTACATACCCAGTGCAAGGCAGGGGGCCCCATGTACGGGGCCCTCAATGGCACACCACACACATACACTTACCTGCAAATTACCTGGGATGGGCTTTCTCCTCCCGTGGTGTCCCTGTGGTGTGGGTAGTGGTGCTGCTGGGGATTGTGGTGGGCATCTTTGTGCCCATTCCATGGTGTTCTTCCATGGAAATGGGCCTACCTGCACTTTAACATTAAATAATGGCGCTAAATGGGCTTAGTGCCATTATTTAGGTCCTCCTCCCACTTGCACATCATTTCTACGTCGGGTGTTAAATATTGTGCTGGGGGGCTAGTGTCATTTTTAGGAAGGTAACGCCTACCTTGCATCTCATTGACGCAAGGTGGGTTGGCGCTTTCTAGAGATGGAGCTAACCCCAATATTTTGACGCTACGCGGGTCTAGCATCAAAATATAAATATGGAGTTAAGTTAGGGCCGCTTTAGCGTCAAATTTCATGACGCTTAGGCAATGCTAACCTTCCATAAATATGGGCCTACATGACAAGCAAGGCACATAAGAGGGGTTAAAGGAGCAGTGGAATGGGAGAGGAATGTGGATTGGTAGAGGTAGTAAGTGAGAGGAAACACCATAATTTGTAAAATAACCAGCTTTTTTTACGACATTCAAATCAGAGAGGAGAGAATGTGTGTGTGCGTTTTGTCTGTGGTAATGTAAAAAAACATGCTTGTGAAATCCGACAGAGACCTCGCCGTACCGTCTTTAAGCATGGCTATCCAACTATTTTCTAGAAAATACATTTATTAGGGGGTGCCCTTGCCAAATTCACTTCAAGTGTCCATACAAATGCTGCTTTCTACAATTTTACAACACATGGAGAGTAGGAAAGATCAAAGATCTCCCCTGATATCACACCCACAGGCTGAAAGAGGATTCAGAAATCGTAAGCTTTTTTTTTATACAATACGTTTAGCGGGAACTTGAAGTTTTTTTATGTTTTGCGACCTGCAGTCATAAATTCCTGCTTCCTTCAGATTCCATTGGGTTCTTTCACTTCTGAGGCTTAACTTCTTTTCCGTCTAGGAGAACCATTTGTACATTTTCAAGTACAGTGAGCGCCTGCTCCTTTGTAAATGTGGGAATACGCACAGCAAATGCAGTCGGGCCTTTCTCTAAATCTTTATTTATGCCACCAGAGTGACAGAACACAGCTTTAGATTTTTTTATTTAAGCATGACTTTGCATAGAGCGTTAACATTGCTCCCCGATGACACCTATATACACTGCAGCACGCGCGAAAACCATTTAGAGTGATCTTGGGCACTGTTCCAACCCCTGATTACCACAGTAATACATTCACCCTATCAAAGCTAAAGCGCCAAAACGTTAAAAATAGAAACAGTGTAGCGTGTATGGTTGATGCCCACTTGGCAATGAACTCCCAATATGTATTAGGACCTTCTTGAAACCAAACTGTCCTGTACTATATAGGCAGTGCATTTGGGTTATGCTATGCTATGTGTATTTGTATAGCGCCTTACCACTTTCCATATGGCCCCAAAGCACTGTAATGGCTCTAAACCTTTGTTAAAGCCAAGAAGAGTGGCGTTCCATTGATGGCACCATCTTTGTAAGGACGTCATACAACATGTACCAATGATTTGTTGAACCCAAGAGGTGCTTGAATCCATGAATAGGGCACTCTTCCTGATGAAGTGTGTGTACAGGCAGTAGGGCTTTGATTAGAAAGGGCCTGCATTCCGCGTGTCGCATCACCATGGCAAACCAGTCCCAATCTGCACAAGGTTGTTGCACTATATCCGGGTGACAGCCTGGTAATGCTTTCCCCAAAAGGCAACTGCAAACAACGTGAAGCTACTCTGCATGGATAGTGTGATGGACTTCAAGAATGCGTTATGAGATTTAAAACCATTTCCTCCTGTCGTCCATGAATGGCACCATTGTGGTAAACTACTTCCGGCATACACTAAGACTCTGTTAAACGGAAGTGCACATGCACTGGGAGTGCAGCACCATATTAGTCATGAAATAGATGCAAAACCCTAGGACTTTTGTAAAACCTAAGCACCAGAGCACTCAAGGCACTCTCTGTCAAAATATGTTTAAGATGTTCTAGGAGTTTGTTAAAACCAAGTGGTGCTGTACAGCATGGATGTCACCATACTGGCAAAGGTCTCTGAAATTGCATTTGGGCTACATTTAAAGCAAGCTGAGCTGCACTTTTTTGGGTATGTACTCACAACGTGTTCTATCAATATTTCAAAATAAAGTGGGGCTGTAATGCATGGTGCCAGACCCCATTAGGAGGGGTACAGGGCAGACAGGGACTACTGTGCCCCAACCATGGTGGTTGAGGTTGTTTGACACAGATTCGCCTGCTATGGCTCAGAAAATGGGTCCTAGGACAACCCTTTCCACAGTTGACTCTCAGGGTTATGAGGGTAAGAAGTCACAGGCTTCTCAGGGAGGTAGTGTGGGGAGCAAGAGCTCAGAACTTAACAACCAACCGACAGGCATAATAAAGTGCTCTCCAGTCCAGTACTAGTCTTCCAAGTGAAAGAAGGTACTTTAATCACTCAGTGTTACTAAATACTGCGCAGTCCAAAGGTGGTTAAGTTACAGGGTTGCTTACCCCTAAAAGGATCTAATGTAATGCAGATATACTTATGGTGCCTGCTTACACCCCTCTTCTCCGTCTCAAGTGACTCAGGCAAAGATATGTCTAAAAAAGCTAGGCTTCTCTACAGATCACTAGATTGCCGCGAAGATTTACCCATAGGTTAGTTCACTTGTCTTTTGGCTCAATATGTCTGTGTTGGTGAAGGTTATCATTAGCAGTAACAGTTTCCCACTGCTTGCTTTCAGGTTCAGTGTCTCAGTTTGTACAGATACAGTACTGTGTTACCTGCTTGGTGACACTGGGGAGTCCCAGACACGGGCTGTTGCGAGCGATGTCCTCACATTCTTGAGCTTCAGCATCAGGGCAGGAGACCACGGATGGTGCTCTAGCCCATTTCAATCACAGGCACTTAGCAACACGTTCAATGAGTTTGCCGAGCCAATACAGGTGGGCATTCATTTTTAAAAGTTGCAGCCCTTAGGGGCTGATGTAGGTGGGTGCTCATCTTTGGCAGTTATGGTCTGAAGGACGATGAAGCAGCTACTGTCAATTGGGCACCTTGGGAGGCAGTAACAGCAATAGGCACTTGGGGTTAATTGTGGGAACACTGGTCCACATGAAGACAATTTGGTGAATACTTCACATAATTCATGGTCGGAGCTGCAGTAGGACAACAATGAACCCTGCAGAATTCGGGCAGAACTGGCTACACTTCCTCTCAGGGGTCAGCTACTTTTGGGAGCCCAGCACTCCAGGAACGTAGTGGGCTTATCCTCCTGGATAGTGTCTCCTCGTGCAGAGCAAGGCAATCGCCTCTCTGAACAGGCAGACAGGCTTCTAGGTGCTTAGGCAGACACTCAGCTTTTCCAGCAAGTTGTCCACTTAATGTCCCCTCACCTCTGGCAGATTGGCTATCATGCAGACACCAGCACTGGTCACACAGAGGTCCTCTGCATACCATTTCAAGCACTCCTTCGCAAGGTCATGAAGGAGTTAGAACTGGAACAATTTGGTGTGGTTTGCATCACATTTTTAAACATATTTTCCAGATAGGGGATGTGGATCCACGGTCTCAGGTTTCATACCAGTTTTGGTTGGTCCGCATCCAAATACCATTTCCAGGCTGCTTTTGGACATAGCTTTTTGTACAAAGTGATGGTTCTCACAGCAGGTAGCAATGGGGCTGACTTCAAGCAAGAATATCCAACACATGGGCACAATAATGTGTGAGTTTTCTGCACCTGGATGCTATTGCTTACCTGAAGCAGCAATCAGAAACAGACAAATGAGGAGGCCTTCAACAACAGAAACTACAGCCTCACCCCTCACCCAACCATCTACCATATCACAAAGCTCAGAAAGAACTCATCAATACATATTTGCTAATAGGTTTCTTAAGAAATTTCTACAAGAAGCTCTGTCTACATCTTCTTCACTTCAGTGTCTGGGTCTCCACCCTCCAGCCACAAGAATGAATGCAACATACATCCATTGTCTGGACAGGCTACCCTCAGTCTCCACTTTGTACCATGCGAAACCAATAGTTTCCAAAATGGATCCCACTGGCCCAAGTACTCAGACTCTTACAACACAAAGAATCCTACTACCATGTATATGTTATACATGCACTGCACGTACACACATGTGCTGGACATGCACAAAGAATGTCAGTGCAATGTTCTGGGTTGCACACTTAGCAACAGAGGTGTCATCAGACTGTGCTCTCAGTGACACAGAGATCTCTGGTCACACCATAAATTCACAAAATATGGTGTGCTGCTTTATGTGATCTATCCAGGGCATGGACAGTAGTCAGTTGTTTAATATGAGAGTCACTTGGTGTTCCCCTCCAGGTCACTGTACAGGCCTGGACCTCACCTTGCTGGGGATCAGGCCTTGGCCTTTGGATACATTAGATTGATCTGATGCAAGGGCCAAAATAAAAGTCAGCATACCAGTGTCACCTGCAGTCAGCCACTCAGGACTGGGGTACACACCCTTTTACAATCAGGGAACATTCCTGTTCCAGCACATAGCTAGTGCCATCTTGACAATTGTCCTAATACTTGCACTTAAACTGCTTAAAGTAAGTAATGATGCACTTCATGGGTGGGGCCATCTTGGTTAGGAACTCCAAACATGCACTTGGATTATATTTAAACCAAGTGGTGCAGCGCTCATAGGGTAACACCATCTTGGTTATGAACTCCTAACATGGAATAAATAAGGTTGTGTTTAATACAGGTGATGCTGTAGTTAATGGTACTATCTTAGTAAGGGATCCCATTCTGCAATAGGACATTTGGGCCTTGGCGATTTTCTTCAGAAGACACCCACATTCCACCAAGTCCTTAGAGGCCTAACAGTGAAAGCTCTACACAAAAGGTAAATACACAGTGTTCATACATGCCACAAGGAGAACATGCCACAAAGAGAAAGGTTTCATGGGAAAAAGAGAGAAGGTGACCATTTTCAGGTGCTGCTCTTTAAAAAATAAGTCACTTCCTGCAGGGCCCTTGTAGCTAGCCTCATTCTGTGGCTGAAAAACCGCCCTGATTAGACATCTGGTTTGAAGTACAAGCTCTATGATTTGCTTGAAGTCAAGTGCAGCCAGTTTCTGGGCAAATTACCTACATCAGGATGAGCGAATATGGTGGTAAATTGCTCTTGACAGCAAAAGTTGAGACTAACACTTTCAAAGCAGTTTTGGTGCAATTTCTCCACAGGCACCAGATTCTACAATGTACTCCTGTACGTCTCTGTCACGAAGCAGAGATTTTCCTAATTTTTTGGCCGCTTGACCTTGTTTGCCGATCCATCAGAATTATTATCATATGTTTTATGCATATAACACAAGCACCACACACTACAACGCAGCCCCAGGAAAACTACTGTGCAGTGTGTACCAAACTCAAAACTTTTGGATAAAGAAGCCCCGCCCCTTCCCTTAGGTTTTGAGGAAATAGTCGAACTATTCGACATCACACGTCCTGCTAGTTAAGCTGCTTTTGGACACTACACAGTGGTCGTCGCTAAGGATATTGCACGCATGACTTGATATTCCTGCATAGAATTGTATATACATTTATGATATGACACACCATGTGGAAATGTACGTATGCAGCACAATGACGCGGTTGCACGCCGCATGTCCATACACACGAGCAGCCCTATCATATAATTTGAGCATATCTGATAAGTATCATATGACAATTTACGAATA
Organism: Pleurodeles waltl; assembly: GCF_031143425.1. NCBI lineage: Eukaryota > Metazoa > Chordata > Amphibia > Caudata > Salamandridae > Pleurodeles > Pleurodeles waltl. The sequence continues at coordinate 874,531,104 of NC_090440.1, forward strand.
TGTCGCAACACTGATGAGCAAAGAAGAGCCGAGAGCCGCCAATTTGGTCTTTTTGTCAAATTGGCCTATGATTAGAGCGGACGGGATTATGAACCAACTAATATCAAAAATATACATAGTAGGGAGTGATTATTGTTAAATAACCAAATCCTAAAGAAAAGTACTTTCGTCATTTTTTAAAGACTTTTGGCTATATCCACTTAACACCATAGCACACAGGCAGGTCAACAAGGATGACTTGCTGACTAAAAACAGTAAAAGAACCACAAATACAGCACTGATGACACAGATTAATTTGCCACACCAGGCTGTGATCTGTATAGAATCCTTGACAGCAAGGGTGGTGGGTACTTGGACTCACCCAGGGCATTGAAAACTCGAAGCCATACCTGCAGGACAATGCCCTCTGCACAAGTGACTCCGGTGCAAAATAACATTAAAGAACCCTCACTTTTGTTGTGATTGATTTTGTGGAGAAAAGTGGTAACCTGAAAACTTGCTGAGCTAGGTCTGGCCCTATAAACGCCTATATGTCAATCGACCATTGGCCACGACACCTGTGGTCGGCTTTAAGAACCACAGAGTCGTCTGAGGTGGGAGTAATGGGTGTTCCTCTGATCAGAAGCAAATCTGGAATTCATTGCCGCAGGAGGGGGTCGGACAGAGTTTTTTGACAGGGCTGCTTGCTTTTTTCCCTCTCACTGTCTACGGTTACCAGCCGTCAGCCAGGACTAAATCTAGCGTCTTTAAAAGGAATCAGCGAATGCAACTTTTCCAGTCAGTGTGTCAGACGTGCCTAATGTGTGCATTCTCGGTGTCAGGACCCAGATTTGGAAACGTCAAGCACTGTTCTGTTTGAACCCATCTTGGCTCTCTCCGCTGGGGTCTTCTGTCGCCTTTCACTGGCTAGGGCTCATTAGTAGATGTTGGGTGATTTGTGGTTCCGGGAAGCTTTGGGTTTGTAACCACGACTGCAGGGTAGGTGGTCTGGGACTGCCTTGTCTCTTCCACTGAGAGAAGGATGTTGAGCAGTGTTCCAGGCCCCACTGAGCTGCGGGCTGCTGGGCTCCGCCAGTGGATGTTCGTGAGGCTGCAAAGAGTTTACACACTACTCAGCCACAACCTTTGGCACAAGGTCCCACCAACTAAATCACATATATGGCTGGATCGCTCCATGACATGTCAAGCCAAGCTTACTGTTCCTGCTAACCCATCAAGGTTACCAGCCAGCTGGTGCCTCGCACCCTTATTGGCAGGGCACCATCTTCCCTCCCAGGTCCCACCGAGTTGCTCAGCAGATATTGGGTGTTGTTGAAAAGTGAAAGGGGTGGCTCAAGGATGAGGCCCACGTACTGGTATCCAAGGCAGCAACAACCTGTGGCATCAAGGTCACGACGACCTTTGTCATCCAAGGCTGCAACAGTCCTTTGACATCATGGTTGCAACAGCCTTTGGTGTCCAAGTTTGCAAAAACCTTTGGTATCATGGGTTGCATTAGCCTCAGGTATCCCAGGCTGCAGCAGTCTTCTGTGTCCACGGATGCAACAAAATCTGGTACCAAGGTGTAGAAAGCTGGCCTGGTGTGCGGTGGGTACCTGAGGTACTCACACCAGGTCCAGGTATCCCCGCTTAGTGAAGCGTAGGAAGTGTCTAGAAGCCAGGCTCTCTAGAGGTAGATATGGATGGGCAGCCAAGGTTTCTCTAGGAGACCTGCAAAGCTCATGCAATACCACTGTTGTCATACAGCCCTTACACACATGAAAGAAAATACTCAGTTGTACAAAAATAAAGGCACTTTATTTTTGGTCACAAGGTACCACTAAGTATTAGAAGGGCAACCCTCCCATAGGAGGTAAGTAATACATTGATTGCATACACTAGTAAACAGCAATAGTCATAGAGAAGGTTAGAAAACAGTGCAAATGCCGTTAGACAATAGTGACCCTGGGGAATGCAAAAGATGTCCCACGCTGAAATGAAGATTGCAAATGGGTGTCGGTGCAGGAATCCCACAAACAAGCCTTGGCAAAGGCAAATTTGCAATTAGTGGAAAAGTGGTGCTCCTGGGGACCGCAAGGCCCAGGAGGACTCAACCTGGGAGGGGGAGTCAGACGAGACCCTCAGCAACACAAAGAGCCCACAGGAGCGAAGGCAGCACCCACAGGAGTCCCATAGGATGGGGACACAGAAGTTGCAGAAGGAGCCCATGCAGCTCTACAGAAAGGGATCCCACGCCGCAGGAGAACCCTACAGAGGGCTTTGCGTCACAGGAAAGAGTGCTGAGGGCTGTAGCTGCATATAGCCTGAAGTTCCCTTGGACGAGATGCAAACAAGCCTTGGCAGCTGCAAGAGGTGCAGTGCATGGGGATACTTCCTGAGTGTGAAGGCAAGGGCTTACCCCTGCCAAAGTTGGACATCTGGCAGAGAGGACCAAGAGGACTACTCTAGACCACCACCTGTCATGCAGGATCCTCGCAGCTCAGGATGAGAGGAGATCCATGCAGCCGGTCATCATTGCAGTAGGTGCCTGCAGATGCAGGGGAGTGACTCCTTCACTCCAAGGGAGATTCCTTCTTCCTTCTCATGCAGACTGAAGACTTGCCACCCTCAGAGGATGCACAGCTGGGGAAATGTTGCTGAAGCTGAAGGAGCAGTGGAAACAATGTTGCAAGAAGAGTCTTCTTTGTGGTTGCAAATTGATGCAAATTGTAGGTTCCTGGAGGATCCAGTCGCGGTTCCAGTGGCTAGAAGTCAAAGTGGAGGTTGCAGAGGAGTCCTGCTGGAATCCTGCAAGCCGAATCTGAGGACCCACCCAAGATAAAAGACCCTAAATAGCCCTGAAAGGGGGATTGGTCACCTAGCCAGGCGACCACCTATTAGGAGGGGGCTCTGATGTCACCTACCTGGCCTGGCCACATAGACGCTCCCAGAGGTCCCTGCCAACCTTGGATTCAAGATGGCAGAACCCAGGGACCCTCTGGAGGAGCTCTGGGCACCACCCCTGGGATGGTGATGGACAGTCCCCTTTCCATTATCCAGTTATGTGCCAGAGCAGGGACTGGAGGTCGCTTAACTGGTGTAGACTGGTTTATTCAGGGAGGGCACCAAGTGTACCCTTCAAAGAATACCAGTGGCTTGGGAAGGCTCCCCCTCCCAAGCCATGTAACACCTAATTCCAAAGTGAGAGGGTGTTACCCCCCTAGCCCAAAGAAAATCCTTTGTTCTGCATTCCTGGGCTTGAGCTGTTCAAGCAGCAGGAGGGAAGAAACCTGTCTGAGGGGTGGCAGCAGCTTGGGCTGCCTGGAAAACCCTGGAAGATTGGAAGGAGCAATACTGGGGGCCCTCTAAGGAGCCCCCAGAGTGCAAGGAATCCTACTTTCAATACTGGCAACAGTATTGGGGTATGATTCCGACATGTTTGATACCACACATGCCTAGGTTCGGAGTTACCATAATGTAGCTGGACATAGGTAGTGACCTATGTCCAGTACCCATGTAAAATGGCATCCCAGCACTCAAGAAGTCCATGAAAATGGCACTGGAGTTTGTGGTAGTTCTGCTAGTGCAGAGGTGCCCTCACACACAGGTACTTGTATCCTGCCCTCTGGGGTAGGAGGGCCTGCCAAAGGGGTGACTTATTGTGACCTGGTGCAGTGACTGATGGTGAAAAAGGGTGCATGCACCTTTTCACACAGACTGCAATGTCAGGCCTGCAGAACACTTTGCGTGGGCTCCCCATCGGTGGCATAATACATGCTGCAGCCCAATGGGATCCCCTGGTACCTCAATGCCCTGGGTACCTGTGTACCACATACTAGGGACTTTCATGGGGGCACCAGTATGCCAAATGTGGGGTGAAAATGGTACAAGTTACTAAGTTAGAAGGGAGAGAGCATAATCACTGGGGTCCTGGTTAGCAGGATCCCTGTGAACACAGCCAAACACACTGACAACAGGCAGGATATGGAGGTAACCAAGAAAGAGGGTACTTTCCTACACAAGGTCACAGCGATCTTTGTCATCCAAGGCTGTGACCGCCTTTAGCGTCAACTTCACAGTAACCTTTGGAAACCAGTGCTGCAACAGCCTGCAGTTTCAAGGTCGCTGCACTTAAGCTCAAAAAGCATTGTATGAGAACCAAAATAGACAATTAGGAAAGGGAGAAGTTTGCATGAAGATAGGTATCCCTAAAGGCTAGGGAGGGCAGAGGCCCAGGCATGTCACATCAGGCTTAACAAGTGACTGACTGCTCATCCAAAGGACTTGGCCAGTAAGTACCCCATCCCCATGGCAGAGGCTGCTCGCTGAACATCTTGCCTTCCAGCTCAGGGCTGTGGTAGACTGGAAGGACACGTGCCTAAGGCCACGCTGCAGCAGCCACTATCTCAGCTGTTGTGTGGATTAAATGTGTGTTTCATTGATAATCATCTAATGCTGAACTCTTATTGGAGCCATATCTGGAGTGTTTTCGGGGGAAAAGGGGATCGGTATGTTTAAAACAATTTAAAAAGAGATATTTTAAGTGCTAGGCAATGCATGAACGATCTCGCTTTGAGGAAAAACAAAAAAGTATGGCGTAGGCTATTTGTTCGGCACTAAGGCACTACGAAAGCTGCTCAAAATCTCTGACCATCGTTTTTAGCAATGAGAGTATAACAATGAAGATACCTGTGTGTTATGGGCTAACAGTTCTGGGCTACATAGCGAGGTCTGGACGTGGTGGGGTTCGGTCTACGATGTGCGTGAGGCCAAAAGCAGTCTTATATGCATTATTTTACAATTCAGTCAAGGACATCTGATGGACCAAAATCCGCCTTTTCTGCATTATGAAATAACACAACCAAGGGCAGCTGTTGAGCCTGTATGAGGTTTTCCAATGTAGAGTCTTGATGATTTACATCTGCCCCTGATTTTCAGGTTAATCATTGACTTTGTAAATGGGTTCCAATCAGCTGAACTATGGCCTGGCTCTTCTGGATATACATTAGGGCACCCATGACTTTGAGGCTATCTGGAGAGTTTACCAGTTTCCCAACATGGCATTCTGCACCTGCTTGCTGGTTTTTAGAACTTCGACTAAGCAGTGGGTGATTTAGTGTAGCCCCCCAATGACTTGAACAAGCTAGTGAATTAAAGGGACATTCACTGCCAGCATCTGTGCGCTATTGAGGCAGACCATCTTGGCCCCAGCCATGAAGGCACCCAAGACGTCTAGAGCATTCCCGCCAAAGATAACCTTTACGAACCAAGGTATATAGAGTTACCTTTGTTTTACGTTAAAACGGTATCCAGCCCCTGGAGTAAAAGGGCCGACGTGGGAGCCTGAGCACACGATTAGCACGTGGAAAAACATGGGAAACACACAACCCCTTGTGTGTCATCATTTCCCGCACACCTACCTCCACCGCACACCAGATGTTCATTAAACTTAAGCCACGACTTCAAGAAGGTACAAATATGGCTTTGAGTTCACCTCACCCGGCCCCGACCCTTGAACATTGCGCAACACTTCGGAAACTGTAAATGCCTCATTTGCGGCCTACTCGCCTTGCCCAACACAAGGCCCATTGGTATTAAAAATTAAGGGGGGGGGACACCGCAAATGCTTTACGAGGTGAGACGCAAGAATCCCCGTACTGCGAGGCGGTGTTTTATAGGAAGCTCTTGGGTATTACCTCAACAGGTCTGTAACAGGAGGAATAAAGGGGCGATTTAGCACGGAAAGAGCTTACCGAAAGCTGCCCGACGCTAATTGCTCCAGGGTTTTGTCGCGAGGTGTAGCAAGCCCTGTAGATTGAAAGGCACCCAACCGACCTCAGGGCTTTTACAAGTGGAGGAACACTGGCCTAAGCAAAGGAAAGAAGCCGCCCTAGGAGCGAGGGAAGCCCCCCAGGGAGTGAGACACAATGCACTTCCTGTGGTCGAGGTTGACCCAGCTGAGCGTGGAATTATTGAATGTGCTTTTTCATTGGACAGTGGTCATTTTCGTACCTGCTTCTTCCTGTCTAATCTATTACGTGTTTAAATAACAGGTACAAATAGGAGGGGGTTAGAAAAGATTGTCGCATGCAGGTGCGCAGGCACGAGCGCTGTCAAGAGTGATTTCCATAACCCATTCACGTATGACCCTCAGAGAGTCGTCGAATGTCTGTATCTCTCCGGTGGGCCCCCAAGAAGGGAAGCACACTATCAGAGTATGGAGTTTCTTTGACTCTTCACAAGTAGGGCCATAAATTGATAAAAGACCTCTGACACTGGGGCTCATAAGCCAGTCACACACATACCGAAAGAAGCAGCATTTGGGGTGGATGGTTACTTTGTACCAGACAGCCATCTTGCTCGTTTCATGTCAGTGAGAGACAATGTCTTTGTAAGGAACACAGCGTTGGCGACGTGGACGACGCCTTTGCTCTGACTCCATCAGTCCATGTTCACCAGTTGAACATGCGCGTTTGGTGACTTTTTTCATAGAGTCACAAACTCGGTGACTCTACAGAACTCCAGAAGAGTACTTTAAAAAAAAAAAAAGCATGTGTTTTTTGTGCAGCTTTGCATTCCTGCATCACATCATTTTTATGTCAAAGCCCTTGGGGACATTCCGAAAGCTTCCCTGGGAACGCATTTCACTCCTAGATTACCATTGGATTTGTGGTTTGTAACTCACACCTGCTTGCTTTCTATTTGCTGGCTTTATTTGTTTTACGCTGTCCAGCTTGAGCTCGTCCCTTCCCTTGCTCAAATCTTATTTACTGTATTCTTCCACCAGTACTGGATTTCTGTACACAGGCCTTTAAATCTTGTCCTTTACTTGTCACATTTGCTGAGTAGTCAAAGACAGAGGTCCAATGACAGGGCCTGTCTTCCTGGGAGCGTGATGTTTACTTTTCTTTCTCTGACTTCAAAGCAAGAGGATTTATGTGACAATCATGCCCTCTACTGAGGGTGCGCTGGTCGAAAGAGTGTACAATGTTATTTTTTCTAGTACACTACAACATTTAAAAGTCTGTAAATGAACTGTGCAGATATTTCGAAATGTATCAGAACTAGGACAGCACAAATGAAAACATTTTTTAGTAATTCTGAAGTGTGGTGGAAACAAATATTTTAACATGATCAAAACAAATTAATAAACAAGGTGAGGACGTTTCCAGACACTATTGTTTGTGAGCTGTATACTTTTATCAGTAAAACTGTATGTTTGTGCAAATGTAATGGCCATTTAAATTGAAGATATGTTGTCCTTAATGGCAGAACGCTACCACACCATGCATACTCCACTTTACCCTACTCTACTCTGCACTGCTCCATGTCACTGCACTCTGCTCTGCACCATTCCACCCTATGCCACTCCACACTGTTACTGCACTCTACTCTGCACCACTCCTCTAGTCTATGCCAATACACTCTACTCCACACTCCCCTGCTATGCACCACTGACATTTTCGTCACTACACTTTACATCACTCCACTCTGTGCCACTCTACTCTGCACCACTGCACTCCATCCCACTCTACTCTATGCAAATGTACTCTACTGTGCACCACTCCATTCTACTCTGAAACAATCTACTCTATACCACTGCACTCATTGCCAGTGCACGTAGTGCCACAGCACTCTACTCCTCACCTCTCTATTCTATGCCACTATACTCTGTTCTGCAACACTGTATGCAACTGCACTCTAAGTCAACTGCACTCCATGCCAATGCACTCTATGCCACTCTACTATACACCACTGCACTCTATGACAATCTGCTCTGTAAATCTCTGCCACTGCACTTTCTGCCACTGAACTCTAAGACACTGCATTCTATGCCACTGCATTCTATGTTACTGCAACCTATGCCGCTGCACTCTACTCTTCCCCACTCTACTCTATGCCACTCTACACCAATGCATTCTATGCTACGACACTCTATGCCACTCTACTGTGCATCACTCCACTCTATGCCACTTCACTCTATTCCACTCTATTCTGCAACACTGCTCTCTCCACCACTGAACTGTACGGCACTCTACTCTGAACCAATGCACTATGTTCTGCACTAATCTACTCCACTCTACTGAGCTCTATGCCAACACACTGTACACCACTACACTTTACATCGCTCCACTTTACACCACTGCACTCTACACCAATCCTTTCTAAGCCACTCTAATGTACTCTGCACCACAGCACTCTATTACACTGCCCTCTATGGCACTGTACTCTATGCCACTGCACTCTACGCCACTCTATTCAACTCTGCGCCACTCCACTCTCCTCCACTGCAATTTACCCTGTGCTACTTCTCTCCACTCCACTCAACTATATTCCACACTGTTGCACTCTATGCCACTGCACTCTACGCCAATGCACTCTACACCACTTTACTCAAACCTAATGCACTTTATGCCACTGCACTATATGCCATCCTACTGTGCACCACTTCACAGTGTGCCACTATACTCTATTGTGTCACATTCTATACCTCTGCAGTCTACACCAATGGACTCTACACCACTCTACTCTACACTACTGAACTCTATGACACTCTACTCTGCAGCACTGCACTCCCTGCCACCGATCTCTTGCCACCCTAATGTGCACCACTCTACTCTGCATCACTGCTTTCTATGCCACCTCACTCTACTCTGCACCACTCTATTCTATGCCACTCTACTGCACTCTATGCAAAGCACCCTAACGCAAATGCACTCTATGCCACTCTAATCTACTGTGCACCACTGCACTCTATGACACTACTGTCTATGCCTCCCTACTCTACTCTGCACCATTCTACTCTATTCAGAGCACTCTACCCAACTCTACTATGCACCACTGCACTCTTCGCCACTGCACTCTACACCTCTCCAGTCTAGACTACATCACTCTACTCTGCATGACTCTACTCTTTGCCACTCCACTCTGCAACACTGCACTCACTGCTTCTGCACTCTATGCCAATGCATTCTATGCAGCTGCTCAAAGCCACTACACTCTACCTGCACCACTCAACTCTACGCCATTTCACTCCACTCTGAAACAATCTACTTTAGGCCACTGCACTCTGCTACTCTATTCCACTCTGCACGACTCCACTCTGTGCCACTGCACTCTACACTGTGCCGCTCTATACCACTCTACTCTGCACAACTTTACTCTATGCCACTGTATTCTACACCAATGCACTCTAATTATTTTACTCAAAACCATTGCACTCTACACCACTGTATTCTATGCCAACTACTCTGTACCACTACACTCTACGGCGCTATACTCTACACTGCAACACTAAATGCCGCTGCATGCTACGCCACTGTATGCTGTGCCACTCTGCACCATTGCGCTATATGTCACTGCACTCTATGCCACTCTACTATGCACCATTGCTCTCTACACCACTGCACTCTGCACCACTGTACTCTGCCAATGCACTTGACAACAATGCACTCTATGCCAATGCTCTATGCCACTGTACTCTATGACACTGAACTCTCTGACACTGAACTCAAAGTCACTGTACTCTGTGCCACTGCACCCTACTCTGTACCACTCATCTTTATGCCACTCTAATGCACTCTATGCCAATGCACTCTATGCCACTACACTCTACATCAATCCACTCATGCCACTCTCATCTATTCTGCACCACTGCACTCCACATCACAGCAATCTACACCACTCTACACCTCTGCACTCTACCCTGCACCAGGCCACTCTATCCTGTACCACTCCACTGTACACTGCTTCCCTTTGCTCTGAAAGAATCTGCTCAATGCTACTGTACTCTACACCAATGTGCATCTCTCTACTGCACTACGTGCCACTCCACTCTGTGCCATTGAACCCTACGCCACTGCAATCTACACTGCTCCACTGTACTTTACACCACTCTACTCTACATCACTGCACTCTAAGCCAAAGTAGTCTACACCACTTTACCCAAAACCAATGCACTGTATGCCACTGCACTCTACTCCAATCTACTCTACACCACTGTACCTTATGCCACTTCACTCTAGGCACCTCATCTCCACTCTGCAACACTACACTCTATGACACTCTACTCCATTAAACTCTACTCCACTCTACGCCACTCCACTCTACCACACTCTACTCCACTCCATGCCACTCTATGATGTGCTAAGCAAATCCCTCTATGCCACTCCATGCCACTTTATTCCATAGTATATTACAGCACACTTGTGCTCTACTCCACTACTCCACTCTGTGTCACTCCAATCTATGCCACTCTATGCCACTCAACTCTACAACACTCACTCCACTCTATGAAATTCTACACTCCCCTACAGTACTGCAATCTATGCCATGCTTGAGCTGTATCTTCGAGACATTTTGGTGTACAGTATGACATTGGCGGTATAAACCACTTACCGCTGCGGTGACAGCCGCCAAAAGACCGTCACCGCGGCTACCATCCGTCCGCCAGATAATGACCCCAGCTGGACTTCCACCACAAGAAGGGCAGAAATCCGACTGTGGCCATACTGGCAGATGGTGGTAAGGTGGTGCTGCTACCACCAGCACCGCCACACCAGTAGACCGCCACCAGCCGTATCATGACACATGATATGGCCTGGTGGTGTTCTGCTGGCGGGCGCTACTGGCGGTAGCAGCACCCCTTCCCGTTCCCTGCCAGAAGACCAGCTGGATGAAGGTAAGTTGGGCTTACGACAGGGGAGAGGGGTGGAGGGTGTTGTGTGTGTGGGGTTGTGTGCATGAATGTGTGAGTGTGTACATTGATGCGTCTATGTGTGTAGGGTTATTTGCGTGGGTGTATGAATGTGTGTGAATGCATGTAAGAATGGAAATGTGAATTCATGTCTACATGTCAGTGTGAATGTGTGTACTGATGTGTGTGAGCATGACTGGATGTATGCGTGTATGAATGTGTGTATGCCACTGTGAGTGGGTGTATGCGCAGTGCGTGTCTGTGGGTGTGTGCGTGTATGGGAGGGGTGGAGGATCGTAAGGGGGGAGCGTGGATGGAGGGGAGTGGGGGGCATCTGGGGAGCGTTTGGGGGGGTGGGTGAGCCTCCTACCAGTGGCTCAAAATGTCGTCGGCGGCACTATAATGGTCGCCGGGCTGGAGGTTGATATCTCTGGCCCGGTGGCTGCTACCACCATGGCGGTATGAATGGTAAATTGGCGAGTTGGCTGCAGCCAACCCGCCAATGTCATAATGTGGCGGTATGTACCACCAGCCTGTTGGTGGTACTACCGCCACATTAACACCTACCGCTGGGGTCATAATGACCCCTATTGTTTTCTAATAGTGAGCTTAAAGGTAGTCCGATAATTTCATTGCTTGGCATCATTGTCACGCTCATTTCGTTGCTTCTTATTGGTCAGCTGCCTTCAGCTTCCTTCCTCTTCATGCGTTTGTCTCTCCCTTGGAGCTTTACTTGTGTCCTTCCACTGCTCCTTATTTTAGGTGTCAATTTTAGGTCTTGAGATGCTCTAATATTTGAAAAAAACCCTCTAAAAACGGGATTGAGCCCACTTGTTACTTACCATTGGTTAGCTTCATTACCAATCCTATTTACTTTTTTTTTCTTGGTGAGCAAGTCAGTGCCTGTTGTCTTCCCGGGAGCAATGATCAAAAAGTGATTGGTTTATTGATTAGTGTTCTTCTGCACCACTTGTGCTTGGATTGTGGTACTTTCTTTGTTTTGCTTTTGCTTGAAAGGCACCTTGAAACCATCAGAGTTGAACCTTGTGCTTTTCAGTATTTCCAAGAGCTGAGCACAAAGAACTAGCAATAACAAAACCTTGTGCCATGTGACCAATTTCTATAACATATATTTTGGCCACCTGTTGCTTTTAATGATGATGAAGCTGTAAACATTCTCCAATTGCTTGTTCTGTTGCCACACAGTATGTGTTTTTCTGAGTTAATATTTGCTGCTATGTCACTTTTACTTAGTTGTTGGTTACCTCTTTTATTATTTAGAGAATGTTTTATTCATCATCAAGAATGCTGTGTTCTCAAAAGGTTAAGGTTTCATCTTTACCTCTACACATCCCTAAACTCTGAATTCAACCGTGCCTCCCTTTACCTCTACAACCATCAAACCACAAATCATCCTTATCTCCTTTTACCCCACCCACCCTTGAGCCCTCAAGTCAATCGTACTTTCCTTTACCTCCACCCACCCCTGAACCCTCAAGTCAACCTCAACTGCCTTTACCTCTACACACCTGGACCCTCAAGTCACATTCACCTCCCTTTACCTCTACCCACCCCATAACCATAAAATCATGCTCACCTCCCTTTACCACTACCCACTCCTGATCCCACAAGTCACCTCACCCACCTTAACTCTATTCAAGCCCGAACCCTCAAGTCATCTTCACCATCCTTTACCTCTACCCATCCCTAAGCCAGAAAATCACTTTTTAAAATGAACATAAAAGTATGTTATATGCATGTTAAAGGCACAAATACTTACCTGCTTGATAAAGACTGCATAATAAAGGCCCTGCATGGTAAACGCTGTTTCCACTCAGGCAGGACACATTCCCACCCCTTCCTTAAACATCCTCCTCCCATAGCGTCCCTAGAGGTTTTGGAGGTACTTGCAGGTGTTTATGTCCTTCAGTATGTATGTAGAGCACCTTCCCCTCTTTCACGGTTTGACCACTTCCTCCACCCCTCCTCTCACCTGAGACAGCTCATGCACTGTCGTTTGTGAGTCGTTTTGTTTACTTACAGGGAGCTTAGAGCCCACCCATTGCTTACCATTGGCTGGCTTTATTGATCAGAGATTTCTGCAGGTCCACCTCGCCCTGTGTTGCTAGCCCATCCACCCCGCCCCCCATTTTTTTTGCTTGCCTCCTCCCATCTGCAGGAAAAAAATACCCCAAAATCATGCCAGTGGATTATGCTAGTGGATTTTAAGATGCTTCAAGGATGCATACAGTGTGGTGTTCCCTGCTCTACATGGCCTTTTTGTTGCTGTTTTCTGGTAGGGCCAGCACAGCAAACTTCAGCTCAGACAAAAGATAATTAAAATAAATTTATGTGAAGGCAGAGAATATTCACATACTAAGAAAATGGATCACTGCCTTTCTAAGTCATTGCAGTCTAAATTTCAGCCAGGCTGCACAGCAGTTGCGCTGCTGTGCAACATGACTAAAAGAAATTGACAAAGCTAATTTCTCTCCCAAAGATGAGACCTGTTGTCTTTACCAATGTTTTTTTTTAGCCATGTAGCCATGGTCTGGTAGGCAACACAGAGGTAGGTTCTCATGGAGGAGCAACATGGATCGAGGGTGTGGGAAAAAAGTTATATCACTCTCTACCACTGGTTATGTCATAGCACTTTTTTAAATTGCTGATGGGAGGGTGGACTGGGACGCATATCAGAAGTATGGAGGGAAGCCAAAATGGAGGAACGTAGATTCCTCAAAGCCAGCAATAAAAAAAATGTTACGACGTGGCCAGCACTGCCCATGTCATAACACTGTGCAACAGGACTGAAAACATGGACAAAGCCAACAGGTCGTGTAGACAAGACCTATTGTCTTTGCTAATGCTTGTTATATTTGTGTCTGAGCACTCCATGAGAGTAAAAGTTTTTGAGCTGTTTCCCTTGTGTACTTGCCCTTTTCTCTGTTCCTCCCACCTGCTTACTCCATCCATCTGCTTGCCCCAGCTCCCCCCCTCTACTGTTTTCAGTTTGCCGCAGCAACTCCCTCCCACCTGTGGTTTATACCTGTCTGTGTTGCGTACCACCCCTCCCTCCTTCCGTTTTGCCTACCACCCCCCTCCATTTTGCCTCCCGCACCCCACCTGTAATAAAAAAAAACCCACTATGACATGGCCAGCGTGGCCACATAATGGTGCTTTTTTTCCCCACACTCTCTGTCCGTTTTGCTGCTCCATAAGCCCTAACTCTGTGTTGCCTACTGGACCCTGCCGCTGATAACGCGTCCAGCCCTTATAAATTACCTGTACCTGGACACGTTGGCGGTCGGTGAATCTTTTAACCGAGTCGGGCTCTCCTCATCCTAGAATAGTCGGGTCACTCAGATCAATAATCAATAACTATTATAATCGACAATCAATACCCAATTAATAGATCAAAATAACACATCAGAAATCAATAACAGTTGGTACTTCGGCGCACCATGACCTTTCAGTCATGAATAACCACACCAGTTTATTAAAAGTTAGTGAGTTTATTTCCCTATATTAACAAAGCTAGCACGATGTATATAAGTCTCAAAACCAAATGATATATGTATATGAACATTACTAGCTGTCCATAGTGGTGGAAGAAACGCAATCTACGCAAAATTTGAATAATGATACATTCAGTTATGGCAATGCAAATCACTAATATGAGTAACTGTATTTGACTAATTTCATACATTGGTCAGCATAACAAGATTTCAAATTTGCATGGTGCATCGAATGAATACCTCGACTAACCTCTAATTAGCATTGGCATGTGGGGCTTCATGCAAAACGAATTTAGTCAACACAAATTTGGAAAACTTCTAGCTTGGGCCCTATCAAAATAGCAGTTGGTACCTAAAAGGAAGAACACAATGCATAATACATTTATCCTTTCATATTTACCAAATACAATCAGCATTCAAGAAAGTCTTCGTCCCTCAGGTACCGATTCGATCATCATGGGGCAGATTTCAAAGGGGCAAAGTTAAGGGCAAGCTTCCTTGCAGCGGCAAAGAAAATGGGGCAAAGTTACTTCATGGGCAAGACGGGACAAATCAAAGTTAAAGTCTCTAGGGTGAGAATTCTTAAAGTCTCTTTCTCTCCGATAGAGAGAAGGGCATCAGGGTGTCGTCCAAAATGGAGTCTGGCATCTGGCTTCAAATTGGCATCAAGGAAAATGGCTGACTTCTCTTTGTCCAGTGGGTTTAAGTAAGAAACATTCCAAATTCTGCAGGGTCTTCCATTGGAGGGTTCATAGGTTGGCTTCAAATTGTCCAATGAAAATTGTCTTTTTACTAGCTCTCATTTATGCATACATTGTCCTTGGAACCTTGGAACACAAGTTGTAACATGGTTTGCCAATTATTTTACTATCTGTACCTTCATGGTCCGCACCTGCAGACTGACCTTGTATCAAAGGGGATGAAACCGGCCTAGTACGAAACCTTGGAGATAAGTGTATTAGTTATCTCTGCTAGAAAAATACAACTTCAAACAAGAATATATGTTTCATTAGTTCAAGGAAAAGCCACGCAGTTAGAATTTGAGACCAGGCAACTAGGCCAAAGCCTCTACTAAATTTAAGCTAAGCAAAACAGTTTCAAATAAGAAATCATGGCCTACATTTGCAATTATGACGGATTACTACATTTTCAATTCTTCATGATTAATAAAGCTCGTTTATAATGATGGCGAACTACCCCGAGGGCACAATTTCCCTTGTACATTATTTTTTTTAACTAAAATCACGCTATATTATACGCTTTTGATTACGTGATATGTAGGAATATATGTTGGACCCTCTTTTCTGCGTCATCAGTCCCTCCTCTGATGACTAATTATGTCATCACATCAAATCTACCCACAAATTTTATTCCATTAAAATTCTGTATGGTAATTTGGCACTTCAGTTAATTCCCTTTTTCTTTTAATCCCTTTAGATTTTTCTCTATATATTTCTACCATTTTTGCTTGTTCTTTCTCTTCTCTTCTCCTTTTGCGTCTTGTTTTCAATATTTTGATACCTTTCCATATTCCCCAAGAGCCTAATAAACAAATTAATATTATTAATATTCCCTTTATTATTTTTAGTAACAATCCGTTCCAAACGTTGCTGAGCCAATTTCCCACAGAAGCAAATCCTTTTCCAACTTTCTCACAAACTCCTGGTTCTTTCAATTCCTTTAAATCTATACTTTCATTAGTTAAATTTGTAAGCATCGTTCTAATTTTTCCACTGCTGTCCGGTATATATGTACAACAGTGACGTGTACCAAGCATTTTGCAAACCATCCTTTGCTAAAAGAATGTCTAAGGCAAGCCGATTTTGAAGAGTCATAGCTCTTTCTGCAGCGAGTTCAGCATCCATCAGGATTATAGCTCCTGAAAATTTTGTCAGCATGTTATCCACAATAGTAGACAACTTTCGTATTTTGATTGAATTCAATGTGACTCCCACTGAAGGAATCAATGCTCCAAATATATCTTCTACCACACCAGAAGCTGTCTCTCTCTTCTGAACATGATGTGATTTAGACAGCTTTGGAAATTTCGTTAAGTCATCCAGTTGGTAAATCTTTGGGAACACTATTCCCAAATAACATCTCCCATACCGTCCTTTAGGAAGACGATAATAGGCGTTAAGTCTACAAATATAATATATTCCAGGAATAACTGGGTCTTGTCCATTCAGCATGAACGTCCACTTAGGTTGAAAGAAAAACGTATGTTTGCATTCACTCGTTCCCACAAAAACTGTGTCATAGTATGATTTATGTCTATGTATACAAAATCTCCCTACGTGCAATGTAACTATAGCTATTTTCCCTTGTGTCTTTATTGCGGCAAAAGCATAGTTATCTACAGATGTCCTTTTGTGTATTTCCCTTTCTAATTCCTCCTTCATTTATTTCCTCCTATCGTCAGTGCGGTCTAAGAAGTTTATCTCCACTGGTGAAAGCAAGCATGTAAGGTTCTCTCTATGCGCGTGAGCTGTGTGAAAAGGTGACAACGGCTCAAAGAATTCCCTCATTAATTTGAAATAATAATCTCTAGCTATTTTACTCAGGTACTCGATTATGGGGACATATGCAAATGTAACATCATAATTAGAGTAAAAATAATGAATGTACTGTTGACCATAAAATCTGGACGTTATTATACTACATGTAATTCCGTAAGTAAGAGGCATGCTATGATACGTCACCCCTTCCACTACTGAGGTAGGTATTTGTGTGCACACGTAACAATCTTTCGCATCCATTGTCTCAACATACTCACTCAACAAACGATAGAAAACGTTAGACGAAAGTTCCTTTTTATCATGCAAATGTCTCTCATCTTGCTCGAGTTTCTTCAAAGCTGTTAGTTCAGTAATAATAGTAGGTTTAGAAGTAGAAGCATCATTCGTCTCACTCTCGTTCTTTCCATGCATTCCAAGAACTATCGCTACAATTATTAGTACGCATGTGGTTATTAGACCTATACACATGTATTTACAACACTTCATTTTACGTCCCTGTGTAGTGTAGCCTGTCATGATCTGTATAGAATCAGAAAGTTGAAGACACCTTATCAAAGCGGGTTTGCAAATATTTACAAAGCTGAACAAGTTCAATGTTCACACAGTTTTCTTTAGCAGCTTAGTCTCTTATCGGTTAGCAGCGTTGTCTCAAAATCGCTTTAAAGTCAATCAAGTTAGCAATGTCTTAGCCGGTTGAAAGGTCAATCAGGTTATCAATGTCTCTATTCAATAAAGTTCATGGAGTTTTACTCCTCAAGTACCAAAGTGAAGCTCTGCCTCTTCGTTCTCGAGACTGAGGGATACAAATTTGTCTGACCAATCGTTAGTGGCTAAGTACGCCCACTCCGGACCAGAATATCTTTTGCTCGGTATTCTTTTTCTTTTCAATTTTGCATCTCTCTTTGTCTCTCTCTCGCTGGTACTTTCTTCCTTGGCCAAGTCCTTTTCTTCACTTGTTGCTGTTATTGTGACAGACACTTCTTTTCTTTTCTCTTTCACCTTTGGCCCTTAACTTTCGTTTAATGCTTCTCTGATCCTTAATTTCACTGGCGATATGCTTTGTCTCAGTTTCGCACTGTTTCCACATGATGGACCTGCAATCTCTTCTGAAGGAATTTGAACCGCTTCGCTCTGTCCTGCCTTGTCTTCTCCCTCTGGGAAGTCAATCAGGTCTTCCTTTTCTTTTCCTGTATCATCTGCTACTGGGAAAGCCCTCCTCTGATCAGACTCTCCTGCTCCTTCACTTGTCTCGAGCTCTTTGTCACTGTTACCCGCTTCAGGCTCTTTGTTACCTTCAGGACCTTCGTCACTTTCTGAGGCTCCTCCTTGGTCTTCCCCAAATGAATCGGTTGCTTCGTCCTCAGAAAATATTTCTCCTTCCTCTATTTCTACCTGTTCGCTTCTGGTTCCTCTTCGCTCTGTCTCGGCGCTTGGCACTTTGTTATCAGACACAGGTGACTTCAGCGCTTCTACTTCCTCTTCTGTGGAACACGTCACCCTCTTTGTGTGACTGGCGTGAATCCAGTTGGGAACTCCCGCACACTTCACAGCGGTGGTAGTTGTCAGAATCACTTGGAAAGGTCCTTTCCAACGGGGTTCCAGACACGACTTCCTCACGTGCTTCTTTATCACGACCCAGTCACCTGCTTTCAGGGCGTGTCCTGGACCTTGGATCGGTGGCAAGGTGGTTGCCTCCACCTGGTGAGAGAAAGAGCGGACCACATCAGCTAGACCTTTGCAGTAGTCTAACACCATATCATCTGTATTATTCAAAAGAGCATTTGCAGGAACTGCTGGAAGTCTCATGGCTCTGCCCATGAGAATCTCGTGCGGGGACAGTCCAGTCTTTCTGTCAGGGGTGTTTCTCATTGACATTAGCACCAAGGGCAATGCGTCAGGCCATTTCAAGTTTGTTGATGCACATATTTTCGCCATCCTTGATTCCAATGTGCCATTCATTTGCTCCACTAGACCTGATGCTTCAGGGCGGTAGCTACAATGCAACTTTTGCTCAATGTTCAGCGCTGCACAAAGTAATTTTATTACTTCGTTATTGAAGTGACTTCCCCTATCTGATTCTAAGGAGATCGGAAATCCAAAACGTGGTATTAGCTCTCTCAAGAGTAGTTTTGCAACTGTTAGACTGTCATTTCTGCGTGTAGGGTATGCTTCAATCCAGTGACTAAAAATGCACACAACCACCAACACATACTTCAAGCCTCCATGCACAGGCATCTCAATAAAGTCCATTTGCATCCTGCTAAAGGGACCCCCTGCTCTTCCAATGTGGCTCAAATTTACTACGGTTCCCTTCCCTGCGTTCATCTGTTGGCAAATGACGCAACGATGGCAAACTGCTTCAGCAACTTGACGGAATTTGGGGTTAAACCAATCAGTTTTAAATAGTCTAATCATGACATCCCTCCCAAGATGAGCTTGTCCATGATAGAATCTGGCTAACTGTGCCAAAAGACTGTTTGGCAGAACAAATTTCCCTTCACTTGAAACCCATAATTCGTCTAGTCTCTTTACACATTGTGATTTGGTCCATGAGAGTTTCTCATCCTCACTGACATCATTCTGTAAGGATTTCAATTCGTCCATTGTATCTACAACTTTTAGAGCAAAGATTTCGTTTGGTTCAAGTTCTGGCTCATTTATCAAATTCCATTCATCCCTGAGCAATATACAGTTCAATGCGCAAAACCTTGCGACTTGATCCGCCGATCCATTTCCCAGAGAAACATAGTCTTGTCCCTTCGAGTGTGCACTGCATTTTACCACTGCTACTTCTCCTGGTAATTGGATGGCATGTAACAATTCTCTTATTCTTTCACCATTTTTCACTGGCGATCCTGAAGAGGTCATGAAGCCTCTCTGTGACCACAATTGTCCAAAGTCATGCACTATTCCGAATCCATACTGGCTGTCAGTGTAAATGGTAACTTTCCTTAATGCAGAAAGTTGGCAGGCTCTAGTAAGGGCTACCAATTCCGCTACTTGTGCAGAGTAAACTCCTTGAAGACAAGATGCTTCCAGAACACCTGTTAGCGTACATACAGTGTATCCTGCCTTCAATATTCCCAGTGCATCTCTTAAACATGAACCATCAACAAAAATAACTTGATCGTTTTCTTCCAATCGGGTATCTTTGATATCAGGTCTTGGTTTGGTGCAAAATTCAGTCACCTGAAGACAGTCGTGCTCGATGTCTTCAGCGTTCTCAATTTCGGCATTTTCACTGGGAAACAAGGTTGCTGGATTCAACGTGGTGCACCGTTTCAGCTGCACGTTAGGTGATCCCAGAATTATTGTTTCATACCTTGTGAGTCTAGCACCAGTCATGTGCTGTGTTCGGGAACGTGTCAAAAGTATCTCGACTGAGTGAGGGACCATGACTGTTAAAGGGTGTCCCATCACTATTCCTTCACTCTGAGTGAGGCTGATACCAACTGCGGCCACGGCACGCAAGCACCCTGGCAGTGCTGCTGCGACCGGATCCAAAGTAGCTGAAAAATATGCTACTGGTCTGTTTACACCACCATGGGCTTAGGTCAAGACAGACAAGGAACATGCATCACGTTCATGACAAAACAATGTGAAAGGCTTTGTGTAATCAGGCATGCCTAAAGCTGGAACCCTGCACATGCATTCTTTCAATTCAATAAAAGCATCCATCTCATCTCCTTTCAGCTCTATTTCATCCAGCGCATCCTTCTGGGTCAGTTTCAGTAAAGATTTTGCTAGGGTTGAGAAATTGGGAATCCATTGGCGACAATAGCTCACCATTCCCAAAAACTTCCTCACCTCCCTCCTCGTCTTTGGGGGACTCATTTGAAGTACACTTGTTATTCTTTCTTTCATAATTCTTCGCGACCCTTTCTCTATTTGGTGACCCAAATATTTCACTTTCTTCTGGCAGAACTACAATTTTGAAGGGGACACCTTGTGTCCATTCCTTCCCAAATGGTTCAATAGGGCAATGGTGTCAGCTGTACAGTCACTTTCTGTCTTGGATGCGATCAGCAAATCGTCAATGTACTGCACTAAGGTTGACTCGAATGGTAACTCTAATGATTCCAAATCTTTCTTTAGAATCTGATTGAAAATTGATGGTGACTCCGAAAACCCTTGAGGAATTCGACACCAACTGTAGACTCTGTCTAAGAATTTGAAACAAAAGAGAAATTGGCTGTCCTCATGAAGGGGCACAGAAAAGAATGCTTGCGACAAGTCGATGACTGAGAACCACTCAGCATCACAGGGAACTTGAAACATTATCACAGCTGGTTTCGGTACTACGGGACAACATTTGATTATTATGTCATTTATTTTCCTCAAATCCTGAACAATACAGACCTTTCCACTCGGTTTTATTAGTCCCATGATTGGTGAATTACATGGACTGCTTAACACTTCTTTCAGTACTCCCTGCTTTACAAACTCATCAATGAGTTGGGCGACTTTCATGAGGGTGTCTTGTGCCATATGGTACTGTGGGGTCTGGGGAAAGGTTACATTGGGTTTTACCGTCACTTTCACTGGTTCCACTCCTTTGACCAATCCTACTTCTTTCCCTGTCATATCCCACACTTCCTTTCCGACTGTTTCCTGTAACTCAGCAGGAATATCTGCTTCAGTGAGCATTGGATAAAGAGTAATCAGAGGATACTCCTCATCGACAGTTTCCACTTCGTCCCCTCCTACACTGTCCTCTTCTTCCCCATCACTGTTTGTCTGAATTTGAATTCCATCATTTGAACACATAATCGAACATCCCAATTTGCACAATAGGTCTCTCCCTAATAGTGATATCGGGCTTGAATCACACACCACAAATTTATGTGACCCTTGATAGTTACCAATTCTGACTTGAACTGGATCTGTGATTGGGTTCGTCAGGTACCTGTTTGCTACTCCCACTACTTGAACTGTTCTGCCTGAAAGTGGCAAATTTGGTACTTCAATGCTCCTGACAGTGGAACGTGTAGCTCCTGTGTCAACCAAGAATGAAACGCGATGACCCATAACTCTTCCCTCCACATACGGACCCTTTTGATCAACTTCCAAAGATGCTGCAAGCATACAATTTCCTTCCTCATCTGAACTTTCACTCTCCCATGCATCGTTTATTCCATTCTCACTATGTAAGGGGAATTGGTGCACTGTGTCACTTTGATTCATTCCTTGACCCGTGACCTGTTGAGGAAGCATTGCTTGCTGCTGATTCATTGGTGCTAGGGGTATTTGCATTTGCTGATTAGGTACCATAGGAAACTGCTGTTGCATTGGCTGCAATTGTGCCATTTGCACACGGGGCATTTGCACCTGTTGCGATTGCATGGGTTGTAAACCCTGCATCTGGTTTATATTGTTTTGGAAATTTGGATTCGGACCTCTCAGTTTCGGTCCTCTCATAGTCTGGAATGCATTGACATCATTGTTTTGCTGACCTACACCTTCCTGCACCATCATTGGGCACTCCCGTTTCCAATGCCCGACGATTCCGCACGTGTGACATGGCATCACCTTCTTCATTGCCTGTATACCATTTGGAATCATAACGGTATTCAAATCAGGACCATTATTCACAAAACCGCCTCGGCCTCTGCCTCTCATCTGCGGCTGAAACATAGCATTTCCCTGCTTCTGCTGCTGCGGCATCTGTTGTTGAAACCATTGCAAACCTGTCTGGGCTGCTCTAAGCTGCATCACCATCACCTTTTCTTTCAACCTTTTCTGCTTTGTCTCAATCTCATCACTGCAGTATTTTGCGTAGTTCAATACTTCATCGATCGATTTTGACTGCCAACAAATCAAATGCGTTTTAATCATTTGGCTGATTTCGGGTCTCAACCCTTCCACAAACCTGAACACAAAATGGAGCATGTCCTTTGCCTCAATCGTCTCCGTGCCACTATAATTCTTAAACGCTTTCAACAATCTCTCATAGTACGCATGTATAGATTCTTTAACCTCTTGGGCTGTTCTGTCAATCCTCTGCCAATCCACATTTTTCGACGCAACCTTGGTTTTCAAGTGCTCGATCACCTTGTGGTACAAACTCATTACCGTAGGTGATGGCGCACCCGTGTCCCTATCTCTCTCTGGTTCACTCGTCGGCCAACCTACAGCCCATTTACAATCTTCCCACAAATCTGCCGGAACCACAATTTCAAATAAAGTATTCAGGTCTTCCCAGAGACATTTTGCGAGTTTCACAAATCTATCTGTTTGTTGATACCACTCAATCGGCTTCTCTCTCAATTTGGGAAAGTCATCCGTAAAGGATTGAATATCGCACCTGTGCCATGGTACATGTACAAGTTTTCCCCCTGCTGTCTCTCTCATTGGTAACATAGTTATCAGATCGTCATTCTGTTGTGCTTTCTCATTCCGCTCTGGAGTATTTTCTTTCTTTTTGTCCTTTTTCTTAACCCACCTACTTTCCCACTTGTCTAAACATCTCCAGACCTGTGCACTCTGCAGTATCTCTTTAAGATGTGTTTTCATCCCTGCGGATCTCATGTGTTCAAAATCTTTTGTCTCAAAGTCTAACCTGTAACTTCTGCTCAGGTGTTTAGTCTTACTTATATCGATCTCGTTTCTGTCTGCAATTTCTTGTAACTTCTTATGTATGCTGCTTACTTCTCTTGTAATCCTAGGGCACATGTATCTTAGTTCTTCCTCTGTGTATGATTCTAATCTGTTCAAACCCATTGTTCCCTCTACCAGTTCATCTGCCTCCAAACCCAACCTTATTTTATTCAGGTATTCTTCTCCCTTCCCGCTGGATGTACTCTGTGGGGAGTTCAGGCTGTTGAACCATTGTGTTAACTGTTGCGCGTTCAGTCCCATCAGTGTAGCAGTTACATCAACTGCTACTGATGGTTTCTGTAATGTTTCAGTCTCTGAGGTTAACGGTACTAATAGTGGTGGATGTGACCTTACCACGGTCGACGGAGCAGAAATTGGAATTGGACTGAATTCCGACAAGGACCCAGATCCATTTGGCAGTGCCGCTATTGGAGTTGTTTCTGGAGTGGTCTCTATGCATCTTCTCCCTGTCCCACTCTGTGTCATTACTACCCCTTGTTCGCATACGTTTGGGTCTCCTTGTATGTACAGTGGTACTGGTGGACCTACAGTTATAGGCAGAGATATCGCATCTGGATTCTGTCTGTTCCCCGAATTCTGTGGCATGTTAATCCCCACATTGTGGTTCATCATTGCTGGCATACCTAACTGGCTCTCTGTTACTCGAGTATACTTTGGCCCTTCTTGTGCCTGCTTTTGAGGCATCAAAAACTGTGTTGATTCGGCTTGAATCAATGTCGGTCTCTGATAGTTTTGTTCTCCCTGCGCCATTAAATCAGAAATCATTCCCATGTTATGCTCATCACAGCAGTGCCTTTGAATCTGTGGCTGATAATTATCAGCAGGTTTCAATTTTGGCACGTCTGGGTATATTCTCTGAATCTGTGGTATTTGTGGTGAGAAAGGCATGTCGGAGCTGCTAGGCCTCTGAGATATTCTCAAATTTGGTGTTACATTACCCTGTATTGGTTCTGGATGGGCAGTACTAATGCTTGAGCCTTTTTCGCTTTCCACATATGGTGGCGGGCGATCATTCAGCAATTGTATAATGAACTCCTCATCATCTGACTCGTCTCCCCTTTTCGAGTTTCTATTGTTCTCTCTATCTCTGGACTGACTCCTGTTTGTCTTATGGGTGGCTTTCCTTCCTTCCGTCTCCGCTTCATCAGTAATCGCTGGAAACAATTTAATCCCCTGTAATGCATCTGATCTCCAAACCTTTTGTGTGCTGTCCCATCTAGCATCCGCTAGTGTCTTTTCTACTTTTCTTATTCTGGTCTCGAACTTCTTTTGTTGTTGGTTTCTAGCTATTAGCTCCCAAATTGCTAGTGCCTCAAACTGTGCTGGTCTTGGAGGTACTTTCATGTCGTATAGTGCAAATCTCAGATTTTCTAAAACCTTTAGATTAAACGACCCGTGGATAGGGAACGCTACACTTCCATGCTTCTCTGTTAATTTGCACCATTGTTTTAACCAAAGACATGGTGCTACACCCTTTTCTTCAATGACAATGTAAGCTGGCATACCCTCAGGTGGTGTTTCTTCTCCTACATTTGCTTTAATACAAACATCTCCCCTCATGGCACTCTTAAATGCTTTGAAAAATTTCATCTTTCCGTCTTTTGTTTTTCTAAAATATGTAATCAATAAGTGATTTTAATTCCCGGAATACTCTTCGCTTGCCTTTCTCCTACCAATTGCACTTCACGGACTGTGTCCAATCCGTGCGCGACCCTTCTCATCAACCAACCTATCCCAGCACGGCTCCTAGTGACGTCACACTCACACACTGCGGCTGACAATGTCCTGCGGCTTGTCCTCTTTCATTCAACTTCACTCACAAACTAATTTCTGCAATATATCGCAAGCACTAACCAAAAAAATAAAACATATCTGTCGGTTTACTACAGGAAAGGTAATACAATCGCTTCAGAAACCTTAGGGATTTTTCACTAGCCTTTCTCGGTTTCCCGCTTTCGCAAGCAAAATTTGACCCGCAAACTTTACTCTCAACTGACCCTCTTTTCTGCGTCATCACCGCCTCAGCAAAAAAACAAGCTCTATGACAGGGCTAGCACAGGTTAGGTAGTAGCATTTTGTTTTTTACTCCATCCATGATTCTCAGCAACTGCACTGCTGTAGAACATTGCAAAAAAGATCGACAAAGCCAATAGCTCTCTCTGAGGTGAGACCTATTAGCATTGCCAGTGCTTTTTCTCAAATTCCCATTTATCCCTTTATAACAAGACTGTCCAAATTAGGTCAAAGAGGCTGAATCCATCACACATTTTGAGGATAGCAACAAAATATATATTTATGCCACATGAATGTACGTGAATCTCATTTATATAGTGGCTATCCTGAAAATGTGACATGCATAAGTTCCTCCTGGATTTATGCTGTAGAACCTAGATTACTTACTATACTAACTATAATATTGTGGAAATAAACTATTTACATATACTATATCACATACAGTTACTAAGGGCCTGATTTAGAACTCAGCAGACTGGTTACTCCGTTACAACGGTGACAGATACCCCATCCGCCAAAATCTGAATCCCATAGGACATAATGGGATTTAGATTTCAGTGGATGGGATATTCGTCACCGTTGTGACCGAGTAACCCATCAGCAAAGTTCTAAATCAGGCCCTAAGTCACTAACTACTGATATTGCACTATGCCAACTGTAGAAAATTCTTAAAATATATTGCTACATTTCTATATGACAGTGGGGCACAGTGTCTTTGCACATAATGAAGCTCTGGAAAACGTTTCAGGTACTTTCAGTGCTTCATTTGTAAAAGATAAAAGGGATTACTATGTCTGAAAGTTTCTAAGGAGACATCCACCAACTTGTGTCATTGGTTCAGCCCACTTTCACCACTGGCATGGCCCAGATCACATGCACCAGGGGAACCGTCCATTGCTGCATGGACAGTACTCACTAGTCTCACTACCTTTCAGGTTGTTTTTCAGTTGGTGAATGGACAGTGTAAGTGTTATGTGTGAAGGGGTGCTTTCATTTTTATCTTAGTGTCCTGAATGTTGTGCTGTTAGTCCAGAAAACAGATTAATCCCTTAGGCAGCTGAAAAAATTAATTGAAAGGCCCCATTAGTCCCACACTATCATGATTAGTGGAAGAAATTGGGTTACTGGTTGAGGGGAGTGAAACCCTTCTCAAGCAGCCGCCACAATTCTTCTCAGGGTGAAGTGAAAAGCAAAACCCAAATTAACCAGTGGTGAACCCTCTGGTAGCTTTGCACAAAGCAGTCAGGCTTACCTCAGAGCCAATGTGTGAAGTATTTGTGCAACACCTTAAAAAGTAACACAGTGAAAACACACCACGAAAAAGATCCCACACCAGCTTAGAAAAATAGTAACAACAACATTCCAATTAGAACCAGAGAGATTCAACTTAAAAAGATTTGAGTAAAAAAAGCACCAAAAGTCATTATGTGACAACCTTAGATATCTGGTTGCGTCGGACTGGGACAAACTCACAAGTTCAGGCTGACTGTGATGGAATGTGGACCAGCTACAGGGACCCAGTTAGACCCGCTAAACAGAGTACCTTTAATCCTGGTTTGCAGGAACACTGGGAGGATCCACATTGAGATGTATCATGCACCTGAAGCAATGCGTCAGTTCTGAGGTGCGGCAAATCTGTGATGTGAGGTCCTGTATCGTCTCGAGGATCACATTGACGTGGGCTTGCAATGTGAATTTGTGTCACCCCAAATTTAGCTAAAAGGATTGCTTTCACAGAGGTATACCTGGTTTGATCCTCTACTTCTAGGGTCAGAAGAATGTCCCTCCCCCCTAGATGTATAGGCTTCCACAGGCCACCCCCCAATGCTCCTCTGGGACCTTTGGTACTTTCAGGGTCACATTGTAAGATGAAAACCTTTTATAAATGTCATCCCTCATCACATAACTGTGTACCAGGTCTTTGGGGATCTGGACCTTCTTGTCTACTTCAGACACACAGGAAATGCTGCCACCAGTGCTGCTGGAATCTTCCTGCTTTGCTTTTCTTCCAGTTCCAGCTCCTTAAGGCTCCTCTCATAAGCCAATTTGTCCTCTTCCAGGGCCAACTTTCTTTCCTACATCCTGAGTTGGGCCATCTGGCGCCTGAACTCCCTATCTGCCTTCCTGTCTGCCAGCTCCTCTGGGGTCATGCTTTGCAAGGACACTCTGCTTCCTGCTTTGACCTGGAGTTCTAACTCAGGAGTTCGGCCACCTTCCTCCACTGAAGGCTGCATTTCAGGTCCAAATCCAGATACTGCTTCTCCACCTCATCCTCGTTAGCATGGGAATCTGTGGCTGTCGTCAACTGGTGGACTCTGTCCAGGGGCTCAGAGGTTTCTGCAGCTCCAGCTTTTTGGTGCCTTTCTTCATTTGTAGTTCCCTTTCCTTGGAGAACTGTTTAAGCTCTGCCTCAGTGTGACTTTCCAAGTTGGCCAGCTCAAACTCCATTACTCAAAGTATGGCTTCAGACAGTGCAGCAGTACGAATGAGGGTTGATTTGGAAAAACAGAAAGGCCAATCAGGAAGGATTTAGAAAACTCAAATTGCTCTTAGATTATTTATGTGCGGTGGTAGTATAATAGAAAATTACCATATGGTACTGCACAAACACAAGTCCAAATTCCACCATAGCCACCAGTGTAAGAAATTAGGTTACTGGTTGAGGGGAGTGAAACCATTCCCAAACAGCAACCGGAATTCTTTCTGTGAAGTCACAAGCAAACCGCATATTAGCCTTGCTCAACCCTCTGGTAGCTTGTGACAGAGCAGTCAGACTTAACTCAGAGGCAATGTGTGAAGTATTTGTGCAGTACCTCAGTTACAAAGTGAAAACAAACCACAAAAAAGATTCAACACCAGGTAAGAAAAACAGAGAATTTTTATTTTAATAAATAAAACAAGACCAAAATGACAAAAATCCAAATAGTTGAACTAAAAATATTAAATTTTAAAGATTGTATTAAGAATAGTGCCAAAAGGCATTAAATGCCAACTGTGCATACCTTGTCACACCCTACTGGAACAAAGTCACAAGTTCAGGCAGACCACAATTGAGCGGGTGCCAGCTACAGGGACCCAGTTAGGCCCACTAAACAGAGTACCTTAAATCCTAGTTTGCCCAGTGTTGCGAGGATCTGTGTCAAAGATGCGTCCCGCATCTGAAGTGTTGCATCAGTTCCGAGGTGCGGTGAGACTGTGATGTACGGTTCTGCTTCATAATCGAGGATCCCATCCATGAGGGTTTGCGATGTGAAGTCCAGCATCAAAGATGCGATTTGCAATCGGAGCGATGTGTTAGTTCTGAAGAGCTGTGATGCTGTAATGCGGATTTCAGCGTTATCATTGAGGCTGCCGTCAATGATGGATGTTAGGGCCTGTGCTTAGGATGCATCACACAACTGTGGTTCCAAAGAGACTGCAGCAGTGATGTGTGTTTGCAACAGGTCTAATAAATGCAGCAGCAGCAATGCCTCGATTCTGCTTGGGGTTGCACAGCAGAGCAGAGGAGATGTGTAGGTTTTGCTGGATCCACAGAGGTTGGCAGAGCTCCTTATGCCCACTTTCAAGGGTCAAGCAGTGGGGTGGCCCACGTGGCAGAGTAGACCCCCAGATGGCAGAATCTAGGTGGTAGGTTCAAGGTAGTTGGAGCCTTCTGTCCCTGAGGCTTTAGTTAGAAGGCCAGCCAACTAGCCTTTGGAGTCATTCTGGGATCCAGGCTTCCACTGATGCAGGTCCAGCCCTTCTCGCCTAGACAAGGGACAGCAGACAACAGGTCAGCACAGCAGAGCTGCAGTCAATTGATCAATTAATCATAGCATTTGTAAAGCACAGCACTATCCCCCCTAAGTGTGTCTAGGTGCTGACGGTGCCATGTCTCCACCGAAATGCCACATCTTGAGTCTCCTTCTGAAGTCTGCCAGGGAGGGAGTTGTTTGGAGGTGGAGGGGCAGGCTGCTCCAGGACTTGACTGCTGTGAAGGAGAAGGAGTGGCCTCCGCTGCAGCTGCGATGGATGCGGGATGTGTGTGCGAGGTTTATCAAGGCTGAGCATAGTTGTCTTGTTGGGACATAGAAGCTCAGTCGATGGTTAATGTAGAATGGCCCTAGGTTGTGGAGAGCCTTGTATGCAGTTGTGAGGATTTTGAATTGGTATCTCTGCTGGACGGGGAGCCAGAGTTAGCTTCCTGAGGTGTGGGGTGATGCTTGAGTGCGTGGGGAGGTTGAGGATGAGCCTGGCTGCAGTGTTCTATACAGTCTGGAGTCTTTTAAGTAGCTGGGAGGACACTCCAGCATAGAAAGCTTTTCCATAGTCAAGATGGCTGGTGACCAGGGTGTAAGTGACTGTCTTTCTGGTGTCCGTAGGGATCCATTTTAAGATTCTGCGGTGCATACAGAGTATGTAGAGGCAAGTGAGTCTACTTGTTGATTCATCGATAGTTGGCAGTCGAGGATGATGCAGAGTTTTTGTGCGTGTTCTGATGGAGAGGGTGTTGATCTGAGTTCTGCTGGCCACCAGCTGTGGTCCCATATGGAGATGTTCTTCCCGAAGATCAGGACTTCCGTTTTGTCAGTGTTTAGTTTGAGGCAGCTGTTTTTCATCCATGTTGCTATGCTGTTGGAGTCCAGCGAGGCAGTAGTGCAGCAGAGTGGCAGTCCTTCAGCAGCACAGCTGTCCTTCTTCCTGGCAGAGTATCCACTGGTTCAGAATTGTACTGAAGAGTTGGATCCTGAAGTTCAGTATTTATAGCCACTTGTGCCTTTGAATTGGGAGAGAAGCTTCTAGAGGTTTCACTTTGAAGTTCCCATGCATCTTGCCTTCCCTGTCCCGGCTCCAGACCAACTACAGGGGGTATACGGACCTTTGTGTGGAGGCATGACACAGCCTATTCAAGTGCAAGTAGGGCTGTAGTCAGCTGTCCCCTCCGATCCAGCCATTGATGGCCCAACCTGGCACACCTATGCTCTCTATTCAGTGTGGCTGTCTAGGAGGAATACACATGGCCCAACCCTCAGATCCTTCCAGTCATGTGGCCCAGAGACTAGCTATAGGCATTAAATGGCTAGGGCAGGAAAATGCCAACTTTCTAAAACTGATATTTTCAAAATTGTAATTTGCAAGACACCAAACATGAGCTGGTGACTTGCTCATATTTGGAAATTCCAGCTTATTAAATGTAATAAGGTAACTCCAATGTGACACAGGCCATGCAGTAGTGAAAAACAAATATACGATTTGCTCACTACCAGGACATGTAAAACTTAAAGGACATGTAAAACGTAAACATACATGTCCCAATTTTTAAAAACATTGCACTCTGCCCTCTGGACTGTCCAGGGTCTGTCCTAAGGGAGACATATATGTATTAAAAAGGAAGGTTCAGGCCTGGCAAAAGGTTTATTTTGCCAGATTGAAATGGCCGTATAACACTGCACACACAGGCTGCAATGGCAGGCCTGAGACATGTTCAAAGAGCTGCCTAAGTGAGTGGCACAATCAGTGCTGCAGGCCTACTCATACCATATAATTGACAGACCACAGAAGTAGATAGTGTTAATTTACTAGGGACTTACAAGTAAATTAAATATGTCTTTTGGGGATACACCAATGTTGCCATGCTTTAAGTAGTGAGCACATGCACTTTAGCATTGGTTAGCAATGGTAAAGTGAGCAGAGTCATCAGGCCAGCAAAAAAAAGATCAGCCAAAATGGAGGAGGGGGCAAAATGTTTGGGGGAAGACCACCCTAAGGCTGTCAGGTCTAACAGCCTACAGATACTTTCCGCAAGTGCACCATGGAACTTGTGGTCCCATACAAGAGATACATATCCGGACAATTATGGAAGAAAAACTCTTCATTGAATATGCTTTACCAAAACACAGAATGTCACATTGTTAAGATATGCCCTAGGCTCCTTCCTTTAATAACCTCGAGGTTAGAAAGATGTGCTAAAACTTCAAGAGTCCACTTTTCTGTATTTTTAGAACCGAGGAACCTCTGCCTTTAACACTGAAAAAAGAAACACTTTTTAATATGACAATTATACGAATAGCTGAAATCCTGCTTATGCATTTGAGCCCTGTAGTCATTTACTTTTAGACATTAAAATAAGCGCCGCCCTGCTTTGTCACATTATATTTCTCCTTTACCTATGCTCTGTTACTCAGTAGTGGAATGGTCCTAACACTGCCTTCCAATGTAGGCTAGAATACAGCATGATTGTCTTTGAGCACAATTCACTACAAAACCGTAAAAGTACGATCGGAGATTTACATCGCTGTCTGGGGTTACATTTACAGGGCTTTACATGGTATTCTGTGCACTGGCATTTCCAGACGTGCGCCTGGACAGCTGCACCAGGTGTAGGTTTCGGGGTGTCCTTCTCTTGATGTCATGTGACATATCCACTGGGGTCCTGGCTGTTCCCCCGTTACAAGAATTCTACATAGTGTATAATTCCAAAATGGGAAAGGGAGCCAAGAGTGCAAATGCACACTTTTTTTCCTATTCTAGACGGGGAATACATTTTATCTCATGGAGAAAGCCCTTTCTGTATGCCTCCACCAAACATGGCGGTGATCTGTCCCCTTTCCATCCTGAAAGGAAGGCAACCAGCATTTCCATGGTGGATAAAGGTTGGATTGGAGTTTGAGGCTACCCACATACATACATGATGGAGAGGTCTACAAAGACACCAGTTATATAAGTATATTTGTAGCTCGAACTATTATTGTGGTTGAGCTATTTTTCTGCATCACTCAGAAGTGATTTGGTATGTTAGGTTGAGTTCACACCATAGTTTGCAGTGGAAATAACAAACATAAAATGATTATTACTGAAAAAGAAGCATTAGCAAAACCAATTGACCTTGATTTGCCATTGCTGTGTGGTCATTGATATTGGCTTTGCAATTGCCTAATACTTTCATATGCTAAAACAATACAAACCACTACACTTTCAAGAAGTGCTGCAGCTATCTATAAAGTTTAAAAACATTGTTTTCTGTGCTTTCTATGGGCCCAGTACAAAAAAACACACTGCAACTCAGTGGAAGGGGAAAGTAACTTTTGGTTTCACTTGGTATTCAGTTCTGGTGCTCAGTGAGTGACAAAGCACCTTGGCTGAACGCAGGAAACTACAAATGGAGCCAGGGGATAGCAGTGACTCCAGATGAGACAAATGGAGTGGCTTCTAGTAAAATTGCAAAAAACACAGTCTCTCAGGTGGAATAATAGTGAAAGCAGGCAGGCGAAGATGAAGGCACTTAGGGCCAGATGTAGCAAAGTCCCAAATTGTGAGTTGCAATTTGCGAGTCCCAGCGACTCGCAAATTGCAACTCGCAATTTGGGATGCAGAAAGGTGTCTCAGACACCTTCTGCGAGTCGCTATGGGGTCGCAAAGACCCACCTCTTTAATATTAATGAGGTGGGTCGCAATTTGCGACCCCATAGCGATTCAGGGCACTCACGGGGATGGTGGCCTGCTGGGAACAGCAGACCACCATGTCCGTGACTGCTTTTAAATAAAGCATTTTTTTTTTTTCTAAGTGCAACCCGTTTTCCTTAAAGGAAAACGAGCTGCACTTTGAAAAAAAAAACGAAACCTTTTGTTTTGGTATTTTTCAGGGCAGGTAGTGGTCCATGGGACCACTGCCTGCTCTGAAAAATTATTTTTAATGCCAAACACAAAGGGGAAGGGGTCCCATGGGGACCCCTTCCCGTTTGCGACTGGGTTACCATCCACTTCAAGTGGATGGTAACTGCGAGTCCATTTGCAGTCGCAAATGGAATTACATCGCATTGCGAGTCACAAATAGGAAGGGAACACCCCTTCCTATTTGCGAGTCGGAAATGCATTTTGCGAGTCGGTTCCGACTCGCAAAATGCATTTCTACATCTCAAAGTGGCTTTAGCGACTCGCAAACAGCGATTTTCGCCATTTGCGAGTCGCTAAAGCTTTGCTACATCTGGCCCTTACTTCCCTATGAGGAGTGGCAAAAAGTAAGGGTATACGCTTTA
This sequence comes from Pleurodeles waltl, assembly GCF_031143425.1. Classification (NCBI taxonomy): domain Eukaryota; kingdom Metazoa; phylum Chordata; class Amphibia; order Caudata; family Salamandridae; genus Pleurodeles; species Pleurodeles waltl. The sequence continues at coordinate 874,564,459 of NC_090440.1, forward strand.
GGTAACAAGCATTGGCAAAGCCAGTAGGTAACACCTATGCCAAATCTATTAACTTTCTCAATATTTTCAGATATGTTTCACAACAGTGTGGGCTGCCATGCAACACGGCTTAAAGTAAAGAAAAAAGAGCAATGTGATGGGGCCAGCATTGACAGCGTCATAGCACTTTTTCCTTTAAGCCATGTTCAACAGCAGCACACACATATTTCTGAATGATTCATGGGTACTGAAATGTGGGTGAATGTTACTTTTGACCATTTTAGGCAGAAGTCTTGTTAGTGCTATCACTCCTGCGTGAGGTCCTAAGTGTTGTGGAACCAGCGGGGGATGAGGGTGGTGTGTGTTTGTCAAATTCAAACCTCCTGCAGCACAGCAAGTTTGGCTCACTAGCCAATCATATCCCTTTACAATGTGTTTGTTCAAGGAAAGATGTCTTGTGATGACTAATTCTAAAATACTTCAAAAAATTCTAAATTTCACTTGAAGCAAATTGTGGGCCATTGTCAGATACAATCACCTCGAGACAACCTTGTCTAACTAAGAACTTTGGTCGAAAGATCTGTCAAATCTGCTGTTCACTCAACTCCCACAAACTTCACTTCAGGCCACGTTGAATAATAATAATTGACCAACAATAACGTATACATTCCCCTTACAATAGCATAACTGTAAGGACCTGAAATAACTATTCCAACATGTAGCCAACGGATATCCGAGGATATTCAGTTGGTACATATAGCATTTCTCTTAACTCTTAAAGTTCGCAGTTTGTCAGTAAAAACAAAAGACATGCAATTCCTCTCAAACTTATTTATGTCCCTTGTCACACCTGGTCCCTGAAAATCACATGTTGCCCTTGATGCACCCATGCTGTTCATGTAGCAATTCTAACTATTTTAGCCGTAATGACTGTAGAACCATCAATTTGTCTGCTCTTTTCACTACATCATTGCGATTCAACAGTTTTGACCATAGCAGTTTTCTTGAGTTTGAGTTTGTAAAGTGTGCAAATGCCCTAGGCTGTCTTGGCGTCTTGATGGTGCTCATTTTCTCCGCTGTGTGACGGCAACCTGTGGAGATATATTTTTTGATTTCCAGAAGCTCTTCATCTTTCTCCACTTATGATACCCATTCCTCTTGTTCCACTGTAGCACACCACCACACTTACTATTACTCATTCATTCTTCTCAAATGCCACATCACCCTATATTGGCAACCCTGGAATGTGATTAGTATTAAGCTCTCTAGTCCAGGTACATGATACAAAATAATATTCTGTCAACTGATAATCCATTTTATAATGTGTAGCAGTGCCTTGCTTGCACCCTTTAAAATAAAAATGTCAACTAAAGGTTTATGATCTGTACAAATTTGAACTCAGAGCCCCCACAAGTATGTTGGTAAAATGTTGTGCTCTTCACCAGCATGCCAACTCTTTTTCCTCAATAACAGAGTACGTAGCCTTTATAAATGCAGATTCCATTGCTATCTCTACTCCTTACTTATTTTGCATCAGTACCGCATCCATCCCATATGCATTGGCACCTGATAGCACATTGATTTTATCTTTGCAATCAAAAGGCTTCAAAGCCTCTTTGCCCACCAGCACCCTATGTGTATCACTAAAGCCTTTATCATACTTTTTTGTCCACAGAAAATGCACATCTTTTTTCAAAAGACAACTTCAATACTGTGTCCTTTAGGAGAAGTGGTTCACAAACTTCAAATAGCATTCTGCAAGTCCTAGAAATGATCTCAGCTGTTTTATTGTTTTCTAGCCTCCATGCCTTTTCAATCACCTCTACTCACGTTAACCTGGTTCTACACCCTCCACTACTACTGTATGTCTAAAACACTTTGCATCCTGAATAGCAAACTTGCATTGCTCAGTGCCTACTTTTAACTCTGCCTTCCACAACCTGCTTAATGCCAATGATAGTAACTTATCATGCTCAATTATATCCAATATACTCACAAAAATATCATCCTGGAAACCTGCTATTTTAGGAATTCAAATTCTTTGCATTGCCTTTTGAAACATGGATGAAGTCAATGCCAATCAAAATTACTTTCCTAAGACAGTTATACCTCTTATAGTGCAACGAATGGGGTTAAATGTCTCAAACTAGGAATTAAGGTAATCTGATGGTACAAATTTGATAGATCAAGTCTCAGGAAAACCATTACTTTTCCCCTATGTTGCCACCATGTCATTAATTTTAGGAAGGTTATGTAAGTGTAGTCAGATACACTCTCTCATGTCCCTTAAATCTAAACGCATTGCAACTTTAACGTTTGGCTTGCTTCCAACAACCAGCAGACTCAACCACTCTGAGGTTTCAATGGGCTCAATTATCTCCCTGTCACGCAATCTTTGCAAATCTTCCCTAAACAATTTTCTTAGAGCCATTGGCACAATTCTGCCTTTGTGCACTTTGTTTGCTATCACTCCATGCAATAGGATATTATGCATAAATCTTTAGAGACATCTTAACATATTCCAAGACACTTCAAAAATTCATATTTCAATTTCACTCCTTTATTACTTTGCATGACTAACCTTTGCTTTGGATGATTTGGATTTACAGCAATACTCAAACCAGTTAGCTCCTTTCACCCTGACAACTTCTTCACTTTACTTCCAACATAGAATTTCTCACAATCTTTCAGTACTTTGACACTTAATTCTGCCTCAAAATGCCCAATTACTAGCAACGTTGCCCTCAATATCCCGCTGAATCCACAGTTGACTATTCTGATGCTTGCTCCACTCATCTTTTTGAATGCACATATATCTATCAAGGCCTAAGGAGAGCTGGTATCGGCACCCCAATGCTCCCCCTTGTCCTCCATTTCACCAAGACACAATGAGGGATTATAATCATTAACCACACATACATTGTTAAAAATCACTCCATCTGACACCACTAACACCACTTTTACTGTCATCCTCTTCACTGTTGGCTGTGGATTTTTTAATGCAACTCGCTCTTTGATATTACTTGTGCACTCCTTCATGAACACTTTGACAAACTTACAGCATTTCATCTTCACAACTCAGGAGTTTTTTGATGCTACCAAATGCTTTATGCTGCCACCCCAATAACATTAGAATTTGCTCCTTGCTTTCCTTACACCTTGAGCGCTTGTTTTTTCTTAAAGTGGGTTCTTCTACACTCAGTGTTTCCCTTGAACCTATAAATTATTGGCACAGTTCACCAACTGATCTCTAATTATCGCATCTCACAGATCCTTGAATTTAAATTTTGTCATGAGTAGCTGTAACACTTTGAGCACTAGCCTATTTCTGAATTTGTGTAATCTTGTAGGAGGGAGAAGCGATCACAGACGTTAATTCCCAATGCCATTCAAACACTGTCACAACCTGAATACTATCTGGAGATCCAGCTCAAACCAGTCTCTGGTGCAAAAGGGAAGTAGATAAAAAAGGGAACAATGTCTTCTATGCAGCCTGGTATGTCTTGATCCTCTTCAATTGAGTTCCCTTCTACGCGCTAATGAAAATAGACTCCTACATATCTAAAAAAATAAAGTATAATGTGTAAACATCAAAAGATCCTAACACAATTATTATAATGAACTGACATTCCCCTTGTACCTTGCTTGCCTAAAGCGTCACTTATCCCACTTGGAGCATGGAAAGTGATGGAGGAACAACACAGACCTTTGATTATTCCTAAAAAGAAAATACATTAATTAAATGAACCCTTATGGAGACCATGAGTATTTTGTAAAATACTCTCATTTTTCTTCTGATTTACCTGACATCACATTCAGGAAGGCTTTTAAACTATCTGTTTTGAGAATTTATATACTCATTCTCAAAGGTCTTCAGTCCCATTTCATAATACAAACAATATGAGTTGTCTAGGAGTAGTATCAAAAATAAAGTCTTGCAGTTCCTAGAAAAGCAAGTAAAACATAGAAATTCAAGGAGTTGAAAGTACAGTTTTCTCCTTAAAACGAATTATTGTCTTTTGTTTCCAAAAGTTATGCAATCCAGGTTCAGCAAAGCACTCAAAGAATATCCATTGCAGTACTTCTAACATACACCTTACCACCTTACCAAAGGAGTGCACTATTGGTAAGGGTGTTTTCTTATGTTGTTTCCATAGTTTCCTAAAGAGCAGTTCTGGAGACCAGCAGGGGATCCAGTTGAGGAATCGCAGGTATTTACCTTCAGGTAGTGTCGGGTCAGGAGCTGCAAGCTTCAGGTAACTAAATAACTTCTTCTAATATCATACATAGCAGGTTTCTCAGACATGTCTTTTGAACTCTTGCCACAACAGAAAATCATGCTCTCAAAGTGCATGGTTTCCTGGAGCAGAGTGCCAACGCACAAGACGCGGCCCAAGATAGACTGCCTCCCACGCACCAGCTTCTGCAGCAGAGTCACATTGCATCAGTGACTTGCGTACCGCAGCAGCCATGAATTTACAGCACAGCTGGCTAGTGCTCCATACTGTTTACCCTGTTCATTTTTCCTCCAAAAAACTTTGCCTTTCCACACCAGTCTTTAATAGCATAATACTTTCCACTCCTAGTACTTGAGGGCGCAAGTCCTAAAAAAAAAGAAGTGGGGTAATCAACCAAGGTAGGCAGTATGTAAGTGACATCATGGTGTGTGACATCACTGTGACTGATGTTGCATATGGAAATACAGGGAGTGGCATCACAACCCATGACTTCTCAGGAACTGACATCAAAAGAAGTGACATCAGATCTTAACATCTCACAAATATGTTTAGCAGTTCTGTCATGAGTACATTTGAGCACATTACAATATTTAACAAATGAGATCTTGCATCTGGGTTGTGTTAAAAAACCGACGCAATGCCACTGCAAAATCTGGGACTTAACTATTACATTTATTTTTTTAAACTCTACAATAAAGAAATTGACAGCAATGAGAAATGTGGCAGTAAATCTGCTTAATTGGTTGCAAAGTCTGCAGTTTAAAATATTTTATGGGATTAAGGTTCCTGCTTTACAGATCTGACAATAATAATAAGGGTAAGATAACTCTGGAGGTTAACGTATTTGCTGGAGAGCTCTGTCTTTTGTCTAGTCCCAGTTTTGAATCAAAGTAGCATGGAGGGTTAATATGGCTCCTGCAAAGCATGGTATGTAACACACAGATAACAGAATGTTTTTATTTTATGTAAATGGGTAAGTGGGTTTGCTGATTTTAACTCAAAGGTCCCTTTGTTACTTGTAGTTAATAAATTGTAATCCTTCTAATATAGCACAGTGCAGTGAGCTATGATGACCATGTGGCTCTTACACCTTGTAACCCTCATTGTCTTGGGTAGCACATTCTGTACATTGTTTGACACACATATGATTTATATTCAATGTATAATATGTACATGTGATGTAAAGCATGCTGAAAACCTGCATTGGGATGAGTAGCGCTATATCGCTTTAAAAGAAATTAACAAAATAGTGATATTAAAATGGTTATTTGTGTAAATACTACTACAGACCAGAACACCAGACATTCTTACAGTGCATCCATATCTCTTATATTCAGGGACTAAACAAAACCAAAAGCATGCCTTTCTTAAGTACTGTGAAGAGATAAGCTGTGTGCCGTTGTTTCCCCTTCACTGACTTTAGGTGTGAGGCTCCTGATAGCTCCAAGCCAGGATCTTCCAACAAAGGAAGGTCTGATGGGCCTGCAACGTGGCCTTTTGTTATGGGTCCAGCTGGAATCTGATAAGCCCCCTCGCCACCTGCCCATTGTTGCTCTGAGAGAAAGCTGACAACGTGCAGGCTACTGAATGTCTCCTGGCGACAAAATTCGCATATTTCTGTGAGGCGCAAACTTTTGGTAAGGTAGATGGTGTCCACCCTGTGAAATAGTGGGTGTACACTGTCTACCTGTGTGTACCCTAGAATCGTGCACTGTAGTACTCATATGTCCCTTCCATATGCATCATCATCATTTATGCTTTCTTCTGAACCCATCTCATCCTTCTGTATACCACTTCTTCTTTTGGAAATAGATGGATTTTTTCATCTTCTCCTTCCTTACACTCACAGCCTACGTTTCAACATGGTCAACATTCTCTTGACAACAAATACCGCTCCACCTACTGCTTCCAAATAAGTTTTATTAGCCTCCTTCAAATTTTCCCATTGCATGGCGTATTACCCTGGACATTGTAGAAAAACGGGTGGGTGTAACACTGACTGCCATTGTAGTAATAATGAGCATTATTACAGCATGCTTTTTTTAAGTTGAGCCTAGAAAGTGTGCAAGCACATTCTTTGAAACATGCTGTATTCACTACATGGACTTCAAGCCCACCCATAGGCTTGCTATTTTCCGGTGTCATTGTCACTCCTCTATTCTGTCTTTCTATTTGTTTATGGCTTACATTTGTCATGCCTTTGGCAGTGTTTATCCCTCTCCGAGAGCAGTAACCAAATACAATCTCACTCCACCATGTGTTTTCCGAACTACTTTTTCTTTGTTTGGAAAGCACTCCCATTATTGCTTTCAGTTCACTTAATCTCACTGTGCAGACCACCCACCTCCCGCCCATCGCTGTTTGTTGTCTATTGTGTTACAGTGCTTTACAAGTAGCAATAAGCATTGTTATTCAAAAGCACAAGGTAGAGCATGATGTCACAGAACAGCTCTTGTCAGTTCTGGTGGAATGCTGTTTAAGGTAGACACCTATAATCGCATCATGTCAGTATTTTCTTTCCAACCACTGCTCGTGGCATACTTGTTCGGCGCATGTGGCACAGGACCAGAGCAGCAGCTATTCTGTAGCGTACTGTGGGCCATGCTCTTCTGTCATGCTCTTGGCCATGCTTTGTTGTAGGCAGTTTATACATTCTAGTTAACGTGTGTTGTGACACTTGTGACAAGAGTATACGGCCCCTGTAAGTATGACCCCTAAAATAAAACTCTTTCCAGAGTAGTACGGGACTGCAGGTTTGCACCTGACAGTAGCATCTCTCCCTGCTGACTGCCGAACAGGATCGAAGCCTTGAGTAGCTGCTGTGCGGGGGGAGGGAGAGGAACACTACTTTCTTCGCCATAACATTAAATAACTGTTTTTTGGTACACATTGGCTGTACCTTTGTCAACGTCTAATGTACATTGGGTACTTGTTTTTGCACATCTCTGTGGCTGTGGTCAACTGTTTCTTATGTATTTATCTTGGAGATGTTTTTAGAACCCTTTACTAACTGGCTGCGGTGTGCTGTTTTTCTGCATCCAGCCTGCAAATGTGAACAGAGAGACTGAAGAAATCAAGTGACAACATATTTCATAACTCCTGTTCTCAATAAATCCACATCCTTTTTTAATCACCTCTCACTTCATTCGTTTTGGGTGTTCGTTGTGCTGCGATATCTTGTTTCTGAAGTACTGAGTGATTTAGTGCTATGTTTGAAGGATCTTGTGGCATTACAGACATACTTGCATACGCCATTAAAAATGCATCTATATTTTAGTTCTCCACAGCTAGGACCCTGTTTTCATGTTAGTCTCCCCCAGTGTCTCTTTTGCTTGTCGTAATCTACCTAGAATTTGAGAGGCAGGACTTTTCATCTTTTTGATATCACTGACCTTGTTAGGTTTGTCCTTTTTCATGCCATTTCTTTTGGAGATAAAATGATAAGGAATGGCTGGGGTACCAGGAGCAGGAGAGAGATGAGTAGCATCATGCTTCATAAATTCAGTTCTGCTTGTGCATAATACTAATGTTGCATCTTTGGTTCAATTAGGGCCTCGTTCTAATAAAGCATAGAAGGCTTACATTGGTTAAACAAGCAGCGGTAGTCTCTGGGCACACATTAGTATTTTTTTCCTTTGGCTGTGGCATGTTCTTAATATCTAGGTTCGACTTCCTAAACTATTTTTGAGCCAGTTCCTGGGACTGGAGTCGGGACAGTTGTAGATGGTCACTTTATTTGTGCAATTACATTACCAATTTTTTCGCCAAATCATGGTTTACTTTACTTCACTTGTTCGCAAACAGCATTCTTTTTAAAGGAGAGCCCACTTCAATGGACCAGCAACTATGACAATTATTTGTGAAGGAACACCTTTGAAACAGCTTTATGGTTATATTTGTATGTTCAGCAGGTTTCTGTTTTCAGTTTGCTTTGTCCTGCTGGTATCCATGCCCTACCGGCCGGGGGAGTCTTAAACTCTCTACTTAGTACAGGACCATAAGTGCACCTTCATACTCAATGTTTGTTGCTCTAGTTTGCTTTGTTTGTATCTCTCTTTCTGATTTAATATTGTCCACCCTTGTTCTCCTTGCGCCTCTTCCCTCCCATCATTCTCACTTCCTTTCCCTTCATTTTCTCCCTTTTTAATTCCATTGCTCTCACATAGCTGGCCCTCTCTGATTCCAGTTCTCACTTTCTCTTTTGCTTTACCACATTTCCCTCTCTCTTCCTAAATTTCTTGCCCTCTTAGTACGTCTCCTTTCTCCTTTTTCTCCCTTTCATCCTCTTCTCCTTATTTCTTTGCCTTTTTTGCTTATTCTTTTGCTCTGCGCCTATCTTCCCTTTCTCTAACTTGCTCTTTCACTTACTGTGCTATCTCTCTCTTCTCCATCCCTGTAATCCTCTCAAGCTTTTCTTATTCATACTTCACTAGCTACCTTTCCCATCCCCCTTTCTCCCTGTCTCATTGACCTTCCTAACTACTCATGCCTACTCCCATTCCCTGTTTGCTCACTAACATTTTTTTCTTCATTATCGCACATGAAAGTGTAGTGTGGTTAGTTTTACGTATCCTTTGCGCATTCGCTTCAGGCTTTAGGCCTTTGTGCACTTTGCCCTGGATGTATTTTATTCATTTGCTTGCAGCTTAGAGCCTCTGTGCACTTTGCTCTAAATGCTTTTTATTGGGCTTCGTACTGTTATTTTTCAAATAACCAGTTCTACGGTCTTGTTTTTTATTCATATCAAACTGTTTAGCCTACTTCAGCACTGGAGTTCTCCATAACACATTCCTGTTCACTCTGTGCTTCAGTCAAGGATACAGTCTGGTACATTGCCGATAGACGTGGTAAGAGTTTAGTGTTTGGCATTCCAGGGACATTTTGTGATCACGCTGACATGTTAGTTATAAAATCACTTCCTTGTCCCAATACACGCAAGAGGGAGATTCCGACCAGAGAACCACAACTAGACGCTGGCTGCCTTGTTGCAGATGCTGAACCAAGATCACAGGCCTTTGCTCAGGTATGAGGGCTGGTGTCTCCCCAGTGATTCAGAAAGGCAAGTTAGAAGCTTAACATGCTGTGCTCGAAATAGATCAAGCAGAGGGAGAGTAGAAACTAATAGACACGATGATAGCTTTGTTCTTATGTTTTAATCTCCTGGTGACTATTTCAATTCTACTGTGTTGTATGGTTCTGGTTATTGCGGCTCACGCCTTATTATCTAAAATACAGTTGTTTTATTAAAACATTATATAAAGCTTATACTGTCTTTGTCATTTGTATATGAGATCATATTGGAAATGAGAGAGTTGGTTTGGATCTAAGTGACCACGACTTCCCTGAGAAGTTCCAAAGATGTCATGCGCTCGGCTGCCCAATCATCTCTTCCCCTTGGGAGAAATGAGGCACTGCTAGTTAGCCGGAGCAAAAAACGGATTTAGGGTGACAGCGTTCCTTACACGTGGGTCAGACTTAGTCCCCCACACCGTTATCGATCCTGCTGCCTAGAAATCCAGTAGTCTCATTTAGGATACTGAGAGCCCACGCGACAAAAGCACTTTCAGATATGTGAGTTCAGACTACCAGTTGTACAAAAAAACGCACTTTAAATAAGTACTTCTCAATGCAGTGCTGTCATATGCCTATCAGTGTCAAAGCTTCCACGTTAAAGAACAGTAGATGCTGTAGCATCCAGGATAATGTGATGCATGGCTAAATACTTAGAAGATCCCAAAGGAGAGACCTATTGGCTATGCCAATACCTGTTCAACCCTGTGATGGTACAGCTCTTGGCACTGAAGAATTCTTCTTTACTTAAAAAAATAAATAGAAATTTAACTATCAAAGGTACCCGCTTTTGTTTAATGTTGATTTTTTTTTAGAACATTTGTTGTCCACCACGTTGGTCCTTTATCTTCTCGGATGTTTGTAATGCCCTTTTTTGTTGTTTAAAATTATTGAGTCATTCTTCTATGTTAACTCCTTTAATTTTTAGCAACCTTTTTTTGTTTTGCAGCAAGAGCAAACAGTGGCATGGCAAGATTGCCCTGGGCCCTAATATAGGCAGAGAAAATGCTTCTCCATCATGTGGTTTGCTAGTAAAACACTGCTATAACTAGAGTGTAGTCGGCCCCTTGCCTCATCTGGGCCCTGGTGCTAATGCACCTGCTGCAGTGCTGATAGCTGTGCCCCTGGGAGCAAGATGATTTACGTCATATCAGCAGCATCTCTACTGTATTGCCCAGTCACAGTGAAAGAATGGAAATAACCACATCAGTTGCATTTTTGAGAGACACCTCTGGAAACTGGTTACCTCTTGATCAGAGTGCCCAATGTTGTCCTATGGTCCAAGACCCCTTCTACGGGTATTTGTGGTAGGGGTATCATTAACCCACCACTTTAGCAGCTTGAGTGTGGGTGTTACTGGGTGGTTACTGGGTGTAACATGAAACATTTTTATTTAAGCTGCTGTTTATGGCTCCTTTGACTTTGATCAGAGATTCTGGTGTCCAAGAAGCCCATCAATACCACCTCTTGTATTGGAAGTAAGGATTGATGGAAGGTATGGTAAGAAGGAGAGATGAGAAAGGATAGGTCAACAAATACAGAGATGGATGGAGAGGAAGATAGATGGATAGATGGAGAGAAAGGTGGGTGGACAGAAGGATTGGGATGATGGAGTGATGGAGTGATGGGTGTCTGGATTGAGATATGAACGATGGATGGATGAGTACATAGAGAGCAAATATATAGTAATGGATGTAAATAAAGAAGCAAGGTAAAATGAATGAATGGATGATGGAGACAGGGGTGGATGGAGAGAAAGGTGGGTGGTCAGACGGATTGGGATGATGGGGTAATGGTTGGTTGGATGGAGAGATCGATCCATGGATGAGTAGATGAATGGATGGTTTGATGGATGAATACATAGAGAGCAAATGTATAGTAATGGATGGAAATAAAGAAGTAAGATAAAATGAATGAATGGATGATGGAGAGAGGGGTGGATGGAGAGAAAGGTGGGTGGACAGAAGGATTTGAATGATGGAGTGATGGGTGGTTGGATGGAGAGATCGATGGATGGATGAATGGATGGTTTGATGGATGAATACATAGAGAGCAAATATATAGTAATGGATGGAAATAAAGAAGAAAGGTCAAATGGATGAATGGATGATCGAGAGAGGGATGGGTGGATAAAAAAATGGAGAATAGGAAGGACGGATAGAAAAGAGATAAAGATGATGGGTGGATAGATCTAAAAAGTACGGGGGTTCAAAGACGTTAGGAAAGCAAGATTAGAAAAGCCAGGAAGAAGGGTGGCGAGACGGTAGTCGAAAGTGCTTGAAAAACAAAACGACAGAGAAAAGGAAGGAGGACATTTTAAGAATTTTAGAATTCCCTCATGGTAAGCAATCTCCCCAACAAATCCTGGTTTTGACCATCTGTCAGAGCTATGTGAGACGTGGCTCAAACTGTGCGGGAGGGGCATTGTTTCTTCCTTTTATTTGTGGGCTCCTGGTAAAAAGCAGGCACGCAGTTGCATTTAAAAATGCGTCTTGCCTGGACATCGGAGTTTACAGCCTGTAGTGTTCTCCCTAGGGCTCTTCATTCTCACATGATCAACCCTCACCTAGTTCCACATTGTAGTATGGGAATGGCTCACACAAGACTCCCGTCCTCTGTCCCCTGTCCATGCCCAGTAATAGAACGGGCCATTTCACCGTTTTCACAATAAACAGTTCTCGTTCCCAGAGCAAGACCGTCTGGAAGTCTCGCAGGCACGCCTCGCCCGCCCCAGGATCTTCTCTGACTACGATACACACCCAAGATGGAAAATAAACTTGAAACGAATCATATTTTAAAAGAAGTAATGTTCGTGGCATGGCTGTGAGGAGGCCCAGCATTTCCCATCCCCAATAGGACCCAGTGTTAGTTCAACCGGCCGCGTCGCTGTTTGAAAAATGATTGTGACAGAAGTGGGGACTGACCTGTAGTAGAAAGCAATAAGCTAGGCCCTTGTGTACTCTTGACTTAAAAAAAAAAATCCCGTGGTGGTTTTGCGCCCACCGCTGCCTCTGTGAGGTTTTTTTTTTAGTGTATTTCTGTTGGTGGTCTAGAAGGCAGATGGGAGTGAGTGCTGCGTGAGTCCTGCGTCTTGTGCGTGCGGTCTGGTTCGATTAGGAAGTGACGACGTGGGGTGAGCAGATGTTTGTGTGTGTTGTGCTGTATGTAATAAATAGTTTGTGCTAAACGGAGGTGGTGCTTGAAAGAGCATCTGATGTTATTTTTTATTTTCTGCGAGGCTTTATAAGCCTAACTTAAATAAATACCTTCATAATTACTGTTTGCCTCCTGCCAGACTTTGCTCTGCGGAGAAGGACTGCCTTGTATGTGATGCTCCTCTTCTTAGGTGTGTTCATTTTCTATCTCTTGCCAATCCAAGTTCCTCTCACAGCTTACCCTTTAACCACTTACACTAGTGTAACGTTCGCTGTGTTCTTTTTGCCTTATTTGAAGGTTATATTCGCGCGTTTTTCATATCCTGAAACCTTTTTCTTTCCAGTGACTTTAGCTGGATGTTCTGTGCATGGATGTGCATGTGTGAGGACTGCTGCCTCTTGTGCACTGTGTGACTCTTGATGCACATATGTGAAAATTGCTGGCACTAGGCCCTAGTAGCGTGCTGCATGGCTGTGGATGCACATGTATAAGGACTTGGGCTGTGCTCACGTCTTGCCAAAGAGAAGCCGCTGGACAAGGGACGTATTCTCGATCTTCTCTGCGGCATTGGTGGTAAAAGCATCATGCATGGTGGTATGTACTTCCTGTCAGTGAGGTGACTTCATCTCTCAGTCCTGGACGATGGTAACAATCTCCTTCCACTACAGGTGGTTGTATGACTGTACTTGGAGATCATCAGTAATTTTAGTACTGGGAGAGAAGCCACTAACCATGCCATTAAAGGCTACTTATGGTGGGAGCAAGTTGGGCTAAACCTTACATCCTTCGGCTGAGCCGCACATGGTGTTATGACCTAAACAATATCCTGACACTCACTCCTAACCCATCCCACCTCCCCTAATAGTTTCCAAACCCAACATTCAATTTTTCCCACAATTAGGACTTTAACTAAATGTTATGCTTTAACTTTCCCATGTGCTCTCCTTTACATTCTCTGCCATTTTCCCAACAGTCTAGTCTGGCCAGCCGTGCACTAGTCCTCCTTTTGATCCTCCGTTCTTCCTTCTTTCATCCCACACTTCCTCTATCGCGCTTTCTCCCGCTTATCCATCTCTACTTTCATTGAGCCCTCACACTGCCACTAGAAAAACCCATTCCTGGAGGGGTTCCTCCTGTCCTCCATTCAGCCAACCAGCTCCCTGACCTCTCCAAAAGTTTCTCCACGTGTAATCTATTGCCCAGTACTGACAAAAGTACGCTCTTGTGCCGAAACAAAATAGGAGAGTCATTCACGACCTCACTGTGCTTAATAACCATTATCACTTTGGACTTGCAAACGCCTGACATTTCTCTTTTAATCTCCTTCCTCGCCTTTGTATTGCAGCCAGTCTCGGTGCCCCTCTCCACACTTCTTAGCAACAGCTGAGTCCAACAGTACACCGCCCCATCCCGCCTTCCTCTCAGAAAACCTAAATCCCTCTTCATCCTTTTAATCACTTCTAACCCTGTCCAATGAACCAAGTCGTTCTCCCCCAGGTTCAATAGCACCATGTCTGACCGTGTCCACTCTGTCCTCAACTCCCACATTGTCCGCATCAACTGGCCCCTTCTCATCCCTTCTAAGCCGAAACAGCGAGTTACTGCAAGATCGAAATCCCTTCCCAAACTTTGTCCATAGAATTGCCTTCCTTCGTCCTCCCCAACCCATTTCACTATTGAACGGTCACATATCCAAATCTCTCTCCTCCTACCTTTCTTGTGCTTCACACCTACAAAATGATGGCTTGGCACTTAAAGCCCTTCTTAAAACCCAGCTATCCTTAACCTCATATATCTGCAAATGCAATCGCTCGTCCATCTACCTAATCCCTTCAGTTGAATCTTTCAAACCATTTGTAAACTTTCTGTTGCTGCCCCTCTTCTGAATGAGTCCCAAACTTCACACTCCATCCCTCTAACCTCAAACTCTCTCAGAATGCTCCTAACATCTGTCTGTGTTTTTTTACTTTGGAGCCATCCGCATGCTTAAGCAGTGGCCCTGGTGCCCTTACTCTCAGACCTAAGAGCCCCTCCAGCAGCTTTAACAGCTTTTCTCCTGACCTCCTAAGCCAAACCATATTACACTCCCTTTTGGCCTGCCTACCTTTGCCGTATTCCACATCCTATCCCATTTCCCATCCTTACCACGCCCTTCATCTGAAAACCTTCATAAACTTTTGTGCTTCTATCAGCTCAAATAATCAAAAGGCTCCTAAGAACAATACCATAAATATGGCCCCAAACAGCAATCCTTCCGTGTGTAGGTGCATGTGGATCTTGTCTGGTCCACCAAACCCATCGAAATCTCCACTTTAACCAGTTTTCTAAATTCCTCCTTTTTACCTCTCCAACTGGCCCACTCTTCCAGTATCCTCCTACCCATTTCACCCCCATATGGATAGTACCTCAAAAACATTCTGTAAAATGCAGTCCCTGGCATTTTTCCCCCAATAGTCATTGATGTTAACACTTTCTCAACCTGCCCCTCTACAAAGTTGATCACTCCTCCAAACCTTGCCCTGAATTTTTACAGCACGGGGAACCTGATCCCACAAACTCAGCCCATCTGAAGGCTTCCTTATCGACTCCTCTAGAGACATTTTGCCAGTTGCTTACTTCTCACACTCTGATCTCATACAGGTCTGTGGTACAGGTATGCTTTTCTTGTCTGTCACAGGAACTGAATCACAGAACCTCCCCCACTGTGAACAAGATAACACTTCAGCCACCCCTCTGTCCATAACTGCAATGTGTCTCTCTCGCTCTAAACAGAATATTCCCCTGTAAATATGTCAAAACCAATTCTCAGAAGTTGTAAAACATATTCATCATTCGTTGCCATCTTGTTGATCACATACACCAATTACATGTTATCAACCAATAATTTCACTCTTGTCCTTCAGCTCATTCCCGTACAATCTCACTGCCACCACAACCAGGAAAAATTCTAAAAAATCTTTGTTGTGTCTCTCGTTCCTCCGTGCCATGGGGTAAGTCTCTATACTTCACTGCCTTTTCTAGTAAACTCACATGCTCCAGATGCATCAGAGATGGCTTCTACTGTCCGCGTGCTCAGGTCATCTTAAAACCACAATATCTTTCCATTGTACTGTTGAAGGAATTCCAATCCTACCGGTAAATCTTTTCTCACCCTCTTTGTTATGCTCACTCTCTGGTGTGGTTTTATGTCCCCCTTGTTGGAAAAAGCTAACTGTCTACAGAAAGCTCTGCCAGGGGCCACCACGGCGCATGTGAAGTTCAGGTGTCCACGCACCTGCTGAAGTTTCAGCAACTCACACCTTTTCCTTCTAATCACCTCTTTCAATAGCTCTGTCAAGGTAGTCAGCTTGTCACCAGATAGCTGTGACACCCTTGCAACTGAGTCTAATTCACTGCTCAGAAATTTCAATCGCACGTATGGGCCTTCTCCCACTTCTGGTGCTAGTGGTATGCCAAACTGTTCTGCCACCCATTCTAGTGTCCTCATCAGTCCACCACATTCAGCCTTTTCTAATGCTCTACCCACCATCAAGAAATTGTCCAAGTATTGCAGCACCTGCTCAGACCTAGATGTTTCCCTCACTCCCACTGCATGAATGTACTGAACACCTTATCAGCATCACTTTGCCAAAGTAAAATTGTCCTTGAAAGTATATGACAACAAATTGAAAGTTGGTGGGGTAAATTAATAGTAATCTAAAATATGACTTTCCATCAGCCATTCCCATTCCTGTGCCGCTACTGCACTTTCTCACTGGTTTTATTGAGTGACCTTAGTGGACTGAGCAGTCACTCTGCTTTATGAAATAATTTATAGATGTCCCCTCGGGCCATGAGAGATGGTGAATGAGACGGAGTTTGTCTGTGTTATCTTCAAAACTATTCCGAGCGACAAGACTATCAGTTCTTGTAGCAGCAGCACCTGAAACGGTCAAACCTCCTTCCACCTCTCTCTGTATCTTTTCTGTTACTATTTGTATTTTGTCTTTACAGGATCTCAAATTGTCCACACTCCTGCCTCTGATTGGCCCCTTGTATTGTAACCTGTGTACCACAATAAATCCTTTCCTCAGAAACATGGCTGCC